>NC_071401.1:58039320-59289320 GCF_017976375.1 Cuculus canorus
CATAGACTAGTTGAACATCTGCATAATTTCTAATTGTCTAAATCAATGGTTAAAATCTCTACTGTAAGAATTCATAGAAAATACAGTATCTGGAAAAGGCAAGAGTGTTTTAATACAATGTTTCAATGCATGTGTTATAATTTTTAAGACCAAGAAACAGGACAAAGAGGGTGTGCTGAAACTTCAAAATTGTCAAAATATCACCTTTGCTAAACTTGCAGGATTTTTTTGTTAATAAGTAAGATGTAATTTTTTTAAGCTGAGCTTTTTTTCAAATTTAAAACGCTTGATATGAACTTTGCTTTAGTAAAATTATCTGAAAATGCAGATAGATTCATACCATTTTTTCATGTTTACAAAATTGGATTTCTATCCATATGTCTGTAGAAGAAAAGAACAGAGTAAAGTTACTCAGACTTCAGACTCAGAAGAGGTATCCACCAGTCATGTAAACTTGTAACAAAAATTATCTAGAGTGTAGTCAAACAACTTTACTAACATTTTTCTCACACATTTTATTATGTTAAACTTGTTAATACAGTGTAGATTTTTGTACATTTCTGAAATACATAATAGTTCATATAGTTTAATATTTGTTTGTCTTCTGCAGTTTCAATAGCAGAAAGCCCCAAATCCTCAACTAAAAAAAAATATTTTCCAAGTGTTTCTTCCATGTTTCTGTAAATTCTATCATTTTGGGTCTCTAATCCATAACATGATAAAGGCTCAAAACCCCCAGAATAAAATAAAATGCTAAAGCACCAGCATGAATGACAGATGAAAACTTACAAAAACTATAGAAATATATCTATGCTTTTGTATAAAGAACTGAGCAAAGACCATACCTTTCGGAAAGAAAAGGCATGCACGAATTGATACTTTTTGATAGGAAGTGCCAAAATGAGTATCTATAGATACCAGTTGCAAACAAATATAAATAAATAAATGTGTAAAGAACCATAATTTTTCATAAATCATCCACAACAAAAACTGGGAAATATTTCCGTCCACATACTAGTGAAATTCCTCTTATATTACATTCTTACTACCCTATCAACATTCTGCTGTGCACTTCGAACATAATAATTGGGTTTTTTAAATAATACAGATGGATTTAAACTCATAACAAATTCTTGAAGAAACTCCTATATTTGACATTATTACAAGATTTTCTGACAAAAATACATTAACAAATATAGTACGTTTAATTAAAAGTGTACTGTGTAATATATGTGCTTATTTTATCTCTCAAGAATAAGAAGATAGATTTGAAAAAAACTCCAATCTATTGAGTATGCCAAAGACAGTAAGTTTTCAAATGAACATGTGTTTTGTAGGAATTTCCTTTTTCCCTCTATAGGGATATATAAGTCTGCCTGATTCTTATTTATACAGAGTAATGAACTGAATGTCATACTAGGAGACTGTAAGCATTGACAAAATGTTTAAGTAAGCATTGACAAAAACAAAACCAGAATCCTTGCATAGTGATGAGGGAAACTGGTGTACAGGAAGCTCAGTACAAGCAAAACTGTGATGCAGTAGTTAGTGATATTAATAAAGATTTAAGCATGCCTGAGTTTTCATTTAGAAACAAAGTGTATAAAGTTAAATAAAACAAAAAATACCCATAAGTGGAAAAAAGATTCATCAACAGCTTTAAAGCAGATGTTTAGCATTATCAACCATCAGAAATAAAGTATTGAAAATGCTCACACTTAGCCTGTCTTATTAAAAATAAACAAGTAAATTCTAGACATTTTATCATTTCTTACCAATTCAAATTAAATATGACAGATTGAAAGTGGAAATTCTAGTGGCTTGTTCCACACAAAAGACAGAAGAGTGCTAGAAGGGAGTATTCACCATCATAGTTTATACATACCTCTAGCTTAGGGGAAAGCCAAGACTGTGTCTTTTTGCAAAGCCATTCAATAAAAATAAATAATATACAGAAGTCAATTCCTGGCTATAAATATAGTGTTATTGAAAGAAAAATCTGTGATGAATAGAGTAAGTACATTAGTGTGATAATGGAAAAGAGGAAATGGCATAATTTTGTTACAATAATATTTCTCAGTAATTTTGTAAATGTAGGACATTTATGCAAATTTTAAACAAGGATTCTTTGCAGATTCACAGTACCATTTACAAAACATTTAACAAGATAATTTTATGTTTCCTTAGCTACAGCATGTAAATTGTGACTAGAATAGAATCACAGAATAGTTTGGGTTGGAAGGAACCTTAAAGATCATCAAGTTCCAACTCCCCTGCCATGGGCAGAGACATCTCCCACTAGATCAGGCTGCCCAAGGCCTCATCCAACCTGGCTTTGAACACCTCCAGGGATGGGGCATCCAAAACTTCCCTGGAAAAACTGTTCTAATGCCTCATCACTCTCATTGTGAAGAAATTCCTTCTTATGTCTAGTCTAAATCTGCCCTTCCACAATTTATAGCCATTCCCAACCAAAATGTCTTAATTGGATTAAAAAAATTTCTAATGTGGTAAAAAACCTTCAGACCCACATGAAATACTAGGAAAATGTATTTAAAATTAGTTCAGACCTTCTTTTACTAAATGCTCTACATTAGTCATTCTAACAGAGATTTTATAATGTTACTTTTGAGAACTGAATCTGTACCACTGTAAAGGGACTGACGGGGAAAGAATGAAATGCAGATTCTATAATCAACATAAAACAAAGAATGACCTATTGAAGCAACTTTTTGCATTAACTGGTAATACTGATGAGAAATAGATCACTAAAACCATGTAAAGCCCTTTTGTCCTTCTCAGTAAAACAGGAAAAGTTAGAAAAGATACGGTAAAATCAAACAAATCTCGAATTTACTCAGAAGTCTAAATTTTGGCTTATCCCTGAGAAGAAATAATATTCATATACAAGTTGTCAATCACAGTAAAATTTTAGAGTGATATCAAGCTGAAGTTCTCTTTTAGCTGGTTAATTTTTATTAAGTTCTCCAACTACTAAACCCAGGGTTATTCTCAAGTTAAAAGGACTATTAATTAAAAATATAGTAAAGGAAATACACACAGTGGAATCCACTTAAATCAGCTGGTATTCTAATTAGCAGTGGTGATACTGCAGTTCCCGACACTCTGACATGATTGTATCAGAAGAAAACTTTTTTTTTGACCAAAAAAATAATTTGTTCCTCCTTCAGTTTAAGAGGCAATAAAGAATAAGAAATTTGTTGACTTATTTTTTTTTAATTATTCTGTTCACCTTTATGATTATTGTTTCCGATATATCAATTTATTTACACAAATATCAAAAGTTAAAACACTTTTGTAAGAAAATGCCTCTGTTCGAAAACATTGAGCTAAAGTAACCAGAAAGATCTGATCCTGTATTGAACCTGACTTAGTTCTCAATATTTTTATGAGTTAGTTTTCTTAATACTTTATTTTGTACTGTATTAAACTGTTGAAATTGGCTGTAGGTAATTCTTTCTGATTTTTGTCTCTGCAAAGCAAATGTATTTGCCCTTGGTAATAATTATTCATAATGGATTTTTAATATGTGATGTTAATGGTAATTCACTTATGGAAATCATTAAAATATAAAGCTAATAAAGTCAACACAAAATGCAAATGTATTTCTAAGTTGTACTTGAGTATATGAAAACACTGTAGGCAACACTGATAATTGTTTAATTTCTGTTCAATATTAGTGATGTTGGAGAAAGAAGGACAAACAGTAAAAACACTGTGAAGTCAATGAAGTAAATATTTTTAACAGCGTTTAACTAGTCCCTTTCTGGACTCCATTTAATACTGGAATTACAAAAAATATTTAATAAATTTAAAGGATCGCTATTATTAGTCCTTCTATCATACTAAAATGCAATTAAATAGAGGAATGATGTTTTAAATAATAGAAATGAATACATAGTTGTTACTTGCTGTAGATAGCTTTTTAAAATCAAAGTGAGGTCCTTAAAATACAGTATGATAGGAATACAATGTTCTTTTGGCTTCCTGTATCATCTAATTTAACATATAAATAAACTGACAGTAGCATTCAAAGAATCACAGAATCACAGAATCACCAAGTTGGAAAGGACCCACTGGATCATCGAGTCCAACCATTCCTAACACTCCCTAAACTATGCCCCTAAGCACTTCATCCACCCTTTCCTTAAACACCTCCAGGGAAGGCGATTCGACCACCTCCCTGGGCAGCCTGTTCCAGTACCCAATGACTCTTCTGTGAAGAATTTTTTTCTGATATCCAACCTGAACCTCCCCTGGCGGAGCTTCAGGCCATTCCCCCTTGTCCTGTCCCCTGTCACCTGGGAGAAGAGGCCAGCTCCCTCCTCTCCACAACCTCCTTTCAGGTAGTTGTAGAGAGTAATAAGGTCTCCCCTCAGCCTCCTCTTCTCCAGGCTAAACAACCCCAGGTCTCTCAGCCGCTCCTCATAAGACTTGTTCTCCAGCCACCTCACCAGCTTTGTTGCTCTTCTCTGGACACCCTCCAGAGCCTCAACATCCTTCTTGTGGTGAGGGGTTCAGAACTGAACACAGTATTCCAGGTGCGGTCTCACCAGTGCTGAGTACAGAGGGAGAATAACCTCCCTGGACCTGCTGGTGACCCCATTTCTGATACAAGCCAAGATGCCATTGGCCTTCTTGGCCACCTGGGCACACTGCTGGCTCATGTTCAGTCTGCTGTCAACCAGCACCCCCAGGTCCTTCTCTTCCGTGCAGCTCTCCAGCCACTCTTCCCCGAGTCTGTAGCACTGCATAGAGTTGTTGTGCCCCAAATGCAGGACCCGGCATTTGAAATAATTTGGCATTTCTGTTTTGCCAAAGTGAGACTGCTGAAGTCCCAAAGAAGAAGACAGATAATTATTTATACCAAAAATATTGAAACATATTTACACTGAAGAAGATTCAGTGTAAAATTGCACTCTTTGGGTTTTTGGTTCTGATTAAAAAAAAATTTAACACATTAGCTGGAAGCATAAGAAGTGGAAAATTTGTACAAATATAAAAGTTGTAGTCTTAATTTTCCTCAAATATATTTTCTCAAATATATCAAACAGCAATAGTTTTTCCTATCGTAATATACTTATCCATTATGTATATTCTTTAAGACATTGTGGGTTTAAGGTACTTGTTATTTGCAAGATTCCTATGTAGCTTACTTCTTTGCAAAACCTCTCAACTTATTCTGCGTGTATTACATAGAGAAATTACTTTGCTATCATAGAAACAATCATTTCTGGACATGACAACAATGTTGTTTAAATGTACATAGCACTGAACAAAAGATGGAGAATAACACATTCAATCTACAGAGTTTAAAACCTTGTTTAAAAAATAGAGTGAGATATGAAAACAGCTGATATTAACTTTTCCATAACAAAAAAAACACAGAATCATTAAATATTTTGATTACTCCAGAATCTGTTCTTTATTCAGCATTGAACTGCCAGCCTTTTAAATTTTCCTTTCTTCCTCTCTCTCCTTCCTTATGAATGGGTATATTTATAATAATAAATTAGAGAAACTGTATTTTTCGTTATCACCAAAGCTAATGCCTGCATATTTAGAGGTTTCCTTCGAAGGCACATCATCCTGACATAACTTACCTCGACAAATCTGACAAATGCAGAGCCAAAGGCACTCTGACTCCAGCCATAGTAATGTCATTGAAGATGACTCACAGTTTTGTGCAAGTAAAGCATTCATCGGTAAATCCTGCCAGATCTTTTTTCTAAAATGAAAGATAATGCTTTCTATGCCTGCTGCAACCACAGAATGAACAGCAGCTAATCCTGATGTCTAATTCTGAAAAACAAAAAAAAGATTATTCTTCTTCCAGTAATCCACCATCTGATGAGTTACTTCTTACTTTCTGGCTGTTTGGATACGCAGATCTCCTACATGAAGGAAATGTTACACACAAGAGGGTCAATAATATTGATGTCTCAAGCTTAGGCACGTTGTCAATTACTGTGAATCAACTTCTTGTTCTCATTACATCTCTGCTCCTTCTTAATGACTGTTCTTGTGACAGAGAGCAATGATATGGCTTCCCATTGCTTAAAGTTGGGGAATGTCACAAAATTAGACTTATTCACCTTTGCCAGTCGTACTTGCTATGAAACCATCAACTAAGTAAGCATTGCTAATTTAATGATGCCAAGATTTAATGTCAATGCTAGCCACCATTCTTAATCCATAATTTAATTATGGATTGAAGATTTAATTATTTAATCCATAGAGAGATTATATTCAATAAACAAAGCGATTGTGCAAGTAACAATTACTTCAAATTGATACACTGAAAATTAAGTCATGTATGATTATATAAAGAGTTCTAATGATCGCCTTTTCCTAGAAACTGTAATTTAGCTAGGAGCTAATAACTGAACTGGGCTACTTTAATGTAATATCTTCTATACCTTCAAATCTCCTAAAACACACATGGATACAACATAGCGTTATTATGTCAACAAGCAAGAGTCTGAGCGATAACCTGACCAAACTGAACTAGAGAAGCAAATGCAGATGACATCCAGAATGTCAACTAAATTCTTAATTTCACATGGAATATGTAGCCTGTGTGCCTTTCCCCAGATTCAAAGTGTTTATATGAGGTGTATAGCAAAGCACTTAAAATAGAAATTACCTAAGCACCCACTGTGTACTCAGGCAAATTTCTGAAGGGTAAAGGAAGGAAGCTGGATTCCCCTTTTCATTTGTGTTTTGTTGTTTTCCTGTTGTCTTCTTTCCCTCTTTTCTTTTAAATTTGAGTTTAATAATGCTCCAGCTTAGCTAACGAATATTCTCTGACACACCACTGAGAACTGCTGAGGAAAGAAGCAGATAAAAGGAATGTTTTACACAGCTTGATGCTTCTATAAGTTCACTTGGTGTTTGCTAGTCTGGTAAGAGAGAAAGAGTGTGTGTGTACTTCTCTAACAAAAAATTTGCAAGTTAAATGTCATCACTGGCAAGAAGTACTACAGCTTAATCTTTCTGCTTTAATTTTCCTTTTATCTCTTACTTTCTTTAAGAAAATTGGAACGCAATTAACAATGGCAACAACAGCTCCAAGCTGTCTTGCCTGCCTGCAATGCATTATACTTTATATCTAGATATTACACACATGTACATAACTGAAGGAAAATAGGTATACTGTTAATATGAAAAATATACTTAGCATTTCAATGTTGTTATCTCATGTTTGTTTTCTCCTTTTTTATAGGCCTATTAAAAGTTACATATTTGTCTGGTGATCTTAAATGCAAAAGCAAAGAATGCTGTCTATAAGCAAATAGGATTTATTAGATCTATTTTACTGTAAAAGCCAAGAGTAACATATATGTCTGGTCTTACTCTTAGTCGATAAATTCTGTTTGCTGTTTATTAAGTTTGCTGCTTGTTGTGTTTGCTGCTTCCAGTGTAGAAGAGATCATGGTACTTATATTCATCAGATTTTTGAGTTCTTTTTAAAGAACCCTTTTTCAGTAAGCTTGCAAAGGAAATTATCAAAAGGCACATGAAAAAGTGCTAGATAGTATTTGGAATTAACATTTTGCAATTCTTCAGGATGATTGTTCATATAATTTTATGGCACACTGATGTCTCACTCTATTCACAGGTGACAGGTATATTTCAAACCTGAGATCTGTTTAGTAACATATACTGACGATATGAAGCACTATTGAGCTTTTGTTTTATTTTTTTTCCATTTGCTGTTTGAAAAGCCTGAGCGTAGAATTTTTTCTAGTAACGCTTTTATAGCAATGTTGTAGCACAATCAGTTAATAATTTCATATTTTTGCATTTTAAAGATATATATTTTTTGTTTAATCAGCTTTCTTATTTTTTATTGTTTATTATTTGGTTGGTTGGGTTTGATTTTTGTTTGTTTTCTCTTAATTTATCTTTGAATGAGGAGATACTATTCTTTAAATTGTACATGTCACACCAAGAAATTTCTCAAACGTGAAGCATGAGAAGTTATTGTCCTTTTTGTCTCCTAACTCAGTGTGAAGGCCTTGTTGCACTGAAGGAATGTAAGAAAAAATATATTTAAATATCCCAACATATTCTTAGGGATTTTTTAAAACTTTCATAACCTGTTAAAATAAAAAAACATATCTTACCAGCATTATAATGTTAAAAATTTGAGTACCATCCATCATCATCATCATCATCAAATATACATGTCCTAGAGATTTAAAAATTTTACTTCTTTTTTTCCCCCCTTCTATAAAGGGAGCGAGTTGTATTCATCAGGTCAGTGAAACTGGAACTGGAACTATAAATAGCTTTGATGGTCATATTGTCTCTTCTTCTCTGTCTTCTTAATTACTTTCCCTATTCATTTGTCTATTTAGATTTTCAGTGAGGCTCCCCTACTTATTTAGGTCCTTTCAGTCTTGTTTTGTGTAGGGCAGTAGAGATTCTGGGTGTATTTTAATGATATATACAGATATAAGCACCTTGCATCCCAGGTTTCTACAGGCATAAGTAGTTTCTGAGTAATTAAGAAAACCATAATGCTGTTGTGATTTTAACCTGAGTTAATAAACTGTACTTTAAATTTGAGCCCATATAGCACTTTTCAATTTAGTCTTGCAAGGATCTCTCAGAAACCTGTTCCTTCAATTTATGATGAAGAGGTAAACAGGAGAATGCAGTCATTTATGACTGGTATTGCATCATTTGACACGTACTGCATAGACAAGCTTCTTTCAGACTTAACCTGTAGATAAGACCCAGATCAGGAAGGCATGTCTATATTGTTAAACATATGAAGGTCAAGGACGGCAGTAGGGCCAAGAGATTGGATTGACATTCTTCTACATTGCCGTGAGTCCCTGCTATGTAGAGCCAGTCAAATTTCTGAGTCACATTGAGTTAACACTAAATGAGGCACTTGTCACATCCAAGTTCTACCTTTATGGCTTTTACTATGACTTTATAAGTGCATTATAATCATTAACGTGTTTCTTCAATTACACAGTGGCCTGTCAAGAAGGTGTTCTTACAAAGTGAAAGTGAGGGCATGTGCTGCTGCAACCAGGCTTTCTAACCCTCTTGGGAGTTTTGGAAGACAGGAACTGCAGCCCATTAGCAAGAGATAGAGTTGCAAATAGAGAATCTACATGAAAAGGAAAGACAGAAGGGAGTGCTTTCATGTCACTGCTCAGAGGAGGAAGATTGAAAAGATTCTCTTAGACTTCTGTACATTCCCATGTAGAGGATGGCCAGTGGACAGGAGGAACTGCAAGGCCAGGCAGGCCTACAACACTGTGAAAACTATTAGAATCACAGGGACTGAGCAGGATAATATGTATAAATGTGACATGGTTATAACTCCCAAGTTAAGGACTTTCCTGACGGTACAGAACTCCTGTATAATATGGGACATGTTTCTATTTCAGTCTCTAAGTCAAGGTCAGGTGCTGGCAATACTAAGGTTGTTGTGAAAGAATTAAGTTGTGGTTTGTTCCAGACTGCTTGCCCAAGAACCGCATTCAGCTTCCAGGAGACTAAAGAATGACATTGTTGCTTCTTCATGAAAGGGGATTAAGTGGGAGGTGCTGATTTCTTCTCTCTAATGTCTAGTGACAAAACATGAGGGAATGGATCAAATCTGCAACAGGAGAAGTTCATATTGGATATTAGGAAAAAGTTCTTCACTGAGAGTATAGCCAAGAACTTGAACAACCTCTCCAGGAAAGTGGTCATGGCCCCAAGCCTGTTAGCGGTTCAGGAAGCATTTGGACAACACTATTAGATAGGTGTTTATCTTTTAGGTGGCCCTTTGTGGAATCAGGAGTTAATGATTCCTGTGATTCCCTTCAAACATAGGATATTCTATGATTCTATAAGAAGAGGTTATGGACAAAACTTTTTTGAACTGATTGGTGGAAATATGCTGGTCACAGACCCTTATCTGCCTCCAGTGCTAGTGATACTGGTGCAATGCTAGAAGGAGGTTTTTTTATTGTAATGTTGTGCTTGACCTGCTGCTCCTAAACTGGTGGTAAATGAAAACATGTACATCAGCCTGGGCTTCAGAAACCATGAGATGACTGAGGTCAGGATCTGAAGGCAGTCCAGGAAGGAAAGCAGCAGAGTTAGGACTCTGGGCCTTTTTAGAGATTAGCTAGACAGAACTCCGTGAGAAGCTATATTCTGTCAGTAGTGTCAGTAGTACACAGTGTGTATTTTTCGACAAATTCTATAATGATTTGTTCAATGAACTTATTTTTATTTAACTTTAATTTTATTCTGTTTTTTTTTTTTTCATGCTACAGTAACACAATTTGCACTTTCTAAACTGCACTCACAGGAAGTGAGACACAGAAGAAAAAGTTGTCCCTTCAGATTCCTATCAGGCAACTATGATGTACACTGTGAACAAGGAATGCATCCTTCCCTCTGTCAATCAATCCTTGCAAACCAATTTGCTTACATTGTGTAGTAAGTTCCATTTACAAGGGGTGTTCAATTCTTGAGAGGATAAGTCTTGAGTTAAAATAAGATATAATTCAGCAACAAATAGCTTTGTAGGAGCAGCTTATGATAACAAGTAGTTGAGTGCTTTCTTGTATTGCCGTTATTTGGGTACCTGTGTCTTTCTGTCTGTGTTCTATTAATTATTTTAATAAAATGGATTCTATTTACTTACATCTTGTATAATCATATATGAAATTGTTAGCTGAACATATTTCGTCCATGAGAGTTTACAGATGCTAAAGACTCTCACTTTTTGTTAGTAAATACGTTTACACTTAGAATTATTCTGAGGTTTTCAAATAACTCAATCAAAGCAAGGAAGTCATACAACACTGAATGATAAAAAATGCTACTATAAAAACAAAGTGTAATTGCTATATTCACATGAGAGCAACATTGACCACTTATTAAGTCTACTTTCATTTCCATTTTGCAGTTACTGGGAGTTTTGCTAATGACTTCTAAAGAAAGATGGATCAGTCCTCTAATGAATGTAGAACGCAAGTATCTGAGAAAAGAAAATTGTGTTTTATAAAACACCTTATAGTTTCATTTTTTTTAAGAGTAAATTGCAATAGTATAAAGCATTCAAAATTAAGAGCCCTCGCTTAACTAGTGGTCTATATATAGAACCAAAAGCCTGCACTCGTAAAAGGTTTTACCATCTGTAAAGTTTGAAGATCCAGTTTTAGTCCTTTCTGGTCCTACATGATCCCCACAGATACTCAACATGCAGCACTTGCATCATATATTGAAGAGGATATTTTACTTTTGGGAAATATAAGATTGCCTGAGAAAACTCATGACACAATCATAACCTAAATATTTTTATTACATTCACCTTTATATTTTACCTTAATTACTGTAATTATAAAATAGAATAATGTTGCTGAATGCATTTTATTTTCTTACTGTTTAGCCTATTTGAACGCTATATTTAAGTTCCATTTCTAGATATACTTATTAATGCACCTTTTTCTAAATGTTAATCTGAGCTTCTAGATTGTTAGTATTATATAGTTTATCAGTGTTTCTGAAAACCCTCACTTATCCTTTTGATTAGAATTTTAATCTGTCAGAACTTGGTATTCCAGTCCATGGCTGTTTATTTGTGAAGCTTAATAAAACAATATTTCAGATATAATTGAGAAGACTAATAAAAATAGTTAGGTCAATTATAGTTACTTTTCACAATTTAGCTAGGATCTATATCAATGTAATCTGTTACTAGTTCAAAAGAATCATAAGTTTTATGAACTAACAATACAGTAATGTCTGCCCCTTTTATTTGTATTATAAAGATATTATGATGTAATATTTAAAGGCTAGATTCAGCTGATGAAATGCAAAAATCTACATCTAAGCCAGACAACAAAGTAGCCCGTATAGGCTATTACAGAAACAGGCATATCAATATCATTGACCTCAATATGAAGTAAAAGGCCTTAAATTTCAGAAAAAATATGAATGACAAGTGCTTATGTCTGTCTATTTTGCACATAATCTAATCACTTGCTAAGACAAAAACTTTTGCATGATCAATACCTAAAATGAAAATTAAATTATTAAAACAATTATCTGGTTGTATATATTACAGAGATCAAAAACTAAGGAATGAATGGAAAGGACTGCAATTTTTAACTTACTTTTCAAGAGTGATTCTGATACTAAGAAAGCTAATAAATTAAGGTCTTAGTTTTCTAACATTGTTTCTTGCTCACTGTGCAACTTAAGATTGCTCTACCCATCTCTCCCCAACACAATGCTTTCTTTTTTTTTCGCCTGAAAGCTTCAAATACAACCCTATAGGGCAGTACATTTCTTGTCCAGATATTCTGGCTCATTGGCAAACTGTTAAGTAGAAGGAAAAGAGAAGATGGTGATGTATGCTAAGACCTTCCTCTGCTAATGTGCTTGCAGCTTTCACTGTCCCCTAGACTAGTATTTTTATATGACTATCAATTAATTTAAGGCAAATATGCTTTTAATTATTTATAAATTAATAAAAGGAAAGCAGACTGTCACTCCTTTGAGAGCACTCAATTGACGTTCCTCCCCCAACTCTTCCTTATAGCAGCCTGTGCATATTATCTTTCTCTGAGGACCATCTTAGGAATAAGTCATAAGACTCTGGATTTGCTTCTAGGTAAATTAAGAAAAGCACAATCAAATGTCATCTTTGTGTTATCAGTGACTTGTTTCACGATATTTATAGTTAATTATCAACTCCTCAGAAAGAATTGCTCTAGAGTGCTCATCACTTTGATATCCCATTCCAATGAAAAAACAGCAACCGGAATCCCAGCAGTAGGTGAATTCTTGCGAATCAGCATTAAGCAAAACTATTAGGCTTGATTTAAAGGAGGAATACATCAATTCTGATGTGGTATTATGTTATATGACTGGAAAAGTTAAGTTCAGCAGCATGCCATCTCTGTCCTTAAATCAGTATGGCCTGCCTACCTGTGTGAGGATGCCTGCTATGAACATTCGAGACTAACAGATATTTGAGTTACATCTCAGTGATTTTTGCAAAACAGCAAGAAAATAAATACAATACCGCTTTTTGTCAAAATGAACCTAGAATCTCCATGACTGAGATAAATGTTTCTTCTACAAGGCAGATGTTGTTTCTACAAGGACTTTATGATGCAGGAAAGTAGCTTACACAGTTTTAGATAGTGAACTGAATTGTGGACAATTTCACAAGACCCATGCCCAAGGTAGCTTTCACTACTTTGAAAGTAAAATAAGCTACTTCAGTCTAGTGAATTCGAAGTATACACACTTGGGAAATGAATCCAGAATATTTAGCAACATATTAGCATCCTGGCTAATTAAACATTTTTCATTTAGTTAATTGATGAATGATTGAGATTCAACAAATTCTGTCAGCTGGCTGAATCACCACTCTCTGCTAAATATTGATAAAGATCATGATGCGATAATGGATCAACTGCATCTTAGTTTCTTTGGAAACACATGCCATGAAAGTGATCTTTGTCTGTGAGGTAGTTGGCTATGCTGTTCTTAAGCCAGTCACAGATAAAACAACATATTCTGTTTTCTAAAGAAGGAGAAAATAATCAATCAAAACCATCAGAGCTAATTGTCCTATGATGCCTTAATAGTTAACAGAATAAATAAGAAGGTATATTTCCAAGCTGTAATTAATCTTGTCTTATTGTAGGCATCTAAAGTATTTCAGGTGAATTTTGCCTGATATGTGTTGATTTCACCCTTCTGAATCTGAAATAAAATTAGGAACACTAGCTTGTCTACAACACTGATGCCTAAGGATATGTAACTCATCTCTAATGTTAATTATAAATCTTACAGTTTCAAAATGTTTTGTTTCTGTCTCCATAAAAGAAAAATAAAATACTTCAGATTTATGAAGATGACTCAATAAAATAGCTATTTCTTATATATCTGCTAGAAAAAATTTTTTTTTCTACTTTATTATTATTTATTTATTATTTATTCATTATTATTTATTTATTATTATTTTGTTTCTCCAGTTAGAGCTTTAGACCATATATTTAACTGATGGCAGGTCTTCCAAAACAACGTCTGTAAGATTTTTCTAAGAAATGCGTGGTTTTACAGTAAGAATTTTCAAATTTCAAATTCATATAAGAGAAATAAGAATCATTCATTCTTTGCAACTGACCTTTCAGCAGTACATAATATTACACTAAATATTCTAAAAGTGTAAAATTACACTAAATATTACATAAAATTACACTAAATATTACATAATATTACACTAAATATTCTAAAAGTGTAAAATACACTTTTAGAAATAAAGACAAAATCTAAGCATATACCCAGAATGAAATCTTAGAACTTCTCTGATGACTTCACTTTATAATGAGAAAATTGAGATGATCCTAAATGGATTTAGGTGTTTTTACCAAGAGAGCAAAAAGTGGTTAACATAACCCAAATATATTGTTTACTTGTGATAAATCAGTTTGGTTTTCTATGTTTCACTTATGAAAATCTTTACTTCAATTACAAGAGTCCTGTTTGTATTGTTCTATTTGTCTAATAACACTTATGAAATTGATATAAGGATTCTCAAAGCTGAAAATATGCTACTAAAAACAACATAATTCCTCATCGTCTGAATAAGTACAGGGAAGATTCTGTATCACACTAGTTTTACACACTATATGTTTCTAAAACTATGTTGGATGACAAAATTAAGGAAAAAGTCCTTGTTTTCAGATCAGATGCTGAATGCAGTCACTGTATGAAAATACATGAAACAAATAATATTTTATTACACATTCTATCACTGTGGTGAGTTTGTCTTCAGAATATGATTTCATTTTGAATACAGCATTAAGGCTAGATTCATATTCATTGTCATCAGAGGAGTATTGCATGCAGACTTAATTGAGGAGTGGCTAGTAAGGTAATATGTGCATTTAAAAATATTTATACACAGGCTTTGATATTTACATGCAGATTTAGCTAAAAGGTTAAAGACATCAGAAAAAAACAGATAAAGACTGATATCAATCAGTATACTTAAGACTGACAGTGTTGATTTTTTGCAAAGATTTAGCAATTCAATGCAAGATAAACCTGTTTTCTTCTCTACGTATCTCACCAAACAAATCGTACTTTTACACAAAAACCCATTTATAATACCACAAATTTTTCTTGTAAATCTGTATCTGATTTTATAGAGCTTAAGTTTATTTAATGCAACAAATTATGTTATTCAACTCCCACAGTATAGCTACACATACAGAGCTACACATATGCCTGTAAACTGGGCTGAGGTTATATGAATTTCCATTTTCAGTTAGAGCTGAATAAAATCAAAGTGTCTGCAACAGAAAAATTCCAATATTTAGAGTAAGCATTTTTACAATATAAAAATGTATATTTCTTTAAGTCTGATCTGTTTAAATTAGAAGAGTACTTTAAACTCTTTCTTTGTTTCTTACGAAATCATGATTTAGCTAAAATCCTTAATTACAGTAGTAGTAGCAGCAGCAGTAGCAATAGTAGTATGTTTTTGTCATATTTTTCTGATTCAGGCCATAAGTCTACACAAGACAGAAGTAAATGGCAGTTGACTATTTACTAGAGGGAAGGATATGTCTCAATGAAAACAAAGGGTAGTTGGAGGGTTAGAAGCTCCTTTTTTGCTACCACAACAGTCACTAAGGATGGCATCATGGTATATGCCTGCCACAAAGGACAGGCCTCCATATAGGACCACAGCTCCTCTGCATATAACACATAAAGATGGAGAAATAAAACAGTGAAGAACAGCAAGCTGGGACTGGAAAACGCAATAGGAGTGCAAACTGGAGAGAACAATCTGAGAGACAACCTAAAACACCATTAGATTTCTTGTGCCTTCTCCCTAGCAAATAAGTACCTACTGTATTTTTTTCAAAATTAAAATTTTTGATTTAATTTGTGAGCTATATTCTGTTAATTAGCTGAATTTATGATAGCATGAGAGGAATGAGACTATTATTGAGTAAAGAAATAACATGTATGTACATGAACACTAGTTCTGTTCTTATATAAAATTATAAAAAATGAAAACCCTTGTTTTTCTGGGTTGTAATAATAATGCAGATATTTGAAGATCTATCTTAATCATTTGAGCATTTGTAGCTGCTTTCAGCAGAAAATGAAAGAGAAATTATATAGCAAAACAAATTGAAGGAAAATCAGAAGCACTTTCTCTCTAGGTTTTAAAGATATTAGTAATATTGAGTAGATGAAGTGAAGATCTTTCTCCTGATTTTTTCAATTGCTAACATTTTTGAAGGGTCACATACAGAAAAATTTAAAAAATAACATTTCTGAAGCTGTTTTATTCACAGTTTTTAAGCCTGATAGAGAGATCAACATTCTCTAGTGGAGTCTTCGCGGATTTCATACGTTACAGCAGCCCAGATAAAGTTTATTAGAAACTTTCCCCTGGGAGTAGGGATACTAAGAAAAGACTCAGCATTCTTTGCCCAACTTTACAATTACTTCAAGGGAAGAATATAATTTTTATTCCATGTCATAGGAGGTAGTATTTCAGAGATAAATATGCTGAAGATCCTTGGCTAGCTAGAATTTGGGAAAACAGAAATACAGGGAGAAGTGATCAGCTAAACAAGTAAGTCAATTGGAAGATAGGAAAACTTGGCTCAACCTTTTCCACATTTACTCTAATGACAACTCTGATTCATCTCACAGGGACCAGTTTAGCAAAGAATTTTTCACTGTTCTATGTAAGACTTGCAGGGTTTTGATCAGCAGTGTTGTAAATCCTGTGGTAAAGCACTGTAATTTTCGTCTTGAAATGTAGCCTTTGGGAGAATGTAACAATAAACTTAGCTGCTACAGAATGCCTGATCAGTCAGTTGTCACTCTCTGTTGGACTGTGCTTTGTAAACAGCTGGACTTCTTTCTCCTAAGGCTTATACACTGCCTTTTGTCTCATAAAACTGATCTCAAACCTTGAATAAATTCAAAAGCATTGTAAATTTTGATGTAGCTGTTTTCCCTGGAGATACTCTACATGTCGCTAAGGGCTTACACAGACAATCTTTTGCTCCCATCATCTACATCCCCAGGCCTGTTTTTATGTACACAGTGAAATTGTTTCAAGTACTTTTATTACACAGAAGCATAACACTCATGTTATGTAGCAGATCCTTTTTTTTTTTTTTTTTTTTTTGTATCTCAGAAGAATGAATAACAAACATCTTCCTAATGTTATTTCTACATCTCCCAACAAAACAGGGAGGGTATAGTTCAAGGGTGATTGCCAGTATTTTCAGTTCCTACCATGCAGCTGAGGACTCTGATGTTATTATGTCTGTGTGTTCATTTACAATTGGTTTCCTCAAGATTCAGCCTTCCAAACACCAATTACAGAACATTGGCTTAAAGAAGACCAATAGGCTAATAAATAAATAAGTTCTAGGACATATCTTCTTCTTGCAAGAATGTAATTTATCAACACATAACATCATGATGGCTTTAGATAGGAAAGTATAATCTCTAATTAGTAGCAAGAAATTAAACCACCCCTCTCTCAAGAAGAAAAACAAAGGTCTGTGTCATTGTAAAAGTCTTAAATTAGAAAATTCCAACATTAACTGCTCATGGAATTTTTTACGTAACAATAATTTATTGTAATCTAATTGCTATATTTTGAAAATTTGCTAAATGAGTTTCCATATTCTTGTTATCTGTATTTCTGATGCAGCAGGGTAACTCAGGGTGGTGAAACAGATTTCCTAGGCTTTATGGATGGCAAACACTGAACTTTGCTAAAAGGGAGCGGTTTGCAAAAGGGAGCAGTTCTACTTGAACAATGAACAACCTTATCTGACATGACATTGAATTGGGTAGTGGTCCCCCAAATCAGATGAGTGATACTTGAGGTGAGGCAGAGACCTCATAGCCTGATGTTGCTTCAGTTAAGAAGAAAGAATTAGTAATAGAAACACCCCTGAAAGCATGTACTGAGCTCCTCGCCCTGAAGGCATGGCAAATTGCTGGGTCCCCACTCCTGATGACACAATTAACCCTTGCCAAGAGCCAATCAACATGTACTAGTTGACTTAGTCACACCTGGCCAAGAGGTGCCTAAGAAGTTTCAAAGAGTATGAAATTGGCATCTGAACCCCCTTTCTTTGGGAAAGGAAAAATGACAACCTTACCTGACAGATAGGTCAGCAGTCCTGAACCTTTCTTCTTGCCCCCCAAGAGGGGTGTGTTTGGGATAATATTTGTGAGCGTCTAACTCAGCAAATGAATTCATCAATGGTAATCCTGAACGTGTTTAATCTGTTGCTTTAATTACATTACTTAACACTTCAACATTGTGAAATTGTCTTTCCAATAGGCATTGCAAAACTTTCTAAAATGCTTCAGTGTCAACCTGCTTGGGCTTGCTGTTAGCAAGTATTAACCCTGTGGGTGACAGTCTCTGAGCAGACTCTCACAGGTGACACTAATTCTCACTGGTGGCTAAATATGTACATGAATCCACATAATTCTTCAGCCATAAACCATCAACCAAGTCTGAGACTAGAGACAGATCCAGCCACACATAGCCCCCTCTCTGAAGGTAAGCTTAGAAAATAAAAGAGTCCATCTTGAGCCTTGTGACTTGATGGGAGGGCATCCCTCAGCCGCCTGTCAAAGTCATTCCTTTTTAATGTGACACTCAGCTGTTCTAAGTTAGAAAAAGCACAGATTTCCATCCCCAAAAAACTTCACAAAGCACATCTCTCTAAAGAGGGCATCGGGCTCTGTCGCTGTACGGTGTTCTATTTGGCAGGAAGATGAGAGTGTGTGGACCTGTCATGGTGTGGCTTAAAATGTCTCAGAGCAGATGATTCTGAAATGTGACCGTGTTGTGTACCCCCACCACCGAGTGGATGACTACAGGAGATGATGGGCTGAAGGACATGTCTCAGCCTGATACCTGATCTGCCACCTGACCCAGGTGAGAGGCAGGGCCAGAGAGTTTAAAAAAATATGCATACGCTTGTAGCCTTGTGGACACCCACCATCTTCTTGGACACATGGGACAAAGGAAAAACATGCTACAACATGCAGAGCTTTGAAGGTGGTGACTATCTCTTGTACCTCTCTTATAAACTACCTCTCTCTTGTCTCTCTCTCTCTCTCTCTCCTTGTTCTCTTTTCCTTTTTTCCATTGTAACAAGAACAGCTGCAGCAGGCTGTAGCAGGTATTTTTGGGTTTGGCTTAGACTTTAGCAACATTAGGCCTTTTTATGTTTTTCATTTCCACTAAGCAGATTGTTATACAGGGTTATTGGTGTTTCTGAGTTGTGGATTGTTGCACTAACATCGGCCATTTGCGGTTTCTTGTCAGTGCTCTGTTGAGGATGTGTCATTGATTGCTTGCATCCAGTGTTTCAGGGTATGCGCCTTTTTTAGTAAAATATTGTTTACACCCTCCTCCTGAATGATTTGTGTCACTGTGACACCATGCATGTGATTCCAAAGAGCTCTCTTTAAGTGGGACATGACAGAGTGATTCTTTGAAGAAACTGCTATGGAACTGAATTAAACTTCCAGACAAACCGCAGAATAGGGTTTGGAAGGTTTCATCAAAACTGACATTTTGCAAAACATTTTGCTTTGGGGAAATCAGCATTTTCCCTGGTGCTTCAGACATCATAACAAAGTATTTAAACAATCCTGAGAGGATTAGATGGTATTTTGTAAGATTGTCTGGGCACTCTGTGAATATTAAAGCTTTCCTCTGGTCTGACTGATTTACTTGTTCTGTTTCCATTGCCTATTATGCATGAACACACCTCTAGAACACACCTCTAGATAATTATGCTTTTCCTTCATGCCCGTATTTTGTGAACAACTAGAGGACATACGTGGTCTAGATGTGACTGAGACTCATTTACAGGTGAATAGTTACCAAACAGTTACTTGTTAACGCAAGGACTTATGACACACTTGAAAAGACACTAAGACTTGCAGATCTTCTGAAGTGTGACAAAATTGCTTGTACTTCTCCGGGTACAATGCTCAGTTGAGTCATGTGCAACCATCAGTGCACCATAATGCTCATAATTCTCTAACACAACATGTCTCATACTTTAGATTCACTTGTTTGTTCACAGATTTAAGCACTGCAACCTTTTGTTTTGTATCTAGTATTTTGCACCGTTTCTTCTCTTTTCCAATTTTTTTCCTGCTTCTCTTCTTTGGGATCTTGACTCATTTCAGTTGTGTAATTCCTCCAAATATTACCATTAATTATTTCCCTGCATGGTATAGTATCATGAACAGTTCCTGGTAATGACAATTTATTGAATTTTACCATTTCAAACACACTTGAAAAGGCTCTAGTATTCCCTACATTTTAAGGAATTAAAATTGTAAGTGAGATTTTAGCATTCTTTTTCTTCATTCCTCAACTGGAGGTGTTTAAGGTTCTGTTTTTAGTTCTGACAATAAATAGTTGAATGACAGCATTGATTGTTGTCTTTCTTTGTGCCCTATATTCTTTTCTTGCAATATGAAAATAACGACACAGCTCAAGAAGCGAGTTCAATTGGCAGTCATCACCCTCTCAGAAGAAGCTTAGATATAGTATCCACCCAGTATAAAACTCTGTCCGTTGCACTTGCCAGGAAGGTTGCGGCAGCTGAGACAGAACTCCCACAAGAACATGCAGCCATCCAGGTCTCAGGCTGCAGGGAATGCCAAACCTTTTCACTAGTAACAGATGGCAGTAGTGAGAACAGCTGTGTGAGGTGTGACCAGGTGGATGATATGCTTAGCATGGTGACAGAGCTACAAGTGGAAGTAATAAGGTTAAGGAGAATCAGGAAATAGACTGGTGGAGCCATGCTCTGCTTTCCCTGAGACAGAAACAGGAAGAGCCACAAAAAAAAAAACCAAAACCCAAGACCAAGAGGACCCTGTATCTTCTCACTGCCAGGCTGAAGGCTCAAAGAAAAGGAGTGAATGCATGCAAGCCCATGCTCGGGACAGTAGGTGAACCCCCTCCTAGCCCACCTTACATCCCAAGCGCCTCTGTACCAAAAGCATGAGGCTTTAGATGTGGAGAGACAGTCCACAGATGATGTGGACGACAGTCCACCTACAGCAGAGGTGTTGCCAGGGTCAAAAAGGTCTACATCTGCTCCGTATTGCAACCATTTCCACAAGAAAGAAAAGATGCGTTATAGTTGTAGGCACTTCTTTCTCAGGGGAATAGATGATCTTATAGGCCAGACAGACTCTCCTCTTAGGGAAGGGTGCTGCTGCCTTGGGGACAAAGGACAGCACAAGGAAACTTCCTAGCCTAGTATGTACCTCAGACTACTACCCATTACTGCTTTTGCATGTGGGCGGTGATGAAGCTGCAATGTAGTACAAGGGCAATAAAAAGAGGCTTCGAGAACTTGGGATGGCTGCTAAGGGAATGAGAAGGACAGGTTATTTTGTCTCTCCAGTTTCAGGCAGTGACATTAGAAGAAACAGGTAGACCTAGACTATTAATATAATGGCTCTATAGCTGGTGTGACTGCTACAGTTTTGAGTTTCTTTGGTAGTGGGATGGCCTGCAAAGCACCAGGCTTGCTGGTGTTGGATGGGATTCATCTGTCTCAAAGGTTGAAGAGGATCTTTTCTCACAAGGTAGTGGGGCTTATTGACAGACCTTTAAACTAGACTTGATGAAGGGGTTTGCCAGTAACAAGATGTGGGATGACACAACAAGGTTAGAGGCATGGGGTGCTAGTAAGAGCCCTCAGCCTGTGGCTGTGGGACATGCTGGCTATATTGCAGCACATTTGAACTCTTACTGAGAGGAGCCAAGGGGTCCTGTGGTAATAGGATCCAAGAGCGAAACACTGATGAAATGTCTCAAAGGAATTAAGGGATGTTCCTCTAAGAAGCTGACATGGAAGAATTCTTAAATCTGTATCTAGGAAAATCATGGAACAGATCCTCCTAGAAGCTATGCTAAGGCACATGGAGCACAGGGAGGTGATTTGAGACAGCCGGCATGGCTTTGCCAAGGTCAAGTCCCGCCTGACCACCCTAGTGGCCTTCCATGAAGGAATGACCAAAATAGCAGGCAGAAGAGCTAAGGATATTGTCTAACTCGATTTCTGTCAGGCCTTCAACACCATTCTCCACGACATTACTCTCTCTAAACTGGAGAGTTATGGATTTGATGGGTAGACTGTTCGATGGATGAGGAACTGGTTGGATGATTACATCCAGAGGGTAGTGGTCAATAGCTCAATGTGCAAATGGAGATCTGTTTCAAGCAGTGTCCCTCAATGAGTTGTACTGGGATCAGTACTGCTTAGTATCTTCGTCAATGTCATAGACAATGGTATTGAGTGCACCCTCTGTAAGTCTGCAGATGACACCAAGCTGAGTGGTGAGGTTGGCACGTCTGAGTGATGGGTTACCATCCAGAGGGACCCAGAGAAGCTTGAGAAGTGGGCTCAAGTAAACTTTATGAGGTTCAACAAAGCCAAGTGCAAGGTCCAGCACCTGTGTCAGGGCAACATCTGGTATCAATACAGATACCAGAAGGAGAGTGAAGGGATTGAGAGTAGACCTCCCAAGAAGGACTTGAGTATACCAGTGAATGAAAACCTAGACAAAAACTGACAATGTGTGCATGCAGCCCAGAAGTCTAATCGTACCCTGAGCTGCACCAAACGAAGCATGGGCAGCAGGTCGAGGGAGGTCATTTTACCCCCCTGTTCTGCTCTGGTGAAATGTCTCTTGGAATACTGCATCTAGCTCTGGAACCCTCAGCACAGGAAGAACCTGTTGGAACAGGTCCAGAGGAGGGCCACAAAAATGATCAGAGGGATAGAGCAACTCTCCTGTGAAGATGGCTTGTGAGCATAGGGGTTGTTCAGCCTGAAGAAGAGAAGGTTGTGGGCAGACCTCATTATGGACTTTCGGTTGTTAAAGGGGCGTTATAAGAGTGATGGGGACAAACTTTTCAGCAGAGCCTGTAGTAATAGGACAAGGATAATGGTTTTAAACCAGAAGAGGGTAAATTCAGGCTAGATATATGGAAGAGATTTTTACAATGAGGGAGGTGAAACGTTGGAACAGGTTTCCCAGAGACATGGTAGATGTTCCTTTCCTTGAAACATTCAAGGTCAGGCTGGGCAGGGGGCTGAGCAACTTGATCTTGTTGAATATGTCCCTGCTCATTGCAGCAGGGTTGGACTAGATGTCCTTTAAAGGTCCTTTCCAACCCAAACTATTCTATGATTTTACTTAGAAATTGTTCATTGCTTTTCAGTAGTCACACAGTCACATATGAATATTATAAATACACTTCAAACCTACACAGTTATTTTACTGTTTCATTTACAAAACCATACCACATAGTAATATAGTTACCTTCATCCTGGCCTAGCTTAATAACTGTTATTGCTCAACAATGCTAAATATCATGGACATTTACATCTTTCTTGAATTTAATAAATGAAGATTTGTTCTATTTTGTTGTCTTGTGTTTGAGCTCTTAACCATGTTACGTTTTTATTTTTGTAGTCTTTTACTAATAATATAGAGAGGCAATCAAGATTCCATATGATTATAGATTATATATTTACTATAAATGCTGTGGCTTGCACATTATTATTTCATAATTTGTAGAAAACAACTCCACCCATTCATGCTGAAATGAAATGTCACGGAGACTGCAGTATTCTGAAATTTGCTTCTTATTTTATTTTGGTACTTTGGTTTTTTTTGGAGAGGAGGTACAATCTGGTTTAGTATTTAATTAAAGAGCAACTCTGCTGCAACTGACACTGAGGCTGAAAGTTTAGTTGAACCTTTTAGAACTTACGATAGTCAGAAATGAATAACCTTGGGCTTTTGCTTATTTTCATCATGCACATTAGGGAAACAAGAAAGAGATCTCAAAAGAAGCAGAAAAGGTAAAGAAAGATGTAT
Source organism: Cuculus canorus (assembly GCF_017976375.1). Classification (NCBI taxonomy): domain Eukaryota; kingdom Metazoa; phylum Chordata; class Aves; order Cuculiformes; family Cuculidae; genus Cuculus; species Cuculus canorus. The sequence continues at coordinate 58,063,318 of NC_071401.1, forward strand.
GACAAATTCCATTAGGGTAAATTGTTTGATAAGAAAAGATACAAAATTGAACAGAGACATGCCTGTTTTCATTACACAAACTCCACCTGGTTTTTTGATGATAGATAAAATAGATATCATCTTATAGAAATTGCCGAGATTAAAAAAAATGTCCTTTGTATTCAAGTGCTCAAAACCAAAGCAGAATATGTATGATATTTGTTCTGCAACTAGCATAGTAAGCAAAATTTTTATATAAATAACTTTTAAAAATTATTTGAAAAAATATTTTTAACTTTAAAATAATGAAGAGAAGGATAGGAAGAACAATTCTATAAAGAACCACTTCTTTACCTACGACTGATTCAACACAGGGGATAAGGAATATCAAGAATCTGAATCTATCTCGATTATTTCAAGTCCCTTGGTCAGTTCTGCTGGCGTTTCTGAACTTCGGTATGGTTTTTATACCAGTGGAGAAAGAGTATAGCAAGACTTAACCGTGATCTTTCACACTCTTAAAATATGTATTTTCCCAGTGGAGACATAAAAGTATAGTACCTGGGAATGGTATATATATGTCAGAAGAGAATTTACCAAAGACAGGAAATCCTCTGTCAGTGATTTGCAGCTAGGTTATGGTTCATTTGTAGCAGCTGAGTGATACAGTGGGATCATAACTATATTTGAGAATCTGGCACAATATTTCCCTGAGGTGTTCCTATTACTGAAGTAGCTGAACACATTTTATGTATTCCATGATCTATTACAGCCCTAGAAAACAAACCTAAAAAGATATGGAATGATGTTTTGTCTATTTATAGATACATGTAGACATTATTTATATTTACTGTGCATATAATATTTTTTCAAAACTTTCTGATACTTTTTCTGCATTTATACAAACTGTTTTCTAAAAATAGCTCTTTGAGTTCATCGAGTTCACAATGTCTAGCTATAAAAGTCCAGCTTTTTGGAGGTGCTAATCTGTTGGGAAAAGGCATGCTCTGGCATTATACTAGTTATATTTATGGAAAGATTGCATTCATATTCCCCTCTCCCACAATGGACTGGTGTATATTTCTACTAGTGATAAACAAAAATATAATGCCTTTTTTTCATATTTTGAATATAAATTTACAGTGCCGGTTTGGCATTTCAGGACGCCAGCATATGTGGTAAAAACTCTCTACAGTACAGATTTTTCTTGAATAATTAATATTGACTCTAACTAAGAAAAAAAAATTATGAAGAGTAGAATAATTATACCAAAGAACCTGTTGGGTCTTTTCTTCATGAGGCTGGTTCCTTGACTATCACAATGTATTTGTCTCAGAAAAGTACATATAGCTATCTGATTTATTGAGCAGCCTGATCTAGTGGGAGGTGTCCTTGCCCATGGCAAGGGGGTTGGAATTAGATGATCTTTAAGATTCCTTCCAACCCAAACCATCCTATGATTCTATGTTTCTATAATTTACAGATTCCAAGGCTCGATCAAAAGTTTTATTATACTTAAGCACAAAAAAATGAAATACATATTTTTTCATTCATTACAAAGACACGGTAATGGTTAATACTTACAACTATGTGGATAAAATATATTTATATTCCTTGATGTACAAATAAAACACCTGTAATGATGTGAAAAAGTTTTACTGCAGTGTAAAGCATCTTATGAAGTATTTTGGCTATTAAAAAATGAAGCAATCATAGTGTTATTTTATTTATTCCTATTTAGAGCTTTTTGTTTGCATTTCTAACAGCTGTCTTCCCTAAAGTAGAGATTTGGGTTTAGTGAAGATTTATAGCAGCATAAGGAAAAAAGCTGCCAGAAGTTAGTTTAAACCATTAAAAGAAGCTTTAGAAAAGGATGGAATCATGAATTACAGATGCCCTTTGCCAAATATATTTTGCTTCTTGTAATTACATTCTAATGTATAGTTGTCCTTCTGTTATTTACTAAAAAGTCTAACTTTTATTTGTTTACTTTGCAGAACAGTTTTGCTCATTACTATTTTAAGCTGTTAGTAGGTATCTACTGAAGGCAGTACACATCTTATGAATAAGAAAGAAAAATGAAAGAAAGGAATTTTTTAAAACATTGTTCTAATCCCTGTAAATTGCTGAACTCTTCCTCAGAGTTGCTAAGCTCTCTCAGCTGTCCCTGCAGTCAATGGGAGCTGCAAGTGCTTGCAACATTTTTAGCATCCTAGTCCTGAGCACCTGGTAGTTTTACACATCTTGTTTGTCCAGGGCTTAATAAAAGTCATCTCCAAGCATTTGTCTACATTGCAGGCTGTGCTGCCATGTAGGAAAGTACAAGTAGACTGTAAAGAGCCACTCCGAGTCCTTGACACTGTTTAGCAGAAAGGAATTGGGAACTTAATTCCCTGATGTGCCTTTGGGTGTGTATCCTGTTTGCCACTAGCTGATTCTATCATGCTTCTATTAAAGCCAAAGGGAAACCAATTCTACTTTCAGAGGCAAATGACTACTGCAGCATGATATTCCTCATGAGGCAGGTAAATAATTACAGTGAATGTCACAGCTGTCAAGGAGTTCTCTCCTTACTGCTCAGGGGTCAGCCAAAGCAATTCAGTGAAAAGTTGCTCACCCTTTTCCCCATGTGTTCCCTGAGAGATGGCTGTTGGGGAAGTTTACTTCTAGTGTAGTAACAATCACCAGGAGGAAGTTCTTCCGTCATATGGTGAATATACCCAGTGACACATTAGGGGAGAGAAGAAAAAGAATGGGAAAAGCCTAGAGGCTGACTGCTAATAGTAAAATGATTCATGTCTGCAGCTTACTTTCTCTCACCTTTCTGAAGAAGGAGGTAACCAGCCCAGAGCATCCTACATTATTTTACCCACAGAAGCCTATTTGAAGACATTTCTTTACAGGAAAAATGTATTTTTTGAGCACAGACTTAACGGTGCATCTGAGTTATGTGCATTAACTCTACTGCTTCTAGGAAGATCCTAGATGAAAGTGCACTCTCTAAATAGTAAATTTTAGCATAAGTAAATCCTTGGGCTCTGGTGTATGGCTTTTGCCTACAAGTTTTGAAACCCACTGTCCTACCTAGCTATAGTTCTTTAGTCATAGTCACTATTCAGGTTTTTAGGCCTTGATTATAAGGTTCACTTGTACTCAACAATGCAAACGATAGAAGTAGTTACCACAACAGGAATGAAAAACAAATCTAATCATTAGAAGAGAGAGCATTAAAGACAGAAATCATCATGAAGAATTCCCATTTAACTTTTTCTATTTTATGCCTTCAAGATTATTTTAGAGAGCAGAAAAATAAATATCATTTCTTATCAGGGAATGAATTTTCACAGAAAATAGTGAGAAATTTCCTAGGCAATCTTCTTAAGCAGGAACCTGTGTCTTTGTTGTTGCTTTTATTGTCAGAGGAGACAAAAGAGAAAGCTTTTATCTTACAAAAGCAAATAATCTCAATCAAAAATGTCTGACTCATTTCTGAGGGATTAAAACCCAATAAAAATACTTTCCTTATTCTCTGTTTTATCGACATGATCTGGGCAAATAAGAAATTAAATGCTATTGCATCTGAGATGCCTTAGTAGGAAAAGACCCGTTCTGGCATCTGGAAATATTACACTGCCACTGAAAGAAAGTTCTCTGGTTTTGTTTGGTTTTAGGTCCAATGAGAACAAAAGCCCAGGTAAGATTTATGACATTGATGACAATAAAATATGTATGTGATGCACAACAACAAAAAAAATTAGCTATAGTAACTCTTTCTCCCTGAAATTCCTGTAAAAAAGATTTTTAAATGACGTTAAACAGTATTTGTTGGTGATCACTAAAAGTCTCTCTCTAAATATTGGATAGGAATAATTTTTTGTGGCAATTGCTATGAAACTTATGGGTTTATTTTACTGGTCTGTTCAGTCCTCTTACATGTCTACCAAGTTTTGCAATTTTATATAGATTTTGTAAGATTCTTAGTTTCAGAAAACTCAAAATAGAGATGAAATTTAAATTATTCAAATTTTATTTTTAATAACTTCATCACTTATTGAGATTATGTAGTAGTTTTGAAATCTTATGATTCATCACTGAGACTTCCTATTCTTCATATAGTGGAGCAGTCAAAATCCACTTCATTTTTCTAGCTCTGCTCTGTGATGCCCAGATCTCCAACACATGTAGTATATCTGGATAAAACTTGAACAAGCAATGACTTAGAATCAGGAGGTACTTTCTTTAATAATTTTAACTGTCATACCAAAAAGTCATTGAATGATAGCAGTAAAATCAGCCACTCAGTGAGTCACAGTGGGAAGCATTTGTTTATCTCAACTGGATTATATTTAATTTTTGTTTCACACTCAACATTTCTTTCCTTAGGTTTTAACATTATACGAAGCTTCAGGTTAATTTTTAATTATCTCAAAAACTGATTAATTCAAGTCCCAGTTCATCAAAAACATTCTTTGAATTTTAGAGCAGACCTTGAATTGCTGCTACGTTGTTCTGTAGCAGATTTTTGGTGCCTCAACTTATATACTTGAAAGAAAAGAGGGTTAAACATAATGACAATCTGGTTTTCACCAGAATTTCTTACTAGAAATTTTTACCAGACTTTACTCAGCTTTTGGTTAGTTTAGACAACACTGGGACACTAGGGCATAGTGAACAGAAATGACATCCAAGTAGCACAGTGCTGTACAAGCTCATAAGGTTTTCATAAATAACATAAGCAACTATTGCAGACTTACTCTTTTATCTAATTAATGTACTGTGCATGCCTGGAATGACTAGCCTTTGACATTTTCTTTCTGTTAGATTTCTAATATGAGATGAGATGAAAATATATTATGCATTTTAATATGACTGCTTTACCAGTGAGAAAAGAAAGTAATTGCACGCATTTTGGTCAAACTTATCAAGTAAATAGAAATAAAAGGCAATTGTAGCACAAGGAAGGTCTTCTTCAAAACTAAGTGACAATTACAGTCGCCCGTATTTCTTCTACTTCTTTTCTTTTAGAGCAACTAGTAGTAACAACAGAAATATTATTCATTCATTTTAAGCCAGCAAAAAGACAGAGTGTTCTAGTGGGTTAGTCTATAACTTGCTGATCAGATAATCTTAGTTTAATTCTTTGTTGTGATAAGGGTTCTCTTTTTTTCCTGGTGTAAATTGTCTAGGTGTTTAAGAATGAGTAAAAACATACAAATATGGCAGATTTTAGCCTTTGATAACTGCTTTGGGAATAAGATACATGACAATCACCTAGTCTATTCAGTGACACAGTTTCCCAAAGTCTTTGACATAAAAGAACATTTCTCAGCTCAGACCCTTTCCCAGCCTTTCTGTGTGTGAATGCACACCTCAAGGTCTATGTAATATTCCACAGTCATTAAAAGCCTATTCTGCCTTCACTCTGAGTTAACTAGAAAATGTGCTGCTAGTTTTGTATGACACAGTGTTTAAAATCCACTACAGAGAAGGACTTTCCAGGATCAGATGAGTACTGCAGCAGATACTCTTATGTGGTTGCTGGAGAGACTGGTGCACATGGCTAGCTTATGTCTGCCTTCAGAAAACATCCCTTCAAATATATGAGTCACAGTTCTACATATTTTCACAGCCCAAACACATCTTTTTAACAGACAGCCTATACATTTATTGGTACATATGTATGTTTGTGTCTGTGAGTGTGTATGTGTGACTTGAACCTACAAACTTTACTGAATGTGCACTGTTGAAATAAGTTCAAACCCCTTCTTTCTTAGACTTACAAATGTCCACTGAAATACAGTAGCATTGTTGTAAGATCATTCACTTCAGCAGCAACTTATATTACAACATGGCACACTCTTGACGGAAGTGGCAAAGTATTTCCCCCAATCTCTCTCTGTTTTGCAAGAGAAGGAGAGGAGATTAGGAAAAGGACAAATTTGTGCAATGACTAGGCAATTGCACCGCATCAGTGCTGTGCTGTGTACAACATCTCAGCAAAGGGAATATTATCAATAGAATGAGTGAAAATTAATCCGAAATTTTCCTCTCAGTTATGTTATCCTTAGAGGTTCCCTTGCCTTCTCTGCCCAACAGTTCTGTCAGACACCAAATATATTGACTAATTCTTAATCTTCATGCTTATATTATTATTATTATTATTAAAGATTTTACATCCATGAAAGGTTTTTATTTTTCTCCTGCCCCCCACCTTCCCCTCCCCATTAGATGCAATTTGCTCTTACAATTGTGCAATTTGTTCTTAGAACTGTGCATTTTCAGAAATGACAGAAGTTAGATATATTTTGGTAATAACCTTAACAATTGCTTGTGTAATTTTATCGTTTTGTGAAGAAACAAAAAGTAGATACTGAAAATAGATTACAAATACCTGAACTACATATATCTATTCTATAAGCACCTTTGATAGAAAAAAATGCATCAAGATTAGCTTTAGAGTTGCTTCAAATTGTTATATTTTCTGGATGCTAGTTGGTCTTCAATACTAGAGATATTACTAGTGTTTCTAAAAAGGAGGAAATTTTGAATTTCAAAGCTAATATATTTTACCATAAATAGAGTTAATATAAAAAGTTCACCTTAGTAAAGTTTTGGTGAAATTAAACCATTTGGTGACATGTTGGAGTAAGTCCAGAGAAGGACCATGAAGATGATCATAGGATTAGATTCTTCATTCTTCTTCAATGAAGTAAGGCTGAGAGAATTGGGATTGTTCAGCCTGGAGGAGAGAAGACTCTGGGGAGACCATATAGCAGCCTTCATATACCTAAAAGAAGTCTACAAGGAAGCTGCAGAGGGACATTTCGTGTAAGTATGTAGTGATAGGACAAGACAAGGTGTAATGGCTTTAAACTTAAAGAAGGTGGGTTTGGATCAGATATTAGGAAGAAAATCTTCACCCTGAGGGTTGGAAGCACTGGGACAGGCTGAGCAGAGAAGATGTAGATGCCTCATCCTTTGAACTTCTCAAAGCCAGATTGGATGAGGTTTTGGTTTTGTGGAAGATGTCCCTGCCTGTGGCGGAGGCATTCAGCTAGATGATCTTTAAGGGCTCTTCCAAATCATTCTATGATACTATGATTCTATGAAATTTGATTACAAAGTATGCAAGAGTTTGAGTCAAGGTTCAAAAAACCCCACCCTTATATGGACCTGTCATGGTGTGGGTTAAAATGTCTCAAAACAGGTGCTTCTGAAAAGTGACCCTTCACCCACAACCAAGTGGATGGCTACAGGAGCTGAGGTGCTGAAGGGCATGTCTCAATCTGTTACCTGATCTCCCTCTGACCCAGGTGAGAGGCAGAGACAGAGATTTTAAAAAAAGACATGTGCACCTGTAACCTCGTGGATGCCCACCATCTGTAGTGACCTTAATGCAGGGAAAAAAAATGGATTATTCTGTGATATAATGCAAACATAACCTCATCATAAAATAAAATAAGAAAATTCCATAATTTTAATACTTTAATTCCACAGAACCACTGAAAGAAACTTATGACACTGAATAAGAAAGCAATTGAAGTGATGAGGGTGTGGGCAGAGGAACAAGTGAAGGGAACAGGAAATTACGAGACAGGAGAACTTCAATAACCAGTTAGCAGAAACCTATGAATATACAACGAGCTTAAGTCCTGAGCCTATTTTTTTTCCACAGGAGAAAAATCACAAAAGATAGGCTTTAGTCAATGTCATTCTGAAGGAGAGCAACTCATGGCTACCTTAGAAATAAAGTTCCAAAATTTGATCAAACTTTATCTTCCTTTTCAACTCAAACTCATTCAAATGATTATTCACTTTTCAGGTCATATTGCTATTTACATAATTGACTGAAGCTAATATATACTAGTCAGAAATATTTTGATACACTGCGTTTTCTTCCTTTATGACTCATGCCTCATGCCTTGATACTTATCACAGATGCAGCTGAACACTCTAACTGTTGAGTTTGTGCCTACTTTACTGATTAAAATGAATATTTTAGTAGAAGAATTTACATATACACTGATTGCCCTGTGCACTTACTTTTTTCCCCTCATAAAAAAAATCCAAAAGGTGTACTTTCATGGCTTTCTATGATGTATGCTCTCTGTGTCTCCCTGATGTACATGAGATTAAAACTTGTTAAAAACGTTTACACATCTTTATCACTTGCCGGGACTCACATTCAGGGTATTTGATTCCAAAATTTAGACCCTTTAGGAAAACGCAGAAATGAATATTTCTTTTAAAAGTGAACAAGTAAGATCCTTGCTATGATGAAAAAGGAAGTTTTCTTGCCTACAGGAAAGATGGAGAGGGTCTTTTTTTCAGGGATGGTAGTGACAGAAGGAGGGGTAATGGTTTACAGTGAAAGAAGGTAGATTTACGTAAGATATTAGGCAGGAATTTTTTACTGATGGTGGTGAGGCACTGGAATGGGTTTCCCAGGGAAGCTGTAGATGTCCCCTCCCTGGAAGTGTTCAAGGTAAGGTTGGAAGGGACTTTGAGAAACCTGACCCAAGTAGAAGATGTCCCTGACCATGGCAGGGGGCTTGGAGCTAGGTGATCTTTAAGGTCTCTTCCAACCCAAACCATTCTATGATTCTAAGTTCCCATGTAAGAATTTTCCTTCCCAGAACAGAGCATTAACTTCAATGCCAGTGTTCAGTAGCTATGAAAACACTTGGAATACACAGACAGTACGTATGACCACAGACTTGCTTTATAACTTCTCCTTCTATATGGATTCCTGCTTTCAGGTGTACACCAAAACATTATTATTCACGCACTGACATGAAGATGATTATTCTTTTTTTCTTAGCAGGTATCACGAAGTAAGTCTTTATAGGAATGTGAATAGTTAGAAGACAATGTGTTATAATCGGTTTATTAAAAGTCATGCATATAGTGCGCACATCAGGACCACACTATTGATCTGGTTCAGGAAGTTGAACCAGAAAAACATATAAGCAAGACAACATTAACAGTGACGTATTTAAAGCCTTAGAAACTATCCTTTGTTAGAATATCAAAGTGCATAGTTCAACCAGCATTTTGAAAAAAAGTTAAAATAGAAGCACAGAAACATTTACATTGGAAAAGACCTTTAAGATCAAAATGTTACTCTATGCAGTGGAATTGGAAAAACTAATTTTTTATTAAAAGCACCTGTCTATGCTACAAATTCATTGTAAAGATGACACCAGTAAGCAAACAGTGAGAAGTGTAACGTATATTGAAAAGTGGCTGAATGTTTGGGACCAGAAGGTCACCAACAATGGTACAAAATTTACTTGAGTGCCAGTTAACCCCAGGGGTTAACAGTCCAGTCCTTTTTAACTTGTTCATGAATGATCTGGATGATGGAGTAGAGTTTACTCTCAGGAAGTTTACAGACCGAAATGAGAGAAGTGGCTGACACACCAGAGAGTTGTGCTGCCATTCACCCCTGGACAGGCTGGAGACACAGGCTGACAGTAATCTCGTGAGGTTTAACAAGTAGAAGTTCAAATTCCTGCACCTGAGGAGGAATAATTCCATGCACCAATGCCTGATGAAAGCCATCCAGATAAAAAAGCAGATTGGCAGAAAAAGACCTGAATGTCCTATTGGACACCAAGTAGAAAATGAACCAGAGATGTGCCTCTGTTGCAAAGCAGACTAGTGGTATACTCAGCTCCATCAGGCAAAGTACTGCTGGCAGGTTGAGGGAGATGGTCCTTCCTCTATATTTAGTGCTAGTGAGGCTGCGCCTGGAGTGCAATACCAAATACCTTTGGACCAACCATTGTATGGACAGTGTGTGAAGAGTGCATGAGAGGGTGAGATCTAGATTCTAAGCGTATAATTACTTAGAGTTGAAAGCCTCAAAGCTCTCTTAATGTCCTTCTTTCTGCATAAAGTAGCAGATATTCAATTAACAGGGCTTTCAGCTGTTACTTGAACATGCTGTACACGTCATGTTATGACAAATCTTTGAGATATAGGTAGTGTGCAGAGCAGTAAGAGCCTCTGCTTTATTTTCATTTAGAGGTAAGTAGGTCTCATTTTTATACATCTACCTTTTTTTTTCCCCTGAGGAGATAATCACATGCCTAAAAAAGGAAGTAAGAGGTCAGCATTATTCAGATATGCATATCTGTATCAGTACAGAAGAACCACAAAAATCTGAACATTAGATTGGAGTTGCTTTAACAGTACAGTGACAGCTGAATGATTGCATATCAAGTTAGAATGAATACATGACTGAGGAAGCATGTGAAATCAACACGAGCAGAATTTAGAACAAAGAATTGTCTCAAGAGCATATTAGTGATAAAAACTCTGCTGCTGAGGAGAGAGACAGATATGAAGCCTCATACTCATCAGAAGACAATGCTGCCAATATGGGCATTAAATCCTTTGTTTTTCAATTCCAACCCATAAAACTTTACATTCCAGCTGAATAGTAAAACCAGACTTGTTTTGAAAAGCTGTCCTATGTCTCATCATAAATCTGCTGCTTGTATAGGTCCCAAAGTAGCAAAGTTTGTAATAAAAGTTTTAAGTACTTTTGGAATTGCTATTGTAAACACAGTGAGAAACACTGATATATAGATGAAAGCCTGCTTTCTGAACAATGGATATAGATCTATTTATACTACTCAGAGATACAGTCAAATTTTCATTAACATGAGGCAGAATTTTACATCAGAAATACTGAATAGTCAACTTAGCAGACTTTTTAATCTTTACAACACCAGGGACATAGCTGGGGAAAGAATCATTATTTTATTAAAATCTGAATATCTTGAAGCATTTTTATTGTATACTTATATCTTCATTTTAATTATGTTTTTTTCATTGGTAGTGAAAATTATATTACCAATTTGAAAAATGCAGCTACAGGAATATTAAGATTTTTAAACTGATCAAAAGGTAACAGTTTAGAGAAGGAAGTTCAGCCTAATATTTCAGCAAAATACAATATAAATTTTAATCCATTGAAGTGAAGTAGTCACTTACTGAAGACATACAGGTTAGAGTTGCATTTGTAGAGAGTTATGGAGGTTGACACAGAACTTAGAGGAACTCAATATGATACCTCATTCTGAATTATCTTCCACTGCTATACCAAGGAAAGAAAAGAAACACCAGACCACGTAACACTGCTGAGCTCAATATTTAAATAGAATCGAGACAAGTATAGTCTGGGACAGGAAAAACTTGCACTCACACACATAGATGTACGCACACTGGTACAGTCAACAGAGACATTTCCCAGTCACCAAAATAGCAAGTTGGTGCTACCCATGGTTTATGTGTAAATTTCTGAGTGGGGCTTGCCATCAACATCTTGGGGGTTGACACATCCTTAGCCCGCATCAAGGCTCATCACATTCAGTTCTTATTTGCACAACCATGCCAGCCATAGCTCATTGTACTCAGTCACTCAACCCTTGACCAAGCCAAAGCTCTAATGCTCCTGTGACACAGCACAAAGGTGAATAATAATGCAAAAGGAGTATCTCCAAACACCAGATCCTGTGTGCTACTCACACGCTTCCAGATGTTGTATTTCGGTCCGACCAAAAGAAACAGCAGTGTAGAGATCACAGGCATTTTAGTCAGAATATTGGCTATGTCTATGCTTTCAGCAAAATTAGTTAGTAATGTGGTCTGTCCAACTAATATGGAATTATCTACACCCAAGATTTTAAATTCTGAAACTCATCCCAATTAGGGTGGATATATGCAAATTTTCTACTGGAAATAGGCCAAGGGTTATACAAAATCTTAAACCAAGCTTTGGATTTTTGGGGGTAGAGTTAATTGGTACATGGCATTTTTATATGAGAAACTATTTTAACATCTTAACTAGATAAATGATCAGTACCAGTGACAGTCTCAAGGCGAACATTCCCTATCACTTTACACTCATTAATACAGAGGAAGGCCCTGTATAAGTACATCTATGAAGAATCAGAGACCTGGAAAAGAGCATGAGCTGGGGTAATCATCTGAAAGCCACTCTGTGTGGTTGATACATCCTACTCGTCCCTCTAAGAGACAGTCTAGAATTAAATAACAATATCTGAGTAGCTGTTCAACTCAGTATATAGGTTACTGCTCTTTTATCTTTATCTACAAAGGAAAACCCTCCACATACTATGGACTCAGACATGGATTGAAATTAATTTTAATCTCTACAGTTCTCATACTGTATGAAAGTAATAATAACTATTTTCTGTCTGATTTGAAGATAGGTTTGGATTGTTCCTTTTTAGTGCTACTGTGAAGCCGAGCTGAGATTATTCACTTCCTGCAGAGTGAAACATGGGATGATTTGGATGAAGACATGATAAAATCTTTGCTGCTTTTATAAAGGTTTTACTGTGTTCATTGAGCACAATGCCTGTGCTGTAGGCTGCAGCTTTCCTTTCCACAAGATACTGAAGAGAATACTTACACACTGTTCTAGTGCCTGGATTATTTTTCTATCTCAGAAGACATTAAATACCAATTTTCAACTGTTTTCTGTAGTGATTAGAAACAATCTGAGAATGCCCATCTGCATTGAGAATATACTGTTCAACAGTGAAGGGTCTGGGTCATACAGAATACATGCTACAGTTGCATTACAGATACTGAGACACTGCTTCTGAATGAAGGCTGGAGGGAATCTGTGTCATAGACACCATGATTAAACAATGTTTGAGGAACCTTCTCACCCCCAGTAAAAACAAAGAGAAGAAGCCTGTGTGAGAAATCCCAAGACTTTTACTTTCCATGTCTTTTGAAGTTCTTCTCAATGTCTAAGATGTTATTTATCTTTTCCACACTACATTTAATTTAATAATAATGCAGAAAACAATGTGATGGACTCTCCTTGAAAGTTATCTTAAAGATCGACAAATCTAAAACTGGTTTATCCTTCATCAAGGACTTTAGCTAAAATGCATGATGAAATACAATGCTATAGTTTCACATCATCTCAGCATCTTTCTTTCTTCCTGTGTTCCCTGCACCTGTTTCTCCTGTGTATTCGTAAATCTGCTGCCCCAGCACAATATTTTTTATCCTTTAAAAATCTGTTGAGAGCAGTGGTTTAGCAAGCTGAGGAAATTGTAATAGATATTTAAAAAAATATTTTGATTCATTAAATGCTGTACCTCGGGCTGATTTTTTAACGTGGGTGTAAAGCAGAATAAAAATGCATAGGGTTTTTTCCCCTAATAATGCTCATTCAGGGACCAGTGGCAGTTGCAGTTGTCTTCACCCTCAAAATTCCCCATTAGTGTCCTCTGAGGAATATTCAGTACCCAAGGGCTGGAAAGTCCTTGGGTCCTGAAGGACTTTCATCCTGAAGTCCCTGCAGGGTCATAGAGAAATGTTTGAGCTTCCTAGAGATCTGAATGCAGGGCAGGGTGACTATAATCTAAGCAGCGTAGTGGGTAAAACTAATAACACAGCACTTGATCAGCTTTTCACACTCGGACAATCTGTGGGAGCAGGTGTTTCAGGGTTTCAGATCTGCAAGAGCCGGATTTCTTAAAACCTCATTTGCTGAATCTGCCTTTTCTGTGATAAGATTAATTGCTTCAACTAAACAGAGAGAAATTGTTCATGGTATATCAGCTTGTTTGAAAATTAAAATATACAGTTTTTAAATGAAACAGAATTATTTTGTTGATAATTTATTTATATATTTCCAATATCAGTAAAATTAAGACACAGAAACAGTCTTCACTACACTGAGAATCAGAGTGAAAGCACGTGAACCCTACCTGCCTGTGTTTTCATCCAAACCTTTCTAGGCTATGTGATAAAACTCATCTTCACAACCACAAAGGAGCACAGACAGAAAATAGTAGATGGAGGAACCCAAACAGTAGTTCTGATTGCTCCTATGCTCATCACAGGAGAGCAATCAGCCCTTAAATGGTCCATCTCCACAAGCCCAGAGGAGCACAAGGGCACAATGACAGGAAGGAAGACAAATAAGGAGCTCAGAGGAAGAGACACCATTAAAGGAAGAAACAAAGGCAGAGAAAGGGATGCATTTAATTTATTTGAGGAGGAACAACCATGAGAAAATGGAGTGGTAAGAGGATACAATGAGCTGGCCACAAGCAAATAATTTACTGATAAGTGCAGTTGTTTCCTCATGCCATGTGACTGACCAACACAGTCTGTCCTATGGTTTTATCAAATTTCTAACTCTTTTGCTGTTTGAGGGACTCCCTATTCACTCTGTGCGTGTGTGTGTATGCGTGTCTGAGTGCAAGCAGACAGAGTCAGACCATGTGCTGGAGGGCCTGCAATTCTGTGGTGCAAACAACTGAAATGGATGTAGGTCTGCATGCCAGCAACCTGGCTGGGACTGTGTGCTTGAAGGCCCATATGCCTGCATGCCAGAGACTGGACAGACCAGAGTGAAACCAGTGTCATGCACTAGGGTGGGACCAAGGCTCAGAGGTCCCTGTGTCCACAGTGTCAGCACCAGGAAAGACTGTGGGTGAATGAGCGAATGTATGATCATACGCAAGCCAAACTACCCTATAAGTAGACTAAATAGTCTGGGAGCCAGGAGTGTCTCTAAAAGCAGGACCATGGGATGTTTGCTACAGGAGATGAGAGGAATCCCAGAGAGTTCTGGATTTGTGTGCATAAACATATATTCTTATCAATGGATCTGCATCCTGCTCAGCCAGAGGGGAGCAGGATGAACCTGTTGATGCTATTTGTACTTGTGAGTGCTCTTTGTCTGCCTGTGATCTGTGTGGCTGGTTGTGTATATATGAATACACATTGTGCATATATGTCTTTTTCCTTCTCCTTCTCCTTCTCCTTCTCCTTCTCCTTCTCCTTCTCCTTCTCCTTTTTCTTTCCCCTTTTCTTTTTCCTCTCCCCTTTCCCTTTCCCCTTTCCCTTTTCCTCTTCTCCTTCTCCTTCTCCTTCTCCTTCTCCTTCTCCTTCTCCTTCTCCTTCTCCTTCTTTCTCCTTCTCCTTCTCCTTCTCCTTCTCCTTCTCCTTTCCCCTTTTCCTTTTCTCCTTCTCCTTCTCCCTCTCTTTTCCTTTTTTTTTACATTTTTCATTTCTTCATTCCCACCTCCACCCCCAGCCCAAACTTCATTGTACTTTCTTTAATCGTCTTAATGGCCCTCTGCACTGGCCCCTTCAAATTTGTCTTGTATGGGTGGTACGTTCCTTAGCCGAAGCCAGGGAGGGTTTCGTTTGAAATCCCAAGATGAGATGAGGACACAAATGAGGTCAAGTGACATAGATCAAAAGGCTTTCTTTATTGCAAAAAAGGCAGTAGATGAAAGGCAGCAACAGGAAAGTGAGGAATAAAGGTAGAAAGTTATGCAAGAGTTTGGGATAAGATGGCAAGAATATCACCACCATGAGTCCATTGGGGTCAGGGTCTCAGAGGTCTTGCAAAGAGCCAGGGATCCTGCAAAGAGTAAGCAGTGAGCAGAGATCAAGAGAGTAGTGTGGGCTTCTCATGTGCTTTTCATAGCTTCCTTCAGTTCAAGTTGTCATATCCTCCACATCTTCACCCAACTATCCCTGCTTGTTGCCACACCAAATCTCAAGTCTGTGTATGGCCCTCCTGCTTTCTTCTGTGGAGTGCTGATTCCCTTCGGTCAGCAGTCTTTGAGGCAATATTGTTTCCAACTTGTTCCTCACAATGGGGGAAACCAAAACTGGTCACAGAGATGTAGACTCAGAAGTGTTTAGCAGAGGGGAATGATGACTTCCCTCCAAACTGTGAACTAGTTTGACAGTCTGGCTTTAATTCAAACATAAATAGCTATTTGACTCCTACAAAGTCCAAGAACAACAAGAGATGGACTATATAATTTTTGTGTGACAGTATTAAGTAGCATATTATAATATGTTGAAAAGAAGAATCAGAAGGCTAACTACTTCACGAAGAAATTGATTTCTTTAGTGTTCTAAAGTCAAAGATCAATATGATCTCTGTGTATTCAAACATTTTATTGAATGAAATCTCTTATGAAATTAGTTTCAAAACAAGAAGATGAAAATAAACATTTTTTTAAAGTACTAGACTTTCACAATAGAGTACAAACCTCACAAAATGTATTCAAACAAAAGCTGTTATATTAGAACAAAATAATGCTAGCTCTCCCCACCTCTTTCAACAACACTTGAACATTATGTACCCTTTTAGACACGTTTATCTTTAATATTGTGGGTGCCATTTATCATAATGTGATGTGACTTCCAAATGTAAGCGAATATCTGCAGAAAAAGCTCACATTATGTATTGATGTCACATCAGGAGACCTTGTCTCCAAGCTGTCAGGAAAACTAATAAAACAGCTAATGCAGTACATTTTCAGAAATATTGGCTTTGATTGCAAATGTTAAGGACACTTCAACTTAGCGAGTATGTCTTGTCACTAAAATAGGAAATTGAAGTAAATACTCATCTACTCAATGTAGACTAGAGTAGAAAAATATTTCTGCTGGAGCAAATTACAACAGGGTTACTTGCATTCAAAGTTAAACTCCAGAAATATACTAGTTAACAGTTTTATAACTTCAATAGATATCTTAAACTGAGTGGACAACTTTAATAACATTACAGAATAAAAAAAGTCCAATATTTGTGATCTGATGAGTAATGTCGTTTCTCACTGAAGTCAGGGGAAGATAATGATATTAAAAATATTTGCAGATTCCATTTCTAATGCAAACATCACAGCATGAACCAAAGAAATAAATTAAGTAATTTTACAGTTAGAGTCACAGAAGTTTCACTGATGTTCCACATGCTTTTGTCTTATAGTTTAAATGAATGTTTTTAAATCCTAGTTTAAAATTATCTAAATTTGGATCCATTGCCAG
This sequence comes from Cuculus canorus, assembly GCF_017976375.1. Classification (NCBI taxonomy): domain Eukaryota; kingdom Metazoa; phylum Chordata; class Aves; order Cuculiformes; family Cuculidae; genus Cuculus; species Cuculus canorus. The sequence goes on from NC_071401.1 coordinate 58,080,157, forward strand.
TTTAAAAAAAATGACACCAAAACAAACAACCAAACTTTCCTTTAATCTAGATTAAATTCCACCTCTGCAGAAATCGTACAAAGCCAGTCAATACTACTAATACTTGGATCAGAGTCACTAATACTCCACAGTAAATTTGTGATGGGTCAGTGCAAAGAAGTCATAAAGCTGAGTCATTAAGTTTCTGAGCATTCCCTACAGAGCTATTGTAATGGTATATATTTTGGCGTTATGCCCAAAGAAGATTCTCTTATAAAATGGGGTTAGGCAAAGGTCTCTTGCTGCCAGAATAAACCTATGGGCCATGAACACAAGCACAAATAGAAGTAACCTTAAGGCAGGTGACATTATATTTATGACTGAACTGCAGCCAAATCTCACTTCTCAGAAAATGAGACAGGCATCCATTTAAAACTCATTTCCAGCATGAGATGGAGAAACAGGGAACATCTTCCTTTTGTACTAAATAGTGTCCTATGCTTTTCTTTGAAAAGAAATATGATGTAAAGTTGCTTTGGTTAACTAGTGTTCTCTTTATGTCCCACCTACTCTTCAGAAATATGGAACAAGCTTGGAGCTCTAGTGGCACATTTTTTCACACTATTTCCACTACGCCATGACATATCTTGATATTATCTTATGCTTTATTAACATATGCTAGTCACCTGTTTTGAGTAAGTCTTGGTCTGTACTAAGTAATTTCCTCCTATAAAAACTAATCTGAATGTATTTATGTTTTCATTACCTTGGAAATAAATCTGATATTTAATCAGGCATACCTGATCTTTAATTTGGCAAGACTTATAGATTTTACAAGAGACAAACCCCTCCTTTTCTTTAAAAGTAAACTAGTCTCTGCCTAGCAACGACTAAGAAAATGCCTTTCCCTCTTTGCTCTCCCACAGCAGAAATATAGCCTTACTAACTGTTAGTTAGAAGTAGATTAACCTGAAATACATGGGACAGTATCCTTTCAATATTTTGTAGTGTTATGTTGTAAATATTCATATAAGGTTTTCTTGCATCTTAATCTAAAATAGCAGTGGCCCAAATGACTTGTGATCTATATGTCAGGGCCAATGCAAGACAAAGAGTCTGCTGGTAGTCAGTCTGTACCTCCCCTTTCTAGGTGCTCTGCAGACTGTTCTCATTATTATTAAATATAGGAGTGGGTCTTGGATCCTCCTTACTTTCACATCACAGTTAAATATCAGGACACTCTGCAGGTACTCTTTTTTTTTTTTTTTTTTCAAAGTAAAATGCTTCCTGTTAGTGCTTCCAGTGGTTTTCATTTAAGTGGCAGAGGATTTGTAATCATGTTTTCCAATGAATATTCATACGCTGCCAGATACCCCCTCAAAAATTACAATGATTTTCAGGGAGGCTAAAGTTTGAGTTGATCTTGTTTTATAATGACATTTAAGCTTTCCTTGTTTAAAACTATCTTCAAAGAAAGGAGGGAATTTGATCAGGTCACTTTTTTTAACTGATAAACATTGCTTAGATAGCTATCTCCTGTAGTTCAAGAAAACATCATCAATTATTTTGAAGACAGTGTTCCTTTGACTAAAGGAACAATCAGAAGTTGGTTAAACGTGCCTCACTGGTAATTTCAACACTTGGAGACCTGGGCTGTCTTGCAGATGTGAAATATCTCACATTTGTAATTATAAGTTTAATCTGAGTTTAATTTGTTGTATTTCACCATTATACATCACTACAGAGGATTTGGAGCTACAAAGTAATGTATAATATTATGCAATTTTTGGGAAGCAGGGATTTTTATAGTAAAAACATGTGACCATCTACCACAGAGTGTTACACAGTATGAAAATGTGGAGTACCTTGATGCTGCAAAAATCAGTGGACTGTTTTCTGCAGCTCACTCATACATCGGTTTTCCAGGTGGAGTAGAGCCCTAGACTGTCTCCAAGCAATATTTGCCTCAGGCATTTTTTATGTTATTGTTATGTTTATGCTATGTTATGTTATGTTATGGTTACTGTTGCTTGACAGTGAGCAAGTATGTCATGACAAAAATTATAAATATTGTAACTACTTACAATTTTTATATCCTTTCTTCAGCATTTGAAAGGCATATCTGAATTTATTATAGGTTGTGAACCAAAAAGAAATGGCTAAAGCAGATAGATAGTAACAATCCCAAAATATAAAGCTCAGTTTTTCATCTAAACTGTTTCTGGAACTTAACACTCAACTAGTCTTACTGCTGAAAGCATTAAGAGTTTGTCTTGTGTAAAAATAGGAGGAAAACAAAATGAATGGTAAAACTTTTCCCTAATATTTTCTTAACAGACTGGAAAATTAACTTCTTCTCATGCTAAGAAAATATTTATTAGAAAACATATTTTTTATATATAAAGCTACAACAAAACACGTTAGGTTTAAATCTTACTGACCTGCACACTATGAATCAGATTTGAAAGATCATGGCTGATTATTTCTCAAGATGAGTAAAGAAAAATCAGTGTCATAAGATTATTCAGATGAATAATGAGGCATAATTTCAAATACTGTGTAGCATTTTTATCATAATCATAAAATTGTGTAATGTAGGTTTGAAAAGAAATATCATTCCTGGTAAATGATACGATGCCACCTCAAAGCATTAATCTTAAAAGAAAAAGTGATTGACTTGCATGTTGTGCTGTCACAGGAGCTCAAAACTAAATGGTGCCAAAGAAAGCATAAATTTAAATGAATTTAACTATAAGATTAATCTGATGAGATAGTCAAGAAATATGTATTTCATTTAGGATTATTTAACATCTTTATCTCTTAGGAAAATAAATTAGGAAAATGGAAAATTAGTTTTTTTTCTAAATTAAGAGAGAGTGAAAAAATTAGCTAAAACAGAAAGATAATACAACAGTACAGGTTAGATAGAATTACCTATTACACTAGAGAGAAAAAATCCTGAATAGTAGTAAATCTTTATTTGGAGCAGTAGTAGTCAATGTAAAGGAAAAAAACATGGAAGAACATGAAAACTAAAGGAGAATAAGAGTGACAGTTTCTTGGAAATTTGCAAATTTGACCATGCATTTGCAGTCAGGCCTCACAGTATGACTAGTAGTGCTCCTTATAAAACTAGAAAAGGAAAATTGTTTTGCAAACAGCACCATGGAAAAAATTCAACTTAAAATACTGCTATGAATTGACGGAGACCAGCTCACAGGGACGCCTAAATCGACAGACGGACTACCGCTCTGGTGGCAAGTAGCAACATTTTATTCTCCAAACGGAGTTTTTATACTCTTCTGGTTGAGATAACATCGTACTTGTATGCACTGTTTACATACTTTATTATTATTCTTGTCGTGAGAAAGCAGGCTCTACAAGTTCTACAAAACAAGGGTCTACGTGTCTGCCCAGAGTTCACATAACATCCTCAACTAAATCTGCAGGTGTTCCTGGAGTGTATACATTTAGCTTGGGCCCTGGAATGGGGAGAAACCCATTATACTGCCAAGAACCTCTGTGTCCGCATCCTCCCTTCCAGGAGGAGCGGCTTTTGATCTCAGCACAGTTTTCTGTTATCGACCCTTTCAGGCCCCACAGAACACTGCTCTCAAGGCCTCTGGCTTCATCATTCTGCTTTTGACCCTTTCAGGCCCTCAGAATGTATAATGGTTCTCCTCAATGAATCCTGTGAGTGTTATAAAGAGAAAAATAGTGATAAATCAAAAGGAACTGGTCAGGAATTTGTGCAGAGCGTTAATTGAGGTTAGATAGGAAGGAGGTGCGAGTAACCAAATATTTATAATCAATTAAGTGTAAATAGGGTTACTCATGAATACTCCTGCCATGATTCCATAGCAGACGAATTGTAATTTTTGCTCCATAAAAACATGATTATCATATGAAAAAGCTTACCAGAAAAGGTGCTTAGACTTGATATGGACACTGAATAGATACTGGAATAGAAGCCCTCAGATATGAAAGACACTTACCTAGTAAGATAAGGTACAGTTCTGGAAATTAAGATGCTGGATTATTAAAAAAAAAAAGCAAAAACTATGTAGAAACATTTTATGACTTGTTTGGTACCTTTGGAGGTGGTAAAAATTCAGAAAGAAAACTGTGGCATGTATTTGGAGCATCTGTATATAAACTACTCAAAATTCCAAAAGCAGGAGGTAAGGAACAAGCATGGAAGAATATAAGGAAGATGGGATGGATGAATGATCAAATTACAAATGGCTAGATGTCTGTATAATACTTGTAGGTGCTTTTAAAATTCCGGTACCCCATACCTAATCAATATTTCAAACATTAATCAGAATCAGGACCTGTCACTGATTCCCTTTACTCAAGAAAGCTCGTTACAGCTCTTGATTGTAATGTTAGAACTACCACTGAGATGTACCAGGTTAAAATCTGAAGTGTCTGATCTGCTAAAGGAAGAAATCAAAGCTTGTGATTTCATCAATGTGTATTGTTAACTTTTTGTTTTAATTGCAAATGGTTTCAATACTAAAAATATAAAGAGGGGCGTATCTTAATGTGGAAAGTAGATTTCATGGAAATATGAAAACTCTCATAAATTATTTAAATATCTCACAAATAATTTAAACATTTTAAATAGTTTTAACAAGTATTTAATGGCATTTAGTGTTTTGAGGTATGCTAACCAGAAGGAGTTCAATATTGTTGTGCTATTTTGTTAATACAAAGGTCCATTTATTCTTCTGGCATCTTGGTTAAGTTACATCTATCTATACATTGTCGTCACAAGACCTACAGAAAACACTGGTGGTTTTACTTAGTATTTTCTGCTTATTTTGCTCAATGTCCTATACAATATAATACATAAGGATTCATAGAAACACAAACAACAATTCTTCTCTCCTTGTCAAACGCCACAACAGTAAGTGAAACAGATATTTTTCCCCTTGTCTTCTTCCAGCCAGACCTCAACTCCTTTTCAGAATAATGTCTAATCTGAACAGGAAGACTGGGCAACAGTTTAAACCAAACATTCTCCTCACTGTAATCTGAGTGCTGGTGCATAAGTTCTAGCTGGGATAGATTTCACTTTCCCCATAACAACCCTCATAGTGCTGTGCTTTGTACTTGCAGCCGGAATGGTGTTGATATCGCACCAGTGTTTCGGCTACTCCTAAGCAGGGCTCACATAGCATAAAGGCTGCCTCTCCAACAACCCCCACCCCTGCTCCAAAGGTCAGTAGGCTTGGGGTGAGCAAGAGATTAGGAAAGGACACAGCTGGGATTGCTGACCCAAACTGACCAAAGGGATGTCATATATCAAATGATGTTGTGCTCAGCAATAATAGATTAGAGAAAGGAGGAGGAGGGACATATTTGTTATTAAAGTGTTTGTCTTCAGAAGCAATTGCTGCACACACTGAGGCTCTGCTCCCCAGGAAGTAGCTGAACATCACTTACTGTGGGAAGTAGAGAACAAATCTTTTTGTCTCCCTTTTCTTTCATACATGGCCTTTGTTTTTTGTTCACTAAAATGCCTTCATTTTGACTCACTAGTTTTTTTTTCTTATATTCTTTCCCTGTCCTGATGAGGAGGGGGAGTGATGCAGCAAATTGTTTTTATTTTGGTGTGTGAAATTCTTTTTGATGGTTGTATTAGGTTTCCATGGCAAGGTTTTTGTTAGTGTGGAGGCTGCAATGGTGACTTCTGTTAGAAGACACTGGAAGCTGTCCCCATATCAGACAGTGCCAGTTCCAGTTGGCTCCAAGACAGCCAATCAACAATGTTGGCAAAGCCTTTGTGATGATATATTTAGAAAGGGTAAAAACTACTGTGAAACAGCAACTAGGAGAGAGAAGGGAGAAAATTTGACAGAAACAGACCTGCAACACCGGAGTCAGGGAAGAAGGAAGGGGAGAAGGTACTCCAGGAGCCAAAGCAGAGATTCCCCTGTTAGCCATGGGGAAGACCATGATGACAAAGAGTGTGGTCCCCCTGCAGCCCAAAGAGGTCCATGGTATAGAAGATATCAACGTGCAGCCAACGGAGGACCCCATACTGAAGCAGGTGTGTGTGCCTGAGGGAGAGTGTGATGCCACGGAGAGCCAGCACTACAGTGGATTTTCTGACAGGACCCGTGAACCCATGGGGAAACCATGCTGAAGCAGTCTTTACCTGATGCACTGTATGCCATGAAAAGAATCCATGCTTGAGTGTTTCTTGAAGAATGGAAGGACTTGGAGGTGTTTAGAATGGAGGACTTGGAGGTGTGAAGAATGGAAGGAATTGGAGGTGTTTAAGTGACAGGTGGACGAGGTGCTGAGAAACATGGTTTAGGGAGTGTTAGGAATGGTTGGACTCGATGACCCAGTGGGTCCCTTCCAACCTAGTGATTCTATGATTCTATAATTCTGTGATTCTATGATTCTATGATTCTATGATTCTATGATTCTATGATTCTATGATTCTATGACTCATGGGAAGGATTCACATTGGAGAAGTTTGTGAAGGACTGTATCCTATGTGTTGGACCCCACACTGGATTAGAGGAAGAATGTGAGGAGGAATGAGCAGCAGAGACAACATGTGATGAACTGACTGCAAACCAAACTCCTTATGTGTCCTGTGCTGCTCAGGGGAGGGGGAGGTGTTAAATGAGTCAGGAATGAAGTTAATTCTGGGAAGAAGGCAGGGATTAAACGTGATTTCAGTTTGGTCTTATTTCTCACTGTCTAAAATAAAATCACACTGATGTTGTCTTAACTACTCTGTCCCATAGCTACTTTTTAAATATATTCTTGGATGGACTACCAGAGGGCTGGAGCACTATGAGTACAGGCTGAGAGTTGGGGATGTTCAGCATGCAGAAGAGAAGGCTCCAGGGAAACCTTATAGTGACCTTCCAGTACCTGAAGGGGCCCTACATGAAAACTGTGAAGGGACTGTTTACAAGGGCATGGAGTGATAGAATGAGGGGGAATGGTTTTAAAGTGGAGGAGGGGGAAGATTTAGATTAAAGATTAGGAAGAAACTCTTCAGAATGAGGATGGTGAGACCCTGGAACAGGTGGCCCAGGGAAGTTGTGGATGCCGCCTCCCTGGAATTGTTCAAGGCCAGGTTGGATGGGGCCTAGGGCAGCCTAATTTAGTGGGAGGTGTCCCTGCCCACAGCAGAAGGGTTGGAGATAGATTATATTTAAGGTCCCTTCCAATTCAAATCATTCTTTGATTCTATCATTCTATCATTAGACAAGTGATTACTGTGCACATGCAAACACTGACAGTGCATGTTCCAAAAATAAGCAAAGATATAAGAATAGATGAGAAATATACCTCACAGTTTGTAACTTCTTGTGCTGAATCAGAACTTATTCTGCTGTGACTCATTTCATAAAAGGCTAAGTGGAAATCTGCCTTACAACCCATATAGACCTGCCTTACACCAATGGTTCACAGCCAACTGAATGGCCAAACTGCATAAGTCAATCTATTTTTTCACGCTTATTTAAACATGTTGGTAAGTATTGTGTTACCATTTTAGTAAATGAGAATACAAAAAAGTATGTCCTTAGCCTTCCGCAGGAAAAGTAACAAGGATACAAACATATTTCAATCATGCATTTGAGCAGTTTTTTTAAAGTAGGCTATGCCACTACTGTACTGTGAGAGCCCATGGCAGGGTTTGGGTTCAATGCTTTGCAGCAAACCTATGATGTTTATTTCAGGAGAGCCATGGGGGCTGTCATTCATGTAGAAATTATTTCTAAGTCATAACTGTTGTGCAAGACCCATGTCTGAATATTCAGTTTGAGCTGCTATTCTAATAGCCCCATTGAAACACTGCATTAGCTTATTGGCATACATTTTAAGAAGTACCATTTCAAAGTCCATCAATGATCTAAAACATTTGGAACTGGATATGAAATGCAGAGTTCTTAAGTAGTTGAGAACATATCGGTTTTGGCAGATGTAGAGTTGTTCACTATTTACAATAACACTGAGTGAATGTCACAGAGAATTAGTGGCACCTATAATTTATGTTATCTGCAATACATTGTAGCCTGTACTTTCCAGTTGCAGTGGCTGATGTTGCCTTTTGCTTTTCCTTCAGTACTCGGGGTAGACTCTGTCTTTAAAAGAATGTTAGTCTTTAAACAGAATCAAAAAACAACCAAGTAAAAAAACACGTAAACAAAACTGAAACAAGAGAAGTTACTTGTTCAACATTATTTTATTCCCTGTTTGACTTTATTTTCTACAAACATTTGACATTTAGCACTACAACTGCTGCAATCTAATGTTACAAACATATTGGTAGGGTGACATAAATGTACAAAGGCAAGAATTTAGCTCACTTTGGATCATATTTCTGCCACTACAAGCTTAGCATATCCATTAAGTTAATGGAAGGTCCTGTATCCTTTAGAAATGCTTGAACTCACTTTATCACAGAGTGTTACTATTCAGCATTTTGTCAGTCTATCATGTTTCACAATGCATTGAACCTAATGTGCCAAGCTGTCCTGCTTCAGTATGTTTTAAGTCACTAAAAGACTATTTGACAATGAAAATGCTTTGACACTGTTTTGTCATTGCCAGAAATGAAATATACCATTTCTGTTTCCAAATATGAACATAGAATTGTCTCCTATTCCCGTTCTTGCTTCTTTTATCTACTAATTACCACTGGGGCAGATGAAAACAGCTACAGGGAGCACAGGAAGGAAAAGCTAGGAGAAAAAGAGTCATAAATGGAGCTAGCATTTGAAAAATAAGTTATTACCTTTTTTAAAAAGGTGAGCAAACTGAGTTAAAAAACAAGCACATATTTTTTATCATTAAAAATGCACTTCTAGAACTGAAATCAGAATTCAAATGTTTCTATTCTCTAATCCTTATATCTTCTGAACAAGAGATTCTAGGCTTTCGAAAGTGGGCAGGAAAATAAGGCAGAAAAAATATCGGTGATGTAAAAAACCTTTCCCTTTTTCCCTTTCTCTGCAGACCATTTCAGAAGTGAGGAAAGGAGGCAGTCATATTTCAGTTTTTACCTCTGAAAACATATGATTCAGTAATTACTACTCTATCATCTCAAAAAAATGTACATAAGGCAAGAGGACTAGCAAAGAGAGGAAAGGGTTATTTTAAAAAGAGATTAGATGGAAATAAAACATTGAGAAAAGTATACTTTACTATCTCCTGCTATCTCTCTTCTGTGAAAACAAAGATCTGACTTGCCACAGTCTCTTCCTCCTCCTACCCTGCACTTCCAGCAGCTACAGGCTGCTATTAAAACCATTAAATTAAAAGCTGTGAGAGGTATTGGTAAGAGGAAAAAAAATGAACTCCTAAGGGAGACAAAGCAGGCAGTGACATTACCTACTGAAACAGGAGATTGTAGTGCTTGTTGGTAGCATCCTGACTAAAAGAACACACTGTCACCATCGGCTGGTTCAAGCTGCAGTTTTCTTCTGACTTTCTAGATGCAGCAGCAGCCTAAAGGAACTAGAAAGATTTGTGAAGATTGTGTTTGTGAGGACATAGTGTGAAGTGAAGAGATGATAAAGCTGAGAGGGGGATTTGGAAAGGAAAAGAATAATGGAGTGGGAACATGTTCTAGGCATCAAAACAAGATGCTGTGTCACTACATTAGAATATGACGCTTGTAACTGTTGTTTTCAAAGCAAGTGTGCTGGTTTTGGCCGGGACCATAGAATTGTGGAATGGTTTGGGTTGGAAGGGACCATAAAGATCACCTAGTTCTAGCTCCTCAGCCATGGGCAGGGACACCTCCCTCTAGATTAGGCTGCCCTAGGCCCCATCCAACCTGGCCTTGAACAATTCCAGGGAGGCAGCATCCACAACTTCCCTGGACAATCTGTTCCAGTGCCTCACCATCCTCATTGTGAAGAATTTCTTCCTAATCTTTAATCTAAATCTTCCCCCTCCTCCAATTTAAAACCATTCTCCCTCATCCTATCACTACATGCCCTTGTAAAAAGTCCGTCCCCAACTTTCTTCGACTGGAAGGCCACTATAAGGTTTCCTTGGAGCCTTCTCTCCTTCAGGCTGAACAACCTCGACTCTCTCAGCCTGTTGTCTTAGCAGAGGCGCTCCGGCTCTCTGACCATCTTCATGGCCCTCCTCTGGACCTGTTCCATCAGTTCCATATCCTTCTTACGTTAAGGATTCCAGAACTGGACACAGTATTCCAGGTAGGGTCTCATGAGAGCAGAGTAGAGGGAGAGAATGATGTCCCTTGACCTGCTGGTCACACTTCTTTCAGTGCAGCCCAGAATACAGTTCGCAGCAGTGGGCTGCAGACACACATTGCTGTCTCATCAATCAGCACCCCCAAGTTCTTCTCCTTGAGGCTGTTTTCAATGACATCGTCGCTCACCCTGTACTGGAATTGTGGATTTCCCCTACCTGGGTGTAGGACCTTGCACTTGACCTTGTTGAACCTCATGAGTTTCACACCAAAACAGATAGAGTTAATAGGGATAGAGTGAATTTTATTCACAGGAGATAGTATGGAGCTATGTTTTGGATACATGTTGAAAACAGTGTTTACAAGACAGGGATATTTTAGTTACTGCTGAGCAGTGCTTACACAAAGCCAAGGACTATTCTGCTTCTCACCCCACCACACCAAATTGTCTTGAGGTACACAAGAAGTTGGGAGACGACAGAGATGAGGCAGTTAACCCCAAATTTCCAAAGAGATATTCCACACTATATGACATCATGCTCAGCATATACATCTGGAGAAAGAAGTGGGGAAAACATTCAGAGTTAGGGTGTTTGTCTTCCCAAATAAACCTGATATGTGATGAAGCCCGCTTTCCTGGAGACGGCTGAATGCCTGCCTGCTGGTTGGAAGAGGTGAATGAATTTCTTGTTTTGCTTTGCTTGTGTGTGTGGATTTTGTTTTACTTATAAAACTGTCTTCATCTCAAACCATAAATTTTCTTACTTTTACTATTCTGAGTCACTCTCCCATCCCACTGGGGGCAACAGGGAGTGAGAGAGTGGCTGTGTGGTGCTTAGTTGCTGGCTGGGGTTAAACCATGGCAGTAAGGGGTGTAAATCTCTGAAACGAGTAAAGAAATCTCAGTTCTTTTTATTTGCAAACAAGCACTGATGTGTAATTTTTCTTAGCAATTAGTAAAACAAAACATGTAGACATGTCTGTGTTTCTCTCACTTATCTCAATGTAATTGGAAATGTCAGACATTATCCTGATGGCCTCTGTGTGGTGTGATACCATCTGCCAAACAGATAAACTAATGCCCGTGTGTTCAGATGGAAAAGAAGAAAAACAGTAAGTACAAAACACAACAGCAATCAGTTTGCAGAATGACTATGACTCAGTTCCTGTCTTTACAGCAATAATTTAAGAATCTTACTTATGTGTCATAATTTCCATTTTAGGAGCCTATTCTTATACTTTGATTAAAAGCATAAAAATCTTTTGTCTTGCAAAGAAAAGCTACTTTAATAGGAAGCTAAGAATGAGTAAGTTACAAACATGTATACATGAAAAGTGTAATAGCAGAAATCATTGAAGGTACTGATTACTCAAGTTACTAGTTGTCCCATTATTTCCTTCATGGTTATAAAAGTCCTCACTTGCAGTCACAGACCCATGAGTTTCACAGTTAACAATGAGTTTGGGAAGGATTGGAAGAGGAAGATTTGGCAATGTATAATATGGACAGTCAAACCATAATTCTGCCCTATCATGAATCTCAGCAATCCTATACTGTCATGAATAATACATATTCCATCTAAACCCAGACTAGATGCAGCGGTTTTTGCCTGTAAGAAAAAAAAAAAAAAAAGATATTGAGCCAAACTATACTTTATGAAAACAGATACTATTTATCTAGGTGGAAAAATTGTATGTTAAGCATATTCAATGTAAAGCTAGATTTTACACTTAAAAAAGTACCTTGTGATTATAATGCAAGTCTAGGAAAGTTACAAAGGAAATTGAAATCAGTAACTTCTGCCAAATGTGTCTTAGGATAAATGACTATTTTGATAACTTCTTTTACCGGAGCATTACAATGTCAATGTGTTCCCTTTTGAAATGGAATGGAACATTTTGACTTCTCAATTTGAAATTATTTCCTTTGTAAAATATAGTTCACATTATACAAAACATTCAAATTAAACATAATCAATTATCTTTTACCTAAGTGCATTCCTTTTTATTAACAATAGTTACTTTACAGACATTTGCAAAATTCCAAGATACTTTGAGGGTTTTTTTATGTTTTACAGAGGAAAAAAATAAAATTACAGGATTTTATAAAATCAAGAAAGTTGTTCCCTGTTTGTTTCAAATTTATAACAAATCCTGTCATAATAACCCAGCCCAATTGTTTACAGCTCTTCACTTTCCAGTGTTCAAGGAAAACAGCTGAGATTAGTCAGTTCTCCAAGCCTTTGGTCAGAGAATAAGCAATATAAGTTTCCAAGAGCTACACAGCATAATAAAAACACTAAATAAAAACACATCCTCAGGAATAAAGAGTGCTGGTGCAAAATCTATCCTGGGGCAACAAACTGCATAAACGTAGCTAAACGTGCACCATCTGTGGAGGAGGTTTTCCAGCAAAATCAGTAGCATTTCTCTTACAAAACACCTAATTGCTTTGGGATATGATTGTATGCAGGTAAATTCAGGACAGCTGAAGCTGTTGCCAGCCTGTTATCCCGATATGTCTGAAACTGTGACTGCATTTTGCGTGGTGGAGCTTACTGCAGAAACGGTCACAAGGAGAAGGTCCTCGATGCTTACTCCAGTGTCCAAGCAACTTTTGTGTTCCTGAGCAGATGGTCTTGCCACTGCAGGATATATCAGCTGACACCTTTTTTACCCTGATATGTAATAGGAAGAAGCACCAATAGGTTTCTATCTTGCTGACACAGTGGGACATGCAGGATAGAGAGGAACGTCACTAAGTACCAATTCTGGCAAACTAGATGGGTCCACCAGAAGGAGCAGAGTGAACTGATCTACTCAGTTGTTGTCAAAGCCATGAACAAGACTCAAGGCTGAGGAGGCTGCACCCACTTGGGCACTCCACTTCTCCAGGTGAGCACACCACCAGAGGGAAGGGCTAGGGTTCTTAGTGAAGCCCTTTAAACTCTGCAATTAATGAGGATTTTCTGTATCAGTTGAATAATTCAGGCTCTCTGGCTGTTAAAACATTAACTAGACTAGGAGTAAATTCATAACTCAAACAATAAGGTGCATTTATTGGACCCAGAATGAGATCTGGGGCATCGTGGTTGCCTTTCAGGGATGTATTGAATGTTGCACTGCTTAGAACCAGATCACAGCTGCCCCAAAGAAACAAAACTGCTGGAATAACTGTGGTGGGGATGATTGATCCTCAATTTCATCTGTTCTGCCAAACAAAATAACTCCTATTTACATTACCTGCTCCTGCAAAGATAGGTAGCCTTTGTCACACAGCAACAGCTGAAGTGCAGCGGCCTTCCAGAATTCATAAAATGTATTTGGCTTGATACATAGTCTTGTCCCCTTAAATGTACAAAGGTAAGCTGTTTTAAGAGAAGAAAATAAAAACAAATTTCTCCAGCTAGTCTCTAAAAAAGACATGACTAAGGATACATGCATGCTGTTTACATAGTTCTTACTTTATGTCCCAAGGCAACTATGTGACCATTTTAACATACTGCTTTTCTGGCATCCGTGATCATAGAAATGATGCAATAAGTCTAAAACAATATGTAAATTCTGGCAATGTTTACATCTAAAACTGGCCAAATACCTATTTGTATGATTATTTATTGTAATTATTTTAAGCCCATTCAAAAGTAACTGAGTCATGCATATTGCACTATGCTGTAGTTTTCTGCCTAGCTAAAAAGCAGGCACAGAAAAGCCTGCGGCAGTATGCTTTATTCTATCACCTTTTCAGTATCTCAGCTCTGTAGGTACATAATTGAAGACATCTTTTCTCTAACATTTCTGTCAAAAGGTAGGTTTATTATTATTTTTTTATTGAGCAGCAATCAAAACATAAGGAAAATAAATTCAATCAGCTGCAGAGGTAAGATCTCCCTTACTGCCAAAATTTGCCCCAGAGGAATTCCAAGCACTGAAATGGTATTAAAATTATTGTATGCATCAAAGGGGAATATTTGGTGCTTTTTAAGAATGAAACTATATTCCAGAAATAGAGATTTATAAGCATGTCTCATTTTATGTGTTATATATCTTACAAATAAGCAACACCAGCATTGTCCTCAGCAGTGACAATGTGGTAGATAAAAAATTCTCCTAGAAAAAGAAATCCATAAAACTTTGACTGCAAACAAAAATACTATTGTGATATGTAACACGCTTCAATGTATGCATCTGATTAGGCATAATGCTGACAACTCCCTGACCTTAGATGGCACTGTTTGAGTGAACAGGCCCTGCATACTCAAGATACTCAAAAAGCAAAGCACTCTAAAATAAATAGCAACACTGATATATTCTGTTTAATTAATGTTACAGAAAAAATCAGAAACAGTACTGATAAATTTCAGTTCCAATATACTATACTACATCTTTGAGACTGCTCCTTCTTAAAATATAAAACACAGTTCTAGATTTCACTGTCATTAAACCATTTGTTTTATTGAAGCACATCCCACATTTCTAGATCCCAACCAGCTACCCTTTTATTTCTGGTCATGCTGATGTAATCATACTTCTGGAGTTTGCTGACATCCATACTTGATTTTCTATATCGGCACACAAAGTCTTTACTTTTGCAGTATTACTCAAATGAATTGATCTCTTCTACAAGCCCTGTTAGTCCTGCGTTGTATGTATTTCTATGTGGATGTCTTTCTTTCTTTTCATGAATGTCAATTTTACACAACCAAAGAGGATCCACTGAAATACATGGAGTGTATTTTCATAATTATGTCTATTAGTGCAACATGTCCAATATTATGAAATACGCAAATATGCTCTCTCTGTAGTATCCAAGGTACTTGCACATGGCCAGCAGATAAGATTCAGTTTATATAGGAGACCTGTAACCTTCTGGGGAATGAGTTTTACAGCGTCTCAGAAAACTGTCTACATGATTGAATCAGGTCCCTAGGTGGCTAATAAGTGACATCGTTGTCTAGGACTCACTGATTTCCAGGCCACCATTCATTTCCTAAACACCATTAAGTCATTAACCATTTGAACATAATAAAAATATATCCAAGGACCACACAGTATTCAAGCGTCTGAAGATCTTCGCAAGGTGGAAAGATACTGCATGGGTGTTATGGGACATCAGAGCAAGAGAGAAGACAAGCATAACAAAGATCAGTCTCTTCTCTCTACCAGCTGCCAAATTTACAAGTCTCTCTTTTGGAGATACTGTTTAAAGTCAGATGTAGCATTTGATGTGGGAGAAAAGTATAAATAAATATTTAAAAAAAATAAAACTCTCAGCATCCTCAAAAAATGCCTACAATAGAACATTTCTCAATCAAAAAGTGGAACATACCTCAAGACTTTAAACCTTCAGTTGATCACAGAAAATAAAAATGGTTTCTTTCATGATGAAAAACACTGGCATATACAATATGAGTTTTCTCCCCCCAAAAGCATGACTTAATGCAAAAGCAAAGCAGAAAGCAGCTGTAGGATTGTTAAGCATTCCAAGCTGACTTACCCACTTCTGAGTGTCTGTTCTAAGTGAATATTTAGTAGTGCAGCTGGCATTGTTACTGACTGAAAAAATCCACTTACTGAATTGAACATCTTATTTTCCTGGAAAATTATCTTGTGGCTTCCTACTCAATTTATCCATCATCCAAGCTCAAATTTCTTGGGTTTTTTTTTCTCTTTTGACTTTTTTCTTTGGTTTTCTTTCCTTTGCCTGCCCCTTCACCTCCCCTCTCTTTTGCCGTCACATTTTTCCTTTGCCTTCTCTTTCCCTCCTCCTTCCCTGACCTTCTCCTCCTTTTCTTTTCTTTCCCTTCCCTTTAAGTTTTAACAGATCTGAATATTAACTTTCCAAATAAAAAACCAAAAAGTATGTAAAATATATTGGAGTAAGTTATAACCATTAATCTACAGCAAACTTCCAATAAAAGGAGAAGCCATATGTAGTGTTTTAGGGACACAGATACAATTATTTGAACTTAAAGAGAACCTCATTGCTAGAATAAAATTTGAAGTAACAGCTACTGTAGACACAGATCGCACTAGAAATTAGTATTTTTTTATACATTTGAAGATAAGGTATTTTGCTTAGTACCAACGTAAAGATGGTGACAGAAATAAGTTGACAGGTTGTACAAGTCTAGAAGATGAAGCAAAGTCTGAAATTTCAGAAGAATAAATAACTTTCACAAAAAGGTTACTTTTCAATGACAATAAGAGAAAAATATTTGTCAAATCTGTATCAGAATATTTTGCATACATGCTTAGTTATTAGTACCTCATAGTCAATTTATTATGGTGTATTTGCATGTCTAATAGTTCAAGAATACTGCTCTGTCCTTAGCACTTATCATTGGAAATAAAATTTTTCCTTACACTGAGTTGCAAAAATCAGTAACAAAATGAAACTATCATGGTTAGTCCTTTCAATGGACACACATTGACTATAGGTAAAATATAGATTCAGTATATGTATAGTATCCTGCAATTTAATCCTTTAGTTTCAAATAAAGGTTATCTCAACAATTTTTATAGAATTTCATTACTGCCTCATAACCAGTTTCAGAAATAAATCTTATATTCTTATAAATGTCATATATTAAATCCTTAGTGAACAAAGACCCTGATGTAGCAATGCCACAGTCTTACACATACATGATACTGTCTAATAAAAGAACAAAATCTAAAAATTAAAGTACTCATATTGATTCCTCTGATTCTTTTGTTCTTTTTTCTTACTTCTCTCTTTTTTTTCTTAAAAAGAGCATACTTAGTAAGCTATATCCTCCTGATCCTTGCTTTATTTTGGAAGTCTGCACATCATGCTATGCCTTAAGCCATTGTTCTTTTAACTTAAGTATAAAAATAACCAAAGTACCAAAATGCTTCTTGTTGCTAAGCGCTTATTGTTGCTGAAAATGATTCAGAGGCAACTTTAAAACAATGTTTTTGTTAAATATCTGGCAACTCAATCAAAATGTATCTCTTTTGCATAACATATTGCTTTAGTACAGTGTATTTTACTTCAACATTATTATTTCAAACATCATAATACTACATTAAATAGACACACATAGAATTCATTATAATTTTAATATTGAAAGTATCCAGAAGACATATACAAAAATTACTTAAGGCATTTTATTTAAATTTTAAACAGGCAAACATTTCTACCATAAATAGGAGGTAGCAAAAGCATTCTTCTCCCAAGAGAAAATAGCAAAAATACTTTCATGCCGTTACCTACAATTCAAACCATATTGCTAAAAAAAAAGATTCTTTACAGGGAACTTGAAGTATCTCTTGCAGACTTTGCTGTGCCCAGCTTCTGCATTGTATTTTGTTCAGTATAAAAGTACAATAACAGGGATTATAATCCTTTGATATTAGAAATGTTCCACAGAGCAACCATTCAAATACTCTTAACAACAATTAAAAACTTCTCAACCTTGACGTAGAAAAGATACATTATTAGACGTCTACTCATCTTCACAGATAATAGTCTTGTTTTGTAAATTGGAATCATGGAATGCAGAAAGCAAGATCAATTGCTATTTTGCTATGAATTATTTTAAAGAGGTCCTGCCCTTTCAAACCCTGCTGTCTATACTTTTGTTTTGTACAGGAACAATTTCATTTTAGTGGTAGGGTGTTTTTAGCGCAAATTCAGAATTTGATGGATGGCTAGAATCTATCAATTAATCAGAGTGGAAATACAAAAAACTCAGCGTGCATAATTCTCTTTCATGAATGGTTTTTCTGTTTATTTAATCTATTGGTTGCTTAATTTTTGTGCATGTGTGTGTGGTCTTTTCTGAGTGCACTTTAGGAATCATCTTCATTGCAGAATTAATTTTACTAGCTGTGGGGTGGAAAATGCAACATATTTTGTGACAAAATGGAATATTAGTTATGATTAAAGTACATGGCTATGTGCTTTAGAACACAGAATTCCGATCTATAATCCATTCCTTATGTTAGTAGATCTATGCTTTAATTGATATAACCAAATAAAACACTGCACTTTCTAAGAGACAAAAGATTCCAGTGGCAAAAGTATATTTTGGTTCTGCATGAGAATAGATTGCAAAGAATTTAAACAACTTATTTTCTTGTATCATTGTTTTGTTTTCTTTTGTGTTGTTGTGTTGTTTTTCATTTTGGCCAAGTATGTGGGTATAATTTCTGTAGTCAAGTTGAAAAAGCAACAATGTAACAAAAGAATTTTTTAATTTTTTTTTTTTTGTGTATATGTAGGAAGACTTTTCACTGCAGTTTGGGAAGTTATTTCATATAATAGTTTGAAACCACAAAGTAGGACAACAAAATATAGAAATCAAAATTTTCTTTTCACTAACTAATCACAGAATCATAGAATCACTAGGTTGGAAAGGACCCACTGGATCCAATAGGGACTGAATATTCTCCCTAGTCCTCCTTTTCTTCTTAATGTATTTGTAGAAAGATTTTTTATTATCTTTCACAGACTTAGCAAATTTGATTTCTAGTTCGGCCTTGGCCCTCCTGATTTTTTCCCTGCACGATCTCACTTCCTCCCTGTAGTCCACCCAAGACACCTGCCCCTTCTTCCAAAGCTTATAGACATTACTCTTCTTTTTTATGCCTCTGAAGATCTCCCTACTCAATCAAGCTGCTTTTTTCTCCTGCTGGCTCCTTTTCCGGAACATGGGGATGGGTTGCTCCTGAGCTGCTAGGATTTCCGTTTTGAAAAGCGCCCAGCCCTCGTGGGCTCCCTTGCCCTTAAGAACTGTATCCCATGGGACTTTGCCAACCAGCCTTCTGAACAGTCCAAAGTCTGCCCTCGGGAAGTTTAATGTGACTGTTTTGCTAATCTCCTTCTTCGTCTCACCGAGAACTGAAAACCCTATCATCTCATGATCGCTTTGTCCCAGGTGTCCTCTGTCACATCCCCCACAAGGCCTTCTCTGTTCACCAACAGAGAACAAACAGGACATCCTCCCTCATCAGCTCACTCACCATTTGTGTGAGGATGTTGTCTTCCACACACTCCAGGAACCTCCTAGACTGCTTCCTTTCTGCCGTATTGTACTTCCAGCAGATATCCGGAAGACTGAAGTCTCCCATAAGGACAAGAGGTAGAGATCTAGAGACTATCCCCAGCTGTTTATAGAAGAGCTCATCAGCTTCTTCTTGGCTGAGTGGTCTGTAACAGACTCCCATCACAATATCTGCCTTCTTGTGGGCTCCTCTGATTTTAACCCATAGGCACTCAGTCTCTTCCTCACCATAATTGAGCTCAAGGGCATCAAAGCACTCTCTAACACAGAGGGCTACCCCGCCTCCTCTCCTACCCTTCCTGTCCTGCCTGAAGAGTTTATACACCCCTGTGGCTGCACTCCAGTTATATGAGTCATCCCACCATGTTTCTGTGATGGCAATGACATGGTAGTCACCTTGCCCTACAACAGCTTTCAACTCCTTCTTCTTGTTGCCCATGCTGTGTGTATTGGTGCAAATGCACTTCAGCTGGGCTGGCGAACCTCCAGCCCTCAAAGGGAATAGAGTTCATTCCAAATTGACTGGTCCCTGGAATAACTAACTCCACAGTGCCAGTTTCATTCTTACTGTCCCCAGGTGTAATCATCTCTACTTGCTCTGTGGTGGTGTACTGGCAGTCCTCTCCAGCACACCATCTCTCAGTCACTGAGAGTGATTCAGTAAACCAGAACTCCCCTCCATAATCTTTTTTAAAGTATTTTTTCTTTTATAACTGTCTGCTTCCAGCCTACCAGCCCTCATGCCCGAGCCCTTTTCAGACAGTACATTGTCATGCCATTTAGGAAAAAGACTTTTAAAATAAATACTTACCTACAATTTTTAGTTAGTTACTTCTTTGTTTTGTTTTGTGTTGTTTTGTTTTTTAAATGATAAGCCCCCTTTAAATTCCTCAAAATTAGACTGTCTATCCAAACTATTTCTTAGTGAAATACCCCAATGCCTGGATTTGTTGACTCAAAGAAATATAATGAATATAGTTAAGAGAGGTAGAAAAATACCAGTAGATAGGGGAATACATGGTGTCACATGTTCACAAAGCCTTTTTTCTTGAAGATTTAGATGGAAATTGCATTTCCCAGTTTCAATACTTAACTAGTTTAAATATGATCATTAAACTTACTTTAAAATGTTACCTTACCTAAATACATTTAAAGCATCCCTATGCCATACTACAGATGTTTTGTGGTTCTTCTGTATTTCTTAGCTGATCAAGAACATTACCTTTCCCTCTAATCCTACCACCAGCTATAATTGTTTTGAGTACTGGCTACATTTACATTTTGGCAGTATCTAATAAAGACCCATTTACATCTAATTCTTTTGTTAGATTCTAAATTGTGGAGGCTAATGATCTAAAATTTTAAGCTAATTGTCTCCAAATAATACTTCATCATATACTAGCACAGGCATCTAATTTTATCGAAACAAATCACTATTTCTTGCTTTTGAATATGGACTCCAGAATGAGTAGCTCAGACTTAAGTTCTACCTTTAGACATTTCAAATTACATGAGAGAATTTTATCCTAACGATACATCTGTCAGATTCACAGATGTAGGAATAAACTAGCCTGCACTAAAATTCTAGCTTCTGTGGATAGATAGCTGTAGGTATTCATGGCAGCTCATATAGACCTCATCAAGTATAACTGGAGTCATGTATGACTTAATAAGTAATAAGCAATCTGATTGCCGTCAGGTCTTACAGCTTGGGGTTTCCACACTTACCAGGACATGGCAAAATTGTGAACAACAGGCCTTTAATACATAACAAAATTCACTGTTACACGGCGGGTCATTTTTCCAATGTCATTTCTTTCGTAATAGAAATTTTTTTCTTTAGCAAATTTTCCTTGAGCAAGTGGCAGTTTTGACACTAATGCATTAGAATAAGGTTTTTCTGATCAAATGACAGGTCAAAAGCAATTTGTCTTTTGTCACATTAGTACAGTGAAAACTAGAGAAAGCTATAAAACCCAAGAGATTTTATAATTTTAGAAGACGAATGTACTTTTTAAAAATGCAAGTTTTATTTATCTGGAGAAGAAAAATATATGTCAACATTTTCCTAATATAAAAGATTTGTAAAAAATTTCGAAAAGGAGGTAAGAAGTTTGATGAAAAATACAGTGTCAAGTAATTGCTGGGAAAAAAAAAATCAGTCCACTAAGAGCTGGAAAAATACAGCCTGTACATGTTGCTGAAGTATGACAGAATTTTTTTTAAGGCCTAGTTCTGTAAGAGGCTCTTGTCAGAGATAGACTGCATTTGAGAAGGATATATAGGCACTTCCAGGAGGAAACAACATAATTCTAAAACTGACCTGTAAATTTGACCAGATGAGTCACTCTTAAAGATGTTTCCATTGAACATAAATTACTGCATGAGTTAATAACTTAGTTGAGGGCTTTAAGTACCTAACCATAAAAGATCTCAAATCAGATGAATTAAACAAGTCCTTAGACCTCATATGTGAAGTTTAGGCTCTTCAAACATGAAAAATAAGTGTAATCTGAAATCAAATGGTTAACTCATAAATTGCTTTTCTTTATGTAATATCTGGAATAGGTTGATATTTGCCTAAAGAATTTTTACCATCTACTCAAAATTTACAGAATGTCATCTGATTTTCCTACTGAGGACAAAATAATTTTACAATCTTGCTTTAGGCAGGTGGGGTTTTATAGATTTCACACATATACATGCCTTGATATGTATAACTTGATTTGCAAAGGTACTTGGTGCTATACAGCTCAATCGCCAGCGGAGAAAAGAATTGTGTTTGCATAAAAAGACTTGGTCTTTAGTTCTGCTCTGAATGCTCTATATAGAATACACTGTAAATTGCCTGTAAAGTTTATTCCTCAACCAAAACCCTAAATTGGCATAAGACACCTTAATTCATTTATTTCTCTTCATGTATTCCTAAACCTCAGAGAGTATGAAATATTAAAAAAAACTTATTTGGAAAATTCTTGTTTATCAGATACCAGAATGACCACTTCAAGTATATGAGCAGAACAGCCTTAATGAGGACTTTTCTTAATGTGTTTAAATTAGAACAGGAATCTGCAAACTCTGTGCTGTTTATCTGCTACCTAGCTTTGGAAATCATGATAGCTACATATCCTCCGTCTTTGTCTCCCATCCTTTATTTCTCTGTATTTGTGCACTAAACAGAATTAATCAGAAAATTAGTAAAGAAAATTTGTATGGGGCCAATTTTAGTATGACATGTTTCATTCTGTTTATTGAAATACTGGCAGCTTCTTTATAATGTTCTTCTCACGTTTATGAATCCATGCTTACCACTAACGTAAGCAAAACAGTTAACTAAATAAAATGTCTCTGATTTCAAAGTGTTTGTGTGAAAATCTTCTCGTTGCCATTGATGCTTTCAGTTTTTAACCTTATTGGCATTCAGTGTATTCCAGATCAAGGTTATATATTCTGCTTAAACACTTCTCTAAAAACTGATGCTGTTTCCTTAGCATTCTGTTGACTTGAGTGGTTGTTGCTGGGGTTCTGTTTTGCTTTTGTTTTTATTTGCTTCTGTTTTGTTCCTTTTATTTCAATTATTTTCTTTCAGATGTAAAATAACAAAATCAAGACAAGGGTAATATTTTTTCAATAATGGCTGTTGCTTCATGCTAGAATACTTAGAAAAGTAATTATTTAGACAGTTCTGATTCTATTGTATTTTAAATAGCTTTTTTTTTGTTTATTTTTGTCTTGTTAAGAATATGGGCATGGATGGGTTTTTCGCTTATTTTTTCAGACATATATTTCAAGAAAATTGGCTGCTTAAAGTTATTATTAGTTTTTCTATTGTTAAGGTTCAATGCTGAACCAACAGGGAAGTTTTATCATTGAAGCAACTAACTGGATAGGATCATATTAGAGAAGAAGGGTAGTGTGGGTTGGTAGATGGGAAATAAGATGAATTGAAGCTTCACAGTTTTACTGCCTGGCATTTCAGGTACTCTCCCAGATGCACAATAGAACTGAATCTGGGTGTCTCTGCAAACCTTCCTTGTTTGTACTACATTTGAAATAAGCCTTGCAGGGCTTTAAGGAGGAATTCTTAAAAAGAAGCAAAATTAATATGTAGGGTTTCGGATGATTAGGTCTCATATCAGTGGTTATCTCTTTCCTCCTGAATATTTTTTTCGTTTCTTTATTTTTAAAACATTACTGACCTGATGACCAAACAGCATCCTTTGTTGCTAGTTCTTCCTGTAGAATTGTGATATTCAGCATTTACTTCACCACTCCAGATGAAGCTGTAGAATCAAAAGGGAAAACAAAAAAAGAAAAACAACAGCAAAAAAAGCCCTGTCAAAGTGTTAGATCTATTAGAAGCATTAGATAAGGATTACAATTCAAGATCACAATTCCTGCAGATCATCCCATTAGGGCTATGCATACTACAAGAGTTAAATCACTCTTGCTGCATACTTCATCTCATTTCTAGCACTGGAGACCTCAATCTCTGACCTTTTTCTTTTGACACCGAAGACATCATCTCTGCTACAGCTGTAAGTTGCCTTTGTCATTGATCCTCTCAGTGGGTAAGTGGGACTGCAAGCATTCACCGATACAGCCCTGGTATATCACTTCCACCTTCTTGGTTTCCAACACATGATCACAGCTTGTAGTATTCTGATCTCTTCCATGCCAATGTGTCAATATTGATATTTGTGCTGAGTAGTACATGACTATTAGCAGACAACTTGTTACTTAAGAGAGAAAGATCTCTTAAAATATGCACATCTTAATATACTGCATCTCAGTCAGTCCACAAGCCCTAGAAATACTTTAGTAGAGTACTTTTGAACATTTAATGCAGATGCTGACAGACAAAATTCTAGCTGTTTCAAGTTAATGAACATCTCAGGGAGTTGTCTTTTGTCCTGGAAAATAAAATCAGAGACTAATGTGTATTCCAAAAACTGTTAGCAGTTTATCTACATAGTTTTATAGTACATGTAGATTCATAAGCTAAGAAAGTACCTGTTCTGCATTTCTGTGTGGGAAATCAGGGAATCTATATGATATTTCTATATTAGGCTTAAACCAGAAGGAATCATTTTGCAACTGAAAGCAACAGAATGTATAAATATTCTAATTAGGGATCTAAGTTTAGGATAACTATCTTGACAGTACAGATGTGTGACTGAGTCATTTTAAACTCTTAAGTGTTCACTGCTGTTAAATCTGTACATTCCTACTTTCATAACTAATCAAGTTGACATTTAATGTTTGAGCCTCATGCAGATTTGAAGTGTAGTTGCCATCTCCTTTAGAAGTGTAATTTTTTTTGTGTGTGCTGAAATATTGCAATGGGATAAAACTTGCTCATGCTCTATATCATGTTATCAAAACTAAAATTAATGATCACTAAATAAACACAAAAATAATATAGAGACAAAATGGTGAACTTTTTTAACATACCATAAAGTATTAGTTGAAATAAAGCTTTTTAGGTAAGAAAGTAATTCAGATATAATAAAATCGCAGAATTTCATTGGCACTACATAGATTTGATTTCATTCCCACTGCGCAAGCATACACTGTCATCATGAAATGCAATGCTACTTTTTAAAAGAGTTTGATAGGTCTTGTGTGTAAGATACAGTTTTGAACCTTAAAGATTCTATATAATCTCTGCATCTAATGTATGACTATTTGTGTTCCTTTGTCTTTTAATTGAAAGAACAGAAGAGGTTCTCACTGGGACTAGTCAGTCTCAAAACTGCACTACCAGATATTGTTCAAGTATTAAGTGATTTTGTCCTGCTCTGGTGTGAGCAGAAAATTCTTAACATGATTGACTTATGTAACAAATCCAATGAGACTTTTCTTGCAATTCTTAGATAATATGCAGCACATTGATGTTTTTCATTCTAGATTATATGCCGAACCTGAATGAAAGGGACCAGTCTTCTAACATGGCAAAGGTTCACTAAGATGACACCACCAAACCACAGACACAACACCAAAACACTGGTTCTACTGCTGTTGAACTTCAGCTCCAAACAGGTGATTTTGACCTTAAGGTTATAAATTGCATGGTCTATCACAGGAGAATACGCATGTACATGAGGCATAAATCTGCTTACTGTAAAAATTAAAGCTTTTAGTGTTTTAAGAACTGTAAGAGCTTTCATGAACATGTTTAAATTTCATTAGATAATATATATACACACTTTACCCAGCCCAGTTTGACTAGCAGCTAAATGTGAGCAGCTGTGATTGCAATTTCCTTCCTTCCCTCATCTGCCCCAGGATTTTTCCCAGGAAGGTAAAAAAAGGGAATGAGAGAAAAAGAATTGTGTGTTGGAAACTAAAACAACTTTAATGAAACAACAACAAAAATAATACTACTACTGAAAATATTATTAATAGGAAGATAATAAAATATATACAAATGTATAAACTTGTCTGCCCCCCCCACCCCCGACTATGTCACCAGATGCTGCAGAGCAGCACTGGGAAAGTTCCTGGAGGTGAACTCAGCACCATAAAGGAGTGACTCAAAAACTGGATTCAGGAATGCACAGATCCAGAATCTGGGCAAAAGGATGGACAAGATCTGTATCGGGTGCTAGCTGTTGAAGAACAGAACTTTGACCTTTGTGAACACCCAGTTTTCCACTGAGTATGGTGCATACGGAATGGAATACTCTGTTGGTCAGTTTTGGGTCACCTGTCCTGTCCACGCCTCCCTGTGGGTGCCACTCTTGTTTACCACTTTCACTTATGGAATTTCACCAGCTGAAGGATAGCCTTGGTTTCTATAGAAATAAGTATAAGTATGGCCTTTCTGCCTACCAGTGCTCTGTGTTATCACTTCTACAGGGAAACACTGTCAAAAATGTGCAGTTAACTTTCTGAAAATGAAGCTACTTATACAAGGCTTAGCTGAAAAGTTAGAAAACGGATTCTACTTTAGCTTAAATCAGAACATATACTATTAAATAAAAGATAAAGAATTTTAAATTAAAAAAAAACCTAACAAATGAAATCCCACAGAAACCTGTTCTTTCGGTTTTATTAAAGCACAAATTTTTATTATGCTTATTGCATTTTGATTGTAATATATTGAATGTAGAGAAACTCCTTCTTCTTCTTCTTCTTTTTCTTCTTCTTCTTCGCTTCATTCATCTATTGTTCAAGCCAGGAAGATGAGGTGGCTGGTGTTATTTTCCAAGAAACTGTGGATTCTTCAAATAGAATATTTCAGATAACTTACCAGGAAATTCCTTGTATTCAACCTGATATATTTTTAGGTGTCCCAGGTACACAATTGTCTTTGGCACTAGATGAAACAGAAGATGATGACATGGAAAAATTTGTCTGAACAGCTGTATGACTAGCCTGTAGCGATGCAGTACTGTCATGCTAAGCTTCATGCAAATGCGTGAAAATGCCAGCTGCACCTGGTGTCTTCAGTTTAGTCTCACAAAAGGCTGCTGCAGTTCAAGATGAGCGTAAAACTTTCTGGTATAGTCAATGCTGCCATGCACTTGAAATCTTAGAAAAAACAACATAAATTTATTTTTCCTGTTTATTGATATGAAAAGGCAGATGGCCAGCTCACACTGTGCTGAGAAGCAGCATAACATTGATAAAATGTTGTGGAATATCTCTTTGGTCAGCAGGGTTCAGCTGTCCCAGCTGTGCCCCTTCCTAATGAGCATCCCCAGCCTGCTCTGAGAAGATGCACAGTGCACATAGTGATAACACAGCAATGTAGAAGCTACTGTGAAGGAAATCATCAATATTGCAGCCGAAATCAGTGCTATCTCCACTCCTGTGCTGTATATAGAGTAAATTTGGATCTATTATATTATATTGTGGAATAGCACATCAGTGAAGTAATTATGATGGTGTAAAAGCATGTTAGAAAACACAAATATATCCCCAAGTGAAACCATCAGCATAATTCTCCCCTCCCCTCCTCTTCTTTTCATTGCAACTGAATTAACAATTCCTTGCTTTGACTGATATAATTTTCAACACTTGTAAACTGTTGACTTGCATTTTTGTTTATTTTTCAAACATTTGAAATTTTTAATGTAGAAAATATATATCATCTGTTATATGGGCTGGGACAGGTTCTACCTACCAGGGTTGTCATATCCTGTGTTATAACTTTTCCAAGTTATTAATACCATGTACTGTCAATTTTCAACTATCTTCCTCTTACAGAACTTACACACAAAGGATAGTTCCTCTTTCCACCCCACAACCTTCTCTTTTATGCACAACTCAGTCCTTAGATTTTTATGATCTAGAATTGATCACTGATGGATCAGAATTATTTAAGGAAATTAATTGTGAGAATAGAGTTGGTCATCCTGTAGTATCCATAGCCCTCATTTTTCCCTCTGACTAGTACCATCTAAGAACATTCTCATGCCATCCACTTCCATAAACAGCAGTTGTAGTTTGTGGAATATCCTGAGAGAAAACATGCCAGATGGCAATCATAGAAGGTGGTAGAGGTGCCAAGTAATGTACAAAGAAAAATAATTTTGTACTCTTCTTTTCCAGAGGGTTCTATTAAATATGGGAAATAAATAGGAAAAGGATAACATAAAATGGTGATAACATAAAATGGTAATATCATTCTGGGTAAGAGTTGACTCTAGGACAAATTCTGAGCAGTATATGTGCTAAATTGCAAACCTCCACAAGTACACAAATCCACCCACATCCCCACGCACTGACACTTATGAAAGTTACTGAGATATATTCATGTGTCATCTAAGATGAACTCTTCTTATTTTTTATATATATGCAAATACAAGTAATATATAAAGGTACACTTCTGGAAAATTAGAATATTCTTTAAGTATGTTTTTAATCAGCTGTTATTTTTTTTCTTTCTAAGTCTCTGCCTCAAGGACAAGCTGCCTTTTAGGATCTCACTCTTCTATTTTATTAAATTTGCAATTATTGTATAAATTTCACATATCTGTTCTTCAGACACATTTTAACCGGAATTCTTTCATTCTTATCAAAATCCTCTTTTTCTGAAATTACCTGTTTCTCCCAAACATCTCCATGTGCTTTGTCTAATTATTCTTCCATTATATTGAGCTGCAAAAGGAACTCTACAGTTCTTAATTTGATGCAGACCCTAAGTATACTATATCTCAATGTCTAAAAGTAATAGTAATCTTTTTGTTATTTCTAAGATGGAGGAAGAAGCTTTCAGTAAAACGTAGCAATCAATGATGAATAAATAATCTGAACATTGATTCTGATTAATGTTGACATTGTTCAGCCATACTTAAATGCCACTGAAATATGTGGCAAAGAAATGGCATCCCATGAAAATAATCCACAAATCTCTAAATAGATGATTCTGTATTGCTGTGCAAATAAACTCCCTTTTCTTGCCCAACTAATCATATTTGAGTACTAAAAGAATGTGAACACAAAATGCTATCAAAATTATTTCCAATTTTCCAATAACTCAAATGCCAGTCTCTTGGGTTTGACTCCACTCAGCTTCTGAATTGGGCAAAATGTAATTCAGAAGATTCATGCTACATCTATACAGACATGGAAAATAGAACAAGGAACTAAAGTTGACTATCCTACTAGTGTTAGTTAAGTATTATCAAGTTTCTATCCTCTATTTTGGACAAACTCCACTTG
Source organism: Cuculus canorus (assembly GCF_017976375.1). NCBI lineage: Eukaryota > Metazoa > Chordata > Aves > Cuculiformes > Cuculidae > Cuculus > Cuculus canorus. The sequence continues at coordinate 58,109,038 of NC_071401.1, forward strand.
ATTTGTCCAAGATAGAACGTAGGAAGAGTTATGAGTATTGATCACTCTAGGGACTGCCTACAAAAGGTAAAATGGCCGAGATTCCTATTAATGATTCACAAATACCAAAGTGGTTTGGCTGCAACAGGAAGGAGGGAAAAATAAATGAGTTGTGTTCCTACCTCTCTTGCTGAACAGAATAGACACAGCATCACTACCTCCTTCTGTCTTCTGATTTTAGGTATATCTACATTTCAATTGAACAATCTGCTGAATGTCAGACAAATTTTTCATTTCAAAAATTCAGGAAAGAAAAAAAAATACCATCTACCCCATTAAAGAAAAAAATCCAAATAAACTAGAAAAATTACTAAATTAGTATCCTCTAATTTTTTTTTTCTATTTCTCTAAAATATTTACTGAAATTTAATGTTTTAGTATTGCAGGGAGAGGTCATTCAGTCCAATCTAGTGGTCAAGGCAGGACCAACATAGTTACATCAGTCTTCATTTACGAAAGTTAAGAATAACTCTGAGGATGGAGATTACATGTGCTGTTTAAGCAACATGTTCCAGTTTCAGTTTTTGCTGTGCTCCTCCAAGGAGACTTTGACTCTGTCATTTGTATAATTATGCACTGGGTAGCTAAAGACAGCAACTAGGATGCCCTTAGCTTTCTCTTCTTTAGTCTCAACAAACCAAGACTAAGTAATGACTATGGGATTTGTTCAGCATGGAGACTGCTTCCATTTTAAGTAAAATAGGAAAATACTTTTATATAAATGTTCACGAACATTTAGTTGAAATATATAGGAAAAATGTGAATAGTGTTCACTTATACTCTGAGACTTCTTTTGCTCCACCAACACTGTAAAAAGACCTCTATGCAATTTAAATGTAATTTGAAAATTTGCACTGTCAGTATGATGCAAGTAAGTCTCATTGTAAATGATAATTTTTCATAATTTCATCTCAAATAACTTACCTTAGATAACTGAAGAATTCAACAGGCATTCTAGAATGAGATCAATATTACTTTGTTGGAAGGCCGTGCAGAATTATGATGATCTACACCTTCTTCTTAATGACATATTTTATTTTTAAAGATTTGTGGAGATGGCTAGTACTGGTCTATCAAAAAGTAGTAACTCCTGTTAGTCTAATTTAGAGTAAAGAAACCTATGGAAATATTGCTTGGTTGTTTAGTGCATATTTTTCGCCATTTTTTCATCTTTCCAACATGTCATTTATTACAGAGTTTAAAATTACTGTATTTCTACTAGAGGAATCCTTTCAGTTCACGTACTTAGAAAGCTTGCAGCACTAGCAATGCCAAGAAAGATTTTTTGAAAAGAACTAAGTATTTGACTACACAACCCAATGTGAAAGACTATTCTTATACACTGACAGATTTCTTGAAGTTCAAAAGTAGAGGTTTGCCTTCTTTTTACATGTGAGAAACTAGGAAATTTTCACACTGAGTTTAAAATACGTTGCTGCATATTGCTCCAATTTATAATGCTCAAATGAGCCTGTCAGGAAGAGAAAAGACCAAGAACCTATGTGCACAACTGTAATTTAAGATCTTCTGTCAGCAGACTCAGTTACTGTTTGAGATTTCATAGTGACCATCACATATTTCATGTGAGTGTAACTGATGAGGACTGATAGACAGTGACTGATACAAAATTAGTGTTTCCATGGAAGCCAACGTCGATTACTATCAACGACAGGTTGCTCATCTAAGAAATATTAACCAATGGAGGGAAAAAAAAAAAAAAGAGAAAAGAACAAACTAATCGGAATGTCACTGCAAGTAGACTATTTTCTACTGTAAAACAAAAAAAAGTATTAACAGGAAGTACAAAAATCATACGATTTTTTTTTATTTTCAACAATATCTATTGCAAATTTAGTTATTTATGTTATCTTCCAGAAATATTTATACAAGGAGTATGTTTTTTCAGTGATAATATATTTAACTTTTTTCCCTTGTTATCTAAGCCTCTTAAATTTTGAATTTTTGTCAAGTCTGAGAGATTAATGGGTCTTGAATATATTGAATACATTCACGTTCAGAGAGTAGGTTAAGACTTCAGCTATTGCTTTCTTTTAAAAGCAAAACAGATACTCCAAGCTAAAGAAGTGCTGCAGCACACTCTACCAGATTTCCAACCAGCCATGAGTCTATGAGACCATCAGTTGGCCACAGTATATTTTTGACACATTCTAAACAGGGAAGTTCAAATTCAGAACCAGTGCTAGATAAATCATTTGTATGTTCAGTTGAAAATGCAGAGGAAGCAGAAATAAAGAAAAAAGATGTAATTTTTTTGAGTTATTTTTACAAAATTTTATTCTTCTGTTTTTCTTTTGAAAATTAGCTGAAGGTACAGTATGCATTTAAATGAAACATTCCTATAGTAGCCAATGTCAACAAGAAGGGATTATATAGTTACAGTGAGGAATAACTAAACTAGTTTAAGTGAAAAATAAGGTTGGATTCAAGTACTGAGAATATGAACAGAAAGGCTAGAATTGTTATGGGATAGCAAAGTTCATGTGTCCATAAACTTACTAACTCCAAATCATTTATTTTCTTGTGTGAACTCTGGACAAGACAACATTTTTTTTACCTACTTGTCATGTTGGGATAATATTAGCTAGCATGCTTATGTGGATTGCATGCTTTTCAGTTGGCTAGAAATAAACCCAGTTTATCACAAAAGTTACCTAAGTGTGTAACCTCCTGAATTATTTTTATTTTGTCAAGCAGATATAAAAGTAAGAGCTTGTTTGATTAATATTAAAATTTGTCTTAATTTGTTCTATTTTCCAGCCTTATAGGAAAATCATGAATTATGAGCCTTTTCCTGCTCAGAAGCTGTAGCTTGTGAAAGTGGTCTTCAAGGCATAAATGTATATAAAACTGTGTGTAAAATATTTTACTCAACTTTGATTACAAGTTGAAATATGCCAGAATATATCTGATGTTGATAGTTTCTACCATGTATGTTAATTCCAAGTGAAGCTGCACAATAGTATTGTGTTGAATTTCAAACAGAGAATGCAGGATCAGAAGGGAATGCATTCTTCTCAGAAAAGTCTGTATACCCAAGCAGGTTCAGAATCATAAACGTGACAATTATCTTTAATACTAAAAAAAAAGATGTCAGGAGCCTGTACCTATCACTATGGTAATCCACCAATTTATACTCACACACGTTAGGATCAATCCCATTACTGTATTGTCATCTTGGAAAAATCAACTTGGTAAAGTATACAAATCAGAACTAGGGAATGAAGTGAAAATTAATTGTATGGCTCACTCCACCGATCCTTTTGCAAGTAGCAACTTTCCCTGGTTTATTTCTAATGTGACTCTATTGACAGACAATTTGGATTAAAGAGCACAAAGACCTTGTGCTGACAAGCCTTTGTTATCCTCTTTGCTTTCCTTGAAGGATAGAGCAGAGATATTCTGGTAAACAGTTACTACTTGAGTTTCCAATTTGTGCAGTTTCTTTCCCACAAATGCTGATGGCTCTTAATGTGTTTGTAGCAATCCAAACTCTTTACTCTGTTCCTGTTTCATATTGTCCCCCATGTTGTAACTTTATTGGAACAGTAGTACAACAAAGTAGCAGAAGGATATGATGTGTGGAAAAGTCGATGTGTCCCTACACTCTTCTTATTCAAAGTAATTGTGAACTTCTTACCGCTGCAAGATTGTCTTCCTGCAAAGTAATATTGCTTTAGAACTGATTGCAGCTTTAGTTAAAGGGCATTTGACACCTCTGGAAAGCTAGATTGTTCCCCAGGTATTTCTGTATGTGCCTGCAATATTGACAGTATGAGTTATGTGAGTGAATATTTACATACATTTTGTAAAAGGTACTGAGCGGCAAACAAAAAAGCAGAGCTTTCTCTGTTGGAGATGAAGGAAGATCTACTACACAGAAGTATCTGCACTGATCAGGCACAGCATACTTAGCGTTGAAAGAATTTCTTTCTCTGCTTGTCCTGTGTTCCCTTTCTTACATTGACCATGGCTAATTTGTAACGTCATCTCATTTGCATTTTCAACATATATGAAATTTCTTGCATTTGCAGAGAGCCATTATTTGTTTCTCTTTTTGAATACTGTAAAACCAGTTCTATCCATTTGTCAAGACTGGATTTCTTTAGGTCCCCTAGTTTTACCCCTGGGGCTTCCATTGTCTTCTCTATGATTATGCTTTCAGGAATCCCTATTACAGTGTAGTCCCTCTTTCAAAACCAAGTTAATACTTAAAATTTGTTTTTTCAAGTTTGCCCTTCCATTTCCCAGTTATATCCTATAGTAAAGTAATGCAGTTGGATTTGGCATTTCTCCACCAATGTATTTCATCTATAGTATTTTTCCAGCTTTGATGTTCAACTACATAATCAAGGATTTTTTTTTAATTAAGAAATAATATTTTTCCTTATAAATTAACATTATTAATCACATTTCAGCCAGATAATACAAGAATAGGCTCCTTAATTTGTGCACATAAACACGCTGTAAACAGGAAGAATGGTAATTGACTCAAATGTATCTTTCTATATAAAGAGAAATTTAAAGCCCCCTGGATTCTCTGCTGTTTGAGTTTTATTTTCTATAGGACTGCATCTAGGTGATGGAAGTAACTGAAAATTCAATATAGTTGGATATCTGCAGAGCAAATGACTTACTATTACATAACATAAAAATGTAAATTATGTGGAATTGATAGTATGTGCATTAGATGACACAAAACTGAGCTTGCTGACAAATACTCAACCTAGTGACAACAAGAAGATATTTTGATCTCCTGGAGTCCCTGAGAAATCACTTGCTGGGCTTAGTTATGTTTGGTTTGGTTTTGGAAAGTCTTTGCAGCAAAAATTTAAAAGTGATTCAAAGGCTGTAGAATTGTTAAAAAAAAAAAAAAAAGAAAAGGAAACTAACACATTAAAATAAGATCTGTCACATTAATAGTTAAAAAATACCTCAATCAAATTATCTGAATTAATTTCTGGTTCAGACAGAAAAATATGAGTTGATGTACTAGGTAATCAGGAACATTTACTACCCCTGAAAGATTACATAGACACACACTCATTTTACTTGACCAACACCTAAAGGGATGAAAAACACCTGCTCTTGAAGCTTCATCTCTTCTCTGAAGAACAGGATAATTCCTCATAACCAACATATTTTCAGAGGGCTACTTTAACACAGTCATGTGGCTTCTAAACAAAAGCTGACTCATGTCCAGCAAAAGAGTTCTGTTCTATTTATACAAATACAAGATATGTAGTATAACTGGCCTTAGTATCAAATGTGTGGATGAGATACAATGCTATATTATATTTATAAAGTCACATTGAATAAGGTGATATGCCTGTTGAACTAGTTTTCCATAACTGAATCACTAAGAAAAAAGAAGATAAAGAACCAATAAAGAACCAACAAACAATCTATTTCAAGTACCGAGGCCAATTAAACTTACTAGCTTGCCTTCCTGTTGCATTAAACTAGTTCTGTGTATAGTAAATTTGCTCTATGCATAACAATTTGGATGTTCTAAAATGGAGCCAAGAGCCAAAATAACCATTTAAGATGTGGGCAGTTGGGAGTCCACTGTTCTAACTCATGTCCTGACCTTGTTTTTTCAGAAGTTTTGGTCTACCTTTTGGATTAAAGTCAAAATCTGGGAGCAGACAACATCTTACTGGATTGGATAGTAAAAGCCAGTTGGATGTTAATGAAAATGAGGTTAGTTAGGCAAAGAACAATAATTTACTTTAACAATAATCCACTGCCAATAGATTCTAGCTTTAGAGAGATAATTTAGGTTTTTGTAAAGGCTGATTGGAAAAGCTGTGCAGGAATATAGTTGGATATTATAACCCATCAACATATCTGTCCAGATGGCTGAAATTTTGTTTCTGTACTAAAAACTGTGAAACTCAAGTTCAGTAGCAGATATAGATGCCAGTACACGAAAGCTCACAACAGAGCATTAGACTTGAGGCAAGGCTTTTCAGTTTTCATATCCTATTTACATTTCCAGCTTGATATATGACATGACTTAGGGCTAACCTTTTTGGCAGGTCACTCCAGTGAAGGTCTAAGAGGTAACTGGGCAGCAATTGCGCAAAGTGATCTTCACACAAATTCCTGTTAACAGAAAATCAGAAAAAAGCAGGTGGGTTGTGACAGAAAGTAATTATGATACTCTTCTGTATGAGCCATAGATACATTTTCCCTCACATTGTATTAAATCATTGAAGACTACTGCGTTCATTGTTATGAAAATCATTTATGTATAGTTACAGTTTCTATGTAAAATTGACCAAATAATGAAATGAAAGCTGTTCTGCGTAACTCTTTGCTTTATTCTAAAAGAGCAGCTAATTGCTTCCGAATATATTAGAGTTCATTAGTTTTGTACAGATGTGTATAATCATTGCCTTGCCCTGCTTGAATAGCAGCCATCTGTTTGTCTTTGGATGATTGCAGCTTTAATAAATACATTTCTGTTTGTATCTGACAAGCAGTCACTCTTTCCTTTCTAACGTAAGCAGGATGGCACGACACTTAATGGGATTCATCTTTTAATATCACTAATGCATTGAAGTGATGTAAATATCTGTACTGGTTTTGGCTGAAATAGAGGTAGTTTTCTTCATTGTAGCTTGTATGGTGTCGTTTAGACTTCTGATCAAAACAGTGCTGATGGTAAACTGATATGTTAGATATTGCCAAGGAGTGCTTAGAGAATCAAGACCTTTTCTGCTTCTTGCCACACTATCCCAAAACCAAACAGACTGTGGGTGCACAAAAAGTTAGAAGGGGACACACCTGGGACAGGTGACCCAAACTGACAACAGGGATGATTAGTAACATGTAACATAATGCTCACCAATAACATCCGGGGGAAGAAGGAGGAACAGGTAACGTTTGCAGTCACAGCTCTTGTCTTACCAAGTAGCTGACAGGCACATCACATTAAATAGTACGGCTCTGACAGCTGGCTGAGGGATGTCCGGCCATTGAGTCACAATGTTCAAGACAGACACCCTTGCTTTCTAAGCTTCCTCTCAGAGAGGAGCCTAGATGAGTATGGATCCTTCTGTAGTTTCAGATCTGGTCAATAGTTTATGACTAAAGGATTATGTGGATTTATGTATATATATTAGCCAGAAGTCGGAATTAGTGTCACCTGTAAGAGTCTCCTCGGAGACTGTCACCCACAGGGCTAATAGTTGCTGCGAGCAAACCCAAGCCAGCTGTCAGTAAAGCGGTTTAGAAAGTTTTGCAGTGCCTGTCAGAGAGATGATTTTACAACGCTGGAGTAGTAAGTAATGTAAATAAAGTTACATGTAAAACAAATTCAGGATTACCGTTGCTAAATTGATTTGCTCTGTTAGCACTAAGTGATAAAAAACGGTTAACAAAGACCATATATTTCTTTATATATAAAGTCACAATTGAAATTCAATCTAATAGTTATTCTCCTAGGAAATGTTTGACTTTTTGTCCCTTCTTGAGGGGTGGGTAGAAGGGGAGGGTAGAGAGATCCTGACCTTTTCATACGTTTGTCAGGTAGGGCCGGTCATTTTTTCTCCCCTAAAAAAAGGGGTTGGTGTAATGATTTTATACTTTTTCAAAACTCTTTGGTGCCTCTTAACCAAGCAAGACTAAGTCAATTAGCATGTGTTGATTTGCTTTTGACAATGCCAGTTGTGTTGTCAGAAGCAGGGACTCAGCTGTCGACCACTCCTTCAGGCTGTGGAGCTCAGTACGTGTGTTCAGGGAGGAGGGGCTCTATTCTTAACTGAAGCAACATCAGGCTTTGAGTCCTATGTGTGTTATTACATTTTGCTAACTGGTCCAGACTCAGAAATTTTTTCCTTTATTCTAACTTCTTTAACAGCAGAAGGGCATTTTGAGGTACTAATATATTTCCAAGCGTGCACAAGATTGTTTCTTACATAATAAGTATATCTGTGTGTGTCAGTGTCCCTGCTATCACAGGCAGAGTTAGCCAGAGCTGACCAAAATTATACTCTGTCATAGATATTACACACAAATTCATTATGGTGAACATCAGCTCATATTTTGAATGCATTTGTTAATTTCTAAACCAAATCAACTGAAAATCTTGGAAACCCACCCCACCCATTCCTAGGTCTTCTGTTCAAAAATTTGTCATGATAGATAGTGTTCAATCATCTTCAGACACCATTCACCTTCAACATTGACAAGTCCAATGCAAACCAATTTTGTAAAGTCATTTTCACAGATACTTGTAACTGGATCTCAGTAGCTCCAAAAGCAGCCTGCATTTAGTTGGCTAGAAATCTCCACCTGCCAGGTTAGACTTTCTGTATACAATCACTTACTAATTATTGCCATCTGTTTTACAACTTGGCCAGCTGTAAAACATACCTCTCTTCTGTCTATGCCTTATTGGTTTCAATAATGATCAAGTAGAAACTAAAGCTATTGTGGGACATGGTCTTGGAATACCTAGAGTATATTCTAACCCATCCCAAATGGGATGCATATGATCTGATATCAGACCATTAGAGTATACCCCTGTGGTACGAAGCAGGGCAGGTACCATTAGAGAATAACATAGTGTTTCCATCTATAATATATGTATCTGGGCCACTCTTCAAGTCTTATGTAAGAATTCTATATTTATCAGTACTATGGGGTGAACCTCTGGTAATATGTTTTAGGCCTTGCTACTTTTGAACAACCTTGCACTGCCTTAGAGATTCAAGCCCTAAAATTATGACACAAACATATCCTTCTCAAGGAGCAATACAGGTCTTTGGCTAACCATGTCTATGCATGATTATCAACATTGGAACAATTTGTCTTGTTGGTACAGTTCCATAACTTGACTAGTTCTACTGATGTGGTAAATGAGGACTTCCTCATCAATTTTGTGAATTGTTTTCTATGAGCTGTAGTGGTCCACGTGCAGGATATATTGTTAGATTGTGGAACACATACAACTCAGTTTTTATTGGTATATTCAAATGCAATAGCTGCACCCCAAGTTGTTCATTTGGTATGTTCAACCATGATGCTTTGCTACATGGAATTTCTTTAGGGACATTGTTACAACAGCATTTTCATTATATCTGTTGTACTCAGGAAGTTTTTACTTGTCCCTGGGCCTACAGGGGTCAAAAAACTTGCCAATATTATCAAGATCAAGAACCTCAGGACGTGGGTAATTTATAGAGGTAACATTTTTCCTTCCTGTGAACATCAAATCCTGTAGCAATGAGAAATTGCTTCATCATATATCCAATAATGTTCTCTTTATGGAATTACCACAAAGTTAGTTCCCCAGATGAGGTTTTTAGTACCATTAAACAGGTGGTATTTTGCAATTAATTTGGAGAAGTCAAGTAGTCAACTTGAAAAGAAGCGTAAAAGAAGCATGGAGATTCATGATTGTGAGGTGGGACCGTGAGGTGGGACCATGAGGTGGGAAAGTAGTAAAAGAATGGCAGCCACATCTGTGTGGCACTGCCAGAATTCTCCTCGTAGCATCGTGATCTCTGTGTATGCTTGACAATATATCCTTCACTGTGAGTAGTTTAGGTTTCCTTGCAGGCTACCACGATTACGTATTCACATCTTGGATGTGTGTATTGACTTTGTGGGGGGTCTTTCTCACCTGCTTGCTCATTAGTGGATTTTTGGGAGTGACTAGGGCACACATGGAAGTTTTTTGCAAGCACAAGAGGTGTGTGTGAAAAGAACAACTTGTACTTCAGCAAATGTGTTTTGTGCTTGTAACTCACATTTGCTAGGTTAGGAGTGCGTCTCTACATGACAATGTGTGGGGGAGGAAGGCAAGTTTAGAACTTGAGATTAGTCATAGAAAGGTGTTTGAAATCTGTAGGTGTATATTTGTGGTTCTGTGAGTATCTAGCATTATAGTTTATCTGTTGTGTTGTTAATATTGATCCTGAATGTGTGGTTCACAGACTATTGCTTAATTGAATATTGTTGTAATAAATGAATGAACCACTTTAATCCTGATTTGATTTAAGCTGTGCAAGCAGAGCAGTTTTCCCCTCAGACAATGCATAATTGTTTAAGTTTCTGTGAACCAAAATGTACTCTAATGCAATTTAAACAGCCTGATTCCCTACATCTGATGACTGAAATTTTACTGCAGTTCTGTGATGATGAGACAATAGGTTATGGCTTTTCTTCCTTCTGTGCCAGCTATTGTATATGGATTTTCTTGGAACTGTGCATCAAGTTATTTCTACTAATATGTGAAGAAGCGGATGAGAATGTATCACTTCTAGCACAGATTTCAACATGTTACATATTCATAAATTTCTTTTTGATATATGATCTCTTGCAAGAATATGTATTATATAATTAAATGTTCCTGTAACATGTAAGAGTATTATATTGATTTATGTACAAGCACTTATGCACATAGCTAAGTATTTCAAACAGCTGGAGTTGTGTACTACAGGAAGTCATTCTGTTCTGAGGTTCAGTGTGAAAGAAATCATTCGAAACAATACTGTCTCTTAATGACTTCATCTTACAAGTTACACTGACTTTGATGGTTTTGGTTGCCAAGTAGACTATTGCTCTTACAAATCTAATGAAATCTAACACAAGCTTTAAGATAAGATGTTTGTCACCACTGGTGAAAGTCCGTAACCTTTTTAGTGTAGGCTTAGGGTGCAAAGTCTAACTTGTTTGAGCTTACGTTGGCCTGAACTAGTGTTTCCACATTTATTTATGGATAAGTGACTATTGCTTGACCTGTTGACAGCTTTTGATCTAGGAATACTACATATGATAGAAATCTGATCAACCTAGGTAACATAATCACAACTCATCATAATCTCTCCCTCTTGTACCTGTTCTTCTTGAGGAAGTTAGAACTAGCAGCTTTAGAATTAAGAGGAACATTTTGTTGAAAATGACTCCAACAAAAATCAGATAATACTGCTACATCTTTGTAGGCAAACTTTAACTGCATTATAAATTACATTTTTCTGCATTAAGGAAGTAGTTTGGTATTATTTTAGTCTTCAGTAACAGTCTAGGTAGTAGATTGTTAAAACATTTAGTTAGACTACCCATATTTTCTTGTCTCTTTGTATATGACATTCCCTTTGGTCTACAGCAAGATTTTAAGTGTAGCAACGTCAAGCTGCAGCTATTCAGCTGCCAGAGAAGACATTCAGTAGTCAGAGCTCTATCAAACCTGGTGGAACCGTGACAGGCTATACCTTCTGATATATTCAGAATTTGAATATGGTAATAAAAATCCCTGTTCTATTCACTTTATTTTGACAAATAACAGGTGATACAAGGTGCCTGACCTCAATATTATTGAGAGTGAGGCAGAAGTAAGGGCTCTGATAAGTTTAAATAACTTAATCACTTCATTAGGCACTGGTTCTTCCATTTAAATCTGAGTAGATGTTCCTTTCCTTTATTGTAACTATTCAATGTAAGTACAAGAGGAATACTCAGAAACAAAACAAATCAAAAAAAACAAACAACCACAACACGAAGAAAGAAAGAAAAAGAAATGGCATTCTCATGCTAATAAGATGTTTGGATTTGTTCCTCTTAGAGGTTGTCTCAGTAGTGACCTCCCACAGGTTTCTTATTATTATAAATTGCTATGTGCTTCCACGACTTCAAATTACACTTGTTAATATACATGCTGCTCTTCATGTGAACTCTGTGGGATCAAGCTCAAGGAGCAATTCCGAAGATACACATAAATACTAGAATGTGTAGAGGCAATTAATTAATTGTGTGTATGCTTTTGTTCAAGTGGTTTGTATCATATGGGTTTGTATGCTTCCCTCTTTTTTGAAATTAACTCATTTTGGTTTGTGTAAATAAGTGTCCAGGTAGAGAAAGCAAATGTCAGTTACACTCTCACTGAGAGAAAGAACTCTAGCCTCCCCTTCTCAGGGCAACACACACACAGAAAAATCACAAAAACAGAACAAAACTTCAGTCTTAGCTTGCTCCACGATAAAAATCAAAATAGCCAGATTCAGAATAATGAGAAAACAACTTCACTGAATTCCTTTGTTTTCAGGATAAATGTTAACTCCAATATATATGATGTGGGTGCATAATGTGAATATATGTATATAAAGATAAGAACAAAATAAACTAATTCTACAACCTTATTTTAGTCAGGATTCTCCAGACTGGTCTTTCGAAAGAAGTACTCTTTTTCTACAGCTTTGGTTCACATCCTGACCATTCCTCTGATCTGAAACTATGTCACTAGGCAAAAGGTCACTTTCTTTTGACATAAACATAAACATACAGAGAGCAACCATGCATTACATTTATAATGTCCAGTATTGCAATGTACCTTAAATACATACAGTATTTAAGTAGGTCATCAGTCTGTTATGTGGCTTGACGTTTAGATCACTGAGCATCTGAGGAGATGGTATCCATTGAGTGACAGAGAAGACTTTGCAGAGCCTTAAACAGACAATAACTAGCCTAAGTGGAACAATATATCCTCAATATATACCTATTTTCCTTGTTAGCATACCACAATTTGTTCCTTTTTAACTACTCCAACATAGAATCGTCCCGATAGAAGGCTTTATTTCACATTGATATATTTTTTGATTGTTGGGATGGCTCAATTTATAAACGATGCTCTCTCTTACACTTTTCTGTCACTGTCTGAAAAAGAGTGGATGTATCATTACAAAGATATAGCTCATGGATGTCTGAAGAGGTATCCTCCCTAAGTTCTAAAGGCAAAAAGACCCAACCTACTGTGTTTAAACTGTACTTGTTAAAACTCTGATCTAACTAGTTTTATTTCTTTGGCTGCCTGTCTGTATTATTTGGTTGGGTTCTTGTTCATGGTTTATGTGTTCTCAGGCCATCTAAGGTAGGTCTAGACTGTGCTCCTGATTTCGGCTTGTTTTGTAGAAAAATCTTAAACATACAGCTTGCAGTTTAACAGCCAAAGATGTCACGTACCTAGCTTAATCACACATATGCTTCTGCTTAGTGTAACTTAGCCTTTCACAAAAGTGCATTAGGTAAAATACTTATTATACACATTTCTTACAGAATTGTTGAAACAAGATTACTTTTCCTGTTGAAAGTTCACAAAAGACACAGACACTGTCAAAACAAATAAATAACCAGTCCCCCATCCCACACACTTCCATATCCTTCACTGTTCTTCAGAGTTTTAAAAGATTCCTAATGGTTCCTATTTCTTCTTTGCACTTTGCTAAGTCAACTTGATTTTTTTCCCTTAGTTATGGATTCTGACTGATTTGGGGTTTTTTTTTTGAGATTTACTAAAGCTGCCTAGTTCTTCTTTCAGAAAGCTTTTGCCTCTAATAATCACAAAAAATATTCTAGCACTAGAGATGCTACATACCTAAGCTGTTTTACACCTGAGCCTTTATCAGCACTGGAGAAGTAACTGTTATATGTGGAAGGATGAATCAATTACAAAGCAACAGCATATATCAAAAACAAGCCAGTTGAAATGATTTCTAAAAATTCTGGCTGTCTCTTTTGGTTACAAAGATGACTGAGGGTGAATAGCTCAGACACAGATCTATTTTGAAGATGCCTGAAATTACATAAGGTGATGTTCACCTCCAGTACTTAATACTGACGAAGGAGCTTAACTATTACTTAATGTCCAGCATTATTTAGTTTTTCTCTCATCTTAACTTTTGCTAGTGTCCATACAAATTTTCAAATGTCTGTCTATGCAAATGAGTATAGTGACAAGAGAATCAGCTCTACTTTGTGATTTGATATTTGATGATTAATGCATTTGTTTTGGAAATGGATGAATTGATTTCTGCTATAAATTCTGAGGAAATAAAATTCTCAACATAGAGGGAATAAAGTTTGTATATCCCACATTTTGGGAGGAGCTGTATTGTCTATGTTTCAAGGCATTCACATAAAAAGAAAAGCCATGCATCCAGTATGACCTTTTGCCTTGATGCAAAACTTTAAAATCATTTTGCCTACCAAAACTTTAAAATATTCAGTAACATCTTTCTGAATATTATTTTTTTCTTGCTCAAACTTCAGACTGTACCCATGCTTCAGACTGTACCCATGCAAGCACCAATTCCACTCTCTCCACCCACTTGAAGAAGAAGTATGCACTGCAAAAGGTGCACACTATGCCCATACTGTATCCCCTGAGATCTGGGGTCCCCACCAAATAAGAGGAATCTCAAAGTCACTGTGCCCCTCTTCCTGAGACTGAATCATGATTAGTCAGGAGTGCAAGAAGCAGGGAGCAGAAAAGACAGTGTGACAATCTTAAAGGTCTTTTCCAACGTAAACGATTCTGTGATTCTAGCAGTTTGAAAGATCAGATGGAAGTGAGTGGCAGCTGGGATAAGAATCCCACGCATGCAGTAAGTTTTGTTTCTCTTTATTCTATTTGTTATACAATAGTACTGTGAAATTTTATGACAATGACTGTACCTGGCCTCTCAGCTCCTTGTCACTGGATGCTCTCTTATTTTTCAAAAACACACAGACTTTCTACATTGAGCAATAACCCCAGATAATTGGTATAGATGAACAAAGCCTAGTTTGCTAGAGATGCTTTGCTTTTATCATAAGTGACTATTACACGGTCAGTGTTCTTGACTGACTTTGAGTTTGAAGAACCAAATCTTTTTTTTTTTTTTCTTTCTCTGAGGAGATCTGGATGTCAAATAGGCAGTAACCAAATTGTTTGATACTCCATCTCTGCTTCCTTTCATTTTTCCTATCACTATTTTTTTCATTAGACTTGTTGAAAAAAACATGAAAATATATATTTAATATATAAATATATATTGAATTTCCATTCAGACATTCTGTTTTCTATTCTGTGTCCAAATGTTGATGAACCTTAGCAAGTACCCTAAGCAGTGACAATCACAGAAAGACAGAACCAAAGAATCACAGAATCACCGAATGGTTGTGGTTGGAAAGGACGTCTGGAGGCCATCCGCTCCAACAACCCCACTCAGGCAGACAACCCAGAACAGTGTCCAGACAGCTTCTGAATGTCTCCAAGAAGGGACACTCCACAACCTGTCTGGGAAACCTGTATCAGAGCGCAGTCACTCTCACAGTAAAAAACTGTTTCCTGGTGTTCAGAGGGAACATTCTGTGTTTCTGTTTCTGCCCATTGCCTAGTCTTCTGTCAGTAGAAACCACTGACAAGAACCTGGCTTTTGCATCCTTCTCTTGCATCTATTCTCTTGCATCCTTCCTGCAGGTACTTATACACAGCAATCAGATATCTCAGAGCCTTCTCTTCTCCAGACAACACCATCTCAGCTCTCTCAGCCTTTCCTCACAGGAGAGATACTCCAGTCCTTTAATTGTCTGTGTGACTCATTGTTGGACTCTCTCTCCAGTACGTTTATATCTCCCTTATACTGAGGAGCAGAGAACTGGACATGTGATTCCAGGTGTGGCCTCAACAGTGGTGGATAGATAGAGGGTTTCACATTCCTCGATCTGCTGGCAATACTTTGCCTAATACAACCCAGGATATCACTAGCCTTTTGGGGTTTTTTGTTTTTGCAGCAATCGCTGGCTGATGGTCAACGTGGTGTCCACCAGGACCCCCAGATCCTTTTCTGACAAGCTGCTTTCCAGATAATAGGCCCCTCAGCATATGCTGGTGCATGGGTTGAAGGATCATCCCCTTTACACAAATCATATGAAATACGGAACAAAGACAATGAGAAAATGTAATAAGATTAAGTGCATATCAACTTAAAAACTGAATTCCATTTTGCAAAACCAAATTTCTAAATATCTTTTCTTTAATTTTTTTTAAATTTTTGCACCAAAATTCTGCTTTTATTTATATATTAGTGATTTTCCAATTATTTTACCATCTTTACTATATTAGGATTTCAGGAAGATGATCTGAAAGTTTAATAAAATGTGCAGAACAATGAGCTAAAACTATATTAATTGCCTATAACACAGAGAAATTCATACCCTGCTCAAAGTCAGGGTAATAATTTTACCAGAAACTGTATGACTACTTAACTAATTTTCTGTCCTCTTTTATATCTATCCCAAGTGCATTTCCTGACCTTATGTGTGAACAAAACCTTTTAGTAACGATTTATGTTTGAACCACCATTTCTAAATTAAATATCCAGCCCTACAGCATTCTGAGCTTTCTGGTGCATTTCTCAAAATGTTGTTGTCCTCAATTTTATAGCAAAGATATTTAAAAATAAAGATAATGTCTTTAAAATTTGATTACACTTTAAATGAAAATCTATTCTGCGGTCAGAAACAATGTGAGGAGTTAAGAAAAACACACATTAAAAAAAGAATTATGAAAAAGAATAAACTCATGTGGAAAATTAGAAATTAAAGTAGTAGCTCTACCAGAAGTTCTAAATTTACATGGCAGCATACAGCTGCACTTCCTAGAGGCGAAGGTTTTTAAGACAAACACGGAACATTCACCTGGAAAATTAAGAACAAATTTTTTTCATGAAGCTTTTAAAAAGGAAATACTTCAAGAATAACATATGTTCTTATTGAATATGCTTTCCTCCTTCCTTCAGAAATTGTCACAATATTACATTTTAAAACACTTTTAAAGTATTTGCATGTATATTTATAGTTCTTTTTTTAATCACTACATATGCCACTCAGTCTTCAGAATTAGATTTAACTTCAGTTTGAAACTCAGACTTCACACAGTTGATATTTTTATGTTTTCCGCAAGATAGCTAAATATTTTACACATCCAAAAGAACTTTCTAATTTTGCACTACAAGTAGCGGTGCACATAATAAATTCTATATATTTTAAGAAATTAAGATAGCTCGGGTTTTATTATGTTATAGTAGAACATTTTCTTGCTGTATCTTCTGAATCATGCATGCACATTTTATTAAATCTCTCTTGAGACAGACATTATTCACCAAGCATTCTATATGTAGCTTTTCCTCAAGTTTTAATCATTCAACATGGCTTTCTGAGAAATCAATTTCTATCTGCCAAAATTTTCACATAAAAAAAAAAATCAGGGGTTAGCGAAAATTTATTTTCTTTAAGCAAAATGTGAATTCTGGTATTTAAAATGTGAATAAATATTCAGAAACTGAAACAATATTTTTATTATAACTTAAACTCCATTATCATCATCACTAAAATTTGCTTACCTGATGTACAAGATAAATACCTATTGCATAAAAGTAATTTCTAGTAGCCAAAAATTATTCTGAGTTTCTTTTGATCAAAGTGATAGTAAAGTGACTCAATGTCCTTTATTTCTGTTGCAACTAATAAAAAAGGACAACTCTAGTTTTGGAAGATGAGGAAGAGAGATACAATTAGTGCTACAACCCTGCAGAGGAAGCATAACTTCTCAATTTCTTCTTTATGCAATGTATACTTGGAGTAATTAGCTGGATAAAGTCTTAATTCTTATTTTTCTTTCATCTTAGGTGAAGTGAATTCTTTCAAACTTATAAGTGGCATTTTTTGTTAAAGTGGTAATATAATGCTGAAGTTCGCAGAATTTGACTATGCAAACATTTTGCATCTTTTCAATATTCTTAATGCACTTTGGATTTGTCTTCCCAATAATCATTTCAGCAAGTATTACTACTTCTAGTTGTGTAGTAATAAATTAACACATATATTTTTATGTTTAACTTGAGACATAATTAATCATAAAGAAACAGGAAAAAATGTATCTGTGTAATTACTTTCTCAAGTAAAGAATACCATTTCTATGGTACATGTAAAGATTTTGTCATACAGACATACACAAACAAGACAGTAGATGAATCATGAGAAAAAAAGATCTTTTTTTAGTCAAATAATCTAGTAGAGTTACCACTTCAGTTCAGTTTTGTTACTGCAGACCTTTCACAATTTTATTATTTTTCCCATTTATGCCCAGTTGCAAAACTTCCTAGAAGCACTGTAGAATATTTTTTCAGTAAGTGCTGTATTATGTAGTGTCCTAAGTCCAAAAGTTCCACTCTGAACATGACCAATGGAAACCACTGCTGTTTTTCAATTCAGGCAAAAAAATCATTTGATGCTTCCTATAATAAAAGCATGCATCAAAACATATTTGATATTTTTACCTTTTGCAGTTGTCATACTCATGATCCACACAGTGATCTGAAGCTAACAAATTAAAAAAAAAAATCAAAAACGTACACTTTGATGGCTTTATCTGCTACCAGTCTGAATATACTGTATCCCATTGAATGTGCGGAATTTATGATACTGAAGATACAATATGGTGTAAAAAAAAGACACATTTCGAAACTTCTTTAGGTACAGAATCATTGAGCATATGCAATTAGTATGTAGAAATACATTTCAAATTTATCTTTTGCATATTATGAGCAATAAACTAATTCTGTCTAAAGATGTGAAAAATATAGGTAGTGGTGAATATTGGTGAAAGTCTCTGTAGGATTCTTGGAGCTAAACTTGGTGCAGTCTTGTTCATACTGTTTTATGGTAGAGTTCGCTGGAACTAACCTGCCTCAGAACTACACCCTGTATTGACTGAATATATAATGTATAGGTGAAGTTGTCCAAATAGCCAAGAAATAAAGCACCAGCTAAGCAAGTGTCCAGTTCAAAGGACAAAAGCTTACTCACTGACTCTATCAGGGAAGATTCATGCAGAACTCTTACTTGTTGTATTCTGGTTTCTTATTTTATATTGAAATTTATATACGTATTAATATATGTATATATAAAAGAGGTACAAAATCTATTTTTTAATGAAAAAAGTAACTTTTTTTAGAGATTCAACCATGTATGATCATCTGACAAGTGAACAAAATAAGATGTATCTCTTAAAGACTGAGTCTTCACATTTGGGACAAAACAAAGATATTAAGAACATTCCCTTGCAAGATGGATCTTCACTCTGCCTAATGACTCTGCTGTCATGATAACTGACAAGACTTTATTTCTTCCTTTATCCTTGTGAAGCTATGCTAGCAGTCAGACTGAAAGTAAAGAACTTGTGTTATTACATATGCTGAAAACAGAAGAGACCCATAAACCAATTACATTTTCTCTCCTTTTTTGTCTCCTAGCCATGAAACAATGGTAACTGAATTCACCAGTCCTCTTATGCAGGCATGCTAGGAGACAAGTGATCTGTTTCACATAGATTAGTGTTTTTCTTTAAGTATATCAGTACTTTTGCTATGACCTTGTGGTGTGTTCATATACTCTGTGAATCTCACACTGATGTTCTCTTCTTTAGTATCCAGACCAGGACAACTACTGTAGCTATTGTGGTCCCTTCCTGATCAGCTATCAAGATTATTTTTTTCAGAGGGCCAGGAGTAAGAACCCAGGCCTATACTTAGTGTGAAGTCAGGATGTAGATAAGCATCTAGGGAATAAAAGGTCACATTCCTTACCTTCACAGAATCACAGAATAGTAGGGGTTAGAAAAGACCTATGGAGAACACCCAGTCCAACCTCCCTCATAAAGCAGGTTCACCATAAGCAGGTACACAGGAACATGGCTGGGTGAGTTTTGAATATCTCCAGAGAAGTGAAGACTTTATAACCTCCCTGGGTAGCTTGTTCTAGTGCTTCATCACCCTCACAATAAAGAATTTTTTCCTCATGTTCAAGTAGAACTTCCTGTGTATCCGTTTGGGACTGTCGCCCCTTGCCCTGTCACCGTGCATTGTTGAGAAGAATCAAGCCCCATCCTCTTGACACCTGCCTCTTAGATATTTATAAGCATAGATAAAGTCCCCTCCCAGTCTTCTCTTTTCTAGGCTAAACAGGCCAAGCTCACTCAGCCTTTCCTCACAAGAAAGCTGCTCCAGTTCCCTGATCATCTTTGTAGTCCTCTACTTGACTGTGTCCAGTAGTTCGTCTTTCTTCAACCGGGGAGCATGCAACTGGACACAACAGTCCAGATGAGCCCTCACTATGGTTGAGAGGGAAGACAACCATCCTTGACCTGCTGTCCACACTCTTCTTGATGCATCCCAGGATACCACTGGCTGCCTTGGCCACTAGGGCACATTGTTGACTTATTGTCAACTTGTTGTCTTCCAGGACTCCCAGGTCCTTCTCCTCAGAGTTGCTTTCCAGTCAGTCAACACCTAATCTCTGTTAATGCAGGGGTTTATTCCTCTTCAGGTGCAGAATCCTACACTTGCCTTTGTTGAATTTCACTAGGTTTCTGTCTAACTTTCCAGCCTGTCCAGGTGTCACCAGCAGCATAGATATAACAGGCATAAAACAGATATACCATTTAAGTAGATACCACATACTTTTTTGTGTGTTTCCGTTATCCATCAACCTAAAGTATCAAAAAGATAGCATAAAATTGGGTCTTCCACTGTTTAAAAAATACATCATGTTAAGTTTCTGAATACAGGATTTAGAAACTCTTCACCTGGTAATTGTGTAGCTGTAATAGGTAAAAGGAGAGAAAGCAAAGAAGACAGAGTGAAATACAGAGATGAAAAGAGACGATTAAGACATTTTTTTGCTTCTGGCTGGATTCTATAGCTCTGGGGAATCTCATGCTTCTTTAATGAGTGCTGCTGCTTTAACAGTCTTACTCCTGACTAATGAGAAGAATAGGTCCAGAGAGATCAGTTCAAAGATAAGTGCTTCAAAGTTATGTTGCATTTAAAATGATTTTCCACTCAGCTTCTCTAGTCTGTCTCCGTGGCAGTTTTTCTTTTGTCATCTAGTATTTGTGAGCATGAACTGTGGCAAGGTCTCAAAATGAACAGTCACATTATGCAGAGAAATGTTTCTTACCCAACTTTTTCAAAGAAATATGGTTCTCTGCACTTAAATTTTCTGTCCATATTTAATGCCTTTCTTCCATCAGTTTTGCCTCCTGTTCCACTACCTGGTTTGTTCACTGTAGTGACAACTGGCAACCTAGATTTTTAGTGACCATGCAGCACCAATAACTATGCAGTAGGTCTTCTGAGCCTTTAAGATGATTCCTCATTCTCTTTCTACTCCATTTGGTACATAGCAATATTGTGCTTTCATAGAATCATAGAATCACAGAATCACTAGGTTGGAAAGGACCCATTGGGTCATCGAGTTCAACCATTCCTAACACTCCCTAAACCATGCCCCTCAGCACCTCATCCACCCATCCCTTAAACACCTCCAGGGAAGGTGAATCAACCACCTCCCTGGGCAGCCTGTGCCAGTGACCAATGACCCTTTCTGTGAAAAATTTTTTCCTGACGTCAAGCCTGAACCTCCCCTAGCAGAGCTTCAGGCCATTCCCCCTTGTCCTGTCCCCTGTCACTTGGGAGAAGAGGCCAGCTCCCTCCTCTCCACAACCTCCTTTCAGGTAGTTGTAGAGAACAATAAGGTCTCCCCCCAGCCTCCTCTTCTCCAGGCTAAACAACCCCAGGTCTCTCAGCCACTCCTCATAAGACTTGTTCTCCAGCCCCCTCACCAGCATTGTTGCTCTTCTCTGGACACGCTCCAGAGCCTCAACATCCTTCTTGTGGTGAGGGGCCCAGAACTGAACACAGTACTCAAGGTGCGGTCTCACCAGTGCTGAGTACAGAGGGAGAATAACCTTCCTGGACCTGCTGGTCACGCCGTTTCTGATACAAGCCAAGATGCCATTGGCCGCCTTGGCCACCTGGGCACACTGCTGGCTCATGTTCAGTCGGCTGTCAATCAACACTCCCAGGTACTTCTCCTTTTGTGTAATCTGTAGTCAAGACACACTTCAGATACTGTCTATGGAAATATGGTTGGTTGTTCTGTTACAACTTCTTTCTTAGAGTTGTACCCCTATCAGAATTACATACATACACGCTTGAAAGCATATATGAAGAACCGAACCTTTTCAAATATTTTAAAAATAAAGAGGAAAAGCTTGCCTTTACAATAGTCATCATCCTCCTCATCCTATAAACAAACACAAGGAAGAAACCCAAGAAGAAATCAAACGAGAAAGGACTTATGAAATCCTCCCTAATTGTAAGTTGGATAGCTAATTTGACAGATTTCAAGATCTACTGCTTGTGTATTTCTTTTTTAGATAGCTACTTTCTTCACTCCCCCAACCCCACCCCGGGTAATCTAGTGCTGGTGTTGCATACTAAACTCTGATTCATCCAAAGACATCAAAGGCCTTAGGCTATCCAGGCATATATTTACCTACAGGTATACTGGTAATTTCATTAGTTGGGAATTTGTTTACATGAGGGAGCAAAGCTGTACCTTTCTTAAAATTCCTGTAAATGTTTCAGTATACAGGAAATATACAGGGGGTTGAAAATGCTAATCTGCTAACTTCTATAAAAAACTTCTGAAAAGCGCTGCCTTAAAAAGGTACTACTGGGAATGGCCACTTAATTGTAGGATTTTAAAGGATAACATGAACAGAACTTGAAATACAAAAAAGTTTAGGTCTCTTAGGAAGTTTTGTGCTTACTATGAAATGCCATCTGACTAGTCTTATCTTGTATGATAACATTGGTTATCAAAGTGTAATTATATTTAAGACTTGTAAAATTTCTACAAAATACTGATTTGCAATATTTCATACTTTTATCACTTTTTAATGTGCTGTAATCTTTAAAAATCAGTTATCTTCAATGTCATCTTAAAACATTTTTAACGTATTTAGTCTCACTGTCTTAAGATAACTGCAAAAAATTAGAAAATGAGGTGTATTGTAATCTGGCTTCTATTTACACAGGTCTTGTAGTGACAAAATATTACCATGATATTTGTGTTTAATGATATTTTTCTAAGTTACAAAATATGTCATGCTTTTCAGAATATCAAGCACCTGTTTGCCATGCATGCCACTGCAGGTGAAAGTTAAGTCTGTCACTCACAAAAAGAGATTCTGGATGCAGATCTGTTTTCTGTCGCGCAAGGGATTTTGCCCACAGTCAGTGAAGAACTCCAGAAAGTAGAGGTAGCTAACCGTCACTTTGAGGACTTAATAATTTGCAATAAATCTTTAACCTCTGACAAAAGATCATCTTGCAGAAAACTAGAAAATGTTAATCAAACCCAAGGAACCCCAGAAACAGATACAATATAGTATACTATTTCTCATTGTGCCACACAGTTTTAATCGGGCTGTGCTCATACAGCTGTCTGGATTGAGACTATTGCATTTCCTGTGAAAGACAAATTTCAATTAAATATTTCTATTCTGTGTTTTTATTTATTCTTAGTGAACATTTCTACTTAATTCCCTCCACACTCTACTTCCTTATTTATTTTTTTTTTCTTTTTATTCCCCTCCTCCCCTTTTTTTTCTTTTTTTTTTTTCTTCCTTCTCCTCCGCTCAAGAATGTAGAAATATAAACCTATGGATTTATCATGAACTTTAGGAAAAAAGAGTTATAGTTCTTCCTGTGAGTGTGACTGTTTCCTTGGATTTACTTCTGAGCTGATGGCCATAGCCAAAGGCAAGTAAAGAGATCAAAGCAACCTAAGAGTTTTCTGGGAACTTGAAGAATAAAGGAAGAGTGTACTTCTGTAGGATAGCTCACAAGGAAGGAGAAATGGTTAGGAGAAGAGTCATTAAATTCTTTCTGGGTTGGGAACATTGTATGTATGTGAAACTACTGGGGTTGTTTATGGGGAAAAAAGAAAAGGGGAATCTGGAAATGGACCTGCATTAAGGTACATACATGATGCCTACTAGCAGTGCATCCAGCTCTGACAACTAGCATGTGCATGCATTTATGTGTTGTATGTTTGTGTATGTGTAAAATGAAAAAAATCAGAAATAAATATTTAATTATTACAGTATTTTTCTCTGACAGCAGTTCTAGTGGAAATAGCTTGACTGAAAGACATGCAGAAAAGACTAACACAGAATGTATTCTGATATTCTGCTTCTTTGGAGACAGCTGGTAGTTCATTACTGTCAGCCGAGATCGAAAACATGGGCCATTGCTGGTAAATCCTGGTCATTTTCCTAGTGGATATACAATGATTTAGTGCAGCAAACAGAGATTAGCAGAGGTAAAGGATGGTACCTATCATTGCAGCAGCAGGCTCAAAGGTCCTCACAATGTTTACTGAAAACTATAAAGGAATTTTGATGATGCACCACATGGCATGGTCCCCAACAAAGCTGGAACAGTTGACTCTAGCATATCAAAGAGCTTGACTCTTGGAGGGTGCTGTCACTCAGATCGCAGGCTGTAGGTAGAGAGGATCCTTGACTCTCTTGTGTCCCAAGATGGGACGTCACAACACTGAGTTGTCAGGTGAAAGAACTGAGGAAGGAGGTGAGAAGACTGCACCATCTGTGAGGGATTGACAGTGTCTTCATAGGAAACCTACAATGACAAAAGTCCATGTCCTGTATTGTAAAGAATGGACAGCTGTAGACAGTCCCCAAAGGCGCAGTTGACAGAAACTCGCGAAGTTCCACTCACAAGGAGCCTTGACACAACGGAGAAGACAGCTGACAGAAACTTAAAGAACTGCCAAGACCTGCACCTGAGGACAAAAAACCTCATGCATCAGTATATGCTGGAGGGCCTACCATTTGGAGAGCAGATTAGCATAAAGGGATCTTGGGGTCCTGGTGAACAACAAGTTTAACCTGAGCTAACACTGTTCCCTTGCTGCAAAAAACGCTAGTGATATTCTGGGCTGTATTAGGCAAAGTACTTTCAGCAGCTCAAGAGAGTGAAACTCCTCATTTACTCACCACTGAGGTCACATCTGGAATCCTATGTACTGTTCTGGGAGTCTCAGTGCAATAGAAACATTAAGAGTGTACCAGAGAGAGAGACCAAAAAAAGGCCGCAAAGACGATTAAGGGGCTGGTCATCTCTCCTATGAGGAAAGGCTGAGAGAACTGGGACTGGGTAATCTAGAGAAGAGAAGGCTTTGATCTTATCAACGTGTGTAAACATCTAAAGGGAGATCATAAAGAGGATAGGTGACGGAGTCGACGGGAGACAAGCACATCTGATGATGATCAGCAAGTCTCAGTTTATTGATACAATAGGCATGCTTTTATAATAGCAGTAATAAGGCTCATACATATTGCAAAAGTAAGTCTCATCATTGGTCCGATACAGAATGTCAGCCCTGCCTCTACTGCTACATTCCTAGGATGTTTGCGGTTTTTCTAGATCTTGTTTTTACATCCTGTTATCGCCTAACTTCTTGCTCAAGGAGACTGTGTCCTTATACAAGACTGCTATTGCTTCACCAGCTGTATTTTCTCATGTCCATTCTCCTCAAGCCATGTCTCTACAAAACTCTCCACAGATAGGGACAAGCTCTTTTCAGAGATTCTCAGTGACAGGAAAAAAGCAATGGCCACAAACTGAAATATCAACTTTTTTTTTTTTTTTTTTTTTTTTGTTACTGTGAGGATGGCAGAACATTGGCACGGGTTTTGCAGAGAGGCTGCGGAATCTTTTTTCTTGAAAATATCCGAAATCCATCTAGACATCATCCTGGCCAAGGTATTCTGGGCAGACTTGAGCAGGATGGCTGGAGCAGATGATCTCCTGAGTTCCCTTCCAATCTCAATCATTCTGTTGATTTCGTGAAAGTGATGGAGACTGAATAGAATCATAGAATAGTCAGGGTTGGAAGGGAACTTGAAGATCATCTAGTCCCACCCCCTCTGCCATGAGCAGGGACATCCCAACAGACCACGCTGCCCAAGGCCCCATCCAACCTGGCCTTGAACACCTCCAGGAATGGGGCATCCACAGCTTCCCTGCGCAACCTGTGCCAGTGTCTCACCACTCTCGTGGTGAAGAAATTCTTCCTAATGTCCAGTCTAAATCTGCCCCTCTCCAGTTCATACCCGCTCCCCCTTGTCCTATCCCCACAAGCCTTTATGAATAGCCTCTCTCCAGCTTTCCTGTAGTCCCTTCAGGGACTGGAAGGTCCTTATAATATCTCCTCTGAGCCTTCTCTTCTCCAGGCTGAACTAGACCAACTCTCTCAGCCTGTCCTCGTAGAGAAGGTGCTCCAGCCCTCCGATCATCTTTGTAGCCCTCCTCTGGACCCACTCCAACAGCTCCATATCCTTGTTACATTGAAGATTCCAGAACTGGACACAGTACTCCAGGTGAGGTCTCACAAGAGAGGAATAGAGGGGCAGAACACTTCTCACACCACTCGTCACAGATCTCCGTCTGGACTTTGAGCCTTTGACCATGTCTTCACAGTCTATCCATTTCCTGATATAGATGGCAATGCCTCCATTCCTTTTTCCCCAGGCTGTCCCTTCTTAACAGCCTGTATCCATCAATAACCACACTCCAGTCATGGTATTCATCACATCAGGTGTCCATGATGGCAACCAGATTGTAGCTTTCTAGTAGCACTGTAACTTCCAGCTCCTCCTGCTTTTTATCCAAGCTTCGTGTTTTTATATAAAGGCACTTCAGCTGGGCTCTCGGTTGCATCACCCTTCTAGTAGACCCTTTATTACCTTTAAGGTGTTTTGGGGAAGTTTCTTCCCTGACACCTAGTATCCCACCAGCCTCATTTCCACAGGACTTCAGCTGCATCACAGCATCCCCAGCATGCCCCTGACAGCAGGTGGAGGGCCCATACCAGCACCCCATCCCTCCAACCACTATCTCTCCTCCAACCGCCTGTCACAGGCAAGCCTAATATTACTCCCTCCCCCTTCACATCTAGTTTAAAGCCTTATTTGTGAGCCCTGCAAGCTCCTGGGCAAAGACCCTCCTCCCACATCACAGCAAAAGCTCATTCTCTCTGTTTGTTCAGTCACAGAGGAGGAACCGTCACAAGACCTTCTTTGAGGATTGGGGGCTACAGGAGAAGAGATGACATCCACTTAAGTGAGACAGGAACGTCTTTGCTAAGAGGCTGGCCAACCTGATGAAGAGAGCTTTAAACTACTAACAATGAAGAAGAAACAACGTAAGTAAGTAAGGAAAAGTTTGGTAGTGAGGAAAGCAGAGGATGTAAGGTGATTGGCATAAAGGTGTTTGACTTCTGTGTGAAGAAGCAGCTAAAATACACAGAGATCTTTCTCATGAAGTAAACAACAGACTGGTGGAGAGATTTTGGATAAAGATCAGAGAAGAGGCCATTGTTGGTGGCACTGTGGTAGGATTTATTACAGACTGCCTGATCAGGACAAGAAAGCAGATGAAATCTCTTTACATCTTTAGGAAGACTCTGGATCACAGATCCTCATTTGTATTGGGGACTTCAACCCCTTGCCAGTAGATGGAAAGTCTGGTGAAATGCAAGCTTCCAATATTTCTGGATCTTTTCAGGCATAACTTTTTGATTCAGGTGCTGGATGGACAGTAATAGTGACACTCAACTTGATCTCCAAATAAGAAGGAAAAACTGGATGGTAACTTAATAATGAACAGAAGTCTTGGATATAGAGACCTATGAAATAGTGGAGTAACTGAGGATTTTTCAGCTGCCACAAGAGAAAGCTACAGGGGGACCCAAAAGCAACCCCCAGTACCTACTAGCAGATCACAAAAGGGACGGAACCAGGCCCTTCACAGAGGTGTACTGTGGGAGGATTAGAGACAAGGATGATAAGTTAAAACAAGACAGAGTTTATGTAAGGAGAAAAATAGCTTACACCAGGAACCACAATTGTATAATCTGTTCCTAGGGGTGATCATAGGCCACAATGTGTAATCTCATTTTGGAGGTCATCATAGGTGACTCTCCTAGTGACTGACCAGTCTGATAAATACAGAATGAAGACTGGTCCAGCCCAAAGAAAGTGGTCATCAAAATGACTGTTCTGCTTTGTTTAGCATGCCGCTTGCCTTCTAAAAGAAGTTGAGAATTCTACGACCACGCAGGCCAAATTACAAGCTAAGTCCATCAAGGTTTCTTCGGGATGATCACTATTAAGATTCCTATGAAAATTAGCTCAGGCTGTTTGAAGAGGGATGATGTTGGGTTTTCTTCCCCTATCTGATGTCCCCTAACAAGAAAAGGCATTCAAACTATATCTAGTGATTTCATCAGCCTTTAAAAGTCCAACAGGAGCATTTGGGTTGAAGAAGAAAAAAATTTCAAAATTACTGCCTCTAAGGCCATGCACTTTCAGAGCTGTAAATATGCAAGACTAGGAGTCTTCTAAGCATATTATCTTCTCCTATTAAACTGAAAGATATTTTTAATTTATTTTTTTTAATTTCTTTTTAGTTTGATTTCAATGACAGCAGCATCCTGCACAGAGCTAGATAAAAGGTGAGTCCGGATTTCTAACTTGAACCTCTAGACCTAGACATTGCTGAATCCTTTAAGCTCCAAAGCATTTATTCCTGGTTTCCTCTACCAAAAGACAAGTCTTAAAGATACCCATTGAACCCTTTTATTCACCAGAAAGCGTTCACAGATGCACTGGCTGATGGGCACAGTGGAGGAGGAAGGGGAACACAGGACAGAAGGAAGAGTGCCAAGAACTCAGCATTCATAGCAGTAAGGAGCCAAATTAGACTGCGAGAAGCCACCTACTAATTGGGAAATTATGCAGGAGTTGGGGAGGCCCATATCCAGCTTCCTTTTTAACTAACACCTAGAGAACATCCATGACCAAAAGCACAACAAGCACATGCATACACGTTACAAAGCACGTACCGTTCTGGCTCGTATACAGGGTGGTGCAAAGGGGATCTGTAGGTGCTCCCCGATACTGCAAAAGTTGGTGGGGCAGTAGTGGTGACTTACAAAGTAGGACCATTGGGGATAAACACCCACAGAGGAGGGAGGACTGCAGGAAGCCCAGCGCGGACAGAACCATAGTGGAAATTCTCAAACTCCACTAGAAACAATGGTGTAACTAGACGTCTATCTGAACTGCGGCAGCAGGAAAAAACAAAGACAAAGAACTGAAAACCTGTGAGTAGTAGAACAGCTATGACCTCATCACAAGAGATCACAGAGATGTGCTAGAGTAATTTGCTCTGAATGAAGCACTGAATGGACACAGGCCCTGTAGTGCAACGGGAGGGAAAAAAACGTTTGGAGGATTGTGTTCCTCATAAAGGAACAGCTCACATGCATGCATCATGATCCAAGAAGAGGTCAACAAGGATGAGGCCAGAGTGGACATCTGCTAAAAAACACCAGACTGAGAAGATGAAACGGGTGACACTTTCTGTAAACAGCTCAATGTAGTCTTCCAATTACATGTGTTTTATGTCTTGTGGGAGTTCAACCATTCCAATAACAGCTGGAAGCATGGTGGGATGCAAGCAATGCAGGAGATTCCTGGAGTGCTTTGATACTTTTTTTTTTCTTTTAGGTGAGTTCTTTATGGTACTGCTAGGGAACATGTTCTCTTGGGTTTGCTACTCACATACAATAAGGAATTGCTCACAAATGTGATCGTCAGTGACAGCCCCGACTGAAGTAGTTGTGAGTTGGTAGAGTTTAAGATGGAAAAGGAAGTGGGGAAAGCCAAGAGGAGAATAAAGACTTCAGAAGAGGGGACTGCCCCGGTTTGAGCTAAACCAGGACAAGTTCACCTCTAAATTTTCAGTTAAACGTTTCCTAAGAGACTACATTTTCTGAACAATCTATTTTGCAGACAGCGTCTGCCTCTAGAAGTGATAACACTTTATAGTTATTGCCAAGTAACAGAACAATGATATGCAGAAAGTCCATTGTTTACACTTATTCCCATAGAAACCAAGGCCATCCTAGAGTTGGTGGAATCCTGTAAGTCAAGGGCAGAAAACAGTCGCAGCCGCAGGGAGGAAAGGAGAGGATAGGTGGCCTAAAACTGATAAACGAAGTATGTAATTTCATATATGTCATACTCACTATAAAGCTGACGGGTTATGAGGGTCAAGCTTTTTCCTCTATGGCTGACAATGGAGCAGGACCACATTTGTTCCTTTGCCTTTGATTCCAATCAGTGCATTTGTGGATCTATTTCCCATCTGTTGCTGAGACCATTTTGGGTCTATCTTTCCCTGTGCCTGCCCTGCAGCATTAGTGATGATGTGATCATGATCAGGAGAATTCACTTTCGGTTTTGTATATCTGTATATATACATTTTCTGTTAATATTATTTTTTTCCTTTTTAGCATTATTGTTTAATTAAAGTTGTTTCAGTTTTAGTTTCCAACCCATAAGCCTCTCCCCCTTATCCCTTTCACCTTTGCCTTTGGTGGGGAGGAGGTGGGGGCTAAGATTTTGAACTATACTACTTGGAGTTTATGTGACAACTGGCCAAGGGTTAAACTGGGATAGGAAATTCGATTTCCCCTGGGAACTGGTAGAGATGATTCCATGGGAAGCAGCTGTAAAGGACACAGAATCCCTTTATACTGAAAGTACGTCAGGACTTGACCAGGAAATAAACATTGCAGTGTCCATCATTGAAGGTTATTTGAAACTTGACTGGATAAAACCCTGACCAACCTGATCTAACTCTGAAGTTTACCTTGCCTGAACACGATTTTGAACTAGAGAGCACCAGCGGGCCCTTCTATCCTAAAATATTTCTTTAGTCAGGGATTTGAATTCTGGAATATTCTTACATTCATGTAAAGCTTTGTAAACTCAACCAAACCAAACTAAATGAACAAACACCACCGCCCTACAGTTTAAGCAAGCTCCTATTTTTCGGCGGCATCCAGCAGCAGGACGGTGAGTGCTGTGGTGCTCAGATGTGGCCATCTGAGGCGGTGGGGCACTTCCTGAGACGGGAAAATCCCAGAGAAGCACACGCGGCGGCGAAGCCGAGCAGACGATCCCGTGCGGTGCCTGACGGGAGGGGGCGGTCCCGGCGGCTACTGCGGGAGAGTTAAGCGGTCCCTTGGGAGCACAGTGAAGAGGAGCGGGGCACGTTAGTGTAACGGGGCAGTTCGAGCGGCGGTTCGAGTGGGCAGTGCGAGCCGGGAGGGTGCGGAGAGGGACTGGAGGCCGTCTAGAAGGGACCGTGGACCATGGTGGCTACCCGGCAGAAGATTAAAACCGCACCTAATGCTGCAGCAAGCAGGATAGATGTTGCCACCCAGACAGAGCCTCAGTGGGTCCATGCAGCTCCCCAGACCCTGGGCTGTAGGCAGTGCCCCCCTCCCACACCAGCTCACGCCTCTGGCACTGGCTCCGCTTGTGGAAGCTGTGCTCGTGTGGGAGAACTCCTTCGCATGGTGGCAGAGCTGAGGGAGGAGGTAAATAGACTAAGGACCATCAGGGAATGTGAGAGGGAGACAGATCACTGGAGCAGCGCCCTCTCACGAACTCAGCAGGCTGCTGGAGCTGGTGCAGCTGAGCAACACCCACCTGCAAACTGCAAGATTGGGGGAACAAGAGATGGGGAATGGCAGCAAGTTCCTGCCTGGTGCAGGAAACCTGCACCCCCCACCCAGATGACAAACCCCCAGATCCCCCTGATGAACAAATATGAAGCACTGCAGGTGGAACCCATCCCCAAGGATGAAGAGGATGGCTCTCCCAGCCTGGAAACATTCCCTAGGCTGTGCCATCCTTAGATGACTATAAAAACGTTCTCAGTAAATAAGAAGAGGAGAGTGATTGTCTTAAGGGATTCCCTTCTGAAAGGAACAGAGGGACCCATCTGCAGACCAGACCTGCTCCACAGGGAGGTGTGCTGCATACCGGGGGCATCCGCGAAGGATGTAACTAGAAAACTTCCTTCTTTGGTGAAAGACACAGAGTATTACTCTCTGGTGGTATTTCACATAGGCAATGATGACTTACAGCACAGAAAGCTGAAAGCCATCAAGAGGGACTTCAGGACTCTAGGGAGAACATTAGGGGGCCCTGGGGCACAAGTAGTGTTTAGTTCCATTCCAATGCTAAGGAATGAGGAGCAGGAGGTCAAAGAGAAGCAGTTGATTAATGCCTGGCTCTGAGCCTGGTGTGAGGAGAGAGGCTTTGGGTTCTTTGGTCATGGGTTTATTCTCCCTCTGTATTCGTCACTGGTGAGACCACACCTCGAATACTGTGTTCAGTTCTGGGCCCCTCACCACAAGAAGGATGTTGAGGCTCTGGAGGGTGTCCAGAGAAGAACAACGAAACTGGTGAGGGGGCTGGAGAATAATTCCTATGAGGAGCAGCTGAGAGAGCTGGGGTTGTTTAGCCTGGAGAAGAGGAGGCTGAGGGGAGACCTTATTGCTCTCTACAACTACCTGAAAGGAGGTTGTGGAGAGGAGGGAGCTGGCCTCTTCTCCCAAGTGACAGGGGACAGGGCAAGAGGGAGTGGCCTCAGGCTCCGCCAGGGGAGCTTCAGGCTGGACATCAGGAAAAAAATTTTCACAGAAAGAGTCATTGGTCACTGGCACAGGCTGCCCAGGGAGGTGATTGAGTCACCTTCCCTGGAGGTGCTTAACGGATGGGTGGATGAGGTGCCTAGGGACATGGTTTAGGGATTGTGAGGAATGGTTGGACTCGATGATCCAGTGGGTCCTTTCCAACCTAGTGATTCTATGATTGTATGTCAGAATTTGGCATCCAGTTATGGTATAATATAAGGTATATGATAGTTTTAACTGACAAGTTTAAATACTTTATATGTTCCAGATAGTAAAACTGGGTATTTAAGGAGAATATAGACTTAAATTTACACTCATGACTATTATTTCATCTGTAGGAAGTTTCATTTGTATTCCAACATAAAGAATCAACAAGAGTTTCATTACAGATGATAAAACATGTAAAATTCTGCCGTGGATTTCTAACTTCTTAAAAAACCTAAAAAATAAATGTCATCCCTAATGTATGTCATTACTTGGTTAATAGAAGTACCGAATCTTCAGGCAAAAACAAATGAGTGCTTATGCCATAAAAAAATTGGACATATATCGCTTTGATAAATCACCTTTGTAAGTTTCTATTTCTGTTAGTCAATAAATGAGGCATGAGCAACTTGTGTAGGGAAGACATCCATATTTTAGATGACTAAACTCAGGTAAGACTAATCCCACACAAATGACTGATGATAAAAAGTTGAGTCAGATATACTTATTTTAGTTACATAAAAATGTATGTTACTCAATGTTATGAAATTATTTTTAGCTATTTGACTACACATGCTTCCCACTTCTTCTATATCATGCAACATAAAAGTATTTCTCTACTTTTCAAGATGAATATTTACTACTAGAAAATGAACTTGTTAGAGATTCTGTTTTGAAATTTGATTCCAGTCAGCAGTATAAATAATAGTAAATATAATTGAATTAATTTTTTGTAAATTTACTCAATTCCCATAGACTTTACTGTGGGATTCATCTCACTGTACTTAGTTGTTGACCTTAGACAGCTACTGAAAGGATGAGGAGATTACTGCATGATTTCCTTCATTCACCAGAGTTTTAGCTGAGCTTTGGACATCTAAAATAACGTAAAATGAATCCCATTTCTACCATTCTCCATGTAAGCAGCCTGCCTAAAACTGTGTTTTTAATCTAGCAGTCAACATGTTCTATTGTTGTGCTTATATCTATTCTCCACATGGTTTTATAATATTTGTGCATATAATTTAATAATATACTTTAATATATACTCTATGCAGCAGAGAGACTAAAATTTATATTGAAATGTAATGTTTCAGTATTTATAAAGCATATTCAGTTTGTGTATTAACATCTTAAATTGATTCTTGTTGGAAGTCTTAACAAAGTAGGATATAAACCAGCAGTATTTTTATACTGACCAGATATGACAGAATATGCAATCAGTCAGGACATTTTAGAGGAAAAAATAATTATTTTTACTGTTTTTCCTGTCAGAATTATCACACCAACTCAAATCTGGTTTGTCTTTTACATTAAAAGACAGCAAGTTGAGGACTTAATTATTTATCTGTGGTACCTCTCAAAAGCTAGATTTCAGATAAAGGTTAGTTTCTATTTTTATACTGTATATGTAAATATAAGCAGAAAATGGAATGGAGGAAAATGCTGGTGCATATCCCATTCTAGCTTTTTGTATGCAACCACTTGGCCCCTCCAGTATGCACACGTGGATCTGGGAATACTAAAGCAGTCCTACCTCCACAGATATAAATGTACTCTTATTTGCTTATCTTGCATGAATTCATTATTTTTCAGTTACTAAGCTTGTGTTATTGAACATAAAGTCTGTGAAACTAGGTTAAGCTAGACGACTTCATTTTAAAGAGTGAAATGTTTACAGGATTGACTTGCTTCCGAATTTCTGATTCAACTAAATTAATTAATTAGGAAGTTAATAAACAGAGCAAGTGGGGGCAAGTACAGCTGGGGACAGCAAGAATGAAACTGGCATTGTGGAGTTAGTTATTCCAAGGACCAGTCAATTGGGAATGAACTCTATTCCCTCTATGAGGGCTGAAGGTTCATCAGCCCAGCTGAAGTGCATTTACACCAATGGGAAATAAGGAGGAGCTGGAAGCTGTTGTAGGGCAAGGTGACTACGATGTCATTGCCATCACAGAAACATGGTGGAATGATTCATATAACTGGAGTACAGCTATGGGGGGTATAAACTCTTCAGGCAGGACAGCAAGGGTAGAAAAGGAGGCGGAGTAGCCCTCTATGTTAAAGAGTGCTTTGATACCCTTGAGCTGGATTACAGTGAGGAAGGGACTGAGGAGCCCACAAGAAGGCAGATATTGTGATGGGAGTCTGTTACAGACCACCCAGCCAAGAAGAAGCAGCTGGTGAGCTCTTCTATAAACAGCTGGGGATAGTCTCCAGATCTCTACCTCTTGTCCCTGTGGGTGACTTCAATCTTCCAGATATCTGCTGGGAGTACAATACAGCAGAAAGGAAGCAGTCTAGGAGGTTCCTGGAGTGTGTGGAAGACAACATCCTCACACAACTGGTGAGTGAGCCGACGAGCGGGGTGCCCTCCTGGACCTGCTGTTTGTGAACAGAGAAGGCCTTGTGGGGGATGTGACAATTGGAGGACACCTGGGACAAAGCAATCATAAGATGAAAGGGTTTTCAGTTCTAGGTGGGATAAAGAAGGGGATTAGCAAAACAACCACATTAAACTTCCAGAGGGCAGACTTTGAACTGTTCAGAAGGCTGGTTGGCAAAGTCCCATGGGAGACAGTCCTTAAGGGCAAGGGAGCCCACGAGGGCTGGGTGCTCTTCAAAAAGGAAATCCTAGCAGCTCAAGAGCAAGCCATCCCTGTGTTCTGGAAAAGGAGCCGGTGGGGGAAAAAGCCAGCTTGGTTGAGTAGGGAGATCTTGAGATGCATCAAAAAGAAGAGGAATGTCTATGGGCTTTGGAGGAAGGGCCAGGCGTCTTGGGTGGACTACAGGGAGGAAGTGAGATCGTGCAGGGAAAAAATCAAGAGGGCTAAGGCCCAACTAGAAATCAAATTGGCTAAATCTGTGAAAGATAATAAAAAATCTTTCTACAAATACATTAACAAGAAAAGGAGGACGAGGGAGAATATTCAGTCCCTATTGGATGCAGAAGGAACAGCAGTGAGAAGGGATGAGGACAAGGCTGAGGTACTTAATGCCTTCTTTGCCTCAGCCTTTAATAGTAAGGGAAGTTGTTCCCCCTGTGTACAAACCCAGGAGTTAGAGGAGCAGAATGAGGCTCCCATGATCCAAGAGAAGGCAGTTAGAGACTTGTTTGCCCAGCTAGACACCCACAAGACTATGGGGCCGGATGGGATTCACCCAAGAGTATTGAAGGAGCTGGCGGATTTCCTTTCCAAACCTCTTTGCATCATCTTCCGGTGGTCCTGGCTGACTGGGGAAGTTCCACTAGACTGGAGGCTGGCTACTGTTGTGCCCATCTACAAGAAGGGTTGCAGGGAGGATCCAGGGAACTACAGGCCTGTCAGTCTGACCTCAGTGCTGGGGAAAGTCATGGAACAGGTGATTTTGAGTGCTAGCATGAAGCACATGCAAGAGAACCAGGTGATCAGGCCCAGTTAACAGGGGTTTACAAAAGGCAGTTCTTGCCAAACTAACCTGATCGCTTTCTATGATAAAGAGAGTCGACTACTGGATGAGGGAAAGGCTGTGGATGTAGTTTTCTTGGACTTTAGTAAAGCCTTTGACACAGTTTCTCACAGCATTCTGCTTCAGAAACTGTCAGCCTCTGGCCTGGACAGGCGCACACTCTCCTGAGTTGAAAACTGGTTGGATGGCCGGTCCCAGAGAGTGGTGGTCAATGGAATTAACTCCAGCTGGAGGCCAGTCACAAGTCGGGTTCCTCAGGGCTCGGTACTGGGTGCAGCCTTGTTCAATGTCTTTATCAATGACCTGGATGAAGGCATTGAGTGCCCCCTTAGCCAGTTTGCGGATGACACTAAGCTGGGTGGAAGCATGGTTCTGCTGGAGGGTAGGGAGGCTCTGCAAAGGGACCTGAACAGGCTGGACAGCTGGTCTGAGGCCAATGGCATGAGGTTTAATAAGGCCAAATGCTGAGTCCTGCACTTGGGGCACAACAACCCTATGCAGTGCTACAGACTAGGAGAAGAGTGGCTAGAAAGCTGCCTAGAGAAGAAGGACCTGGTGGTGTTGATTGACAGCTGACTGAACATGAGCCAGCAGTGTGCCCAGGTGGCCAAGAAGGCCAATGGCGTCTTGGCTTATATCAAAAATGGCGTGACCAGCAGGTCCAGGGAGGTTATTCTCCCTCTGTACTCGGCATTGTTGAGACTGCACCTTGAGTACTGTGTTCAATTCTGGGCCCCTCACCGCAAGAGGGATGTTGAGGCTCTGGAGCGTGTCCAGAGAAGAGCAATGAAACTGGTGAGGGGGCTGGAGAACAAGTCTTATGAGGAGCGGCTGAGAGAGCTGGGGTTGTTTAGCCTGGAGAAGAGGAGGCTGAGGGGAGCCCTTATTGCTCTCTACAACTCCCTGAAAGGAGGTTGTGGAGAGGAGGGAGCTGGCCTCTTCTCCCAAGTGACAGGGGACGGGACAAGGGGGAATGGCCTGAAGCTCCGCCAGGAGAGGTTCAGGCTGGACATCAGGAAAAAAAAAATTCACAGAAAGGGTCATTGGTCACTGGCACAGGCTGCCCAGGGAGGTGGTTGAGTCACCTTCCCTGGAGGTGTTTAAGGGATGGGTGGATGAAGTGCTTAAGGGCATGGTTTAGGGAGTGTTAGGAATGATTGGACTCCACGATCCGGTGGGTCCTTTCCAACCTGGTGATTCTATGATTCTAGGATTCTAAACTAAGTGAAATAGTTAATCTGGAAGATAGTATTCACATAGCCATGCCTGAATATATTTAGTTCATTTGGATGTCCATTATTTCCAGAAATCTCTCAGTATGGCACCAAAAGGTTATGCAAAGCATCTATTCAAAGTCTTCACTGAAGAAAAATGATAATAATTTTCTGCTTAACTGTCCAAGGCTTACCACTGTTCCAGGGGCTGCTCAACTATATTCATATCCAAGCGTCAATAAACTGCAGTCTCACACTCTTCCATATGGCAAATTTTGTTTCAGCAGTTGTTTTCAGAGTACATGCCAAACAAAAAATTAATAACTACAGATTTTACACTCATGAAAATTGGAAAGCATGGTGCACAACTGTAACTACTAGTAGTTTCACAGCATTCATTTTGTTCCCTCCATTATGTACTGTGAGAAAGTAGAGAGCTTGGAGAGTTTGAACAGAACTATAGGATCACCTGCTGCTGCAGCATCTGTAGTATTCAATCAGAAGAAAGATATGGTAGAAAATATGAAATCATGATGTGCAGGCTGTTATGATAAATGTGGTGGTACCTGTCTACCATGGTATTCTTTGCCGTTAGGTTAGATAAAGACTAAATATACAGCACCTTTTGTGTTTAGGTATAGAAAGATTAGTACTTTACAAATATTGTCTCTAGATCTGTTCCAGATTAAGAATAGATGACATTCTGAAAGTTCCTATTTAATTCCTTCCTAAAAAAAAAAAAACAATAAAAAGTCCCCCTCCTTTTCCTTCATTTTCTCCCGGTAAAGTAAAGGATAGTTGTCAATATTGGAATTTATTCTGACTGACTTGTAAGTTTAAATGGTAGCTTGTATCTCTATGTATATGGCTTTTTTCAATTACAATATAAAGATTTCTGCAGATGGTCTTCAGGAGTTCCAGTAACAGTTGTAACACATCTCTTCTGCAACTACAGTGCAAAAAGGTGGTAAGTGAGCTGGAACTGTGCTTCAAGACCACAGCTAAGCCAGTAAAAAACAAGATGGACAACATTGTTTGGTGCTGTTGGTTTGTTTTTTTTTTTTTTTGTTAACCACCTGATAGCCTGTGATGAGTAAAGTCTCCTAGATTATGTGTAAGAAAATTCAGTATTTCACTAAATTAATATCCGAAATAGCTAGCATGTTGACCAGGAAGCTGATTCATGTTACATATTGTGGGAACAGTATGAATTGGCATATCCTAAATTATCTTCCTTTATGGAACTTAGGAGCTTAGCTTGCTGTCTTGCTCTTGTTTGATGGATGGATTGATGTCCATTTCAACTAAAAGTTTTCCTTGCTACATGTGTAAACAGTGTGAAGCCTTTCCTTTACAGGCAATTATATTAAATAATGGGCTGGAAGAGTACCCTTATTTGTTTTCTTTACATCTTCATTTATCACCTGGTTAATATTTCATTCTTTTTAAGAACTGAAATATTTTTGGGAGTATTTATGGAGTGCTTTATCTATGAGTGGTCCTTATATTGAAGCTGAAGTATTCAGAAGGAACATTCTAAAACAGAAGTGGGTAACTGAATTTATTTTGCTTAAAACCTCTGTAACTGTAATAAAAACTAAAATACCGTGTAAATGCAGTAAACATTCTGCAGACACATTTTTTGAAAGAAAGTGGCCATTACAGCTTTATGCACTGCACAATTTGATTGGTTATTCATGCACAGAGCATAGTCAGTAGGTTGACATCTTTGAGCTTCTTTCTGGATAAATGCCAGTTTTTTGGATATGGACTACATTTAGTCATTATAGAAGTATAGAATTCTTTTACCTGTCAAGGTAAAATACTTCTGAGCATGTATGAATTGAGAAATTTTCATGCCTGAGACATTTCACAATGAAAAGTTGAGACTTCTGTGGAGCTTAATTTCCTACATTAACAGCTGTAAATTTTTCAGGATCACGATTTTATTCTCATATATTTATATTAGATAATCTTACATATATGCTAAACTCTTACTGTAAGAACCTGAACTTTCAGGCATGCTATTGATACTTTTTTCCTCTTCAACGCTCATATTCTATGTATTCTATGCAAATGCTTCTTGCCCAACACAGTTAAGTTTGGAATTTGTTTTTTTTTTCTTCTTCTTTTTTTGCTAATCCTGTCTTTAGCTATTTTTACTTCCATCCAGAAACATGGTTGAAATACATAAGTGCTGATAAGAAGCTGAAAACTGAATAAACCAAATAGGACTTTCAATATCCCTGTTATTATCCTCTGCTGTCTAAGCAATCTGGAGGAATGAAAGACATGGAAGCATGGCCAGCTTTATGTTGTTATGAGATTTATGCCAACCTACAAGTAATAATAGTTAAGCCTTAGCAAACACCCTTATTTGTAATTACTTCAGCTTGTAATATACTAAAAATTTAATAAAATTTGTTTTCAGAAAAAATCTCAGTATGTATAGAATGTTGCAACTTCTCCTGCTTCTAGCTCACACTACCTCTATGAGATTTTAAGCAAAGTTCACAGCTCAAAGTTCAGAAATAGCTCAATTTATTGTTCATAAGACACCGGGAAAAGATGTCTGTAAATTCTCAATTATTGACTGAAACTTCTCCAGTACAGAAGAAGACAGAATAGTTGAGGTTGGGAAGGACCTGTGGAAAATGCAGGTAAAATGCACCTGCTACACTAAATTTGGACGGAATGTGAAGGTACAGATGAGGACTTGCTGGATTTCGTTCTTCCTGTGTGATGATGACAGGTACCTGAAACTCTTGGTAACTAGAGAGGGTGCCATGAAGGTGGATGTAGCACCAGAGAAAAAGCAACATTAACTAGGAAGTGTGCGTGCTGCACCTTTAAGCAAATTACTGTCATTGAGACCTTTTCTACAATAGTATGTTTTCTTTTTTTTTTCCTCGTTTATGCTTTAACCATATTTGGAATAACAATAATTCTTTAACTATACTTTAAATAATTTCATTACAGTAAGAATACATTTTTTTACTTTATTTCTTGGTGTGTTTTCTTCTTGCCTGTAAGAAGATTTTAAGTGTGACATTTCTTGCACACAAGCTCATAGTATGGTTTGAGATATCTTGTGGTGTTCAGCCTAGCTGCCAGCAGCTGCTCTGCAGGAAGAAGAGACCACCATGTGTAGTGCATTAAATTTATCAGCTCCACTTGTGTATTTTTCATTTGGCTCTAAATACCAAGTTATAGACAACTGAATTAAGCCTTCTGTCTTTAGACAGAAACGAACACGTTTATTCTGGGAAAATACTATCTCTTCCATGAAATTTCAGTAGTTCTAGTCTCCTTGACATTCCTGAAATTAGTACATTTTTTTTAATATTCTTTTACAGATGAACAACATTATTGAGATAACACTGGTAGTATTCCTATTAGTTATCTTCTACTTTCACAAATGTAGACATTAAAAAAAAATAATAAAGTTGAGATATCTTACAAAGCCAAAGGACAGACACCCTAAAAGACATTTTTCTACTATCTTATCCTAACCAAGGAAGAACTGGCTGCAAAAAAGGTAGCCTAGAAGACAGACTTAATCCAGATGCTTCTTTAAATTGTTATTTTGATGGGGTATAGTAAATCTTAACTCTTTAATTAAAACAATAAATTGGAAGACTAGTTTGCACAGACATGCATATATATAAACAAAGATGTATCATAGAATCATAGAATCACCAGGTTGGAAAGGACCCACTGGATCATCGTGTCCAACCATTCCTAACAGTCCCTTAAACCATGTCCCTAAGCACTTCATCAACCGGTTCCTTAAACACCTCCAGGGAAGGTGACTCGACCACCTCCCTGGGCAGCCTGTTCCAGTGCCCGATGACTCAGTTCCCAAAATATAGGTAGGCTAGAAGATAGCTGACTAAATTGA
Organism: Cuculus canorus; assembly: GCF_017976375.1. Taxonomy (NCBI): domain Eukaryota; kingdom Metazoa; phylum Chordata; class Aves; order Cuculiformes; family Cuculidae; genus Cuculus; species Cuculus canorus. The sequence goes on from NC_071401.1 coordinate 58,150,129, forward strand.
TGTGTACTTAAGTATGCTCTACCAACAAATTCTTTAAATTATCAGGCAGCATGTTACACATCAGTGCTTAAAAAACAAACAATAACACAGACAAATAAAACTCCAAACATACTCGAAACCAAAAGAAACAAAGATAAATTAAGTGACATATGTGTGCAAATAGAGTTAGATAAATTCTAAGGGATATGAATGTATTGTTTCTGGTTTTAGTAAGATAATGGTGTAGAACCCAAAGGTAGTTTATAAAAAACAACCCTTAATACAGTTAGGTGAAGGAATCAAGTAATCTCCTCCCTGGATTCTGAAAAAAAACACAAATGTGATATTTGAGGTCTGGTAATTAAGATTTTTAATAAATATAAAAAGTCGAGTTTCTCACCTGAGAATAGCAAATATATTGAATGCGTCTTAAAGAAAATGAAAAGATATCTGGGTAAACTTACCTATCTGATGTCAATGACAAGGCCTTAAATATATTTTTTAGTAACTATCATTGCATATTTGAAGATAAATGAGCAATGGGCTGAAATACACTGTGAATTAAACAAAGATCATATTAACACAGAATCATAGAATAGTTAGGGTTTGAAGCGACCTTAAAGATCGTCTAGTTCCAACCCCCCTGCCATGGGCAGGGACATCCCACTAGATCAGGCTGCCCAAGGCCCCATCCAACCTGGCCTTGAACACTTCCAGGAATGGAGTATTCACAACTTCCCTGGCAACCTCTTCCAGTGCCTCACGACCCTAATTGTGTAAAAAATTCCTCCTGTTTAAATCTGCCCCTCTCCAATTTACAGCCATTAGATAGATTTTGCTACATTGTCTGACAACTTTCGTCATAAGATAGAGACTTTACAGAATATCAAAATTCATTTGATTTCACCTATCTGAGCATTACGAACACATATTTTGCTCAATAAGAAACTACTAGTTATACTAGAGATGATTGACGTTTACTAATTTCAGTTACGGAGGACTTACAAAGTGAATAAGGAGCATGCTCAAAGGCAAACTCAGAAAACACTGAAGTGGAACTTATGGTGCAAAGGAAATATTTATGTTGAGAATCAATTGTTTTTGGAAATAACCTTGAGTTTTGTCTGTTATTTTCTATAATGAACATTCATTTCCTAATGACTGAAGTTTGAGAAGAATAATAAACATGGAGAGGGTTTGTTTGGTATCTTTGAGCATGTGTTGGTTATTTTGTTTAGTTGCTCTCTTCCAGTTTTTAGCCTGGGAATTCACGTTGAAATAAATGGGATAAATGGTGGTCAATTCATGATTTTTGAAAATAAATTATATTAAGGATCTTCTTTGCTAAAAATTGCTGCATTAGTGTATGCTTAATTCATACTCACAAATGCTAATTTCAGATGGATTTTCATATAGACCATTCCTACTCAAGTGAAAATACAGATTTTTTTTTTCTTTTTTGTTATTTTTGTGAATTTATTCATGGAAAGCACTGTAAAAGCTTTTGCAACAGCACTTTTTTGACATTATATACCTGATGATGTTCATGGTACGTGACTAGAATGCACGCTATTCAGTAAAGCACAATAGATTTGTACACGGTATGCGAGTACAATAAAATGACAATTATTTGTCTGCAGAAGGAGAGCTTGCAATTATTTTACGATCATCATTATTATGTAGCTTTCACAGTATTATTGTGGCACCGCTGATGTAGCTAACCTTAAGAATGTATTGGTGTTTCCTTTAAAAATCCGTATATTAAAAAGGTTGTTACAAAGGTATTCTAGTATTACTATAGACTGAAACTTAACAGAGGAAGTTAAAGGAAAATCCTTACTAGCAAATAGGCTTTAGTTTAGAAAAAACTTCATAAGCATTTGAAGTCTACAGTGCATTTCCCTTGGTTCCTGCTTGCTTTTTACTGGTCTTCTAATGTGCTTATGAAAAAAAGGCCACAATTTTTATTACTCTCCTATGGTACATCTCTCATCAAATATGTTATTCCTGAAGGACATTGTAAAAAATAAGCTTAGTTGTTCTGACATTTCTTGAATTCTTTCCTAATTATCATTTCTTAGAAGTGTAAAGTATTACTAGCTGATACAGAAAAGATTGTTAGGTTGCTAAGACCTATGAGGCTAAGCATTAATGTGGAATTCAGCCCAATAAGATAAGCAAAGAGTCTTTGCTGGCCAGGCATGCATCAGTCATGAAATGAAAGATTGGTCTCTACTGCTCTCTGGAATGCATCATACATGCTTATGTAATTGTTTATTTTTAAATTGCAAACATTTTTAAATTGCAAACATTTTGCAGGAAATTATCTTAGACAAAATGCCGAATTCACGTTGGGTAAAATTAACTGAGATTTATCGCACTGCTTGTTTTAGGTATCCTTTGAAAAGTAGATTAGAAGTTTTATACTGAAGATGACTGAATCTTGAAAAGGTATCACTCTGCTGAAATCCTTTGGAACATTTAACATCATTGGCTCTCCCAGACTATATACAGTGGATGTAAATGGGGCTTAACGGATCATTATTCTCACAAGATAGAGATGTGATGAATATTAACTTTGGTTTTATTAGATTCAAAACTTACTATCTCTATCTCTAGATGGGATGCTAAACATCAGGCCCAAAATTAGCTGGATAGGAATACTTAAGGACTCATTTTGTTAGCGATGTAGCACTTCACTGTAAAAGATGAAGTTTTGGAGGCATTTCATGGCTATGAAGGAAGAAGCTGCCTCACAGTGACTTGGAGACATAGAAAGAATTGTGGGTTTAGGCGCCTTCTTCACTGGCCATTTTTTGTTTATCCCATAATTGTTTAATGTAAAACACAGAAACAACTCTGGGATACAGAGAGAACTCTCATACATCTGGTGTAAATAGAATATAAATAATTAGCCTTCTGCATCTGTTGTAACCACTAGACAGCTGCTCCAGGAACTCACGCATCTGTTTGGGGAGCCTTATTTTAATTTTCTGACTGAATGTGTTCTTGCAGATCATTGTCCTTTAGATGAAAAAGCTTGTCTCATATCCTGATTTTACACCATGATATAAAAAGAAAGCACGTCTGCTTAACCTTCATTCTGCTTCACTAAGTCATGCTGTCCTAGTGTACTTTTACATGGGAAGCTGACCTTCTTGAGGTAAATTTGATATCCTTTCCTAGTGCTAACTCTGCTATGAATTTGATGCTTCTGGAATAAGGTCACCAAAATTATACAGTTAACACCCCCTCCTCCATCTCTTTTAACTTTTACTCTGACTCCTTTTTTCTTCAGTTTATAAAACCAGGAACATTAAGTGTTCATTTATGCAGCAAGCCTTTCATGTAGATCTAATTGATTGAGATTGTCATAAAATAAAAAGCATCTGACACCATTTATACAGTGTTATTCATGTCATTGCACCTCCCCAGTTTTCCTGCTCCTTTCTGTTCAAATTCTCTGAATAATTCTTGGATGCAAAATATTTTTCCTTTACTATTCATTTTGTTTATTTGATTTTATGTAAGAAGACTTAATTTGTCTAAACCTTTTTTAATCTTTTGTTCAAGACAGTTTTTCTGTTTTTTGTGGAGAATGCTGAATTGTTTCCATTTGAAGTGAAAAGGCTTGTTACTATTCTTTCTGTATTAAATATGTCTTTTTGTTAGAGTTATATTTGTCCCCATTGAGTAAATCTTATGGACTGAAAAAATTTGTTCTTTAATACAGTGTTCTTCAAATAGAGCAAAGTAAAAGTTAAAATGCTCATCCCACTTACTCTTTATTATCTCTATTATTTTTTCATCTAGAAAAGTAAGATTTGTTTGGGTTTTTTTCAGTTGAAATAAAGGTTCTTTGTAGGGTTCGCCTGTTCTATTTGTTATTCCACCACAGACTTCTTCAGCTCTTCTACCCAATTTCATGTAAATAATACTTAAATAATGCTAGTTAGTTCTAGAACATCAACATGTCAATTGCACAGTAGCTCATGATCAGAAAATCTTTTCATGATTGACATAAAGACTACTGAATTACACACACTACAAAATCCCTAGCTATACACATAGAAAAAAAATTCAAATGCTAATACGAAAAAAATACAAAACAAAGATATATATATATATATATAACCATTGTGGTAAAGCCATTATTATTATAATTGAAAAAGCCAACCAACCTACCAAACCAAAACCAAACAAAAAAACACAAACCCACAAATAATGTTGGGTTGTTAAGGTAAATATTCAAGAAATAAGATAACAAGCATCTTAACTTCCCTGTCCATCTTTTTTTACCATTTTATCTACTTAATAGTATTTAATTCTGCTTAATAGTATTGTTTTTAAATCATTAAGTACTATTTCCAGTTTCCCAGGGTAGGTGAGAAGAAGGAAGAAACTGAAAACTCTTAGACTAAGACAAGAGTGATCTTGATTAATCTTTGGAATAAGTGGGAAAAAATGTAGCAGCTCAGAAAGTAAAGGGATTTATCTACCATAATTTGTGAAGGTAAAATTTAGACTAGGAAGAGACTCCTTGAGAGTCAAGAGAAAATGAACACCTCCAGAAATGATTCATCTCATCTGGAACAGGTTTGATGAATAATACTCAAAGGGTGAGTATCTCTCTCTCTCCCGACTGATTAGACAATTTGCTTGAGCTTCAATACCTACTTTAAATTAGATATACCTCGGCCTAAGAGAGATTACAATATAAATTGGGTTACATTTCAGATTAAACTAATGCTACACGACCAATTCATTCAGATTACTGTCAGTCTCTTGAATTTGCTCTCCCTTAAGGCTATCCAGTTAAGGTCAGAATGTGCAGATGTTTTTGCAGCATCGTTTCATGCTCTAGGAGAAAGAAGCTAATAAAATATGTAATGGTCCCTGTCTAATTGTAGTTCTCATGCTGGGGTTATTTTGCACAAGTGGATGTAGACCTCTGTCTCCATGAGGGCTGGTGACATAGCCCTTAGACAGATGTCCCACAGATAGATGATGTTAAATTCTTTGGGAAGAAAGGATTTCAGGGCTAACACTCTCCAGATCTGGGTTCAGTTTTGCTTTCAGTGACTCCCCACAGTGGAGTGTTACAGTCTTCTCCAAATTATCATTATTTACCACCTAGTCCTAGACAATTCTACCCTCTTCATTTTTCAAGTTCTAAAGAATGTGTTCTGTGGACTTTGGGTCTCTAAAGATGTTATGTGGCTTTTTGTATCACAGATATAAGTCACACTTGAGTGAAAATGAAGACAAAATAAAACATAAAGGAAAAGGTAAGACAGTTACCATCAGAATAAAAATTTGCTACCAGATTGTGTACCTCTTGAAACCTTTAACACCCAGCTTTCCACTGTTCTCATCCTGTGTAGTCCATCAAGTGTTTTAAGTTGCTTTGTCACTGAGAGTATACTAATAAATATGTGCCAGCAAACAGCACATACATTTATCATATTTAATACTTTCAAAACTAAATCTAAATATTTCCTAGCTGAGCTCCTCATAAATCTCAGCATACTTTTCAGCCTGATAATATAAACTGAAAACATTTGTAAATATATCAATTTTAGATTTGTATCAGTACTACAGAAATGTAAAGAGAGGTGAGAACTTTGCAGTTGTGCAGGGAGAGAAATAACTGCAATAGATGAAATTCTTTCCCCCCCTCCCCATTTACATCATACCTCCCATTACTTAAATTTCTTTTAAAAATAAATTAATGTGCTTTTAATCCATTTAAGTTCTCACAGGTTATTCAAACATTCTGCAAATGCCAAATAACAAAATACATGCTAGTGAATATTTACCCATTTAACATGCAGTCAACTTAGGTCTCAGTTGTTTCTTATTTTTATACTTAAGCCATATTGTTATTCCAGCAAATTCCTGCACCAGGAAAGTCTGGCTCTTTTCTTCCTCCCCAGTGTCTAATTATCAGTTGAAAGGATGGAGGTTTGTACTGGTTTTGGCCTGGATAAAGTTATTTTTTCTCACAGTTGTCTGTATGGTGTTGTCTCTTGGATTTGAGACCAAAATGGTGTTGGAGCTGTTGGAATGGGTCCAGAGGAGGGCTACAAAGATGATCGGAGGGCTGGAGCATCTTCCCTACGAGGACAGGCTGAGAGAGTTGGGCCTGTTCAGCCTGGAGAAGAGAAGGCTCAGGGGAGAGCTTATAGCAACCTTCCAGTCCCTGAAGGGACTACAGGAAATCTGGAGAGAGGCTATTCGTAAAGGCTTGTGGGGATAGGACAAGGGGGAGCGGGTATGAACTGGAGAGGGGCAGATTTAGACTGGACATTAGGAAGAATTTCTTCACCATGAGAGGGGTGAGACACTGGAACAGGTTGCCCAGGAAGGCTGTGGAAGCCCCACCCCTGGAGGTGTTCAAGGCCAGGTTGGGTGGGGCCTTGGGCAGCCTGATTTAGTGGATGTCCATGCCCATGGCAGGGAGTTGGAACTAGAAGATCTTTAAGATCTTTAAGGTCCCTTCCAATGCTAACTATAGTATGATACTATGACACTACTAGGATATTTCAGCTACTGTTAAGCAGTGCTTACACAGTCTCCAGTCCTCTTCTGTTTCTTACATCACCTCACCAATGAGCAAGCTGGGGTTGCACAAGCAATCAGGGTGGGTCACAGCTGGGACAGCTGACCTTAACTGACCTAAGGGATATTCCATACCATGTGATATCATGCTCAACAATAAAAGCTGGGGAAGAAGGAGGAAGAAGAAGGATGTTTGAAGGTATGGCATTTGTCTTCTCAAGTAATTGTTATGTGCAATGGGGCTATGCTTTCTTGAAGATGGTTGAACATCTCCTTGCTGGTGGGAAGTAGTAAATAGATTCTTATTTTGCTCTGATTGTACAGGCTGGTTTTGCTTTTGTTATTAACCTGTCTTTATCACAAACCAAAACTTTTCTCACTTTTACCCTTCTGATACTCTCCCCCATCACGCTGGGGGGGATGTGTAAGTGGATGTGTGGGTCTTAGCTGCCTATGAGGGCTAAACCATATTTTTTTGATTAAATTGGACAAATCACAGAACAGTAATCTGGATGCATTACCTTCCATAGAACAATACTTTATTTAGAAAGTGAAAAATATTTGTAGTCAGAACTCTTGGAATTTGGAGAGACATTCTGCTTGGAATGGATAGAAGTGAGATTTCTGTGTATGAAAAAGGGTGGAAGACCAGAGAGAAACTCTATTTACAGGAAGATCAAAACAAGATTTTAAAGTGAAGATGAGTGATGAATCATCTACTGGCTGGATGACTGAGCCTGAAAAGTTGTGGTAAATGGAGCTAAATCCAGTTGGAGGCTGGTCACAAGTGGTGTTCCCCAGGACTCAGTGCTGGGTCAAGTTCTGTTCAATGTCTTTATCAATGACCTGGATGAGAGAGGATTGAATATATCCTTAGGAAGTTCATGGATGACACTAAGCTGTGAGGAAGTGTCAATCTGCTTGAGAATAGGGAGGCTCTTCAAAGGGATCTGAACAGGTTGGATTGATGGGCTGAGGCCAACAGGATGAGGTCAAACAAACTGCTGAGGCCACGCCTCAAATACTGTGTTCAGTTTTGGGCCCATAACTACAAGAAAGGCACTGAGGTCCTGGAGTGCTGCCAGAGAAGGGCAACAGAGCTGGTGAAGGGACTGGAGAACAAGTCTCTGCAAGCAGCTGAGGGAACTGGTGTTGTTTAGCCTGGAGAAGAGAAGGCTGAAGGAAGACCTTATCATTGTCTACAAATCTCTGGAAGGAGGCTGTAGAAAGGTGAGTGTTGGTCTCTTTTCCCAAATGATAGGTAATAAGACAATAGAGAATGTCCTCAAGCTTTGATGGGAGCAGTTCAGATTGGGCATTAGGAAAAACTTCTTCACTGAAAGTGTTACCAAGCACTGGAAGAAGCTGCCCAGGGAGGTGATTGAGACACCATCCCTGGAGGTATTTGAAAGACATGTAGGTGAATTGCTTAGGGATACAATTTAGTAGTGGACAGGTATGGTTGTACTTCATGATCTCAAAGGTCTTTTCTAACTAGGGATTCTATGATTCTACGAATAGAAACTAAGACATTAAACCAAAATAATATCATAAAAAATGTGAAGGATTATTCATCCCCGAGAAGAAAACTGGGGGGATTTGTTGGACAGCTGTTTATGCTAATAAACTGGCTAGGAGATAAAAACAAAGACATTTCATCTTTACTGCCTTCTCTGACTGGAAAAAGTGAAGATAGCAGAAGGTGACAATGCTATGATAATATCCTCTTTAGACTCACTTCAGTGACTTCTGCAAGATTAACTGCAGGGTTTATGCTTCATTTAGGAAAGACTTGGCGAGGGGCAATAATCTTCAGTAATCACTTAATCTATGTGTAACTGTATTCAAAACATAGTGGATTAAAAAGCCCTTTGCAGGTGAGACATTCTGAAACAATTCTTTTACCACAAAGCATAAATACGTTAAATTTAGAAAAGAGGACTTTGAAGGTTTGCCCTCTGAAGGAATAGGGTGGTTCCTAATGTGTTGAAATGTGAATGGTCGTGATAGAGGAGTCATTCCTTACGTTAATCAGCATATTGCTCATTCTGTGCTAGTTTGGCCCTGTTCCGCTGAGACTGAAGGACTGAATGCAAAATCATTTTTTCATTCCTCAGCAAATTCTTTGCCCTCTTATGAATTTCCACTAGAGTTACTTGAAGTAGCCTCTTGACAGTTCTTTTAAGTAAGTCTTGATCTTGGGATCAGTGAGTATCATTTAATGTGATTAGAACATCTTTTCGTACAGAGCTATACTTCCACAGTGCAGATGTGATTTAAAAAAAATATGTAAAATATTGCTTTCCTTCTTCTCCAGAGACATTTGATGTGAGGGTTTGGTATTTTTAATTTTTTCTTCTTCACAAAGATTTACAACTGACCTGGAACTCTGAAAACAAATGAGTAATTCAAGAAAATGTGGGAGATTACTGATTCTTTCAGAAAATTTAAATAATTCAATGAAATAATTGAATCATAAGACTAGATTGATGTTACAAATGTTACTGATGCATCACTGACCTACTCAAGTCTAGCTTTTTAAAGACTGCAATATTATCAATTCTAATTCTCTGATAAGTGGAGGTTTCTACTTGATTTGTGTCACTCAAGATGACAGAGGGAGAAATTGATGTAAAATCATGTCTTAAATTTAGTCCTCTTTATTTGCCTATGTCAGCATGCTAAATGAGAGCTGTAATCACACCAGACCATACTGATATTCAGATGTGGAAAAAGGCACAATTACTTTTATCCTCTTTTTATTTGTATGTTGCTGCAATTTTGTGCTTCCCTCTGGTTGCCAGTACCAAATACTTTGTTTGGTGGGCTGCAAAATAATTCTCCCATACCCTGTGCAAGTACTCTGGCATCCTTGGAATGAGGATTCAGTGAGAAGCTAGTGTCCTCATCAATGTATGCGAGGAATATACCGACTTTACAGCTAGAGATTTTTTTATTTTCACTGTAACTAATCTGTGAGAGAGGAAAGCCACCACGCCTGATAATAAATCTTAGAGCTGAACCTATCTTCAAAGTTTCTCCATCATGTCACTGTGACCCAGATTTCTTTTGCTGTTTCCAGGTTCACAGAATAAGTTTTGCATCTGTATAAAATAATATCCTCCTACCTAAGTTAATACCCAGATGTAACGTAAAAGAAAAAAACAAAACAAAACAGCCATACCAGTCCTTGCTAATGAAATCCACTTCTATGACACACTCACAATCTAAGAGGAAACACTTCTACCTTGTATTTGCATTTTACTTATCATCGCTTCAGGTTTTTTTTTTTTTTCCAGCACCACTGGTTAAAGAATATGTTGGATAACACAGCAACCAGCAAATGGTGAACACTTAGAAAGACAAACAAAGTGGAAAATGAAAGATGTAATATGAAAGACTAGCTTCTTGATAGGTAGCCTATGTCCTTACATTGGATAGCAGACTATGGGGGGTGGACATTGGCAGAAAGTGGCCAGATATTTCCCAGTTTGCCAGGGCTGTAAAACAAAGTGTTCTCAAGCCAATAGAGAAGGGATGAAAGAAAGAAAAGAGAAAAAAACAAAGCAAAAAAATCCCAAACCAAAACAAAACAACCAAACCAAACCAAAAAAACCTAAACCAAACCAAAAAAAATGCACAAAAAAAAGAACAAAATAAAAAAATTATTCAAGAGGACTCCTGGAAAGAAGGAGCTACAATTAGTACCTCTGTGCTTATACATTTATCAGCTCAGGAAATGGGACTGATCCTGTTTCAGTAATCTTTCAGTGTTAAAAACAGCCCTGTGTTTTTTATTTGGATGTTTTTAGGTGTACCTTGGTTTGGGGCGGGGGGGGGGGGGGGGGAATGGTATTTGCTTTCTTGTCAGATTTCTTGCCAGTTTTTGTTTTGGTGCCCAGTATATAGAAGGTCACAGTGGTGTCTTTTCCTTAACTTCATACTATTCATTACTTTTGCAATAGGAACAAGTTTCTTGTGCTGTCTGGAAGCTACTAGCTTTTAAGTTTGTGTCTTGAACTCCTGTAGAGAGATGCTTAGTCTTTTTGCTGTCACTTGTTCAAGTTATCACATGATGTATATGTGTTCATATATTTTAAAGTTTCCCATACTTAATATTTCCTGATATTTTTTCTTTCTTTCACTAACAGTTGATGGTTTCAGAAGAAAGGACAGTAATTTTTGCTCTTCGTGGCTTGCTAAAACAAAACAATGAAGGTCAACAGCTGGACAGTTATCTTTCTGAAGAGAACTTCTACCTGATTTAGCCTGCAGAGGAGAAATAAAGATGCCATCTCCTTGGACGAAGGAAGGTTTGAAGGGAAGTACAACAGAAGAGAATAAAATTGTTGATACGTACAGGTTCATGTATGACTGTGAAAGGTAATACATGTGTAACTAAAAACACCATTTCTGAGATCAGATAATAGGAGAGACAAACAAAGATGCTGGAATCTACCTAAGAAAGTTAGACTACCACATAATATAAGCAAATATTTCTATTAACATGCATGAGAGCAAGAATTTGCTGGATCAGAGTAGTCATGAATATTCAGATGACTGCCAAATGCTTTTAACTTGTAAATATTTAACTTACAAACTTGTTCTAGTTTTGTGTTTTCATTTTCCGTAAGTTATTTTCTGTTCATCCCTTGTTTTATGTTAGAAAGCTGAAATTTCAGTAATCTATCATGCCGTTCAAATAATACTATATATAGAGTCCAAGTAATCTATTTATGAACAATATAAGAGAAAATCATGGACCAGTTTATCTTCTCTCAAAGTCTGAATGGCAATAAACAAAAGACATCACAAGCTTTAGGACTAGCTTGTGCATAACAGTACTAAATAATTTAAGTGCTGGATTCACTAGTACTACTTGACCAGTTTTAGTTGCAAGGAATCTGACTTTCTTTGTGCAGAAAGAGAACCCATTCATATATTTTAAGATCACAATGTTCTTGAATGATTTCCTTTTGTATTTGGAGGATTGTTTCATTTTTTTTCCCTGGAGCATCCTATGTGGAAGAATAAGACTTTTTCCTCAGTACTACATGCCTCAGTGTCCTACAAGGATGGGTTGTTTTAGTTTCAATATGATTTAATTGTATGCAATTTCAGTATGTATCTTGTGTGCAAATGTCCAATTACTCCTTGCCTAGACTGTGCATGCTCCCAAGTCATTTGCAAGGAGGCCCTGAGATCTCACTGTGAAGACTCTTGCTCACCCACTTCTCGCAGAAAATTTCTTGTATTCTGTTTTCTCTGCACAGTGAATCCAGGTCTCTTATATACTTACTCTAAGACAATTTAGCATGAGTGAGTATCAACAAGTCTGAAAATAGTCAAGAAAATGCCTCTGCAGATAATTCAAAGAAAGCAGAACTGCTGCTTGGAATTTGTTCCACCTTCTGAACGTGCTACAGTCCTTGATATAGCCTTGTTTAAACATAAATTTGAAAATCACATGGCATTGATAAGTTCCAAAAATAAAGAGAGGTGCAAACAGAAGTGTCAACCAGCACTTCTGGCTCTTGAAAAGACAACTTGAATTAAAAGTGAGAGACTCTGAAAAGTATAAAGACTGCCTGAGGAGGGAAATGTCAGAATGCATACCACATGACAGTGCAGCTTGCTGGTACTTGCAAGACCGATTCTTATTTTATGAGGGAATAAGCTAAAGAACAGAGTGGCTCTAATGGAGGTCAGCATATCAGTATATCCATAGTCCTGCTCCTGAGTTACTTTAATATGAGAAAAAATAAAATATGAACAACTATTAACATTACAAGCATTTGACATTGCTTCCAACTGCAAAGGTCTGAAATGAATATGGAAAAAATATAGAATCATAGAATAGTTAGGGTTGAAAGGGATCTTAAAGATCATCTAGTTCCAGCCCCCTGCCATGGGCAGGGACATCCTACTAAATCAGGCTGCCCAAGGCCCCACTCAACCTGGCCTTGAACACCTCCAGGGACGGGGCATACACAACTTCCCTGGACAACCTGTTCCAGTGTCTCACTACTCCCATTGCAAAGAAATTCTTCCTAATGTCTAGTCTAAACCTGCCCCTCTCCAGTTTGTACCTGTTCCCACTTCTCCTATCACCACAACCGTTTAAGAATAGTCCCTCTCCAGTTTTCCTGTAGGCCCTTTTCAGGTACTGGAAGGTCCTTATAAGATCTCCTCTTAAGTACTCCAGGTGAGGTCTCACAAGAGAGGAACAGAGGGGCAGAATCACCTCCCTTGACCTGCTGGCCATGCTTCTTTTGATGCAGCCCAGGATACAGCTGGCCTTCTGGGATGCAAGCGCACATTGCTGGCTCATGTCAAGCTTCTCATCGACCAGCACCCCCAAGTCCTTCTCTGCTGGGTGCTCTCAATTACATCATCCCCTGAAAATGGGGATTGCCCTGACCCGGGTGTAGGACCTTACACTTGGCCCCGCTGAACCTCATGAGGTTCTCACAGGCCCATTTCTCCAGTCTGTCCTGGTCCCTCTGGATGACATCCCATCCTTCCGGTGTGGCAACTACACTTCTCAGTTTGGTGACATCCGCAAACTTGCTGAAGGTGCACTTGATTTCTCTGTCTATATCACTGATAAAGATATTAAATAGCACCGGTCCCAGTACAGAACCCTGAGGGACATGACTTCTCATGGATCTCCGTCTGGACTTTGAGCCATTGAACACTACTCTTTGAATATGACCATCCAACTAGTTTCTTATCCACCATACTGTCCACCCATTGAATCCATATCTCTCCAATTTAGAGAGAAGGATGTTGTGGGAGACCATGTCAAAAGCTTTACAGAAGTCCAGATAGATTATATCCATCATTTTACCCATGTCCACTGCCGTGGTTACCCCATCATAGAAAGCCACTAAGTTGGTCATACAGGATTTGCCCCTGCTGAAGCCATGGTAGCTGCCATTAATCACCTCCATGTCCTCTGTGTGCTTTAGCACAGCTTCTAGGAGGATCTGTTCCATGATCTTCCCAGGCACAGAAGTGAGGCTGACAGGTCAGTAGTTCTCAGGGTTGTCTTTTCTAAAAATGGACACGTTACCCATCTTCCAGTCATCAGGGACTTCTCCTTACGGCCATGACTTTTCAAATATCATGGAAAGCAGCTTGGCAACCACATCTGCCAATTCCCCCACGACTCTGGGATGCATCTCATCAGGTCCCATGGACTTATATATGTTCAGGTTCCTCACGTGTTCGCAAACCTGACCCTCTTCTACTATGGGAGGGGGTCTACCCCCCTGGTCACCATCTTACTGACCCATGACTCAGGAAGGGCGAGGAGAGCAGTTATAGGTGAAGACTGAGGCAAAAAAGTTGTTAAGTACATCAGCCTTCTCCTCATCTGTTGATATGTGATCCCCATTTCGAGTCATCAGTGGGGGTATGTTCTCTTTGACCTTCAAAGAGTGAGCATAGGTGTGAGCATATTCCTAAAGATTTTGTTTCTGGTCTTAAATAGTATTTTGGGACTAATCCTCAGTCGATAATAGCTGGGCTGATATTTAAAGAGTAGCTTCCTTTGGGGTATCTTTTTGTATCTTCCCTCAAATAGATTTTTTGACCTTGAAAAGAAAAATAGAGGGAAGCTTAAATCTGTGCAATAAAGGAAGAAGAAAACATTTATGTATATTTGAGTTAATATAAAGGAATTTAAGAACTATATTTACTCTGGCATGTAGGATAGCTTTTAGAGTAAGTTACTTTATAGAAATTATTTTTTTTATTTCTCTTTTCATTTTGCTTCAGCTGGGAAGCCCATTCCCCGTGTGTATTTATAACTTGACATTGGATTTTCTTAGCATTACTAAAGGAATTGCAAATGTTTCATTCTTTAAAAATTTAATTGGATCTGGGTTTGAATCTTAGTTTGACTGTACAATGCCCAAAGGGAGCCACAGAAATGTCTTTAAATGACCTAAAATAGTATTTCTATTCATAAAAATGTCACAGTATCTCATAATTTTGCAGCTTAAAAATGAGTGCAAGTCAAGTGCAAGGGGACCATCTTCTTCCTAGTGGAACAAAATGCTTCACTGTGGTCTTACAAAACCAAAATGTATTAAAACTTCTACCTTAAACAAACAAAACAGCAAAGAAAAGAAGGACAGCTATAACAAACGCTAGGTATTAACTTTACTTACCCTTAGCCTGAAACAGGCTCATGTATGTTGGGAAGACAACAGTTTAGAGATCGCTTTTTAGCATGGAATGAATACTCCCTTAACAATGTGGTCACTGTTTTATAAACAAGCCATTCAAAGTTGTTAGGGTATCTGACTATGAGAAAAATCCCATCAAGCTAAGTTAATGGGCAGTAACAGCTAGCAGAAGTATATTCAAGGTATACTGGTATACCATAACAATTGTAAAAGAATCAGGAATGCAATTTCTATGTAGGTGATACACATCAGTCCAGTTTCTAGGCTGTTACTACACAGACAATAGGAGACATATTATCTGAAAAAAATCCCAGTATTTATTTATCTCATTCCTCTTCCTACTCCACTTCTCAGAGAGAAATATCATAGTATTGGCACTTTCTCTTTCAAATGAAAATTCATCATAACTTGAACCTTTATAGTACCCTGACTCCCGCTCTCATTTCACATAAATCTCTTCCTCTTAAGCCAGCAACTATTTTGTGTACAGTGGGTTTTTTGTTTGTTCTTATTCTATTTCCTCCTCTTTACACGGTTGTATATAAAATATTCAAGTATCTTCTCACAGATGTTTTAAACTAAGCTGTCTTCCACTTTAAAGCTTTATTTGATCTCCCTGTACCTGTGTTTTCTGTTAGCTGGATCTCAGACACTGCATGAAAGCAGACCTCGCAGCTGTGACTGTGTGCTCCCCTACTCCAGCCTGACCTTTTCCTGTAAATCCTGATCAAGCAGTAAGCACCAGTGGTGATTATGATGGTCAGTCATGGTCGTGATGGCTGCATCCAGCTCACAGTGATTTTGGAGAAGATCTATAACAACACAATGTCTAAGGGCTAATCTAGGGTAACACACTCACCTGGCCATAGTGCTGGTCAGGGTCCAATTCAAACCAAATATGGAGGAAACTGGTGCCTCTGGGTGGTATATAAACATGACTATGAATCAATCATCTTCATGAATAGCGAGTATCCCAAAAGACCTTTGAGCTTTCCTATGTGGCCATGGGCTTCATGTCAGGATCTCCCCTTGAGCAGGGATGCTTCTGAAGTTTAATCCTCAAGGCTGAGAATATCCTTGCCACAACAGACACTTTGTAAGTGAACTGGGAATAAGTGCATTGAAACTTTGTGATCTTAGCTAAGGGGTATAAAAGATTGATTGTGGATATAT
Organism: Cuculus canorus; assembly: GCF_017976375.1. NCBI lineage: Eukaryota > Metazoa > Chordata > Aves > Cuculiformes > Cuculidae > Cuculus > Cuculus canorus. The sequence continues at coordinate 58,166,037 of NC_071401.1, forward strand.
AATCCTTTAGACATAAACTATTGACCAAGTCTCAGACTAATTATGGAGCCACACCTAGACTCATTTTGAGTAGGGGTTTAGAATGCAAAGAGGTCCTCTCTGATCCTTGTGACTCAACGGGAAGGTCTCCCTGATAGATTTAGTCTGACCTTGACCTCTGTGCAGTAAATGATAAGTGTACTTTGGCATTGAACCTTGCAAATCACTGTCACATTTACTATCAAACTTCACTAAATCTAAGCTTTGTATCAATACATGTATTGCTGTTTCTCTCTTAAGAGTGAAATGTAACACTCTATCTCTTCATCCATGACAGCAGCTTAAGTCTTAGAGATAACTGAAGAAAATTGAGTACCATAATTAAAATGAACCCGAAAAAGAAAGAAAAACAAATAAACAAACAAGACCATCAATAGATAAACACAAAACTCAAAGCTGTTTGAGTAGTTTAAAACTTCAACAAAGTTCAAATTTTTAGAAAAATCGGGGATAATCCAAAAGATATAGAAAAGCACTTTACTAAGAATGGTTGTCTGTAGGAATGAAGACAGCTGGAAATTAACATCATTACTGACAAGCATCCATTTGCTGGAAAATAAGTTAGTGTTTTCAATCATTTCAGTTAATTCTGACAGAGGATTTTAACTTTGAATCTGTCATACATAAGGAAAACAAAACAAGAGAGGATTTTAATCTGGGGAAGAAAAGGACTAAATTAAAAATATTAAGATTTAGGGAAAAAAATCAAAACTGAAAGGATTTTAAATATATTTGAGACTAATTGCTAGCCAGTTGGAAAACTAGTCCCTGAGAAAATCTTTGTGGATTAGAGCTAGCTTGACTAACCTGAAAATCTTGCATTAGATGCTGTAGCACTCTAGAGAATTAAGGTATTAAGATAGCAAGATACACTGGTTTCACAAAGCCCAGTGTATACAGAAAGTGGTACATTTTTATTATAAATGTGTATTAAAAAGACCAGACTACAGTCTAAGCACTGTCACAAGGTTGTTTATCTTATCAAATTTTTAGCATGTACTCTTATGGCCCATGACAAACTAGAAGTTTGCCACATGCAATTTCGTTTGTGGTTGGCAACTTGGATGCTGACATACAATTCAGCTGTTCAGACATGACTCACACCGACTGAACTGAGGAGGCAATAAGTGTTCTCTAGCCTGTTTTATCTGTTAGTATAGGAATAGTATCCACCACATGTAACACGCAATAAGACATTGACCCATTTCCAGTCTAGAAACAGAGAAAGAACCATAAAAAGAAAAAGTAAATACTGTGAAAAAGAAAGAAGCTCCACAGAAATTCCCATGGGAATAGTGTACATTATTGCATCAGAATACAAGTGGTTTATTATTCTGAACAAAAATAGAAATATTATTTAATTAATTATTTTTACTGTTGCACACAGTTGAACAACCTGGTCTTTGTCAGGAGTTTTTGTAGTAGCATTGAAATAAAAATAGTAAACGAAGGAGAATAAATGGGCAAAATGCATTGCTTAGAATATGTTTTGTCTCCACTATAAGCATATATAAACTACATATAGAATATATATCAAAATGTGTAATAAAACAATTTTTAATAGCATCTCAGCAAAAGTTTCTATACTTGAAGGTTCAGGGATCAAACTCAAGTAGGGAAAAGTTTGAAAATATTTTCAAAGCCTTCAGCAGTCTCTCAAAACAATGCAGAACAAAACTCAGTTCACAAGCAAGGAGACTTTTGCCTCTAATGCATATCCTAGAAAAGCAATGTAACTCTGAGAATCTTAGATGCAATAGGCTAAGTAAGAATGTGATCCCTATTGCTAATCACTAGAGGAAAACAAGCCAATAAAAAAAATTAAACACTGATAGAAATATTTTTAAAATAAATAACACAGTGAAAAGTCTGATCAAAGTCCCCAAAACCATAGTGTGTTTTGAAACTCCAAAGGCTACAAGTTACCTTTCTTTCAGCTCCCATTTCGTATTTTCTAGACTGATGGATGTTCATATTCACGCGTTATGATTATGCAGTGTCAGGAATCATGAGGAGCTGAGTTCTTCCAAGCCCAGAAGGCAAAACAAGGGGATTATTTCCCTGTGCCAAAGAGATCTAACATTTTGCACAGTATCTTGTTTTGATTTCAGAACTCTACTGCTTAGTCTCTGAGATCAACTATGTTGCTCGTTTCCTTTTCTTAGGAAAGTGTGTCCAATAATCCCCTTTGGTTAGCCGAGCTCTGCTTTTTATGAAACTATCTTCTGTCAGAGAGAGATAAGTTACAGCTGATGCCTTAGGCTAAAGAAGGCCAAAACATGTTTTGTTGAGTCTATAGGGCACTAGCAGAGGAGCGGTGTCTGTAGTCATTATTCTTTTCCATCTGTCCTGTCTTCTTGGTACGTTTGTGAGTCGTGTTGAAGTCTCAGAAGTGCTTGGTGTCTTCAGTCAGTTGGAGAAAGTGCTGTTTGGTGTCCAGATATAACATTTCTTTTTCACTGGAGGAAACTCAGCTAGCTGACCCTGTTAGTATGATTGAGTGGTATATCTTTCTGTTGAGACAGAAGTCATAGAGGAAATCAAGTGAAAAAAAAAAAAAAAACCAAAAAAACCAAAACCCTAGTGACCTTTATACAATAAATTAAAACTAAGCTAATTTTCACAAAGACTCTTTATCTAATATATTGGGGAAATAAGTTCTTTTAATGATTCCATGTCTAACTTTGCTGCTCGTTATTTTCTTTTTCTCATATGTCAATATCTAAACCTACAAAATCTCTATACTCTTAACCAAATCTGCTGCTTCTCATTACTAGTGGTTCAAGCATCAGTTTGTTCTGTTAAATTTAGAAACTATGTTATGTCATTGGCATGGGACACTATTTTCTTCAATTACACACGAATTTTGCAAGCTGAAAAACATCAACATAAATATTTTTCTAAGCTTCCCTTTACTTACAGGCATGACATTCATTTATTTATGTGACTTAAATACGCATACCTGCACACACACACACACACACACACAGAGTTCCTTTACTGAGATAATGTTATAAAATGCATTAATAGGTATGCATGTTATATAATCCATTTTCAATGTTACCTACATACAACAGAACATTCTTTTTCTGCCTTTCACTCAACTATTCAAAGATATCAAGAACTTTATTAGAGAGGTGTAATGCTGGTCTTCTCCAAATTCCTCTTACAATAGCTTAATTTAATGATACTTTATATTTTTTTACAGAAAGACAATATTCTTCAGTTTTCTTCACTAGCATAATAGGGGACTTTAATGCTGTAAAATTCCTGGGCTTGATGGTACTGCCATATGACAATTTTTTTTTATCAACATTTTTGCACGCAGGTCTGTATGACACGCAAGGTTTTAGTGGGACTCTGGTTTCATTAGAGTAGGCACACTTATAAAGATTTAGAGCATTGGATGTTATCTTCCTTTTTAACTTCTGTGGTTTTTTGAGAATGGTTTCTCTGCTAGATATCTCACAAAAAGTAAATGCCTATAATAAATTAATACTTAAATACTCTCTTCAGTAATGATGACCAATTTAAAAAATGGGTTTATACTTCTCTTCAAGTGTTTTCTTTATTCACTGTCCATATGACTTAGGAGTCTTCATTCTCATTGAAACCAAATAATGAAGTCATCACTCCCAGAGTAACAGACGTGTCCTCTTATTGAAAAGACTAGATTTCTGTCTCAGACATAGATGCATCTATGCTGTGGTTATCTAAAGTTAGGTAAAATTAATCCCATTTCAAATTTTTCAAGGGTTATTGGAAAATGTATAGCATCAAACATAGGCTGTTCAGTTAATAGAATTGACACTGCAGTTTCTAAAATATTTCTTTTGTTAAGACTGAGATTGTGTGTAAGTTTTCTGACATGAGTCATTCATAAATCAGAGATTAAAATCATTTGTTACTATCATCTTTGTCTAATAATGATCTGCAAATAATCAGTATCATGAACGTGAGATTAATAAAGTTAGGAAGAGGTCAGTTAGATATAGTATTTTGATGAGTACTGGTATTTCTAGTTGCCACATAAAATATCAAGGGAAACGTGGCTGTGTAATTTTGTAAGTGGCAGTATAATGATTACTACTTTACAGGTAAGTCCTACACATCACATTATATCTTGTCATATTTTCAGTTTAGGTGTTTGGGGGTTTTTGTTTTATTTTTTTTTTTCTTAACATTTCTGGTAGCTGTTTTCCACAGTCAAATGTAAGGATTGTATCACACATGTCATAGTAAGTCTCTTGGTTGTATTTTTACACTTCATAATAAGCATGAAAAAAGATATCCTTTGAAATGTCTGTCACTGAGGCACAGGTATTCATACACTGAACTAAGCCCTGGTAATAATTCCGAATATATTTCATCTGGAACATTTTTTAAATCTGGAAGAAATTAGCTTAATTTATCCAGCATAAACACAGCATTAGGATCTCATACTCCTTTTTCTTTTGATATATGTTGCAGATTTAAAATACTATAAAAATTATTAATCAGACACATCATAGCATAGCTTCATTCTCCTTTTCTGTGTGCTTTAATGGAAAAGGAATAAGTATGTATCAGTACAAGATTGATTCTTATAAAACTTAGAGCCAAAGACATACTTTGATGCTGCTTTGCTTCTACATCAGAGTTTCCTCTTGTAGAAGTACAATTACACAGCATCATTTCCACAGTACTTTAGATAAAGCTATGGTGATCATAGAATGGCTTGTCTTAAAAGAGACCTTTAAAAGTCATCTAGTTCCAAAATCTTTGCTGTGGATAGGAACATCTTCCACTAGACCGTGTGGTGCAATGTGTCACAAAAAAAAATTTAAAAAAAAATAATAAAAAAAAATTCTTCCATGTATCCAACTTAAATCTTTCAGTTTAACAACATTTCTTCTTGTCCTGTCATTACAGTCCTTACAAAAAGTCTTTCCCCATTGACCTTATAAGCACCCTTTAAATAATGAAAGGACACGTTTCCCTAGAACCTTCTCCTGGCTGAAATACCCAAACTCTCTCAGTCTTTCTTCAGAGGAGAGCAGTTCCAGCTCTCTGATAATTTCTGGAGCCCTCTTCTGGTTCCATTCCAACAGGCCCATATTTTTCTTGTACTGGGGAACTCAGGGCTGGATTCAGTCCTCCAGATGGGGGCCTTACAAAAGTAGAGAGAAAGGAAGAATCATCTCACTCAATCTGATGGTCACACTTCTTTTGGTGCAGTCCAGAATACATTTGTCTTTCTGGACTCCAAGAGCACATTGGCAGATCATGTCCAATTTTAAACCCACTAGTATCCCCAAATCTTTTTCTACAGGGCTGCTTTCAACACATTCGTTCTTCAGTCTGTGAGGATTCTAGTTAGGATTGCCCTGACCTTGCATTTAGCCTTTTTGAACTTCATGAAGTTCACCTGGCCCACTCCTCAAGCCTGACAAGATCCTTCTGTATGGCATTGCTTCCTACATCCCTTAGCTTGGTGTCATCTGCAAACTTGCTAAGGGTGCACTCAATTCTACTGTCTATATAATTAACAAAGGTATTGAACAGTACCAATCCTAATATGGACCCCTGAAGGACAATGGTGATTTGGAAGTAGGACATGCTTCTGCATTCTTATCATGATTTTCTCTCTCTTTTGTTTGGTTTTTTTTTTTCCTTCTGAATATGTTAGAATGGGGATAAATTTATGAGATTATTCTAGAAATATCCACATTAACACTGAATGAGCCAGTATATCTACATAGCATAATACCATGGCAGAGAAAATAGCTTTGTCTGGGAGTCTGTTAGAACAGAATTAATTACTGGAGGTGGATTTGTGTTTTGTCATTTCTAGTTTTCTTTCAGTTCTACAATTAACAAATCTAGACCTAACTTGTGAATTTGTGAACAATGCTCCGTTGTGTACTGCTGAAGACGCCATAGGTTCTGTTAACATTTTTTAATACAATTTTTTCTACCATGAAAATTTACATGCTCCTCTTGTCCACTATAGGCCAGAAAATCTATCATTCTTGTTTAGCATTTAAGCTGTACTGCATGTATAAATGTATAAGAAACAGAAAAAATCTTCCTCTTAAATGGATATTAGAAGACTTTTCTGACATGTCTTTGTTTTATTCTTTTCTGCAAACAGCAGAATAGCTTATATAGTAAGCGCCTCAGCAAATTTAGCAGCTCTGGCAACTTGGTGTCTCTTATAATTTTTCATGATGACGGCTTATAATGACACACACTGTTATGTTGCCAACTCTCATTAGAGTAAGCTAGCAGAACGTTAGCTCTGTCATTTTCTTCAGCCGCCCTGTTTTTGCTATGGCATGGCATTACATCCTTGTTTAAGATCAAACATCTGCTCTTTTTGCCTACAACCAAGCTGAAGAATTCTGGTTGTATAGTTTAGTAAGCAAAAGCCAATATTTTGCTATTTATCCACACAAATAAGTTGACAATGTGAAAAAGATGTCTTTTCAGCTTTATTGTCTGACTTAAATCTTTTCTTTTTTTTCTAGTATTTGAAAACAATCTAGTCTGGTGCAGAGTTTAGTTAGAAGCCTGTGTCCAGCAGCATTCTCCAGGGTTTGGTACTGAGCCCGGTCATGTTCAACATATTCATCAATGACCTGGATGAAGGGACAGAGTGTATCCTCAACAAGGTTGCTGATACACGGGAAGGCTGTGCTGTCGTTCAGTGAGACCTGGACAGGCTGGAAAGTTTGAATCTAGTGAAGTTCAACAAAAGCAAGTGGAAGGTTCTGCACTTGAAGAGGAATAACCTTCTGCACCAACAGAAGTCAGGGACTGACCTGCTGGAAAGCAGCTCTGCAGAGAAGGATCTGGAACTCCTGGTAGACAACAAGATGATGATAAGCCAGCAATGTGCGCTTGTGGCCAAGAAAGCCTGTGGCAGGCGGGTCAAGGGAAGTTATCCTCCTCCTGTACTCTGTCATACTGAGGCTGCATCTGGAGTACTGTATCCAGTTCTGGGCTCTCCATTTCAAGAAACACAAGGAACTACCGGAGTCCGAGGAAGGGCCATAAATATGATTAGAAGATCAGAGCATCTCTCTTATGAGGAGAGGCTGAGAGACCTGGGTATGTTTAGCCTGGAAAAGAGAAAACTGAGGGAAGACCTTATCAATGCTTATAAATACCTAAGGGGCAGGTGTCAAGAAGATGGGGCCAAACTCTTCTCATCAATGCCTAGTGACAGAACAAGGGATGACAGTCCCAAACTGAAACACAAGAGGCATCCACCAGGACATAAGGAAAAGATTCTTTACTGTGAGGGTGAGGGAGCACTGGAATAGGCTGCCCAGGGAGGTTTTGAACTCTTCTCTGGAGATATTCAAAACTCAACTGGACACATTCCTGTGCAACCTGCTCTAGGTCAACCTGCTTTATCAGGGAGGTTGGACTAGATGATCTCCAGAGGTCCCTTACAACTCCTACCATTTTGTGATTCTGAGATTTTGTGATTTGAAACTACTCTACTTTATATAATCCTTAATTGTTTAAATATTAATTAATTAAGACTTCTGAAAAGAAAGTGTTTATTAGCCCATTTTGTAAAACAATTTTTTATTTGACTTTAACCATCTCAATCTTTTAATTTCATTCATGGAATTCCTGTTGTAACAATAACTACAACCTTGTTCCTGTTAATGTCAAGCAGAGTATCTCTTTACTTTAACTTCTATGAAATAAGGGAAGTAAAACATGGATATTTTTTCTAATAAGTTACGAGATTAAAATGAAGTTTGATTATGTGATTCATTTTTAGGAAATCAAATACATCTTCAATGATTTCATGAGCAAATTATCAGTTAATCTTCTTTCTTGAATATCGTCATCTGTGGAGAAAGAACAGTTTCAACTGATACTTTAGTAAGATAGCTTTTTAAGAGATAGTCCTCTTGATATACGAGGTGTAAATTAATAGTGCTAAATCTAAGCCTTTGTTTTAAATGTCAAACTGCCATATAGTTCCATAATCTACATATTATTTCCAGTATGCTGGGGAGAGAGGAATTTGAGAGAAATATTTATGAGAAAAATAAAGAAAACACACTTGAGTGTCATTGTTTTGTGAAAAGATTTCTTCACTTTTCTTCAGACCTGACTTGAGACAGACATGAGTGTGGAAATGGCATTTAGAGCCAAACAAAATTCATAAAGGGCACATTTCAGACCCCAGTTGAGTTCCAACAACCATCATATTTCAGCTCTTCTCCATGTTATTGCTTTTCTCTCCTTGGGAGAAAAAAAAAAACCCCATAGAATTATACAATATTTCAAGGTAAAGGGGACCGTCTTGAACATTGACAGGATTGGTGCTGTGACCACTTTCCTGTTTCTATTCCAGTAATCAACGACCCTCTCACCAAAGAACCTTTTCCTAATGTCCAATCTGAACTTCCCCTGACACAGTTTCATTCCATTTACCTGTGTTTAATCACTGGTCACTAGAGAAAGAGGAGATTAACACCTCGCCATCCACTGCCCTCCTTGAGGAAGTTGTAAAGGTCATCCCTCAAACTTCTCCTCTCCAGGCTGAACTGACAAGTGACCAGAGTTGTTGCTTGTAAGTCTTGCCCTAGAGGCAATAGCATTTTCTTTTGACCATTTTGTCTTCTTCTCAGTTGCCCTGTGAAAGCTGACCAATTGCTCATGTCCTGGAAATCTAGAAAGAGAAAATATTTTCATCATCTGAGGACTTTCATGGTTACTAAAATGCAAACTTACTCCATAACAGCATTATCTTTATTTTGTCAAGTATGGGAGAAATAATAGACTTCAATTTCTTTAACTGAGACACTATGTTTTTTCTAGTCTGCCGTTTGATGTATATATTTGTGCTGATTTAATCTGAGGATGGTCTGTGTGTAAAAACAGTTTCTAACAGTGCTGAAGAAATGAAGGTGAAAAACTTATTTCTCAGTCACAGATTGTAGTTGAGTTACTGTTCAGTGAACTTAAGGCGAGAGCAGGAGGCTGGCAGCATGCCATCCCTACGCCAAGATTGTGCTGAAGTGTATTTACTTCTCATTTGTGTCTCACTCACTCATTGATAGCTGCGATGATGCCAAGTTCGTGAGAGTAACTGCAGGAAACTGGAAAAAAAAAGGGAACTGGAAGTGGTACTGACTGCCATTTTGAACTAAACAGACCTGGAAAGGTTTGAAATATTAATAAGAAGGCTTTGAAAGATATAAGAATAAAAACAGAAAATAAGGTATGACTACAAAAGGCATACAGAATGAGACGTGCCAAGAAAACTCAACAGTGTGAAAAAGCAAATTGGACTAGATTGAGTGTAACTCTAAATAGAGTGCATTGACTAAACACTTCACATATATCTCGTGCAATGTACCCCACTTGTTTTTTATATAAGAAACATCCGTTTTACTAAGAGCTGTTACGGAGCTCTTTCTTTTCATATCACTGTAACATATATAAACATATACCTATAAAATAATTTCTAAAAGTGGACCCAAGACCAAGGAGGAAAAAAATTAACATCTTATACTTCTGAGCAAGAAACTCGGGATACTCATGACATCACCATAACTCTATGGCCCATTTGTTTTTGAAGATCAAAGCTGTAGACCTTAGGACTCAGAGAACCCTTGGAATTATAAACATAACACTAGAGAAAATTACTCCAGTGGACATAATGTGCATGTATTTGCATTGTATTATTGACTATAAGTGTTAACTTCAGTGTAACTGGAATAATCATAACTCCTTGCTGATGAGCTTTGATTAGACTCTTAAGGCCTTATCAGATTAATAAAAAAGTATTGGTTCCAAATATAAGGTGTATTCCTTTTTACTCTAAATAAGATTTTGAGTGTGACAAGGAAGAAGAATTTCACTGACAGAGGGACAGGATTTGTTAATTCACTATGATACCATTTATCACTAGGTTGTCTTATCTACACAATAAGGATCTTGTCTCATTCCACTCATCAAGCTGATCCTCTTTATCATACAGTTAAAGTTTCTTGAATTGATTTATAGAAAGAAACAGCTTATCAACCTTATCAAACCAATAGAGAAAATCAAACAAATAATCTTGCAGTCAGAGCTTTGATTTCTATGGGGCTGAAATATATGTTAAACCCCGACATAAAATGGTTTCTGTAGGAGATGGAATGGCTTTTGAAAAATGGCTTTTCTTTTCCATTCATATGATAAGTAGTTTGTGTATATAGATCTATGTACATCTGAATTAAAATGGGAAAATGTTATTTGAGAATGCAAAACTAGTCTCTATTGGTAATAAGATTTGCTTTAAATAATGTCTCTTCAAATTCGCTACCTGCATTTCTATTAGCAGATTATAAGGGCGAGAATCAGGAAGTCTCCCGTCCCTTACGGATCATTCATCATTTGAGTTGCTCTGATATTTGTTGTTGTGTAACTTTTAGCCTGAGGAATTATTGTTGCCCTGTGCAGCAACCACAGAAACAGATGCTGTATTTGGTTTGGTGGCATCCATCCAAAAAAACTTAAATGCAGAACAAAAATTATTTCTGGCGTATTGCCAGGTGGTTCAACTTTTCCATCTGCTGAAGAGGTTTTAATTTGCAATTGCTTTTTTAAAAATGTTTTTGGGCCTTTATAGTCATATTTCTCTTTAAATGCTTGCTTGACTGGCATCCAGGCTTCATTTTGGCAGCTCTCTGAGGTTAGATCACCTCTCACAGTATTCTTGGGACTCCCTACAAGGAACACTGAGAAATATTTTGGGTTTCTGATGAACCTGACTGACATGTATGATAAACATGGCCAGAAGTTCAAGGCCACTATTGGAAGAAAAAGTAGCAAAAGTATTTTTCTTTAAAATATTACACTTCTAAGTTCAACAGTAATTTGGAATCTATCCAGACAGCTTGACCTGACAAAATATGTTATGCTTGGAAAAATAGCCAAGAAAAAAAAAAAAAAACCAAAAAATTACCTGGTTTTGAAACTATAAACCCAAAAAAATATTTTAAAAAATACATTTTCAGAAGTAGTGATTGCATGGAATCAAAAAATATTATTATTCAGTAGTTTAATATTGTTTTTTTGACATGCTGATACGAAAAGAGAGGAACAATATATCCCCTGTAAATTCCTGAGGACTGTATGTTCAATACCCCCAAAAGACACTGTCACACAGATTGGCAGCATTTTTGATGGTGATTAAAACTGGTCACATTAAAAAAGCAATATATTAAATAATAAATAAATAAAACAAAAAACAGATCTCATTTGACAGTTCTATTTGCATGAGTTAAATGGTATTTTCTGCAGTTATTCCTGTATCTTTCCAATGACATAAAGCCGGAACTCTCTATTTCCACACATCTATATTCACAGAATCATAGAATCGTGACATAGTTAGGATTGGAAGGGACATTAAAGATCATTTAGTTCCAACCCCCGCTGCCATGGGCAGAGACATCCCATTAGATCAGGCTGCCCAAGGCCCCATCCAACCTGGCCTTGAACACCTCCAGGGATGGGGCATCCACAGACTCCCTGGGCAACCTGTTCCAATGCCTCACCACTCTCATGGTGAAGAAATTCTTCCTAATGTCTAGTCTAAATCTACCTCTCTCCAGTTTATACCCATTGCCTCGAGTCCTATCACCACGAGCCTTTGTGAACAGTCCCTCGCCAGCTTTCTTGCAGGTCCCTTTCAGATACTAGAAGATTGGTATAAGATCTCCTCTGAGCCTTCTCTTCTCCAGGCTGAACAGGCCCAACTCTCTCAGCTTGTCCTCATATATGAGGTGCTCCAGCCCTCCGATCATCTTTGTAGCCCTCCTCTGGACCCATTCCAACATTTCCATATGCTTCTGGAACTGATAACTGGGGTTGTTTAGCCTAGGGAAGAGGAGGTTGAGGGGAGACCTCATTGCTCTCTACAACTACCTGAAAGGAGGTTGCAGAGAGGAGGGAGCTGGCCTCTTCTCCCAAGTGACAGAAGACCGGACAAGGGGGAATGACCTCAAGCTCCACCAGGGGAGGTTCAGGCTGGACATCAGAAAATAAAAATTCACAGAAAGAGTCATTGGGCACTGGCACAGGCTGCCCAGGAAGGTGGTGAGGTCACCATCCCTGGAAGAATTTAAAAGATGGGTGGATGAGATGCTCAGGGGCATGGTTTAGTGGTTGACAGAAATGGTTGGACTCCACAATCCAGGAGATCTTTTCCAACCTAGTGATTCTTTGATTCTGTGATTCTTATGTTGAGGATTCCAGAACTGGATGCAGTACTCCCAATGAGGTCTCACAAGAGAGGAACAGAAGGTCAGAATCACCTCCCTCGACCTGCTGGCCACGCTTCTTTTGATGCAGCCCAATACACAGTTGGCTTTCTGGGCTTCGAGCGCACATTGCCGGCTCATGTCAAACTTCTTATCCACCAGCACCCCCAAGTTCTTCTCTGCAGGGCTGGTCTCAATCACATTATCCCCCATTGTGTACTGAAAACAGGGATTTCCCCAATCCAGGTGCAGGACCTTCCACTTGGCCTTGCTGAACCTCATGAGGTCCTTACATATTCAGACATTCCAGGATGGACCTTGTCTCTTAAAACACTGTTGTGAGTTAAATTTGTCAACAAAGATTTGCCTAGATTTATTGAATATATAGTATTAGTCTAATGAGCTTATTAAAACATGATGTTTGTATGTATATTTCATTTTAAAATTCTCACTAGGTTTCACTTCCTTTAGTTACTCTGAAAATCTTTCTGCTCACACTCCAACACCTTCTTCAGGTGGACCCATGAACATTCCTTTAATATAATCTAGATAAAATTTTATATTCCATGTCTAAAAGGCAGGGCCTAATGATACACAATGCTGGAAAAAAGAAGGGGAAGTATTAAGACAGCGAATAAAGAGACTTTTTAAGTATCAGATCAGTTATCTAGTGCCTAGAATTTTAGTGGTCATCTCTCCTTTTCAATAAGACTATGATGTTTTCTAAACCAAAGACCTTATGGCTTTATTGCTAGCTGATAACTTTCTCTGTCTCAGATTTTAGATAAGAGGTAAGATATGGTGACCTCTTTTTTGCTTAATTTGCATTAGTGCAGATGCATATGAACTCACTGATAGCAGATCTGTCTATTCTGATGCAGAGTAAACTTGCTTATCTCCAGTGTATAGCTTGTAGCCCACTCATCACTCCTGAGTGTGGGTTTGGGTAAATCAGTGTGGTGACACTGAAATAGAAGAGATCATCACCAACATCTAGGAAGGTTGTGCAAACTATCTAGGAAGGTTGTGACAGAATGCTCTCCTGTCTCATTAGGATTTATTCACTGTAGAAGTCTCACCTGTACTTACACACAAGAGAGAAAGGACAGTTTTTAAAGTACTTCAGTTGCAATGGGCGGTACAATATGATAATAACTTGCTTTCATTCTTGAAGCTCTTTGAAAAGGCCAGAGTTTCCGACTTCCTTAATGGCATTGCTAGAATTGAAGTTAAGCATGGTGTAACTGCAAGACCTGCAGTGTGGTACAGGACCAAAATGTATTGTATGCTGGTAGATATATAATAGACCCACAAGATTCTTTTTGTGTTCTGTCACTAACGTGGAATTTAACCTTGTTACACATCTGATGTGCTTTCGGCTTTGCAAATTGTAAATTTTGTTTCTCTTACAACTAATAAAGCATCTACACAGGAAGATTTCTCTACTTCTGCCACATTCATAAAGTAAAAATATAAATACATGAAAGTTTTCTTTCTACTCTGCCACAAGTGACCATTTGTCTTTCAAAATATCTCAGAGGAATAGTCATAAAGAAGTGCAATTTCCTAATATGTCTCAAGCAGTACCATTCACTACTAAATACTCTCCATGCCAGTTGTATTAATTAGAGAACCTCTTAATACTATTGAAATAGGGACAGCTCTTCACAGTTATGATTTTTCTGTTCCCTTTTTTGTTCCCTCTGGGATTGGTACTCTTCTAATTAATGGCCAGTTAGACTGTTCTCGACTGTCTGCCATTTCTACTGCCTTTGTAATGCCTTAAATGATCATCCATCTATTTTCCTAAGGGTTAACTAATTGCCTCCTTTTGCTCTAGGGACATTAATGTTTAGATATATTGTCCTAGCGACCAGTGAGGAGGAACAGCTCTTGGAATGGAAGCACCAGTGTCAGCTGAGGCTGAAACAAGTGTCTTAAACATGGTGGCAGATGACTGTGATTGGAGACTATGTCCTGTAGGTTATGGGTGCAACCATCTGCTAGCCTGACTTGAATTCCTAGGAGTTTTGTTGTTTAGTGTGTGCTCAGATTAGGGATGCTGTTATGAGATTGATAAGGCTTTTCTAGTCCTCACACTTAGCTCTTGTTGCTCCAGCAAAGATCAACAGAATCCTGGGTTGCATTAGCAAGTGTATAGCCAAGAAAAATGACCCTCTCTGTTTAGCACTGAGTCCACATATGGAGTACTGTGTTGATTACTGGGTTACCTATTACACAAAAGATACTCACTGGAGTGAGTCCAGCAGAGAAAACCTATATGGTCAGAGGCCATACAAGGAGACGCTAAGGTGAGGTGACTTTGTGCATGCTGGAGAAGAGAAAGCAAATAGGAAGTCTCATTGCTCTCTACAGCGAACTAATATGAGGGTGCAAAGAAAACAGTGGGACTCTTCTCAAAAATTCAGTGCTTGGACACAAACCGGAACACTTAAAAATCTGACTGTGTGTAAGAACATACTTTATCGTGTGGGCAATCAAGCCTAGGAACGTGCTGCCCAGAGAAGCTGTGCAAATGCCATGATTAGAGATGATCAAAGCTCCAACTTGGACAAGGCCCTGAATGTCTCAGTCTAATTTGAACAGATTTCAGGAGCTCATTAGGACCAATGACCTCCAGATGCCCCTTCCAACCTGAATTAGTCTGTTATTCTGTGATTCCACCTGCTGCTTTCCACATTATACACCTCTTACAGCTATTCCCTCTAAAAATATCTCTTACACTGGAGGATGTCTGTGTGACTCTCTAAGACAGTCGCATTGTCTATGTATAATGGTGCTGCATTACAAGTCAGATTTTTATTCAGTTCTTAGTCTGTGTCACAGATGGGATGATGCACTTTATTCATAAGAGAGAAGCAGTGATAAATTTATTGATATAAACAGAAATTTAACAAAGTTTGATAGTAAATGTGACAGTGGTTTAATGAGATTTGATGGCAGGATATACTTAATTATTTACTACGGAGGGGACAGGGTCAGACAAAACTGTCAAGGAGACCCTCCTGTTGAGGCACGAGGTTCAGAAATGATCCCCTTGCTTTCTAAACTCCTTCTTAGAGAGGAGACTAGGTGGAGCTGGATCCAGTCTTAGTTCCAGACTTGGTCAATGGTTTATGTCTAAAGGATTATATGTGTGCAGACAATCCTTTATATCACTTAAGAAATGTTTCAAAGTTTCAGTGCTCGTATTTCCAAATCACTTCCCAAGAGTCTGCAAGGATTTTCTCATCCCCAAGAGCTAACCTTGGGAGCTGTCTCTGCTCAAGGGGAAATATGGCTGCCCAGGCTGCCCAGGATGGTGGTTGAGTCACCTTTGCTGGAGGTGTTTAAGGGACAGGTGGATGGGGTGCTGAGGGGCATGGTTTAGGGAGTGTTAGGAATGGTTGGACTCAATAACCTAGGGGGTCCCTTCCAACCTAGTGATTCTATGATTCTATGATTCTATGATCGACATGCAGCCCACTGCCACACAGGAGACCTCAAAGGTTTCTTGGGCTACCACTGCTCATGGAGTAAGATTATTGACCCATATTCATATTTGCACACTGACTGCAGGTGCCAGTTTCTTCCAAATTTGGCTTGAGACAGACACTAACTAGTATTATGGCCAGGTGAGCACATTACCATAGATAAGCCTTTGGTTATTGTGGTGTTATCCGTCTATCACAAATCCATTTTGAGTGAGATGCAGCCATCATGACTAGACTCATTCATCACAGTTGTGACTGGTGGGTATCACTTAAGCAGGATTAACGGAATAGATAGAGTTAGGATGGAGGAAGAACATCATCGCTTGAGAAAAAATTTCCATATGCCTCATAGGAGGTATTGTGTTACTTCAATGTGGATGTCAAAAATTATTCTCTTTTTGTCTTACAAACTCGAATGAGTGAGCACACAGAATACATCGTGTGCTTAAATTAAAACAGCCTCATCTGACTATGTATGTAGCATAAAAGTTTTAGCCTGAATGTTTTGTTGCATCCTAGTTAAAGCTAATAGTGACTATCTCCTAGCCACTTAAACAGGAAAGCTTTTTAAAGCATGTATGGAATTGCTTCTTTTTAACCACACTGAGAGAACTGTTTTCTAATACTGTGAGTTTTGTCTTCAGTGGGTAAGAAGCACCTCAAATTAGGAACCTCATAAAAAAAACAGATGTTGTTCTCTCACAAGGCTATTCAAGTCAGAAAAAAACTAAGAACGATGTACATAAATGAATATCTAATTAGGATTTTCTCCTCTACATGCATGGTTAAATCCTACTAATACTATGAATTAAATTTTGCTACCCTGTTTGAGCTAATTATTGCATATTAAAATGCAATTTGTTATTTCCCTTTTTTCAGATATTAATCATATTATATTTAATTATATGTATACGCATATACATAAATACATACCATATATTAAACAAGCAGCTCACAAGTATGGGGTTTTTTTAAATGCAACACTTATTGTTGACTTTGAGTCCAATAATGATATAAGATAAAATGATCTTCTTTGATACAAAATGCAGGTAGAAAGCTCTTATAGAACACTTTTCCTAAAGGTAAAATAGATTTTAGGTGTTATTTCTGGAACAGTATATTTCTATACCATTTTTAATATCAGCTAGAGATCATGCAAGTGTGAACCTAATCTACTTTCTGCTAAATAAATATGCCCCAGGACACTACTAATGCATAAACGTAAAGTGAACTTCACCATCGTGATGGTCCTTTATCTCAGCAAAGTGCTTGTGTTCGTAATGATTGCAAATTGTTCCCTAAAAAGAGCTGTTTCCATGAAACCTGTTCTCAGATCTCTTTAGCCAGGGAAAATGTTGGATTCATAGCTGTTTCATCTGGTATTGTTTTGCACATTATTGCTTGGCATGAGTATGTCCTAGCAAAGTCCAGGTTGGGAGACAGAAGGACTGTTTTACTTTAAATCTTATATAAGTAAGATTTAGATCTGTACAAAAAACTGAGTGTAATGTTTTCTTCTAACTATCACAATAACTGCAATATATCCTCACAATATCACTCACTGGATTTACAGATGCTGTGGAATTTGATATCACCAATAGAAAAAAAAAAAAAAATCTTTTTCTCAAACTGCCTAAAACTGAAACATTTGCATGGCTTGACTTGGAAGGTCTAGCAGAGGAAGAAATGGCATTAAATGTTACCGAGTGATCCTCATGGGACTATACTAAGTAGTTCGCCGAACAGAGATTACTAGGTTTTACTAGCCGATTCTAAAAGGAAAATATTCAGTTTCAGGCTTTGATGCCTTCTTTAAGATGTTCAAGTACAGATGTCTACAAGTGAGCAGGCTTTCTATTTCCCAATTTATTTACCAAAGATCTTGTTTGTTTATTTAGTGGAGACTAGTGAGAGATCCAGGTCTCAGCCATGAAGAGAAGAGAGTCACCTGAGATTCATTAGGCTCCAGAGTCTAAGCCAACCGGAAAACCAACCATCATGTTAGATGTTAAACTCACCTCTAGGTACAGCAGGCTCAATTTATTAACTAGCATATATGCCACCAGAGTAGTTGAAGCTGCCCTGGGTTATCCTGTCTTTCCTACAGGTGATGCTGAAGAGGGCATAAGTCTTCTTTTGACCCTGTGTCCCACCTGCTGGCACCTACACAGAGCTAATATGAATGACTCAAGCCTGGTAAAAGACCTCTGCCTTTTTGGGACGGTAGGTGATGAAGATGCAGAAGGCCCTGGGACATTGTAAATGTCGCAATTTTTGCCATTTAAGTAATAGAATTTATACCAATACGCTGACAGTTGAATTTTAAATGGTTTAATTTCAAACTGATGCCCACTTCTAACACAGAATAATTATAGACTTCCTCTCTTAAGTTTAATATATTTGCTTATTCAGTTTGTTTCCAGAATCTCACATTTTGGTACTAGTTTCCAAATATTTTCTGATGCTTGCTCTTACTTTATAAATTACAGTAAATTGTTTCAGATTTTTCTTTTTTCAAAGAAATACATAGTAAATATTTTCTTAACTTTGTGTGGCTATTAAGCATGCACAAACACATGAAAAATCACCTTATTCTGTATTCATTATAGTGGCTGTGAAATACTTACTAATGCATTAGGCAATGAAGTAATAAATTTGTGTTTCCTCTAGGCCATGTACTTTTTTACAGTATTAATTTGTAGATCTAACATTGAACTCATATCCTCTAGAGGCACTTCTGTCTTAAGAACACAAGTAATTTTAAGTTGCTGGAATAAAGTCTGAACTCCTGAGAGCAAACAAAGAACTCTAAGCTGTGCCAATGAACTGCAATGTCATCAGCGGCACTAGCCCTACTTTAGAGCTATAAAGAACTCCTAGATACTGAAATAAGATAATTCTTTTTTATGTCCACTGTGCATTTGATAGTTGCTGGTGTCTATTTAAGCAAAAAAGCAACAGATGGGGTTAGCTATTCATTTTTGCATTTTGCATTATATATTAAATTGTGGTTAATTTTAAAACAGAATTGAAGGTGTTCCTATTAGCTAATAAGGAAGGATTTTTAGAGATGTGTAATGTTTTTTACTAGACTAAGTTTAGCTGGGAAAAAAAGACGACAAGCTTCTGGGTATTCAAGAACTTCTTCAGGTTTAAAATAGAAACAGAAGCTTTCAAGTTAAATACTAGGTAAGAGCAATTGCTCTGGTTTTAACTTCATTATGTTAGTCATTTAGACAATTTGAACAAAAAGCACCTAGCACTAGTCGGGTGGAGGGAGAGGTGGGTGAGATTCCTAGCTCCTACAGGAAAGAGAGAGGCAGCTAATTATTAGTTTTGGTGTAGTGAAGAGGAGGATGAAGGCTAGGTAAAATCAGTATACTATGAAACTGGTACCTCTACTGAGTCTGCAAATTTTAGTACCCAGTAAAACTATAAGTTAGTACCCAGGCTTGTCTTTTGAAAATAATGTGTACCTCACCTTTGAATCATGATTTGAAAGGTAGAGGGTGAAGTCTCCTAGCTGCAAGTATTTGAAATTCCTCTCTACTTTTTCACTTACTTGATTTCAACATCAGATATTCCAGTCAAGTATTTCATACATTGAATTAAGTGTGAAATAAGGACAAATATATGTGGGATTTATGGGTTGTTTTTCTGCTTCTGTTGCAGGCAAGTTGAAGGAGTACGCAACAGGAAAGTGTGTGAGAGAACTCCTGAGAAAACACGGGAAATTAAAAACTCTAGAAGAAGGATAAGATTTCCTTAGATGATATTGGATCATGCAGGTCAGTCAGACTACTCGAGGAAACTGTATTTCTTTGGTCGACTTCTAGGATTCCAGGTTATGTGTTAAAGGAGTATAACAATCTGTGGCTGAGATTTTTACACTCTGAATATACTGTAAGTTCTGAGTGAAATCGTGACTAGCAGGATTAGACTAGCGTTTAAGATCTGTGGTAAGCACAAATGAAGTTTTATAACCTAAAAAAATATATATTATCCTGCACCCCACTGTCATTTTGACAGCTCCTCCTCTTCCATCAAATCAAGTATAAACTACTTCAGAAGATACTATGGTCTCTTACTCATTTTAAGAAGCTGATAAATAGGTCCATTTTTTCCCATTGCACTAGTCTTTATCACTTTCATCTTTCAAACGGGCAAGTTAATGTGATTAGGTTTTTGTACTGTTCTGACTTCAGGGTTCAGTGAAGGCTCACAAGTATACTCTTGCCACTACAAACAAGGCAGTAGAAGCCCTCAGCGGCTATTCAGACCATTTCATCATTGTTGTGATGACTATGTTGATAGTTAGACTATCTTCATATGCCATTTTGCAGATCAGTATTGTACAGGTTTTATCTCCATACCTTTTTTTCTACTAGAAGTATCCCTGAAGGCTTACCAAGAAAGTTAGAAATATATGTAATGGGAAACCTGTAAAACATGAAAAGCAGTATTAAAACTGTCACATCATCACATTTGCACATTTAAGTTTTCTAAAGTCTATAGTTATTTGTGCCTAATGAGCAAATGCACCGTACTCCCAAAAGGTCATCCACCATATATGTAACAGTGGTTTGATAGACTTTCTAGTGAAGGCAAGTTGAGGAGAAAGATGAAACCCTAAATCTTGAAGAAAATTATGGATATTCTTCTGTGGTATGTTCCACCTAAAAGAGAGAATACCAAAGCAAACCCCTGCAGAAAGTAAATGGCTGACTGCTTGATAGTACTCCAGTTTGGAATGAGAATCAGCTGATGAAGCAAAAGATGGAAAGCAAAAAGAGCAGTTGATATGATTCTTTTTCTTATAAGTTACGTGTGCATTTGAGTATAGAATAAGAGTGGAAGCTGGTTGATGTCAAGATCTGTCTATAGTTTATACTATTTGGTGGCCATACAAAAGTGGAGATTTCCTTTATCTCAAGATTTATGCTTACAAGTGCCACAGGAGTTGCTGAAGGAGTTTTTAACACAACATCACATCATCTGTGACATAATAGCTACATCAGACAAGCATACATCATCAGAGTGATGCAGCTTAGCAACTGCAGAGCAGAGTCATAATCTTTCATCAAAGCATTGAGAAATGAAAAAAGAGGACCAAACACATGACTTTGAAGTTGGTATCTTGAGGATGGAAACACATGTCCAAAAAGACTAAATGTTTTTCTGTTGTGATCATCAAAAGTGAATAGAAGTGGAGCTGGTAAGCACAGTAACCTCAACAGATGGCCCTGTTACACAAAATTAAATCCCTCTGCTGTAGAAGCTAAAAACCTGTGGACAATGCAGGTATCAAAGTGTCATAAAGAATTAACTAAATTTCTGTACCTAACCTGAGACACAGTTTCCACTCTTTTTTGTGGATTTTTTTTGTCAATGTCTTTTTTTGGTTTGTATTGTTTTGTGGGTGGATTTTTTTTCTAGTGTGTGTGTTAATATTGTTTCAAAATATTGTCATCATTAATGTATCAACCACAAGAGGCTGCTTACGCTCATAAATTAATCATAAAGTGCTTAAGAGAGATGCAGCAAAGAATAAATGATTATGAGGTCATAATATGCATTCTGCAGCCTCGCCTGTCTAAAAGTTTGATAAAATAATCAAGTGGCTTAAGTAATCAGGAAGCTGACTATTAAAATGAATTAAAACACTGTTTAATTTGTTTCTCAGTAGCTATCATGGCTTTAGATTTCAGTTAATATTTTCTTCCCAGTCTTTTGCTACCACTATAGAAAGTACTGGCAGAGGAAATATAGCTTATATAGTTTGCCTTTCTTACATTTAAAAAGAGTGTTCGTTTAAGGCATTATAGCAGATTTCAACCAGTGAAATAAAATAGACTTATCTTACACCATCATTAAAGTTCTTTCTGGACATTGAATGGAGTGTCTTCAGGGCTGACTATGCAATCAGTCCTCAGGTTCCTCATGAAACTCTGTATTTAATCTCTGATTTATCCCAAATATACAAAATAAAAAAATGGCAAAAATTTTGAACAATAAAATATTGAAATATCCTTATATTTCTGGTCTTGGATTTTATTTTTCCAAGGACTAGGGAAAGAATTGCTAACAAATAGAAAAATCCAGTTAAATCAGAATTAATTTGTTATAATACCATGATCAGACTTGAAGAGGAAGGGACATAACATCAGGCTCACTTGTGACAAGCTGTGGGATTTCATGACAAGGTGAGAGGGGTGGGATGCTAGTGAAGGCACTCAACCTATTGCTATGAGACCTACTGGCTACAGTGCAGCACACATGAACTCTTACAGAGATGAGCCAGAGGCTCCTGAGGTCATAGCAGCCAAGAGGGAAATACTGAAGAAATATCTCAAAGGAATTAAGGAATGATCCTCTGAGAAGGTGATGTGGCTGACAGCCCACCTGAAGTGCCTCTCCACCGATGTGCACAGCATGGACAACAAACAAGAGGAGATGGAAGCCACCATGCTGCTAGAAAGCTAGAACCTGGTTGCCATCAGTGAAACTTGATGAGACAAATCCCATGACTGGAGTGCAGCTGTCAATGGCTACAGGCTGTTCAGAAGGGACAAGAGAAAAAGGAGGGGTGGAAGTACTGCCTTCTAGATCAAAAAAAAAAAAAAAAAAAAAAAAAGAGACTGGGTAGAGCTGTCTCCGAAGAACAGCCAAAGCTTACGGGTTCAAAGCTTGTGGGTGAAAATTAGAGACAAAGGCAACAAACAGAACTTTGTGGCTAGTGTCTACTACAGGCTGCTCAATCAAGGGAAGACTATTGACAAAGCCTTCTTACTTCAGCTACAGGAGGCATCATACTCATAGGCTCCGGTCCTGCCGGTAGATTTTGATGATCTTGAGATCTGCTGGAAAAGTAGCATGGCAAGCTGTAGGCAAACCAGGAGAACCCTGAAACGCATTTGGGATAAATTTTTAGGCTAGGTTATACACAGTCCTACCAGAGAGGAGGCAATCTTGAACCAGATGGCTGCAGTGATCATGTGCTGGTTGAGTTCACAATCCTAAGGGATATGGGTCAGGCAAAGAGTAAAAACAGGACCCTAAATTTTAGGAAAACAAATTTCCAGCTCTTCAAGGAGTTAGTAAGACCCACTGACAAACTGCCCTCTGTGACAAAGGTGGAGAGCAAAGCTGGCAGACCTTTAAGGACACTTAACATACTGTGCAAGAAATCATGAAAGGGAGGCAACAGAGTGACGTGGGTGAGTCATCAGAGAGATGGAACCCCTCTCCTATGAGTACAGTCTGAGACGTCTTAAGTTGTTCAGCCAGGAGAAGAAAAGGCTCCTTGGCTACACTTTTGCAGACTTTCAGTACTTAAACAGGCTTTATAAGAAAGACGGGGAAAAACTTTTCAGCAGGGCCTGTTGCAACAGGACAAGGGATAAAGGTTTTAATCTAAAAGAGGGAAAATTCAGATTAGGTATGAGGATCACATTTTTCACAACATGAGTGGTGAGGCACAGGAACAGGTTGCCCAGAGATGTGGTAGATGCCCCATCCCTGGAAGGGGGTTGTGTCCTTAGCCATTGCATGAAGGCTGGACTGGATGCCCTTTAAAGGTCCCTTCCAGCCCAAATTATTCTATGATGATTCTATGAATTACCTTATCTGACTGAAGTAGATGATCACAGTGGTGAATTCTAGTCTTGTAAATTTATAAACAACATACCTTTAGGGAAATTCAGAATAGCTATAAGGTTAAGGGCATGGGTAGTTGACTGATACCTCACTTTCTTTTATGATAACACATTTAGCACATTTAGGTATACATGCTAGTATGTAATGGACAGTGGCGTTCATTAGAAAATCTTTTATAGCTTACATATTTATTTCTCTGAAATGCCTAATAAAACAATAAACAGATACTCTTTCTTAGCATGTCAATTTATTGTATTTTTTTTGTCCAAGACATATCCCCATACCGACAGAATAATTATTCAAATTCGATCCCTCAGAATGTGACCTACATAAAATAAAATACAACTTCAGTTCCAATGAATAGCTTCTAATGCATATATTTGGTGTTCAGCAACAAAATCTGTCCTGTTGTATGGCTTCATTCTATTTAAAGAGCTGCCCTGTATTGTACAAGGATCTTTTATTTCCACATTTGTATAAACACTGAATAAATTAAATTAAATTAAGATATGAAATGGGTTTACATAGTTTAAGTAGAGTTTAGGTACATAATTAACAGAACAGTCCAAATGTTTCTTATAAAATACAGGTATCTGATGTTCACTAGAAAAAATATCAAATTTTTTTCACATAAGGCTATTTCACATGCTACAAAACATATGAACGTCACTCTTCCTCAGTGGCATTTGAAAGAGGTCTTCACATGACCTGTAATGAGCAGCAAGCTTCTGTTGCCTTAATGTGATGCTACTTGAGGTTGCTTTCTTGTCTAGGTAGCTTGGCCTTTAGCCAAGAAAGGCAGAGCTATCACATGCCATAACGATCAGGTGTGAAACTCATGTGCTCTGGGCTTTCCCAAACTGCACTGGATACCTATCTATACAAGAGATATGTCAGCTTTATGAGATCAGCCTCAATGTGCTCCAGTGCCCTCAACCACTCATAGTGGCAATGGGTGCTTATTTTTTAGGCACTGATTTGCGTCCTTGGCTTTTACCACAGCAGGTGAGAGAAAAATACCACAAAAATATTTCTAGAAGTGATTTAACTTACTCAAAAATAGAATTCTAAAATCAGGTAAACTGTACCCTAGAGTGGTCTATTTTTCTCCTTAAAGTGTTGTGTCTGAACAAGAATATGAAGTCTAGTGTATGTTGCCTATGTTGGTGAAATCAAGAATTATGTGAGAATTTGTACTGTATAAAATTATCCACCAAGAGGTCCATGTTTGTAGATATTGTCAGAGCATGTATATCACAGGCAACACTGATGTCCATTTCAAAGATTAGCTTTGGTATTGTTAAGCTTATTTTAAAACACAAATGGGGGTATATTTACTTAAAAGTACTTAAAAGAGCTTAGCCATAAAAAATGTGAAGCTAGGATTTTTTCTAAATCAAATGGAGGTGGAGGCAGGGAGAGGGGAACAGAAAGAAAGCAGAGGGAATTAGAAGATTTTACCACCAACCTAAAGAATGCAGTCAGGATGAGGAAAGTGAAAATGTCGTTTTCCTGTTGAAGGTAGATAAGAATGTGCAGCTTGCAGAATACGAAGGAGAAAAAAAATAAAAAAAGGGCCTTGTCTGTGTTACCTAGTTCATAGGTAAATTTGGAAAAAAAAAAAAAAAAAAAAGAGAAACTTCCCAAGAAAGAATACCAAGATTTAAGATTTCTCATCATCTAGATGGGAGTGTTGAACCTTTCACATTAAGCAGAGTATTTTCTGCTGCTTATTCTGAGAGAAAACCTTGGGCTAGTCATTTGTTGCTATAGATACAGCTTAGTCATATAAATGTAGGAAGCCTGTAGATTCCTGACCACTTAAAGATGTTTTTTCAGGCTGTATTTGGCTACCAAAGTCTTCATGGCAGTCAGAATATCAGATGTATGCCTCATTCAGTTTAAATGTTCCCCATTTTTCCATTTGCGTATTTACTTAGGAGTCATAGACAACTATTTCATTATTGTGAATTCTACCCTTAAAAAAAATTGGTACCAATTGTCAAATTTATTATATACCAGTTGAAAACTTTTTGTGTGCCCAGCTTTCCTTTGACTTCAGATTTCAAAGGTGATTTTACCCAACACAGGTGTCTTGGTATACAGAATAATGCCTACAATAATGAATTAAATAACCTGACATTTCAATATCTATCTATTGCACTGTTCTGCAAGCTAGTTAACATTTCTCATATTCCACTGGGGGTAAATTATTTTTAATCCATGTTTCTGAATTATTTCTTGGGAAAGATATACCTACCTAAGAAACTCATCTCTCAAGGTTTAACTACTTGTGTTCTTTAAACTTAGTTGCTGACTTCTGTCTATAATGTAATGTAACTGAGGCAGAAAACTGCTGGCTAGCATTTCAACAGTTTACATGTTCATCGTGAGGTAAGTAGGTGTTACAGATTGCCATTATAAGAGGTACTTGCAACGTTATAGCAGTTATGCTATAACTATATAGTTAGAAAATCATTAGGAGAAAGTACATTCTACATTTGGCTAGTATGAAATTTATCGGCTTTTGCCAATCTGAAATAATGTGGTGATTAGATGTGGCAGAGCCAGCCTTTGGTCTGCAATCAGACAATTCTATTTCTATTCTAAGAACGTATTTCAGCCTACTACAGCTTACTTCCAAGTTAATAATGTCATCCCAGGTCCATTGGTGTGTAAATCAGCTCATCTCTTCAGACATTTAAATGGAGATTTCTAAATGCATCTGCCAGCATACAACTGGATATTTGATTGAATTTCCTAGACACAGATGCATAGTACAGTCTGATATATCTTATGACATCCAAGAAATCCGCAGAAGGCTGGCAATTATGACAGTGATCCAGTGGTAATCTTATGCACTTCTGGAATGC
Organism: Cuculus canorus; assembly: GCF_017976375.1. Taxonomy (NCBI): domain Eukaryota; kingdom Metazoa; phylum Chordata; class Aves; order Cuculiformes; family Cuculidae; genus Cuculus; species Cuculus canorus. The sequence continues at coordinate 58,192,359 of NC_071401.1, forward strand.
AGGTGGAAGCTTAGCAGATATTCTGGATATCTCAAAAGAAGGTGAAAAACTATGTTAGATAACAATTGCACATACATTTCCACCTTAGAATCAGCTGAATAATAGTCTCTGCTTCATCACCTCTACCCAGTGGTAATCTGCTTATCTGAACCCTACACATATTTGCTTGGCTATACAAGCTTAAACACTTAAAGTGTGCAAGACCTTATATTTAAACACCTACAATTAGATGTGATTTTTAAATCACCTGTCTTGATAAAAACGTAGTCTTTCCTCGTGCATTTTGAAACTTCTTGTGTTCATCCCAAAATAGAAAAATTGCTTGGAAAAAAAGCTCTGTAGTTAGCAATATAATTCTGATTTCATTCTAAATATCCACATTTTTCCTCTATTCCTTTTTTGAAAATAAAAGAGAAAAAAATGAAGTATTTTTCCCATATCTATTAACATATAAAATTTTATTTGCCACAAAATTTCAGTTCTAATTTGCCCTTTTGTAGCCTGTAAATGATATTTATTTTTCCTATAATCCTTTTGATTAGTGCAGTAGAATTGGATAATACATTCATAATACACTCTCAACATCAAATCATAATAGCTACTTATCTTCCAGGTTACTCAGACTCTACACTGCCTAAAATGCAATGTATCAACTGATTACCTACAAAAGAATATTCCAAATTTTTAATAAAAAATATACTGGACTGATTGGTGTGTTCTATCATTTTATAAAATAACAGCAAAATCAAGATGCTGTGTTGAAAACATTGTCAATAAACTATATGGTTTTCGTATTGCTTTAGCAACAATAGTTGCTATGGATAGGAAAGCTATTGTTTGTTTATTTATTTTACAAAAAATATATTTCAATCTAGCACCCAAGTTATGAAATATTGTCTTTATATTCTCATTATTTTTATTTGAAGCACTAGCACGTAATGCAAAATTAACTTGCTACTGGAGGAAAGAATTTACTTCTGTATCAGGTAATACATTTTAAAGAATTGTCAAAAAGTTCATCCATTTTAAAGCGTGGCATATTCATAACCTGAACCAAAGTTCTTGTGCTGTTCTGTCCGAAGCTTATGTTGTCAGGAAATTGAAAATTCTCAATTTGGGTACATTTTGTTTATTTCCTACAATTCATTTTAATTCCTTTTTTCCTCTTTCCTCAGCATTATAAAAGATAAGCTGTAGTCTGTGCTTACGAGACACATAAATAAAAGTCAATAGAGGCCAAAGATAACTTTCATAAGGCTAATTTGATTTATTCCACACAGACATTTTTCCATATGTTTTATTCTATATTTGCTCTTTTCCTGTACTTGCTTTCCATATGGCAGCGTCTCATCCCAAAACCTGTTCCGCTCTTTCAGAAGCATCTGAGGTTTTTAAAGAAAGAATGAAAATGTAGCTCTTCAATTAAGATATTTGTAATTATGAGGTTATGATGACTGGAACTGATGATGAAACTCTTTATTTCACAGACTAAATAATAAAATACTTCAAAATTTATTCCTATTGAGGTAATACAGATTACAACTTTCTTCATTCAAAGTGTTTCAGTATATGGACAAGACCAAAACTCAGTTTGATAAGAAAATTGGTGGTAGTAAATGAATCACAGGGACAGATACAGAAAATAAAAACATGCAGAAATATATAGTTGTATCCATCATTAAATCTAGTTGAAGTATGACTCTTTTTTTATCAGGTTGTAAGATGATTGTCAACCTCTTTGAATATCAAGTCCTTATTACTTCATTTTCTGAAATTTCTGTTAGATTTAATAACACAATATCTTCTGTTGTATTTTCCAATCTTGCATCAGCCTGTTATTCTGCCTTAAAGACTGCAAAATCTTAACATGACATCCTTACATATGCATCATATCAATCATCACAGATATTTTAGATAATCTCACATACACCTACAATGTTCTTGTCCTACTTTGTGACTACTCATCCCATTTTTCCTTCTTCTGCTTCTAGTTTCTTTTGCCTATACCAGATCTCTTTTTCAGTTTTAATTTGTCATTACTATTTATTCTGCAGCATGTTTGTAGTGTCTGAACACTAGTATTGCATCATCAGAATTCTACTATGCCTTATAATATCAACAGTTGTCTTTATGAGAAAAAAAAATAATTGAATGTCTCTTTGTAGCAATTTGGCCTTGTAAAAGTTGTTCCCAAATATAGCTTGAGATGCTCAGCCCTGTTTTTATAAAAAATTTACTCAGATGAACAATACTGCATTCCTCCACATTAAAGCACCTATGTCCAAATCTTCTTTCAAAAGCCATGCACTTGAATGTTTTTATGCTTTTAGGATTTCAGTAGTGTAATTTTCAGTATTTTTTACAAAGTATATATCTTTCTTCCCTTCTTTCTTTCTCTTTTTTTTAATTATTAAACTTTTGTAGGTCAATAAGCACCTGTAATAATATTATGAAATTAATCTTTCAAAATTCATTGATCCTCTTTCTTTATAAGATAATTTATCTTCTATACTTCCAATACAATTTTAAAATTATGGATATTGGCAGTAAAATCTTTAATCCAATAGTAATCTTAATATGAAGAACTAATGGCATTGTCTCAAGACTTTTTTCTAATGAACTGTTGAACCAAACAGTCCTTCAAGAAACTGTTTCTATGTTTTCCTTCCATATATTGGGAGTGCTTTTACAGCTTATGTGAAATCAACAGTACATGACCTTTGAGTTAGAGATACAATGTTCCCTTGAAAATCAGGTTTCTTACTATAACATTGGCCTTAGTAGTAACCATTCTGTTCCATGCTTTCTCTCTGAGCTGGTTCAAAGACAACTTTCTGCACTCAAGTCTCCACAGTCAACTCTCTGCAGTACAGCTCTACGCGGCCAATCATCTGCAAGGACAATTCTGCATGGGGAGCCTAAGTGCCTATGTACCAGGCAATGAACAATCTTTCACAGGAGACAGAAGGGGCTCTGCCAGAGAGTTCATTCCTGCCATATCTGCAGTATAGATTAGATTAGAAGGATGAGAAGGATGAGGTTTGCAGGCAGAGGAGTATATGGCAGTGAAGATGGGGGGAAGGCAGTGGGAAGAGCATCTCCAAGAGCAGGGAAGAAGCTGGCCACCAAATCAATGCCTAGAGAGAGAATATGCCATTTTGTCAACCTCAGATTGTTGGCCACATAGAACCCCCACCAATGTTCAAGGGCTTTGCTGACCTCTGTGTGTGCTGTGGGGGTGGACTAGCAGCACCTGGCAGGCTGCCTGCTGCTAGACTGTCCCCATGGAGAGTGGTCCATAGAGGGGTGTTCTGCAGAGTTGTCCTGCAGAGATAAGGTTGCCACAGAGTGCTGGCTACAAATTGTTGTTGCTTTTCCTCTTGATGTGGCAGTGATCTCAGATGTCATATGTATTGTTTCTACTCAAATGCTAGTTCTCTCAAAACTCTTTTACCAATTTCCTGTCCCTTTAAGCTTTTCAAGTACCTCCTTTAACTAATAATTCATGGTTTCTCAGAAGTACAGTTAAATCACCTTAGTTCTACTTAAGTAGTAACACCATGTCTAGAGAGTATGTTTCAAGAGATAAAAAGAATTTAGCTTTAAAAAGTCTGTTTTGAAGTAATTTAACATGCCACTTTCTCTGTTGGGTTACTTGGCTTATCAGCTGAATCTGAAAAGACAATTGATTAAATATCCCAGTTACTCTTTTTTTGTTATACTTTAGGTAAATACTATCTTTTGAAAATAGTACACTCCAACAGCAACAAAAAGTGTCAGCTAGCAGTTAACCCAACAAGTAATTTCCACATTTGCAGCAACTCTGACAGTACTGAGTTCCTTATAATTACCAGTCACTGAGTGGCTGAACACACTTAGAGCTTTAAAAGACCTGACAAAGAGAACTAGGAAAAAAACTGTAGGAAGGACTGTAAAACATCTAGCTCAAGAGTAATTGTAGTGCAAATGTACTAACTTGGATCTGGAAAAATAATCAGAGATAATTTGAGGCATAACATAAATGGCACTCATTCTACCCACACAGTGTTTATGTACCTCTTGTATTTGGTAGAAACGAAAAGTCACCTTGAGATGACAGTTCATCCCTTGTATTTCAGGATATAATTAACTGCCTTGAAGGAATAAATCATACCTATCTTCCCCATTTAGTACAAGGTAACCTAGAAAAGGTGTATTTTTTTAGGTTATATCCCTACTTCTTAATAGCTAAAATTCAGGTAAGATAATTCTGTAATGTGGGTAAAAGAATACTATAATGAGAGTGAAATTCTGGAGATCTCTGAAGTGCCACATGAAAGTACTTTTTGCCATAAATGTAAATTATTTTAAATCAAGAGCAGCAGACACAAAGGTGTCCTTCATTTGCTACAAAATCTAAACATTCCCTTCCTCTGTCTGGTTTGAATACATAATACTTTTTCTTCATATTTCTATGGTTTTTAATTTATTTATATACACAGGAATACTATTAAAATACTACATTTTATTCCTAGACAGATGACATTAGAAATATTTCAATAAGCACTAGATTCAGAATCTCTTGTGATGGAGTAAACATAATGTGAAATGGAGAGTATTTATGTTTGACATCCTTCATCTGAAGATTAAAACAAACAAACAAAACTAATTGCAATGAATTCTAATAACAAAACAAACACACATACACACAAAGAAAAACATCTTTGTCTTCTGGACTGTGAGCCTTCTGTAAACTGAAAGTACTTTGAAGATTCAGCCAGTAATGCTAGAATATTACTTTTTAAAGACAAACGCTATTACCTGAAAATTATCTCTAAAAGCATATGAATACAGAAGCTGTGACTACGAGGGAAAAGGAGTTAATACAAACAAATAAAACCAGTTCAAAATATGTTAAGTATTAATATTACGTGATTGGCCATACTAATCACTTTCTTTTAGCAGAGCTAAATTAAATCAATGAAAAAGCCGTGTATACTATGGCTATTCCTTACGTATCAGAAGGGAGAGACTTTGTGAAAACTAACTTTGGGATTAAATCAGAAGTCTTTCCTATGCTAGCTTTGTTTGTCTGATTACAACAAATTCTTGTTCGGGCCTTTAATAAGCCACATGATATATGTTGAGAAGAATCATTATCTGAGTGACTTGCTAATTGATGAAACTATTTTTTTCAGGTACAAAATGTTCCATTTCAGATCAGATCAATCGCATTGCTCATATTCAATAATTGCTGTATAGTGATCCTGTTATAAAATTAATACTACTACTCAATTTCTAGTTCTCTTTAATAATTCAGACCTTAAGAATAAATTATATTATGCATTATTCTCAAAGTAATATGATGGAATAATTGACTGACACTGATGTAATAGAATGTCATCAATATTTTAATTTCAAATAGAATTATGCTTCAAATTACATTCATTGCTTGAAACACAGGAGAATAATTCTTAAATTAGTTTAAATAAAAATGGAAGCACTAACTTTCATGTGTAAGGGAAACTTCAAAATAACCAACTTTGATTTTGTTCTCTGTCTACTTGTGTACTCCTGGAAGACTGAGAATCCCACACGTGGGGAAATTTAAGCACACATAAAACCTCTCGGTTACTCCTTGCAGTGTCATATATGAAGTTATGCCAGAAGGATTAATAAGAACTTGCTTCATTTAGCAAACCTCCATTGATACACCACCTTTTGGAAAGAGAGTTACTTCATACTCTGATGAGGAAAATACTGGAACAAAAATGCAATCTGAGTATAATAACTTACTACACAGTGAATTTACATCTCTTCCTCTGCACATCTCTTCCTTACTTGATAAGACAGTGGAAAGATGTGTCAACTCTTATTCATGAAGAAACTTCAGATTTTAATCTTGACACTCAAGACAAGGAATTTCTTGATTTTCATAGAATCATAGAATCACCAGGTTGGAACGGACCCACTGGATCATCAAGTCCAACCATCCCTAACACTCCCTTAAACCGTGTCCCTAACCACTTCATCAACCCATTCCTTAAACACCTCCAGACTAGACCACCTCCCTGGGCACCCTGTTCCAGTGCCCGATGACTCTTTCCGTGAAAAAATTTTTTCTGAAATTTGTGGATATCTTTCAGGTACTTTTTCCCAGTTTAGCCATTCCTGGACAGATCAGTAGCTAAAACTGTGCCACTTCTAGTCCCAATGTCCTCCTCAGGAAAGGGAAAAGGGAAAATGAGAATCACTGGTCAGAAACTAACACTGAAATACCTTTAATGCAACAATAACTTGAAAAAGAAGATAATTATTGATAAGAAAACAGTAAAATACATAAAAGTACACAAAAAAACACTTCAAACTCCCCAGTAACCATACCTGAGTGCTCATGCTGCATGGCAGGCACAATGAAAGTCCTGAACTGCCCTCAGTGGCAGCCAGGAGCTGGACAGAGGAACACATGAATGGAACCAGGGGCAGACTGACAGGTGAGGTTCTCCCTGACTATTGGCCATCAGAGAAGAGGGAGAGAACCTGAACATTCATAGAATCATAGAATCACTAGGTTGGAAAGGACCCACTGATCATTGAGTCCAAACTTTCCTGAAAATCCCTAAACCATGCTCCTAAGCACTTCATCCACCTGACCCTTAAACACCTCCAGGGAAGGTGACTCAACCACCTCCCTAGGCAGCCTGTTCCAGTGCTCAATGACCCTTTCCGTGAAATTTTTTTTCCTGATGTCCAGCCTGAACCTCCCCTAGTGGAGCTTGAGGCCATTCCCCTTTGTCCTGTCCCCTGTCTCTTGGGAGAAAAGGCCAGTTCCCTCCTCTCCACAACCTCCTTTCAGGTAGTTGTACAGACCAATAAGGTCTCCCCTCAGCCTCCTCTTCTCCAGGCTAAACGATCCCAGCTCTCTCAGCTGTTCCTCATAATACTTGCTTTCCAGCCCCCTCAGCAGTTTCGTTGCTCTACCCTGGACACCCTCCAGAACCTCAACACCCTTCTTGTGGTGAGGGGCCCAGAACTGAACATAGTATTCAAGGTGCAGTTTCACCAGTGCCGAGTACAGAGGGAAAATAACTTCCCTGGTCCTGCTGGTCACACCGTTTCTGATACAAGCCAAGAGGCCATTGGCCTTCTTGGCCACTTGGGCACACTGCTGGCTCACGTTCAGTCAGCTGTCAATCAACACCACCAGGTCCTTCTCCTCTAGGCAGCTTTCTAGCCAGACTTCTCCTAGTCTGTAGCACTGCATAGGGTTGTTGTGCCCCAAGTGCAGGACCCAGCATTTGGCCTTATTAAACCTCATGCCATTGGCCTCGGACCAGCCGTCCAGCCGGTTCAGATCCCTTTGAAGAGCTTCCCCACCCTCCAGCAGATCCATGCTTCCACCCAGCTTAGTGTCATCCGCAAACTTGCTAAGAGGGCACTCAATGCCTTCATCCAGGTCATTGATAAAGACATTGAACAGGGCTGGACCCAGTACCGAACCCTGAGGAATCCCACTTGTAACTGGCCTCCAGCTGGAGTTAACTCCATTGACGACCACTCTCTGGGCCCGGCCATCCAACCAGTTTTCAACCCAGGAGAGTGTGCACCCATCCAGGCCAGAGGCTAACAGTTGCTGAAGCCAAATGCTGTGAGAAACTGTCAAAGGCTTTACTGAAGTCCAAGAAGACTACATCCACAGCCTAGGCCATAGAAGGCAATCAGGTTAGTTTGGCAAGACCTGCCTTTCGTGATCCTATGTTGACTGGGCCTGATCACCTGGTTCTCTTGCATGTGCTTCATGATAGTACTCATGATCACCTGTTCCATGACTTTCCCCAGCACTGAGGTCAGACTGACAGGCCTGTAGTTCCCTGGATCCTCCCAGGAGCCATCCTCTTCATCCTTGGGGATTGGTTCCACCTGCAGCGCTTCATATTTGTTCATCAGGGGGATCTGGGGGTTTGTTGTCTGGGTGGGGAAGCAGGTTTCCTGGAACTTGCTGCCATTCCCCATCTCTTGTTCCCCCAATCTTGCAGTTTGCAGGTGGGTGTTGCTCAGCCGCACCAGCTCCAACAGCCTGCTGAGTTTGTGAGAGGGCGCTGCTCCAGTGATCTCTCTCCCTCTCACATTCCCTGATGGTCCTTAGTCTATTTACCTCCTCCCTCAGCTCTGCCACCATGCGAAGGAGTTCCCCCACACGAGCACAGCTTCCACAAGCGGAGCCAGTGCCAGAGGCGTGAGCTGGTGTGGGAGGGGGCACTGCCTACAGCCCAGGGTCTGGGGAGCTGCATGGACCCACTGAGGCTCTGTCTGGGTGGCAACATCTATCCCACTTGCTGCAGCATTAGGTGCGGTTGTAATCTTCTGCCGGGTAGCCACCATGGTCCACGGTCCCTTCTGGCCGGCCTCCAGTCCCTCTCTGCTCCAACCGCTGCTCGAACTGCCCCATTACACTGACGTGCGGCGGTCCCAAGGGACCGTTTAACTCTCCCGCAGTAGCTGTCGGGACCGCCCCCTCCCGTCAGGCACCGCGAGGAATCGTCCGCTCCCGCGTGTCAGGAGCCGAGCGCTGCCGGACTCGCTGCCGCCTACGTTTTCCTGGGATTTTCCCGTCTCAGGAAGTGTCCCTCCGCCTCAGATGCCCCCCCCCCCCCCCATCCCCCACACACACCATCCTGCCGCTGGTCTCTAATCTTTTATATTGAGTACGATGTGTGACATGGAATACTTTGCTGGCCAGGAGGGGTCACTTGTGCCTCTCCATACTCCCTAGTAGGTTTGACAAACCTTGACAGCATATCTGAGGTGGCTTTAATTTGCATAGGAGGAGTATCTGTGAGCAGTGGCTTCTCTTCACACCAATGGCCCATAACTATCACGCTGAAAACTCGGAGAAAAGTGTCTTACTTCAGCCCAAACCAGCACAGTGCTGTCCAGGACAATGTTGGCGCAAAGCATTTCAGCATTTGACATATTTTTCTCTTGAAAGGGAGCAGGGCAGATGATTGTCTTCAGTCCGTATCATGTCTTTCAAAGGCTGGTTTCTTGCTTAGTTTTGTCATTCACACAACCTCAAGACAGAAGGATTTTGTTCCTTTTGAGGGATATCAAGATCCTAACAATGAAATAGACAGACAATTTTCAGTGTAAGTGTGATTGCCCATTTCATGGAGTCACAGAAAGGTTTGGGATGGAAGGGGCTTCAAAGATCATCTTGTTCTACCCCCCTTGCCATGAGCAGGGACATCTTTCACTAGATCAGCTTGCTCCAAGCCTCATACAATCTGGTCTTGAACACCTCCAGGGATGGGCCATCCAGAATTTCTCTGAACAACCTGTTTCAGTGCCTCACCACCTGCACAATAAAAAATTTCTTCCTAATATGTAATCTAAGTCTACACTCTTTCAGCTTAAAACTGTTACTCCTCATCCCATCACTGCACTTCCTGATAAAGAACTGCCCCCTCCCATCTTTCCTGTAGGCCCACTTTAAGTACTGGAAGGCTGCTATAAGGTCTCCCCGGAGCCTCCTTTTCTCTAGGTTAAACAAATTCAATTCAGAATATTTTATTTACTGATGTTTCTTTTTAAGCTCTACTGAAATATTACTTAGATTCTGTGAAGAAAATAAATTTGAACTTTGTCTGACATAGATCCATTTTCTTAATTTCTGGGCTAAGCTCCTCCTGTGTCTTCACTAACCAAGTCTATTTTACTTGGCCATAAATTAAACTAATTTTTAAACTAATTTTACCCAAGTCTAGTCTATGATGTCTGTGACAGTACTTATAAAGTGATCTCCTTGCTCTTATCTTAAGCTATGAACTTCATCTTCTCCATCACCCTATTGAGAAGGAGGAGTGAGAAAGCAACTGGATGGGGCCACTACCAGTGTGCCCTTTCTTAAATTTGCTTTTTCAGAGGCACCACCACCTTGACTAAAAGGTTTAGCTGTGCCTTGCAGTGGGTTCATTGGAGCCAGCTGGAGGTGGCTGTGTCTGGCACAGGGCAGACACAACCTCTCGTCATAGAGACCACTCCTAAAACTTCCCCGTTTCCAACACCTGATAACCGCACCCAATAAAAACTATGACAGTTGTGCAGCTGAGATTAAGAGAAGTGAGTAGCTTTATTGTAAATGCAGACATTTTAGAACACTCATTGTCCCTGTTTTTCTACAGGTAAATTTTCCGTTTGCGTCATAGAAATGTGTCTGTGTCATTGTAAAAGTTAAATATAGGTCAGTTCATTGCCATTAGTGCTTGGACGAACTGCATGTTGATTAACAGCTAATATTTGAATGATTTAGAAGACTGTAACAGACTGAAGCAGAATTTTGTGCAAGAGACCTGCTGTTTCTCATGTTCACTGGTGGTGTCCACTAGTCTTAAACCGTTTAGATGCTTTCCCCAATGTTTGTCTTTCTATCTGCTTATATGTGAAATATAATGAAACAGGGTTTGTAAGTAAAGTAGAAAAAGAAAAAAAAGAACACAGGAAATGAAAATAAAATACTGTCTCATTATTTTCTTCACAGATTTCAGAACTGCATAAGTATTAGTTGCAATGCAAACTACACAGTTATGTTTTAACTATTATAACTAGGTAACACTTTAGAAAATGTTATTTAAAACCTAATCAAATACATAAATAAATAAAAAAATAAGTCTTAGGTTTGGAAGCTTTTATAGAATTATTTCATTGACTTTATTATTTTGGTCCAGGCCTAAATGGAGGTTTCTATTCATTTTTATTTCATTTCTAACACAATTGGGGTTTTTTTTTTTTCTATTTCATTTAAAGTGAGCACTTTAAATCCTTTTGGTTTTGTAGTTTGGAGCCTGTTATCCATGATGACAATTCACTAGTTGGAAACTTGAAGTTTGTCCATTTTTTTTGTTAAGTTGAAGAACAAATAAATTCTTCAATGAAGAAAAAAATCAAAAGCAACAGCTTTTTGGAGAAGAATTTACCATTATCATGTACTGTACGGTTCTGACCTAGCTGTTGCATGAGATAGATAGTAACTATATAATTCCTTTTGGTTCCATGAGTCATACTTTACTTTCACCATCAATTTCTATTTTGCAAAAGAAATAAGAAATAAAAAGGGTGCTGTTTCACTATCAAAGAAAAGCAAAGTGGCTTTTTCTGCCTCTGGAAGTTTAATTTGTTGCATCATCATTCTTCATAATGAGTGAGAGATGCTAGTGGAACTCATACACTGATATATGTGGCTGCTTACAAGAAGCATTTTTCTCAGATATTTTAGAACAAAAAAAGCAAGAAAGGAAGAAAAGCAAGAAAGGAAATAACCTACTCTATTCTTATGCTTTGAACTCCAAAAATTGAATTAAGTGAAATGGGGAAATTTTATCCAGCAGCAGAACATTCTGATGAAGATTACTATTTTGATTAATAACATTGAAATAATCTTGATGGTTGTAAAAGGATCTCTGATGAGTGAAATATCGTACTTGCATTTAGTATAGAATTATGTCACTTCTCTTATTAATAACATTAGTAGACCTCAGTTTAGAGTCCATCAGCTCATTCTTTAGGAAATTCAATTTACTTGGCTACATTTTAGTTGGAAAAAAGAGCTGAGAGAAATGCAAAAATAGAGAATAAAGAGCACAGAAAATGCTGTTTCCTTTTACAGTGCATTCACTTTGTCAGTATCTTCTTTGTTAGTAGCTGAGGAATGATGCCTAAGAATAAATGCTACCTTTCCCATCTTGTCTTTTTTATTAGTTCTGTATTTGGAGACTTTATTGCAGTGGAATGCTGTAAGATTTTAGTCACTTAAATGAAACAGAATTTGTTTACTGTGATTTATGTCATCTTATCAAAAGTGTCTTAAGTCTGAGAAAAACAGATGATTTTAGATGTCAAAGTCTTTTTGCTATATCCTTCCTAAGGAGAAAAATTCAATTTGATGACAACCCTTAGTACCAAGGTAATAAAAATTTCCTCTGAAGATGTGTTCTAAATCATGTGGTGATCTGTGTCATATTTAATTGCATTAAATAGTTAAATAAAAAGTTTAAAAGTTCAGGCCATGTAATAACATGCAAATTCAACATATTGAGCTTTTACTGTTCCCTAAAGCTTAAAGCTGTTTCTAATTTTATAATTATGATTTATTTAAAATAATCTGTATCACTGCCTCTTACAACAGAAGAGTGAAAGATTTACCCTAAGGTTACAAATGCATTTCCTAATTTCTTCTGCATTTTCATTCATCAATAATGAGAAGTGGTCAGAGACGTAGGAAAGTTCTGAAAAGATCTCTGTGGAGCCAACAGGACATAAGAATTTTGCTGTGGGTCATTGTGCTCCACACCTTTGATAAGCCTACTCTAAGTAATATAGACTGGTGTTCAATAACTTTAAACTTAAGAATCTTGTCTTTAGTCAAGTCTTTTTAATTCTGTACTTTCTGGACTAATTCTAAATGCTTTCCTGTTCATCTTTTGTGATTCTATAATATTTGAACTGGAAGAAAAAAAGGTATATCTGAAATATATACCAGGAAAAAATTATTGTCATTCTAGCAAAGCAATTATAAAGAGTCATAAGTAAAACTGCCTTGGGTTCTTTTTTTTTATTAAATAGTAACTGGCAGATAAATGCACAGTATGGTTCTCAAATTTACTCAAGTTGAAAGTCTATTCAATAGAACAGATAGGGACGAGTGAATAATGCATATATTCTAATATATTAAAAGAAACAGTGTTACATGCAGAAATCCTCGGTTCTGCATGTTTCTATCTATCACAGCATCCTCACAAGCAGAGAAATCTAATCTTAGCAAATAATATAATTTAACTTGGGAGCCTCCAACATAATAAGTACCTATTGGAGTAAGTCCAGATGAGAGCCTTCAAGAGTATCAGAGGGCTGGAACACTTCACCTATGAAGGAAGGCTGAGAGAGTTGGGGTTGTTCAGCCTGGAGAAGTGAAGACTCTGGGAGACCTTACAGCAGCCTTCTAGTAAGTAAAGAGAGCCTACAAGAAAGTTGGAGAGGGTCTTTCTTGCAAGAGCATGTAGAGATAGAACAAGGGTTGGTGGCTTTAAACTGAAGGAGGGCAGATTTAGGTTAGAAATTCTTCACAATGGGAGTGGTGATACAGTGAAGCAGGCTGCTCAGAGAAAGGGAAGATACCTCTTCCCTGGAAGTGTTTAAGGTCAGATTGGACTGGGCTTTGAGCAACCTGGTCTAGTGGAAGTTATCTCTGCCTGTGGCTGAGAGGTTGGTACTAGATGGTTTTTAAGATCAGTGCCAACCCTATCTGTTCTATGATTCTATGATTCTATGGTTATCAGACTAACACAAAGCAGCATAACAATTCGTAACAAAAAACTTCAAGCAACAAGAACTCCTAAGAGTAACCTACTTTTGTTAGGTTTTGTATTCAAACATCACCAAAATCTAACCACACACTGAGAAGTAGTCTCATTAAATGCAATTTATTTGAAATGAACTAATTATTTCCTTGTCATGTTTCCTTAATTTTCCTTTTTTTTTCTGTTCATAACACGTTTTCAAACTGCAATTCTGTATGTTTCTAAAGAATTTTACGTGTCAACACAGAACATTTCCTCTGTGACCTACAGCCTATAACTAAATATATGTTTTCTTTATGCTCTTGAAACAACTTTTTTCTCCTCAAAGCTTCATAATTATTTGTATAAACACTCAGGTACATTAGTCTGTCTTTAAATCATGAGACTAATATGAATATTTTCAGTGAATATTAAAAACTGTATGCTCCTAAAATTATTATCAAAATTATATATTGATTCTATCATGCTTAATTGAGGATAAGGATAGATGAAACTCAGCCTTTTGGGGATATTATTTCACAATCAGCTGTACATTTACTTGCTAAAAAGTCATTCTTTACGTGAGGATTTAACGAAAATATTTTCTTTGTATGTATATATTCCCTAAAATCCAAAATATTTATGCTTTCCTTATGTACACACTAGTTTTAGCACGTAGTTGTGATATCTGAAGTCTCTGCTATTCAGAAAACAATACAAAGAAAAACATGTAACAGCTCAGGGAAGTAACACTGTCAATTTTCAATAAGGGAATTCAGACATTTTAGTGCTGTGCTCTCAGTCATTGTAGAAAGGTCACCCCAGATGGTGCAGATGACGCACATGGCAAACAGGAAGGCAGGCAGAATGCAGGTTTGAACATAAGAGAAATAGTACTACATCCGTTAGTCTGAGTAGTGTAAAAAAGAACACCTCAAAAAATTATGTTAGACCATTGCATAGCAAAACTACCTCTTGGTAGACTGCTTTCTAATTTAAGCTATAGGGTATGCGTTAGTTCAGAGAAGAATTTACAAAAGGGTTAGAAGGAAAGGAAATGGAGCAGCTTTATTACAAACTGGCAATGACTGAAGGTACTGCCTGAGTGAGATATCACAGGGTGGTGGTCAGGGTGAAAATACAACAGCTGTGTTTTGCTTTGAATGGAGGAGGATCTGAAATGTAAATATATAAATATTACTCATTACATTTCTGTTAAGCTCTGATGTGAATTACACAGGTGCCCTGGAGCCTTATAACCATCTGGGTACTATGCTAGCTTGACAGGCTATGGACAGAAACAACAGTCCTGCCAAGAAAAATAACTGAAAGCAATCTGTGTTTCACCAGCCCTAAAAAATAGCATAGCTTATTTTTCAAGTGCAATCCTCATTCATTATAACATTCTGTTGCTTAATAATATTAACTGACTCCATGTAAAGCAACCAATTAAAGAAACTACTTAGCAGCCCTGTGCAGATCAGCTTCAGGCAGTAATTTGTCCTAGAAATCAGATAGAAATTGATGTAAACCGATACATGCAGAACTGCATCTCCTCCACTGATTATTTTTTCTACTCCCTGTCCCGTGTCTGTAAAGATCAGGTGCAGCCTGGTCACTATTTTTGATTTCCTTTTGACTCAAATACACTTTTTCTAAGCTGTTTTCATTTTCAGGAAAAGAATAGGTACCTTAAGGCTGTCAGCTTATTTTTTGCCTGGTACAAACTGCCATAGTTACACCACTTCAGAGTGTGCTCTTCTTTCTCTTGCCTCTGCATAATCTATTCTTACGAGCCTTCTGTCATTTCATTTGTGCTACGATGAAATCCAGCTGACTCTTTCTGAAGGGCATGTCCTTCTCTGCAAGCAACACAAGCTTAAGTTTTTTGGATCCTTTGACGAGGTACATGATTATTAATTAATTACACTTTATACAATTCTGTCTATATCTTGATCCTTATAAACATTCCTAAATATCAGGTCCCAGCCTACAAAAAGCATTTAAGTCTTACAGATATTTCAGAAAATAATTTCTTTGCAGAGGGGATGGAGGCAGCCCACTGAAAAGACAGTGACCAGACATGTTTTAGAATCTTAGCTAGTTCCACTATGTACAAATAAAAGCATTTTGTTTTTCTTGCAGAATATTTAAATAAACAATCTGATCCTTGGAAATTTAATAGCAAATGTATACATAATCAGAGTCCTCTGACTATTTTTAATATTTTCACTGCAAGTTTTCATCATACTTTAATAGAAATCTTGAATCCTAAATAATTGAGACTATCTCTGCATTATATAATAAAGTCCCCACAGCCCTGCTGAATTAAGTCAATATCAATTATTCCAGTTCATTCTGTAGATCAAGCCCAAGGCTCTGTTTACTCATGTTTCCAAAAATTAGGTGCAATTTATAGCAATGTCATTCTTTTTATCTTGTCAAAGTTTCTTTTTTTTATATCCACTGCATTCTACTTTGTATCTTGCGTCCCAGTATTACCATAACATAACTTTTCCTCTTTGTATGCAGTTCACTTGGAGTGAAAAGCAAAGTGCCTGGAAAGAATGAAGCAAACATTTTCTGGGAACTGGAGCACCACAGATGCACAGAAGAAAGATGGAAATTTTAGAGTCCACATGATGACAGTTAATATATAACAAGTACCATGACCACAAAGTGTAGGCTTGCTTTAAAATTTCCTTTTCAAAAGTGGATAATGGCATTATCTTTTCATATATGAAATAGCAAAGGGGAGACTGAGTTGATATTGTATCCCTTCTCTGACTTATTTTTTCAAGACTACCCACTGCATTCTTTTTCTCCGTCCTGTTGTCAGCCTGTCATGCTGTATTCCTGTAGGAATTTTTTATTGTTTTTTTTTTTCTTAGATTATTTTTATTGCTATGGATCTAGGTTTCTTTTTCTTTTCCTTTCCTCCCTCCCCCAGCTTTTTGTATATTATATTTATTTGTTTGTTGTTATTTTTTATTATTTTGTGTTTGATGATAGTATGCAGTTAACAAGATTCCAATTGGTTATTCTTGGTTTCTAAACATACAGCTTCCACTGGAAGGTGTACGCTATACCAGGAAACAGTAGTTGTTTCAGATTTCCTCTCATTCTCATCTCCTCTTCACACAACACTTACACACTTCTGAAAATGTTTAATGCAGGTCCCATTTGGTTGAGGCCATATAATTTCTGTATTACAATATGTGAACCAGGTTTTACACAGATATTGAAAAAACTTTGGATTCATAAAGCTTATAAACAAGTGAGTTGAATGCACCTTCTTATTAACAGTATACAAGAACATTCAATAAATTTGCTCTAAGTGTTGCAACATGTGCAACGGCAAGGTTGATACAAGTGTTTTCATTTGAGGATGAAACTATTTCGCTGAAAACAGTTAAATTAAGGTAGGCAATTAAGTCAAATCATAACTGGAGACTTGAAGTTACAGTCAATTACATACAATTCAGAACTGAGATACTGAAAAAAACAATGTAGATAAACGGAATATTGTAAGCAGAAACAATATTTGAAAAAGCAAGACTTTCAAAGATGTAAGGGTGGTATTCTCATTCTTTGTACTATCTGTCTGTCAGTTTACCTAGGTTTTAGAAAATTGTAAATCTACTTAAAAAATTAGTGTTTGAAAGTGATAAGCAGCTTTCCAGAGGGTTTACTGAATAGTTGTCTCTACTGACAATAGTATCTCTGCTGGTACTGCAGTACTATTTTCAATTCCCATCAAAATTCACATCTGAACTAGATATTATATTAATATATGGTGACACTTTCTCTTAAAGATTTTAGAGAATCTTATGAAAAGCTATGAACTTCCTCAAGCTTAGCAGCCTGAGATATATGAATCCTTACCTCATATCCATTTAGAGCAAATATCGTACATTATATGCTCTTTATCATCTATTGAAATAGCCTGTCTTTCTTCACCAGCTCTGAAAAGAAGGTTAACTGCCAAGTTAAAGCCTGAATTTAAATGTTATTTACTGTCTTATTTGGTGAGGTGCTTCTCTTGAGAGTGGGACTGAAATATGCTAGAGAATCTTGTGTAGCCAGAAGAATGTTTATAATGTAGGTCACATGAAAATCAATCTGTGCCCATTAACCCACAGAAATTCCACACAAAATCAAACTCTCCAAGCCCCATGGTCTATCCTCCATGAGACAGCATTGGTTTAATACAAAATCTAAATAGAACGTTGTCATTCACATTTAGATACAATGATGTTCTGAATAAGATAGGTCTGTAATGGGAAAACAATATATTTTATTAGGCCAACTTAGAAGGGAAATATTGGCACATTTTCAGATGCATTATACTTTTTTACCAAGTTAAAGAGTTATTTCACAGTCTGAAGATGATCTACTTTTAATCATACAAATTTCCAAAGCTGATTATGTCTCAGAAATACTAAGTTGTGTAAAGACTTCCATTCATTTAATCTACTGAGCCGTTAGCTCAAGTGTTGTAGATGATTTAATTACTGTGGGAAAGAAGCAGTATGTGGCAGGACAAAAGATGCACTAAAACAAACAAAAAAACCCTCAGAAAACTTAAAATGGTAAAACTAGATCAATGCTATGCACATCTAAACAAATACAGGAAACCATTCAAAGCTTTAATGCCTTAAACTTTTACCTGAAATCAGCCAGTAGATACTGGGAATGCCTAATGGCAGAAGTAATGCATTTCCTATGGGAATTCTATTTAATGAAGGAACTGCTAGATTCTGCACTGTGGGGTTTTAAATTTTTGTTTATTGGGGGAGTGGGAGCTGTAGCCCAATAACTTCATTTAAATTCCTCTTTGAAAGAGGTGTGTGGCTGTGTCTCTGCATATGTCTGTAAAGATGGATGACTCAGTTTGGGGATTTTCACAGGAGCAAAATAAACTGTGAGATCAGTGAAAAGCTACAACCAAAATTTATTTTTTTCTTATACCTACAACTACCTTTTGACTTTTTTCTCTCTTTTGTGCCTAATACGAATTTTATAAATCTGTTCTAGTGTTCTTCCCTGTCTGAGGACACAATCTTTTTTTACTGAAACTAACTTTGGGACATTTTATAACACAGAAATGGATCTTTATCTTCCTCATGGGCACAAGTTTCCTTCTGTCTGCAGATTTGGAAGGGAATGCCCTAAAATAATAATGAAAATGTACTTCTAGAGCAGTATTTCTTAGCTCTCATTTCAAAAACACAACAGCAGTGGATCAAGGTGATCAAAAGTACTTTTAGAAACTAAAACAAAAAGCAGCCACAATTAAATAAAAACAAACAACATTTGCATTTATTGCATTTTATTCTTTTATATCAACTAGCTTATGCCAGTTTCTTGCAATATATGAAAAGCTAACTGAGCTTATTAGTGATATTGTTGCTTTCCTAGTAACTATAATTTTGTGGTTGTTTTCTTCAACTAATAGATCATCACTTTGGAATGGCTGAGAATCATTAATGCAGAAAATCATCAGTGACCCCACACAGTTGTTTTGTGAAATTTGTTTATATAAAATAATTTGGTATACCAACTGTGTAATTTTGTAACAACTTACTCAATTTTAGTGGGGAATTACAGAAGTTTCTTGAATGCCTTTTAATGAAGAAGCTAATTCAAATTTGGCTCTAGAGGTTCAGATCGTAAGCAGTATAAATGACTCCCCTCTTTTGTCTTTTTACAAGTTTAAGGAAAACTGTCTGGGAAATAACATCAAGTTTCAGTTGAAAACATGTTTAAAACTTGTTAGAAGGTTTTTACCACAAGTAGACAAGGATTCTTTTGTAAATTTGCTTGTCTGGAATGCACCTGCGTTCACTGGGAGCAAACCTCTGGGAAACAGAAGGTGAGAGATCCCTTCTCCATCACCCACCAGCAAGATTGTTTACCTCTGAATTTCAGAAATTGACTATTTAAAGCTCATAATGTTTTTAAAAAAACATATATATATAAAGTATAAACAAGGCCTGATTTTGGCAAGGAACATTTCTCTTTCTCTTGCTTTCCTTCACTTCCTTTCATTTTCTCTCAGAATATTTGTTATAGTCCAAAGAGAATAAAAATGTGCTGAAATGCTTTCTTCTTCAGTTCTCCAAGTACAATATAGGCTACTTGAGCTTGAGATGCAGGCTTCGGATGTGACTTATTCTGTTCTGGATTGCCAAGGTTCAGAGTGGTTTATACAGTCCTTCTTGGAGCTTTATTTTATATTTCTTCTAAAAGCTATCTCTGAATTATGAATAAGCCTAAGAAAAAGCCAAACAAAGCAATGTTTATTTTATGAATGAAACTCCAGTATAGATAATGGAAAAACCACCCTAAAAAAACCCCAAACTCGTGTTATTGTAATTCACTTCTGCAGTAATTATATGCTCCAAGAAGCTAAAAAAAAGGAAAAAAATGCAAAACTAAGTTTTCCCAGTGTTATAACTTTATGTATATATATGAGTACCATGCTCTCACAGTTACACAAAATTGTTATTTACATTTTTTAATGCTAGTAAAATAGTTGTGTTTTGTTACAGAGATTATTTTCTGCAATTGATAGCAATTTCTGATACTACTAATTAATTCATTTTTTCAGGAATGTACTTGTAGACTTCCTGCTTTAAAATTCCTTTATGGAATGATTAAATTTAATAAGTAATTTCCATAAGTATGCGTTAGTTTTACGAAAAGTGAAGTACATTCAAGTAAGTTATATTTTTACTTAGTAATTTTTTTGTTTGACTGAAATGCCATTTTGAACAATGTTGATGTTGAAGTAGTTCTTGCTCTATTAAAGGACAACTTAAGAACAAGGAGCTAGACTGAGTTCTTAGACAGGAGTAGGTATTTAAGTTACTGAGTGCTTGAACTTCTAAAATACACTTTTAAGCTTCCAACATTTTTTTCTTATTTTCCCATCAACTATTCCTGCAGCAGTACCCTCCAAAAGACCCTAGAGGGAAATCTTTCCTAGCTTGGAAAGAAGCTTGGACTTCAAGATCCAGCATTATATCAGCTACAAGAAAATGACAGTTGCTTCAGGTCAAGCCAGCAATGACCAGTTTTAGATTAAGTTCAGCTCGTTAAATTTTTCAAAGGCAGAAAAAAACAAATATCACTGTCCAATTAAAGTTTCTTGTGCTTTAACAGAGAAAACATCTCTTTTCCGTTCATAGCAGACACTATCATCACAGTGCACAGTGGTTTTGAAGATATGAATTTCAGCACGTGTGAACATCCAGAGAATGTAAGCTTGAGGATGAGCATTAACCAATACACAGTCACTAAGTTTCATGAATAATGTTTTATAGAAAGAAAATTTGTCTTTAATTCATAGAATCATAGAATCCCTAGGTTGGAAAAGACCTTTGAGATCATCAAGTCCAACCAGTCCACTACTGAATCATATCCCTAAGCAACTGATCTGCCAGTCTTTTAAATACCTTCAAGGATGACCACTGAATGACCTCCCTGGGCAGCCTGTTGCAGTGCTTGGTAACACCTTCAGTGAAGAAGTGCAGGCAGCTCTGCTGAGAGCACAAAAGGCGCTGGCTGATCTGAAAAGGGCAAAGAAGATTTTGTGAAGCAACTTAGAGGATGCTTAAGTATGTCAGCAGAGGCTGACATTACAGCTGCTCCCTGGGTGTTGGGCCAGTAGGGAAACTGTTTTTTCCAGTTTTACAGACGAGGCTGCTGTTCTGGCAGGGGAAGCTGCCACCTATTGTTGGGATTGAGGGGGTGGTGAAACCCCATCCACTGCTTGATCTTGCCCCCAAACTGACCCGTGATTAAAACAAGAGGTCACTTAGAGGAGGGAGAGGATAGGAGTAGTTTTTCTGAGCAAGAAGTTGAGGGACTCTACAGACCAGGAATTATTTTGATGTTGGATGCAGACCCAGAGGCTGAGTGTGCAGCTCGGCAGCAGGGTGCTGTGGATGAAACCAAAGTGATTGGATCGCCACTGCTGGACAGTATTTGGGGATGTTGTGAAACTGTTTTTCCAGTTTAGAGAATGAGAGTCATTGGTTTTGGGAGGAGGGGGTGGTGAAATCGGGTCCTAGTCCAGATTCTGCTCCCGAACTCCAAACCCTGATTATTATTAATGAGAGGGTGGCAGATACTTCTATTGCTCTTGATGCAGATCCTGATTTCAAACTTCAGCCCCTAAATAATATTGATGAGGGAAAGAAGTCTGAAACCTCAACTGCAACAAAAGCAAATGCACGTGCCCTAACGGAGCTGGCTGAATTGCAGGAGCTCACCCAGTTGCTGGAGCATGAGGGAGCACCATGTTTTATGATTCAAACAGTACTTTGCTCGGGTGGAGTAAATGGATTTTCAGAGCAGGATGATGTGATTGCGATCCCTATTCCTGGGATTGGCCATCTCACTGGAAGCGTACAAAAGGCAGTTTGCTTGCAGTTGATGTGTGCCCCGATGCTAATCTTAGCAAACCCAGGCAAAATTATTCCTCTGAGAAGACAAGTGCCTGACTCCTTGAAGCTTTGCAAAGTTTCACTGAGTCAGTTAGGATAGAGGTTTCTCTGACATTTAATGCCTGCCCTGCCTCTGGCTGACCTGCATTGATTGGCAAAAAAACGACAGCCCCCATACAAAAGCCACTCCCTCACTTGAGAAAAGAAAATGCCTGCTACCCCTTTAAAAAAGGGAACAGCAGCTGCTACTTCAGCTCCTGTTGGTAAGATAACCGTCCCCCTCAGGCTGAAGAGACTCATGGAGCTACCTTTAGCCTAGCCGAAAAGCAGCTAGTGGACTTACATTAGATGGCTCACAAAAAAACAAAGATGGGGATTTATTGGCTACTTTCCCCCTTGGCAAATCTAGGACAGCGAGGACAGCCTGTCCTGGCTAGCCTCCCAGATTTTGAGAGGTAACTCTTACTCTAAAAACCCCACTTAAACTGTATGTGTGAGTAGCCACTCATGCCCACAGAAAGGTGAATAAAAGAAATACATGATGGATTGTTCCTTCTTTTGAAATTCAGTCCTGTCTCTGACCGACTTTTCTTTTTCTTGCTTTTCATAAGGAAAAAAACTTGATGATCCACCATGGAGCCACATGGACCAAGGACATGTCCTGACATGTCCTGCTATGACCTTCACCGCTGAAGATGGGCTGAGATCTTTTCACACAGCTGTTGATTTTGTGTTTGGTTTTAATATGATCAATGTGAGTACTTTCACTATATTTGTATTACAGATTTTTGGGTTTCCCTAAGTTAAATATTTCTTTTCATAAGGAAGTCGCATATTTCTCTCCATAGTCTCTGTTAATGCTATTATTGCTCCTCAGGAAGAGAGATCTAGACCCACTGATCTCAACTGGAAGCAAGAAAGTGCTGGTGAAGGTTATTCTTTGAGAATGTCATCATCACACAGTTTTCTGAGTTCTGTCCTTGGGATCTGAAATCCCATCCTTTAGAGAAACCAGATTACCATGAGGCTTTATATGCGCCTCAAGTTTCCTAATACTCTGGCTTTAAGCTCCCTAAATTTATCTGAGCCAGTGGGAATCTGGTTACAAAACTGAACCTTAAAATTTTTGGGAAAATATATGGCACCTTGTGAGTGCTTCAAAATTATTATTGCTTGTGGGTTATGCACTAAGACGAGTTGTTTATTTACCATTGCTATTAATCTAAGGGATAGAAAACTAAAGAACTGTGGCTTCAACTCTATTTGTTAAAATGTTATTTTTCGATTGTTAGATTTATACTCATACTGGTTCACTCAGCTATTATATTAATCCTGATCCTTCTATAATCATGCATACCATCCTGGTTGTCTTTACCTTCCCATCCTTCTTTCTCTATGCAGTATATCCTGATCCCGAACTCTTCTTGTCTTTTGACTGCGCAAGTGGAAATAAGCCTGGGTGCGAGTTGACAGCTCATGGGTCTGGGAAATAACCCTGTCTTTCAGCTGGGCAAGTTGATAGCTTGTGGATCCAGGACATGACTATCCCTTCGTTTTCTCTCTTCCTCCACCTTACTCTCCTTATCGTCTCCCCTTCCTACAAGAGTCACCACTATAGACAGCATGGACTTGAGTTTTGGATTCGAGTTCTATGACAAATGTTTAAGTCATAAGGGTGGAATGTAAAGCAGGACTTTGCTTTTTTTGTTGCCTTAAACATTTTGTCTGAAGGCTGGCCATTTGCATGCTCATTTCGTGGAGGTGGTGCAGTAGCAGACCTCCCCAAGGACGGAGCTTGGGATATCACCTGAGGGTCTCGTTGTGGCACCATGTTCAATGGAGGAGAGGTGCAGGAGCAAGCACCGCTCCCCCTTGCCAGGCCGAGCTCAAGGTCTGGTGCGGCTGCTACAGGGGGAGGTGATGCAGCAGCAGGCGCTGTCCCTGTCCCTTCCTCCAGTCACCGAACTGCCCGGGCCAGACCCTCCTGAAAGACACGTGGCAAGAGCACCCCAACACTTGCTGATGGTGGTCGGGCAGGCCTTATAAACAAACTTGCTAGGAGCCACACGGGGTTGCTCTCACTCATGCGTTCTCTCTCTCTCTTGCGACCATCATTTTGACCGGACCAGCCTGGACCATATGGCCTGGAAGAAACTGCTGCTATGACCACATGTTCCCAAGGAAGTGCTGCTGCCCGTTACTAAACAGTTCCATTGCAATGCTAAGGAATGAGGGGCAGGAGGTCAAAGAGAAACAGTTGATTAATGCCTGGCTCTGATCCTGGTGTGAGGAGAGAGGCTTTGGGTTCTTTGATCATGGGGTGACCCACGCACCCCCAGGCTTTCTTACTAGGGATGGGACATGCTTGTCTCCTAGGGGGACTAAAGTCCTTACTAAATATCTAGCTAGGCTCTTAAATAGAGCTTTAAACTAGATGTAAAGGGGGGAGGGGGAGGAGACCAGGCTAGTCAGGGGTGAACCTGGAAATGGGACTCCAGTGACTGAGAGATGGTGGGCTGGAGAGGACCACCAGTACACCACCACAGAACAAGTGGGGGTGACTACACATTGGGGACATTAAGGACGAAACTGGCACTGTGGCGTTGTTTATTCCAAGGACCGGTCAATTGGGAATGAACTCTATTCCCATTATGAGGGAAGGTTGGCCAGCATGGGCAATAAGAAGGAGGAGTTGGAAGCTGTTGTAGGGCAAGGTGACTACGATGTTGTTGCCATCATGGAAACATGGTGGGATGACTCGTATAACTGGAGTGCAGCCATGGGGGAGTATAAACTCTTCAGGCAGGACAGGACAGGTAGGAGAGGAGGTGGGGTAGCCCTCTATGTTAGAGAGTGCTTTGATACCCTTGAGCTCAAATATGGTGAGGAAGGGACTGAGTGCCTATGGGTTAAAATCAGACGAGCCCACAAGAAGACAGATATTGTGATGGGAGTCTGTTATAGACCACCCAGCCAAGAAGAAGCAGCTGGTGAGCTCTTCTATAAACAGCTGGGAATAGTCTCTAGATCTCTACCTCTTGTTCTCGTGGGAGACTGCAATGTGCTGGATATCTGCTGGAAGTACAATACAGCAGAAAGGAAGCAGTCTAGGAGGTTCCTGGAGTGTGTGGAAGGCAACTTCCTCACACAACTGGTGAGTGAGGCGACGAGGGAGGGTGCCCTCCTGGACCTGCTGTTTGTGAACAGAGAAGGCCTT
The DNA here is from genome assembly GCF_017976375.1 of Cuculus canorus. NCBI lineage: Eukaryota > Metazoa > Chordata > Aves > Cuculiformes > Cuculidae > Cuculus > Cuculus canorus. The sequence goes on from NC_071401.1 coordinate 58,217,339, forward strand.
GTGGGGGATGTGACAATTGGAGGACGCCTGGGACAAAGCGATCATGAGATGAAAGGGTTTTCAGTTCTAGATGAGATGAAGAAGGTGATTAGCAAAACCAATCACATTAAACTTCCAGAGGGCAGACTTTGGACTGTTCAGAAGGTTGATGGGACACAGTCCTTAAGGGCAAGGGAACCCACAAGGGCTGGGCACTCTTCAAAAAGGAAATCCTAGCAGCTCAGGAGCAACCCATCCCTGTGTTTCAGAAAAGGAGCCGACGGGGCCAAAAATCAGCTTGGTTGAGTAGGGAGATCTTGAGAGGCATCTCAAAGAAGAGGAATGTCTGTCAGCTTTGGAGGAAGGGACAGGCGTTTGGGTGGACTACAGGGAGGAAGTGAGATCGTGCAGGGAAAAAATCAAGAGGGCTAAGGCCCAACTAGAAATCAAATTGGCTAAGTCTGTGAAAGATAATAAAAGATCTTTCTACAAATACATTAGCAAGAAAAGGAGGACTAGGGAGAATATTCAGTCCCTATTGGAGGCAGAAGGAACAAAAGTGACAAGGGATGAAGAGAAGGCTGAGGTACTTAATGCCTTCTTTTCCTCAGTCTTTAGTAGTAAGGGAAGTTGTTCCCTCTGTGTACAAACCCAGGAGTTAGAGGAGCAGAATGAGGCTCCTATGATCCAAGAGGAGGCGGTTAGAGACTTGCTTTCCCAACTAGACACCCACAAGTCTATGGGACCAGATGGGATCCACCCAAGAGTGTTAAAGGAGCTGGCAGATGTCCTTTCCAAACCTCTTTGCATCATCTTCCAGCGGTCCTGGCTGACTGGGAAACTTCCGCTGGACTGGAGGCTGGCTGATGTTGTGCCCATCTACAAGAAGAGTTGCAGGGAGGATCTGGGGAACTACAGTCCTGTCAGTCTGACCTCAGTGCTGGGGAAAGTCATGGAACAGGTGATCTTGAGTGCTATCATGAAGCACATGCAAGAGAACCAGGTGATCAGGCCCAGTCAACAGGGGTGTATGAAAGGCAGGTCTTGCCAAGCAAACCTGATCGCCTTCTGTAACCAAGTGACTCGACTACTGGATGAGGGAAAGGCTGTGGATGTAGTCTTCTTGGACTTCAGTAAAGCCTTTGACACAGTTTCTCACAGCATTCTGCTTCAGAAACTGTCAGCCTCTGGCCTGGATGGGCACACACTCTCCTGGGTTGAAAACTGGTTGGATGGCCAGGCCAAGAGAGTGGTGGTAAATTAAGTTAACTTCAGCTGGAGGCCAGTTACAAGTGGGGTTCCCCAGGGCTCGGTACTGGGTCCAGCCCTGTTCAATGTCTTTATCAATGACCTGGATGAAGGCATTGAGTACCCTCTTAGCAAGTTTGCGGATGACACTAAGCTGGGTGGAAGCGTGGATCTGCTGGAGGGTAGGGAGGCCCTGCAAAGGGATCTGAACAGGCTGGACTGCTGGGCTGAGACCAATGGCATGAGGTTTAACAAAGCCAAATGCTGGGTCCTGCACTTGGGGCACAACAACCCTATGCAGTGCTACAGACTAGGAGAAGTCTGGCTAGAAAGCTGCCTAGAGGAGGACTTGGGGATGTTGGTTGACAGCCGACTGAACATGAGCCAGCAGTGTGCCCAGGTGGCCAAGAAGGCCAATGGCATCTTGGCTTGTATCAGAAATGGGGTCACCAGCAGGTCCAGGGAGGTTATTCTCCCTCTGTACTCAGCACTGGTGAGACCACACCTTGAGTACTGTGTTCCGTTCTGGGCCCCTCACCACAAGAGGGATGTTGGAGCTCTGGAGCATGTCCAGAGAAGAGCAATAAAGCTGGTGAGGGGGCTGGAGAACAAGTCTTATGAGGAGCGGCTGAGAGAGCTGGGGTTGTTTAGCCTGGAGAAGAGGAGGCTGAGGGGAGAGCTTATTGCTCTCTACAACTACCTGAAAGGAGGTTGTGGAGTGGAGGGAGCTGGCCTCTTCTCCGAAGTGATAGGGGACAGGACAAGGGGGAATGGCTTCAAGCTCCCCCAGGGGGGATTCAGGCTTGACATCAGGAAAAAATTTTTCATGGAAAGGGTCATTGGGCACTGGAACTGGCTGCCCAGAGAGGTTGTTGAGTCACCTTCCCTGGAGGTGTTTAAGGGCCAGGTGGATGAAGTGCTGAGGGGCATAGTTTAGGGATTGTTAGGAATGTTTGGACTCGATGACCCAGTGGGTCCTTTCCAACCTAGGGATTCTATGATTCTATGATTCCCCTCATCATTCCCTGCGGTTGGAATGACAGATGAGAACAACAGCTGTGCCCCTGATCCCTTCACCGTATGTCCCAAGGCCCCAGTGTCCCTTTTAATTGACTTCAGATTTCTTGTTTAGGTTTTGTTACTATCTACTTGGAAAATCAATAGAGGATAATAATCTATGGGCCTGACCACGGTTGGAAGTTTTCTTCTCATATCTTTAACTGAGGCCCCAGCAGACTTCCCTAAGTAATGGGTCTGGTTCAGAAAGGAGTCCCCTATGACAATAACTGGATGGATTAGGGCATCCTAACCTAGGAAGCTTTTCTAGGCTGTAAGACCCATCATCCTAATTGAGGTTTGGTTCCTCTTGCAGAGTTTCATATCTGTTGTGCAAGCGAACATGGGAGGCTCAGGTTGGCCATGAATGTTGCTGTATAATAAAAGGGAGTAAATTAGGATACCTAAATGGCAGGACAGCCTTCCCCTTTTACATCTATTAGCTCTTGGGAAAGCAGTGCATGTTGTCTTTCCTTACCTTCATTGCCTTGAATGCCTTCACTTCTTCCCTTGGAAACAAACTTTTTTTTCTTTTTCTCAATAGCTGTTTTCCAGCATTAATTGATTTTTTTTTAAATTCTGGATACTGTGCTAATAAGAGAATGTGTGGAATCTCATGGGTGAAATGAACATTAAAAAAAAGTCAGTTGGACAGGTGACAAACTCATTAATGTCTTATAAGAACATCCAGTTCCATAAAAAATGAGATGCCCTGCTCAGCCAGGATTTGTTGTTTTTTCTTCTGGTCTAGAGAAACCTGACAAAATAAAAAATATTGATGATCTAAAACCCAAACCAAACCCATGCACCACCTCTTCAAATCGTGTTATATTGCCATGCTTTTGTAAAAGAATGTATTAAATAATATTTTATACATTTGTTAAAGTGATTGGGGGAAAAGAATTAAAATAAATCAAGATGTAATCAATTTATTTTTTTTAACAAGGTATATTTGTCATTCACATATGTCTACCAGAGGAAAACATGGTCTGGCAGTTGAAAATCTGAATGTTGCTACAATTATTGACTGCTGGCAGCTCCATTTCTTATCTTATACATGTAATACATCTTCCAGATCGGTTATTTCCCCTCCTGCTCATTCTTTCTAACATCCATTCTGCACAGTAGGAAATGGATGAATAAAATATAAGATGTCTTTATCTTTTCCCAAATGGGGACTGACTTCTTTAAAATTAACATATTGGAAAACATATGTATTTGAACTGAATTGAATTTAACGTTAAATAAAAATGTAATAATCCAGTGACTTGCAAAATATTTACTTTGTTAAAAGAGTAAGAATCTGGTAATCTAAATGCAGCATGATTTTTATTTTTTTTCTTAAAGGCTCAAATATATTTTCTGATTAATATCTTAGCTCTATAAGGTGATTTTTTAGTATCCCAGTTCTTAGCATAATTAATTAGATGGGCAACATCTTGTCTAGAAAGTGAAATTTTTGTTCTATACTCTGCTATGTCTCTAGAGCCATAAACTATAAGCTTAAAGAGAGAGCAGGGTTTATGAAGCCCAAACACTTTTCTAATGAAAAATAAAAATAGCAAAAAAAAATTCTCAGATGTTTCTTCTGTTTTATTTCTACAACATTATTCTTCACCATCATTCAAGGAGACTAATTGATTTCAATAGGAATCATACTGTTAAAATGTTCTGTTCTCTTTTGAATCTTTATTAATAATTATATTAGGGATGGCATCAGACAGATGGTTGTTTAGTATAGAAATAGTCACGTAGTATTAAAGAATATAGAGCTCCCATTTTCTTTTTGTTCAGTGCACTGCAGAAATAACTTCAGGAATATTTATTCTCAAGTAATATGTGGGGTTTTGCATGATATAAATAACACAAAATCAGCCATAAAAGGAGATCAAAAGCCACGAAGTTTTGAAGAACTGTTCTGTTTCTCCTGGTCATGGATGTTTTCCCATGCCCCCGAGTCTCTATTCCAGTTCTTTACACATTTTTTTCATTATCTTTACAATAACGTGATAATAAACCTATTCCAAAGTCCAGATTTGGTTTCATACTGATTGATGTAAGCACATTGTGATACTTTTTAATTTGCTCTCCACTGCTTTTCCTAACAAATGCCAATAAATTCTTTATATATTCCAAGCAAAGATGGGTATTGATCCTTAAAGACCTAAAAGTTTTCTTTTTTCCATGAGTATTCATAAATAATTCAGAAGAGTGCTATATTTTCTTCATAATTTAACTGCTTCCAATCTCTCCCATACACATTACTTAGCGCTTGAAGTATGTAACTCATTTTAATGTCCCATTTTGCTAGATCATCTACATATAAAATTGTAGAGTCATATGTGATCTGCATAGGTTTCACTGTACGAATTAATATCTGTAAATTTTGCTTCTCAGTATTAACCATCTTTTATAGAAATAAGGAATATGCAGATTCACTCCTGCAGGTACAAGTTCACTGATAATTTTCTCCCACTGTAAAGCTATGAGAAAGTCTTCATTTTAAAAAGCTCCAGTTTGTTGTGTCTGTTGGGAGACTATGTCTCCAAGAAGTTGTTCTGGTGTATAGTTGCCAGATTTTTATTACTGCTTATGTAAATGTATTTGGCTTTTGTGGGATTATATTATCTTCAGCAACTAAACTTTCATCTCTAAGTCACTTAAATAGTCCACAATATTTAAGTCTATAATTATTCACAGGGTTTTGTGTGGTGAAGTTTGCACAGATGTACTTAACTTTGTCTTCACTGATCAAAGATTAAAAAGTTATCTGAAACAAATCCAAATGCAAGCAACTAATAATCCTTGAATCAAGAAACATATAGATAAATAGGACTGATGTTTATTGAATTTGTGATGTTGTCAGTCTTAAAAGGAAAATTTCCTAGCAAGTGAATGCTCTTTGGTACACTTATCAACGTAATGGTTTTGATTTGTATTAAATACTGTCTTTAAACCCTGATCAAGATCAAGGTTCCATTACTGTTGGCAGCCCAAAAACACAGAAGGCAGCAATTATCCCCAAAGTCTTAAAAATTTAATTTCTCAGTCCTAGAAATGCTTAGAAATTTTCTTAATTGAAAAACTATTTGCAATTCCTGCACAATTAATGAAGGCACTCTCATACATACAAGTTATCAGATTGTTGACCTAGAGGGACAGAAATAAAGAAACAAAGGTCAAAAAATTAAACACATACAAAAGCCCTCCTTTTGCAGGCTTAGAGGTGATGCTGAATGAAAGTCTTTTGACTGGACTGTGCAAGTCACCGTGTCCATGCATAAACTGAAAAAATAATTTAGAAACCTATATCCTGAAATTGACCTAATTTTCTATGAACTTTGAGATTTCTTCTTTTTAATCATTTTATCCATAAGTGATAGTTGTAAAGTAGATATTTTAGCTGAATTGAAGTCTACCTTAGTTTGCAATTTAGAGGTTACTTAACATTTAGGACTAGAACTGGAAAATCAGATTATCTTATTTATAAATTCTAGTGAGTCAACTACAATACTTATACTCTGAAAGCAGTGACTGTCATGCAGACTCTGGTACAGATACTGGCAGAATTTGGAAATATTTTGAAATTATAATTAGTCTGTTTGAATCAGACAGTTTTATTGTATCATTTGTATTAGGTAGCGATTGAAATGTTTATGAGTTTTATCATTTCCCTGGTAAGATTGCTCGGGACTCAAACTCTGTGAGTCTTTTATCTCAGTTTAAATATGACATTATTTGAACATATCTCATGTCTTCTTTATACTTTCCTATGATTTAAAAATTTAAGCTTGTAGTAATTTTCATCTTTTGGGGGGATAATAGCTCTGACAATCTTAGATCGTATAAAATTAGTTATTCATATGAAACTTGTAGAAATGTAAAGGTTATCTATGTAAGGAGAAGACTCCAAGAGAAAAAGATTATCTAATTTGGCCAATGGAAGACAAAAAATCAAATTAAGAGAAAAGAATCTTCTATTTCCATGTGTGTAAAACACATACTGCTTAAATCTATAACAGTTAAAAATTTATCTTTACTCCATAAACCTAAAAGATACCAGACTTTCCATTTCTCCAAATATCACATTTAAAAAGCAACTGTTACTACATGTAGGGAGAAACGAATAATTCCAAATAAGAACTTAAATTTTGTATGGCCTAGATATACAATATGTACTGCATATGTGTTTGGGGTTGAAAGTGTAATTAATTATTAAATATTAACTAAGTCATATATCTAAGATGTATAAATTCCCAGCTCACTGGGGGGAAGCTGAACATCTGAAAATGAAAACCACAACAGTCATAGTAACGGAAAACAGCATATATAACCCAGCCGACAGAAAATATTAATCATACAAGAGGTCTAAATTCTAGCTTGGAAGCCTACCCTGATGCACTGTATGAAACACCACACCTGTATGTGCTATGCATAAAACTATTAACTCTTTGATTGCAACAACTCTTTCAGTTTTCCAAAGCAAAAATTGTTAAGTTGGAGGCAGAACCATTTTGATAAAATTTAACAGCTCTAGAGCTGGTTTCACCAACATCAGCTCAGGAGTCTCAAGACCAGCCCACTTAATGTATGTGATGTGGGGATATGGAAAGAAGGACTAAAACCTGTATGCAAAAATGTAGATCATTCTGCCTGCTTTAGTTGTCTAATCCCCTCTTTATAGGAACATCTACATAGAAGGCTTGTTTAATTGTAAAGGATGTGTTTGTGAAATAGGGCATATTATTCATATACTAAAAAAATGTTTTCTCCATTTTTCTATTAAATCAGCCTAGCACAACTGATAAAGATGCTTATATAATGGTTACCTGAGAGCTACTTAGGAGCTTGTGGCATCTTGTTCTGTTTAAACAATGCCATTCCAGCAGCTCTCCCCAGCTTGTTTCACAAGGGCGAAGTGTCTTTTATGTCCAACATCGTATCTGCCAGTTCCATCTTGATATCCTACAGCATCAAAAATTGATGAATGCAATACATTTATACATATTCATAAAAATAATTACATAAATTCATATAAAATTGAAGTAATTAGGCACCTAAAATGAGGCAAGATTCATTTACAACAGGTTCTCATGTTTATTACCTCTACCTCAAATGCCATTAAAAGTTTTGTATCAAAGCTAAGAAAAGTTAATCAAAGGACAAAAAGGTTAAAAATACATTTAGTACACTGAGCACAAAGTCTGCAAAATCTTTCCAAATATCTGTATCGTGTGAACTGATCGGAATTATTTTTAGGTAGTATACTTTCTTTGTACTCCTGACATATTTCACAAATGTATGCCATTTTAACTTTGCTTTGCTATTTAACATTCTATAAAGCAATCAGTTGACCTTACAGGAATGTTCACAGTGTACTTGTTGCTCAGTACAGGTATGTAATGAATAAAAATATCTTTTTTGTATTATTCTTTATTTTTGTTTGTTGTTAATTTTCATTAAGATATTGTGTTTCAGTATTGATTTGGGGGTTAGGAGCTGGCAGTGTAGTAGCCTACTAGTTTGGAATATATCAAAAAGAAGTACTCGAAAGTTACTTACGACCCAAGTACCAAAGCTGAGATTGATTTAAGAATTTCTGATGTGGCACAATTTCAACTTGACTACACAGATCTCTTTTGGAATCATCATAAACTGAGAGTAAATAAGTATATTGTTAAAACCCTTGTAGACATCCTTCTTTGTTTTCTTATCTAATAGTGTCTAGCAGTACTTTGTAGCAAGGCTTCCTGAAATATAGATGGACAGTTATATACAGAAATATAGATGGATAGTTGCATACAGAAATATGATAGACAGTTAATGATAGTCACCAGTCTGGGAGTATGGGACAACACCCATTGTAGGGTGCCACTAGCCTTCACTAGTACCAATCTCTCTATTAATAGATAAAAGTTGTGTTACTCACATTTAGAAAAAATGTTACTTAGGTGCCAATAATAGTGTTTTTCTGATGACTGCCTCATGAATGCACATTAAGCAGTCATGAATGGAAGTGGTGTATAAGGTGAAGGAAGGGTTTTGCAGGGACATACTTCTGGAATATCAACTCCTCACACTTTACTGAAAAAAGATAAATGTACTAACAAAGATGTCCATTTCCTAGGTGAGTTTCTAAACACTAAAATTCATACAGAAAGCAGCTGATTTTAACAGTGGGGAACAGATGGGGTTGATTTTTTCTCTTGTGAAATTAAAAAGAAATATTTATCATGCTAATATGTCCTAAACTACACAGATGAGCCTCTTATAAAATAACATAACTTTAGGAAAACATCCCAAGATCACCTTTTCAATTTTATCTTACTGACTTTGCATATACATTTTGTAAAGTAGTTTGCTAACACAGAAAGATGTAATTCAATTTTATTATGTTTCCTGATATCACATGAGCATCAGTGCTTATTCAATTATTTTGTTTATACCCTAGATATGTACTAACCTCTTACTAGTAACAGGGCTGAATTAGCTCCTTTTTAGGCAACAATCAAGAATGGTCCTATTAAGAAACACAAACAGACATCTTAATAAAAAAATTAAAAAAATATGAATCACTAAATAAGGACAATTAAGATTTTAAAATAGCTTCTGTCAGTATAACTACAGTGCTACTTATTTGTGTCTAGAGGATAGTTTATACAATTCAGTAAGGTCAGAAAATAAATTACAAAAATAAAGTTGTTACAATTAAGGTCTGTATTCTTCTAGTTTTGAGATAACTTGATTTGCCCAGAGACTTAAAAGTATGAATGCATGAACTGCTTTTAAGTAAATAACCACCTTTTCACTGCCATGCACATTATTTTTATGAGAGACTCGTGCTCTGGACTGAACCACATTTATGTTCCCTGCCCCTAGTATCATCACCAAAGACAATGCTATGGTGATGGTCAAGTGTTGAAGCTGTGGCCTCTCTCTTTCCAAAAATGTCATAATCAGCGATGTTGATGAGCTACTAGCTTCCACTTCTCTTCCAGTCTGAGGGTTCTATGTCTTATCAAGACAATGTTTGGAGTTTTTATTATCTTTGATGATTTCACTTCTGTGTCCTGAAACAAGACTAAAGGACTCTTCACTCACCAGTTTCACCTCTGTTTGTTCTGTAATTTTTCTTATCTCACATAGCTACATGCTCATTTGCTTACAGGGTAAGATAACAGTGATAACTGTGAATAGTTCTCTCCTTTTGGCAAAACAGTGTTCTGAATCATAAAGTCTGTGGTAAAAACATTTTAAGAACAAATAAATTTCATCAGGGAAACTCACACATGCATTGCTGTGGGTTTATGATAGAAGTAAAGGGATGTTAGTCATCATCTGTCCACATATTTCCCTGCTTTCTCTCCTTTCTGTCAGACACAGCTCATTGACATGTTGACCCACATTTCACAGTGACTGTATTAGTAGAACAGAAGAGAAGCTGCAGCATGCGGCAGGTGGGGAACACCTCAGGTCTCTATGAGATCCTGCAGAAGGTAGCCCCTCATCATATCGTCTGCTTAGGAAACTGTCTGCCTCTGGCCTGGACAGGCACGCACTCTCCTGGGTGGAAAACCGGTTGGATGTCCGGGCCCAAAGAGTTGTGGTAAATGGAGTTAACTCCAGCTGGAGGCCAGTCACAAGTGGTGTTCCCCAGGGCTCAGTGCTGGGTCCAGCCCTGTTCAATGTCATTACCAATGACCTGGATGAAGGCATTTAGTGCACCCTTAGCAAGTTTACAGATGACACTAAGCTGGAAGTGTGGATCTGCTGGAGAGTAAGAAGGCTCTGCAAAGGGATCTGAACAGGCTGGACCGATGGGCTGAGACCAATGGCATGAGGATTAGCAAGACAAAATGCCAGCTCCTGCACTTGGGGCACAACAACCCTATGCAGTGCTACAGACTAGGAGAAGTCTGGCTAGAAAGCTGCTTGGAGAAGGGCCTGGGGGTGTTGATTGACAACTGACTGAACATGAGCCAGCAGTGTGCCCAGGTGGCCAAGAAGGCCAACAGCATCTTGGTTTGTATCAGAAACAGCATTGTCAGCAGTTCCAGGGAGGTTATTCTGCCCCTGTAATCAGCACTGGTGAGACTGCACCTTGAATACTGTGTTCAGTTCTGGATACCTTGGTACAAGAAGGATGTTGAGGCTCTGGAGCATGTCCAGAGAAGAGCAACGAAGCTGGTGAAGAGGCTGGAGAACAAATCTTACAAGGGGCAGCTGGGGGAACTGGAGTTGTTTAGCCTGAGAAGAAGAGGCTGAGGGGAGACCTAATTGCTCTCTACAACTGCCTGAAAGGAAATTATAGAGAGGAGGGTGCGGTACTCTTCTCCCAAGTGACAGGGGACAGGACAAGGGGGAATGGCCTCAAGCTGCACCAGGGGAGGTTCAGACTGGATATCAGAAAAAAAAAATTCACAGAAAGGGTCACCAGGCACTGGAATAGGCTGCCCAGGGAGGTGATTAAGTCACCATCCCTGGAGGTATTTAAAAGGTGGGTAGATGAGGTGCTCAGGGACATGGTTTAGTGGCAGATAGGAATGGTTTGACTTGATGATCCAAGAGGTCTTTTCCAACCTTGTGATTCTATGATTCTCTATGCCATGATTTCATGGCTGTCCAGTTTTCCTGACATTCCTACCTTCCCTGGGAGAGAATCAGTAGAGTATATGTCTGTAAGAAAACACCAGTCTGTAAATTTAAGTACAATATATTGGTTGGAGGTAGACTGGATGAGCCTACACATACACTCTGTTCCTGTATTCTATAATAAGCACTTTTTTTTCCAATTCAATTGGGAATTTAAATATAGCCAATGTTACCTGAGAGTGCCATCAGTATAATTTTGTGAACTAATGATCAAGATAACTTTAAAATGAGTGATTTAGGTTACACTGTCTTCTTTTGCCCTTCTCACAACCTCTCTTTAAGCAACAACATCCCCGTATATGGCAAACTGTCTCCCTACAATGAAAAAGATTAAAATTAGGGCAGACAATTACCCCAAAGTATAATTAGTAATTTTTCATATGCTTATTTCTCTTGTGACTTTATGTTTTTAGATATAGTATTTGTAAAAATATATTGCCAGTTTCAATGCTGAAAACAAAAGTAAAAATACTCAAATAATGCATACCTAGGAGAATCTTGTTACCTTTGGAAATATGGAAAGGAGAGAAAGCGGCACTTACAAAAGTGTGTTGGGCTTAAATATTTTAGAAAATATTTTTCAATAATTAGAATGGGACAAATTTCTAGAAATAATATAACAGAAACATAATTAATGCTTGATTTTCTGTAATTGTTTATTGTACCTTCAGTGAATCTCTGAACAGACTTAAAAAGAAAGATTAATCTTACCCAAGCTAAGATGTCTGCAGGGAAAATAGCAGTGTCTGAGCTAGTAATCTTAAACATCCTTTGTAATCAGCAGGGAAAACAACCAGATCAAAACAAAATACATTTTTGGGTTTGGTTCATCTGACCTGTGTGAGATACTTATTTTAGAATGGGATCAATCATATCTCACAACTTTGACTACATCTCTAATGTGCTAAAAGGATTTTAAGGAATGTGTGTATCCTCATTATTTTCTTTTTGCATTTATTATACTTACAAAAATATCAGTAAATATATTTGTCAAGAGAAAAGGGCAAAAGAAAAACACATTCTCAGGACACAAGCATCCCACTGGTTTTGTGAAGGCAAAAAGAACTCTCTGTGGATATGCTAGGGCATAATTACCTGTCATGTGAATTATATATTTTTCTATCAGACTTCAGTTGATAGCTGCATGGAAGTGACAAGGTCCAATAAAGAATATACCTGAGTGCGAGCCAGGACACTCCAGTCATACATTTATACTCTCCGTACTGTCACTTTTGCTACCTGAACACAAACAGCTGCACATTTAACCTCTCTCGCCCTAATTTCTTTTCATGCTTTTGTTTTTTCACACTTCTTCACATTTCACAGCAGAAAAGGGCTCTGCTTTATGGTTAGGCCTTTATGCACTACAGAATTAATAATTGTATGTAGTACATTGTAATGGAAAGTTTTCTGTAGAACATGTATCTAATATAATTGTGCTCTATGATAAGTCTTCTTCCTTCTGCAACATTAGAAATATAAGCCCGAGGTACAGAAGGTGTGTTATGCTAAACGAGCCAGTGGTCTAATTAAAAGGAACTCTAGATCTATTGAGAGATCAGTTAATGACAATTCCCCAGTCTAAATGAGGTAACTTCACCAGCCTTTTACAAGACAAAGTAGAAATCAATTTCATTTTAAGACTAATAAAATAAAGAGGTACGCTCCTCCTTTCATTAGCATGTACTCTTAGAGATTGAGATTACATTTTCTTTCGAGGTGAACTCCCACAGCAGCTCTGCATAAAAAATAAAGCTGATGATAGTTGTAAAATTTATGTTTTAAATTTGACACCATTTATATACAGCTAATTGCTAAGAATACATGCAAAACAAAGATTTCTTCACAGAGGCAGTTCAGAGCTGGGAGTTTAGTTCAAGCCCTTGTTTGCTTTTTGTATTCATGACTTTAAATATTGCAGAGCTGTTCTTGCTAGTTCTCATTCTGCTGAATCAGCTCTTATAGAAGCATCATTGTTCTTGGAGACTGACACAGGTTACAGACTGTTTAAGAAATGTGAATTAAGTGCACTGGTGCATAGGAATGAGATAAAGAACTCAAAAGCTTTTTCCTTCTATTTTGCCCTATCAGCCCCCTCTGTCTCTCTAGTGCCTATATCCAGATTAACCCCGAGCTTCAAAGAGTTTTTAACAAAGCTTCAAAGCAGCAATTTGTGCATCATTATCACTCTACTTTGAAAGAACATCTCTTTCTTCAGAGTGTAAATATTCTTTAAAGCAGGATTAAAATCCAAAACAAAACTCCAAGAAATTGAATTAAGTTGGGCAAAACTGCTATATCTATTCTAGGCATTTTTTTCTTTATACCATTGACACAATCTGCCTTTTCCTGGTAATTTTGTCATATTGTGTAAAGTGTAGCGAGATGCATATTTCAAAGCAGAAAAAAAAGAGCAATTAAGATGAAAGAAGCTGTCATGGTATAGTTTGTGCTCGAGTATTCTGCTGTGTAGATTAAGTGGGCCACTACATGACATTTCTGAGATTAAAAGTCACTGCAGAGAAGGCAGGTTTATGGGTTGTCCACTTCTCCCCTGCTTATGGTTATGTATCAGTGAAAATCAGCATTCATGCTGCATCCCCAGGTCATCTTTTTAAATGTGCATGGTTTACAATACTCTGACAAAGAAGCAAGTCATATGAATATCCATGCTGTATCTGAGCTTTAACAGACTGAGACGTGATTAATGGATGATTCTAGACACTTTTAGCCTTTTAGTGCTATTCAGTTGAGGGTGGCAAAGTGCATTTTTCTGTAAAGATTAGTCTGTGTGGTTCCAAACTCACAAGTATTTCCAAATCATAATGTGTCTGTTGCAGATAGACTGTTAATCAAATAACTTAGCGTCTGTACCAGTGCGACATACACATCTGCATAAGGATATACCAATGAAGATATTTTCATCACATGACCAGACTAATGCAATACAGATATAACCCTTTATTATCCACTAATGGCAGATAGTATGAATATTAGAGGTGTCTTAATGTTGTCACTGGAGACAGCTGCACTTTTCTGAACATGCAGTTATTTATATCAATGTGATTGACCAATATTCTGAACACATATTGAAAATTTAAATATAAATATTAAAAATGGAGCATATCTATGCTTTCAAGAAAATATTGCCCTTTCAATTGACTGTAAGGAGAGTAAACTACCATAAATCAACTTAAGACCCCTTAAATAGTGAATGAGAGTATCCACAGAAGATTTAGATGTAGTAAAACTAGTCCACCTTAAATTTACTGCTCTAGTAAATTCAGATTAATTTGGCGCATAGTACAAGACTCAAATACATTTTGAGGGGTGAAAGGTATAATTGTGATGTCGCTTGCAAACTTGATGATGGTGTATTCAATTCTGTTATTAAGGTTATTTTAAAGGACCCTAAGGAATACCACTCAATGACCACCGGCAATTTCACTGTGAGATTTTAACCACCTTTTAAGTTCAGCACTTCAGACAGTTTTGTATCCATCTTGAGACTGATTTGTCCAGGCCATATCTTGTCGGCTTCAACAAGGATATGAGAGATCGTGTCAAACATCTTGCAAAAGTGAGGGTACGTGTTTATCCATGGCTTTTCTCCATGAACTAAGGAAGCAATTTCATCATAGAAAGCAGTCAGACTGGCACAGCACAATTTAATCTTGGAAAAAATCTATGTTGATTCTCCCAATCTCTCTTTCATATGTGTGGAAAAACACGTTCAGATCAGTACTATTATTTTCCTAGGAACTGAGGTGAGACTACTTTGTTTATTGTTTTCTAGATTTTTTTTGTTGCTGTTATTGATGGATATATTTGACTTTTTGACCTTGTTTGGGTTTTTTTATATAACATCTGTGATCTTCCCTGACTTTGATGACCTTCTAAAAATGAGAGTGACCTTGTGATAAAGTCTTCCAACTGTTCTCAGATTTATCCCATCAGGTCCCACCAACCTGTTCTTGTCCAGTATATGATCCCCAGCTCAACCTTCCTCTACTATCAGTGACTTACCATTTGCTTTGTCACTGCGTGTTGGAATAGAAACTTGGGACTTGATACTACCGTTAAAGATCAAGGTGAAAACAACAGCGAGTACTTCTTTTCAGTGTCATTTCTAAATAACTTGCCAGCTCCATTCAGCAGCAGTCCTGTGTATTCTTTGTACTTCCACTCAATAATAACATACCCATAGAAACCTCTCTTGCTAGTTTGAGTACCAGGTGAGCTTTTGCCTTCCTAACTATGTCTGTGCAAACACAAGCTATATTTTTTATTCTTTTTCAGTATTCCAACAATATTTTTTGTATTGTTCTTTAGGCTTCTGCCCCCTTTACCATATCATGCATATATCTTTTTTCATATTTAAGCACTTCGAGTGCTATCTGCTGAACAAGACTGGTTTATTTCTACTTCTAGGCCTGATCATTTTTTTTCTTTTTTTTTCCCCAGGCTGCCTCTGAATATTTTTGAGCAATTCTAAACACCTTTCCTTCCCAAGACAGACTCCCATGAGAATCCTAACAGTTCCCTTAGCAAAATCTCTTTTAGGAGTTGAAATCTGCACTTCTGAAATCTAAGGTGTTTATTTTGCTACTCTAATTTTGCATGAAAATTATAAGCGAGGAGTAGGAGGAAGTGTTTGTTTGTATTTATGTGTGTGCTTGTGTCTCTGTGAGATTTAAAAATTTTTAAAAAATTTATTTTATATTAATTACATACACAAAATATATGCTAGTCACAAGGATTTACAAATATTTCTGAACTTTGGTGTCTTAGCAGTTTAGGATAAAGGAAAACCCTTTCCCAGAATTAACAGCTGTGCTTATTTGCCTCTTCTGCCTCATCTATGTCCCTTTGGCTTTTTTCATATTTTAAACAAAGAATATTCAAAGGTTGCAATATTTCACTGCCAGCAGCAATGTCTAATTAGATAAGTAATAACTAGCATTTTAATAGTAAAAGCAGGTTTCCACATGAAATTTTCAAAATAACCTCTACATACCTGTGAATATTAAACAGTAAAAGTTTGAGTAGTATAATGTTAATTGAAACTATTCTTGGAGAAATTCAGCTCATAATGGGACAAGAAACTATGAATAAGATTAATTTAGTCTCATTTGAGTCATTTAAAAGTTGGGCATGCAGTCCAAGTTAGATGTCTATACTTCCCATATAATCAATAGAAAGAGAGAAGGAATGAGACCTCCAGAGAGTGATCAATTAATCTTTAAATAAGTATCTATTAGAAACATGATAAATATATCTCTGGAGATGCTTCTCTCTTTAATGTCTGTGGAGGAAATTTAGATGAATAGCAGAAATATCTGATTTTTAGATACTTAAACTGAGGTGAAATGAATGTCATTATCTATGTTAGCCCTTCATGCACAAATGTTTTGGATTAGGACATTACAGAAAATATTTACTAGTATACCTCTATAGTGTAAGTTGACACACTGAAACAACTCATACAAACAACAACAATATGATGATGTCTAGCAGGTATATATATTTTTTTTTGTTCCGGAGAAACATTTCGGCCATTTTCTTTAATCAAATTAGATTTGACAGCAAATTCTTTTAAACTTTGATTGTTAGAATTAGTAATGGAGATTTTGCATGCATGAACAGTCCCCAATTTCTTTCCAAATTCACTTCAGATCAAAAATACTTCTCTATAGGTAAATAATGTTATTCAGACCACTATATCTTATCTTAACTTTTGATTGCTGTAATCACTCACTTGACCTTGGAATTTTCTTAACATTTGATATGAACAATTAAAAAAAAAAAAAAGTAGCTATTTACAGCTACCACTTGAACCCATCATCCTGTTTACACTATCTGTCTTTTCAGTAACTACACTAATTCCCATCCATTTTTTTTATACATTGCAGTTTCTTCAGAATTTGGTCTATTTTACTACATCTTCTTAATTTTCCTTCCTTATTACCCACTGATTATGTTGTCATACTCTATACTCTTATGTCCCAGTTTTCCATGTTGCTGCCTTTAAGCTGTTTTTCCCATTGCATTGTGACATTTGCATAAATAAATACTTAATTATAAGGGACAAAATTTAATGAAAGAGTCTATTAATCTGGCAAAAAAGTACCAGAATAATTTGTTTACTTTTATAACTTTATATTAAAGCCTTAGATCTTATAAAACTATTTAGGTATTTTTATGTATGAAATTAAAATATATAAATAAAAGCCCCAAGGAGAGCACCCAATTACATGTCTCTGTCTATCCAAACAGCAGAAATCTTTCAGAGAAAGTCGGTATCTACATAAATAAGTTTAATAACTTTCACTCCAATCAGGAGTTTCAGCAAACACACATCTTCCTACCAAGACCCTTATCTACTTGCAGAAAAAATGTGTTTGGAAATCACTCAAAGAGAGAAATTAAAATAAATAAACAATAACCTTTCTTAAAAGTTTCACCAAGGAAGGAAACGACATACCTTGCAATCAGGTAAACTCAAATATACAGACAAAACTCAAAAATGCATCATACCAGAACAGAGGTGAATCTATCAGAAAAAGGGAAAGGGACATAATTTTAAATTTTGCAGATGCTCAGATTTCAAGATTTTACTTGAAGAATCAACTCAACAAATGTAACAAAACAAAACCAGATTCTTATTCATTAATGCAAACTATTTCAGATCCTTCTGATATTTGCTTCATCTTCTTCAAACAAAACGTCAATAAAGACAAAGAGACACTGTGAGAATCTATTTCCACACATTGTTGGCACCTTCTTATTGCCTAAAAATGAACTTTAAAGGGATTCATTCATATTTATGTGTCTCAGATAACACAGAAATCACAGTTTGATTTGATAAATTCCATTTAATGTACCACTTTTTAACAGAACTACAGTACTATGCATGAAATGCATTCAAACTGTTCAGAGCAACATGGGCAATTCTTCAAGCTGAATAAAATGCAGCTACGAGAGAAAAAAACATGTATTATACAAACTAAGCAAGGAAAATCTTTTTCATGTAGCATCTGCTGGATTACTGAAATTCATTATCTACTGATCTACTAGCATGATGAAAGCCTACAGTTTTTATAGGGTTGTTAACTTCCTGTAACTGCCTTTTCACTACTTCGTGTAAGTAGTCTTTAGTACTTCCCACTCCAATGACTCATACATACAAGCCACGCACTTTATTTCACTTACAACCTTCGGAAGTCAGATTCTTAATGTTGGTTCATAGAAGTCTTGAGATTTGATGTGCCGTGCTGTTGCTGACATTCAGATGGTCCTGTCCTGATGCATCATAGCAGCTTTCCTAGAAAATAATAATTAATACAATCATCCATAAAACTCTCTCTCCAGTTTAACACTGTTAAGCTACCCAACAACCTTGTCATGCAGCCTCCCTCCTAAATTGGTGTAGAACACTACTTTGAACAAAGTTTTTACTGATACCTCCACCTACCCTGTGTTAATTATTCTGTACTGACAAGCAGCGTAAGTACTGGTTGGTACTGATACACTGAGCTTGCTAACAGTTAAGGCATTAGGGGAGTCAGCTTGCTGCATCTCAGTTTTCATTAGGCACTTGAAACCAGTATGATACTTCTAGAAAGAGTAATTCATTTGCTAGTTCTAGACAATGTTCCTGACAAACTGGGGCTACATTTGTCTGCTTCTACCATTGCTCTATGTATAGAGCTCTATACAATGTACCTTGATCTTGATAATAAAGGTAAGTATCTTTACCTTGATAATAATGATAAGGTTAATAGAGTGTTGGGGTTTTTTTTCTGGATGCGCAGAAGACTGATGAACTACAAGCAGCACTACTTAGTCATAGTGAACTATACACTCCATAGTTCCAGGAGTTCTACATATATTGACGTTATCATCAAAGGAATTTTTAAAGAAGAAATTAAGTGCTCACACTGTTTGTATAGGTGTTACTTATATATGTGTTATACTTATATATAAGTGTTACTTATATATAAGTGTTATACTTATATATAAGTGTTATAGCTTTTTCAGTGTGCATTATTAATTCCATATAGACACACACTATAAAATTTCATTTTTTGTTCTGGTGAAAGTACTTTTAGTATTTCTAAACTTTGCCAGCTATGAAAATATCTATTCTTTTTTGAATACATTGTCTTTCCTACCGAGCTTTGGCTGAAATCTTAACTGACTCAAATGTGTGTTCTGCAAAGGATATTAATTTAAGGGCAGCTGCTTCAACTGAAGTTTTAATGACTGGTATATTCATTGATTTCCATTTTCCTCTGTTATCTGTGAGTTTTCTTGTTCTGCTGAGTACTTTAATGTAATTATTCATGTAGCTGTAATACTGGTTGCTGTATCTGTTACGTGGGCAACAGATAATGGGAAGCATATCAAGACCCATATATCAAGAGTTAAATGAACTAGCTTGCTATTCTTAACCTGCTGCATTTCTAACTATCAAATTCAGAAAGTGTTTTGCAGTCAATATTAATGCTCTTTAGGATGCTATTTTACCAATCAACAATTATTTGAAGTAAAAAAATAAATGCTTAATATTGTTCAGATAGACTTTGTAAAAGGTTTTTGGCCTCTTATTTCAGTTTTGCCTCTATTGTGTGTTTTCCAAGACAATATTACTCTACTTTCAAACCCTTTTTTCATCAATGATCAGCCAACACAAGGTTTTTCACACGTGACTGATATTGAAAATATTTGATCGCACATATTAGCATCATTGCTCTCATAATTCTCTTGTTATCCCATACCTTCCAACTGCATAAGTGTCTTAAAATCAGTACGTGTTACAGCTTATGGTAGCCACTACTTTATGTGGCAGGATATGATGCTGTCATTTCTTTTACCAAGATTATCATAATGTACCCACTTAAAACAATAGAGAGCTTCTATCCCAGTCCCTTTGCTGTGATTTAACTCTCATAAACAGGGCAGTAAATGTGATCATTCTTCTAAATAATTGTGAAGAACAAAGCCAAACAAGAGCATGTGCTTCAAGCTGTATGGCTGAGAGTATTATTTATGATCTCACAATATGGGAGGTTTCCTAAGCTATTTATATTTGGATAATCGATCACCCATTTTTCATTTTCACAAGTTTAAATTTTCATTTTTTTACCAATGTTATATGACTTTAAAGTAAAACTTTATACAGATTACAGCTGAGAACTTGATTAGTTGTGTTCTTTTGGGTTTTGTTTCTTTTTTACTCAATACCAACAGTATGCCAATCAATTTGTTTTCATTTAGACATATTGGATAGTCATTAAAAGATTATCTTGTAGAATGAGTCAATATTGTCTTGCTTGTACAAAGCTGGTTAGATTAGTAAATTATTTACTAAAAGAGAAAACTAAACTCTCTATTCACTTTTCGTTTACCAGAGTAAACATGTAATGTACAAAGGCATACCATTCCATCAAGAAAGATATAATTTTACAGTATAAAGAAAAATATTACGGCATTTTTAATATAATTATACAAAGAATAAAATTATACTTTTCTTTATACTGCAAAATAACTCAGATTCCCACATTCAAAGTTACCTCTAATGGAAATTAAATTTATATATATATTTATGCAATTTTATTAAATGTATTACAGTAACAGGTTCAAATGTTAGTTATTTAAAAAAATAATTCTAGAAAAAAATTCTGTCTAGAACAAAATTTGTTATCACATCTGTGCATTAACTCATTCATAATGATAAAAATGTTTTATCCAGACCATCTATTTCAAATATGACTCTGTGTATAAGATGTGAAGTAATTCATGTTAAGAACTTCCTAAGGAACTGATATCCTACTGTAACATCAAATCGCTTTCTGTTATTTTCTGATCTTAGAAAACAATTCCAATGTTTGACCCCATCTATTTTTGAAATAAGGTCTCCATATAGAAGCCTCAAGTACTCAGAATTTAGTAATGTCTCCTTACAGGCCACTGATGTTTCTTCTTTTCAGATCTGTTTTTAAGTCAATTCCAGGCAGCGTTTGCCTGCTTTTAATTGATTTCTTTAGGCTTTGAATCAGATCAACTGTGAACAGTTGTTCTGAAATGGCTATTTAAGGAATAATGAATGAGTCAGTAAGAAAAAGAGGCTTTCATCAGCAAGTGAACTCTGTAATGGAGAATAAATGTAATATACTCCATGTTGCCCTCCAGGCTTTGTGTGTCTGAGCAGTATGACAGAGAACCTTCAATGTCACCACAGGGAATGTGGCAGACAGCTCTGCATCTCAAAGACCTGTAGCGCTAGTTCACCTTCTAGCCTGTGTGGCTCAACAGCAAGTCGTGTTTTGGGTAGAACTGAGAGTCTGCTCAGAGAGAACAAGGACACTTGCTAAGTTTCCCAGAGTCCCAGTTGGTGGTTGTATGGTAAAATATCCTGAATAAGGAATGTTTTGGAGTACATCTAGCTACCTAAAATTACAGGAAAGTAAAAAGAGATTAGGGTAAAAATGAAAGATAAATACAAGCCTTTACAGAACCTCCAAAATAAATAATATGTCTAAACCAGTTGTCAGAGAAGTAGATGAAGAAATTAAAATATTGCTAATCTATTTACATGATGATTACATCAGAAAAGTTTGACATTGTCTCAGGTTTTTCCTTTCCATTCCTAACAAGACCCGGTTCTGATATTTGAACATACCTTCTCCCACTTATTGGAAGAACATTCGCTTGTACAGACAGCTCCTCTTCCAAGATATTTCAGAGTGTTTAGGATAGTTTAAAATGAGCTGCTGGTGGACTGTATCAACACTGACAGAAGAAAATTCCTTTTGATTTTCTTTTTTAAGAGGATGAAGAACTGTAAGAGACGCATGAGCATTTAGGAGGACAATAAGGATGGAGAAAAGGAGTGAAAGTTAGATCACCAAAGTATCTCATCCCAGCTGTCGTGGAGGCACTCACAAAACAACCAGTCACTAAAAATGAAGCATTTCAACCAAAATTACTTAGTAATTTGACAAACAAAAGTCAACCAAATCAAAATTACTTAGCACACTGACAAACCAAAGAAAACCACAAGTCTGGCTGTCAGGTGGGAATATTGCTACACAGCAGACTTAAGAATTTTTAAGTCTTTGTGAACAATCCTCTATAAGTATGATGCAAAATGTGCACAATCACTTATCTGTAAGATCAGGGCTCTCATTCCCAAGGAAGTTACCTTGGATTGGCATATCCTCAAGTCCTCAACTGCAACCTGCTGTTTTGAGAAGTACCGACTCACCTCTCCAACAGGAATTCCACTTAAACCCTAGTTGATTCTGATCTGTGGTCAAGTCTAACTGACTGAAAGTCCCAGCTTCTGTGGACTGTGTGACTGCCAACAGGTGCCATAAGTATGTGAAAAAGGCAAGGTAAGTGCATGAAAAAATGTAATCAAGTTTCAGCAGCTGAAAAGCCCTCATCATTGTCAGGTCTTTGCAAGTCCTGGTCTTTGTTTAGTCTTTGTCAGGGCATGTGCATCTGATGCAGCAATAAAGAATGAAGTTAGCATTTATGGATTTTTGGACATTAAATTCACATTTTAAAAGTGCTGCTGCTCT
This sequence comes from Cuculus canorus, assembly GCF_017976375.1. Classification (NCBI taxonomy): domain Eukaryota; kingdom Metazoa; phylum Chordata; class Aves; order Cuculiformes; family Cuculidae; genus Cuculus; species Cuculus canorus. Next base: position 58,239,862 of record NC_071401.1, read on the forward strand.
ATTTTTTAAAAAAAAATTTTGTAAATTAAACAAAGTGCGAAGCAACAATAATTGATCCACATCCAATCCCTTCTTTAGGAATACATAAAGAGTCAAAGAAAGAAAGAAAGAAAGGAAGGAAAGGAAGGAAGGAAGGAAGGAAGGAAGGAAGGAAGGAAGGAAGGAAGGAAGGAAGGAGACAGAATCCTGAGGAATTAAAAATGAGTTCAGTTACACAATATGTAGAGCATATTTTTGTGAGGTTCTGGGCTTTCTTATCTCTCATTAAACATACAATGTCATATGAAATTGGAAAACATGAGAGCATTGAACTATAAGGCACAAAAGAAGAATTAGGAAAAAGAACTTTTTGTACCAAAAAGAGGAGAAATTCAATTTTCGACTTTTCTTTTATCCTTTTATTTGGTGCTATCTTACACAGCACAAGGAAGTATGCACAAACCCTTTAAAACTATTCACATATACATTTTAGAATTAAAAATTAATGAAACAGAATTGTGCTGTGGTAATCCACTTTAGGACATGACTGACACTTCAAAGCTATGTTCTGATTTGTTATTTGGTCTTTTGGATTATATTATAGCTATTCATCAACTTTCAGCAATGTGTCTTTGGAACATAATCACTAAGAACTCCATGAAAACCCTATAGCTATGATAAAGTAAATGGATGCAGTAAGAAACAATTATTTCCTCTGTTTGAATCATTCCTATCTCAGTACTTACTCTGCAAATAATTCTTTCATACTTGATTTCCGTATTTTCACTTTTCTTCATCCCTGAACCTTCAATTTTCCATGACCCGTGCCTGGTAAAAACTAAAAGTTCTGTACAAATCAAGAAAGACTCTGACTGTACAAGAGTTGTGTCCTTTTTCCTCATAAAGGTCGAAGGCCACAAAATCACAGAATCACAAACTGACTGAGCTTGGAAGGAACCTCTAGAGGTCATCTGGTTCAACCATTTTGCTCAAGCAAGGCCAAGTAGAGCCAACTGCACTGCCTTGGACTATATCCAGACAGATTTAGGATATTTCCAAGGATGGAGATTTCACAACCTCTCTGAGCAGTCTGCCAGTACTCAGTGCTGAAACAGCAAGTATCTTGTGAAACTTTGATATGCTACATACATTGCGCTGTGTTACAAGGACAGTGTAATCCCAAGAAGTACACTTACTACTGAAAGGCTTACATGTTTTACCAGACAGTCCTGTGGATATCAAAAATAACATGGAGTCAGTTTTCTACAGATGAGATGTGTTACACTAAGCTCTATATAGAAGGTTACTATCATATACTGCTCTTTGGATATGGCGTAGGATATATGACCTGAGTGTCAGATGGTAAGTAGGAACATAAGGGATTCAACTTCCTTTGAAGAAGCAGTTATTTTTAGTAACAAATTATGATACAGATTATAAATCTTGTAAATTTTCAAGTATCAATATAAACTTCCTTTAGACTCATAGGGAACTTTGATCAGCAAATTAACATGTCTCATTAGACTGAGTGTTTAGCCAAATGAGTAACTGGTTGTTTAGGGGAAATGGTTACAGGAAAAAAACAGTCATTAAATTATACAATGCAGATGTCTTCGTCGATGATAATATAGGTGGCTGAGGAAAACTCTTGTGCTTGCTAGTAGAAATGAGGAGGGCAAGCTTGCACAAGATTTGACACCAAACAGAAGTCATTTACTTTTGTTTCTCTTTTTTTAAAAGGATGTGAGAGACAGGTGGAGGACGTTCATAGAAAAATAAGTTTCAAGATCTAACACTGGCAATACAAGTCAGGAAAATTATGCAGAGCAAAGACAGTAGTAGTGGTAGTGAAATTTTCAGTGAAATGATTATTTGGATTTGCTTCAAATGTAATCTTTGTTGCCTTAATTTGTAACTAATAGAGGGATTAATTTAATATACATCAAGAAACTTACTAGGCAGTTTATATGTAAGCTGATACTTCTGGCCTCATTTTCTAATCAATATAATAAAATAAACATGAGAAAATATTTAACTCATCCTGCTGTAACATCTAAATTAGGTTAGAGGAATTGTTCTCTAGAAATGTCTTTCTATGGAGAATAGCAGCTAAGGTCATTTTAGATGTCCATACTGCTTATATAAAAATTCATGAGGTAAGGGTGGCGTAGTAAAAGTTTTACTAAATAAAACTTGTTGGCTGTTTGTTTCACTGTTACATGCATGCAATACCAGTAGTCCATAAACTAGAAAGATGTCCTAAGAGACCAGATTCTGTTTTAATAATCCATGGACCTGGAGAATACTTCCTGCCTGACTCTAGTGTAAAGTCACATGTTAAATATGTCAAGATCACACACCATCTAAACAATGCCCTTCTTTGCAAGTCTTTGTAGACAACAGAGAGATCACAGAGACAGTCTGGACAAACTCTGATATAATATTACTTATTTAATGTGTTGGATTTCTGAACTGGTAATGTAAGGTTTCAGTGCAGGATCATCATTACTTAAGTTCTATAATGTTAGGAGCTGCAATATGAGGGCAAGTAGATTGTAATCAGAGGTTTCTTATTGTGTATAGGTATAAAGAAAAAAAGCTGACAGATAGCTACCGATTAATCTTGAGTTAGTAGGGTCAGAACTTTTAAGTTTGTTGTCATAACGTAATGTAGCAATGAACGAATCAGAAACTGCCTCAGTGCTTCATAATGGGAGCAACAGTCTTGATAGATGAAATTTTTCAAAAGCTCTCAATGATTTAATTCTTCTCTTCCTTTAGTGATGCTAAATAGTCAGCTGTTCCTTACTGAAGGATATTAGACTCAATACTGCAGATTTCTGAAAGCCTAAGCCTCTGCTTCTCATATAATGCTATAGACCCTCGTCAAGTTGCTTATTAGTCCGATAGCAACAAAGATCTGATAATCTTTAATTAATTTCCATTTTGTCTAGTCTATGTACAATTATAGTATCGCAGATAATATTCTATACTATGCATGAAAACACGATGTTCGTCTGATTCTCATGACTAATTCTTGAAACTGTTTTACTAATTTTGTCAATTATTCCAGTGCATTATATAGTGAATACTGACATTGACAACTTTTTTCCTTTCTTTCTTTCATTCTTTTTTTTTTTTCTCTTTCCTTTTAAATTAGAAGGAAGTAAATATTACTCTAAAACCCAGCTCAAGCAAGTATCTAATGCTTCAGACCATGGCAGCTGCAAGAAGACAGCAGAAGTCATAATAAACAAATCATAAAACATTCTGCTTGCACTTATCTTTTCATTGCTGTAAGTGACAATTCTGCATCATTCAGCTGAGTGGGAGGGAGAGCTGATTTGGGATGATAAATAAAAGACCTTTGTTCAGACCAGGAAATCTGGTATGCTAACTACTTTAAGATTTTCACAACAGAAAAAGAGTCATCAGAAATCCAATTTGGCTTGTATAAATGCCCTGTGAAACATATGTAATGTGTTGGTGTTTGGTGGGGGGTGTTGAGGGAAGGTTATGTTACGTGTATTTTTCAGAGGAAAGATAAATAATATAATGCATCTTGCCCAATCTGAAAACAATTTCTAAGATACATGAAGCTAAAGTAGGGTTGTACATCACAGCTTAGTATTTTCCATAAAGACACAGAAAAACTCCAGTACTGAGTTTTTAAAACTCAGTAGTTTGCATGCTTGGCCTGAGTTGACTTAAAGGATCTTCTCCAGAAGCAGGTAATGAACGCCTTCTAAACATTCGAAACTTTTTAAAGGGCTTCCAATTTGGGCTTTGTTAATGACCTTTCACCTTTGGAACCACTGTACGTACCTGCCTCGAGGAACATGGTTTCATTTTATGGATTAATACTAATTAATACAATTAGATGTGTTTATGGAGTTGTATGCATTTTGACATTTTGTAGCAATATTATGAACTGTATATCCCTTTACAATGTCCTCATTTTCAGGACATGGTTGTTAACTTTTCTGAATTATGTTATCTTCTCATATGCTTGTAGCAAAAAAGAAAAAAGAAGTAGAATATTCACAGAGAACAGAAAGCATTATGAGGTCTCTAAACATGGGCATCTTCTCTTAATCTGTATTTCTTAACCTGTGGAAAAACAATAGATAAATAAATCAACAAACAATCTGTCAGGTCTCATTTTTAAAGATTTTACGAAACGGTCTTAGCAAATGGCTTATGAAATGGCTATAAATCCTAAAACATTTGTTTTAATAGATTTTATGTTTTCCTTGCAGTGTCAACTCTATCAATGTTAGAATTATCCTGTTAGATTTTATTTTCATCAGCAGTATCCAACTTCTAAAATTCTTTTCCATTCTCAAACTCTCACCCTGTGTTGAGTATAAATTTTGAGCCCTACTAATTTTAAGTCTTACTAAGCAAGTTTTGGCACATAATTTTAGAGGTACAAACATTTTTCCCTACACATCAAATTAATATCAAATTTAGAGGGACTCTCTGTCTTTAGAATTTGAAACTGGACCTCCTTCAAATAAATACATTTTCCATTGTCTTTCAACCATATTTATTCTGCTAATTTTCCTTCTACAGGTTCATAGAATCATAGAATCACAGAATCACTAGGTTGGAAGGGACTCACTGGGTCATTGAGTCCAAACATTCCTAACAATCCCTAAACCATGCCCCTCAGCACTTGTCCACCCATCCCTCAAACACCTCCAGGAAAGGTGATTCAACCACCTCCCTGGGCAGCCTGTGCCAGTGACCGATGACCCTTTCTGTGAAAATTTTTTTCATGATGTCCAGCTTGAACCTCCCGTGGCGGAGCTTGAGGCCATTCCCCCTTGTCCTGTCCCCTGTCACTTGGGAGAAGAGGCCAGCTCCCTCCTCCCCACAACCTCCTTTCAGGTAGTTGTAGAGAGCAAGACGCTCTCCCCTCAGCCTCCTCCAGGCTAAACAACCCCAGCTCTCTCAGCTGCTCCTCATAAGACTTGTTCTCCAGCCCCCTCACCAGCTTCATTGCTCTTCTCTGGACACCCTCCAGAGCCTCAACACCGTTCTTGTGGTGAGGGGCCCAAAACTGAACACAGTACTCAAGGTACAGTCTGACCAGTGCCGAGTACAGAGGGAGAATAACCTCCCTGAACCTGCTGCTCACGCCGTCTCTGATACAAGCCAAGATGCCATTGGCCTTCTTGGCCACCTGGGCACACTGCTGTCTTGTGTTCAGTCAGCCTAGCCAACATCCCCATGTCCTTCCCCTCTAGGTGTCTTTCTAGCCAGACTTCTACTAATTTGTAGCACGTTGGTTCCCGTATCATGTTCCAACGTTATAGCTTGGTATTTCAGGAAACTTTGTGGAGAAAGTCAGTGCCCACCTTTCACTTCTAGACAGTAACACAGTCATTTTTTGCCCCAGGGTAAATCTTTGTGCCTCCTGGATGTTTGGCATGATGGCTGCAACTGCTTGTAAACAACCAGGCCCTAGGACAATCCTTTGCTTCTCATGAGAGAAAAGGCAAAATGGCTTACTCACATCTTGAAGTCCTAAGGCTAGGACCGATATCAGGGCTTTCTTCAGCTGTTTAAAGGCTTGCACAGCCTCTTTGCTCCGTTGGAGGTATTTCTGTTCAGCGGTGGTTCGTGCAGGGGTTTAACAAGCAGTCTATTATTACAGATCCACAGCCGACACCACCCAGTCATCCCCAATAAAGTTTGTAACTCCTTCACTGTTTACAGTATCAGAGTTTGGTATATTGCTTCTTTTCAGGCCTGTTGCAAAGTTCTTTGTCCAGCGCTGATTTCATAGCCCAAGTAGATTACCTCGTGTTGCATTATTTGGGCCTTCTTTTAGATACTCGGTATCCCTGGAGCCCCAAAAAAGTTTAACAGACTCACCATCCAGGTCATGCAAGCGTTGTCTTGGTGGCAATCAGGGTATCATCTACATACTGCAACAGTCTCCCTTCCTCAGGTAGGGCTTCCAGCCTCAAGAATCTTTGCAAATTGATTACCAAATATACAGGTGAGTTGAGCTCTGCACCTGCTTTCAGGGTTTTCCATTCAAATGCAAGTATTTTCTGTCTGGCTTCATGGAGAGGGAGGCAAAAGTAGGCATCCTTCAGGTCTAAAACAGTAAGCCAGGTTAGTTCAGGTATTAATACAGTTAACAGGGTATATAGATTTGCCACCACTGGGTAAAGGGTTTTTGTTATTTTATTTGCAGCCTGTAAGTCCTAGGCACATCGGCGACCCATACGTCAGAGAATACCTGGTTCATGATTTCTTTGCTGATTTTTCCTTCTGTGGGAACACTAAGGATAAACCCATTCTTTGCATATACTGCTGGTCATTTACCTCCAGAGTAATCTCTCCCTTTTCAAATTTGATTATTGCACTCAATTATTCTGATAAATCTCTCCCCAAAATTGCCTTTGGGGAGTTGGGCATATACAAGAATCTGTGGATGCTCCATCGTATTCCCAATTTATATCTTAGAAGGTCACAAAAATACGCCTTTTCACTTTGGCCAGTTGCCCCATTTACTACAGTGTAGTCATTTCCTAGGGACATTAAAGCTTAGTTCAAAACCAAATACGTTGCCTCTGTGTCAACTGAAATTCTACTTTCTTCTCCTCTTTCCCTGGCTTCATTATAACTAGTGGATCCATTAGGGTGGATCCGCCAGGTCCCCTTAGTCTTCCTTCATATGAGCCACTATTCCTCTTTTAGACTGTCCCAAAACAAAAACCTAGTTGTTGTATTCCTACCCCTGACCCAGATCCAGTAGGGTGTTGCGGCACACTATATCCCTCAGTCGATTTAGGAATTCAGATAGTGATTTCGAGGGACCTTGTTTACTGGTTTGGGAATGGCCCTTTTCATTCTCTTTGATACTCACTCCTGATATACCTGTAATTTTTCTACATGTTTAGATCTGTCTGGATCCCACATTGGGTCGTGGATGGGAAATACTCTTTCCAAATCCCATACAGTTTTACTTTTTTACAGTTTTGTTTGTTCTTGTTGGGGTTTTGTTTGTTTGTTTTCTTTTTCTTTTTCGTCTTGTTCTTCCCAGGGAGGTGCCTGTAAAATTGTCAAAGCAGACCTTTCCCTGATGCAGGAAGATACCGGGCTATTTGGGAGGGGGACCCGTCCGAGCTCGTATCCCATTCCTGTGATCGAGAGGGAGGCTTAAGCAAATCAGATAAATCTTGTTCTGTTCTGGTGTCTGATTAATTTTATTTATTCTAGTGCACCTTTGCTCAATACTGCACATCACGCAACACCACCTCAGTTTACCTTTAAATTGTAATTTTCCCGCTCAAGGGCAAGTACCATAGGGTCCTGCAGTGGCAAAATCCCACTGTCCCTTTGCCACTCCGGATGGTTTCAGAGGGTGAAAAACACTTCATTCCACTTTCCCTCCCTCCTTGAAAACAACATTAATTGCAAAATGGTACTGCAATCATCTTCTTACTCACTGAGCCTCTGGCTCCCCCCTGCCGATTCCTTCCAGTGCTGTAATATGCATCCTAATGGGCTTGCCAAAGGAATTTCTTGCTTGGTTTTGCCCCCATTATACTACCTTTTGACTCTACCTTTCTCCAACTTCCACAAACAATTTAAACACTTACAAATGTCCTGTCTCTAAGTTCTCAGAGACTTCCCACAAGGCTAGCAACAACAACAATTCCCATCTACAGATTACGGACACTCAGGACAATAGAGTGATCCCAACCTAACTGAATAGCACAATAAAACTTTATGATAGTCCGAACACCAAATCTGATACATTCCCGCAGCCTGCAGAATTCTGGCCCCCCTGTCCACGCAAACCTTTTGCTTTTACACTTTCAAATTATTCTTTTTTCTCACACAGAACACTTAACTCACATTCCGGGAGGGGAAGGGTTAACACACACAGCACCTAACTAACTCACATAACTCACATACCAGGAAGGGGGGAAAAGGGAGGGGCACTCTCAGCCACTTGTCCGTTTTTCTCCTTTTTTTTTTCTTCTTCTATGCTAGATATTTTAATATTTCATCCTTTGCAGCCTTCCATTCCAAAAGCCCAAGGTAAATATACCCATTTGCTGGCTCAATGGACCTTTGGAATTAAAAGGCTTCATAGGTGCATTCCTAGGATCAAGACAAACAAGGCTTCTAAACAATTCGCAAGTCTTTCAACTTTTTGAGCTCAGTTCACCTCTGGCTCCTGTCTAAGAAGGAAGAACATCCCCTGGTAAGCTATCCCTCTCAATTCTGCTGGTACGCTGTTATACGTCAAACAACTCACAGCGTATACTTATGACATAAAACACACAACGTATAGCAGTGACACTTGCTTTATTCGTCTCCAGCTGCTTCCTTCACAGGAGAGCAGAACCGCGGGTCAGAACTCCGCACTCGCTTCGTGCTTAGTTGAGCGCCTCATGCAACCACGCACTCACATACAAACACTCCACAACATATGAAAAGTTTAAAATGAGCTCTTAACGATGTTAAAATATACACAGTACTGATACTGAAGATTTGCTACAGGTGTAGAATATGATAGCTATTTCATATGCAGCACTCCTGCTTCCTCAGCAAGGAGTACCCAATTCATAATAATATTATTTACTATAATATTATCTTATCTATAATACCATATATAATACCATATTCCCTCACTCTGCATCTCCGTCTAACAAGAATCTTGGGATTATATTTCGCCTGGTTCTTTGCTGTCACAGCAGGGAGCATCCATACCAGACCACAGCAGCGAATTCACTATTTCACCCAGGGGCAGGCAGTGCCACCTCCTCACCCTGCGCCAATAGGGGATTCATGTCCCCCCTCATGGTCTTACGGGGTCTTGGCAAAGCAACCCTAACCCTTCATCATCACATGAGACGTCTCATCCACGAATTACAGACTTGTCCCCTAATTCCCCTGCAGGTGCATCCAAATTATCTTATCATATCATATCATATCATATCATATCATATCATATCTAAATCATATACCTGGTCCACATGCTGATGGGCCATCTCTCTCCCCACAGCGATCAGGTAGAGATGGGAGATTCTCTGGAGAAATAGTTTACCGGGGCGTGCCTTAGAATGTCCCACTCCCCACTGATACTGCAGCCGGGCAGAGAGGGTGTCCCATCTGCGGTGACAAATTGTTTTGCAGAATCAAACCCTATAACCCAAAATGAGTTATAAAGCAGGTATGTTTATTTCCAGCACTGGTGTGCAAGGGGGTTCTCCTCCTAGTTTGCACACCATATAACTTAACAAGCAGCTACTTATAGTGTAAAGACATGCATAGTTGTAAGCGCCTACTACATATTCATAACCTTTCCCCGCTTCATATTATAATTAGTTCTGGAAAGTTCGCTCCAGTCTTGCGCTTGCATAGTGCCTCCTGGTGGTCGTGGGCCAGGGTGTTAGGGATGAAGTAAGAAGTCTCCGTCAGGATGAAAAACAGTTTTCTGGTTGTTTTCCAGCTTTCTGCATTCCAATGCCCACTTATCAGTTAACTTGTGCTAGCTGGCTCCTTCATTATCAACTTCCAAGGTCTTCAAGACAAACAATGCCAAGCTCTAAGGAGCAGTCCCAGCCCCCCTTGTCTGCTTTCACTCATCAGCACAGGGTTGTTATGCCCCAAGTGCAGGACCCAGCATTTGGCCTTGTTAAACCTCATCCCATTGGTCTCAGCCCAGCAGTCCAGCCTGTTCAGATCCCTTTGAAGAGCTTCCTACCCTCCAGCAGTTCCACGCTTTCACCCAGTTTAGTGTCATCCGCAAACTTGCTAAGAGTGCACTCAGTGCCTTCATCCAGGTCATTGATAAAGACATCGAACAGAGCTGCACCCAGTACTGAGCCCTGAGGAACCCCACCTGTAACTGGCCTCCAGCTGGAGTTAACTCCATTTACCACCACTCTCTGGGCCCGGCCATCCAACCAGTTTTGAACCCAGGAGAGTGTGTGCCTGTCCAGGCCAGAGACAGACAGTTTCTGAAGCAGAATTCTGTGAGAAACTGTGTCAAAGGCTTTACTGAAGTCCAAGAAGACTACATCCACAGCCTTTCCCTCATCCAGTAATTTCAGCTGCATGAAATTGTGTGACATGGAGCATTTTCTGTACTTATGAATGACTTGTGACAGTACTTTTACATCATCATAATTGAAATATAGATTAGGAGGTCAAAAAGCATATCGTATTTCAGTAAAAATCTATTCACTTCAGTAAAATACCATTTTTGCAAAACTTGGAGTTGTGTATTAGACTCATCAACAATTGTATATACGGGGCAATGTGCTTACACTCATATTTTGTTTCACAAGTATCATTACTTCTGACAAAATGATTCTTCATAAAATATAAAATATTAAGAGCCTGCCTTTTCACAAAATGACTAGTGTACACTTTGCCATCACATATATGAAATACAGTATCACAACATAGATATCAGGTAAACAGAAATGAGATGGGTAGGCAAACCAAGCGTTAGAATTTCAGTCTTGGAAAGATACATTACGAGTGACACTAAAGCCTTGTATATCAGTTTTCTAACTTGCACAGTACGTGTCTTAAAAATAATTTAATGAAATCACAAAGGATGTTTACTCAAAATAGATCTGTTGATTTCTCAATCAGGAAAGGAGCTAAGCACTTCTTAAAAGTGATGTAGAATGAAAAGAAGCAAGTGCTTTTTGTCAAGGATTTTACAGCAGAAGTCATAAAGTTGCTCTTTTATATCTCTAGTGACATAATAAATTGCTTCACTCTGAGACAAGAAAATCGAAAGAAAACAACCTTTTATTTTGTAACCATTATAACACAAAATTAGTCATATAAATGAAGCCAGCAGATATAAAAGCATTCACTTTTAGATAATTAGGGAATTGTACAGCCTTGAAGCTGCTTCCTGTTACAGACAGCACTAAATTTAAAAATACTACAGTCAGACAGTTTTTACATTTCTTCAGGCATAAAGGATTGTATATATGTGCATATTATGCTGCCTAATTGTTAGCTGTACATCTACATATTAGTGTATTTATATATATTTAGTTCCCTTAAACAGCCTAATGAGATCACTAATCCATGCGACATGGGCAACAAACAGGAAGAGCTTAAAGCCATTGTGCAGCAGGATATCTGTGACTTATTCATCATCACAGAAACTTGGTGAGATAGCTACTGACTAGAGTGCTACAGTGGGTGGCTATAAGCTCTTCAGAAAGGATAAGCAGGGAAGGAGGGATGGTGGTGTGGCTCTGTAGGTTAGGGAGGGTTTCAATTGCATAGAGCTCAATGGTTATGATGAAAAGGTTGAGTACTTATGGGTAAGGATGAAGAGGAAAGACCAACAAGACAGATGTCTGTTATAAACCACCTGACCAGGATGAACAGTTTAGCAAAGCTTTCTGCAGGCAGCTGGCAACAATCTCTCAATGGCCATCCCTTGTCCTTTTGGGGGACTTCAGCTTACTGAATATCTGCTGGAAATACAAGTTGGCAGTGAGGAAACAGTCTAGGAGGTTCCTGGAGCATGTGGAAGATAACGTTTTGACACAGCTGGCAAGTGTACCTACCAGGGGAGGTGCCTTGATGTGCTGTTTACAAACAAAGGACTAGTAGGAGAAGAGGTGGTTGGAGGCCATCTTGACCTCAACCACCATGAAATGATAGAGTTTTTGATTCTCAATGAAATAAGGAAGGAGGCCAGCAAAACCACTAGCATGGACTTCCAGAGGGCAAACTTTGGCCTGTTCAAGACATTGTTTGACACAGTTTCCAGAAAGGCTGGACATTCTTCAAGATGGAGATCTTAAAGGTGCGGGGGTAGGCTGTCCAAATGTGCCACAACATGAAGTGGAGCAGAAAACGTCCAGCCTGGCTAAACAGGGAGCTTTTGCTGGGACTCAGGAAGAAAAACAGAGTTTACGACTTTTAGAAGAAAGGGCAGGCAACTCAAAGAGTACAGGGATCTTAATAGGTCATGCAGGGACAAGAACAGAAAGGCAAAATCCCAGGTCTAACTCAATCTGGCCACTGTTATAAAAGACAACAAAAAATGTTTTTACAAATACATCAACAACAAAAAGAGAACCAAGGAGAATCTCCATCCTTTACTGGATATGGAGGGGAATATTGCTACCAAGGATGAGGAAAAGGCTGAAGTGCTTTATGCCTTCTTTGCTTCAGTCTTTATTAGTCAGATTAATAGTTCCCATGGTATTCAGCCCCTTGAGTTGGAAGACAGGTATGGAGGGCAGGATACCCCCCTACCTCCTCTGTAATCCAGGAGGAAGTAGTCAACAACCTGCTATATCACCTGGACATTCAAAAGTCTGTGAGACCAGATAGAATCCACCTAAGTGTACTGAGGAAGCTGGTGGAGGAGTTTGCCAAGCTACTCCATCTTTTATCAGCAGTCCTAGTTAACAGGGGAGGTCCCAGATGACCAGAAGCTTGCCAATGTGATGGTCATCTACAAGAAGAGTTGGAAGAAGGATCCAGGAAAATACAGGCCTGACAGCCTGACCTTAATACCAGGAAAGATTATGGAGTGGTTTATCTTGAATGGACTCACCAGGTAAATGCAGGTCAAACAGAGGATCAGGCCAATCTAGCATGGGTTCATGAAGGGCAGGAGGGCAGGTCCTGCTTGAGTAACCTGATCTCCTTCTATCACAAGGAGACCCATCTAGTGGATGAAGGAAAGGCTGTGGATGTTATCTACCTGGACTTCAGTAAAGCCTTTGACCCCTTCTCTCACAGCATTTTCCTAGAGAAGCTGGTGGCTCATGGCTTAGACTGGTATACTCTTCTCTGGATAAAAGACTGGCTGGACAACCAAGCCCACAGAGTTGTAGTGAATGGAGTTAAATGCAGCTGGTGACTGCTCACAAGTGATGTTCCCTACGGGTCAGTGTTGGGGCCCGTGTTATATAATATTTTTATCAATGATCTGGTTTAGGGGACTGAGTGCTCACTCAGTAAACTTGCAGATGACACCAAATTGGGTAGTTGTATCAATCTGCTTGAGGGCAGGAAGGGTCTGCATAGGGATATAGACATATATATATCCCTGCATAGGGAAATAGGCTGGATTGATGGGCCTAGGCCAATTGTATGAGATTCAACAAGGCCAGGTGCTGGGTTTTGCATTTCAGTCACAACTCTGCAACACTACAGACTTGGAAAAGTGTAGCTGGAAAGGTGCCTGGGAGTGCTGGTTGACAGCCATCTGAACGTGAGCCAGCAGTGTGCTCAGGTGGCTGAGGCAGCAAAAAGCATCCTGGCTTGTATCAAAAATAGCGTGGCCAGAAGGAGTAGGGAGTTGACTGTGCCCCTGTACTAAGTACTGGTGAGGCCGTACCTCAAATACTGTGTTCAGTTTTGTGGCTGTCACTTAAAAGAAAGGCATTGATTTGCTGGAGCATGTCCAGAAAAGCACAACCAACCTGGTGAAGAGTCTAGAGAACAAGTCTTATGAGGAGCAGCTGAAGACACTGGGGCTACTTATTCTAGAGAAAAGGATGTTGAGGGGAGACCTTATCACTTTCTACAACTATCTGAAAGGAGGCTGTAGTGATGTGGGTGCTGGTCTCCCACATAACAAGCAATAGAATGAGAAGAAATTGCCTCAAGTTGCACCACAGGAGATTTAGTTTGGATATTAGAAAATTTTTCTTCACCTAAAGGATTGTCAAGCACTGAAACCCACTGCCCAGGGAAGTGTTGGAGTCTCTGTCCCTGGAAGTGTTAAAAAAGCATGTAGACGTGGCATTTCAGGACATGGTTTACTAGGCATGGCGATGTTGGGCTGATGGTTAAACATGATGATCTTAAAGGTCTTTTTCAACCTCACTGATTCTATGATCAAAACAGGTGCCAACTGTTGGATGTTTTGATGTAAGGAGGCAACAAAAATATTCTATAACATACAAGTTTTTATGCATTAACATCTATTTCTTTCTAATCTTCCAAAGTTACTGTTCTATTTTGTGTAAAGGGGAATGCTTCATATCAAATAGATGAAATTTGTGAAATTTTCATTTTTGAAAGGAGAATCTAGGGAAAAGAAAATCAGTTAATGCTACTAATTTTTTCACTCAATTCATCAATCAAAATTCAGTTATTCGGGTATTTCGATCTGATTATTCATGTCCAGGTGCTCTCCTGCTGGAAGGAGGAATGATTACCTGCAATTGCTACCAAAGCACTTAGCCTAGTAAGAAGTGACCCTTAATTTAATTTATGACTCCATTGCCAACCTGAGTTTCAAGAACTGAGTGAGGTTATACAGCTATTTTTTCCAGCTATTAATTTTGTACTATTGTCCATCAGAGAAGGAAGCATAAAATAATATGACTATTTTCTTATTGTTACTTTTATTTTCAAGGGTTCATAGATGAAATTTCTGTTTATATATACACTTCACCCTGCTTTTGAGAACTAATGATTCTTATGTTTGATAATTCAAGTAAAGAAATAGTAAAGAAATATGTTAGATCATCTCTGGCATATGAATACACGAAGTGGTTGTGTTCAATAAAATGAAAAAAAAAGGTCTCAGCATAATTAATTGTGTCACAGATGCTACTACTCCAGAAAGAGCATAGCAAAAATGCACATTAGCAAGAATGATAAGATAGTTACGTAAGATTACTGGAGAGGTATTTCTGAATGCAAAAAGCTGTGCGTGAGAAAAAGCTCTGAAGGCACTTGAAGAAAAATGGATTTGGGGTCGTAGAGGCTGTTAGGATGGTAATATGATTTAGGGGAGGGATGTAATATAAGGTTACACTATGAATGGTATGAAAGTTAAAGATAAATAAAGTGACTTAGAAAAGTGATTAGCAGGGTGAAAAGCTATCAATAGAATATCTAATGGCATATCTGTGCAAGGAGGAGAACACCTCATCTTAGGAGGAGACTAAACCTCATCTTGGTTAAAGGCCTGGTAAAACTGCTGGAAAACATTACCCATGAAAGCCGTGAAATTGCAGATGGAGATGGTCAAAACAAAGCCATGTAAGACTGATCAATTTACTCGAATTTTAAAGCTAGCCTACTTTGAGCATGAGGTTGGGCCAGATGACCTCCAAGAGATTCTTCCAATCTAATTTATTCTATATTATGATTCGTCTTGTCACAGATTGTTCTGTGACACTTGACAGTAAAAGAGTTTTCAGAAATTAACATAGTGATGCTCGAAAGAATTTTTTTTAAGAGTGTTTAAGTGCATATTGAACATGATAGTTGAATAAGGGTTAGATTTCTGTTCCATAAGAAATTGTGTGTTTTCTAAGCTACTCTATCACTGTATGGAATGAAAAAAAAAAAGAGATCACTTTTTAAAATTTCCCAAAACCCAAAATTCTGAAAATAGCAGCAACAACAATAAAATTGTCCATATTGATCAATCTCCTTTTGTAGAACCTTTTTTACAATACTAGTAAGTTTTAAAATGGAATACTTAAGTTCTTCTTTCCAAAAATCTCTAAATATAGCACAATATTGAACCAGAATATCTCTCTACTTTACATTCCATGCTTAAGTAAGAACTATCTTATAGAAGTTTGGATCCTAATATTTCTGAATAATTTAATTGTTCAGTCATTAGCAGTCATGATCATTTTTCTATTCATTTTACAAGATAATGTCAAGTTCTAAAATGCTTGTGCTAGATAATCTGAACTTATATGGTAGCCTTGTATGAATGTACAGTAGTGCATTTAGTATAACAGTGCCAAAATTATGACAATTTTTTTTTACCAACTTAGAGGTTTGTTTTTTTTAAAAAAAATATTTAATGAAACCAAATGGATCACAGCAGAAAACAGTTTGAACAGCTGCCTGAGACATAAACTTCAAAGCTTTATCATCCTTGCCCTGTTGAACACGAAAGCATATTGAAGCATCTCAAAAACTACTTAGCCTTTGTTATCTCTAAAATTCCAGTAGAAAAACCTTCTCTCACACTTTTTTCCAGTTATTATTTAGAAAAACATAGACTTATTCTAAAACCACCTCCAAAAATAAACTATGAGAAAGAATATAGAGCTGAAAGTATTCTTTCACCTTTTCTTCCTCAGACATTCCTAGAAATTCTTCATTTAAGATGTTACAAGGCTTTTGTTTAGTTTAAAGAATATCTTGGAAATCACTTCTGCATTTCACCATACTAGTTTTAAAAAAATGTTATTTATTTGTTTTGCATGCGTTTTAGGCAAGTGCAACTAATATACTTGTAAATTTACCAAACTAGGTTGAAATGAGGCACCTGGAAAACACTTTTGTGGATACAGGATCTGCTTTTACAAACTGTACATTCACAGCTGCGTGTAACAAGTAGCAAATAATCAGATCAACAACAGTAAAACAACTTTATTTCTTGACAATGATACTTAGCACTGGATGATACGTACTTCAGTGATAAAGTTGGTAATTTTTCAGCTAGTATAAATGTGACCAATGGATCCACATATATGTCATGAATACTCCAATCAAGCATGAGTAGTTGAATTTAATATAGGACTAATATGCTGAATTTCACTGGCCTACATTACTTAGAAGATTCATAATATAGTAGTTTTTATCTCTGTGGTTGTACCCTAAAAAGACCATAATGTCAATTGCAAGAATGGCAGATATTGTCTCCTTCACTTACTATTGAATGCTGTATGATACGGTATTTCATAATATAAACCATCAGGAGGTGTGTGGTGTCCTTTCTATAAAAGGAAAAAATATTAAGTTCTGGTACTTTTAAGGTTACTTAAACAGGAAAAGAACCCACAGTTCTGTAAGAAATTCTACTGATTAATGAATTGTACATTTTATGTTCCACTCAGGATGGAAAAATATAATGTTAGGAAAAAAGCACATTGGTAGTCACAGTGCATACTAGGTTATGTATTGTGTAGAAATTGATCCGTTTCTAGCTTGTTATTAAAAGCAGGGATAAAAGGAGGAACTAAGAAAAAAAGCATTTTTTCAAGTGTTAGCAGCTGCATAAAAAAGTGTATGTTATCTCAAGGAATTTTATAATGAAGTCAAATTTCAGCCTTACAGGGTCTTACATTCTCAGTCTTTTTTATGAAATGATATGCTGAAATGATAAAATGACAACTGAACACCAAAACCTGAGAGGAATGTATGTTAACTTCTACATATAAGGCCTTTATTCAATTACTTTTCCAGATGGAACTGGAGAGTAGAACAGTATAAATCAGAAGTTTGCGGTTAGAAAGCAGCCTTCTACTGTCACTGGAGTGACTGAAGTCTAGGGGATGATGAGTTTATTTTTATTTGAAAAACAATGTGATGTTTACAATACGTGAGTAATACATCTGACACTGCAATATCCCTGCCTATGACTACTTCCTCTAGCACTCAGCTGGGATTCCAAGCACAATCGTTTATTCTGGTCTTGGCTAAAGAAGCTGCTGCTTCATCCTCTTTCAGGATAGAGCACAAACACTGCAGTCCATAGGTTCTGTCATTATCTTCATGCCTGGGCATAGGTCAAAGAACGTTCCTTCTCAGAACTCATGAGGTGAAGTATGATTCCCATGCTAGCTTTTAGTATTTGGACCCTTCTATTTGAGGACTGCAATCTTACGGTCTTCTATGTCTTGAGGATCAAAATAGTATTTTACCATCTTAGCATTCTACACTTACTTTGGATATTTTTTATTATTATTATGGCTTTTTTAGACTCATAGAATCACTAGGTTGGAAAGGACCCACTGCATCATCGAGTCAACCATTTCTAACAATCCCTAAACCATGCCCCTCAGCACTTCATCCACCTGGCCCTTAAACACCTTCATGGAAGGTGACTCAACCACCTCACTGGGCAGCCTGTTCCAGTGCACAATGACCCTTTCTGTGAAAAAATTTTTCCTGATGTCCAGCCTGAACCTCCCATGGCGGAGCTTGAGACATTCCCCCTTGTCCTGTCCCCTATCACTTGGGAGAAGAGACCAGCTCCCTCCTCTCCACAACCTCCTTTCAGGTAGTTGTAGAGAGCAATAAGCTCTCCCCTCAGCCTCCTCCAGGCTAAACAACCTCAGCTCTCTCAGCTGCTCCTCATAAGACTTGTTTTCCAGCCCCCTCACCAGCTTCGTTGCTCTTCTCTGGACACCCTCCAGAGCCTCAGCAGCCTTCTTGTGGTGAGGGGTCCAAAACTGAACACAGTACTCAAGGTGCAGTCTCACCAGTGTCGAGTACAGAGGGAGCATAACCTCCCTGAACCTGCTGGTGACCCCATCTCTGATACAAGCCAAGATGCCATTGGCCTTCTTGGCCACCTGGGCACACTACTGGCTCATGTTCAGTTGGCTGTCAACCAACACACCCAGGTCCTTCTCCTCTAGGCAGCTTTCTAGCCAGACTTCTCCAAGTCTGTAGCACTGCATAGAGTTGTTGTGCCCCAAGTGCAGGACCCAGCATTTGGCCTTGTTAAACCTCATCCCATTGGTCTCGGCCCAGCAGTCCAGCCTGTTCAGATCCCTTTGCAGGGCCTCCCTACCCTCCAGCAGATCCACGCTTCCACCCAGTATAGTGTCATCCGCAAACTGGCTAAGGGTGCACTCAATGCCTTCATCCAGGTCATTGATAAAGACATCAAACAGGGCTGCACCCAGTACCAAGCCCTGAAGAACCCCACTTTGTAACTGGCCTCCAACTGAAGTTAACTTAATTTACCACCATTCTCTGGGCCCAGCCATCCAACCAGTTTTCAACCCAGGAGAGTGTACGCCTGTCCAGGCCAGAGGCTGACGCTTGCTGAAGCCAAATGCTGTGAGAAACTGTGTCAAAGGCTTTACTGAAGTCCAAGAAGACTACATCCACAGCCTTTCCCTCATCCAGGCATCGAGTCACTTGGTCATAGAAGGCAAACAGGTTAGTTTGGCAAGACCTGCCTTTTGTGATCCCATGTTGACTGGGCCTGATCACCTGGTTCTCTTGCATGTGCTTCATGATAGCACTCAAGATCACCTGTTACATGACTTTCCCAGCACTGAGGTCAGACTGACAAGCCTGTAGTTCCCCGGATCGTCACTGCAACCCTTCTTGTAGATGGGCACAACATCAGCCAGCCTCCAGTCCAGCGGAAGTTTCCCAGTCAGCCAGGACAGCTGGAAGATGATGGAAAGGGATTTGGAAAGCACATCCACTGGTTCCTTTAATATTTTTGGGTGGATCCCATCCAGCCCCATAGACTTGTGGGTGTCTAGCTGGGCAAGAAAGTCTCTAACCGCCTCCTCTTGGATCATGGGAGCCTCATTCTGATCCTCTAACTCCTGGGTTTGTACACGGGGGAACAACTTCCCTTACTATTAAAGGCTGAGGCAAAGAAGGCATTAAGTACCTCCCTTGTCCTGAAGGGCTCTCTCCCATGGGACTTTGCCAATCAGGCTTCTGAACAGTCCAAAGTCTGCCCTCGGGAAGTTTAATGTGATTGGTTTTGCTAATCACCTTCTTCATCTCATCTAGAACTGAAAACCCTTTCATCTCATGATCGCTTTGTCCCAGGCGTCTTCCAATTGTCACATCCCCCACAAGGCCTTCTCTGTTCACAAACAGCAGGTCCAGGAGGGCACCCTCCCTCGTCGCCTCACTCACCAGTTGTGTGAGGAAGTTGCCTTCCACACACTCCAGGAACCTCCTAGACTGCTTCCTTTCTGCTGTATTGTACTTCCAGCAGATATCCAGCACATTGCAGTCTCCCACGAGAACAAGAGGTAGAGATCTAGAGACTATCCCCAGCTGTTTACAGAAGAGCTCATCAGCTTCTTCTTGGCTGAGTGGTCTATAACAGACTCCCATCACAATATCTGTCTTATTGTGGGCTCGTCTGATTTTAACCCATAGGCACTCAGTCCCTTCCTCACCATATTTGAGCTCAAGGGTAACAAAGCAC
Source organism: Cuculus canorus (assembly GCF_017976375.1). Taxonomy (NCBI): domain Eukaryota; kingdom Metazoa; phylum Chordata; class Aves; order Cuculiformes; family Cuculidae; genus Cuculus; species Cuculus canorus. Next base: position 58,259,768 of record NC_071401.1, read on the forward strand.
TCTCTAATATAGAGGACTATCCCACCTCCTTTTCTGCCCTTCCTGTCCCATCTGAAGAGTTTATACTCCCCCATGGCTGCACTCCAGTTGTACAAGTCATCCCACCATGTTTCCGTGATGGCAACGACATCGTAGTCACCTTGCCCTACAACAGCTTCCAACTCCTCCTTCTTATCGCCCATGCTGCGTGCATTGGTGTAAATGCACTTCAGCTGGGCTGGCGAACATTCAGCCCTCATAAAGGGAATAGAGTTCATTCCCAATTGACTGGTCCTTGGAATAACTAACACCACAGTGCCAGTTTCGTCCTTACTGTCCCCAGGTGTAATCATCTCTACTTGCTCTGTGGTGGTGTACTGGCAGTCCTCTCCAGCACACCATCTCTCAGTCACTGGAGTCCCACTTCCAGGCTCACTCCCGACTAGCCTGGTCTCATCCCCCTCCCCTTCACATCTAGTCTAAAGCTCTATTTAAGAGCCTAACTAGGTTTTTAGTAAGAACTTTAATCCCCCTAGGAGACAAGGGTGTCCCATCCCTAGTAAGAAAGCCTGGGGGTGCGTGGGTCACCCCATCATCAAAGAACCCAAAGCCTCTCTCCTCACACCAGGCTCGGAGCCAGGCATTAATCAACTGCTTCTCTTTCACCTCCTGCCCCTCATTCCTTAGCATTGGAGTGGAACTAAACACTACTTGTGCCCCAGAGCCCTCCAATGTTCTCCCTAGAGTCCTGAAGTCTCTCTTGATGGCTTTCAGCTTTCTGCACTGTAAGTCACCATTGCCTATTTGAAATACTACCAGAGGGTAATACTCTGTGTCTTTCACCAAAGAAGGAAGTTTTCTAGTTACATCCTTCACTGATGCCTCCGGTATGCAGCAGACCTCCCTGTGGAGGAGGTCTGGTCTGCAGATGTGTCCCTTTAGAAGGTAATCCCCTAAAACAATCACTCTCCTCTTCTTATTTACTGAGGACGTTTTTATTGTCATCTGAGGATGGTGCAGCCTAGGGAATGTTTCTAGGCTGTGGGAGCCATCTTCTTTATCCTTGGGGATGGGTTCCACCTGCAGCACTTCATAGTTGTTCATGAGGGGCATCTGGGGGTTTGTTGTCTGGGTGGGGGGAGAAGGTTTCCTGCGCCGGGCAGGAACTTGCTGCCATTCCCCATCTTTTGTTCCCTCAGTTTGCAGGTGGGTGTTGCTCAGCCGCACCAGCTCCAGCAGCCTGCTGAGTTTGTGAGAGGGCGCTGCTCCAGTGATCTGTCTCCCTCTCACATTCCCTGATGGTCCTTAGTCTATTCACCTCCTCCCTCAGCTCTGCCACCATGCGAAGGAGCTCCCCCACGCGAACACAGCTTCCACAAGCGGAGCCAGTGCCAGAGGCGTGAGCTGGTGTGGGAGGGGGGCACTGCCTACAGCCCAGGGTCTGGGGAGCTGCATGGACCCACTGAGGCTCTGTCTGAGTGGCAACATCTATCTTGCTTGCTGCAGCACCCGGAGCGGTTTTAATCTTCTGCCGGGTAGCCACCACGGTCCACGGTCCCTTCTGGCCGGCCTCCAGCCCCTCTCTGCACTCTCGCTGCTCGCTCTGCTCGAACTGCCCCGTTACACTAACGTGCCCCGCTCCGGGTCTCTGTGCGGGACCGTTTAACTCTCCCGCAGTAGCCGCCGGGACCGCCCCCTCCCGTCAGACACCGCGCGGGATCGTCCGCTGCCGCGTGTCAGGAGCCGTCGAGCGCCGCTGGTCCCGCTCCTGCTCTGTGTTTTCCTGGGATTTTCCAGTCTCAGGGAAGTGCCCCACCGCCTCAGATGGCGACCACACCGGCCTGCCGCTGCATGTCGCCTTAAAAAATATATATATCTATAGTGTTACAGTTTGCATTTCTTTTGTGTTGGTGTTTTTTGGTTTTCTGTCCGGTGTCCTTTTCATGATTCATATGTTCAGAAGCTTGAGTCTCCTCCAGACTCCGTGTTTTTCATTCTGTTACCTTATAGTGATGTAAGTTAGATTGAAATGTCTCCTTCGTGAACTTGTTCACAACAAGGACCATCCACATAAATTTTGACTATAATTAGTTCAGGCAATATGAGGTAATGCACTCTCTCCTGTACAGCTTGTCTTTTTTTGACAGGTAAGATTTTAGTGTTATTGCTGGATAACAATATACCCAAGCTAGCTAAAATTATGTGCTTTTACGTTCAAATTCTAGCTTCTGTTGGGTTTTCCTGATCATGTGCTCTTGAGTTGTGTCATTAGTAAGGACTTCATCATCTATTATCGCTGATAGCTCCATTTGAATCTATTAAGAGTACTCAATTTTAAAATTAAGTCTTTGATTCCATTATTCACTCAGTTTTTACTATGGGGGAAAAAAATCCCGCTGTTTTAAGCTTCATCATGAAAAGAATTTTTTATATACTTTGTGGTCTTTCATCCTCAGTAGTTCCTTGTGTGCAAAGCCACTAAGGAGATTCTGAGTAATAATGTAAACAGATAGTTTTTTGCTTTCTTGTCTACATGGGTGTAAGGAGGATGTGAGTCTGATAGGTCTGGGAAGTTGCAAACAACCGCAGTTGTCAGTTCTGTGTCCTACAGGCAGGATTGGGCATTGGAGCCGAGGGAGAGGGAATAAGATACTTGAATTATATCAGGAGACAAAAGTTTTTCTTTAAAACATTTTTTCTCAGAGTGAAGCTGTCTGTTAAAAGAAAAAAATATGCGCGTAGATGACTGGTAAAGTAAATTACAATTACATTCTGATAAGAGAGTGCAAAATAGTTATCTACAACACAAAATGAACTACTACTGAATGTGGAGAACTGAGAAGAGTGATAGAGCTGACTTCAAACTCAGAAGGGAGCAAGTCAAGACAAATTAGCATCAGGCAATGAAGCAATGATTTTGAAGGTGGCAAGGATAAATTAGAAGCATACTGCTGAGAAGGAAGCACATTGCAAAGGGAAAAGACTGTAGTTAAGATCATCTTGTTAGTGTTTCAGGCAGGCTGATATGTAAAATCTGAGGAGCTACTTCAAGCCAAGTACTTCAAATACAGCGCAATCAACGGTTTATTTTACCAGCTAAGCCAGATGCACTTTGATAGGAACTGTAAAGCCTGTCAAACTTGGTAGAATCTGTCCTGCAGCTGCTGGAGTTTTAAGGAGATAAATTGTAGCCAGTTCAAAGATAGTTAATTTGGTCTGAAGGTGACGGGACAGTTTAATGCACCACCCATGTCAATGTGGGCTTTGTAGTAAAAGAAACTGCCTCCTTGGTTTTTTTTTTTTTTTTATTTGAATGGATTCAAGATGGAGATAACGTCTGGTTTTTTTGGCTATGACTGCCATTTTATTTTTTTTTCTATCATGCCATGAGTACATCTTTATGTAGTTAATATTTCAAATGCATTTGCAAAAATAATTCTATTTTTATTCAAGGATGCCCATAACTTCTTATATCTGATGTGTACTAAGAAGGTCAGACCATCTTTTTGAGTAAGAAGAGCAGCATCAGCAAGTAGTGCAAAAGGCTCTGAGCCAAGACACTGCTAAGGCAGCAAATGGTAGAGGAGAGAATGCCAAGGAATATAACTTCCTAAAAAAATGCAGCCATCTTTTAAATGATTCTATCCAAGCTTCCTTTTCCCTTTCCTTCAGATTGAATGCCCTTTCTGAATGAAGTGATGGTCTGTTGCACAAGCAGTGCTAGTCATCATGACAACCACAAGGGGAATTTTTACAGATGTGTTTGACAAAGAAAGGAACTGTTATAATGACAAGGCAGTATAAACTAAATGTGTAAGGAAAGAAAGGGTAAAGGAAATGAAAGAATGACTGAAACTGAAATGAAAGACTAAGAAGGAACTCTGTCAAATTTTGGGGAAGTTAATTAAACATGGCAAATGCATAGACCGGGATCAATACAAGCTACATAGAAAAATAAATAAAAAAACTAGAGTGACCAGAGGTAGAATATTGGGCAGTTTACACTGGAAAAAAAACATGCAGTTAATTTTTAAGATGCCTGTGCACAATCAGTTTGTATATATGAACTTAAGGGAAAAAATAAAAATGAAACAAACGGTGGTCCTACCTTGTTGTTAAGCTGAATTGTGACCAACTTTCGTGTGACATTATGCATTGGACAGTGTTCCTCAACACTCATACAGCCCATTTTACACTTTATATGTACTCAGCTTTTCTGATTCCTGTAGTCATTTATCAGTTTATCCCGTCTTTCAGTTGCCTAAAGAATAGAACAATCATTATGATATGTAGCTTGAATCTTCCTTATATTTTAAGGAAATGATGACCATGACATGTTTTATTGCAGAAAAGCAACAGCTGAGAAAAATTAAAACTGAAAAAAGGGGATTTTCACACTTCACCAGTGGGAATTTGAGGTACAAAAAGATTCAGAAAACAATTCAGGACTGTAATATCTAAAATTCTAAACACATTAATTCCTTTGGAAAAATCAACTGAAGGGATTTCTGTTAGACAGAAACAATATGTCAAGTGGTGATGTTTTTTTCCTTCAGCTCAGACTGTTATCTCTGTTTTATTTTAGATTTTCTTTTGGATGAAAAAAGCATTTAGTACACAAACAGAACATTATGGTGCAAATATTCAATTCTGGAGAATCTAAAATCCCTAGAGGGTTTTAAATTAAAATTAGATATGTTAATATTTTATGATCATAGTTTTAAAAGGAACAGAAATGAGAAGAAAGCAAGTTTCTTTCCCAGTTGTAAATGTCTGTATAGAAATATTTCTTGGATTAGTGTCTTAATCACAAACTTCTCCTCTCCTATTTTTGATAAACTTCACCTTTGATAAAATTCACCTTGATTCTGCTCATATTCTGTTTTAGAATTGATATAGAGCTGAGTCCAAAGTGTCCTCTGAAAATTTCATTTTCACCAAATGAGTTCTAATTATCTACTTTTAGGAGTTTTCTATTTAAAAGAGTTGTTATTCATTGTTTTTTATTTTGCAGCAACTCACAAATTACTTCCTTGAGGCATGTTTAACATGCTTTCAACGATCAGGTTCTTTAAGTTCTTGCATTGACCTTTCACAAGTGAATTAATCTTATTTTCAGGTACATTGTTCTATTAAAGATCGAACAGGTTTACAAGTTTTTAACACAGACCTATAAATCCTATATGTATATTTGACTATTCATTTCTTGATAGTATTTGTGAATAATTTTTTTTCTTTGACGTAACACTTCAGCATTTTGTTAATATTTCAATGGCTTTTTAATAGGTTTCTCATTAGAAAATGGAAAGAAGAACCAAGCACAGCAAAAAAACCAAGCAAGGCAATTTGGCAAAAGGGACAAAGGAAGCCAGAAAAACCCAATAGAAGAATGATCTATTGCAATAAAGTTTGAAAGTGGCCCAATTACAGAAAAACTGGAAACTTAATTAAAAAAAAAGGCAGTCAGTTAGCTGTGTGGGAGTTGATTTATATTGATCCTGATAATGCACAGTTAAACACAGATCCAGATAAAATCCAATGTACCTGACCCATGTGGTGGAAGTTTGTATAGGGTGCGCCAATGTTGTGTGCCAACTCATTGGCAGTACCGGCCTGGAAAGAAAGAGAGACACCAATGGTGAATGAAATAACTGGCCAGCTTTAGCAGTATGAAGAAAATCTCTCTTCCTCCCTATAGGCCTGTGCCTCAGCTGTGGAAATGCTATCCAAGCTGTTCAAAAAGCTATCCTGGGAACTCCCTCAAATCAAAGAAGAAGATGTGGAGAAATTGCCCCAGGAGGTTTGGCAGCTCAAAGAAGGTATGTCCAATTCCTTGCCTGTACAGACAAGCATCTCAGCTACTAGGAGTAAGTTGCTTTGCTCAAGAGAGGAGATGTAGAGGGTACACACCACAAGGCATCCTGTTGTTTTACATGCACAATCGTAGAGATGACATAAGAAAGTGGGATGGAAAACTTACCTCAGGAGAGGGTATTTCAAGAACCCAAAAGGGTACAGGTAGGATTTTAGTATAGCTGCCTTGGAGATGGAGGAAATTAAAAATCTACCCACCTTGCTTGATCTATCAGAGGATTTTTCTATTGTGGGGTTTCTGAGGGTTGAAGAAAAACAGGTGTCAATTGCTACCACAACAGTGCACCAGTAACAATAGTGCACCAACAGAGACTCCTTCATTCCCATTCATAAGCTGATTTGTTGGTTGGAGAGCCAAGAAGTCATCAGCAAGACTTGCTCACCCTTTAACAGGCCTATATGGCCAGTACAAGAGTCTAACGAAGAGTGAAAGAGTGGAGTCTTAACAGTAGACCATCATGGCCTGAACAAAGTTATGCTGCTCCTGGGTGCTGTCATGCTGGACATGCTAGAACTTCAATATCAACTGGAGTCAAGGGCAGTCAAGTAGTATGCCACAACTGATATTGCTAAACTGTTTTTCTTAATCCTTTTGGCAGCAGGGGGTAGGCCACACTTTGCTTTTACCTGGACAGGTGTCTGGTACACTTGGAATTGAATGCCCGAGGGGTGGAAACACAGCCATACCATTTGCCATGGACCCCTCCAGACAGCACTGGAACAATGTGAAGCTCCGCTACACCTGAAATTAATTAATGACATCATCATATGGGGCAACACAGCAGAAGTTATTATTGAGGAAGTGAAGAAAATAGTGCAAATTCTTCTGTGAGCTGGTTTTGCTATAAAACAAATTAAGGCCAAGGGACATGCACAGGTGATCCAGTTTGCAGCAGTGGAAAAAGAACAACTGGCAGTGCAGAGGTAAACACATCTGGGCTGCCCCATTGTGGCAAGATATTGCTGGCTGGGTAGAGAACCTGGTTGTAAATGTACATCACATAGACGCTCATGTACCCAGTGATAGGCTAATGAAGAACACCAAAACAACTGGCAGGTGGATCAAGCTACTGAGATTGAAGTGGCTCAGGTAATTCTAAACTAGCAACACAAAGGTGAATTAAGGCTATCAAGGAAGAGATGCAACATATAGGTGAGCTCATGATCAAGAACTGGATATGACCATGGACATTATTGCATAGATTATCCATGAATGTGAAATCAAGCAAGCCAAGAGGTTCAAGTGTGTTTGGTATGGAGGAGGATGGCTGAAATATAAATATCATGAGGCCTGGCAGATTGATTATATCACGCTCCCACAAATCCACTAAGGCAAGTGTTGTGTGCTTACAATGGTGGAGGCAATCACCAGACGGATGCAAACATATCGCGTACCCCATGTCACAACCTGAAATGCTATCATGAGCTTTGAAAAACAAGTCTTATGGTGGCATAACACCCCACAAAGAACTGAGTTGGACAACTGAACTCAACTCTGAAACAACTTGTCCCGGCTTAGCCTAACCCTCTGACAGGTCTGTAGCTTTTAGTCCCAATCCCCATACCCGGTACACAAGGGAAAGAGGGAAATGAGAGGGTGAGACTTGCAGGTTGGAAAGTAACACTAAATTGCTTTAATGAAACAACAATAATGAAAATAGTGATATTTATAAGTAAATAATAAAATATATACAAATATACAAAACCTACTCAAACTCTCCAGCTGAATGTATGTCACCAAAGAAGTGGGGCAGGGGGCAGACAAGGTCTCAGACTGGACTTAGTGACACGTGGGAGCTGAAGTCAGAAACTGGATTCAGGAACAGGACTCAGGAACACGTGGGGCAGACAAGGTCCTCACTGAACATTGGCCATTGAAGAAGAGGGCTGACCCTCATGATCCCTAAGGATTTATATTGAGCATGACATGTATGACGTGGAATACTTTGTTGGTCAGGCTTGGGTCACCTGTCCTGTCTGCCTCTCTACCAGTTCTGGGGTGGCCTTAGTTTACATAGTAATAGGTATGAGTAGCAGCCTCTCAGCACATTGGTGGCCTGTTATCTTGGTGATAACTAACAGGCTCAAGAGTCTGAGGAAATGTTCTGCTTTCGCTTAAACCGGAACAAGGTTTAAGAATAGAACAATTCAAGACTGTTATTGTTATACCAAGTTATATCTGTATGTTAAATAATCTAAATAGAAGTTGACTAGAGCAATTACTAAGACTTCATTATAGGATTATTTTTTTTCATTTCGTTTTTTGTTTTGTTTTGGTATGGTTTTAATTTTAAGTTTTAGTGGAGGTTGATAAAACTTGCCAGTGGATGGTTTTTAGTTCCTCAGCAGTCAAACTTTGAGATATTTCTCTGTGAATTACTCTACCTTGAAATAAAACATCTGGTCTCGTAGGAATTCTGACATGGTTTAGTTTTTCAATCAGTACAAAACACATTCACTACTGCAGCACTGCTGGGCTTTTGTGTGTCAGTCTCTTAGAAGAATTTGCTCTGTTTCTCCATAAGGCCTGAAATGCAGAGAGCTCATCTGGAAGGCAAATTTGGTTTTACTCACCTTTATTTCCCACAGCTCTGAAAGCTGTTGGTTTCTAAAGCATTCAAATTGAGGAATCAGAATATCCTTAGAATAGTTCTGTTGTCTCACACCAGTGTTTCCTTCACGCGTTCCTGCCTTTCTCCTGGATCTCCCTTTTTCTTTAATGATAGTGAGATCAACCTTCCCTCTGTGTATATTAATTGGATATATCCTTTGCATTTACTATAGTGATTGTGTGGGTATAAAGAATTCTCTTTAAAATACTCATGTTTTTGAAAGTGGCTGAGCCCTGAAACATTTTAAGAAGTGTTCCAGTAGCCAGTAATCATGAATAAGCCTTTAAAAACTGGAATACTTTCAAATGGTATTCATTCTACTGCCAAAAATCACATTTTTAAATGCCTACACTTAGCCTTTATCACACACACAGAGATATCACTGGAGCTGTGTGAGATGTTATTTCACTGAAAACTGGCATTTCCAATTTTGGTTTTGTTCCAAATCAAATAAGGACTTATTTTTGCAATAATTTCCTATGAAACAGATTCTTTTTGAAAATATCAGAAAATTTTCAAATTGTAAATTTGTTTTAGAAAGACAAAATGTTTCCTTCTTTTGATGGTATGACTTCACAGGATTTCATGGCGTAAAAGGTTCCTTTTATGCGGTATTAAATGCTTTCTATCCCTATATGTCACATAATTCATGGAATCATAGAATGTACTGAATCGGAAGGGACCCACAAGGATCTGAGTCCAACTCCCGAGTCCACACAGGGTAACCTAAAATGTAAGTCTTATATCTAAAAGCATTTTCTAAATGGTTCTTGAACACTAACAAGCTTGTTGCCACGACCACTTCCTTGGGGAGCTTGTTTCACCATCCTCTCAGTGAAGAATTTTTTCCTTATATCCAATCTGAACATTTCCTGACGTAGCCATTCCCTCGTGTTCTGTCACCAGACACTGAAGAACAGAAATCAACACCTCCCTCTTCACTCCCCCTCATGAGGAATTTGTAGACAGCAGTGTCTCCTCTCAATCTCCTGTTTTCTACACTGAACAAACCTGATATCCTCAGTTGCTTCTCATCAGTCATGCCCTCTAGTGCTTTCACCATGTTTGCTGCCCTCCTTTGAACAGATGCTAATATTTTTTATATCCTTCTTATACTGTGGAGCCCAAAACTGCACATAGAACTCGAGGCAAGACCACACCAATGTTGAATCAGTTAGCTATACTGTGTTTAATACATCCTAGGATATAGTAATTGTTTTACTTCAATTTTAGTAGTTCATATTTTTTATTTTCATGAAACACATGTATCAGTGGCACAAAAGATGAAGTTCGCCTTAGCTGAATTTAGTTCCCTAAAAAATAGGTACTTCATCTAAGTCAACCACACTTTATAGTCACTAGACAGAAACAAACATCTCCAAATGAAAGTTCTTTTCAAATATTTATCTTCATCCTATTATGTACCTGTTTAAACTCTCACTGCCAACACAAGGCAGTCCACAGTTCTCATATTGTGCTGTTATCTGTTCATGCCAAGATACTACTACCTCTCATGCAATTATATAAACATTCTCACAGTTAACCAGGTTGAAACTGACCCAGGAGGAAAATGTAACTGTATTTCTACTATAAATAGTTGAGGAAATAGCTCTACTTGTTTGTTGTGAAGGAAATAGAAGGAAAAAAGGTAATATTTGCACAGAATTTGTGTGCATCACCATTCATGTATAAATAATAAAAATTGTAATGGACATCTACAATCTGTATATAAATTGTTTTAATTTTTGTTATCCCCAGATGCTGCAGTATGAAAAAAATTGCATAATTGACAAAATACAAATACTATTGGCAATATTCTTTGCAAATTATATTTTCCCATTTGTGCTTGCTTAAAATACAATTTAGTTCCAGATATCCATATCTCACGAGAAATTATAATTCACAAATGTGGTATAAGAATGTTGAAATGAATTTGCATTTTTGCTTAGAGACACAAAGAATTTAAACCTCCAGTTAGAATTCTTTTAAAAAGTGCAGTTACTGTCCAGTATTAATTAATAAACTTCTAGGAATATCACTTTCTTACTTCATTTTAAAAATCAGTGAGAAAATTTGAATTATTCAGAAGACTATATATTTAAAAGTTTCCTCATTCTGTCTCATTTAGTCTTAAAGACACAATATCTACCAAGTGTCAGATTGCCATTGTATTGTCTTACTATTTCTGTAAATCCTTGTGACATATTGTTTCATTTGTTAGCAAATCTAGTCTATTGTTCTACTCTTTACAGTAGGGAACAAAAATTAATTCTAATCTGGCAAATTTATCCAAACTGTTGAAACATTCTCATTTTCTATCATTTTTTTGCTTTGTTTCCATAACTCATTTTCTCCATTTTATGTGATCTTGAGCTCACTTCAAATACTTTCAAATTATTATATAAATTTACTGTTTTAGGGAAACCTGAAGTAAATTAACATGATATGCAGGTCACTTACAATGAATTCATAAGACTTAGATATCTCAGAATTGTAAATTCAGATAAATTTAGGTAGGTTTTCTCAAGGACATATCAGGCAAACAGCTGCTAAAGCCTTGGCCAACTTCAAAACTGCAATTAGCTTAAGAGTTAGATCTGTTTGCTCTAGGCTTGTCCTCTCAAGTTCTGAATATCTCCAAGGATGCAGATTACACAACCTCTCCAAGCAGCTCATTCTAATCTTTGGCTATGCTCACTGTGAAGACTGTTTTCCTTATATCTAATTAGATTTTTTTCTTAATGTAAAATATGTACATTCTCTCTCGAGCTTTCAATGCACACCTTCAAGGGGAAGATCTCAGCAAAACTGTTTCCTGTACAGTATGTTCCTGTCCCCAAAACATTTATTTCCCACTCAAACTTGTGCCAGTTTGTCAGTGTCTTCCTTGTAAAGGGAAGCCCAAAACTGGATGCAGTACTCCAAATGCATTTTCACAACACTCAGCAGAAAGGACTATCATTTTTTTGACCAGTTGCATATATGCTTGTTAATGCATCACAGTATATGTTTTTTGCCTTCTTTGTCATGGAGACTACTCTGCTGACTTATATTTAACTTTTGCCCATCAGGATTCTCAGGTCATTATCTGGAAACCTACCCTGTCTAGCCAGTTGGCAATGTTAAGACTGCAGTGGAGCATGGGATCATTCCATCTCAAGTAAAAAAAAAAACTTAAAAATTTTTGTCAAACTTCAGGAAATTTGGCTGCAAAGATATTATGACTGGCTCTGAGAATATTGCTAAAATCAAAGTAATTTACATACACGGCTCTCCCCTCACCCACACAGCCAGACATCTCACCAGTGAAGACCATCAGGCTGCTAAAGCAGCTTTGGTAAACACATGCTGGCTGTTCCCAATCTCTTTTTTTTCTGTAGGTGTAAATGACTTACAGCAGGATTTGCTTCAAAATCTTACAGGGTAATGAGGTGAAGCTGATTATAATTTCATTCCCCAGATCTTCCTTCCTCCCTTCCTTTTTTTTTGAAAATAGAATCGAAATTTCTATTTTTCCATTTTGCAAGCAGCCTCACAATGTTATCAGCTCTTGCGGATTAGCCCTGGTAGGCAACTAAGACCCACACAGATGCTCATTTATTCCACACAGTGGAATAAGGGGAAGAATCAGAAGGGTAAAAGGGCAAAAACTTGTAGGTTGAGATGAAGACAGTTTAATAGGTAAAGCAAAAGCTGTCCACAAAAGCAAAGAAAGATAAAGAATTCATTCACTACTGCCCATCAGTTCAGCCATTTCCAGAGAAACCAGCCTTCATCATGCATAACAGTTACTTGAGTAGACAAACACCATGACTTTGAATGTCCGTTCTTCCTTCAGCTTGTTTCGCTGAGCATGATGTCGTATGCTATGGGATATCCTTTTGGTCAGCTGGGGTCAGCTGTCCTGGCTGTGTCCTCTCCCAACTTCTTGTGCAGTTCCAGCCTGCTCATTCACAGGGAAGTGTAAGGCAGAGAAACCATCTTGATACTGTATAATTAATAATTATATTCAGCAATAACTAAAACATGGGGGTTTTGTCAAGACTTTCTGTTCACAAATCCAAAACATAGCTCCATACAAGGTCCTATGAAGAAAATGAACTATATCCTAGACAAAACCAGTACATCAGCTCCCTTAGTGTTCTCAGATAAATCCTATCTGGTCCTGTGGAGTTCTGTATGTCCAGTTCGCTTAAGTGGTCTTGAACTCTACCTTAATTTACCATGAGTAGTGCTTTATTTCAGCGTACTATTAGGACATGGCACCTGAGTGACCAGGCAGCAGTTCTAGGCATTAAAGACTGATAGGAAGGCCATTTTCCCCTTTTATATGTTCCCCTGTAGGTGCTAGAGAAAGCATCGCAGATCTTCTTAGGCTGTGGAAGTAAGTCAGAGGTATGGTTAGAACAAAGGATTTATTGTCTATACTTCATGGATAACCTCCTGGTTAAACTACAAAAGAAGTAACTGCACAGGCAGTGCAAGCAGGGACAGGGAACCTGGGACGTGTATAGAGATGCTGCCTGGTTGTGTAGGGATGAAGTCAGGAAGGCCAACGTGCAGCTGGAGCTGAACTTGGCAAAGGAAGTAAAGACTAACAAGACGAGCTTTTACAGGTGCATCAATCAAAAGAGGAAGATCAAAGAGAACGTACCCCCATTGATGACTGGAAATGGGGATCATGTATCAACAGACAAGGAAAAGGTGGAGGTACTTAACAACGTTTTTGCCTCAGTCTCCACCCATAACTGCTCTCCTCACCCCTCCTGGGTCATGGGACAGCAAGATGGTGATGAGGGGGGTAGACTCCCTCCCACAGTAGAGGAGGATAAGGTTCGTGAACACCTGAGGAACCTGAACATATGTAATCCATGGGACCTGATGAGGTACATCCCAGGGTCCTGAGGGAATTGGCAGATGTGGCTGCCAAGCCACTCTCCATGATATTTGAAAAGTCATGGCAGTCAGGAGAAGTCCCTAGTGACTGGAAGAAGGGTCACGTTGTGCCTATTTTTAAAAAGGGTAGAAAAGACAATCCTGAGAACTACCGACCTGTCAGCCTCACTTCTGTGCCTGGGGAGTTCATGGAACAGATCCTCCTAGAAGCTATGCTAAAGCATATGGAAGGCAGGGAGGTGATTAATGGCAGCCAGCATGGCTTCAGCAGGGGCAAGTCCTGTCTGACCAACTTGGTGGCTTTCTATGATGGGGTAACCACAGCAGTAGACAAGGGTAAAATGACAGATGTGACCTATCTAGATTTCTGTAAAGCCTTTGACGTGGGCTGGATGGTCGTATTCAAAGAGTAGTGGTCAATGGCTCAAAGTCCAGATGGAGATCCATGACAAGTAGTGTCCCTCAGGGGTCCGTACTGGAACTGGTGTTGTTCAATATTTTTATCAATGATATTGACAGTGAGATTGAGTGCACCCTCAGCAAGTTTGCAGATGACTCCAAACTGAGTGATGTAGTTGTCACACTGGAAGGACAGGATGTCATCCAGAGGGACCTGGACAGACTGGAGAAGAGGGCCTGTGAGAACCTCTTGAGGTTCAACAAGGCCAAGTGTAAGGTCCTGCACCTGGATCGGGGCAATCCCCGTTTTCAGTACATGATGGGGGATGGTGTGCTTGAGAGCAGCCCTGCAGAGAAGGACTTGGGTGTACTGGTTGATGAGAAGCTCGACACGAGCCAGCAATGTGCGCTCGCAGCCCAGAAGGCCAACCGTATCCTGGTTTGCATCAAAAGAAGCAGCAGGTCGAGGGAAGTGATTCTGCCCCTCTATTCCTCTCTTGTGAGACCTCATCTGGAATCCTGTGTCCAGTTCTGGAATCCTCAGTGTAAGAAGAATATGGAGCTGTTGGAACGGGTCCAAAGGAGGGCTACAAAGATGATTGGAGGGCTGGAGCACTTTCCCTACAAGGACAGGCTGAGAGAGTTGGGCCTGTTCAGCCTGGAGAAGAGAAGGCTCAGAAGAGATCTTACAGCAACCTTCCAGTACCAGAAGGGGGCCTGCAGGAAAGCTGGAGAGCAGCTATTTGTAAAGGCTTGTGGGGACAGGACCAGGGGGAGTGGGTACAAAATGGAGAGCAGTAGATTTAGACTAGACATTAGGAAGAATTTCTTCACTATGAGAGTGGTGAGACACTGGCACAGGTTGCGCAGGGAAGCTGTGGATGCGCCATCCCTGGAGGTGTTCAAGGCCAGGTTGTATGGGGCCTTGGGCAGCCTGATTTATTGGGATTTCCCTGCCCATGGCTGAGAAAGAGACTGTGAGGTCATCGATTCCTGAAGCAGCTGATAGTTCAGCTCTTGACTCATGGCTGGGATTTGTGCTTTGAAGCTCATATCTGGCAGTGTCTGTGACAGGCCAGCAGAAGGCACCTGGTTGGCTCATTGACTAAGATTCCATAGAAAGGTCGGGTAATAAAATGCTGGGGTCATAGAAGATGATCTTTAGGGTCCCTTCCAACCCTAACTATTCTATGACTCTATGATTCTATGACAGTCAAACATTGGATCAGGTTGGCCACAGATGTTCTGAAGCCTCCATCCTTGGGGTGGATATCCTCACCTGGATACCACTCTGAGTAGCCTGACCTAATCAGATGTGCTTTGAGCAGAGGACTGAACTAGTGATCTCCAGAGGCCCCTCCCAATCTCAGTTATTCTGTAATTTTTTACTTCTCCATGTTGATAGGATGCAGGGCTGTTCAACAGGTATCCCACAACAGTCCTGATACCATGATTTTCTTCCCTTTGAATTTACTTCCCCTTTGCCCCCATTGCAAACAGTTCTTGTCTTTTACCATACTGCCTTAACTCAAATGCATAGCTACTCTTTCTTCTTTCACAGTAAGCCCTGGTTTTGATGACTTCATATCCCTATCTGCCAGTTATGACATTGTTAAATTCTAGAATTTTATTTGTAAAACATATTTTCTGAAGTCATCTTGCTAGTACAGGTACATGTCAGAATTGGCTATCCATGCACAGGCACTTGGGCACTAGGAGCTTTTGTCCTTTGTTGTTAGCTATTAGATTACCCACTCCACACATGAGCAGCCTTATGTTTTCCTTGGGTTTTATTGCTGTTGATATACCTCTTCAAGTCCTTCTTCTTGCCCATAATATTCTTCACTAATTTCAGCTCCAGATGAGTTTCAACTTTTTTAATTTCCTGTGTACCTTGGCAGTTTTTCCATAACCTTCCAAGATATCTATATTCCAAGGTAACTTCCAAGATAGATTGCACCTTTTTTTTTTTTGCATTTTGACATTGGCAGGAGGTCCTTTTCAACTGTTCTGGCCAAGCTTGCTCAACATACTGTACACTAAAATGGACCATTTTTGAACTTTGAGAAGATTAACAGGTTCCTTAAGTTTGACAAACATTCTTTAGCAGCACTGTCCTTCGGAGCAGCTTCTCTTACTAGTTTCTTGAACAAGCAAGTTGATCAAGTCTGCTCTCCTGAATCCAGAGCTGCTATGCTGCGATTTCTTGTTCGTGCTTCCTTCAGGATTGTAAATTCCACTATCTCACATTCTCTCATGAAATTTGTTGTTGGATTTCACATCTCTGAAAAATTCTTCCTTTTAAGTGAGCAGAGTAGATGAAAAAAAATTTAGTAATGTTGCTAGTAACAGGCCACAGGCTTTGTAATATCACCAATGCAAGCCTCATATCTTCTTTGTTGCCTTTTTGTCCTGAATAGATATTAGCTTGTTCTGGCTGTGACTAACAACTGTCTAAAAGTCAGGTGACTGCTACCTATTTTTTTGTTAGCTGAGCTTGCTGAAGAACATGTGTGGTTTAAAAATTTCAGTAGTCACTGAGCCACATTAGCTCTTTATGTCAATAGTCACTGGGAGGGTGCTACTAGGTAACTACCTAATGCCTATCCAGAAAAATGGAACAAAATTTCATTTGGGAAACAATAAGGAAGGAGAAAATAAGCAAGCTATACAACTAACCAAGGTATATCCAAGATGGAGAAGGATCAAACTTCCACAGTTAACTTCATATCCCTCCTGGCAAGGAACTGGAAGTCTGGCAACACCTCATAACTCTTCTCATGCTTTCTGGGAAACTGGTACAATCAACTACAGGTTACATGGGGGCTCTGAAAAGCATAATGTCATTATAACAGAAAAGAGGTATATATTAAAAAGATTACGTGCAGCAATTTCGACTTTTATTAACAGGAGTTTTTTTTCTGAATTAATTAGACTATTTGTACTATAAACATTAGTAACATTTAAACTGGATTGATAATAGCATTTGTTGTATTTTTATAGAATCATGGAATCACCTCGATTGGAAAAGACCTTTGAGAATGTCAAGTCTAACCCTTTGTACTGCCAAACCACCACCAAGCACCATACCTACAAGGCTTTTAAATGCCTCCAGGGATGATGAGTTAACCACTTCCCTGGGCACCTTCTTCCAATGCTTGACAACCCCCTTGGTGAAGAAATTTTTCCTACTCTCCAGTCTAAACCTCCCCTGGAAAAACTTATTAGGCAGTTAAACCTAAATAGTTTAACAGTAAGTTATTGGATAGGTATGTACAGTGTGTTTTCTTTTTGCCAGTAAGAAAATTCTGAATTAGTTGGCCCCAAAAATATATCCCTAGTTGACTATCCAGAACCTCAATCAGAAAAATTGTCTCCAGTGCAATTCAGAAATCTTTTGAATTATGTAATCTGTGAGAAATCAAGCTTGTACGAACCAGAGCTTATGACTGTGTATCTTCTCCTTGGTATTCCTAGTCTATATATTCTCAAACAGCCATCATCCATTCAATAGCAAATCTCTTTGCAATTGTGCTGCTCCTTTGCATGCAGCACCATCTTCTCACTCAGGTTGTTCTTTCCAAAAGCCTATACCATCCAGAACTCCTGTCATGTTTCTCAGCTTGTATGGACTCATGTATTGGCAGTTAAGATGGATCTCAGCCGTGCCACCTGCAGAGGGGAAGTGTGAGAGCCTCCCCTACCATGTTCCTCCTAGATGCTTCCACCCTCTCTCCCATTCCTCCACTTTTCTCCAGTTTGGTCTTTGTCCACCAACTAGCCTACTATAAATTCCTCCTTTAAATAGTTTTCCTAAGGAAATAGAATGTATTTAATAGTTATTTTCCCTAAAAAAAAAAATTTTATATCTTTATTAACTGGCATTGATGTCTACAGAGCCATGACAATTCATACTATCTACATGCTGATACCCAAGTATATTTAAGCTTTTAAGTATCTAAATAAGTAAATACAGGTCTCCTTGGATATCACAGGAGTTGGAGGTTCAAGACTCATAAAAACATGTTTTCAAATGGATTTATGTGTCTGACATCATAAAATTTAAAAATCTTGGCTAGAAGCAACTTCTCATCCTTGTGTTTTTGCACTGAGAAATAAAAGCATTCACAGATCTCCCCTCAGAAGCATCTTTAGGTTAAACCATTTAAAGTATGTTATAAATTATTAAGTGCTCAGAGAAAAATCTTATCGTACGCATGGAAAATATCTAACTACAGAGACTGTATTTCTTTGATTTTGTGAACAGCATTTTTACTGTCATTATTGGCTGCCAGATGAAACCTACAAATGACTCCTTCACCAGTCTTGAGCATTTAGTGATCTTTGTTTTAAAAGAACTTTTTAAACACATAAGAAAATCCTTCATTATCTTAAATTTCACTGAATTGATCAAACAGTTTGATCAGGACTTGTTTGTTCAGGACCTTCAGGACTTTGTCTTTTATATAACTTTCTTCACTGTACAGATTTGTTTGTACAGTGATATCAAAATGGCAAGATCAACATTTGAAACTCTAAACGTTTCTCGTATTATGACAGATTGATTATATTAAAGATAAGAACAGTGAGAGTGTTCATCTCCACCACCTTTAGAAGCCTGTGTTGTAGAAATAATCTATATTTGAACTATTTCTCTGGGTGGTCTTTATCATTAACAAATACCAAAAGAATTCTCCTGAACATTTTGTGTGACCTATATTAGGTGTCTGTTTTAGGAAAAACAAATAATTCCTTGAAGATACTACAAACTAGAAAGGGAACTGAAGGATGAAAAAATATCAGCTAGATGCAGATATTTATACTGCGGATGACTGGTCTGACCAAGTCACTTCAGGCTTTCTTTATGATTAGTGAAGGTAAAAGAGGCAGTAGTATGCTAAAAGAAGTTTAAAGACACTAGCAGCCCTCTGGGTCAAACAAATTTAGAGGACGCTATAATCTATTCCACAGCCAGTGAAGAGGCAATGTCTGAAATGATCAGCTTGGTTCCTGATCTCTGGGGCACTTCCTGTGAAATAAAGCTATATGAGGTACTTGCTCTCTGTAGGCTTAGGCGTGTTAGGATTATAACTGACTTGCTGCTACAGTCCTTGCAAGGGAACATAACAACTTTTGCCAGTGTGTGTCTGTGTTCAAGTGTTTCTTGTCTTACCTGCCCTGAGATATGTCTTTGGGACATCTCACATAACTCTTGTGCTTTGTGTTCAGGCAACTGAATTAAGTTGTGGGGGTGAATTCAAGAGAAAATATTGGAAGCTAGGTGACTACACATGGTTTAGGAGGTTAAACACTTAAGAATGATTTAGAGAATATAGTTCATGGAGCTTCTACTGTTGCAATTCAGTAGTCTCAACGTAAGCATCAAGAGTTAAGATGCACAAAGCCATCCATCCTGACTTCCAGATGCTACTATGCTACTAGACTTCCAGGTCTACTATGCATCTTCTGTCATAACTTCTAGCCACATGCATATTTCTCAAATACCAGAATGCATCTCAAAAAACCATAGAAGCCAGTGTTTGCTGAACTGAGCCCAACACCTCTACTAAAAGCAGTATGAATTCAGATACTTAGCTCACAGTTTTAGTTCTCTGTTAAGTGTGTCTTAACTGTAGACTGAATTTCACACTAAACTATTATGGAATCTGCATACTTCTAAAACATGCCAGTGTTCATTTCTGCACAGTCATCATATTCCTTTGCTTCGTAGCTTTCAAACCTTGTGAAAAATGTGGCAGAATTCAACAGAATTTTCCATCCCCATTCTATATAGTATCTCTGAATGGACTACGGCTGTAAGCCATAGCAGGGTGAGACAAAAGAATGCTGGTAACATTCCACAAACCATGATCACGTCACAGACAAAAAATTGCTATTAGATATTTCTGAACAGTACATTAACTAGTGCTTTTCCTTAACACTGTCTAGCTGCTTTTTGTGACTCTTCTTACTAAAATTCAGTCAAAACTTAAACTGATCACTTTGGCCTGCCTAAGTGTGCTAAAGGAGACGTCACAGAAGTATAAGTGTACATTTCTCAGCTTCCTCTATTGCATCAAAGTAAAATAGAACCTTTGTCTAGGTCAGACCTGGAAAAAGGTAAGAACAATATTTCTCTGTCCGCTTCAGTTTTATGCTGCTCAATTAAAATTAAAGTGTAATAAAGTTAAGTAGCTAAAATGTAGGCTACATGCCTCATCTCAAAGAAGCACTTTCATTCAATTTCTAGAGGGTCCACAGAATATATTATACACTTATAGTAGGACTAACTACAACTGGGGCTATATTATTAGACTCTGTGTGGCACGGAAAATATTCAGCAGAGCCATCAGTCTTTTGTATTTCACAAAGGAAACCTTTTCTTTTGTTCAAAAGTTTATCGTCAGAAGCAGAATGCAGACCCAAAAAAAAGCTCAAAATCACGTGCCTGTTCTTGCAAGGCTCTTGATAACGTGTTTTAAAAGTGCATCTCTAGATGATTTACAGCTTCACCTGGAAGTCTTTAAACAAAGATAAAAGATCTTTTTCATCCTAACATTCATCTGCTAACACAATTCTAGGTAACAGTGTAATAAGTTTTGTCTAATAAGTCTAGTGATCTTAGTAAGTCAAATATTGACTGACTGTTTATTAGCTTATCCAACACATTAGTAAGTATGTTGCATATGTTGGTATATCCAGTAAATTAAAATATTTTAGATTAAGAGATATTGATTTATTTTCAATAAACTTGATTTCTTGGAATAGTGCTCCAATATATAGAAATCTTGATAGTTCTTAACTTCTTGTGAGGTAAACAAGTTTCTCTGCAGAAAAGCTTTGTCCATCCAGAATCTCCAAGTGTATAAGAAGTTTTTCCATGTGCTAATTATAGCTATATTTGTTTCCTGCCCTTGTGCCAAAAAAAACCCTGAAAATCCTGAAACAAAAAAAAACAAAAAAAACAAACCACCGAACATATTATTATTAATAGAATTTTTATTTCTGTTTCAAAGAAAGACCGATGAAGTAAAAGTAAAGGCCTTCAGAACAAGAGAGCCCTAAAGCCAGCAACTAATAATGCCTAAAACAAAATCTTAAATGGACCAGCTTCTTGAATTACATAACAGCTACTCTAAGTGTTCATGAAGAGACTTGTTTCACTTAAATAAAGTTAGGCTACTTCAAAGATTGATAAGAACTTGTGAAGAATGAGTTAATTTTTCTTGAACTGGGGATGGAAAATATCTAGTAAATCTAAACATCTAAGAAATCTCTTTTGTTCAGGGAAGGGAAAGATTAGGAAATTTGAGATTTTTTTTTTTCTTTCTGTTTTAGTTATGGGAAAACTGCATTTTGAAAGAATCTCTTTCTCCATAAGTTTTTCAGAGAGCCTATATATTAAGGCCTTAGAAGTTGATCCCTTAAGGAAGCACCCTAGAGATCAACGTGCTAGTTGTAGCAGAGAAAATAAAATGAACAATTCAAGATTCCTTCAGAACTGAGCCATATGTAAAGTAAAAGTTACCAAGCATGCTTTTAAAAAATGTTAATGAGGAAAATGTGTTTGTACGCAAATTCTATTTTTCATGCAGAAACCGCATGTACTCTTTTTTTTTATTTTCTCCCCTTATCATCTGTTTTGAAACATCTGGCTCTGGAGATTTTTATTATACGCTGTAGAAATGAAAAATTAAAATGGAAAAAACACCTATATTTGTTAGAATAAAACATTGATAAAACTTTCAACTATGTTTTGTGACACTTGGTTTGGCTTGTTGTATCTCTAACATGCCTATGAAATAAATTCATTTACAAGCTTTCTGTTGTTCATTTTATTTGTGTCTTCTTAAAAGCACTGGGAACTAAGACACAGAATAATAGATCATTCCTATTACTGGTCATATTGCAGGACTTGAATCGTCTCCAGTACCAAAAAATATTTGATAACATATTTTTATATATTTTGTGAACAAGCAAAATTCTTAAACCAACTCAGGATAAAAACTGCCAGCTATCATTTTTCTGTTAATATTGGCAGATATTAGTTAGCACTGGCTCTCTTGTTCAAGATATTGTTTAGCTATCAGGGTGAGCAAATTTTTGATTCAGATGAAAAATTTTATGATCAAAGTTTTACTAATGCTTTCTGTTCTCCCCCCATAGTTCCCAAATGCAGTGAGTTCCTCCAGGATAATCTAAGGCAAAATTTATTCTTGTCGTTTAAACAACACTAGAATAAAAGGGGAAAAAAAGCCATATAAACATGCCTGAAAAAAACCAAGAGGGTGCAAAATATTAACAATGTAGAGCAACTGTATCATTGAATGAATGCATTCATGTACTATTAAAATATATATCGTTATTTTGCATTTATGAAAAAATCTCAACTGTTTTTTGCTACTAGAAAAATGATCTTTTAAGATTGATCCTAAGGCATCAATTAATCAGTATGTTTCACAACTGGGAAATATTTTACAGGTGAGCTATTTATACATGCAGTTGCATGAGGGCTTATGATCTTCTTATGCAGAACCTACTTTGTGGTAGAAGACATGCATTTTTACAGACATTTTACATTTATGAGTAAATAGAACTTTGAGCTGAAAATGATGAATCTAAAATTTATAAACATCCTCAGAAAGCGAGACAAAATATAGCTTGTTAGGTTATAATTATATCATTTCCATGAAAAAAAAGAAGAGTTTTGTTACCTTATCTACAACTTAGTCTTACTTGTCTTGTTCCTTATTAATATTTTAACACTGATCCCTAGACTGACATCATCTCTGTATGGGTACTTATATGATGTTTCTGTCCTATATGTTGGCACTAGAAATCCTTCATAGCCTGTTGAATGTCTTGGAGGTGGCTAGCTCTCTCCACTGGCTATAGATGACACTCTGGATATTATTACCTTAGTAATAGCAGTTAAATGCCTGTAGTAGGATATTTAATTCAAAACCAATGCGAGATATAAAATCCTGACTCTCTTTTTCACCTCTGTGGTGTTTAGACCAATGAGAAAATACCTGTAGGACTTCTAACAATAAATGTATTCAGTTTAATCTGAAGAAAAAAACAAAACAATTTAGTACAAAAAGTTTTTATAAAGCCTGTTTTTACAAATGCCTAAGTTTCAGATATTTTTCTGCCACAAAATGGAGCACTGAGTAGGGATATCTTAAGAGCTCAAATTAGACGGTAGG
Organism: Cuculus canorus; assembly: GCF_017976375.1. Classification (NCBI taxonomy): domain Eukaryota; kingdom Metazoa; phylum Chordata; class Aves; order Cuculiformes; family Cuculidae; genus Cuculus; species Cuculus canorus. The sequence goes on from NC_071401.1 coordinate 58,282,737, forward strand.
TTTGCATGAGTTAGTACAGAACTATTTAAGGATGCTAACTCATGACGTATAAACAGTATAGTCAGGTCAACAGGGCATTGTTTAGCCCAGAGCTGATACAGCTCCGATTTCATAACTAGCCTCTTCATAACTGAGACATTTCTACACAAGACCCTATATAGTGGACTGGACATACCTGTAGGACGTTTAACCCACGGCAAATTGCATTTACTGAGTAAATGGCTTGATTTTCATAGTGACTGAGCCCTTTCAAATAGCACTATAGAATTCAAAGAAAATTATAGAAAATTGAAGCATAAATGTAGTTAGTTATAAATGTAAAATTCCATAAATTATTCCCCAAATAATATTAAAGTAAATTTGGAGGGAAGGTGTTGTTTTCTTGCTTTTTAATTCCAAATGTGATATCATGTTTTGCAACAAAAATCAGTTAGCTCTATTCAGAAATTCAGTATCAGTATGCCACATAGAAAAGTTAAATTAGAGGAAAAAAAAATAGCATGTGATTTTGCATACAAAGGTAACACTAATTAGTTAATTAAGTTGTGCCTAAAATTCACATTTAAATTGAAGTTGGGATGGGATTTTTTTTAAAGTCAAGTGCTCTTTTCTTCACATAAAAATGAAGCGATGTGCCTGTCTTCAAGTCCTCCAGAGTCACATCTGTGAAACTAACTTTAAGTATTTAAGTTAGACAAACTGGCTCTGTTCCATCCTTTCTGGGAAGAAGTGATAGACTATTCTTGTAATTTATATTCTAGTCATATGAGTAATGTGCTTTTATGATGCAGAAATATGATGCAGAAATATATATATATTTAGCTATTTAGAATTTTAATACTCAGAAAAAAATTGGATTTAAACAAGTACTTAACCTGTCACTTGTATGTTTTGGCAAATAGTTTACATCATCAGAATCAGAAAGACCATATATATGCAAAAAGAACTTTGTCCAGAAACTTCAATTCAAACACATGCCAGACTGATTTAAATAGAGTTGGCCTGTATTTAATTATTCATCAGACAACACTTTTGCTTTCACATTAAGATGTAATATATCGTACTATTACCCTGAAAAGGAAAATGAGAGGAAGAACAAATCAATTAATTGAAGTTGCATTCATTAGTGACTAAAAACACTCCTACCAAAAGCTATTAACCACAAAAGAATCATACTCTGCTTTTTCAGGGTTTACTGAGACCTTGCTCCTCTGCAGATCAGTTTGTACAGAGAACTATATTTATTGCTGGTTTTAATTTCCTTTGTATAACAGAACTTTCCAATTCTTTACTATCATTTCAAGCAAATTGTCTATTTTCATCATGCTTTCTTTGAAGCAGAACACACAGACTTTTACCTACAACTGATTTTCAAAGATGTATTAATTTTATATTCTTCATTGAGAACCTTTGTCCACATTATTTAACATGATTTTGCCAAACAACTGGGAATAACAGCACAAGACAAAAGTTAGGTATGAAAGATGAAAGTGTAGGCAAACAAGAGTCTGTTGGGTGGATACATGAATAATTTAGATATCTTTAATAGTACTTTTAAATGTTTTTAATAATCAGAATTTACAATGGGATATTTTTGCAAAATCATGATGTGAAATGTTGCATACATTTTGGGTGCTGCTACCAGAAAACCAAATCTAACTAGTCTGAAGGCAGGAAGGAAAAGCAAGTATATTAAAAGTAGTTTGAGACTATTTATAAAATTATTTTTTAGTTTTGTTTTACATGTAAATCCAAACTTAAGTTCTTATTTTAAGTACAAAAAGGTCCATTTTTCCCCGTGAGACAGTTATATACTCTGTTTCATAATGAAAACTGAAAAATATTGTTTTACTGAGATTATTCCAATTCTTCATGTAATTTTGCTCCTGCTCCTTAATTTTCACTGTAATGTCCATATCTATAAATGCTTTGTCAAGACTGAAAGGAATATGTAACTGAAATTCACCTAGTTTCAGCTGCAGATTTGAGAGAAGACAAGGGGATACACTAAAATAGTGATCTGAACTTTTTTCACTGCATCTGAACACTTCTTGCTACTCCCAGGACAGCTGCTACAACACCGTGTGCCTGTCCTCCCACACAGCAGATATCGCTCCCTACACTGTCATCTAACTGTTCCCAGCAGCCCATCACTGAGGAGTAAACACAGTCCCATACTGATATGCTCAGGGTGGAACCCATGTACCTGAAAGAACCTTAAACCTAGTGTGCAGCCATACTCTTTCTTTGAAGAGCTGGACAGTCACAAACACACGCTCACACATGTACACACACATCCCCTTGCATGTGGACAGTTACTTTGAATGAAAAAGTTTACTTTGAAATCTAATGCAGTTTTCTTAAAATATATATATATACAAAAACAGAACTCTAGAACAGATTTTAAGAAAACCCCAAATTCAAAAAGCGTAGACACCTAGTCTAGCTCTACTTATAATAATTAAAAGTCCAACATTACTTAGAGTTAAATGTCATAAATAGCATTTGCAAATTATTTCTGTGGTGAAATCCCAAATCCCATTTATTCATATTCAGAGATGTCTTTTAAGTGGATAAACTTGTGAGCATGGACCTGATCAATACTTTGGACTGCTATGGAGCTAAGTAATCAATTCATTTTCACCTTTCCTGTTCAATTTCTGCACATCAAACTGTATTGTTCCATATGAAATAATGGCTCTAATTCATTTAAGATCTAGGCATCACCAATGTGTTTCTTAAAACCTCATTTTCTCTTCCAGTTGGTTATTAATGATGGAATCCAGTAATATTTTTTATATTTGTTATACAATATACTGTTACATGTTTTTTATGCAATGCTCTGTCAGACTTTCTCCTTCATAGTTTTGTCTTAGATATTCTTAGATGATAAATCAGAAAAACGTTTTCCCAGAACACAACAGACATTCTCAAGTACAGTCTCCTTTCCTTACAAGGAAAAAAAGTATCTTAAGGAAATAGCATAAATTATCACTTTTTTACTTAAATGGCAAGCACTTACCAGGACAGGATGGAGAGACTGAAAGTATAATTTGTTATTTATGGAACATCTTTGGAACAGTTTCAGAAACTGCAGAATCTTCTTATCCCACAAAAGGTTGTTGGTGATGAGATGAGGCCAATTACAGGTTTGAATCCTTTTGTGCTGAGGAAAATCTGAATTACCTGCAAGTTAGCAGAGTGTCTTAATGACAAAATAATTAACTAGAAAGAGTATGAGGGAGAGAAAACAGTCATCACTATTGCTTCCTCTTGTAGGTATTCTTTCTCTCAGAAGAAAGAAGTGTCAACTGCAGATGAAGAAATACAATGTTAAAGACACGACAGTGAGCTACAAACAAGCTTGGTGTTTACAAAGTTCAGTGCCACACAATATCTGCATTACACTGTGCTAGACTATCTACCTTTCTGGCAGTGTTTTTTTCTCGGATACCTCAGTCAACTACATGAAGCCATATTTCATTGTGGACATATAGGAGTTTTTCTAAGTTCTTTGGTTTCTCTGGGAAGATCAGATTTCACTGTTGAGTTCAGTAAAGCCTAGCGTGTTTACAGTGACCTCCTAGTGGTCCCTCAGCTCGTAGGTATTAAAGTGTGTGAGAACAAAGGCTGTACAAACAAATTTAATTGTTCTGATCCCCAAAGGAAACAGTGAATCAGACTACAAATTAATATTCTAGGTACGTTTCAAACCTGTTTCCGGGGACATCATATTGGATAATGAACTAAGTCCCTTTGAAGAATAGTTGTTGTATTGGCTTATGCTTTTTTTTAATTTTGTTTCTTCTCATTTTGGGAAATTTGACAAGGCTAAAAGAGACTAATTCTGACTGTATTCAGTTTCTGTACTGAAATAAAAAGCAATTGAAGAATGCAAGGCTATATTACAAAATAAATGGGCACTGTGAAAAAGCAGGGAGAAGGTAAGCATTGCAAGTAAAACCAGGAAATAAAGTCCTGAAAAGTCTATTTTAGAGTCTGCAGTTATGCCTTGTTTGAATGAAACTATTCTTATCTGAGAAGGAAACAACATTTTTGACATCATCTGTAAAGCATACTTGATATTTAAACATATCACAAATTTTAACAAGATCTATAAAATTTCTCTTTTACTATATTGTTTCAGAATATTTTGAAAGCCCAATATCTGGAAGAAAAATAATATAATTAATTCTTTAATACATAATATTTCAGCATCATTGAACATGATTGGTTTGGTTTTTTTTCTTTAAGGTTTTAAGCAGTAGGTCGACTTTGTGCGTGATGTCCTTTCACAAAGTTAAAAAGAATATAGTTACATTACTCTAATGTACTCATAGTGTTAAATTTTCTTTGGTTTGGTTTAGTTGGGATTTCAAGTAATTTAAATGAAAAAAGACCAGGAAGGATTTCTGTGATAGCTCACTCACACCTGAACAATCAACAATTTGTCAATTGGATTACTGCTTTGGCTACATAGTAATTATTTTAAAGAGATGGAGCAAAGATTTCAATGGACAGAGAGTCAAAACATGAGATAGATAGCTAGTCTAGAGCATGGGAGCCTTGAGTTTGTATATTTGAAAGAACAAGCGTGAAAAGTTTTTGTCCTTTTTCAGTTATGGTGTGGAAACAACTACCACAATCTTCCTATTTGTAATGAAAAAAGTATTTTTTTTCCTGTGTCTGTCTCCAAGACTAAGTAAGAATTTTTAGCCTTAAATTCTTTGATTATTCATACCAAGGAGTATTCACAAAATTTGGATATAATAGTTGAAGTTGTTTTGGAGATTGTCGTGTCCCACATATTGTTGCATTTTAAGCGTTAACAGCTTTTAATTGTAAGTCTTTTGTGGACTTCATGAAGCAGAACATGTAAGTAGCTGGTTTCATATTATGGAAGTAATACTGTGATTACTACTGCACCAGATTTTAATTAAATTTAAATTTTATTTTTTCCAATTTTGACTATGTTGCTTTTAAGAAGAAAAATAGTGCATCGCCTTTAGATTTGGAAGATTTACCTCTTGAATATGATTTTTTTTCTGAATATTTAGAAGTAAAACAAATAGTACAGTTAATTTAAAACGGAATCCTCACAAATGATATAACTGTGAAAACCTTTTCATTTGTCTCCTGCATTTGTGACTGAATAGATAAAGAAATATAAGAATATAGAAAATACAAAATACAATGTTTAAGATCTTTGAAATGCTTAAGTTACAATCAACAAACAAAGTCTGCAACTCAGACATAAATGACAATTATATATTTTGTTATATTCATTCTCTTATGTAGTGTAAAGGAATAGTTAGGGCAATTCTATAGTAGTACCACTCAGACTTGACAAGGCTGAACTTCAGTTGTAACTTTTCTTCACTACTGAGTGTTCTTCAACTCTATGTTTTGAAATTTTTGAGTGGGTGAAAACACATTTCCAAAGTCCTGATTATAGAGTACGTGTCTTTTGAATCTTCATTATATATATGTCTCAGCATTAACTATCAGAGGATGCTTCCATCTGTTGCAGTTCCCATAGTACTATGGTTTGATGCTGAAGCATCTGTTTCTCTCAGAACAACCCACTCTAATGGTTCGGGTTATATTTATTAGACAAAGATGCTAAAGAGGTAGACTTCAATTAAGACACTGGGGAAAATTCATTCTGACTTGTCCATATCTTATTCTTGTCTTTCTTGTTCCAGAAATTTTCACTAATTCCTTGTTTAAAGAGTTCCCTGTTACACTTCCTAAGCTCTCTTCAGTGTGCCTGTGTCAGCAGAGCTGGTGAACAACTCAAAAGATGACAAAAAAAAAAAAAAAAATAGTAGAATCTGACAACATTAGAAGAAGAAAGATTTGCACAGCAGAGGGTAGCACATTTATGAAAGAATTAGTATGTGAAGGCTGGAATGCTACTAAAACAAACTGAAAATTAGTTCCCAATAACTGATACTTTTGAGATCTTTTTTTTCTGTTTTAATTCATGCAGAATTGTTTTCTGCCATTTAAGGCAGAACAGAAAGCCCTTAAACATGCTTATATAAAACAAAATTATTTAGTTACTTTAATATGTTAGGTTTTACATAAGATAAAATAACAGATGGTAAGGTGTAGGACTAGAGATAAAGGACATTTCCAGTTACTTATCAAGACATGAAAAATTAACCAATCTGCATAATGTTTTGATATCACAAACAACTAGAAAGCAATTTCTAAACTGGATAGAATAGGATGTGATTAAAATTGCTTCTTAATGGAACATATTAAGTGCCTGTTTTTCAGAATGAAGTATGTCTAAGTCATGGGCACAGATAACAGCTGTGCTGGCCTCTGTATGTCAATGCAGTTACGTTGCCGTGTATTTCCATATTTTCATAAGTTATATGATTTATGTAAGAATTTATGGTTACTCAAAAGCATCAGAAATTCAATTTATATGTTACTACTCATAATACTTGCCAAAGCATTAACAACAGCAGATTTATTTTCTCTAAATTTCTTTTTCGTCATATATCATGCCTCTTCTAATTATCATGTCCCTAGACTACTATAAATTCATTGTGAAGTATCTGAGAGGATAAAATCCATCTGTAGAAGTTATTTTTAAAAGAACTGTAATATATACATGTTTGTAGAAACATTTCTATACGTATGATTTTATTCATAGCGATAACAGAGTTCATTTACAAGTGTTTTCATTTCTTTAGTTTATTCACATATTTGGAGAAAAAAGCCAAGTATTCTCTTATGCATTAACCAGAATCTTTAGATTTGGTATGACTTTTCTTTAATTAGTGTATGAATCAGTCTGAGCCTTTCACGGATCTTGACACAATGTAAAATATTCTGGCACTGCAGCTTGATTCCTGTCGTTATTCTGAGTAGTCACTACATAATGTGTGATATAGAAAATTAAACAAACTAGTAGAAAGCAATTTTTTTTTCCTTTCAAGGTCTTAATAAACCATTTTGAGTATCATTTAGGCTTAGTTAATAGAATCTGAAACTAACACATACTTAAAATATTTAAAACAACAATCAAATTTAATATGTACATAGTGTTATGAATGGTTGCCGTAAATACTGTGGCATAGTTGTCCTTTCAAATGCAGTCTTCTCAAACTCTTCAATTTTTACTAGACTGTCGCTCTAGCATGCTATGTTTAGTCTTGGTGTCTTCCATGCTGCAAGCATCAGCCTTTTCAAAGTAAACATTCTTTAACAGCTTTTTCTCTGTGAACTTAATAGAACAGTTTACTGCTATCACTGAAGAAGTGTAGAATGTAAAATATTTAGTAATTTAATTTGGTTTTAATGTTTATAACTATATAGAAAAGTTTACTTATAAAAGTACGACATTCCTAATAAGTAAATAAAGCAGTCAGTGAAAACTAAGGTAAAAAAAAAAGGAAAAAAAAACTCAAAGAAACGATCTTTAGGATTTTTTTTTTTTTTTGAAAAATAATCAGTCATGATACATGACAAATAAAAAAAACCCTGTGCTTATCTCTTACCACAGCCTTCCTGCTCAAAACCGATATATAATTTTGTAAACAAGTAGATTAATCAGTACTATTTTCTTCACAGTGAATCTTCTACAAAAAGTTTGTCTTTGGTCAAGAAATGTAAAAGGAAAATTTACTATCATATCTTTGGATATAAAATCACTGTTTCAAAAGGGTGATCATAGGTCATCCTGATTCAAACCAACCAGGAATATTAGTTTCTGCTATAGCAGTGACAAATATATCATATGTTGTTTACACCAAAGAAAAAAGTACCTGTCTACAGGCATACGGATCTGAACATCACAGTACACAAGACCTAGGACAAATAAATCCGAAAAATATGAAAAGACTCTCAAAGAAAACTAAGCTTTTTTGTTATCACTTCATGACATGTGTATGTATATCACATAGGGTATATGTGCTTGAATCTATCAGAGAAATAAAATATAAAGCATCCATCTGCACGTGATATAGCACTTGATATGTGGAAAACCACAAGTCAGATGAGAAAAGATAAAAATTAGGAGAACTACAAAATGATCAAGGTTCTAATTAAAGTGAAGAAGACAGCAGAAATTATTGATACTGAGCATGTGTAGTATGATGAATAGGCTAGACCCTGTGGCATCGTCAGTTGGCAATGGCGAGCTTGTTTCTGCAAAGCTTGGCTTTTGCAAAAGAAAGAGGTTGGCAAGAAAGAGTGACCGGCAGCAGACAACTGCGTCTGGTAAAGAAGATATATTGGGTGGTGATCTCACATTCATGTAACTAAGTGACACCTTGGGTGAGATGAAGGCCTCACAGCCTGGAATTTCTTCAGTTAAGAGCAGAAACACTCCAAGAAGAACATACTGAGCTTCCTCCTCGAAGGCAGGGCCAACCACTGAGTCCATGCTTCTGATGACACAAGTGGCCTTGCCAAGGGCCAATGAACACATACTAAATGACTTAGTCCCACCCTGCCAAGAGATGCCAAAAGGTTTTCAAAGAGTATAAAACTGATACCTGAAAACCCTTTCTTGGGGAGAAGAAAAATGACCACCTTATGTGACAGTAAGAGGTTAACAGGCCTAGACCTCTCTTCCTACACCAAGAAGAAATGTCTTGGTAAGAAATGCACACGTCTGACTCTGACTTATTTTACCCAGGTAAATAAGTACTAACTTGAGTTTTTTATTGTTTCTTGCTTTATATTTATATTTATGCTAACTGCTAAGTGGTTCTAAGCATTTAAGCGCTAACACAGCATGTGAATTTATCAAGGCAATCCTAAATTTCTTTTAATCTGTCACTTGAATTAAATTACTTACTGCTTCCAGCACTGCAAAATTGTCTTTCTGATGGGTTTCCCTGCAAGTGGCTGCCCAGTTTGGGCTGCGAAGCACATGTATTGACTCTGTGTGTATCAGTCTCCAAGGAGGCTGTCACAGATAGCTGGATTGTGACTTGTGGCAAAAAGACATATAAGCACACACACATAATCCTTTAGTCATAAAACATCAGCCAATTTTGAGACTAGAAATGGATCTAGACGCACCTGGGCTCATCTCCAAGGGGATGCTGAGAAGTAGAAGGATCCATTTTCGACCTTATGACTCCATGGGAAGGTCTTAGAATCTCACCTGCTTAATATGACAATATGTGATGAAAGAAAAGTGAAATAATAGTGTTGGGCATTTAATACTCTTATGCGAATCATAAGATCAGGAATATTTTGAAGAATTTTCCCAATGTTGTAAAGGAGAGATCATTGTAATCCTAGAGATAAGGATTCATCATACGTGTGTTCTGCTCACATAACTGAAAGTAATCAGAATAGAGGTGGTGAAGAAAGTACAAGGAAAGCAGGAAGAATGTTCCTCTGACCATGTTTGTCCTTTTGTTCTATAAAACAAAAACAGTTACTTTGAATTTCAGTGCCAATTTCAGTTAACATATTTTTCTTTGTGTTGGGAAAGTTACTTTTACAGATGTCTACATTTCACTAGCTGGTGAGTAACTGATGAATCAGTTCTAGCTGACAGCATGGTAACTTCAGCAACTTTAATCTGATTTTTTAAAAATTCTCTGTTGATACTAGAACATATATAGATAAATGAGGTGAATTATGAGACTGAAAAGATAGACATAATAATACAACATTTGATAATACAAAATTCCTTGGTTTTAATCTGGAAACTAATAAGAAAAATAGTAGACAAAACCTGAGGACAGAAATTCAGACTTATTTAAGGGGCTGTGTCATATTCATTCCAATATGTTACAGCTGTGAAAAATGTAAATTGTGTCCTAGGATTTGTGAGCTGAGTTAGGACAATATTAATTCCATTATACAAAATTCTGGTGACATCACTTCTGAAATATGTGCTTTGGTCATTCATATTGAAAGAAGATTAATTAGGTCAAGGGAGGTGGTCATCTCCCTATACTCCACTGTGGTGAGATCCCATCTGGAGTACTATGGGCATCTCTGGAGTCCCAGAACAGGAAAGACATGGACATGTTGGAGCAGGTCCAGAGGATGGACACAAAAATAGTCAGAGGAATGGAACACATCTATTATGAAAAAAAACTGTGAGAGTTGAGGTTGTTCAGCATGGAAAAGAGACAATTCTGCAGACACCTTATTATATCCTGTCAATACTTACAAGGAGCTTGTAAGAAAGGTAGAGCGAAACTTTTTTAGCAGGGCCTGTTGTGATAGATCAAGGGGTAAAGGTTTTAAACTAAAAGAGGGTAGGTTTTGACCAGATACAAGGAAGAAATTTTTTACAGTGTGGATGGTGAAACATTGGAATAGAGAGGTGGTAGATGCCCCAACCCTGGAAATATTCAAGATCAGGCTGGACAGGGCTGTGAGCAGCCTGATCTGGTTGACGATGTCCCTGTTTATTGCAGGCAGTTCAAACTAGATGGGCTTTAAAGGTCCCTTCCAACCCAAACTATTCTGCAATTCTATGGTCATCCATCATATATCATTTGCAGAATTTCTGCAACAGAAATGCATGGGTGTCCTGTAGGATTTATCTTACTTTTAGCAATCTGAATTAAGATCTCCATAAGAATTGAGATACAAATTTATGAAAATCCCTTTCTTAAATATGATATCATTGAAACTCTTTGCAGGTGCAGCAGGTGTTAAGTAGCATGCCCAGCCAGAAGCATAAAGGCTCTGTCTACAAAGTTGGGTTAATCTGCTTTTGAGCTCCAAAAACTGCATTAATATGCCTCCAAGTACACATAAAATGCTACAGTTCAATTTATATTTGAGTTCCAAAACAGTTTTTTTTGACTTTTGGAAAACACTGAGACAGCATTTGTTATCATCTCTTATACATACCAGAGACTGTCATGAACATGTAAAGAAAAAGCAGGACTCAGTTCTTCATCAGAAACTACTTATCTCATATTCATATAAAGTCTCAGTAGACCAATGAATGTAAAGATAATATTCTACTAGCTTCCTTTTGCCTTTAAAAACCTGGTAAGTAAATGCTTAACTTCATTTCCAGAGTTTATCTTGACTTGTGCTGTTAGGTAGACAGAAATATACATGCAGATTATTTAGATCTTCTCAAAGTTAGTTGATATTTTTTCTAGTTAGTTAAAGCAAATCTTAAAAAAAAATATAAACATAACACAATCTCTGTGTTTCAATCCTTAAAGTCCATACTGGTCCATAACAGAAAACAGCTGATCATTCTTTCCATTCCACAATAGAAAGTAAATTTTCTAGTCAGAAAATAGGAATCAAGCTGCTTTAATGAACCATCCAAAGTGATTCCTGAAAGCGTTATGTACTTTCTGATGTGTATTCACTGAGGTGTTTTCTGGGAAAGTGCAATAACATACGAAAAAAAATGTGAAAATTTTGAAGAACTTTTATTTTGTTTTTTAAAGCAAGAAACTGAGCCAAAAAGTTTCCAGGTTTTTAAAGCATTTTAGAACAGCAGATTTTTAAGAATAAAAGACTCTCTTCTCATAATTCTCTAGAGGGATCATCATCACTAAAAAAATTATTATTGATTTACATATACCAACATCTTCAAAATCTTGCTACGTGTCAGCTTGTTATAAAAACAGACCTAATTTGATAAACTGAACAATTTGATACTAAAGCCTAAATGTAGACAACTTCATTAAACCACATTCATCAAACACAATTTGAGAGCCTGTGGAGTCTCTAAGCATCCCAAAGTGCGATGAGGTAACAGAAGAATTACAGAAGACCTGCAGTTGCTGGTGGCAGGCAGAATACTCTTCAGCATCTGAAACAGTACTAGATGCCTGTGTGCAGGGAACAGAATCAAAGTCCTGGTATCTAACTTAAGATGAGATGAATTGTTGTCTAGGCAACACTGGCAGTGCTGATTAGATTTCCATTGACTATAGTCTAAACTCAGACACCTGACTGATATCAAGACTGCTACGCATAGACAGATAAGCAGTCACTTCTGAGATGAATCCCACTCGTTAGGCTTATTTCATCTGTTTATGTTCAAGCAATTGAAAAAAAATTCTCTGTTTCTTTGGCTAGCATTTCCATCAATAATCTTATACTATGTTTAGAAACACTTTAGAGAATTTCATCTCTGAAATACCTGGCATGGAATTGCAGGGAAATCTTGGAGCCATAAACAATTACTTTATTATCTAAATACATCTCTGAGAAGGAGGGTTTTAAGGATAAAAAATGAGAGTAGATGGACTTAAGTAGGTGGACTTAAGTTATCGATTTTAATCATGATTTAAACAATCATTTTCACCTTAGTTTTCTAGTTCTTTTCCTACACAAAATATGAGTTTCATTAATTAGTAATCATTAAGGTGATCAACTAAGCAAAGATGCTACCCCATGGCAGGGTGGGTGGAACTGGATGATCTTTAAGGTGCTTTCCAACCCAAACCATTCTATGATTCTACTGCAAATTTCCTGCTTATTTTTACTAGATTGGTAGGTACTCCTTGTACCTGTTGAGAACTAGGGAATTTAATAAAAATATAATCAGTATATTTGTCTTTTTAATAACTGTTGGCTTTCTGGGCTGCAAGCATATATCACCTGCTCATGTTGAGCTTCTCATCCACCAGCATCCTCAAGTCCTCCTCTTCAGGTCTGCTCTCAATCCCTTCATCATCCAGCCTGTATTGATATCAGGCATTGCCTTGATTCAGGTGCAGGACCTTACATTCGGACTTGTTGAGCTTCATGAAGTTTTCATGGGCTCGCTCCTCAAGTGTGCCCAGGTCTCTCTGGATGGCTATCCTTCCATCCAGCTAGTCACTGCATCACTTACCCAGTTTTATGATCTTTTGATCATATAAACAGCTAAGAATTCGCATGGCACAGCTATTTTACTTTCATGTATAAAATAGTTTTTCATCACAGTGTGGGACACAGATATATTAGTATTGTTCTACATTTAACCTTCCCACCTATTTATCTTATCCCTTGCACTGATTTAATTGTAGAATTACATACTGAAATAGCCAGACACTGAGAAGGAAAAGCAAATTCCTTTATCTCTTTCTTCTACCAGTCTCCTGGTTAGGATCTCAGTGAGAAACCTCAGCTCAGTAGGAAAATGTTGTTCCTGCCCTTTGATGTATTTATGTTGCAAGTCCCATAGACCTAGTAAGTATTTGGTTGTGTTACGAAAAGAGAAAATAATTATAAATGCATTTCTAGTGATGCTTTCATCTAGGGACAAAAGCAACTAAAGATTAAGATGTGTGTCTTGTTACTTCTTTAACAGCTAATGTCCATTCTGTTCCTAAGTATTATATGACTACAGCACATGCCCTCACAGTAACAGCAAGACTGTCAAAGGCACAAGTGAATGTTTTTGGATACCTAAAATCTTCTTTTCTGATAATGCTTCATAAAAAATGAGGGGTTTTTTTTCAGCTACTTGTAGAATTTATCCTAGCAGCAAAACACAGGATATCTCTTTCTTTAAGCAGCAAAGTTAGAGATTTAAGTCTGCATGAGTCATAATACTTTTGCAGTCAAAGAAGTAAAATGGGTACTTCCATTGCAAAGTCCTTGAGAGAAGTTGAAGTTTGACAGATAAGAAAGGTCAGATAAATGATTGTTTATTCATGCTTATTTCTTGGTTCCTATCCAGACGATGAAAGTCACATAGAATCATAGAATCACTGGGTTGGAAAGGACCCACTGGATCATCGAGTTCAACTATAACATAGCATAGACTTCTGAAGCATATCCAGAATAAGTGAAAAATGTTTTTTTAAGGTGATGCATTGTCTTGCTCTTTGGTTCCATTGCCAGAAAGTACCTAGTCTATCTTTTGATAATTAAAGATAATTTTGATAATTAAGAATGTTCATATAACATGTTTGTGTGTATATATGTATATTCTTACTGAGACTTGCTGAAAGCTCTTCTTTTTCATATCAGAATGATGATGAGGTGCATTTTCCTGTAAAAATACAGAAAGAGGAATATAAGCGATACTTAGTCAAATAGCATTCCCCTCTCCACCCCCTCCAACTTTATCACTGTATTGAGTGGATATGACAAAATTTTAGCAGCGAGTGTACTGTAGGGGTGGCCTCTTTGAGAAGAGGTCGGAGCTGACCCAAGCCAGGAACAGACAGTTCCTGATAGCTCTACAATGAACTGCAGTCTGTGGAAGAACCCATGCTGGAGCAGAAGAAGATTGTGAAGAGGAAGGAGAGGCAGAGAGGAGCTGATATGGCCATGTAACACTCAATCGTCGATCCCACCTTCAACACTTTGGGGAGGTTGGGTAGAGGAGTCAGGAGAGAAGTACTGAAGTTCAGTCTGGGGAAGCAGGGTAGAGGGAGAAGTGTTGTTTTAATTTTTTATCTTTGTTTCTCACTACCTGAATCTGTTTTACATGGCAATGAATTAAATTAAATTATTTTTTACCAAGCTGAATTTGTTTTGTCTTTCATGGTAAGTAGTAAGCAATGTCCCTGTCTTTATCTTGTCTCGTGAGCTTTTTCTTCCTATTTTCTCCCTTTGTCCTGTTGAGAAGGGCAAGTGAGAGAAAGGCTGGATGGGCATTTGGCTGCAGAGGTTGTTAAAAAATTATAATCACAAACAATCTATTTTTCTGTTTCTTTCCCAACAAGTGTTTGAGTTGGATTGATATTGCAAGTATGACATTTTCATATTCAAATGATATTCAGATTCACATTACAGAGATTTGAAATATTTTTTTTCTGAAGCCAAGATAATTAATTTAAAAATCAGATCTTAACATCATTTTAAAATGTTATGGCCTCTTCCAAAGAGTTCTTAGTAATGTTTGCTGAGTTAAATTCACAGTTAAGTACAGCATATCTATACAAATATAACATTGTATCTGAAGTTATCAGTTAGCAAAAAGCATAGAGTCTCACCACAAAGCCACATTCTCAAGACTACTCCTGTTTTGAATCCCAGTCAGCTTCATTACAGTATGATGCATCATGCTTCATTTTCACACCAGGTTGCTCACACTCTTCAGATATGAAACTACATTGCCTCTCTTACTGAGTCTCTTCTAGTCTGTTTATATGTATCTCTTCTGCCAGTCAGAAAACAGGGCTTTATATGCCATTGAGTCAGACAATTCTCTGGACACACGAAGATGAGATGCGTCTCCTAAACTGTCATAATAGATATAATTAGGTCTAAAATATAATCTCATTTGGAGAACTGTAGTGTCTAGTAAAAGTCAAAATAGAAGAGCACCTACTTTAAAAATTGTCAGCAGTCTCTATGCTGAAAATTCCTAGAGATCTTGAGAAGAGCTGTTTTGTATGGTAATTTTTGAAAATCTGGCCTTTTCCTTTCAGTATCTGCATGGAAGCTTCTGGTTGATGAACAGTATAAAGACATGGCTCTTCACGTCTGATGTTTAAATATGAATTTTTAAGCGCTTAGACTTGACAATTTTAACTTCAACTACAGCTTCATAATCCCAGTATGGCTTTTTCTCATTACTCTTGTAGCAGAGTTGTTTTTGAATATAGCTGTCTGCATTTGAGCTTAAAAAGAGGTTATTTTATCACTCTTAAAACATTGTGACAGGTCTTTAAATGTTTTAGCATTTTCAGGTAACTATTTCTAAGGTATTTTCCGTCAGTTGCCTGTATTTAAATATTTATCTGCATTTTGTCAAGTGTTGTTTAAATTCTAACAAAATTCTTCTACTAATAAAGGCCAGTATGAGCTATCAGCATTGAAAACAGTGCACCTGGATATGGGAATAGCTCTGTGAACCCATCAATAGAACTTAATGAATAACAATGTTCACCACCTCTGTATCTTGTTCAAATTGTACAAGCTAATATGCCATTAGAAATGAGGATTTATTCATAAGCAATTCAGTGTATAATTTGCCTTTTGGCCCAGTCTGGCAATCTTTTTATTTAAGAAAAAGCTAACATGGAATTTAATGAAGTTAATCTAATTTGATGCTGTGGAAATGGAGATCTGATATGTATAAAGTGTTTCTGACTGAATGGCTGCTTTCATATTAACTGAAGTCATTAATATAAAGGTAGCAAAAGTAGATATTTACCTACTGACAAATCAAGCTGTTCCTTTTGGTGTTTGTATAGTGTCAACTAAAGTCATTCTCACAGTCCTAAAGATTTAAATACTGCAGGCTCTTCCTCTTTATTTTGTGAAAGAATGTTGAAGATTGAATTCATAGGAAATAGCGTCATAGTATCATAGTATAGTCAGGGTTGGAAGGGACTTTAAAGATCATCTAGTTCCAACCCCTCTTCCATGGGCAGGAACATCCGACTAAAGCAGGCTGCCCAAGGCCCCATCCAACTTGGCCTTGAACACTTCCAAGGATGGGGCATCCACAACCTCTCTGGGCAACCTGTTCCCAGAAGAAGAAAATCATGGGATCAGGACTGTTGTGGGATACCTGTTGAATAGGCCTGCATCCTATCAACATGGAGAAGTAAAAAATTACAGAATAATTGAGATTGGAAGGGGCCTCTGGAGATCACTAGTTCAGTCCTCTGCTCAAAGCACATCTGATTAGGTCAGGCTACTCAGAGTGGTATCCAGGTGAGGATATCCACCCCAAGGATGGAGGCTTCAGAACATCTGTGGCCAACCTGCTCCAGTGTTTGACTGTCATAGAATCATAGAGTCATAGAATAGTTAGGGTTGGAAGGGACCCTAAAGATCATCTTCTATGACCCCAGCATTCTATTACCCAACCTTTCTATGGAATCTTAGTCAATGAGCCAACCAGGGGCCTTCTGTTGGCCTGTCACAGACACTGCCAGATGTGAGATGTGAAATCCCAGCCATGAGTCAAGAGCTGAACTATCAGCTGCTTCAGGAATTGATGACCTCACAGTCTCTTTCTCAGCCATGGGCAGGGAAATCCCAATAAATCAGGCTGCCCAAGGCCCCATCCAACCTGGCCTTGAACACCTCCAGGGATGCGGCATCCACAGCTTCCCTGCGCAGCCTGTGCCAGTGTCTCACCACTCTCATAGTGAAGAAAGTCATCCTAATGTCCAGTGTAAATCTACTGCTCTCCATTTTGTACCCATTCCCCCTGGTCCTATCTCCACAAGCCTTTACAAATAGCTGCTCTCCAGCTTTCCTGTAGGCTCCCTTCTGGTACTGGAAGGTTGCTGTAAGATCTCCTCTGAGCCTTCTCTTCTCCAGGCTGAACAGGCCCAACTCTCTCAGCCTGTCCTCCTAGGGAAGGTGCTCCAGCCCTCCGATCATCTTTGTAGCCCTGCTCCAAGTTCACTGCTCCAAGTCTTCTGTATCACACAGTAAAAAGGATTTTTAGCAGAGTATTGGAAAAAAAACATCTTGAACAGCAAACATGGAGAGACAACTGGCTTTCAATGGTACTCCTCACCCCAGATGCAGAGGATTAAAAAATTTAACATCCTTGGAACTCCTCAGTCTCTCTTGCCTTTATCTTGCATTTCCCTCTTTTTTCGTCTTCTATTGGAAATAATAGGACGGCTTGATGTGAGGTGGAGATGCAGGTGTTTAGCGTAGTATTTTGTGACCACCAAAAAGACAACAGTTTCCAAGAACTTACACTTCTTTCTTCCATTTAGAAAGTGGAGGAGGGAAAGCGAACAAACAAGCAAATAAAACCCCTCTTACTGCAGACTCAGTCATATAAGACAGGGAAGTTACGCTCACTTTCTCTGAACTAGAAGAAATGCCAGAGATAAATTCCACTGCCTATGCAAAGACTGTGGTTATCATTCCAGATTCTTTGAGGTATCTAGAACTGGGTGACACAACCCTAAATTCCTTACCACATTTTTAAACTCTGGGCAGATATCTTGGGTGCCAATGAAAATTTTAATTGAGGCTTGCCGCATATGCCTAAGTAAATCCTTCCCTAGGCATCAATGTATAGAACTTTTATCCTGCTTTCAAATATATTCCCTTTAGGAATTTCTGAGTTTTCTTTATTTGTACATAAATGGCAAATCTGTGTATCATTGTGCTCCCCTGAAGAAGAAGTAATTTCTCTGTTAGAACAAGACTTCTGTAGGCAAATGCAGCATAATGCTATTCTGATGAAAATTTAAATTGCAGATGAGAATGCCAATCAATATATAGCACAAAAAAATAAACAATACTGTCAAGAAACAAGAGAAGGAGGATACAATGCATGTGTTTTTTGTGTGTGTCTGCATCTATATGAAGTAGGCAGTGCTGACTATCTTCAACTGCAAATGCAAAAATGAATGATATGTAGTTGTAATATCTAGTGAAAGGCATTGGTAAATCAATTAAACAGTAATGCACTCTTTGGAAATAAGCCAGTCATTGAAGATAATTCATTGCAACTATTTAGGATTCAGCTGTTTCCAGAACTGGTATTATATATCAAAGCGAATATTATCATAAGCGAAAAAGTAAAACGTATTATTCTTAGCAGTCCTTGGCCAAGTGCTTCCTCCTTTTGGTTGAATAGTGCTTATTTCAGTGTAGACCTTTAAGTCTATCTACCAAGATTATCTCAGTAGAATATTTTTACTGTTTTGGTGTGTTAACCTTGGCTAACAGCCAAACACCAACACAGGCACTCACTCATTCACTTCCCTTAGTGAGACTGGCAGAAAACAGGATGAAAAACTTGATGGCTGAGATAAAGACAGGAAGATTTGTTATCAAGCACATTGGGAAAATTAATTTAATTTGTTATGATTTAAAGTAGATTTGAGTAGGGACAAAGAAAGATAAATATAAATCCAACACATGTTTTCCCTGCTCTCCCAAGCTTAATTTCACACCTTTGTTCCAGACTCTTCTACACTTCCCCTGAGCAGCAGGGTGGAGGGTAGGGGGAAATAGATATGTATGTCTCCTCTCTGCACTCCTTCTTTCTCACACATTTTCCTTGTCCTGGCATGTTCTCTCACATGGGCTGTAGCCAGTCCTTCTGGAAAAAAAACCCAAAACAGCACTGGAGTGTGTAATCCTGCAGGCTGTAGTTCCTTCAGGAAATATCCATATGCTCCAGCTTGGGTTTTCTCCTTCTCCTCATCTTCCTCCTCCTTCTTTTACTTTTACTATTAAGAAGCAAAACATATTACTCTTTCACTATGATAGAACACACAAGTATAAAAATTTATACGACGAAATGGTATATAACTTTTAACAACTCTGCCATAGAGTAAGTCCATTTTGAAATATTTATTTTTCCATACAAATAAGACATGATGAAACAAAATTAAAAGGCAAATAAGAAAGTGCACTGAGTGCACTGAATAGTTTAATACACAAACAAAGCATATAATAAACAATAGACCGAAGTCTTCTTTCCTCTGAAAAAGTAGCACTGTTGATACTTAATGTTCTGTTGATGGCTTTCTACCTGCAGTAGGGCTTTTAGTATTAATGCAAATTGCAGCTCTGTAGCCTCAGATGTTACATTCAAAGTGCATTTTCAGTTGTCATTATAACATGGCTTTTTGCAAAACTAATTTGCTTATTTTCTAAAATACTCTTCACAAGGATGTTCTGACATAATTAAATAAACAACAGTACTTAAAATCTTTGCATAAAAGTAATTATTTCATTGTTGAATATTATGCTGATGAATGCAGACTAACAATATCATTTGCTACAGTTATGGTTGTTTTCTGAATATTCTTTTTCAGCATGTAAACCAATAGGATTGTGATTTCTTAACGGTAGAAGTAATGGAACATTATTTCACACAGTGGTCAGAAACTGACAGACTATGCACTCCCCTCCATCTTGAGAAACCTAGGATGAATATTCAAAAAATTAAAACACTCTCCTTGTGGCTCCAAATCCTTTCCTTCCTTTTGCTCCAGAAGATTAAGCGGAAGGTAAGCCACGATTCTTTGTAGTGTTCCACATGCTGAAAAAAATGGTACATTTTAGCCATAGCCATGTAACTCCTGTGGTGGCCTCAATGCCATGCCTAGACACTGTACACAAGGAAAATGTTATACATGAAATTTATTAAAAGGAAAAGTGACAAGCTTTTGGCAGGTCTAAAGTGGGATTACAGCATGCAGTAAGTAATGCTCTCCAAAATAACAGTATTACTGTCTTTCTTCTAGAGGTGCTTAAAAATCCTAAACTGACAAGTTCGAAAGCTGATCCCAGCCTCAGCTGTTCACTCTTTATGCAGTTCCTAATTAAGGCACTACAGCATTGAATCTGCCTATATTCTTTCTTCTTCTACCTTGAAGCGTATTGCATGAATATGCATACACATGCATTTATTTCATACCGCCACCTGCCCCCAGCAGCCCTCAGCACCAGAAGAGCCTGAGCAGGGGCAGGTCAGGCCTCTCTCATGTACATGGGATGGCTTTGGCCAACTGGAGCTTGCTGGAGCTGGAGGGAGCCAGCTGGACCTGTTTCCCCAACCCTTACATAATTGTTGCCCACATGGTGGGACCTGCTGCTTACTCAAGGGCAACAGTCTGACATACTTCAGTGCTGGGAACAACAACAGCCCTCTGTGTCATGAAATGGGGGGGCATTATCCACCTCCCCCATGGGGCACCCAGGGGCAGCCAGTGGTGGTGGGTGAGTAGAGAAGAGCAACACTCATGATGAAGGTTAGTACCATCAGTTTGTGCTAGTGATGACTTCTCTCTGGAAACAAGAGAAGTATCAATGAGGATGAAGAAGCAATAAAAACCTTGTGTGATGACTCAAATAATTGTGTTAAACTGTTTCTTTTATACCTGTTGGAATATGATTTTGTAGTGTATTAGATTCCCTGAGGTATGTGGCTCAAGTATAAATATGTTGAGGTATAAATATGTTGAGGTATAAATATGAGCAGACTTGTTCCGTTTGAACTAACTGCAGAGCCAGAAACCAGGAGAGAGCAGTGAGAGACTTTCCCAGTTACTACTCATAGATTATTTCTGGCAAGGTGGCAATACAACTACTTCCAGACCCAGTCACAAAAATATGTGGATAGAAGTTTTTTTTTCAAAAATTACATGAACTTGCTATTTGGCAGAGAAGGAATTGGAAACTGTGATGGTTCTGCTGCTTATCTGTTGCCTGATATCTCCTCCTGAGAGATTAGATCATGTTCCAGTTAAACTAAAAGGAAAACCAAAATGCCAGACGCTTTCCAGCAAAAGATTTGTAACCTCTCAAACTTCGATGTCACATTTTGCCATAGTTCCTGGTTTGTAAGACCTTCCCGTTAAAGCTTAGAATCTAAGAAAGTAGAATTTGGAGAATCATACAACACCTTTCAGATTTGTGGATTGGCCTTAATCCACATTGCTTTTTGGATTGGCTTTAATTCCCTCTTTTTCCCCAAAGAGTTTTTGCTTTGAACCATCTAGCCAACATGCCATATTTAATTCTAATTTATAGTCTACCATTAAATATTCATTTTCTCTGGAAAATATAAGCTTTCCTTTTTTTCGCCTTTTTTTTTTCTTTGTCTCTTTTTCCTATTTCCTACTTATTTTAGACCTCCCTTTGATAACAAGTCTGATCCTGGAAGATATGATTAGAGGCAACCAACATGGCTTCACAAAGGCCAGATCATTCCTGATTATTCTGTTCAAGTAAGTGCATCAGCAGACAAAGGAGAAGCAACTGATGTCATCTACTTGGACTTCTGTAAGGCCTTTGATACAACCTACTACAACTTCCTTGTTGCTAACTTGGGAAGATATGGGTTTGATAGATGGACTATTCAATTAATAAGGAATTTGCTAGATGGCAATGTCCAAAGAGTTACAGTCGAAAACTCAATGTCCAAATGGAGATCAGTAACAAATGGTGTCCTCAAGGGTCCATACTGGGATCAGTAGTGTACAATATCATTAATAACGACACAAACAGGGTGCACAAGTTTATCTGTAAACTTTGCAAGTTTACAGGTAACATCAAGGTAAGCGGCACAGCTGGTATGCTTGAGGGGAGGGATGCCATCCAGATGAACCTTGACTGGCTTAAGAAGTGGGCCCATGCAAACCTCATGAAATCCCACAAGCCTAAATATGAGATCCTATTCCTAGGTTCGTATTTAACTGGATGAACGATAAACATTCTGAAAGTAAGAAACCAGACCACTTACCACATAAACAATTAAAATAATTGATCAGTGGAAAGGATTTATAGGTATGCCTGATATGAAATTTGGAAAACAGAGAGTTAAGTGAAAAGTGAATGTAATTCGATCTATGGAATTCACCCAGAGAGTAAGAAGTAACTTGATCATAGTCCAAAGTACGTTCATGAAGGATGGATTCCTTACTGTTTCTATAATACAGCAAAGAATCAAGAGATGGCACTGCTGCTGCCTAATTAGAATGCAAATGTGGCACTCAAATTGCACTTTGACTATATGTGTGATGGAGCACCCCATTTAAAGCTTCTGGTACAATGTAGTTTCTATTTTGCGATGGTGGAGAATATCTGAGCAAACAAATTCTGTCAACTGCTGTTAGAAATGTATTTTTGATGTAGAAATGGGCACATAGTACTCACTCTATAAAGTGAAAATTTAAGCTAGAGGATCCTTGGTGTCCCTTGTTAAAACTGTTGTCTTTGGTTTTGCTTTCTGAAATTTGCTTTGCTTTCAGTCTATTACTTGAAGAAGGAGAATATTTTTTTTTAATTACCAAAAAAAATGTATTACTATGAAGCTCTTTGATAGACCCATAAAAAGACTAAAGACTGTGAGTTTCATCCTCAAGTATACTAAGGGTATAATGAAATATATTTACAATGGGAAGAGTAAATGACTGTGTAGAATCATGTGGGAAACGAGTACATTTTGCTACGTAACATGAAGTGTGTCTGAATCAGCCCTTCATATTAACTTATATTCTGTATAACAGAAGAAGTTCTTCAGAAATTTGAAGGTACTTGAGTATTTATTTTAACAGGAGCCATGAAGTTCTTATGCAGAGATGATTAAAAAAATGCAAATAATTTATTTTATTTTTAAATAGATTTAAATACCTCACCAAAAGGCAGTAGAAGTCTTAAATAACATTCTTAAAGATCTTGCAGACTAATTACAAGAAAGAACAAGTCGTTGCCCTGAGGAATTAGTAAAGACTCTGTAAATATGTATGTATTGTGTCACAATATTGAAGCATTCAGCATTTCCGAAAAAAATAGTTTCAGTGGAAGCAAAAATGATAAAACCAGCAAACTTGAGGAGTGATCTTTTTTCTTTTAAAAGTTTGTTTCAAAATGCTAGAGATCAGAAGGCAAAAAAAAAAGCATTCACATGCAAGTTTTATTGTTACTAATTTTTATAGTCACTGAAATCAACAAAAAGATGATAATGCAGTGTTTTTGCATTTTCATTCTGGGGAAAAATGTAGTAGTTTGTCTAAAATGGCATAAGATGAAAGCAATGCTATTTTAAACATAACAACTCTTCACTGTTTATACATCAACTTGATTTTATAATTGATGGTGCTCATTGAGCTCTAAATCAATAATTCCACCTGCTGTCTTAGTTGCACTAATGGTTTCATAGCAATGACAGATGTACAAAAAATCCTGCATTTTCCATATAAAAAATAGTTAGAATATGTAATAGTCAGAATATAGTTAAAAGCATGCAATGATCAAACTACACAGTGCTGTTCAGCCAGACTTGTAGCCAGTCAGTGATTTAAGTTAATAATTTGTTAACTCATGTTAATCTTCACGCTAATTCGAAAATGAAAAGTTAGTATTCCCAGGTGACTGGATCTGGGCCTAAATCCTGAGAGATGAAGGAAGTAGACTCATGTCAGGTTTCCTTGATTCTTTTCAGATTTCCCTGTTTCTGAGTAACTACTGGACACATAAAAAAATTATCAAGTATCATCCATCATGCTGCAAACCTGGATAAAAAAGATTTAAAAAGCAGACCACCTCATTTCCAGAAGCATCAGCAGAAAAGAAAATCAGAAGCAGCAATTCTAGAAAATGTGACGATGTAAATGTTTCAGAAGTTTTCAGTTAACTGGGAGCATCACAAACGTGCTCGATGAAGATCTTGTTGTAGTCTTTGACAATATAACATTACTGAACATTCTTAAAACAGAACTTGGAATAAAGATGTATTCATACACACCTTTGATAGTGTCATGTTCCTTAGATATGGCTTATGGCTATTCAGTTTGAAAAAGACTTGTACATGGTTATGTACACATAGCCTGGAGAGACTTTTCTTGATTAACTTGTCAAAAATCATAGAATCATAGGACCATTATGTTGGAAAAGACCTTAGAGATCATCAACTCCAACTGCACCTGTCTGCTGCTAAATCATGTCCCCAGGCACCTTCACTAACTGATTTTAAACACCTCCAGGAATGGTGACTAAACCACCTCTTTGGGCAGCCTGTTCCAGTGCTTGATAACCCTTTCTTTAAAGAAATTTTTCCTGCTATCCAATCTAAACTTCTGCTCACACAGCTTGACACCATTCCCTGTTGTCCTGTCACCTGTCACTTGGGAGAAGAGACCAACACCCACATCTCTGCAACCTCCTTTTAGGTAGCTGTAGAGAGTAATAAGGTCTCCCCTCAACCACCTCTTCTCCAGGCTAAATAACCCCAGCTACCTCAGTTGCTCCTCATAAGACTTGCTTTCCAGCCCATTCACCAGTTCTGTCCCTCTCCTCTGGACACACCCCAGGACCTCAATGTCTTTCTTGTAGTGAGGGGCCCAAAACTGAACACAGTATTTGAGATGCAGCCTCACCAACGCTGAGTACAGGGGCAGAATCGCTTCCCTCATCCTGCTGGCCACACCGTTTCTGGTACAGGCCAAGATATTGTTGCCTTCTTGGTCGCCTGAGCACACTGCTGACTCATGTTCAGCTTGCTGTTGACCAACACCCCCAGATCATTCTTTGCCAGGCAGCTTTCAAGCCATTATTCCCCAAGCCTGTAGTGCTGCACAAGGTTGTTGTGCCCCAAGTACAGGACTCTGCACTTGGCCTTCTTAAACCTCATTCTGTTGGCCTCAGCCCATCGATCCAGCCTGTTCAGATCCCCCTGTAGAGCCTCCCTATGCACATCTATGCTTCCTCCTAGTTTAGTGTCACTGCAGATGACACTAAAATGTGACCATATTTCTTTGATGCATTTTTTTTAAATTTTGTAGTTTGTTAATTTTCTATTGTAGGAAAGTCTGTTTGAGGGAATGCATTTGTAAGATACTCTCCAAAGTAGTTTCTAAGTAGATGTTATGCAAGTGTTCATTTTATCTCATGCTGATCAGCTAAAATGAAAACACTTAAATGATAAGAATTATTTCTGTAAGATTCCTTGACTTTGATCACATGATGAATAGCTTTCAAAAAGGGAGAAATCATGTCCTGGTATGGTTGGACTATAATACTGTCTTGTGCCTCAAAGGCACACACCTGTGCAAGGCAGTTCTCATCTATTACATGTGTGCGATTAAGCTTCATGAAGATTTATGTTCACCCTAGAAAGCAGAAGGTGAGGGTAGACACCTAAACAATATGCCTAAATTTAAAACCACTCTAACGTGGTATGTGGGTAATGCTTTAAGAAGAGGCTTCTGTACTCTCAAGGAAGAGAAGAAAAAGGGAAAGAGATGGGAAAATGGTGTCTGTGATGACACCTTTCTGCAGTAGCTGTCCTGATCATTTTGTGGCGTGCTTTGTGGTTTCACAGTGTTACTAGTTTGGGATTGATTTGAGAAATAGAAAAATGTATTTCTTTTCAGTCTTGGGAAGAAAAAAATTAGAACAGGAGAACTGAGAAATGTCTTAATGTATGATAAATTAACTCTGTACAGAACTAATTGTATGTGGCTAGGAACAAGCAGGTAGAAAATCCCATTGTCAATAGAATTGCTAACGCGATTACAATACAATATCAATGCAATATTCATATAAACCTATTTCATTTAGTCAGAAATCTTGAGTAAAATTCTTTTTTACCATAACATAAAGCCAAGAAATGACAAAGGAACAGAAGAGCCTGAAAAAAAAAAAAAAAGAAAAAAGAAAAAAAATGCTGCCTAGTACAGAATTGAGAAGTTTGATGAGAAAGAACAGTATTACTGCCAGAGCAACAATCTGTCATGCACACAGTTTCTTAACTTTAAATGCAGCTTTATCATTTTAGTTGGTGAGGGAGGTACCCGACTGTAGTATTTTTATTTCTAAATCGTAAACGAAGGCTTCCAGCACTGAAGCTATTTTTTCTTGGTATTAAATCTCTTCCATTGAAAGGATGTTAAACTGGTTCACTGTATTCTAATAAAACAAGTGGATTTAGGCAGTGAAAAATTATAATGTAATAGAGACCAATTATTGCTGAAAAGAAAAAGAATGGGTGTTTTACCATAATAGTAATTAAAAGAAGTGAACGTCTAGTATGTGAAGAATGAACTGAGGAGGCTAAACTGGAGTCTAATCTTATAAGAAGTGAAATGAAGGGCAGAAACAACCACAAACCACAAGGTGGGAAACATCTATGGGTGATTGCACCTGATTCACATGGATATGTGCGTGAAGTTTTGACATTTCTGTCTAGAAAACTCCATGAAAAATGCGTGTCCATGTCATTCATGCATGTACAACTCCCAGAACAATAAGGCTGAAATAGAGGACATGTTATAATTGTAAAACATTCTGAAGGACTGCAAGTCAGTTCTGCAGGTCATACAATAAATCAAAAGGGCATTAGAGTCACCATGGCTGAGCAAACAAAATCCACTGGGAATTTATAGCACACTAAATGCATTCCTGATGCATCAACACATTGAACATGTTGACTCTGTGCTATACTATCAAACAACATGCATGCAACAACTATTCTTTTCTCAGGATTCCAACTGTAACAGAACCCAATCAGTGTAACTGTTGTTTCTCTGTAGAATACTACAGAGTAGACTCAGAAATCCCAACCACAGGTTTTATAGTTAGGATACCAAAGCCACACTGGCTCCATCTTTCAAAATGACACCTGAGTTAAAAAAAAAAAAAAAAAAAAAGTCCCTTGAATAAGTACAAAGGAAGAAATCAGGGGAAAGTGAATGTGAAAAGAAATCGAAAATTTGAAATAAGGATCTTATAAACAGAGTACGGAAATAGAATATTACATAGAAGTTAAGGTAATTGACTTTATTTTTACTGGCTTAGGAGGTATTATGCATAAAAGGACTTCCATAAAGGTGCAGGATCTTTAGTGCAGATGAGAATATATTATTTTACTTTTGGAGCCTGGCCAGCCTACAGTATCAAAGTGGGTACATCTTTTCCTGCTGATGTATCCACTAAAGGCAAGTGCACAGTGTCATCATATGAGAAGGCCTCATATTATATTCAGGATTTATCCTTCAAGCACATCGTCTCCTGCCATTATTCCTTGAATCTATACAGAGACACTTTCAAGGTTCAGCGTTCCTCATGAAGGTAAAGCAGACATAACCAGCTATGGAAAGATGGTATATTACATTCAGATATGCCCTCCAACAAGAAAATAAGGGCATAGCCAGAAGAAAGAGATCTAAATAGAATACATAGGTAGGATACCCGAAGAAGATCCTTGGCACGTTATCATCTTCAAACATTCAGATTAAATTGTACAGATACTTAAGTTTTATATTTCCTAATATGCCTGAAATCTATTGTTCTTCACAACCAGATCAGTTTTCATTGTAGACTAGAAAGGCCAATATCTCTTCCAAAAAACAAGAGACATGCTCAGTTATAGTGAAACTTCATCTAGAACATTATCCCATGTCTGAAACTAGCCAATATAGAAGCCTAAAGGAGAGTAAATACATAAATATTTACTTCCTTGCTATCCACCAACTGCTTCCAGAGATTAATGAGTTAGACTTCTTAGTAAAAAAAGCAGTATATTATTAGAGTATATATATTGCTTAATTTTAGGTGTTTGCAATGTATACATGTGGCTATATCTGAGCTGGTGTCCTTATTCAACCTCAGTAGTCCAAAGAGAGGAACAGAAATTCTGTGGGCAGTTTAAAGAAACCACAGAGATTGAGGTGACTATCTCAGATTTAGATTACTTCTTCAGTTTCCACAGTTGAATTTTGAACCAGTGTAAATATTTGGTATCACAAATATCTGACACACAGTTCCACTACTTAGCTGTGTTCTGTGAAATGCATTGTTTTGTCTGTTTTTAACTTACCTGTTTAATTTGATATCGACCATTTGTTCTATTTTAGCTTGCATTACAAGACCATATTTTGCATAATGATATCTGTATCGTAAGACACAATTATCTCTTATATACAGAAGAGGTGACCTGCGTTTTATGGTCTCCTTCAGTCCCCAGAAAGATTCTTTCAGTGATATTCAATAATGAGGTGAACATTTCATTTTCTTATGTTGATACTGTGTCACCTTGCTGAAAGTCTCTGTGGCCCTAAGAAGAGATTGTCAGTCTGTTGTTAAACTGCAGTAGACATGACACCCATGTCTTCCACATCCTGCATGATTGCATTGTAAGAAATCCATTGTATAATACTCTTGGTATGCCACCTACTTATGTGGCAAAACCATCTATGATTTGAATACTAACCCCCACTACAAGGAACATGTTCTGTATATATATGATTTAAAGCTACTTCATAAGATGTCTAAATTGATGCCTTAATCAAGGATTTGAACTACATTGCAGAAGTACCAAAAAAGTGACAGGTTTCACTAGTCCAGATCCCAAATTATCCTTGGATATGCTACACCAGGTACAGCGGTTACACTAGGTTAATGTAAACCAGCAAAGGCAGGCAGACCCAAAGACAGGCATGCATAGGATCCTGCTTCAAAAACGAGTGAGCAGGCTATACACAAGGCGTCTCACTTATAAGTGCAGGAAAGGTAGACTTTGTTATCTGCCACTTCATTGTCACAGTCTGTTTGTTGCCCAGAGAAGCTGTGGATGACCCATAACTGGAAATGCTCAGGGCCATGTTGGACATGGCTTTGAACAGCCTGTTCTAGTGATGGGTATCCCTGCTCATGGCAGAGGGGGTTGGAACTAGATGTTAAGGTCCCTTCCAAGCAAACCAGTTCTATGATTCAATGAATCTATGTTTGTAACACCAAATAGTAGGCATTTGTGATTTTCTAGAAAATAGCTCCTGGGAAAACTTTTACATGTTATGTGCTTAAAAGATTTTGATTTTCTTATCATTAGAAGTTTCAGTAAATCTAGATATGAGAGAAAAAAATCACCTTTCACAACATAGTCTGTAATCATCTCCTGACCTGCTGAAAGTTGAATGGATCATTAATGCCTTTGTGGTAAAAGGTACTAGTCAAGAAGATGTGCAAAATCACATACTTGTCAACGTCTGGGTCTATAGAACAATAATTGCCAGATAAATAATCACCAGATTTATTTCTTTCTACTATCTTGTAGACGTGATTAAGCATATAAAATGTGTGCATGTGTGTGCATAGAAGTCTGTCTTGTGTGAATATTCTGTCATAAAATAACAAGGCAATATTGTAAATTGAAGTGATAACATATTTTTTTAGAAGACGGCAAATTAAAACCGCAGATGGAACCTGTACCATTTTTTAAAACATTACATTTGAACTAAAAGACAGCTTTGACGTGTTAAATACAAGCCAAATTTCCTTGCAAAGCCAAGTATTTTTAATCATGAAATCTGCTAGAAGAAAGAAATAGTTTCCTCTAGTTCTTCTCTCCCTCTATATTATAAATAAAAGTGTAGAAAACAGACCCTGATTTTGATCCTTTATCTGCTGCTGAAAAAGTTTTTATAATTCAAAATATTTTAGTGCAAAAATAATCCTGCTAATTTTTTAAAAGTTGATTTTTTCAGCATAACAATTTAACCTATTATGCACATTCAACACCTTCGTTTTGACTACTTATCACACTTACAGAACCATGAACTTTGTGATTGTTCACACAGAGAAATAGATACATATAGATTTACTGTCATGCACAGTGATGATACTGTAAAATTACCTTGAGCTGTTTTCTGTAGCAAGATGTAGTATTCTTTGTACAAAGTTAATTCCTTTTACAAAATAATAAGAGTTCTTTAGGACCATGTATGCAATGCTACTATATTCTGCACAACAGTCTTATTCCAATAAATTCTTAAATAGATACCTCTTTGGAGTTTGCTTATTCTTATCATAAAATCACTAATGTCTTTTTTTTTTAAATGATTGAATGGGAATTTGTTTATTTTTTTCCAGCAAGTTAGCTTTTATCCTTCTGCATAACTGTCATTTTGGTTCTCTGTCAAGGAATGAATGCACAGTGTATCCCTTGAACACTTTTAATAAAAGATTTGTGTGTTTGTTTTCACTATTAGCTATACTGTGAATCCTAAAAGAATCATGGATAACTGTTTTTGTCAATATATGGGAGGTTGCCTACAGACTATATGATTCATTACTAAGTGCAAATCCTGTTATGTTGGGCTTTGTAAGAACTTAGGTATCTAGTGGTTCTTTATTTTCTCAAGTTGTTTCATGTCTTATCCTGCCAGAATATTTTGGGACACAAACCTAAATGGCCTGGTCTATGTTTGCCTGCCTGTGATATGTTTAAGAAAAGTACGCCCCTCATTCAGACATTATTTCTTTTTTGTGACAGATGGAAAGGCCATACTATATAGATATTTTGCATAAACTTGTGGGTCAGAATAAAAGACCAAGGCAGCAAAAGGAGCCTTGTGGGTGTTGTATACTACAGGCCACCTGATCAGGGAAAGTCTTCTGATGAAGCCTTCTTCCTCCAGCTACTGGAGTCTTCATGCTCGCAAGCTCTAATCCTACTCGGGGACTTCAACCACCCTGATATATGCTGGAAAAGTAACACGGCAACCTGTAGGCAATCCAGGAGACTCCTGGAGTGCATTGAAGATAATTTATTAACCCAGGTAATAGACACGTCTACCTGAGGGGATGTAATACTGGACCTGGTGATTGCTAATCCAAGTGAGCTCATCGGTGACATCAAGATCAGAGGCAGCCTGGGCTGCAGTGATCACACACTGGTGGAGTTCAAGGTCCTGAGGAAGATGGGAGAGGTGAGGAGTATAGTCACGACTCTCGGTTTCAGGAAAGAAAAATTCCAGCTCTTCAATAATACAGACAGTGAGGTAGAGTGCACCCTCAGCAAGTTTGCAGATGACACCAAGCTGAGTGGTGCCCTTGTCATACTGGAAGGATGGGATATCATGCAAAGTGACCTAGACAAGCTGGAGAAGACCAACTGCAGGATCAGGGCAATCCGCAGTTTCAATACAGGCTAAGAGATGGTGTTATTGAGAGCAGCCCTGCAGAGAAGGACTTGGGGGTGCTGATTGATGAGAAGCTCAACATGAGCCAGCAATGTGAGCTCACAGCCCAGAAGACCAACTGTAACCTGGGCTGCATCCAAAGAAGCGTGGCCAGCAGGTCAAGGGAGGTGATTCTTCCCGTCTATTCCACTCTTGTGAGACTCTACTTGGAATACTGTGGTAGCCCTGTGCTACAGTGTCCAGTTCTGGAATCCTCAATATAAGAAGGATATGGAACTGTTGGAGTGCCACAAAGATGATCAGAAGTCTGGAGCACCTTCTGTATGAGGACAAGCTGAAAGAGTTGGGCTTGTTCAGCCTGGAGAAGAGGAGGCTCTGGGAGACCTTAGAGGAGCCTTCCAGCACCTGAAAGGGGCATACAAGAAAGACGGACAGGGACTTCTTGCAAGGGCATGTACTAATAGGACCAGGGGGAATGGGTATAATTTGGAGAGGGTAAGATTTAGAATAGATATTAGGAAGAAATTCTTCATGATGAGGGTGGTGGAACAGGTTGCCCAGGGAAGTTGTGGGTGTCCCCTCCCTGCAAGTGTTCAAGGCCAGGTTGGATGGGGCCTTGAGCAGCACGGCCTAGTGGGAGGTTTCCCTGCTCATGGCAGTGGTAGAGGGGTTGGATCCATATGATCTTTTAGGTCTCTTCCAACCCAAAGCATTCTATGATTCTATGATTCAAATTTAGAAGCAAAATATAAATGAAAAGAAAAAAATATAATTATAATGTTGATAGAGCTGTAAAATTTAAGCAGACTCCAAAAGTTTTAGAACAACATCACTGCTACATTTCACAAACCGGCTTTTTGCCGTTTCCACTGATGGCAAATTTCCTTTTTGTTTGCTGTTCATTAGCACTTCATATAGCACCGGTTACCATCCCATTCAGCTATTCCAGAAGATACCTGTTCTGGATCTGTTTGCAACATATAGAAAAAAATATTGTTTCCACGAGTTGGAATTTCACTTCTCTGAAAGATGTATAACATTAAGAAAGATACTGATAGTGAAGAAACAGGAAAGCCAGTCAAGCCATCAATAGAGATTTAAGTAATTTCTGTCAATATATTTTCACCAGTTTTTACCAACCATGTATTATCTCTGCTTATTGGAGTATGGATGGCTGCTTACTGCAGTGTAACTTCTTTCACTCCCCCAAATCCGTTTAAAATTCCTATTTATTTGCCCTATGCATGTCTCTGTTGTGACACTCAGAATGAAAAGAAAAAAAAGAAAAATGAATGGGGCAGTATATAAACATTTTTTTCCATAATCTCAAGAGATTTCTTGTCTTGCAGAAAGCTGATTTTTTTTCAGAAAATGCAGAATAGTGGTAAGAAAAGAAATATCTTTTCCATAACACTTCCCTTTGTTTTGCTATGGTTGTATTTCTTCAGTGAAAAAGATATTCCATAACATATTCTGATGTCCAATGTCAAACCATTTCCCACAGCAGTTGTTCTGGAGAAACAGAAGAATAAATAAGTCATAGAGGCTAAATTGGGGGATCTGGGATCAATTTTCAGCTGCTGATCTCATTTTAGTGTAAGACCCAAGTGTGCACTGTCTTACACCCTCCTCAGATTCAACTAGAAGGGAAATCAAAAGTGAACACCAATGAGAGCTGTGATGTGTAGTGACAGTTTTCCCCATCTGGAGGATCAGGGAGCAGGAGTACAGTAGAATATGCTTGATCGACAGTTAATATGCAACCAAAGAGTTGAAAAAAATAAGTTAATTTCTCTGAAGAATGAATAAAGGCTGTTAAATCTTCCACCTTATGAATGATACTGCTAGGGAATCTTGCACCAGAAGAAACAACATATTCCAGAAAGAAAATATTCCAATAAAAAGGAAAAACCTACATTTATATTATTTGGCTTCTACAAATACGCACATTTCTATATGTGTGAAGGAGAATAATTTCCCATTGCTGGATAATTACACTATAGTGTGTAGACATACAGACAGGAGCAATTGCACCATAGCATCTCTTTAAGAATACAGATATGCAAAACATCAACTTTTTCTTAATGTGGACTATCCAATGTTATGACTCACTTTATGATTCATGCAGCATTCATTATGTAAAGTGGTTTATATTCTTTTTCAAACCCTTATTTCTTTTTTGCAGGCTTTTATTTGGTCTCCATCCGTAAAAAATATATATTTTATTCTGTAAGACATTCTAGTTGGGTGTACCAATTTACCACATAAACCTCCCTTTGTCTGTTTCTTTATATAGAGATTGACCAATTCATAATAAATGGAGATTGTACTGACCGTGTAACTCTCAGCTTACAAGCAAATCACCTACCTACAGCCCCGGTCTGTGTAGTGACCCAGCTTCAAAAAGAGGATATGGCAGCAGCTTCTCCTAGAATGCCTTATAATCTAATGGTTAATATATTCCTCAGAACTGAAAGAACTTGAATTTCCCTCAGATTTTCAAGAAAAAATGGAACCCAGGTTTCAAATTTCTGAGCACAGGACCATATCAGCTTTCTGTTATTTAACTGGTGGATACTAACTCTAGCTACGTTTGGTAAATACACTGATGGGCACTGGAATAGGCTGCCCAGGGAGGTGGTTGAGTTACCTTCCCTGGAAGTGTTTAAGGGATGGGTGGATGAGGTGCTGAGGGGTATGGTTTAGGGAGTGTTAGGAATGGTTGTACTCGATGACCCAGTGGGTCCCTTCCAACCTAGTGATTCTGTGATTCTATGTTTCTATGATTCTATGATTCAGTCCAGTGCCTGCTGAAAGATATTCGTCAATATTGAACATTTCTTTTGGCTAGCTGTAGGCAGTGCTTCATTAAGCACATGGGCTTTTTGGCTTATGTTTTGGATTAGCCTAACTTAATGCACATCTAGGTACATGTAGCTTACAAGGTGTCATGCATCTCACATGCTCACATGTTAAGTCAAGGCTAGTTATACTCTTAAGGAAATTATGAAATCAGTATTTCCAAAGAAGAAATTATTCCATCCTAAAATCCATATCCAAAATGACTCAGAGAAAGCAGGATTTGTAAGAACTTTTTCCAATTTTAGCTATCTAAAATTAACTGACATGAACTGTTTGCTTTCAGTGGTTTGTTTGCTTTTTTTTTTAAGGAATTACAATGTCTAATTTGTATGATCCAGATCTTGAATGCAAGTATAAAACCCATAACCATTCTCAAATGTTAAACTAGAAATAATAAGAAAGCAATAATGAAGCAAAATGATAAGCAAGATCAAGTATAATTGCAGTTATATGACATACACTGATTTATTTCAATCTTAAATGACAAAGAGTAACAAAGCAATATGGGAGAGAGATGATTTAAGTAGCTGCTTATTCATAACCTCAGGCCAATATGGTGAGAGTTGTAAGACACAATCCTCCAGTCATTAAAATTCCTACAGTTTGCAGAGTTTTCAGTACCCATTTGTCTGTGCTCAGATTTTTCTTGTTGTTAGTTTTGGCTTCTAAATTGTTATATTATTATTGTCCAATTGACTATATTTAAATACCTCTCTCACAGATTAATGAAGGCAAAAGTGGCTTCTATTTGCTTAATTGCTACTTTCCTAACTAAATACTGAATCTCTGGTGTCATGTCTCTTGTTTATTTACCATGTCAGCCTTGTCCTCATTTTACATTGTCTTACAACTATTTATGGTATTCATCAACAGTAAGCAAGGGCGTGATCAAATATGCATCTCTTTGTTTCAAAATTATTGTAGTTATTCATTAAAAGAGAGGGCCAAGAAAGAGAAAAAATCCAGTATGTGATTTTCTCATCTAAGCAAGATGGAGTCTCATCAGACAAAATGGTTTTCCTTTGGCTTTATTATGGCACAGAGATATAAATTTTCTTACAAACAACAAATGGAGATTTAATACATCAAGCAGATATTTCCCTTAGACTGAAAAGTCTAATGGATTGTTTCATTGGAGATTTATACATATGAAATAGAATGCAGTTTTCAGTTCATCTGTTAACATGGCTCATAATTACCTTTGACATAAAGTAAACCTTGACTGAGTCCTAAGCTAATATACGGTATTTGTCACTACTCAGTGATAAATAAAACACATAGGTACAGAAAATAAAAGCCTAATTTTGTATTGTATTGCATCATTTTTGCCTTTCGGCTGCTTAAATTGGGTTACATCACACAATTTTTTTTTTAAAAAAACAAAACAATACATTTTATGTGCAGATAAATTAGGGAGTAGGGGGAAAAAGAGCTTGTTTGGGCTTTATGCTTATAGTTAAGAGAGTTTATTTTACATTTATTTATGTGTATATATATATAATATATTTTGATTCAGCTATTTTATCTTTTTAATGCTTTTGTTTCAAGCCAATGCTCTTCTTATGTATATACCTGCAATATTTTGATGAAGTTATTGTAATACCTTCAAGTACAGCAAGTACTAGTTTCTGCACAACAAATGTCCTGCCTTTTTCATTTTCCTATGACAATTCATTGTGTTATGATGTGGAGTCCTCATTGGTATAGGAATAATAGATTGCAATTCTTTTGGTCTATTCCATTTAACAGAATTTTCCTCTCGTAGTTCTGTTCATTATTTCTGTCTGTCCTAAAGACTGACATTTTAGTTTTATTCCAAATGTTATCTGACAACTTTTTCATTAAAAGAACAAAAATCCAGTACAGCAGTTTTCTGAGTCAATTACAGTTTTGCAAGTAAAGCTCAATGGGAGAACATCTGTTTTATCAGTATGAAATCTGTTGCTCATATTGGAAAAGTTTCTGTCCATTGCAGAGGATGAGAAGAAAAAGGAAAAGAAGTATTTAGAAAAATACTAAATACTTTATCCTATTTTCTGATCATGATGATAGAGGACTCAGGAAAATGCATTCCTAATGATGATCTTAGGTGATTTTTCATTTAGTTCTGAAGTAATCATTCTCTTTGCTCTTCGTGGCTGGTCTGTGTATGGAGTGAGGTAAATTCTCAGAATCATCTCATATGATTATTTCTGTGTCCAGCACTGTCCTTTTCCAGTCTTTTTCTGGAATTTTTATTTCCTCATGCCCTATTGAAGGTAATTCCTGATTTCCGTAATTTCTTCTAAACTTGCTGCAGCATTATGTGCTGAAGTTGATTTCTGTTCACAGGATTTTAAAGGAGATTTCTGTGGCAACAGTTTTGTTCTGCCAGAAGCAGAAGAGTTTCTCTCCTTGTTCTTATTACTGTAACAATATCTCTGATGTATCAGACAAGCAGAAGAGATTAACAGATTACCACTGCATTTATTCATATAGAAAAACAGTGGAAGTAAAAATAGGTGGGTTTTTTAATTAACTTTGTAGTTTGACTAATTTATGGGTATAAGACATGTAATTTCCACTTTATTAAAAACGGGATAGGACTGAATGTAAAATAAACAAAAAGAAAGTTTTGTAGCACTGCTTCACAAGCAAACCTGGCATTCCAGCATTATGGAGATTTGTGTGTTATTGAAGAAGCAACTAAAAGACAATCCAGCCTTGGTATATTTATTATTAAAATCACAACTTTTTTATTTTTTATAAATTTTGTTTCAGGCTGATTTTTTCTCTGCAGAAGCTATATAGGAAAGAAATTTTGCAAGTTCTAGGTATTCTAAACCATATTTCAATACCTCTTATTCCTTTGGGGCTGACACTTCCTATTGACTGATGAAGAGAGCTTAGGTAGCCTTGATAGTTCTGCATCCATGCAGTGGAATTTTTTTTTTGGGAAAAGAAGAAAGTTAGCAAAGAAATAATTTATTTTGTCATATTTAGAAGTATATAATTAGCTATTTAAGCCTGAGATAATTATCTTAAAGAATAGTTAATAGAAATAAAAGATATCTTCAGAACACAGCTTATCTCATTCTGTCTACCTATGATAGATTAAAACAGTCACTCCCATTAGATGCCTTCTTTTTTCAATTCCTATAAGGAATCATGACTTGCCTACTTAAGTTACATTAATTGCCTATCTTAAGTGCTTTAGTAATATGAAATCAAGAATAGAATTTTTATTTTTTTTAATTGTAATCACAGTTATTCCTCTGCCGAAAGGTCCATGGAATTTCAAAAACATAGACGAGACAAGGAAACGCTAGAAAAAGAGTATCTGTACATTACATCCCTTTTCTTTTTGATTGATATAATGTTTACTACATGAAAAAAAAGAAAAAAGAAGGGATGGGATTCAGTTTTAAAGTTATCCACATCCTGTACTGTTTGAGATATACTTGATCTGCTAAGATACCCCTTTTGAACTGGTAAATATGACACAGGGCACAAATGAGATCCATTCCCTTCTGAAATGAAAACTGGATGAAGGTGGGCACGTAAAACATTAGATACGTATGTTTAGACATCTGGGTAGGATTCAGCTTGCCCTAGCTTTGTGTCTACAATAAGGGTAGCTTTATGTGAACTACTTGCTTAAACTCCTGTTATGTTCAATAGAGATTAAGGGAAGAAATCACCAATAAGCACTTAGTATCTTTTTAGATGTTCTAGTACATGAAAGATAACTATTGACTTATATGACACCTGGCTGACAGAAGCCTTAAGAGAAAGCCATATCCTCTGGAGTGGCAGGATTGTAACCTAGGATACCTGAAATGGCACTGAAATTGTATAGCATTTCAGTAAACTATTGATGTATATGTATGTGTGTATATACGCATGTGTGTATGCTTGTACATTGATTCATATACATAGAAAAACTCACAATAGAATATTCTAATAATATTGCATGAATAAGCAAGAACATAAAAAAAAAAACCCAGGAAGAAAGGGTTTAAAATAATGTCCTTATGAGTATATGTTCCTGTATGTGCACAGAAATAAGAAAAAAAATAAAGTGTATGTTAAGAAAAAAGGGGAAAAAAGTTCCACTGTAGCTCAAATTTACACAAGGGACTATTCTTATTTATTTTTCCCCTTTTTCTCTGCTATATTTGAACTGATGTAATATGTAATTTTTTGGTGTAGGATCCACATTTATGGAAATCACTAATCATATCCATGGGTACTACAAAACTAATAAATAACAACCCCTGAGGACCTGAACAGAAAAAAATCATATTGCTGAGTACAAAATTCTTAAAAGAATGTGGATACAAGATAGCTGTCACTACAGAAATCATGATATTCTTTGTCACACTCTGGAAGGACATTGGGGCCTAAGCTTATGCAAAAGAAAAGGCCCAGAAATTCTTTTGGAGACTTGAGACTGCTGATACGATTTTGAAATGCTCAGTGTGTCAAACGTATTGATCAAAATATCCTAAAAAACTATTACATCCTTTGCAAATAATGCGAAGACTTTGGTAAAATTTATTGACAGACCTCTTTTACTTTGAAGTCACAGACGGTTTCCTCGTAGTGAAAGGACTTACTATTTATTTTTTCTTGTAAGACATATTGACAACAAATATTAATTCATCAGGAACAGGCCACTGATACCAAAATAAAAATGAAACACAAATCTTTCCTTCCATCAGTCTGTGAAGTGTGTGTTTATGCATATATCTATATCTAATCAAGTATTCTCACTTTTGAAATGCATTTTAGCAATATTGCCAACATCAGATTAACTTTATTAGTACTTCATGCTATGTAAAACCCATCTTCCAGTGCCAAAACTCAACACATCTCTTGGCTTTATCAGAGGCCTTTGTAATAACAACAGCTCTCCCTGGTTTGCATACAACTGACCTCCCTAAGCTGTAAGACCAGTCATCTAGGTTCCCCTTATAGTCACTATAAGTACGTAAAGTCATCTAAGAGAGCATTTATCGAACTAAATTGTACTCCAGAGGTTCATCTCCATTCTATCTCCTTCTAGCAGCTTTATTAAAAATTCCTTCTGGAAATTCATCAATATAAAAGGCAGCAACATCTGTAACTTCTAAATACTGTGGTCCTGGCAGCACCATTAAATGCTCAGTTTAGACCTCTGCTCATGCCATAGATGCTTACACAGATTAAGTCACTGCTTAACAA
Organism: Cuculus canorus; assembly: GCF_017976375.1. Classification (NCBI taxonomy): domain Eukaryota; kingdom Metazoa; phylum Chordata; class Aves; order Cuculiformes; family Cuculidae; genus Cuculus; species Cuculus canorus. The sequence goes on from NC_071401.1 coordinate 58,322,078, forward strand.
AGTTACTTGTTTTTAAAATTGAAAGTAAAGCAAAAGTTCTAAAAGATCTTGAACTAAATGCTTCATTTCTTATTCACATTAAAAAAATGCAAAGATCTTAACTCTCTTTCCTACTGGCACAATGATGAAAGAGATTATTTCGGAAAAAAACCACTTAATAGTGACATACCACTAATAGTAAAACAACGTTCATAGTAATATCTTTCCCCTGTGTTAAACTTCAGTTTATTTCTGATATTCTGGAATCCTTCTTCAAGTTAGTGTATCAGTGTTATCCACATCAAAGCTTCAGAGTTTTTTTTTCTCTTCTTTCTCCTTCAGTTATTTCCTCTCTTGTGACAGAACAGATTTTTATAAGTAGGACTTTTAAAATTAGTTATTTTCATTTCTGATAGCTGCTACTCACATTGTTTAGTGCTACACTGACAGTTTTAAGAGAACTACATACTTCTAGAGAACAGAACAAGTGAGAAACGACTTCAGAATGATAGACACATGCAACAGGGAATAATTTCTTTGTCAACTTATGCTGTAAAAGATATGTTTGCATATAAAAATGAAATCATTACATATTAAGGCTACAAAGATACTCTTCTGCTTTGTGACAGTAAAGTGTAGTGAAGTTATTACTATCTACAATTCAGTTCATGTAAGAATCTGATGGTCCTTTTACAGGAGCAGATATATTTGGAAAAATAATGAAGGGGACTCCTTTAAGGGTGGTTGTAGATGTAGTAGTTGTATGTTCCATCTTTTTGAGAGGTCTGTGTTTGATTTTCTGTTATTGGTTGATTAGATTGCCATACAAGCTATAAGAACAAAGTAGAGAATCAAACCAAAGATCACCAATATACAGGTCAGTTAGCAAACCGACAGACTCTAAGGGAAAAGTAAGAACAGTTAAAATGGATTGGATATTCTCATTCTCACCTAGAGGTTCTTCTAGTTTCTTGTTATTTTCAGCTAATATTTCTTGAGCTGGCTTATGTTTTGCATAACATGTCCCCTCACTGTTGATTTTGTTTGGTTTAAGATGGTCTTTTTGAGCGCATGTAAATTTTTTTTGCGTCCGTGAGGAATTCTTCCTGAAGAATTCACAGGATTGCTGTCTACTGACTGAAGGATCAATTCTTTTTCAAATTTAAATGGCAACATGCTTTCCTAAAGATTTGTAGAAGTTTCTTTCTGATCTGTTTCTTTGGTATATTGATGTATGCCATTTTGCTTCCTGTCATCATGGAGCTATTGCTGAGAAAACTTACTGCAGCTCAGAAAGAATAGTATATTTATTTACTGGAATATCTCAGTGACAGCCTTTGTCACTACTGCTTCAGGATCTCTGTTTGTTTCAGAACATAGTTTAAGTGTGAAGCTTAAATGGAATTTTTGTTCATTGTGTGGTGAATTTTTCTATTTTAGTTTTTATTTATTCATTGGTTGTGCATTTTTGATGACTTTTCCAGAGAATATTTAAAATCCTCAATATGATCATCAGCTGCTACCAGAATGGTTACATTTTTTCTTCTGGGATACTCTCACAGCTTTGACTGGCAGAGGTACTCAGAATATATCCTCCTATGCATTCTGAGTCACAGAAAATTTTCTCACATATGGCTCAGCAAAGCCTTAATTTAAAAGTGAGTAAGCTGCCAGTAAAGTGTACTCAGTAAGAAAACAGATCTGAAACAGATTGGAAAAAATATCTTTTGTGATCTTTAGAACAAGTTAGAGAACCTATCACTACATGCTTCCATTCAGGTTGAGCTTTGATAGGAACTGATCTTTGAACCCAGCATTAAATATTATGTTGCTTGTTGACTTAATATTCTGTTGTTCTATGTCAACTCCAATTAAGTGCTTTTTGTGTTGATTTTTACCTTATTAAAACACATTTCTGTGACACTTCAAGATTTACAGTACAGATCCACACTGAATTTTAGGCATCTGATTCTTATTATTTTTAACAGGATGGTGATTTCTTATGCTGATTGTCTATGCTTGTCTAAAGTACTTTATAAAAATCACCAATATCTTGTTTTTGAATGCTTGAACTTTTATTTTGATGCAGAAAACTATGTACCAATATTATCTGTGATTGTGTGGAGGTTGTTATGATTTCAATTTTATGGACATAATTAACGATAGTAAAAAGGATTTAATATTAGTTGTCAAGATGCTTTAAGAAGTTTTAAAGGAATAAATGAATTGTAAAATGTGAATACCTGTTAGCCCTGGATTGTACTTCTTGATTAGTCTCTTTGCTGGTCATCTTGAGGTGAAAGCAGTATCTTCACTTCAGGTTCATGAAAAGTCAAAACATGGTCCTTAGTTCCTCTAATATACAAAAGGTATAATTAAAAAATCCTACTGAAAGCAATTTTGTTTGAACTTAAAAAAAATCTTTTATTTCCATATTGATTATAAATATTTCTCTTCCTTCCTTTATTTTTGGGTCCATTTCTCCTAATGGATATTAACAATAATAACATCTGTGATCCTCTGTACCAGTGGCCTTCAGCCTCCTTTAGCTGACGGAACTCTTCAAAATTTTGGCTGTATTCTTTATAAAAAAGTTAAACATATTGACAGTTGGATTAGTGGATTTTTCTTCTTGTCTTTCACAGACTCCTTTTACATACTTTTTAAGTCCTTACAGGTCCATATATCACTACATTAAAAAGCTCTATTCATACTGTCCGTAAACGGATGAACTTAATAACCCAGCCCCATTCATTACTAAAATTTCAGTTGCTCTTTCTATGTCTAGGGACATAGACTGCAATTTAATCCCTTTTGTCTAAGTCACAGTTTGGGATATGGGCCTGAATTCACCATCTGCACCTTCTACATATTAGCTATTTACACATGCACTTCCCATCACCATCTAGGCTTTGGGCGTAGCAGCATTCTCATTTAATTTCTCATCGGATAATGAAGTATTAAAGCAAAAAGTAGTCTTGGCAAAGAATTGCCTTAAAGGCAAAAAATATTTCTATCTATATTAAGAAAGACCTAAATGTATCTGAAAATAGCTGAAGATCCCAAGGTATCCTTTTCTAGTGTGTGATACCTTTGATGATTTCTGTTCTCTGTGAGTGGGCCTGTGCCAGGCGTGACCCATACACAAGCGACGCAAGTTCTTGGAAATGCTCCCTGTTTTCCATTGTCCAATGTTTTGAGGCCTCTATGCAGATTGGATCAGAGCTACAAATGCCCTTCAGAATTAGGGTGTCTGAAATGTCACACTATTAATCAATTAAATCCTGACACTTGTTTAAGCACAAAAGGTTAGGCATAAAAGATTAACAGCAGCTAACAGGGATACTGAGTGATATGCTTGAGCAGAAGCCATATTTGTGTCTAGGAGCCATATCAGAACCATAATTGTGTCTAGGGGGCTGGAAGATGCTGATGAGAAAATGTTTTGTTCCTTTGATCATTTATGCGTGTTCCTAGACAAGCAAAAGCTTTAATTTTGATTTTATTACAATGCTTTGTTTTCATTTTATTATATTCTATACTATTTTACTTTATTCTCTACTTTCTGTCTTTACTTTCATTCTTATATTCAGTCCCAAATGATAATTTACTTTCAGAGAAAATAGAAAGAAACAATTTCATGTACAACTAATAAAAGGTTGAATTTGGTTTGGAGGTAGTACTTTATTATTAACAAGAAGGAAAAAGATGAAAATATAAAACTTAAACTGATACACAGAAAATATCTTAATCAAGAACACAGGTTTCAGAAAAATTAAGGCGGTAAATCCAAAATTACAATCTGAAAACACTGTACTCATGCACCATGTAATTTTATGTTTTCCTACCTTCTGTATATAGTTCCTGGGATAAGCAGAAAGCAGACATCTGAGCACATTTCAGCAGTCTGGAAGTAGAAGTCCTGGCATTCAGTCACTGTGTCAAAGAAGCTCTCATGTTTTTAATCTCATTTCCATTTAACGAAAAAATATCCAAACCATTCTTGGAGCAGAGTAAAGAATTCAGAATCAGTATTGTGCAATATATAATATGCATCTGTTGTAGGCCTGTGACGTTTTCAATGTGACAAATGAGAGTTGGTTTATATTCTTTCCTGCCGAATGTACGAAAGAGCACTGCCTGCACCAGTATCTGAATATGTATCTAAAAAACCCCCAAGCCCATATTATTCTGTTATTTTAGTTCCTACTAAAATATTCCATTCATCCACTGAAATAAATAAACTAATAAATGCAATAAATCTGCCTTAAAGAGATAAGATGTGTTTGAGGGATGAATGAAGGATCTCTTGCAACATTCTCTTCTAGTGAGTTCTACAACTTTACACCATGCCCTAATTTCAGGAATATTTCCATTTTAATATTTATTTTATTTGAAACATCCACAATATTACACTGCCTATAATCTCTTTCTGAAAGGAACCACTCTGACTAACGCTCTGTATATATTATGAAGTACTTTACTCGTGGCTCCAGCTTTAACTTTGGTGGCCAGCTACCTAACCATTAGGTGTTGCAGCAGGTAAATTTTGATACCTAAGCCTTATCTGGCTCTTTGTCTCCAACAGATAAGAAAAGGGTCCCTTTCAGAAGTATAATTGGTCTTTGGAATGGTGGTAGAATTTCCTGATATGGTTTCTTATTAATAGGTAACTTTTTTTTTTTTTTTTTAATCTGCTAACAGATTATGGTCAGATTTATTCCATTTACAGCTTTTCACTTTTTTAGTATAAAATGACAAGGCAAAAAGAAACACAAACTTGTTGTTGAAGAAGTACTAAATTGATACTCCCACATAATGTTATGATAATTATATGGGGGAAAATTGTCCTGGGACGTGTATTTATCTTGTACTGTTAAAGTGAAATGAACTTCTTATTCTGTTATGTGCTCAGAAATTCCTTCATTATGTTGCTTAACTGGATCATGAAAGCTTAATAATTTAATCATAGCCAATCCTAACCTTAAGAAATATTTCAGAGGTGTTTATCAAATGTTACTAAAAAAGAACATTTTTTTAATGTCTTCATGATTAGTAAGAGAAGAGTCCAGGTCAGTGATAACAAGCACACTTTTCTTCTGATAGTTATTAGATTATCTGGTGCCTTTCCACCCAACTTGAAATGTCAGGTGTTAATTTTTACTGCACAGCTTTCAAGTTTACTGGACATTAACACCAACTGTCACTCTTGTCACACTGCCAGCAAGAAAGTCATGGACCATATAAGTATTTGAATCAGTTTTACTGCATTTCTAGTAATCTTTTAAAATGGTTCCCAAAGGCTGAAGAAAAGACACAGTGGGAGGAAATCCGTGCTGTTAAATGTTATGCTAATCCAGGCACTACCAGTAGAAGATACCAGTATGGAAAACCTTGGTACCTTTTAGGAGTTATACAGTGATATAATGTTGCAGATATTAAGGAATAAGGGGAAAAGCAAACAAAGAAAAGAACAAACCAAACCAAACAAAAAGCTATCAAACCCAAGCTAAAATACCCAAACTGGGAAAACAGTTATGAAACAATTGAGACGGTGTAACTGCCTAGAAAGTGCCCTCGTGGCTGTATTCAACTTAGAAAAGAAGTGAAGATGGGAAACAAAAAGCAGTTTAGACAGTGGATAACAGAGACAGCGGAAAGTGAAAAAAAATCTGTACAAATGCGTGTGGAACTCACCATGAGGCCCAGATGCTTTTGCTAGAAGAATATCCTCCAGAGGCGGCCACGTAAATCCAGTGATGACTAAGTAAAAAGAAGTAGACAAGGTGAAACAAACAAACAAAACAAATAAAACAAGATGTATTTGTGCTTCTTTTTAAATATGTATGGCAGTGAAGTTCTCAGCGTGAATCCCAGATGCTGTTTGTGACCCTTCAAGTCAATCCTGTTAAATCAAGAAAAATGTGCCTAATTTGAGCACATTTATTAAGAATTACAAAATTTCCTTTGCAATATTTTATTCTACCCAGCTGTTCAGAAATTAGATGGAGAGAGGGGCAAGAGAGTTAGGCTTCTCCAACTGTTTTTCAACAGCCCTGCAAGGGCAGGGAGGGGAGGATACACTGCAAGGCAGGGAGCGGAAAAAGGAGGGAAGGAAGGAAGGAAGGAAGGAAGGAAGGAAGGAAGGAAGGAAGGAAGGAAAAGGAAGGAAGGAAGGAAGGAAGGAAGGAAGGAAGGAAGGAAGGAAGGAAGGAAGGAAGGAAGGAAGGAAGGAAGGAAGGAGAAGGAAGGAAGGAAGGAAGGAAGGAAGGGAAGGAGAAGAAAGGAAGAAAGAAAGAAAGGAAGAAAGAAAGAAAGGAAGAAAGAAAGAAAGGAAGAAAGAAAGGAAGGAAGGAAGAAAGAAAGAAAGAAAGAAAGAAAGAAAGAAAGAAAGAAAGAAAGAAAGAAAGAAAGAAAGAAAGAAAGAAAGAAAGAAAGAAAGAAAGATCATTCTTGTTATGGGAGCTTTTTTTCCATGTCATACTGTGGAAATCATGTTGAAACCACAGCTCAGCCTGAGGAAAAGAGTAATAAAAGTTTATTCTCCTCTCCCACAGAAGGAAGACCAGGAGAGAGAGCCGTCCCCTCCTCTCAACAAGTCATCTCATATTTTTTAATCCAGTCCTCATGCAAACTAGAAGGATGAGGGAAAAAATAATTTTAACCTCTCATTTCAGGGGTTACTTCACACATCAGTTTTTCCTCTTCCTTTTCCTTCTAGATGCCCCTCTACACTAGGTAAAAAGATGAAATAGAAGGAACCATTTATGCTGATTGAGAGCTCCTGTGTGATGACTTTTACTCCCCTTAGTCTGTTCAGGCTGTTCAGGCAGTGTGTACAAACTTACTATACATAGCTCTTGTGACTTTTTAAAAGTTAGAACTCTCCATTCAGGAGAGTCTTTGCAGCACTTTGAAAGACAATATCTCTTTTTGTTATCCCAGGATTGAAATAGATTTCTTAGATGGTGAAATATTAGTGTAGTGGATGGAAAAAAGATGCCTGAGGATATAATCTTCATAATCTACTTTTTGTTTTGTTTTGTTTTGTTTGCTTGTTTGTTTGCATGCTGTTTAGTTCATGGAACATCGTTATAAAATCTTCCACTTTTTCTTCTAGTTTTATAAGTACCATAGAGACTAAATACAATGAAAAATCTTGGGAGTCTAATGAATCTGATATTAGGACATATATTTTATGTTCTGTCTCCTGTGAGGTTGATATGATCCCTGGTGTACTTGAAAGGCTTGTTCCTCGTTTCTCAGACTAAGGAATTTGTTAAACAATTTGTCAATTCTTATGCAAGGGTTTTGTTTCAGTGCAAAAAAAAAAGGCAAGGAGAGAGAATGTTTGTTGTGTACTGTTATTTCTATTATTACTGCTGTTTCATGTAATCCATCAGTGATCTACCTAGAGAAATTTATTTCCTTTTATCTCTTCTGTATTTCAATCAAAGATTAAAATATTTGTTCCTAAACCAGTGTCTTTTAAAGATAATTTCCTTATAACTTTTGTAAATAACAAAAGAGTTGTTATAGAAAGAATTTGGATTTCAGTAAAGATTTTTTTTTTAAATCTGTAACTAATAATTATTTTGGTTTGCCTTAATGATCCATTTTCTGTCTTGTTAAATACAAGGTAATTTGGTGATCAAGGAATATTATATGGATTCACTAGCCATCTTAACATATAAGCCATGGATACCCAGTCACTGAAACTTATAAAATAATGAACTTGGAGAAAAGATCACAGGTAACTATTAAACACAAAGAGTATTTTATGTGTCAATGTCTGTATAATTCATTGCCACAGGAAAGTGTTATAATACTGCAGTTATATATTCTCTCAAGTATTGTTTTAATGGCATTTTCCTCTGCTTTGATTAGAGATATGCTTCTGCCACCAGCTGAGCATTATTTTGCTAACAAGCTGATGTTTTTCTCTTCTATTTAGCAAATAATCAAAGATGTAAACACTGAAGATAAAACATAGAGTTTTGCATCCCATCATTTCTGCAGAAAGAAGTATCTGCAAAAGGAAAGCTTACTAATATAAGCACTTATAGATTTAGTCAATGAATGAATGATCACTTTTTTTTCTGATTCTGTATCAATAGATTTTAAAATATCTACCTTAGATATTTTTAGGAATTTTTGTTCTTACTCCACATTTTCATAGGTCTTTGATCAACTGGGCCTCTCCAAATTTCTGTTAAAACAATTTGTGTGATAGCAGTTGTACATATATCATGTGACATTAATCACTGAACTGTCCATTATTGCAGATTTATTGCAAGGAATATGACTGTCAGTCAATTTAAGTAGAAGATTGCCAAATGAAATGCAAAATTGTATGGTGTCCTGGTGAGGGCAGCAAAACATTCAACATACATGCTTTTAATAATCCACTTGCTGTTCTATGCAAACTAATTCTGAAATTACAAATACTAAGAAAGGTTGCTAGGATGCTACATTTTTTCCATTTTACTCATAACTGTCTGATCAAAATGAGTCTGCAGATGGAAAGAGAAGTTTAAACTGGACGCCATTTTCAATATTAACCTTAAAGGACAGTGAAAAAGATGGAAGAAAGTTGATTTTATTTCCTTCTTATGACTTGATATACATTAAAAAAAAAACAACAACCCCAAAAGACCCCAAAACTATAAGTTGGATCAGTTGTCTTCTAAAAAAACCCACATTATATTTGATGATTTAGAGTAACTGCTAAAGTAATTATTTGAAAAATAGTTATGATTGCCTGATATTGCTGGAAAACATAAAATGAGGAAGAGTATAAAAAGTAAATCTCAACAGCTAAGTAACTGGAAATAAGATTGAAATAAGTAGAGAAATTTACTCATCTGACATCTATGATGAAGATTCTTCTTTTTAGTGACTCTTTCAATAACCACAACTCATGCCTTTTTATTTGTGGTGGAAATAACTATCCAAAATAGAAGACAGTTACCAAACTGGCAAATACGCTTAGCCTTATGTAAGACTAAAATGAATAGTTTCTCCTATTTTCCTTGAAATAATAATAAAAGAAAAAAGAATGAGCTATATACTCAGACTTTGTAAATATCTATTCATTTTGCTCATATGCTGCTTACTTTGGCTTCTTTTTTCTCTGATTTATGTCAGAATCTGAAATACATATCATGGAAAAAAGGTTTACATGATAAGTTTTTGTCAAATGGAAAAATAATGTTATGTTTCATGCTGAGCAATAAGCAGGGAGTGTTTTTAGAGGAAATGTGGACTGCAATTATTGTTAAGCATATTTGTTAGGTTTATGTTTGGAATTATTCTCAAAATTCAATCTCAAGCTAATCTTGAATATTAATTGCACTTTATATTTCAAATCTGTCTGTTGCTCTGTGTGATGTAAATGTTTTCATTTTGTATAATGTGTATTTTATTTAGAAGAAAAGCAAAGCAGTTCAAATTTTAAAAGGATTGTTTTTAAAGGTACTATTGTGAAGCTTTGCTTTCACAAATTACAAAAAGTAGAAAATAATTTAAAACGATACAGAGTTATTCAGTTCTTAAAATTTTGCTGTGTAGGGGATTAGGTTACTTCTCGCTCCTCCTTTTTTTTGGTTTATCTAACACTACAAAAATTAGTCTTATGTAACTCTCCTGAGGCTATTTTATGTGGATGTGGAGATGAATAACGAAAACTTATTTTTAAAGGTGTACAAGTGTGAAATAAATCTTGATACAGCCTGTGTTCTTTCAAATTGACATTTTAAGTACAACAGAACATGCTTCTTAAAGGATTTTCATACTATTTGAAGAATTAAGACATTAACATTAAATACCTATATATAAATTTTAAAAATAAATAGCCTGATATAAAAAAGATCAAGTTTTGACTTTGTTATACATATGGGCCACTCTGCAGGCTTTCAAATAAGCGTCAGGTAAACTACTACAGATCACTTGTTCCTCACCATATTAAAAAAAGAATATGTTTTTCTGACTGCTTTTCTCATCACTTAATGATGTCACTGAAATCTCTAATTGTGGGGGGGTCAGAAAAAAATAGAAATTATGGAATTACAAAATATATCTTACCTAAAAAATGGGTGTTTTTTTTAAATACATGAAGAAAAAATTACGAGATGTCATGAGGACAATTGAATAACCTTACATAAGGGCGAAGTTCTTTGAGGAAGTCGCATTTTCCTCCTGTTTGTACTATGACCACTGCTGGATATCCTTTCACCCCCATTAACTGAAGAGGAAAATCATGGATTTCATTCAGGATAACTTATGCATTATAATTTTTCTGTGGAAAAAAAAAGATGAATGGAGCAGAGGATTTTTTTGGGGTGATGCTGCTGTGTGGAAGGTTTCAGAGAGGTGAGTGTTTTAAAGGGATTAAGATGTGTCAAGAAGGGACAGAATCTTTGTTGGAGATTTTTGCAGTTGTAGTCTTCAGGCAGAGGACAATGGTGTGAGGAAGTAGGGGAAAAAAAGAAAAATGGAAAGAAAGGGAAATTCTGCTAATGAAAGCATTATTTCTATTTGTGAGAAGTAATAAATCTCCTTTCACCTTCCAGTGCTTTCTTTTCCTTTTTCCTTATGAAGGTCAGTGGTCAAGAACACTAGTGCTTTCCTTTTTTTTAAAGAGATTAAACAAAAGGGAGAAAGGTAAAAGCAAATTATTCATCATGGAACCTAAGAGAAAAAAATATTTTGATTATTCCTACCCAACGTAATGGAGGGAGTGAAAAGTATACAAGCCAAAAAAGAGTCTCTAAAATCCTGAAAGGAAACATATTCCTTTCTTCCTTACCTACATTAACTATTTCTTACCATTAACAATTCTGGAGGGAGCTTAGGCAGGCCAAGTCGGGATCATGTTGATACATATATCTTAATTGATAAGCATAAGAAATGTCTTTACAGTCATGAGAATTATGTGTATTGTTACTCTTTCTTCTTCTAGAATGAAAACTTTTTTTCCCAAGACTTTTGGAACTACCTTAGGATGGGATTTGGGCATGATATCTACAGTGATAGTAGGCAGAAGTCCTCTCTATAATTCACATTGTGATTTTATTTTTCCTTTATTTCCCTCTTGACAGGGTTAAGGTGAGTATGCTGTATTAGACAGAACTGGAGCTTAAAGCTAGAACATAACAATTACTGATCTGTGTCCTGTATTATGCTAACCAGCCTTGTTAATGACAATGGTAAATGCCGCTCTTGAAATCTACCAGATAAGGTAGCTGTCGCCACAGGAAAATGAAAACCTAAGGATGCACCAGGTAGATAAATCCTTTTATTAAAATAATCTGCACATTTCTTTACTTCATCTTCACCAAGTAGTATGATATCTATATTTCGGTTTTCATTAGCTTCCTTGGGGAAGTAAATATTCCTCCAACTAATTTGATTAATCTCTGCTTTTTTTTTCTATCTACATTTCTCACTGTACTTTTTAATAAAAAAATCCCCAGCATAATTTTGATTGGATTGCATACTTCACACTTCAGTAACTTGCTAACAATAAGGAATGTCTTTCTTTCACCCAATACTCCTATACTTGAGTTGGTAAGTGGATGTTTTATAGGTCTGCTTGCTAGCATTTGCACACAAAGATAATGCTTTTTAACTTTAAATCTTAATATGTGAATAAGAAATTGCTTGTATTTTCTTAGTTTTTTAATTTTTTTATAACTATGTATTGCTATGCATATGATATAGAGAAAATGCGTTCACACACTAACATGTAAAGAAGTGTACAGAAGAAAGTATAATTAAACACTTGAGCTCTATACAGAATACCTTTGAATTTAACAATACAAATATCCTTGCTGAAAATCACCTGCAAAGTGTCCAAATTATATTGGGTGAACATTTTTACAGCATCAGAAGGAAGAAGACGGCTAGATCATAAAATATAAACAGAGATATGCATAGGTGTTATGTTACCTAGCAACATGGGGACTAATCTGTTATTTACTCCATTTCTCCAAACTTGCTATAGTACATAGGGGGAAAACGACACACATTAGGTGTACTGAGTCCTTACTCTCTGGTTCAGCGGGTCCAGAAAGGAACAGAAAATCTGTATTTGTATATCTGGTTCCGGATAAATATTATGAGAAGCTTATCTCCTTGCACATGGCAAATGCCAATCCCTATTATTAGCTAGTGCTTCACAGGACTAAGAAATGTGTTGAAGTCTTTACAGATTACAAGAACAAGAAAACAAAAGCCAAAATAAAAATAATTTTAAATCTTACAACCCCAACTCTTGTAATTAAAGCAAGTAAATTAATTCAGGTGCTACTGATTTGACAGCATGGGACAATGCTGTCCTTATTCAGTCTTAGATACAAGGACTATCATAACGGATACTTTTGTAAGAAAAGCTGTTAATGTGCTTAAATGTTTACCTGCTCAGAGGGGGTTTTTTTGACATAAAAGGCTTAGAAAAAATGCAGGAGAGTCTTAAGAGTTACAATTAGGAAAAAAATGGCAAATGTGACTGCATTTCTTTCTTTCATAGATACAGATATCTATTTTTTTATCCATAGCTCTGACACCATACAGTTTTTTTTCTAGCTGAAGATCAATCATTAACCATTAAAAAAGAGAGTATGAAAAGGTTATGATCCACAACTTTTTCAAACAGAACCTTTTCTGTTAGTTGACTGGAGTAGACTTGGTGTGCTGTTTCAGGAAATTCCTGTTCTATACGTGCCCGTGTGACTGTGGATATGTGTATCTTCTGTATAACAGACTGTTTTTCATGCTGAAAAAAAGATCAATTGCTGTCTTATATTGGTTCTCCCAAGGATACTAGTGTGGTTTTGAGGATTTTCAGAGAATCTTGGGAGCTCTCTATTCTTTGACAAACTGGCAAACTCCATAGGCAAAGATTTCTGATGAACTGTAGAATTTACCACTAACAGAGCAATCCCCATGACTTTGTGTGTGTATGGGTGGATATGTGTGTTTAGGACCTAAGCTGCCATCCATGTGAGCCTTCTGTTTAGGACTTTTTATTTCTACTGCTGAACAGAACAGTCTAGAGTGTCACTTGCTGTTCCTTAGATATCATGTAGCACAGCACATTGATTTGTGTGTATTTTTTTGGGTTCTGATTCAGGCATGTTCTATGAGTACAAAGGTTAACATTTAGTGGCTGCACTAGGCTATTAGAGGTTCTTTTAATTGTCTGAAAGGGACTATGGTAATCACTGGCTATTGTGTACAAGCAGTGCAGCAAATCTAATCTGAAGCTCAAGATGAGTGATTAGGCACTCGTGCTCCAGAAAATACTGGGCTCATTGAATGTGAGGACTACTTGAGCAATAATTTCTCAACCCTAAGAAGGGCAAACAACTCAGCATCAAGAAGTTTGCAGAAACTTAAATAAGAGATCAGAGCAGCTTTGAGAAGTTGGTAGATGATTGATACTGAACACTATGAGTAAATAGGACATTCTTGGGACCAGCACAGAACTGGTCCAGTAATGCCCAGGTAATGGGCAAAACTGTTTATCTACTTCATGGAAAAGAAAGTATATTTTTATTTAAATAATCTCAATTCAAGTTAAAAGGTCAAAATATTTAATATTTTTTTCCAAAACAAGTCAGAATGCTTTTCTGCCTTTGTAATCTTTTGTATTATTTTAATTCATGTGTGTGTTTCTATCTACAATTAAAAGCAAAATAATGTTGGAATGAAAATTTAATCTTTTCGTTGTGAAATGTCAAACTACAATTTATGATCTCTTCTCTTCAAACACCTTTCCATTTCCTCTAAATTAAATACTGTCTATATTAAAATGACTAGTTACTTATTTTTGATGCTAAATTGGCATTTTCTCATGGAAACCCTTTAGATATTTTGTTTCTCAACCAGTTATAGTCATGAGACACTGAGCCTCTGACTGTGCCCTACCATTTCCAGGAGACTTCTGGAAACAATAGCATCCGACCTTCATCATTGTTGCTTTCTTGTGAGTGCAAACAGTAAGTATTCTACAGTCAGCATAAATGAATGTAACTACTAAAAATGGTTATTACATGCATCATAGACCTTCACTGACTTTTACGTTTTAACAACAGTGCCTTCCCCGGTCCTTTTCTTCTTTTGTTGTTATAACTTCTTACCTCCCTCACCAGTACAAAAACAAGGGAGTTAATCCTACTAGGTACTGAATAGCTGTGATTCGTATTAAATTGAGGAGAATGAGATCACACAGCAAATCTCCTGAACAGCTGCTGAAGTGACACTGAGGTGCTGTGAACTTTGGAGTGTCAGGCATTAATGTAGCTGCAGTTGCGCAGCTCATTTTACTGGTAGGCAAGTTTCCAGTTCAGGCAGGCTCAAGAAACAGTGTCAGTAAGATCTTGCTTTGCGACTTATCTTCAGCTCCACCAATGCCTGCAATCAAGGCAATTTATGAGTAAAAAAAATGAGGCTAAGTGATAGTGCTTTGGTTCTTCTTTCCTGTAGTGAAGTCTAGTAATCCAGGGGACCAAGCTTCCCAGCACATTTTTTTGTATTAATAAAAAAACCCAGCTCCACAGTATATAAGATAAGACACATTATTTTCTAGTCTTAGAATTTTTTTAACTACCTTGGATCCTTTAATTATTTTTTTAATTAATAATAGTGGTTTATGGATTCTGTTTCCTTTTATTAAGCATTCTGGATTACAGCTGCAAAAATGCCTTCTGTGGAGCGCTACTAATCGGCAGGAACTGTAAGAAGCAGCTTAGCAAAAGCAATCAAAATTCCTATAATCCAGGAAGTAGAAGGGAAAATAGCCCCCCAAAAAATACACTTAAGAATCCACAGAGGCAATTACAGAAAATGGCAATAAAAAGCAACAATGATGTGTATCTTTATCACTGTAAGAGAGCTAAATTTTCATCAGCTGTTCAGCTATATTTTAAGTTTTTTCAACTAATTGTAAATTCTTACTACAATAGAAGGACAGACTGTTTTGGAAGGTCACTTTCATTTAGAAAATTGCAAAGAGACTATTGTGTGGATTGGACTGCTAATTAAAAACAACTGAAAATTATATTTAATTCTCAAGAATTATGAAATTAAAACAGTAAATAGCCTCTGAATATTTTAGAGAAACTGAGAAGCAAAGCGCTACCCAGTTGCACAGTAATGCAGTCAATTCATACAATATAATGATAAATTATCATTTCAACATTTCAGATAAGGATCAACTGGCAATTTTTTTTTCCAATGGTACAATTTTATTGAGTAACATTTGCCATAGTCCTGAAAAAAAATTCAATACTGTTTAAGAGAGTAGTGGTAGAAATTGGGAGGAGATGAGTGTGTATTCAGCCCTAGCCAGAGAAGAGAAGAAAATCTTTTGTAGATATTGCATTCTTACAACTACTGTTACCAATATTGATCTTGGCTAACCACTGCAATACACTGAAATCAATCAAGCAATGTTCCTTGGAGCCACCTAAAACTAGAACACTCCATTGCTAAATCAAGTCCATTGACATGAAATAGCTTTATTTGCACAGGAATGTCAACACAACACAGAGACAGCACTTGAATGTTGACACAAAACAGAGACGAGTAGGGACATTCCCCATTTCGTGACTCAGAAGTCTGCACAAAAAAAATCTGGTGGGGTTTCTGCTAAGAATAGCAGGATTTGATGGAAAACAAACAAACAAACAAAACAATAAAACTCCGCAGCTATGTAATTTCCATTATGCCCTAGAGGGCTGAGGGTGTGGAAATGTGTACTCTAACATAAACTGATTTAACTGCAGAAGTATCACCATTAACCTGAACCAGCCCTGACTGACTCTGGTTTTGTGTAATTTGCTCACAGAGGTGTGCTATTTGAGTGAAGATGGCTCATATTCAGAGATCTAAAATATCCACTTTGTGACCATCCAATGATTATGTGTTGCCATAAAGACAGAACATCAAGCATCACCATGGTATGGCCTATATGTCTGTTCATTAGTGCAAATAAAATATTACTGCTGTTTATTGAACATACCAGCAGTAAGGGCCATGACTATTGAGGAGTCATTAAAAGATAGAATCATAGAATAGTTTAGGTTGGAACGGACCATACGGTTCATCTGGTTCCACCCTTCCTGCAATGGGCAGGGACATCCCACCAGATCAGGCTGCCAAGGTCACATCCAACCTCGCCTTGAATGCTTCCAGAGATGAGGCATCCACAACTTCCCTGGACAACCTGTTCCAGTGCCTCACCACCCTCATTGTGAAGAATTGAAAAGTCTTTCTCCAGCTTTCTCGTAGGACCCTTTCAGGTACTGGAAGGTTGCTATAAGGTCTTCTCAGAGCCTTCTCTTCTCCAGGCTGAACAACCTCAACCTCCAGCCTTTTGATCATCCTTGTAGCCCTCCTCTGGACCCATTGCAACAGCTCCATATCCTTCTTGCGTTGAGGATTCCAGAACTGGACACAATACTTCAGATGGGGTCTCACAAGAGAGGAACAGAGGGGCAGAATCATCTCCCTCGACCTCCAGGCCACACTTCTTTTGATGCAGCCCAGGACACGGTTGGCCTTCTGGGCTGTGAACACACACTGCCGGCTCGTGTTGAGCTTCTCATCAATCAGCACCCCCAAGTCCTTCTCTACAGGGCTGCTCTCAATCACAACATCCCCTAGATTGCCCCGATCCAGGACCTTGTCCTTGGCCTTGTTGAACCTCTTGAGGATCTCATAGGCCCCCTTCTCCAGCCTTTCCTGGTCCCTCTGGATAACATTCTCTCTTTCTGGTGTGGCAATTGCACCGCTCAGCTTGGTGTCATCTACTAACTTGCTGAGGGACACTCAATCTCACTGTCTATATCATTGATGAAGATATTAAACAGTACTGAGATGTGTTATACTGCTTGTTTCTTGCAAGTGCTAAACTCTTGTAACTTATTCATTGATAACTGCCAGGTTGTTTGGATTACATCTGATGAGATAATGTTATTCAGCTTTGTTATTATGTATTTATTTTAACCACAGGCATCAAAGTTGTTCCACATCTCTTATCAAATTGAGAGGAAGACAGGCCTTCTTCTTTGCAAATAAACAGACAGGATTCTTATATTGCTAGCAAATATGTATTTTTATTACTTACGTGTGTATTACTCCCTGGCAATATTGGTGCTAGGAAGTCATTTGAAAGTATATTCTTTTTACACATTTTTGTCTTAAAAAAAAAAATTATATTAATTGCCCAAGGTAGTGAATACAGTAGATTTGCATTGCAGAAAAAATAGCACTGATATCAGCAAAAGACTAGTTATTTCTAGTATTATTCCAATAGTCACTCTCATTCTTGACCTAAAGACACTGCTGTTTAAGCTGTACCTCAGTTGCATTACATATGGGTGAGAAATACAATGATTCATTTATTTAAAATCTCATAGGATTTATATTCCTGTCCCAAAACATATACAGTATTTTTTATATTGCTGTTGTTTTGGCTTCCTTCTTTCCTTTCTTCCTTTTCTGCTTTAGTCATTCTCTCCTCGTCTTCTTTTCTCTCTTACTTTCTCTCTCTCTCACATACCTTCTTACTTTCTTTCCGTGACAGACAAAATACCTTCTACCCAGCCAAAGTCTCCCTATGATTTAATTTCTGGTTTATTTTTCATACTATCAGTATTGGTTTAGGAAGAGGAGAAGGAGTTATTTTGGGGTTACAGGAGAAGGCATATTTCTAAACAATATTATAATATATTATCATTACATATGAAATCAAAAAAGAAAACAGAGTAGGACAACAACATGTTCTTAAATACAGTACCAGATGACCAGAAAACAAATATCAAATTAACAATTTCTGAAATAAACATGCAAAGGTCAGAATAAATTCTGCATTTTTGTCAGAAAAGTGCTGGTTTAGTAATTTTGCTGGCTTTACTTTTCAGACTCATGACTGAACTGAAGATGGTATCACCAAGCAAAAAAAAAGCCCTACAGGCCTTTCTTAGCATTGTGCAAACATTCAGGAAAAAAAAAAAAACAACAAAACCCCAAAAATATAATTCTGTATTGGTTTGACCCTGCGAAATACTGAGAATCTCCATTTTCCTAAGAATTCACTGAGAACTGTGGATGTTCCATGTTTTTTGGGACAAGTTTCCATACTAAAAAAGAAACATGTTTAAAAAATTGTAAACCATTAGCAGAAATCGCTGCTGCTTTGAGGTTTTTGGGTTTTTTTCTACTTACAGAACCCGCATTTGTAAATAGATGTATGGCATATACAATCTATGGTTGTGTGTGTTTCTAGAAGCATAGTGGATGGATAAGATTACCAGCTTTAAACTTTTAGCAGCAATGAATCTGTACTGGTTTTGATATCAAGACAGCTTGTCCAGAGAGTCCTAAGGCTATCTAAGCAGTTTACAAAGAAGATATACCTTATTGCCCTAAACTACACACAAAAATCACAAAACACTTTAAAAATGTCAGTATAATAAACATCACATATCTTTTCCTGATTTAACAACTAGGGCTGTGAGCATGTATGAGTATCTCAGTTTTACCTCAAGTGATCTTTAACTTGTGGGAGCAGTCAAGCTTGGTTGTTCTTTGTTTCTCACTCTGATATATGCAAGTGGTAAAGCTTGGAGTAAGGGCACTTGACTGTAAAAATCTTTACTTTTTAACAATATTTAATTTTTATGAATTATTTTTTAAGATTCTTCAAGTTCTAGAACGTTCACATTTATGGTGGAGATGATTGTAGCTATGATGATCTAATGTGGTTTCGTAACAGATCCTTGTTTTCAGTTTTTTATGTCTTTACCAAATTTAAACTACTGGCCGATGTTTTTTATCACCTAGTCAGAGTGGGTATTTGGAAAACAAAAGTTTAAGTTGAAATAGTTTAGCAGTTTATCTCACTGTGATAACTTGTTAAATTATATTTAAGAACACATTAAAAAAAAAAGTTGCCAAGGAGGTCTTGTTGAGCAATGTTTTGCCTTTTCACTTCTTTGCGAAACCTTGACAGCTTCTAAGCTATAACAAAATCCTATTATATCTACTGACCTAGGTGATGATAGCTAAATTAATTATAGTCTTGAATTGCACACAAGCAGAACAGAAGACCATAATAAACCATATTGGACAAATTGTCCATCTAACCCTATCCTGTTTCTCACAGTGACCAATATTAATTAAGGTGGTTGGTTGCAACACCAGAAAGGTGTAGCTTGACAGGATAAAGGAAAGATTTAAAGTATGGCCTACCTTTTGTAATCTATCTTTTGTGTGATCAATTTTCTTTCAAGATTTTTTGTTGTTGCTGTTGCTTGATCAGATTATACATCGGAAGTTTCTACACAAATTTACCGAAAGGCTGGCATGTCAGTTGTTTATCTATTCATTAATAATTCTTTAATTAATAAAAAAGGACATATTCATCTCATAAACAGCAGCTAGAATCTCCTAGCAACAATTCCACTAAGAAGTAATTTTTTCTTTTCCTTTTTTTAATCATTGCTATTTTAAATATTCTTGACTCTTCAGAGTGTCTGAATTGAAATGCTCCTTCGTCATAAGATTGAGATCTTAAAAGAGGTTGATTTCCTTTATGTCAACAAGATGATGCTAAGTTATAAAACAGATAACATTCAATATGTTTGTAATAAACAGTGTATGGAAGAAAATATTCTTAAGTATTCACAGAAAATGGTAAATTTGATGAGTTTTTCTAATAATTAGGAAAAGTGCTTCCCAAGCTTAATTTTTTTATGAGTCAAGATTCAGAAAAATAAAGCTATCAATATACATAATATAATCAATAACACTCAGCTTTTATGACAGTCATCAACATAGCACTCTTTCCTTTCACCCCTCATTTCTCTCTAATATGTTGGTAGAGATGTAAAAGAGAAAATAAGCAAACAGCCCTCTGTAATATTGAAAGGTAAGAAATAACAATGTAACATTCCTCTTGTATATTTGTCCTTTCACAGGAAATTTTGGAGACACAACATGATGACTTTTCTTCTGCTTATTCTGCTTTGAAAAATAATTTCCTTTTTTATATTGACTATCTGACTACAGCCAGATGACAACTTTCTGTTCAGCTACTCTTGAAGTACATTAATGAGCAAAAACATTTCAACTGTTCATTCTGTTCAAAAACGAGGGGAAAAAAACAGACTTTATAAAAAAAAATTGTGTCTATTTTTTCCAGTTAAATATTATTTCTTATAAACATCCCTTTGATGTCAGAGTTAATCACTTGAGTGGGATTAGCCACATATAGAATTAGTATCCTGAAAGTTAGTTAATTTAAGTATAAATTAAAGGAAATTGTAAGAATCATTGTAATAAAAAAGTGTCACAAAAAATAAATTTCACATTTTATACATATTTTAGTAGAAGTTAAATGGCTAAGTTCTTTCCAATGATGGTAAGAATGCCTAGGTGAGTATCTCAGACTAGATGCTAAAAGTTAAAGCTATCATCAGACTGCTGAAGCGTTCTATCAAAGATGTCCTTCAGCTTCACTTTTAAAATCTAAAAGCAACAAAATATTTTATTTAAATTATTTAAAAGTTTAATTAAACCCAAAACATTTTTAATCTCTTCCCACTCTCCTCTCAAACAAAAAAAAAAGCCAGAGACCATATTGATTAAAAATAAAACAAAAGAAGTTGTAATCCAAAAATCCATCCTTTTATATCCCAGCGGTGACCTAAAAAAAAAATAAAATCAGTTGTTCAGAGAAATGTAGCTCTGCCCTTTAATCTTTTCAGATTTTTAGAAATCCACCAAAAACGGAGTTTCTACTCTGAGTCCTCAGACAAAAAGCCTTATATTTTCAGCTGATCACTTTGTTGCTTTGTTTTGGTTTTGCTTTACCTTTAGTTGACCTTCTACGGTTAGAGTGAAAGCACACAACTTATTGAGTCAGTCCTCAATAACTTGAACTTTCATGATGAGTGTTATGAAGAAAGAAAATGAAGAAGAGTGTCGGAGAGAAGTGAAGTGAGTCCTTCAGCACTGACCCTGCATGCCCTCCTACAGATATTTCCCACTTGTGGCCCTAGAGTCCTTCAGCGATCTGTTACATTCCCTAAGAGAAAGCTGCAAAATTACATTTTAGTGATGCTACTCAAAGCCAGATGCAATAAAAATAAAGAAGTGTAGCATTCCTGCTGTTAGAACGGTAAAATTTGATTATGGTATGCTTGTGCTGCCTTCACTTAATTTCCCATTGTCCAAGAGTGGATGGAACATACTCTTGCACAGATTCAGCAGATCTCCGGCAGCATGAACCACTCTGCATGTGTGCAACATAGAGGGTTCAGGATATGTGCTGATTCATCCAAAGCTCACTCGTGTGGTTCTACAGTGCAAATTCTGCTCCCTGTACACCAAAGAAATTATCTGTTCAAGAGCCAAGTACATGAATCCCAGATCATGTGCATCCTACAGGACCATGTAATGCAGACCTGCTCTACAGCTTCTGATTATTTTTTTTTCCGTTTATAAATGCTTAAACTCTAGAATGTATATAAATACTCATGCCAAAGAAGGTAAAACTATAAAACTGAGTATTATTTGAATCATAGAATCATAGAATCACTAGGTTGGAAAGGACCCACTGGATCATCGAGTCCAACCATTCCTAACACTCCCTTAAACCATGTCCCTCAGCACTTCATCAACCCGTTCCTTAAACACCTCCAAGGAAGGTGACTCGACCACCTCCCTGGGCAGCCTGTTCCGGTGCCCGATGACTCTTTCTGTGAAGAATTTTTTTCTGATATCTAGCCTGAACCTCCCCTGGTGGAACTTCAGGCCATTCCCCCTTGTCCTGTCCTCAGTCACGTGGGAGAAGAGGCCAGCTCCCTCCGCTCCACAACCTCCTTTCAGGTAGTTGTAGAGAGCAATAAGGTCTCCCCTCAGCTTCCTCTTCTCCAGGCTAAACAACCCCAGATCTCTCAGCCACTCCTCATAAGACTTGTTCTCCAGCCCCCTCACCAGCTTTGTTGCTCTTCTCTGGACACCCTCCAGAGCCTCAACATCCTTCTTGAGGTGAGGGGCCCAGAACTGAACACAGTACTCAAGGTGCGGTCTCACCAGTGCCGAGTACAGAGGGAGAATAACCTCCCTGGACTTGCTGGTCACACCGTCTCTGATACAAGCCAAGATGCCATTGACCTTCTTGGCCACCTGGGCACACTACTGGCTCATGCTCAGTCAGCTGTCAACCATTACCCCCAGGTCCTTCTCCTCTGTGCAGCTCTCCAGCCACTCTTCCCTCAGTCTGCAGCACTGCATAGGGTTGTTGTGCCCCAAGTGCAGGACCCAGCATTTGGCCTTGTTGAACCTCATGCCTTTGGTACTCATGTAGTAAACCATCCTGGTTTTCCTCAATCTCTCCCACTGCCAGAGAAGCCATTGTATGTGAGAGCGTGTTGTGGTTCGGGCTAAACTAGAATCAGTTTCTAGCTTCAGCTCAGTCTCATCTAAGTAATTTCATTTTTAAAAGTTAACTGCAGGGAGGGGTGGACAGCACAGGTGACCCTAAATTGACCAGCAGACTATTCCCGTCCATATACATCATATTGAGAGATTACTAGTGTCTCTCTCTTCTTTGATGGTTGATATCCAGTGAAGAACTCATCTGTCTGTTTGCTCCTGATCTCAGATCCATGCATTCCTGAATGCATTTCCTCAGTCCAGCTCCCTCCTAGCCATGGACTCATTCCCTCCTGTCTTCTCTACAGTACTTGTGGTAACGTATAGTCATTTCAGGGGTGGGGTGAGGGCATGATCTCATATATTTTGTATATACTTTATTACTTTCTAATATTTTATTGTTGTTATTATTATCATTATTATTGTTGTTGTTGTTGTTATTATTTCATTAAATCAGTAGTTTTAGTTTCTACCCTGTAAGACTTTTTCTTATTTTCCTCTCCCCTTTCCCAGGGGAGTCAGGAGGGTGGGATTTAGGACTCCAACTGTTCAGTTTTAGCTTCCAAAATTGGCTGAGCCAGGGCTAAACTGTTACAGAGTAAGAAAGGAACTTCCATCAAATGAGAGAGAGAGTACAAGCCTACTTAAACAATGGCCCAGTTCTTATGCCAAGTATTAAAAGCAAATCTGAAGTAAACTATTTTCAAGTAACTTCTGCAGAAGTGTTGATATATTTCTGAATTTTAAATATCTATATAGCTTATGAATTATATCTATATAGCTTATGAAGTAAATATTTGTGTTTCTTAAATAGAAGTCTTGCTCACAAAGCACAGGCCTGTTGCACTTATAAAGCTGAAACGGATTCAGGAAGGCATATTTGGTATTTGTTTACCTAAACTAAATATAAGCACACTAAAATGACCATATTGCAACACTACAACTACTTGTGAGATTGTACATTTTATGATGTTATTAATGGTATTACCAGCAACAATGTCCGAGTTCCTAGACAGAGCTAATTGTACATGTAAAGTTAATATTTAAGTGCAAGAGGGAAAAGAAGACTTTTGTGATGAGATTGCAAAACCAAGTTACAATGAAAATCAAGTACGAGGCACAAACTCTGCAAGGTGTTAACAACGCGTATAGAACACACAGGAAACATGCCTGGGAAAATGAACAAGTCCTGCTCCTGGAAATAAGGTAGTCTGGGCTGGGAGCAGAGGATATTCTTCCTTTCTTTTGAGGAGGATTGTAAAAGTGCCATGGATACATGAGAAAAAAAGAGGAATGAAAATGACTCTTAATTTTGGCCCCAGCTTACCTCATCGAAGACATCTCAGAATTGATGTTCAAAACTACTTGCAAGCATCGTGTTGACTACATGGCATTAACTCTGTGATATTGAACACACACAGGTAATGTAGAAGATGGTTATTAAGGACCATTTGAATATGTAGTGATTATAACTAATAATGTGTAAGGACTTACCATTAGAAAATGTGTGTTGTTAACGAATGACAGTCTAGTAAAACCCTAGGTTGATGCTGGCCTGATTTCTGTCTTTTACACTCTCCCATCACAGTTGCACTCAACTCCCTGATATATACACACATCTATATCTGTACACACACAAATATACTAAGTTGCAAGATTCTCACATGAAATTGCATTATAGATTCTGTGTATTTTACATAATAATTAAAGACAATAAGCTCCAAATTCATCCATGCTAGGGTTTTGTCAGGGCTGAATCACAGACTTTAGGATGCATCCATTTCCTCTGGGTGTAGGAATCCTGACAGTCACCTCAGCTGCAACACTGATTTGATCCTCTCATCAACTCAGGAAGAACAGAATTATTTGTGGATAGCAATATGAACTGGATCAATAAAATGATCTTGGTTAAATAAAAAGCTTCAAGAAGTTAAAATTAATGGCTGGCGGCTAGTGAACGCAGTAAGGGATTTCTGAGATCAGCTTTGCCGATGGAGAAAAAATAAACTACATCTTGAGTCACCACTGCAATACTCTAGCTTTACATCAGAATAATTCCTTTGAAATCATTTGGGATGCTATGATGTAAAATCAAGTAGCACAACAATTAATTGGGTCACCAACCTCTCTTCTCCTTTATGTCTCTAAAATGTTATTTAATTAAAACTAAAATGCTATCTGGGATTGGTCCCAGGGTATGGTTTCTAGGCACTGCATAAATAGGAAGATGGTATTATTTTATTGTTAAGGGTTTCATCTATTCAGTCTTCCCACAGTTTCCTGACACCCAGCAATTTTCCTTTGAATGTTCAGACATCATTGGATGCTCTCCTAATGGATATTTTCAGAAAGCTTTTCAGAAATTTTCTATCAGAAAATTCCAGTTCAAGTTAATCAAAGGAAAGGAAACAGAAATTTGACAAGATACAATTTTAAAAAAAAAACAAAAATATGGAAGACAGTGAAAGATGTCAAATTCTGATTTCTCAGTATTCCATTCTGATTGTCTATTTCAAAATGTGCTTTCTTTTATATTAGAAAACAAAAATAGCAAAACTAAAGCAAAACATTTCACATTTTAATGAACTGAGATGGTTTGTTCCAGGTTTCCAATTTGAACTACACTGAACATTATTAACTTGGTTTACATCTTTACCTGGTTAGTTGTTTTTTGTTTTCATTTGGCTTTAAAAAAAAAGGAATGTATAGACTTTCTGAAAACAAAAACGCTTATTCACACTTCTCAGGTTTAAAAAGGATTTTTAAATTAATTTGTTTGAAATGTTTCTTAAGTGAGATGCACTTTGTGTTTCATTATGGTTCATTATTTGTCTTTGAAATCCCTGCATTTTTTGAAGTCTGAAGTCTGAGTCAGGAGAAGACTGGGGAAAGAAAAGAATCTTTTTCTCCAGCTAAAATAATTCAATTACACTGAATTAAGATGTGAATTAATAAGAAAACCAAGGCTTGGTATTACTGTCACACCACATAACTACATTAGGCCTCCAGAAAGAAAATGACTGGCACATGAAACCTTTGATGCAGAAAATCAAGCCTAAGAGAGGAGGGGAAGGAGACAGGAAGCCTTTAGCTTTTCTTTTGGAAGAGGCTTATTGCTATAAATCAGTAGTTCTACATCTGTGAAATACGGGGGGAGAAGGCAGGACTGGGCCTTCTGAGACTTGCGTCTATTTCTAGCACTATCAGTGGCTTGATATGTGACCTTCCCAAGGTCAGTGCCTCTGTTTTCTGATCTGTTGAGCAAATAAAATTGTACCAAATTCCATTGTAAAAGCCTCTGAAATGGGCTGATAAAAAGAGGAAGAAATAGGTATTACTCTTACATAACATTTGGCTTATCATATTGTACCCCTGACTGAGAATGATAATTACTTCTGCCATCATGTTTGTTCATCACAGATTTCAAGGCATCTTTGGGCTGTATAATTCCTTCCACTTCCTCAGACTGGGAAAATGAGGCACGGGAAGGAGAAATGAGTTGCCCAGGGTTATTGCAGTGGCCTACTGTTGGAGCCAGGAATAGGGCAGGGCTTTGCCTCAGTGATGTGTTCTGTACTTTGAGAAGCATTTCCCTCTCCATCATAGCTAAAGAAAGTGAGACATAAACTCTTACCTACTTTTGTCCATTTAAATGATCCTTATGTTGCTCTGAGACTCAGCCATGAAAATGAATAAGAATTAATTATTGAAAACACATTATAGATCTGTTATTAAAGCTGATGTGATTCAGTGGGCTTACTTGTATAAGCAATAGATCGAAAGTTTAGGCCCCTTTTTTTTTTTTTGTTGTTGTTGAGAAATACACTTTTCAATGCCTTGTGTAGATCTAAATGACCCTGATTAGTCTTGCAGGAGTTAATTCATGGTCTCCCTGTCTTAATGTATGAATTTTCATAAAAGGATGAAAGCAATTTTTAACTAATTTTCAATTTCAGAAATGCACTTTACTAAAATACCTCAGTCAAAGAATCATATAATCCTTAGATTGGAAAAGACCTTGGAGATCATCAAACCCAACAGAACCTGTGCACTACTAAATCGTACCCTAAGCACTTCATCTACCAGTCTTTTAAATACCTCCAGGGTTGGTAACTCAGCCACCTCTCTGGACAGCCTGTGCCAGTGCTTAACTTCCCTATTGTTGAAGAATTTTTCCCTAATATCCAATCTGAATCTCCCCTGGCACAGCTTGAGGCCATTCAGTCATTTCAATATGCTTCAGAGTGGCCAGCTATTTCAACCTTCTGCTTGTTTGCACTCTCTAAATGTTTCATGAAAGAATGGAATAAGCAAGCAATCAAACTACAGAAAAGGTTACATTAGGAAAAGTACAGAACTATAATGTGTATTGATCATACACACTCCTCCACAGGAGTCAAGTTTGCAGGAGGTTGAGAATTGTCGTAACAAGTCCTTAAAATGATAACTCTGGAATCTGTTAAAAAAAAAAAAAAAAGATGTGCTGAGGTTAGAATATGGTACAAATGTTATCACTTCTTATTAAGGGCTGTAAAGTTATACTAGTACTTTCCCTGCTGTAGCTGACCAAAAGAACAAATATTTCTCACACCTCCAGTTAATTTCACTGTAATACTTTTCCCCAGTCTAAATGTATGCCTTTTATCATTAAAAACAAACAAACAAACAAACAAACAAAAAACCCAAATCCCCCAAACTGTGTAGTTCAGTGCTGCAATGCTGAACACTGCAATGCCAGACTTGGGAAGGAGAAGCCTGTAATGAAATTCCTGTCACCAAGCTAGGTAACCAACCATATCATATACTGCATTGGGAAAGGCAGAGAATCAGGCCTTTGCATCAGGATAGGAAGCATCTACAATACAGCTCAGAGGATTTTTCAGTGAAATGCTGCAGTGGAATCTCAGTTCACGTTCTGGGGTCAGGGCTGCAGCAAAACTACCTCCCTTCATTCAGCCTCCACAGTTTTGAAATTCTCTCCTGAAAACAGGTAGCCCGCTTCTGTTGTATCAAACTTTAGAGTAAAAGAGATAAAGTGTGTGTATTTGTATGTTTTGAGATGAGAGGAACAAAAGGAGGTGAGTGACTCAGTTCCCTATATTTCTCCTTCTAAGCAACAGCACAGTGGGCAGAATATACTTTCCAAGTGGAGACACAGGGTCAACTCCCTGCTAAGTTGGGTCCTTCACCCCCCCTTGCAGTACCCTTTTCATGTGAAAGCATGACACTCCATCACTCTGTGCTGGAGACTATAGGCTGCAGTCAAGGGGAAGGGGGAAAGCAAAAGGAAGAGAAAAATAAAATAAAAACATCTCTGTGAATTCAGTTCTTCATCAAACAGGTATTCTAGACCCTCTCACCAGTAAGAACAGTAGTTCTGGGATTCAGTCCTGTCATCAGAACTGCTCAGGTATTTTAATGCAAGCAATCACAGTGGAAACTGGGTCAGAAACTCAGATCAATACATATAGTTTATATAAGAAATTCTGGTCAGGACCTCAGCCTAACCCACTTGTTAAATACACCTCTTGCTTCCGCATCATCAGAATTTTAAAGTGAAGTGACTGCATGGTTTTTATGGCAGGCTATACCCAGACTGGATGCAAAATATGTCCACCTTTATAACTTCTGTTTGCTTTTCTGACACCTACTGTTCGAAGCTTTTAAGATTAACCTTGTGACTTATCCAAGTCAATGTTTCCAACCCAAAATTATAGCAAGGTCTAACAAATATATATACTGGAGAAACAATGTCTAAGAGTTTTACTTACCGGTTCCACAGCCTAAACATCTGATGTATGAAGTCTAGTAAGTCAAGCTTAGTTTCATATGAAAGCAAGCAAGTCCGCCAGGGCACTGCACACCCTGGTGTGCACTCTAAGCAGTAGCCTGTAAACTCGTGCTCTCCCACTGCCTTTCCCTGGTTCAAGGGATCTCAAAATTATTTTTCTTGTAAAATCGAACAGCTGCAGCAAGAGGGCTGGTAGTCTGGTGGTTGAGGGTATGAGCCAAGATGTGGGCTGGCTCTTACACTGTGAAAGACCAAGAATTTTTATTTTCTCATCCTGAGCCAGTCTACTACCCACTAGATAGAAGTAAGCAAACTGCTTCTCTAACTTTCTTTTTTTTTCTTTTTTTCTTTTTTTTCTTTTTTTTTCTTTTTTTTTCTTTTTTTAATCATCGTCATCCTCTACTGCATCATATTGCAAAGCTTCATGTGGTGAATACATTACAGGGAGATTTAAAAAATACATTCCACTGCCCTCAGGAACATTAAGAAGAAAAATATGTGATTTCAGAAACTCTGTTAGGCCTACGTGCCATTTAGGTAGAAATTCAGTAGTTCTGTGAAGTCTCGACTGTGAAACATAATAGAAAATTCTGGGATGAGATCCGTGTATTAGATGTTTACTCCTCCCATCCTTAATTAAAATCAGAAAATCTGAAATGGTTTAAAGTCACTGTATACACCAGGGAACATAGTTTCTGCAGGAGTTGCATCAACATATAGAGAGTCTTATGTTGACTTCTGCTCCCAGCATAGACAAAGCCTGAAAAAAGACATCATTTCAAATGAAATAATGATCCTGTGACTTTTCCATTTGCTGAGTCTCTCATAATTTGTAGGACACACACATTTGTATATGTCTGTATATAATGTGTGTGTGTTTGTGTGTGTATACACACAGAGAGGATCATATGTGGATGTCTTTATTGTGATTATACCTCCCAGAGAAATAATGAAGATGGTTTTATAGTACAAAGCACATGTATTGCAAGAAGGTATCTAGAATAACAAATGTTTGTTCTGTAGAAACTTTGCAGATGCTCTGACTTCTTTGCAAGATCCATAATGTTAGATGGAGTAACTGGTTTTTGAACATGTTCCAATATAGCGCAAAAACACCTTAGATGGTGTTACAAAGTCATAGTAACAGGAAGATGGGAGATCATCAGCTGGGAAAATGTAAAAGCAATCCAGTACCTTTTCCTATTTCAAGGCATTTTCCATATTAGGAGTAAAACCATTCCTATCCAAAAGCCAACTGTGATGCCCAAGACGTTTTTCTTGTGTTTGGTTAAATACGGGACTGAACAGCCAGGAGAAAGGTATAAGTAGGAAGCTCATTGCCTAAAGCTTCCAGAAGAGGCAGAAGCAAACAGGAGGTAAAAGACATCAGATTAGAAAAGGAGTTGAGAATGGTAAACTTGAGTGCTATTTCCTGTATCTGATCTACTGGATAATTTCGAGGGGATAATCTGAGCTCTGGTTATTCAGGCTGTTTATGGTTTGCAATCTGGAATGCATATACTGAATTTTAAAGACCAAGATTCGTTGAGCTTCAGCACTGCATGATTTCTCACTTTACCACATGTTAAACAAAAGAATAAAAAAATTCAGCCAAAATGATCCTAAGCAACCTGATTCATGAGTATTTCCTTAAAACAACCTGAGACACACCTCTTCTTCTGAGATACGTGCTTCCAAACTTAATTCAAGAAGATGAGAAAATCTAGAATTTTAGGTTTTTGGCGCCAAGAAATGATCATGATCCTGACATAACTTTTCTGTATAACTTGACCTCCAGAACCCAAACTTCAGATATCAAATCTAAAATGGATAATACCTCTTTTTTTTCCTTTCTGACTTGTCTTCTAGATGCTAAACATTGCATGATTGATGCTCTCTCAAGATACATATCCTATACATGAGATATACATCTCTTAGTACAGTTCCAAAGCACACAGCTTAAAACACAATGGGTTCCATATCTAAATACTCTTTTGGAAGGTACATAGCACCCACGAACACTCTTCAATTTTCTTGAAGATCCTTACTTTTTTTTTTTTTTCACTTTGGAATTCTAGGGCCCTAGATGTCTTCCACTAGTTCCCACCTCTCAGCAGATCTTTTCTAAGAGGCAAACAATTTGTCCTTCATGCTTTGACAACAAGTCATTATCTCTTTCCTCTTACTTGATTAGTATTTATTTATTTAATATCTTGTTAACGTTCAGGTCCTCTGGTTGCATTTTGATTGTTTTTACGGTGCCTGAACAATTTTAATAACTTGAAAGTAAAGGTGCTCAGAAGCTTTATTCTAAGGTGGCAGGAGAACAAGCTCTTTAGTCCTGCTCCACATCCCAGTGAGCACTCATCAGGCTCCAAATTTTCAGCCTTTCCTTCCTTGAGCTTTTACTCACTGAAACCTTGACAGTGCTGCTGACACCCAGTCGTGTCCCCCCCCCCGACCTCCACCCTGACCCTTGCCCCCTCGCCTGGCTGTCCCACCTCCCTCCACGGAATTCCCTGTGGTCTTCCCTGTGTCCAGCTCCCCTTGCACTTTGAGGCTGCAATTTTTGATCCACAGAAGGTTTCCAGGCAGCCTAGCACACACCCCTCCGCCCCCAGCATCATCGAGAGACAAAGTCAAAGAAACTGTCAGGAGAAATGAATTAATGTGCCTCAATGTGGCGCCAAGTTTCCTTTCCCTCTCTTTTTTTTTTTTTCCCCTAATGAAACCACTAATAAATTTCTTGTGGTGCTTTCTGCCTCAGTGGCATTTTATCTCTTCTGGCCCATTTGTAATTTATTGGGCAGGCTTTTTCAGGGCCAAGATTTCTCTCTTTTTGTCTGTTTCGTTCCCTCCTCCTGTCCCCTTTCCTCCCCCTGTCTTCCCCTCTCTCTGTAGTCTCTGCCCATTGTAACCAACACAAAGGCCAAATCTTCATCCTGGGGACCCAAAACAGCCACAGCCACTGTTGTAACTTGTCTGTGGTCTAATTACATTAATTTGATAATATCATCATCGGCAGGATGTGTAATTTACTTGCAAGCGGCAGCCAGGGAAAAGCTTTGACCAAATTAGCATGCCGCCGGGGCCAGGGGCTGCAGGCTCCATATGGCTCCCTTGCTTTCCTTTTAAATAATCCTCCTTCAGCCCATCCCAATGATTACATCCCCCCCTTCCATCCCTACCAGTATGCCGCAAAGTTCACCAGCAGTGCCGGACAAGAAAGGTATAGCCCCGGGATGCAAGAGGCACCTAAAGGCTGGGCTGCCCCTCCCGCCCCCTACCCTCCTTTTTTGTCTTCTATCCCCCTCTCCTCTTCCCCTTCTTTCTCCTCCCCCTCAGCGCGATTTGACAAGGCAGGGGGAAAACGTGAGTTTCCCTTTTTGCACCACCAGAGGTGCAACTGGTTCTTCGGTCGTAGGCATCTGAAACCCGTCCAAATGATGCAGAAACTTTTGTAGGCTTGGCTCCTTTCTTTAAGGCCAGGCACTTATCTTGCCACTGTGTAATCTGTTTTGTCAGAAGAGTGGGAGATGCAATAGGGGGCCAGGAGGATGGGGGGAGAAAAGGGGACGGGGTTGAGAGAAGCAGGTGTTTTATTTCCACAGAGAGGATATTAGGAGCATACTTAGAGAAATAGATGTGCGTGTACATACATGCACCTCTAGATTTTTATATATAGATAAGAATGTCAAGATGCATATCTGCCAGTTTCAGTCCTCTCCGCCCCTCCTTAAGGGAGACATTATATTCTGTGAGAATAGGTGAATTGCTAACAGTGCAGCAATCCCCTCCTCCCTACCCCCCTTCTCCTCTAAGATAATTTAAATTGTAACGTATATATATATATATAAAAAATGCGATAATCCATAGTTCAACATTGCATGCAGAACACCAGCAAATGAACAAATCCAGCATGAAACACCACAGACTGCAGGGGAGGAAGAAATGCATTTAAAGCAACGATAAAAATGGCGTGCAGAATAATTACCTCAAATTGTTATCCGCTTGACACCCTGACACTAATTCAGTTCAAGACATTGGGAAACACATTAAGTCAAATGCACCTTCCTTGGCTGCTCGTGCAGGTGTGAGTGTATGTGAATGGGGGCAATAGGGAATCAGTCAGAAGAAGGGGAATGCTAAACTTTCCATCTTAAAAGAGAAGAAATAAATTAAATAATCAGCTTGGGAGAAAGCATCTAAATAGACCGACAGCTTTAATGCCAGCGTTTTTAACGCTTGCCCTGTACGTGGATTGATTTTTTTTTTCTCCAGCATTCCCTCAGCAGATGGATTTTTGCCACTGCAGCTCAGCAGAGGGTGTCAGATCTTTCAGAGTGCACCAGGTTGAAACGAGCAGAGCCTCTTAGCAACTCTCCCTCTGCGTGCATGTGAGTGTGTGTGTGCTAGCGTGCGACTCGGCGGCAGCAGCGGAAGAAAAAGGGAAGAAGAGCGAGCGTGCGAGCGAGGAGGGGAGGCACCGCGGCCGGCAGGGCGAGGCGAGGCGCGGCGCGGCGCGGGCAGGCGGGCGGGCGGGCAGGCGGGCGGCCCCGGCCCCGCGGCAGGCTCCGGCGGGCAATGGGCAGCCGCGCACCGCAGAGGGGGCAGGGGCCGCGCAGCGCCGGGGGCTCGGCGAGCAGCGCCTAGGCTGGGGCGCGCTTTCAGCACCGGGGGCGCTGGACAGCGCCCGGCGGGTGAGGAGCGCGGCTCCGCGGCCGCGCGGCAAGGTCAGCCCGCGCACCGCGGCTGCCTCCGCGGCCATCGCCGCGCTCCCGCCTGCCACTCTCTAACATGCAGCGGCGGCCGGTGGCCAGCAGCACCGCGCCGCTGAGCCAGCCCGGCCGGCAGACCTCCGCTTAGCTGCCCGGCAGGCATCGGGGAGGGGGATCGGCGAGGGGCATTTTTTTTTTACCTTCTACTTTTCCTATTTTTCTTTTTTTTTTCTTCTTCTTTTTTTTTTTTTTTTTTTTTTTTGCGTGCCTTGCAGTACGTGCCTGAATAGTTTGTGGATATAATTATTGACTGGAATCCGGGCTGTTGCAGTTGTACGTGTGGGGGGGAAGAGGGAGAAAGGAGAAAAGACAGCATTCCCCCCTGTCCGCTGACCCTTCCGGCTCCCCCTCCCCACGTTTTTTTTCTTTTTTCTCCCCCTTTGGTGATGGTTCGGACATTTCATGTATTGAATGAACTGGAATTGCTTTCCGTGTGAGGAGGATGGTTGCTGTTACTTTGTGATGAGATCGGGAATGAATTGCTCGGTTTAAAAATGCTGCTTTGGATTCTGTTGCTGGAGACGTCTCTTTGTTTTGCTGCTGGAAACGTTACAGGGGACGTTTGCAAAGAGAAGATCTGTGCCTGCAACGAGATAGAAGGGGATTTGCACGTAGACTGTGAGAAAAAGGGATTTACCAGCCTGCAACATTTCACCGCCCCAGCTTCCCAGTTTTACCATTTATTCCTGCATGGAAATTCCCTGACTCGACTTTTCCCTAATGAGTTTGCTAACTTTTACAATGCAGTCAGTTTGCACATGGAAAACAACGGTTTGCATGAGATTGTTCCTGGGGCTTTTCTTGGGCTGCAGCTGGTGAAACGCTTGCACATAAACAACAACAAGATCAAATCGTTCAGGAAGCAGACTTTCCTGGGGCTGGACGATCTGGAATACCTCCAGGCAGATTTTAATCTATTGCGGGATATTGACCCAGGAGCATTTAGGGACTTAAACAAACTAGAGGTTCTGATTTTAAATGACAATCTCATCAGCACCTTGCCCCCCAACGTGTTTCAGTATGTGCCAATCACCCATCTCGACCTCCGGGGAAACCGTCTTAAAACCTTGCCTTATGAGGAGGTCTTGGAGCAGATTCCAGGCATTGCTGAAATCCTGCTGGAGGATAACCCCTGGGACTGCACTTGTGATCTACTGTCATTGAAGGAATGGCTGGAAAACATACCCAAAAATGCTTTGATCGGCAGAGTGATTTGTGAGGCTCCTACTAGGTTGCAGGGCAAAGATTTAAATGAGACCACTGAGCAAGAGCTCTGCAAAAAGAACAGAGTGGATTCTAGCCTCGCTGCTCCCCCTGCTGAAGAAGAAACCTGCGATCCTGGTCCCATTCCAACTCCCTTTAAAATACATGGCAAAGAAGACCCTGCCACACCAGGATCTGGTCCAAATGGAGGTACAAAAATTCCCGTCAACTGGCAAATCAAGACCAGACCTACCGCTGCCGTGTCGACAGTCAGCGTGAAAAGCAAGCTATCGGCTACTGTCTCCTGCCCACACATTTGCAGCTGTGATCAGATCCCTGGCTCGGGTTTAAAGGTTAATTGCAATGACAGGAATGTGAGCAGCTTGGTGGATTTGAAGCCCAAGCCATCCAATGTACAGGAGCTGTTCCTGAGAGACAACAAAATACACACTATCAGGAAATCCCACTTTCTGGATTACCGGAAACTTAATTTACTCGATCTGGGCAACAACAACATTGCTACTGTTGAGAACAACACCTTCAAGAACCTCTTTGATCTCCGATGGCTCTACATGGATAGCAACTACTTAGACACCTTGTCCCGGGAGAAATTCACTGGGCTGCAGAACCTGGAGTATCTGAACGTGGAGTTTAATGGAATCCAGCTGATCATGCCGGGCACCTTCAATGCAATGCCTAAACTGAGAGTCCTCATCCTCAACAACAACCTGCTGAGGTCTCTCCCAGTAGATGTGTTCGCCGGGGTCTCACTTTCCAAGCTGAGCATACACAACAATTATTTTATGTACCTCCCGGTGGCAGGAGTGCTGGACCAGCTCACCTCCATCACCCAGATTGACCTGCACGGCAACCCGTGGGACTGTACTTGCCCTATCGTGCCTTTCAAACAGTGGGCAGAGATGCTGCGCCCCAAGGTGATTATGAGCGACCTGAGATGTGAGTCCCCTGAAGATTTCTTCAAAGAGGATTTTGAGTCTCTTTCCAATGATGTGATTTGCCCTCAGTTAAAAATCTCACCCACATTAATTTCTACTAACAAAAACAGCACCGGCTTGACAGAGACAGGTACTCACTCCAATTCCTACTTGGAGACCAGCCGGGTCTCTATTTCGGTGCTGGTGCCAGGGCTCCTGCTGGTTTTTGTGACCTCTGCCTTCACGGTGGTTGGCATGCTGGTGTTCATCCTGAGGAACAGAAAGAGGTCCAAGAGGAGGGATGCCAACTCCTCTGCATCTGAGATCAACTCCTTGCAAACAGTTTGCGACTCATCCTACTGGCACAATGGGCCCTACAGCACCGACGGGGCCCACAGGGTTTACGACTGTGGCTCACACTCCTTGTCAGACTGAGGTGGCCATTGAGAGGGGGTGGCTGCCACCCGGGATTGGCCCTTCACCCTCCGGCTGGTGGGGCAGCAAATGCCAGTTGGGGACTGCTCTGCATCTCGACTACCTTCTGTGAGAAACAAAACACACACAAGCACGCCCGCCCGCCCCTCCTCGTGACCCCCATAGTGAGCACCGAGGCCCAGTGCATGGCGGGGGGAGCCTGGTGCTGGGGTGCATCCGCGCAACTCCACACAGCCTGGCATGGTGGGCACATCCACCACCTGTGCTTGGCCAGAGCAGGAACGAACAAGCAAGGACTCACTTCCTCTGGCTCCAGCAGGGCGAAACACAGCTCTTGGGCTTGTTGGGCTTTTTGTCCTATTGTGATGGGGTTTGTTTTGCTTTTTTTGTCCTCCTCCCTCATGGACCGAACCCTCTCCAAGAGGCTGGGAAGAGGAGAGGGGCAGAGGAAAGGCTGGTGTCAGCCTCCTCTTGACAGCAAAGCAGGAGTGGAAAGTTGCACGAAGGCATGAATGTAATGTAAATAAATGACTCCAACTCGAAATAAAGAGACACATGAAAAAAAAAAAAAAGTGCTGCATGGCTCGCATGGATACAACGCATCCCAGGGACGCTCCAGCCACCGACTGGAAGCAGCGTCTAGTTCACACCATCATCCCTCTTACCTGATAAGTCCCTTCGTATCAAACCTTCTATATACAAAATACAGTATAATAATAAAAAGTGCCATTTCGCCATTTTTGTGTGATCAATAGGCAGTAGAGATCGTACTTTTACTGTGGAAAAAAACGTAAAGGTTTTATTTAAGACATAGTTGCATGAATATTCTCACTGATTTTTTTCTATTTTTCTCTTGATGCGGGAATTACTTTCTTGGGAGAGCTTAGCTTTATTGATGGTGGGTTGCGTTTCTTTTTTGGGGGATGGGGGAGGTGAGGCTTTGGTTTTGTTTTCTCTCTTCTTTTTCAATACACATATTCAGTATTGCCTTTCCATCTGAATGTAAAAATTAGTACCCTTGATTTCTATTATGGTAACAGTGTAAACATTAAAAAAGAAAAAAAATCCAAGGCAGTTAAGCATGACCAATTAATGTCACTCTAGTGCTTAGGCTGCAGAGTTTAATGGTAGAAAATTCTGTGCTGTTGTAAATCTTACTATAACTTGACGAAACCAGAACTGAGGAAGCAAGTGAAACTTACTAATTCTATTTGAGGATTTTATAATGGCATATTTTTTCAGTATTAAAGTGAAAATGTTTTCAACTCCGGGTCTTTACTATTTTTCCAGCATCAGTTCTTGGAAGTGGGTTATTTTGGGTTTAGGGGACAGAGCCTTCTTTCAGTGCTCTGTGTGTGTGTGTTTCTTTCCCTCCCTTCCTCTCTCTCATTCATTCACGCACAGAAGCACAACACCCTTCCCTCACCCCTTCCCCAATGTAAATAACACACAGAAGTTTCCTGCCTCCTTCCCCTCCCCCCCGACTCCTTTTTTTTTATATAATGCGGCAGCGA
Organism: Cuculus canorus; assembly: GCF_017976375.1. Lineage (NCBI taxonomy): Eukaryota > Metazoa > Chordata > Aves > Cuculiformes > Cuculidae > Cuculus > Cuculus canorus. The sequence continues at coordinate 58,359,159 of NC_071401.1, forward strand.
ATCCCTTTATTAATACTGTGAATCTCTCACTGCTGCTGCCGCTGCCACCACCTCTGCTGCACACACTGCAGATATATCAGGGATGTTAGTGGGAATTTGATTTAATTGACTCTGCCTAGCTCGGTCTCATTAAGCTGGAGCTGGATTTCACTGGTCAGCACTTCAGGCCCATAGGCATCTTGCGGGGCTGCCTGTGAGGCAGAGCTGCGGTGGGCGACTGGGCTTCAAGAGCTGCTGCAAGTGGGAGAACTAATTAGCAAAGGGACTTTTCCCATCCCTGCTCTGGGTAGCTGCACCCTTTGATATTACATGCTGAAAAAAAGCCACGGTGCAGTGCTGCAGTTGGACTTCAGGCAGGTCGCATTTGATCCCATTCCTGTATGGGAAAATGCCAATAAACTCAGTAAAGCCTGTGAAGGAGAAAGCCCCTGAAAATCACTTGTAACTCACAGCTCAAGTCCCAGTGGAGATATGGAGAATTTCAGTCACGTTGCTTCTGGCTTTCTCCAGGCAGAGAATCCTTTTAAAGAGTAAAACACCGTAAGGGACTTGCTAAACTTCAAATACTTACTCGGTTTGCTTTATAAAAAATTCCCACCTTTGGGTTATGCAAGGAGAAAACAGACATAAATACACACACATTGCAATAGATACATTCCTGAAAATGAGGCAGAATCCTGATGCTGGGTATTCAAGAAATATTAAATGAGGGGAATAGATCATTCCTCCAGAATCCTTTATCACTGTGCAAAGGTCTGCAGTCTCCTAGAAAATACCTTAAAGTTTGGTTGTATAGCTCTGAAAACAGGATGGCCTGCTTAACTATAAAATCCATTCCTGTTTTGAGGGTCCTTGTTCACCCCCCTTGCTTCTTTGTTAGACTGATTGTTCTGCAAGGACATTCCATGTAAGACAAAGTGATGGCAGCAGAGGCACTAGTTTGCCATTGTGCATTGTGCTATCTACCAGACTGAGAAGAAAATGCCAATGTATGAGCCACTGTTTCTGTCTTAGGGAGACCATCAACTTTAGCTTAGACATAGTAAAAAAAATGTTTTTGAATAAACCAGTGCAACCCTAGGTGACTTCCTAATCCTTTCTGCTGTCTCCACAATACTGTAGTGATAAAAGTAAAGAACTATGTATGTTGAGAATACGTCTCATGCTACAAAAAAATCATAGTTACACTGCAAGCACTGTTATGGAAGTTAAGATAAAAGGCATATTAAAGATGTAAAATCACTGGCTGAGGTCAGACGTGTGTATTCCAGAGATTACTACATGAAATATATGTAATTTTGATTTTTCAACATTGAGAAGTAGCAAAAACTTTGGTTATTTACTCTCCTTAAAGTGCTAGCTCATTGGCACACTTAAAAAGAAATGTCAGTTCAATTGCAGTGTTGAAGTTATGCATTTATCAAACCTGTTCCTAGGTTGGCTTTGGGAGGAAATAACAAAATAATTGTTTCTATGTCATTTTCTGATTTTAACACTCACATGATTCTTTCTTCCATCTTGCAGACACTCACTCTTAAGATACACAGTTCATCTAAGTCTCTGAGATTATATAACTACCAGGGTTGGAATTATGATGTTAATCTTATTTGCATGTTTGTAACTTCCAAAGTCCTTTTTATCAAAACAAAACACCCAACCAAAGACAAAAAAAAGAGAATGAAAAGGGATGTCTGAGGATGTATTGAAGGAGAGTGAAGTGTAATATGTTAAATATGTTTAGCTCTGCAGTATTAACAGCAATAATGAACCAATTAAATGTTTTATTCATTTTGATAAAGCATAATTATCGTGGTACTGCTTTTAACATTGGGAGACTATATGTTTATGTTGTGCCATAACATATATTTTTTTCTGTTAACTTAAGAAGAGTCTCGTAACTTCAGGCTTATCATACATCATATATCATATATATCATATATCATATATCATATATCATATCAAGTTATTTCTTTCCTCTTCTTAATCATTATAGTGAAGAGATTTCTGCTGTTTCAGAAGGGACAGACAGGAATGGAAGAGATATTTTGTTTAATTAATTAAACAAATATTTTCTTTTCCTGCTAACACTTCAACTAAGAATAGTCTAGAATTTAAACTGTTGCCATAGAAATATATGCCTGTGTGCTCTTGCTATTACAGAAGACTGAATAAAAATATAGGAGCAAACAGATAAAATTTTAAACTAATACTCATACATGATAAGCATCATTTTGAGTGGAAGGGTACAGTTGGAACTGCACAGGAATGCATTATTATATTGCTTTACTAGATTGCTGTGCCAGGTTATTTTATAACTTTAGTGCAGTTACATTGAAAATACACTGTTGCAAACTGAAATGATGTAAACTTTTTTTATTTTTTTTAGAAAGAATGGGATCAGGTATTAACTAACGCACAGGAAATGGCTCTGTGTATTAGCCTTTGGTAGAACAGCCATTAAGTACAAAAGTACAAAAGTACAAAAGGTGAATGTTTTGTGCTTTTTTAAGCTGATGACAAAACTCATTAGGGTGAAAGCTAGGGCAGCAAGAAGATACAGAATACTCCTCCTTCTCAACAGAATAATTTCTGTCTTCCTTTATTCACCAGAAGTTTTGTAGGTCTCCAAAATATAAACAACTCTTAGTAAAGAAGCAACCTTTTTCTCTTGGTATTTTTGTCAGTGGCTTGTTCAGTTGCAAAACAAAGCAAGATTTTGTTGGAGAGGTTAGTGTAGTATATACTATTTGGATCAACCAGAGAGAGTTTGTCTACATATTTATTCATGAGTGATCAAAAGTGAGCATCCTTAGATGATTATAGAGTTCAGTTGGTAGGTGCCTTTGTCTTTAGAAAACTTCCTGTAGGTATATATGTAAAGTAGGACAATTTCTGTGGCTGAATCTTATTCCCTGTGTTTATGCAGTTAAAATTTATGGGAGGTCTGTGAATTACAGTACAGAAATTTCCAAGCAATGTGCGGTACTTCTGAGCTGGCTGCTGCCTAAGTATCCTTTTTTATTGTATTTGGGAACAAGTCAGAAAGCAAAGAATTCATGAGTTTTGATGGTAAACTGTGTTTGGCTTAAGAATACATAGCATATAGTAATTTTAAGCTGTGTTAGGAGTATGGAGGTGGCCAATAAAGATCACAAGAATCTTTTTTTATTATCTTCAGTTTTTACCAGACAGTGGAATATTAACACTTGGAAAAATGTGGACTAAAAAGTGTTTCAAGTATTGCATTATATTGTATTACATTACATTCATTATGAGTATTTTTTAGCAATAATACTTTAATGGGTTAATTTGTAACAGAAAATTATATTCAATGTATTTGTCAGACATTTTCAGAAAATTTTATCGTATAATCTTATAGGTGGAATAATATAAATGTGGTCCATCAGTATTACTTCTCCAAGATTTATTACAAGGTCAATTGGCATATTGTCATGCTAAATAGCTTAATTTATTAGCTAAAGTTTCTGAATCAATTTCTGTGTGTATTTCTTAATTATATTCCTCAGTTAAGTGTGAGAGGAACAAAATCAGAAGAAATTTCCTGGAACAAATTCACAGTTTTCTGCATCAAACTCTTGCAGGCTAAGACTGAAAATTTGTAGTGGAGGAAAGAACGAACAGAAACAGTCCATTGGAGAAGACACTGAGTAGACTGTAAGTGAATGACTGCTTTAAGCATCATTGTTTTAGTGGTATCCGTGGGCCAAAGTGCTCTAGCATTTGACCCATAGATCTCTCAATGCAATCAGAACTCCTTTTCCAGCCCTCTCCTTTTTCATTAGGTAAAAAGACTGGCCTTCCTCCAATAGCTACGAACTAAGTCAGTGGAAAAAATCCTTTTAGCTATTAATGACTTTTGTTGATACCATTACTGTTCAGACACATCACTCAAGCTTTGGTCCTCAAAACATGTTTCAGCATGGGTTGTCATGCTTGTTTGATGTTACTTTATTATTCCTGAATCAAATGCAGTTGTTTTGCAAGTGAGAAGTTTAGCAGGCAAGGTTACAATGAAATGTGACTCGAGGAAAACAAGGGAATGGGAAGATAACGGTTCCTTTTCCTTTAAAAGAGAGTTCAGATAGTAAAGGTGGGCTAGAAAGCAGCAAAGAAAACTTTGAAGACCAGTGGAAAATGTAATGCAGAACAGCTATGAAAAGATTAAGAAGCGGTATAGTCTGGTGGAAAAAATTAGGAAACTTGACTCTCTGGATCACTATGTAATCTAGAGTGTAGGTGATATTTGTCTTACTTAGCTTGATGGGCTTGAATGAGCTGCCCTAGCACTAACCAGTCGTGATGTAAGAGGTATCATGGAATATCTGAGATGAGTGATTGAGGCTGGTAGAAACAGCATAAGGCCTAGGGCACACTCATATGTTTCTGGAGTGGCAGCTGGAACCATTAAGTGGGATACATTAAGGCATCTCAAATAGGAGCGGACACCTGTGTGGTAACAACTGAACCGAACTATGGATCTGCCTCACAAGCGGGCGGTTTGGTTCACTTGGTCCACATAAGAAATTTGAATTACCTTGCTATCTGAGCATAGTGCTAACAGAAAAGTCTCAAGGCTTGTAGAACATATAGTTAGCAGGTGTTCAGGCAAGATACTTTAAGATCCCATGAATGGCACTGCATGTCTGTGAATGGGTGGAGGGGTTGAATCCTAAACTCAGCTCATTTATTTTCACCTGCACTGTAGATAATTAAACGTAGATGGGAATTAAACCAAACCCTTGAAATTATACAAAATAAGTGGTATAAAATATGACAAATAATTTAAAAAAAATTGACACAGTTTTAAAAGGGTATTAATTAGGTCAGAAATATCCCCCACACTTTTTCTGTCTGTTTTCTTAACTTGGGTTTTTTATTTTTGTCTTTTCATATTGCTAGCTATTTGATTCAGGAATTACATCCTAATCATTGCTTTTGGATGGTTTTCCTGTTTCAGCTGGTGCCTTTAGAAATGTCTCTAACACAAAATAACTATAATAGAAACATCATAAAGTAATAGAAGGCTCAGAAAACAAAAATGTAACAACAAAAAAATCCTGACAGTTATTGCTGCTACCATAGTAGTAAATAACTGGTTCTTGGGTCAAGCTTGAAATATAAATGAGAAATAAAATACTCCAGGGTTGTAGTCATTATTGAAGTCATTAAGATGATCACAATGAGAGATAAATGCTAACACTGGATGAGAAAACACAGTGGGAAGTGTTTCAGAAAAAAATCTAGGTTATGAAAAGAAAATGCCAAACTGTGGTTTATTACATGAGGACTGAAAAGGAAAAAAATATAATTTAATTATGGACACACAGTACCTGCCTATTCACGAGATCTTAAAGGGAAGACTGATGGTAGGAAAGATTTAAGTGCACAATATAGAATATAGAGCTAGATCCTAGAGACTGTTATTTATATTGTAAGCAGACCAGTCAAATTACACAGGATAAATATGGCCCAACAAAGTTGTGTGCTTGACACTCCACAACGAATATAGGCTTTCAGAGAGGAATGTCAAAATTTAGGTGGGGTACAAATGGAGAGAATGAAAGCATAAGCACCGTATATTTTTTCCACTGTTGCAGGTCAGGAAGAAAATGTTTCTGGTTATAAGGAGCATTTTATGAGGTGTCTTTATTGCAGAATTTTCTCTATTTTAGTTAACTTGGTAAGAAAATATTGATAAACAAGACCTATTCAAAACCTAAGTGCAGTACTAACTGCCTGGTATGCAGTGGAGATCATGGCAGTTGAAAAATAATTGTGTGAATGAAAAGATAATCCTTTCCTGGAAACATTCTTCAAATAGCTAGGTTGATGGACACCTCCAAACCACTGAAATGGCAAAAATTCTAAAAATTTTTGGCTGCATTTTCACCGAGGCAATAATCTTAGACCCTTATCATCGCTTGTGTTCTTCCCTATGATATTATGTGTGGCCAAGAATAGTAATATTAATCACAGTAAAAATAATAATGACACCTTCCATGTTTAGAAGTTTTCTGTTTTCTTACTTCCTATGGAAAAATAAGATGCCTATATCCTGTAGGAAGAAAACCATCCAAGCCTATTTTCTCTCTCTGTATTATTTTTTTTTTTTGTCTTTTTGGTGCCTTAATTTAGATATGCGTGCTTTTGAATATAAGAATTTGATGCACAGACAAAATATGACAATGTAAGAATAGGAATTCACTAAATACAGGTGCTAGCCTGTGTAGATTTGCTGAAATTACTCAGGAAAAAGTACTGCAGGTCTGCACGGTAGACTGAAAGGCGTTACCGACATTGGCGAAAGTTGCTCGTGGGAACACGAAGTGCGTATATTTTTGAAAGGCCTTTCTATAACTACGCTTCTGTTAATAAAAGATGATCTTAGTTAACTAAAATTTTAGCGATAAGATGATATTCCTCTGGAACAACAAAAAATGAAAAAGTATATTTAGGATAATGATTAGGCTGTTGATTTGGGCCTTATAAGAAGGTAATATTGAAATTAAGCTGAGAATGAAGTGCTTATTACTACAGATTCATAAAATACACTCTCCCCAAATTTATTAGCTCAGTTGCGGGCCATATATTAAATTAGGCCTGTTTGTGCTTTGAACAAATTTATAATATTCACAAGTTGCAACTTGAAAAAAAAAATTACTGATTCTTAGCCTCATTTTGTATTGTACCTGAGCATGTCCATTGTGTTATGTGGATAAATTTGGGAGTGAAATAAAAATGAAGAAAAAGTTTTACTAGGAATTTTTAATAGTAGGTGGCACAATTCAAAGCATCAGTTCTGGCTACTAATGTTACATCATTAACAGAGTACTGGTCAGATAATATTGCAATGTGATTTATTTGCATGGGTTTTATCAGTGCAACTGGTTATTTGAAAGCAATAAATTTCCAGTTATGAAACAAAAAGCTTGTGACAACTAGTAAAGAATGCTAAATTTAAGATAATTGCTAGAAAGTATTAATAGTACTGGTATTAGTGGAGCTTTAATCATATCCAGCATGACACAGAAACCAAATGGAAACTATCAATCTATATGTTACATCAGAAATTATATATATTTTTAGTAAATCTCGTACACAGATATGTTTCTGTTAATTCTGTTTTCATTGAATTAACACTTATTTTCAAATGTCAAGGTTTACTTGTAAATTAAAAACAAATTATTTCCATAGAGAAAAGAAAATCAGTTGAAAATCCCTGTTCTGTTTTGATTGACAAGGAATCGGTCTTAACGATGACACCAAGCTGAGTGGTGTAGTTGCCACACCTGAAGGACAGGATGTCATCCAGAGGGACCTGGAAAGACTGGAGAAGTGGGCCTGTGAGAACCTCATGAGGTTCAACGAGGCCAAGTGTAAGGTCCTGCACCTGGGTTGGGGCAATCCCCGTTTTCATTACACGATGGGTGATGATGTCATTGAGAGCAGCCCTGCAGAGAAGGACTTGCGGATGCTGGTCAATGAGAAACTGGACATGAGCCGGCAATGTGTGCTCGCAACCCAGAAGGCCGACCATATCCTGGTCTGCATCAAAGGAAGTGTGGCCAGCAGGTCAGGGGAAATGATTCTGCTCCACTATTCCTCTCTTGTGAGACCTCATCTGGAATACTATGTCCAGTTCTGGAATCCTCAACATAAGAAGGATACGGAGCTGTTGCAATGGGTCCAGAGGATGGCTACAAAGATGATTGGAGGGCTGGAGCACTTTCCCTACAAGGACAGGCTGAGAGAGTTGGGCCTGTTCAGCCTGGGGAAGAGAAGGCTCAGAGGAGATCTTATAGCAACCTTCCAGTACCTGAAGGGGGCTACAGGAAAGCTGGAGAGGGGCTATTTGTAAAGGCTTGTCGGGATAGGATGAGGGGGAATGGGTATAAACTGGAGAGGGGCAGATTTAGACGGGACATTAGGAAGAATTTCTTCACCATGAGGGTGGTGAGACACTGGCACACTTTTCCCGGGGAGGCTGTGGATGCCCCATCCCTCAAGGTGTTCAAGACCAGGTTGGATGGGGCCTTGGGTAGCCTGACTTAGCGGGATGTCCCTGCCCATGGCAGAGAGTTTGGAACTAGATGATCTTTAAGGTCCTTTCCAACCCTAACTATACTATGATACTATGATACTATGATAGTGTGTCATACAGGACCAAATTGTAAAATAGTAGTGGAAGAAAGAGGAAATATAGAAAATGTGGTCATGTGACATATATCCTTTTGTATAGGACTATGCGGCCCATACCTCTTTGGCTGGCTGATATTCTATATCCTGCCTAATCAATGAAACCAGGACATGAGCAAAGTCAAGCACTGAAGCCATAATAAATGATAAATAATCTGTAATGGAGAATCACTTCTGAATAACTATTATATCATAACCTAGCTCTTTTTTTGAGTTCTCCACTAGCTCTGTCCAGGACAAAGTTGCCACAGAGGGGACTTGCCTTTAGCAATGCGTGCATAAGCCAATTTGTACTTGGACTTTGAGCCTAAGATTTAATTCTACTGCTTTTCTAGATGTGTGAATATGCACAGTGTATCTCCTGTGAGCTCAGTGTTTGGCCCAGAGATTAATGAATGGGCTTAAATGTTGCAGAGTTTTCTGTTGTTCTGTTAGTTTCCTCTCCTTCCTGCCCAATAGAGTTGGATTATGCAGTTCCTTCTCAGAAATCCTGTTGGATATCTGTAACCATTTTTTACATCCCTGCCTTTGACTGTGACAGACATTGTCTGACTGGACAAGCAGATAAAAATATATTGACAAGAACTTTTGCTTAATTAAAGCAATAAAAATGGTAATATATATGGGGTTTTTTTTTGTCATGTGTCTAATATTTTATATTAAAACTTCTAGAATGAGTTAGGAGTGTCAATTTAAATTTCTATATGGCATTTGGATATAATCCTGTCCTCTTTGAACTCAAGGTAGACATTTAGAACTGGATTTTAAAAAGAGTTTAAATATGGTTTAAGTCACATACTCTTTGACAGTCTTTAAGGCATTCTTGGATATCTGAGATAAATGTACAGGCCTAACACATTTTCTTTTCTAGACTGGCACCCAGAGTCCAGGCAAGATACTTTAGCATACCTTAAGTGTTATGGACGATTATGTTAAGGCATCTTAACTGTTCCCTGGCTGAAACGTAACAGCTGTATTTTAAGGACATGAATTTATGTATCTACCTCTGTAAATAAATTGCTACTTCTAAGACTGAGTGAGCTAAATAATATCTAAACTATTTAAATTTTATATTTCTAAAGTGTCATGAATCTCACACAAACACTATGCTCAAGATGGAACTTCCAATTAAATATACGAATACATATATATAAGAAGGCAGCCAAAGAATACTCTCCAAATATATTTTTCCTCATCAAATCAAAATTTATTAGAAGCAAACCAAAATATTAGAGATTATACATATTATTGATTACCTTTGGTGACGTTTGTTGTAATATTAGGACACAGACAGATACATATTTTCTTCTGAAATTTTTACACTGTATTAATATTGAATGTTACATTATTTCATATAGAAAAGAAGTATAATATTCCAGATAACAACAACGGCAAAAATAAAAATTGGGGGTTTTATGAATTTTTCCTCAAGAGTGTCCTTCTGTTGACTTCAGGAGAACACCCTCAATTTAGTACAATACCAATGGGATCAGAATAAGACTTTGTCTTAGATGAAGAATATCAGCTAACTTACTTTCATGATTTCATAGTATGCTTAATTACGAATAAATAAAGAAGAATTTAATTAATATTGTTCCCAATAAATAGGGTTAAATTTTCCTTATTTTGCTAACATCAGTCTAACAACCAAAAATATCAATATATAAAGGAAAAAGATTAAAATAACAAAGCCCAACTCCCTTCTTCGAAAAGTAGCCCAAATATTTAATTCAGTAGTGACTGAAGCCAAGGACTTTGCTGTAGTATCTGAGTATGTAGACTGAATCTAATTCGAGGTAGAATCCATAAAGCACACAGATCAATACAACCACAACTGACACTAATTGACAAGCCAGTTTGACAGTATTAGGGCAAAGGCTGGGAAACCAGATACTAAATCTGTTTCTGTTTTTTCTTCCTTCTCTGTTTACGACACATTGATTCTGTAAGAGGACTTAAACTTCCTGAAAACACAGATCATAGACTATGCAGAACAGATTAACCCATGTGGCTATAAAGATTTTTTCATCATTAAGATCTGAAGCTCACTTCCGCACACTTATCTACTGAATTTCTCACACTTGTAGTCTAGAGGCCTTCTACTGAGCAAGTCACCTTTGGCTTCCTACACAGTCAGTGGAGAGAAAAGGGAGTTTATAAAGTTCATGTGACATTTTGGGATGCCAAGAGAGGTTCAGCTGTAGATTAAGATGCTGAACTTAGGTGACTAAATACTGAAATACGGTTGTGAACTGGGCGTGTAAACTCTTAATGCTGTCATCAAACGTTCAATCAATATGGTCAACAGAGACTAGAAAGCATCTCAGCTCAATTTAAGCAGACTCCTAACATGGAAATCAACTTTTAGGTGAAGGATTATTTTGAGTTTCCTGGGGTACACCCTGCCTCTCATCGCCTTTCTAGAAGGCTGTAGTTCTTTCACAGATCCTGTGACATACTTCTGAGCTCCACATGAATGTCCTGGATGTCTGAGATATGCTAAGGTATCTCAAATGTTACGAGTCATTTATGCTTTGACCAAGACTAAGTTTTTGTTTGACTGTATTTGGAACTTAGATACTTAGTTCACACTTAGACACCTATGTTTTGAAATCTTAATTGCTATATAAGACTAATCCATATTTAGAAAGAGATTAAGAGTGCTTTAAAAGTTCTATTTCTTTCCATTGACTCTAACAGAAATCTAGAGCACCTGGTCTAAATATGTATCTACAGCTATAAACAGCTGCATTTCCTCAAATTAATTCCACACTTTGAGTCATCTGGACCATATATTCCTTTGCTGTAAAGTGGTGGAATTTCACTGATCTTTCTGAATGCAGAGCTGAGGATTCTGGTGTTTGGTGTGTCCCTTTTCCCTCTTTCCCCATGCCCCAGCAGCCAGCAAATCTGGAAAACACCAACCTTACAATACAACTGACTTATCAGTCCCCAAAGAGACCCTTCCTTGCTTCAAAGACTCTGACATCATGAGAAAAGGGCCCTATTGAGCACAGACGTTTTCTCTGGATTATGCCTTTGAGGTAAGGGAGGTATTAAAAACACAAATGAAAGTAGAAAAATTTGTATGGAAGTAATTTCCCATATAGGGAAGATTTCATATATGCAGAAATGCCATGTCGGCTTCAAAGATATCATGCTGGTAGCCGATAATGAAAGTATTCTTTTGTTCCTTTCATGCATCCATGTTGTATTTATTGCACAAAATTGTATACTATTACATAAAAATGCATGATGAAAAATAGTTTGAATGTTCTTTGGAAAAATAATGTAAATGTTATGAGGATTAGTGGAAATCTTGGCAGACTTAGCCTGTATTTTGGACTGCATCAAAACAAGTATGGCTAGCAGGTTAAGGGAGATGATTCTGCCCCTCTGTTCCACTTCCACTCTTGTGAGACTCCACTTGGAGTACTGTGTCCAGTTCTGGAATCCTCAACATAAGAAGGATATGGAACTATTGGAACAGGTCCAGATGAGGGTCACAAAGATGATCAGAGGGCTGGAGCACCTCTGCTATGAGGACAGGCTGAGAGACTTGGTATTGTTCAGCCTGGAGAGGAGAAGGCTCTGGGGAAACTTTATAGTGGTGTTTCAGTACCTGAAGAAGGCCTGCAAGGAAGCTGGGGAGGGACGTTTTACAAGGGCTTGTAGCAACAGGACAAGGATAAATGCCTTTAAGTTGGAAGGGGAAAGATTTATATTAGCTATTAGGATTCACAATGAGGATGGTGAGACACTGGAACAGGTTTCCCTGGGAAGTGGTGGGTGCCCCCTCCCTGAAAGTGTTCAAGGAGAGGTTGGATGGGGCCTTGAGCAGCCTGGTCTTGTGGGAGGTGTCCCTGTTTGTGGCAGGAGGTATTGGAACTAGATGATCTTTAAGATCCCTTCCAGCCCAAACCATTCTGATTCATTCTATGATTCTTTCACTTAACAAATTGTTAAGAGGAGTCAAAACAAATAAAAAAGTTCCATTGTGTGTTTTAGAAATAAACTGCAAATTCTAAGTTAAAGTCACTAGAAATACCTTTGGATTTATAGTAATTTACTATATGGCTTGTTATTTTCAGTCAGATTTACAAGACTGCAACAAACTGAGTTAAAATGAGAATGAATTGGCCTAAGCTTCTTAGCTTCAGAAACATCAGCTATAGTTTTAAATGAAGTAAATGTTGTCATCTACTGTCTATCTCTCATGAACAGGGCTGTACAACAAAACCAGCATACATAACACATAGAAAATGATTGGGGAAAACAATTCAACTCCCTCGTAGTCTGCATAGAAATACAATTTTCATTTGAAGAGAAGTCTGAGGAGGGTGAAGCAGAATGAGGAATTTCATGCTGGATTTTTCACTAAATTAGTAGCCTGTGTGTGACAAACAAAACCAGCTCAAGTTTTTATTCCTAATTGACTCTGATTCTGTGCAAATTATGTATATGTACATAGTTCTGTAAGCAAGTTTAAATTATTTTTTCATGTTAATATGATACTTCAAACCAAATATTGTACATGACTACAATGTTCATCATCACACTGTCTTGCTCATCAGGTTTAGTGCGTTATTAAAAATTTTCATTGAATTGCCCTACAGAATGGTAGAACACTTTCAGTTCATTAACTTTCATCTCATTTCTCCATCTATCAAAGTAAAGTTTCAGGCTTGAATTCTATCATACAATTTGTGTAACAAGCCACTTATACATGACTGGGTAGATTCTGGTGCAGCTTTTTATATCAAGTGTTGTATTTTTATCAGTTTCCCAGTATTTTGCAATAATCACAGAGAAAATCAATTGCAACATGTAAATAAGTCTTAAAAAATATGTAGGAAGACTTTGGCCTTGTCAGTTCAAAAGACATTATGATAATAATGCATAATGCAAAACCTGAGCATTGCTTTACAAAATGTGAATGTTTGCTTTATACTCAAAGTTTGTGCTATTCCTGAACTTTCAGACCATATGCAAAGGACAGGCTAATTCAAAAGAAGATTCCGTTCTGCACAACTGCATTTTGATACTATATGATAGAAAATCAACTAAAATAGATACAGAATTTCAATTCAAAAGCAGCAATAAGTGGTGTAATGGAATGGAGAGTCTTATATGAAAGGTACTGTATTTAAGTGAAAAAAATAAAAATAATACTTTGTAAACTGCCAGACGCATGAAACAGGATTTAACTTCTCTTGTAACCATTTTCTTCCTACTGATTTTTGCATCAGAAAATTGTTAACATGCCTTTAGTATAGCACACATACAAAATATTATAATCTGATTTCACTTTGATGTATATTTCTGTAAACTGGCATTCGAATCAAGGAATGTGAGACTCTGTAATATTAGAATTGACTTATGCTTATTTATGGTGTTTCACATTAATGGTAAAATCAACATAAATAAGGCCTAATTGAAGTTAATATTCTGTTTGCTTGGCCATGTTAGTACTATAATTGTGTATTCATTGCATATTCAAAAATTCCGTGCATTCAGTGCAAGTAACGCAGTATTGGCAGGAAAATCTTTGACCAATAGATTGTGCTTTTACTTAAGTCCCAGTGTGAATTAATATAATATCTAAAGCATAGATAGCTTTTGAGCTGGTACAGTTGTGAATATTCTGGTTAGTGGAGAGAAGGGTTTTGTTATATAGAAACACAGTTACTCCTTTCTTGGATACTGAACAGCTATATACAGGGAAGAACTCTTGTCCATGTAGATGACAGAATTACGGAATAAAGCAAGTCAACTAGGACCTTAATGCTTGTGCCTATCACTATGCAGGACACCTTAGGGTAGCTGAGAAATCTATATAGTGGTGGAAGGTGTCACATGAGACTTACGAAAACCTGTCATCCTACTGGAGAGAAAGCTGGAGACCAGATATCGTGTTCTAGGACAACTAAAATGTTGCTGACCCATATGTAAAAGCACTTGAATGAGAAAAACATGCTGACACCAATAACAGTTTGTTCAAGAATTTTGTCTCATGTTCTTGAACCTCAGGGCAGAGACCAGGGAAAAAAGGTACCTCCCATGATATAATACTGTCCAGTTTGAGATCACCTGAAGAATCTGAATATATATAAGTCCATAGGATCTGATGAGATGCATTCCAGAGTCCTGATGGAACTGGTTGATGTAGTTGCCAAGCCACTCTCCATTATATTTGAAAAATCATGGCAGTCTGTCAAAGTCCTCTGTGACTGGAAAAAATGGAAACATTATGTCTATATTTTTAAAGAGTAAAAAGTAGACCCCTGGAAACTACTGACCAGTCAGCTTCATCTCTGTGCCTATTAAGATTGTAGAGAACATCCCCCTGGAAGCTATGTCAAAACATATGAAAGACAGGGAGGTGATAAGACACAGCCAACATGACTTTATCAACTGACTAATCTAGTTGACTTCTACAGTGGAGTGACCACACCAGCAAAAAAAGGAAGAGATACTGTTGCCATGTACCAGAACTTCTGTAAAACCCTTGATACAGTCCCCTATGGCATTCTTGCCACTAAATTGGAGAGATGTGGGTTTGATTGATGGGCTATTACATGAATAAGTAATTTGCTCTATGACCGTGTCTGAAGAGTTGCTGTCAGTGATTCAACGTTCAGGCAGAAACCAGTCACAAAGGGTGTCTCTTAAGGGTCATATCTTCAAAGGGTAATATCTTTAAGAATAACATAGACAGTGGGATTGAGTGTACCTTCACTAAGTCTGCAGATGCCTTCAATCTGCATGGTGAAATTGATACCTTTGAGGAAAGAGATGTCATACAGAGATATTTTTAGGAATATTCTAGTGAGAACTTCATGAAAGATGTCCCTGACAGTGGCAGAACAGTTGAACTAATGATTTTTACAGATCTCTTTCAACTCGAAGCATTGTATTCTATAAATCTATGATTCTAAGAATGCTAATCAGGACTTTTTGTAATCTTTTCCAAAGTTTCATTTCTTCTTATTTTTCATTTCTTTCTCATGAATTATGCTTTTATTTGCAGGCAAATTGCACACAGGAATTTTCTTTCCTCCTCACGCATCTATTATAGATGAATGTCAGGTACCTTCTTCTGTGTCACAACTGATCACAGAAGAGAGGCTTTACTTTGAAAGCTTTGGAAAAGGTAGTGGTGTCAGCTTATGGAGGTATGTCTTTTTACAAAAATGTAAAAGGAAATAACATTAGGTAAAGTTAAATGCTTAAGGTTCTACAACCAAAATAAAGGAGTGAGGCCTCAAAAATATTCAGATGCTTCTTTTATGAAGTATACAGACCAACCAGAGAAAATATTTATGTTAGAAGTAGCGTTATATGAAGTTTTAAAATTTACCATGAGGGCTTAGTGTAAGTGAAATGATTTGTAATCTAGCCAGGTTTTTTAAACATTTAGGCTGCATTTATATCAAATAAAATATGGCACCTATCAAAGGTAACTAAACAAATAATCAAATCATTCATTGCTTTTTCTGTGGTCAATAAAGACCAACAGAGGCATTGCCAAAGGTTGATTTTACTAGAGTAAGCAGAACTTCCTAAAATTAGCCTGGATGAATCTATGATTTGGTATTTAAAGGGAAGGTGTGAATTTTGTGTTTAATTATATAATTTTTTTTTTCCTTTTTTTAGTTTTTCTTTTAGAAATGTCAGCTACTTTTATCCTTATTGAAACATACATGTGTAGGGATTAAATTCTTTTGAATATCAGGATCCAACCACAAATACACATCTAAAAAGACAGGCTAGATCAATGGGCTGAGGCCAGCAGGGTGAGGTTTAGCAAGGACAAGTGCAGAGTCCTGTACTTGGGGCACAACAATCTTGTGCAGCACTACAAGCTTGGGGAAGAGTGGCTGGAAATCTGCCTGACAGAGAAGGACGTGGGAGTGTTGGTTGATAATTGACTGAACGTGAGACAGCAGTGTGTCCAGGTGGCCAGGAAGGCAAATAGAATCTTGTCTTGTATCAGAAACAGCGTGGCCAGCAGGACCAGGGAAGTGATTCTGCCCCTGTTGGTGAGGCTGAACCTTGAATACTGTGTTCAGTTTTGGGCCCCTCACTGCAAGAAAGGCATTGAAGTCCTGTGGCATGTCCAGGGAAGAGCAACGAAGCTTGTGAAGGGAATGAAGAACAAGTCTTCTGAGGAGCAGATGAGGGAACTGACGCTGTTTAGCCTGGAGCAGAGGAGGCTGATGGGAGACCTTATCACTATCTGCAACTACATGAAAGGAAGTTACAGAGAGGTGGGTGTTTGTCTCTTCACCCAAGTGATAGGTGATAGGACCATAGGGAATGGCCTCAAGCTATGCCAGGGGAGGTTCAGGTTGGACATTAGGAAAAAAAGTCATCCTTGAATGGGTTATGAAGCACTGGAATAGGCTGTCCAAAGAGGTGATTGAGTCACCATCCCTGGAGGATTTCAAATACAGGTAGAAGAAGTGCTTAAGCATATGATTTGCATATCATATGGCAGGTGCAGCTGGAGTTGATGATCTCAAGCATCTTTTCCAACCTAGGGATTCTAGGAAAAGTGAAACATTAAGCGCTCAGGTTTGAAAGAGTTGGCTTTTGACTTTCACTGTTATCTGTATAAAATCTGTCATGTACTGTGTTTTACTGTGACTGCAGGATGTCTTTTGTCTTTTATTAAAGTCTTCCCTAATATTCTTAGGGAATTATTGGTTATATTAAATATTTTTTCAAGTTGATTGTTTTCCTAGATTCAGTTGAAGAATTTGCATGTTTTTATTTCTAGACCCTATTCACTTATTAGCTGAATTTGGCATATTTCAGTGCAATGCAACGTGTCTTACATATTTTTCTGTGTGTTGGTAATGCGTGTAATGGTTCTTAATATTTGTAAACTCTAGTTTATCTGTTCTGGGATAGATTTCAAGGCAATTATAAAACAGGCAGAGAGGCAAAATCTCATGCTTCTTTTCATTGTATGCAGAAACTAACTCAGACAGACAAGAAAGTCTGATTACATTTCAGTAAAGTTTATAAAAGTGTTCATGTCCAAATCTTAAAAGCCAGGTCGGTGTCAACTTTGAATCTTTTCAGGATAAAATGCAGCATGCATTGCTGTGTGTGAAACAATCCCAAGGAAATTACTTTTTCTATGCAAGAACTCAGGGAGAGGAGGGAAAAGACAGTCCTAACTACCTAGCACCTTACTTCTAGGTGATTGTACAAAATAAATTCACCTGCTTATGCTGCTCCTGAGACTTAAACATCTGCTTCTCTTTCTATTTCTGAAAGTAGGAAAAAAAATTATTTAATTCCATGTGCTCAGGATCAGTTCCTAAATTTCAGTACATAAAGAAACTATTTTCTTGCATGATGGAAAAGAAAGATTATAACAATATTTTTGGTTTTAATAATTAGTATATTAATTAACTAGCAAAAATCAGTAACAGATTATTATAAATACTAAAAATAAAGATACTTAAAACTAGAAATTTTATCTAGGCATTCACTCTATGCCATGCCTTATTAAATCACAGAAACCAAAGATCAGAAGACAGACAGCTACAGACTCCTGTGCAGATAACAAGCATAGTTCTACAGACAGAAAAAAAAAATGTTTCACAAAGAAAAATTCCATTTCATCTAGTGAATTCTTCCTTGATTGTATGTTTAGCTCTGGGAATGAAAGCAGAGTAATAGGTTTTCGGAAAGGCTTTTGCAAAATAAGTAGGATTTGTAGCAGAAGAAACCAGGAGGTATTTATATGGAAGGAAAAGGATGGTTCTCATTAGTTCACCAGGGATGTGCAGAGAAAAGTTTCTACACAGTGTGGTAAACTTATCCCAGAGAACTGAGAGTTCACAGAAACAGCATCTGTCTTTCTGCCTCTCTTTATCTATTGGACATTACCAGGTGCCGTAGGCTAGTCTAGTCCCTAACTGATGTTCACTAGGCATTACTCAATGCAAAGAGCTGTTATATTCCAAAATGTCATGACAGCTCTTGAGAGATATGTTAGCACTTCCCCATAGACACAAATGGGGTGGAATGGTGGTGTATCAAGAAAAACATCTACGTTGATACTTCTAAATATTTAAACCAGTTCTCTCAAGGTACCAGTCCAGGGATGAATAAATGAAAGAAGAAAGTTAAGGTGAAAGCAGGACTTCAGCTTGATTGGGTTAATGTTTTGTATTTCACAGTTTGCATATTTGAGTCAGTGATATACTTTTAAAAAAAGGTGATAATATAGAGCTTGGATAAGTTAATCCGTATACATATTTAACACGCTTTTCAAAATTTCCGTAAAATAATGATGATTTTATTGCCTCAAGTAAACAACTAGATTTTGCATTTTAATTCAAAATGTTTATTCCAGAAAACTATTCTCCAGTCTAAAGGATGGCAGTTGTCTAACAGCTAAGCAAAATTTTTAACACAGAAAAGCATTAATTTTTATTTTACAGACTTGCAAATATAAAGGAAGATTACATTTTCTTCAGAGCTTCTTTTTATAATACAGATTATAAATTGTGCAGGCAATTAATCTGTAATGTGACTAATCCTTTTTATTATCTTAATAAAAAATAAAATATGTTACACATCATCAGTGAAAAAAGCATTTCAGGAGTTTTTAGCACAGACACTCAGCATGATCATGAGCATTCCTCTACACTTATCTACAAGTTAATACCTTGATCTTGCAATAAATGTCATGCAGGCAGAACATGGTTTTTAATCCCCCAGTTTAACTGAAAACTAATATCTGTGAGGGTTTATGTTAACTGCTTTATTTAACTGCTTTATTTAACTACCTTTTCCACTGAGGAATGAGCAAAATAATACCCCCAAGAACCCAACCAAAACCATAATCCCCAAAACCACAACCATGAACTATTGACTGATGCAGGCAATCGTTACTTTTGTTAGGCAGAAAAATCTGCCAAGAAAAGGAAGAATATTTTAGTGAGGAATTAAGTTATAATAGTAAGTAAAACGTAATGCTGTCCTTCTGGAACTTCATCTCCCTGGTAACTGTACAATTGAAAACCTACGAAAATGAATAAATGCAAGTATTGGGCTAATATTTATTATTAAGTTGGTTTATTATTATTTTTAATAAGTTACTTATTTTCATCTGTCTTGGCACACGACATTTTTTCACAGATCTTTAGCTAAATTGATGTTAAACAAATAAAAACATAAGCCAAAAATGTTGATATAATTATGGCTTTAAAAAAGTAAACAAGCATCTGTGGTTGTGATTATGAGTAGAAATGTGCAGATGTTTGCTTTAGTGACTACTAGATGTACCTCTCTAAAAAGTCCTATAGCAAATTTGTGGAAACCTTAGAGTGGAGTACAGATGTTATTTTCATAAACACACTAATTTCAAGAAAAGTCCATGCAGAGATTTCCTGACAGCAGTCAAATCTCTTTTAATGTGAAAACCATAACACACTGAAATAATTTTGATATTTTGGTTTATATTTATATTTGAGTTCTTAAATAAGTAGTTGAAAAACTTTGTTGCTTTAGTTAAAACTATCATTGTTGGGGAGATATTCAGATAATGGTTCACATATCATTTTTCTACTACAAAAGAAGAATATCCTAGAAGTAATTCTTTGTCAAGGACTGGAATACTTTTTCTCTTGAGTCAAAAATAATGTTTTGAGATTTTTTTTTTTCAGCTTTTCTTAGTAAAGAGAAATGTATTTACTTCAACAGGCAGATCTGTTTTCAGATCAGTTGAGGAATCCAGTATTTTGAGAAAATGTTGTTGTTTTTTTCACTCCATGTGTTTTATGCTACTTTATCAATGTGTAGCAAATAGTTAATATGTCGTACTCTCATTATTGGTTACAGAACTTCAAATCATCAAAACGGTAACATGAAAAAGTTTACAGATGTATTTGTTGTTGTCAGGATGTTGTGTTGCTAGGCTTAAGTACTATCATACTAGCTGTTTCTTAGTAGATAAATCAACAAGTCCATTTGTAATTTAATTCCTTTTTGTATTAAATATATTACTCAAGAACACTTACCTCAGAACATATGCCCTGACATTACTGTTTCCTGGACACTTACACCATGAAAAATTGGTACAAGTTACTAATTTATCAGATGACTTACAGTCTTTTTTTAAGGTACTTTTCTAAGTTGAATTTTTTAAATATTCTGCAACTACTGTCTGCTAATATTTCAGCATGAATAGGTTTAATTTGACACAACTGACTTGCAGAGTTTATATACTTGCAGTAAAAGTGTCATCCAAAGCTTAAAATCTTTTCAGATAACATCATTTGTTCTTCTATTGCCCATAGTATTTGTAAATATAATTGACTGACTTTGGTCACAGGAGAAACTTGAAAGATGTTGAATAAATATTGGTAGCTGCTGATAACAGTGTTTTCTCCAGCTAGCTGAAGTTTGTACATTTTTTTTATTCAGTATTATGCCAAGTTTCAGAAATAGACATGAATTAACTAAGGACTTTTTTTTCCTATTAAAATATTTTTTTCTTCTTCTGGAAAATGTTAGTTTCCCTTTTTACCTGTGGCATATTAACTTTTAGAGTGATTTTATAATTTGATGAGTCCTTGCTATCTTTAACTGTCTTTTCTAGGGCTTGGTATCCTATGCTGCCATGAATTTTTTAATCTCTATTTTATATATACCATCAAAATGAATCTTCTAGATTTAAGCAGCTGGTGCATCTTGTTGGACATTGACAATACTCTGCTATTTCCAGGTTTTGATGCATTTTTGACAACTATACTTACGCCTAATTTGTAACATAGAAAAATATTTAAATTTTGAATCAGTGTCAGAAATGGCCATACATGACTGTTAGCAGGAAAAAGCCATGAAATTTCATCAACCATTATAAAGGGTTTAGAAATGAAGGGACTTACTTCCCATTTTAAAAATACTTGACAATTCAGAAATGTAAATAAATGACCAGAGATCGATTTTCATTGATTGGGGAAATACACATAAATAATTCTTAACAGTGAAAGTCTTCACAAACTAATTTTAAGTATTTCTGCAAGTTTCATCTAAGGCTTTATTTCCTTTCATGTTCCACCTTTAAAATCATGTGTTTCCTGTATTCTCTTAGGTTTCACCTTATTATTCACCTTATTATTTTTTTTTAGCTATGTTCCTACTAGTTTATTTTAGTTTCAAACACTAATCATCTTACCAATATTAAGATAGATACACTTTGCTATCTATTGCTTGACATGTTGGGTCAAGAGAAAGAAAAATATATCTCCTAGTCAAAGTGTGATGGCTTTAATGATAGGGAAAGGTGTAGCCTCTCTATCTTGATAAAGAGGCAGAAGCGTTCAGTTGTCCACAGCTAGGTAGGTCTGAAATGCCGTATGATGTCCACTGGTACTCTAGCTGATACTGTGACTCGTCTGTCAGCCCTGCAGGTACCTCCAATGCTGAAGCACTTCTAGTGGTGTGGGATACCTGCTGGTGCATCGCTGAAGCACTCCTTTATATGTGTTGACTGGAGGATATTAGGCATCTATTTAATCTGTAGCCATCTACATGGCAACTTCTCTCTGTGTGTAATTTAAAAGATGAACCTTAGTCTGAAATACCTAAATCAAAAGATAAAAGGCAAAAGCTACTTTTTCTCATTGTTTACCTAGGTTCCTAACGTGAGGACACATCCATGCATTTTAAACTGCTTTTAGAAAGATGAGGGGTTCTCCAGCATATCCTTCTCTAGAATCTCCTCTTCCCAAGAAAATAAATATTATTATATTACAAAGATATTAGAGTTTGGGTCATGATTAAAGAAGGTAAATACTGTACATCTTGGTTAGTATCAGGGACAGGGAGTTATCTAGCAAAAAAAAATATCTTAAAGAGTCTATTTAGACAGAGACACTTGTAGTTTGAGTATGAAAATATCATTAAAGCCATCACACTTCAACTAGGAGATATATTTTTCTTTCTCTTGACCCAACATGTCAAGCAATAGATAGCAAAGTGTATCTATCTTAATATTGCTAAGATGATTAGTGTTTGAAACTAAGTTGAGTTATCTAGCAAAAATAATATCTTAAAGAGTCTATTTAGACAGAGACACTTGTAGTTTGAGTATGAAAATAGAAGTGAATATATATGAACAGTGTGTTACCCTATGAAAACTTTTTAAATACTTGATTTTCAGGTGGCTGCATTATTCTTGGGAAATAAATATTGATCCTAATGCAACCAAGTCACATTAAAGATTTTAGGACTATGTGATGAAATTTCACTTTTAGGGAGAGTAAAGAGGAAAAAGTAGGATTTATTTAGAAATATGTACATTGTACTCTTAAAAAAAAAAAAAAGGTTTCTAAGTGTACAACACAGATTAGCAGCAGTGTTAAAATATAAGTACATCATAAGCTCAGTGAGACATATTTACATAGCTGTACATGCATGCCCTTATTTTTGTAGATAAAACAAGGAGTTGAAAAAAGCTATAAAGTGCCTAAGGCTCTCACATTATTATGAATTTGAGGAGAACAAAGTGGTTTGCTGAGGACACCTGTCCTGCTCTTTCTGAGCAGAATCGTAACTCTTAAGCACAGAAGAGAGAGTAGATCCTAACAAATCTCAAAAGAATTTGGTTCAATAGAGCATAGGAGAGAAGAAGCACATGTCCAAGACATCTCATTTCAATTTACCACTGCAAAGGTTATTTACTCTTAATTGGCTTCCACAGCAAATAGCTTTACCTGCTACACTGGTCAACCTACTACAAAGCCAAGACTGAGGATCATCTTTGCCAGCTACAAATGACTTCAGACAAAATCTAGTCATAATGAGTTGTTTTATGTCCTGTTTCAACAGAAAGACCATGTTGAAACAATATTTTGTCTCTAATTTCTCAAGAACTGAGGTTCCATGATGATGTCAAAGGAAGAGTGCTTTTCATATTTTTTTTCCAAAGCACCACACAATACACAAATAAATTTCATTCAAACCAGAAAGGATGCTGCATTAAGAACTGCCCTAAATACTGACATCAT
Organism: Cuculus canorus; assembly: GCF_017976375.1. Classification (NCBI taxonomy): domain Eukaryota; kingdom Metazoa; phylum Chordata; class Aves; order Cuculiformes; family Cuculidae; genus Cuculus; species Cuculus canorus. The sequence goes on from NC_071401.1 coordinate 58,382,414, forward strand.
GAACATGCTGATTTTTCAAAGACATTTGTGAAGGCTTTGCTAAAACATTTTCTTCAGTGTCAGGAAACAAAAGACCTTGTGCAGCACTTTGAAATATAAGGGTTTAAAGTTCCACCTGGCACTTTAAAGAGTAAAGAGAGGGCTAATAGATGTGCTCAGATTTTGTTTCTTCATCTGGTTTTACTTTGTATATCTCTTCTTTTCAATATATTGGGTAGATTAGACTGCACGAGTAGGAGGAAAGAAGTACGTCTTTGTGACTCCAGGGATGTATCTTCTGATGTATACTGACAGGTTACAGTGTGTCATTTACCCTGTGTAATTAGATGGATGTGTTGTATGTGTGAGAGTGAGCTTTTACTGCAGAGAATGAGGAGTGTGCCTCTCTATACTGTCAAAGTAACAAATACCAAAAGTCACTGTCAACCTTCTCAAGACTTCACATAATGTTTATTGCGTGTATGCAATAAAAGCAAAAGTGTAATATGAGCCTCTTCCGCTATGCAGTGCATGGAGGTATATGCAAAGAATTTTTCAGGTATGAAAATATCAGAATCTGAAAAATCTGAATTTTAGTACACTTTCTGATACCATATGCCTAAACTTCTAGATCAAAAGCCATGGAAGTTAATAGCAGTCTTCACAATGTTTACAGAAGATAAACTACCAGGTCTATCATACATCTGTACACTTTATATGTACAGTATGTACAGAAATTAACTGATTCTTAAAACAAGAGGGTCTTTCTAATTACTGAACTATTACAGAATACATTGCAGTCAGTCTGAAGACTCCTATCACTTCAATGAAAAATGAACAAGATCCTTAAGTGGTAGAGATAGAGGAAAAAACAGTGACTATCAAGACTGTAAAAATATTTTATATGTGCAAATTATACTCCATACTACAGTAGATGCTCAGACTAATCAATACTGTTAGCCAATAAATTACCTTTTGAATCACTTGGGAAATATGAAGAGTATGCTTTTTGCCTGTTTTCAGTCTATTTTTTATCTACAATTTATACCAGTCTCATTTAAGTGAGGTTAAATTCATGCTTTTTTTCCACCATAGAAACCTACATTTTAATGTTTTTTGTTGTTTGCATGTAATTAGTAATATTACATATTTTTAATTTTATAGTGCTTACTAATAACTGAATTATTCTGTTAACAAGACTTCATTTTATTATATGTACTGTCCTGGGCAAGTATTCTTTTTATTTATTTCATTTTCATTATCATATATAGTCTAGAATGATTTTTATATACAACTATGCACTTTTGTTTTAAAACCTTAGCCCATGGATGAATATGAATAAATAATGTACAGAAGACTTTCTCTTTTTTATAACACATAATAAGAAAAAAATCCAAAAAAACAAGAAAACACCAACACCTGCATGGAAGTGATTAGATATTTAGAGAATTTTTTAAGCTTGTCACGAATGAGTATTTTGTATAAAATCTATATTCAGTGAGACTTAACAGACTTTGATGCAATCACTATTATTTACTATATGGAAGAAACATACAGAGAAAGATCAGGTTGTATGTGTTTATAGCTAAAGGATTATACATGCACACACAATCCTCTGTGTCACTTAGATAAGATTTTAAAGTTTCATCATGCCTGTGTCCAATTCAATTACCTTCTATCCTGGCATACAGTGTTTACTCTAAATTTGGAATCTGAAGTTTCAGGAAGCAGACTGTCAGGCATCCCATTTTATAAAATAAATAGCTTAATAGAGGGGTACAGCAGCATGGTCAGCTCCCCAGAGAGGGAACCTACATGAACAAAGAAATCCTTGGGTAACTACAGCCTTACAGACTATTTACTCATCCCTCATGCAATGGTTTGATCCAATGGCAATATTTGGGTCTAGGGTCCTCTTGCTTCTCATTGGATTCCTTCACATCTTTCAGACAGATTTTTATCTTCTCTAGTGGCAGCTGTTGTTGATGGTCTGCATCCTTGAAACCTCTGTATCTTCTGTTTTTACTGACTCTGGAGGTCCTGTTTTGACTAAGTAGAAAGTTCGGAAAATTTCCAGTGGAAATTTAGAGTTTATGACCTCATGTTTCAGCAAGACTGGCTACTTATACCAGGAAAGCAAAGCAAACAGATTTACAAATCACACAAAATTATAACTCTAAATTATTTAGTCTACTTAAAATGTTATATTTTTAAGCTAAACACTAATGTCTGCTAAAGAATAGAGATGCCTGGTGTGCAGTCCAGTTGCTGTCCAGGAAGGATTTAAATGGGGCTCACCAGTGATCTGTTGTTGATAAAAGATCTCATCGCTTTGAGGGGCACCCTCGAGAGCCGTCCCAGTGCAGGGGGAAACCATCGTCATGCAGTCACGCTACATAGCAGGCAGTCCTCAAAGAAGGCTTACTTAGGTTGTCAATTTTATAGGATATAAGTGATTGACTTGTAGTCAAATTACATACAATAAGAGAGATATGCGCAAGGTTCCTTTTAGACACAGCTTAACAGTGTTCATCATGTTGCTCTGCTCCTTGTGGCTTTCCTTGAGGAGTTCCTGGCCCAGCCATGGCTCAGAATTTTACCTCCTGTGGAGCCTGAACCAGAATGCTGCTGGTTTGTGTGTGGGTCAAGTGCATCTCTCACAAAGAAATTTTATACATTTTCAAAGAATAAAGAAACTAGAAATTGCAGGATCTTTATTCTAATATAACATTCACTTCCTTACCATAAGCATCAATACTATACATTACAATAAACTTTCCTTGGATTGGCTATGTCACATATAAGTTGCCACTAAATGAAAATTGTAGATCGCTCTTAAAGGAAGTAAAACATTGATGTTTCCGAAATTTAGAAAGAGGGAGAAATTAATTTATAAATGCAGAATAACCATAGGGAAGTATACGAATATAAAGCATGATTTAGAGTGTGACCACACTTCACCATGAACTAGGACGTCGCTAACATTGAGGGAAGATGAGGTATAAAATAAAATTTTTAAAATATATTCTGAACGCCATATTAAAGCAGTTGACAGTGAGCATTATTTGAGAGTAAAACCGCAGCCAGAAGCATGACACACAATGCTAAAATAAAATGGTGGCTGCCTAGTACGTATTCATAATTCTACAGAGACCGAAGCTACTAGTTTGTATCCGTCTAAAACAAAAATTACCCCTAGATAACCATCTTTTCATCCTTTTCTTTCATTTATCATATAGAGTAAATTTGCAAAAATAAACATGAAATTAATTTTGGACAGAGTTTAGTGTATTTTGAGTTAGCAATGTTTTTAAAATGAAAACAACTTGAAAACTGTCAAAAATATGTATCTTGCTTTTATAGCTGTTTTTCCTCTCATGTTTGAAATCAATAGCAATGGAATCTATGACTATTAATGTTTATCCCTAGGTTTCCAAGGTATTTCTGAAATATTTTCTTCTTTATGAACGCTGTGGTTACATAACTATGTGGTTACCTAACTTTTTATGTTTACCTAACTTTCTTTGGTTATCTATCTGACAACTTACTTAAACATTTAGCATAGAAAGACATTTTATAAATTTCCTGCTGGTACGGCTAGTTTAATTTCCACAGAATTAAAATTTAATGTGCATTGATCTGAGGGTGTAAAACTTTTTTTTTAAATGCAAATATACAAAATGCTTATTTGAATAGCTGAGTTACATGCATAGAATAATCACGTGCAGAAATAGGAGACAATAGTTGGTGATATTCTCTGTTATATAGAGAGCATATCTGAACTTCAGCATGCACTGGAGTTTTTCCAGTACCGAGGTAACACAAGGTACCTAGCAAAGCATCTCTATAGCTAGAAATTAGTTATTCATTAAAGGTGGTTGGAAGGGGTGAAGTTAGCGTTCAAACTGGTAACATAAACCCGCAGTCCTGTCTCTGAAATGTGGTACCAGCATATGTAAAAACTCTTTCCATTCATGAAAGTCTTCCCTCTAGTTAGAAAATTAACTGAGCACAGCTCACTTTTTCTTCAGAATATGATACAAAATACTCATGAAGGTACATATTGTACCTACAATTTTTTATTCATTTGTTTGTTTAGAGATTTTACCTCAAAAATGGGAAACCTGGACTTGTTCCTGAATTCAAGTTACTGGAATTCAGGATCATATCTTTTAGCCTAAACAGAAAAGCTGTCCATTTCACTATACATTAATCACTGCATAAGAAACTGTAAAACCAATAGAGTCACATGGAGATTAATCACGAAGAAATATTACTCTGGAGCATGCAAGCCTGTGGAAAGATAAAAACAAGTTTCTAGTCACTGCTCCCAGAGTATGCAGCCTTGTCTTTACCAATGGTGTGTTAGTCACTGAATTAAAGAGGAAATAGCAATGAAGTCTGCTACTTGCTCGACATCATAATTTATGTGTTTTGATGAAAATGACATGTTTTTTGTCTTATTTCAGTTTTTGTTTCACAGCTAACAAATAAGGCAACTCTTATGGGCCAATCTAGAATTGAATAGCCTGGGTACAGTATTGAGACCTGTTGATTTACCACTCTAAATAAATGTAACACGTTGTAAAAGGTAAGTACTTTTTAGACTAGACAGCTACTGGAATGAGAACTTTCTGGATCACTTATTTGGGTATATACATCTAAATTTATTAATTTTCTGTATAAGGATCTAAAATATTAATTTTGTTATCAGGCAGGTTTAGTCCACCTTTGTGTCTTATACCTTTGACAGTATCCATAAGATCTGATTTGTAATATTTACATATAGTTTCTTGGGATTTATAGACATTCTGTGGTTTCCTCTGAACTATAATACCAACAGAGAAACTAAAGCCTCCTCCAACATTTGAGCACAACTTTAAAAGTCTAGAAATGTATTCACCCATACAAATATCTTCAGCAAACAAGACAATTGGATATATGGTTCTATTTTTTCCCATATAATAAGGCATTACAATATATGTGTTGCGATATCAAATCATTCCACATTACTCATGAGGAAATTGATGAAAGTATTTACTTTTTCACTCCAGTGTAAAGTGAGAATTTTAATAATTCAGTGTTATATGTGATTTTGTGGGAAGAGAAAGCACGTGTCTTTTAAAGATATAGAAGTTCCCTGTAATCAGACCATATTGTTAGTCTGATCTTATGGGTATCCTAAATACACTTCTCACTGGTCTCATTGGGAGAACCACATGCAGAGAAAAAGGGGGATAGACTCTTATTATTTACCAGGTCTCTCATTTATCTTAAGACTTTTATCAAGATGTGGGTACTGTACTATATCTAGCTGAGTATAGATAAATGCCATTTATTTACATACCTTTATATAGCTGAAGAAATTTATTTTCCTTCCTAAATTCATATCCAAATGTTGCTTGCCAATATATGAATTTAGTACAGTCTGCATTACCACAAGTGACTTTTTCCTGACACAGTGGAAGTGATACCTCACACCTAATTATTTCATCTTTTCTCTGTTTGTTTCTACTTCCCAGTTTCATAATTTGTTTTGCTTCTTATTTCTTCATTCTTTTTCTTTTGTGTGATGTGGAGATACTCCTTTTTGTTGTCTTGCCATATTGCAAAGTCCGCATTTGCTACATAATTCTTTCCTATTACTGAATTGCACTTGTTATTTTTAAAGTATTTTTGTCTACAAGGCACATTTAATCACATTAAATGTAAATGTAAATGTAAATATAAATGTAAATATAAATATAAATACAAATATAAATATAAATACAAATATGCTTACCTACTCTTATACCTGGAAATATTAAATCTTAGGACAACATACCTGATAAATATTGAAAGATTCCTAGCTATTAAATAATATTTTCTTGAAAATAACTCAGTAGGTTCTAGAAAAGTTTTATGCCAAAGTTCAGTTTTCCTTGAATTTTTATATAACTTACAGTATGATGCTATTGACAGTAAAAGACTTCTTACTGGGGTTCTTTGCTTTTACTTTGCTGTTATTACCTTTCAGGGGTAATTGTGAGACTCTGATATACCATTCAGCTTTACCAAAGCCCAAGCATCTCACATAATGAGCAAAGTATGCCATGCACTCACCTGCATTTCTGTTTGGACTTCCCACACAGGAATGTAGGATTCAGGTTTGACTGTGATGGCTATACAAGTTCAATATGCACTGCATATATATTAATGCAGTTGTTTTCAATTTACTTTTTATAAATTAATTTGTAATTGTAAAAGTAGTTTCTCAGCAGAACGATATATTTAATTTTTTTCACTCTACAGCCTTCCGGAGCATAACATGTGTCTTCTCAGCATAAGCAAAAGGAATATATTTTTTAAACCTGATTGCCTAAGAGTAGGCATCATCACACCATGTTCAGGTATTCAAGGTAATGGCCTGATTTTCTGAGATGGTAATACTAATGGACACTGCAAATGCATATCAGGCAGTAATGACAGGAGTTTTTTATGCATTCTTTTATTGTTGTGACATAGAAATATTTCTATTTTAAATTTATTTCTGTGATTTTAAGATCAAACCCATCATTCTGAAAACAGAAAAGTAAATACTTTTCTTGTTAGGTCTGGGAGTAGAGAGAGTAATTTTAGAAAGACAAAAACTTGGTTTGAAAGCTAAGGATATCTGCTGCCTTCTTTCTCTTTTAATGCCCTCTTCTTCCTTTCAGCGTTTACAAGCTATTAAATTTTTCTTTCTGCAGTCTGCACATCTCCTATCCATTCACCCGCATTTTCTGGTGTCATTTCAGCAGTTTCAAAAGCAGGGCCAGAAAAACAGCTTGGACATGTGCCAGTTCTCTTTCACAACAGAACAAAGCCACTCAAAACTCACCTGCAAGCAGGTACCTTAGCAGAAGTGTTGACAGATCCTTAGGCACCTCTTGAGGCCAAGAAGTACCAATAGCATTGTTATTCTTTTCGTGAAATAGAAGTATGATGTATCACAGTTGTTTTAAATGATACCAGAGAAGTATTGTCTCAATGTAGCACCGGGTGACCACTAATCATGCTCACAGCACGTGGGTCTAGTCAATGCTTAAGAGAGATGAAAGAGTTCTGTAATGTTGTTGTTGTTTTATGTATATATTTTCCCTAGTAATGTTGACTTATTTCTGGATATTATTAAAAAAATACACTGCTAGCCTGTCAGACAGACAGACAGACTGCACACTCGTACACATGCACCAACAGAAACACCTACCTTAGATAGGTTGCATGTAGAAACCATACATTATATAACGCTCTTTTTTTCCCCCCTGCAACTGTGACAACATTTGAAAAAATTTGATTCAATACTCATTACAAATGGCAGACAACCCTGCAGGTCTCTCCTTCTGCAGAGCTTCATACCAGGGGTACCATTGGTCTGAATGAATCTGTACTCACCAGAGTATATAATTCTCATAAAACCATAAAACTAGCAACATATGTAACACAACATTGATCTGGCTAGTTTACAAAATAGACAGATGTCATGAGGGGCATATATATCTTTAAAGCCAAAACAACTTTATGAATATCTAATATGACTTATTTCACATCAACAAAGAACTTCATCCTTTCATTGTATCCTAATGAGGTGATTCTGTTAGACCAGAAAGTTTAATATAGCATCAGGATCTCACAGCATGAAGAACACCATAGATTCACACAGTAATTTATGTTTTATTCTTATACCATACAGCCACAGCAGATGGCTGAATAAAAGCTCTACAGTACTCACAACAACATTTTATCAATTTTCCTTAATTAAGAAAATTTAAAGTATCACCAGAATATTGAAGCAAAAATTTTTACTTTTTAAAATAGTCACAAATGGTAATCACTTCAATGGGCATGAATCATGGCAAATCCAATATGTGCCTCTTTATCTTTGGTGACTGTAGAGGAAAGTTCCTAAATTTACAGAAGACACCTGTTAATAAAATTAAATATTCACCTCAATGTTGCAATTAAATAAAAAGAATGAAGAACTTTAGAAATTCATCATTATCTATATGTTATGGAGGTAATTGTGTGTTATAAAAACTGGTTTATCAGCTAATATCTAAATAAAAAAACTAGTAATTTGAAGTTACATTCAGAAGTGATTTAAGCCAATGCTGTGATATTGCTCTGAAATGGATTTGGATTAATTGTGTGGTTTATTTTGGGGTCACAAATGTTAGGACAGTAGGTTCCAGCTGAGGAGTGTAGTGAGATCTTCTTAAGCTGTTTGACATTAATTGCTAAGATTATATTATTATTTTCCCCATCAAATTCCTCCTGCTGTCCTTATTATGAAGATTGTTGGCCAAAAATTCATGCAAAATAATTAAGTACTTTCTAACTATATCTTTTTCTCAAGGTACATGTAGCTTTTCCAAACAGTATCATCCCAGAAACTTTTTACCCTCCAATCTACTTTTGTATTTTGTCACATATTCCCTAAAACATTATTTAAAAAGCTGTTGCTTTACAGAGAAGCCTCAGATAAATGGAAATTAACTTCCCTTGCATATGCTAAGTAAAAGTAGCAGAAGAACAAAAAGTCATGCATGGCTGATGCTGAAGTGGAACACAGATCTATTTGATGCTTAACACATTGGCAACAATTTTTCAGTTGTTCATTCTGTTACTCCTGTACTGCTGCTGAGGTCCATGGGTGTTCATGTCTTCCTGCATATATTCCAGTCTTGTTAGTAAGTATTATCCAAGTGTAGTTTTACCTTATGCAGCCACATACTATAATATTATATAATTTTTCATGGTTTTCAAAAATTGTTGGAAGATGCTTGGGTGGATTTCTTTTCTTTCCCTAGGCATGAATGGACTTCTATACCCCACCATTCAATTATGACAAAAAAAAAACAACCTCTACTGATGATGAGAAATTCAGATGGGTAAATTAGAGTTTCTCCTTGCCATTTTCATGTTAAATGACTTGTAATTGGAGTTTTGGAAATAAGAGGCTACATGTGCATTTGCACATACAAACAAAAAAAAAAAAACAGAGAAAAGACAGAGTAGTTTAATATTCAGCAATGGAGAAAAAGGTTTTGGGGAGTTTTAAGACTACAGAAGTTTTAGATTTTAGGAAAAAATCTGTGGTTTGGTAGTTTAATTTTCAGTAGCTACAGTGAAAACACTATTCTTGAAAATATGCATCTTCATATCCCTTCTGATGCAGTTATTCTCTGTCTGGCTTCTGCAGAGTTTGAGATTGAAAGCTGAACTCTCAGCAAGACCCTGTGGCAGCCTCGGTAGTCATGTAAAGAGTAATCCCCACAATAAAGAAGAACTAAACTTACTAGTTTGTTTGTTTTCATAACAAGAAATGAAGAAAAATACATATCCATGGAGAGTGAAACTTTCTATAAATAGAAATATATATTTTCTTGCATATAGTATACAAATATTAGTTAAAGGAAGCATTTAAGTGGCCAACATATTTCTACAGCTAGGTTTGTGTTTGAAACAACTTGTATGAGCAAGATAATTGTTTTCTTAACTTTCAAGAATATTTCTGTATGAAAGCTCAGACTTTTTATGAAAATGGATGTCTTAAAAATATAACAGCAAAACTGCGGTGAATTGCTGTACCTGTCAGATAGAAAATCGGTCGACCACAACTCAAATAGCTAATTGCCAGAAATATGGTGTTGCTAGTGACAAAAGTGATGTGGCTGTACAACAGAAAACTGTATCTGGTGTTTTTAATAACATGCAAAAGAGATGCAAATCACTTTTTATGTGTGTAATGCTGTCTAGATTGTAGGCACAATGTGCAGTGACAGATAATATCCTTTCTGATACTTTCCTTCCTCATAAATCTGTTACTGTCCCAAAACTGGAAATAAAGAAAAATCTGTTACAAAGAGGCATTGGAGTGGAGAATTCCTGAGAATATGGGGTTTTGCCTACTTGTATGCTGTGGATGACAGATTACTGCAAATATGTGAGGAGGTTCAGGGAAGATTAGAGGATGATTTTCTCTTTCCAGTCTTTTTTTTTTCTTGTGGATGCTGACTGACTTGACTGGTTGTGAAGGGAATACATTCTGCTAAGGGACAACATGTGATTGGCTTAATCAGTTGTAATTTAACATCTGAAAGTTAGACATCTAAAATATGAGCCAGGCATTTTAGGATCTCTTTATAGTTAATGGAGAAAAATAGGCTCCTCTAGGGATATTCATCTTTTCTATCTTATGATGAGATTAATGACTCTCTAGAGGTGCCTGTTCCTTTCCATTAGCTATAAAGGGAACAACCACAGTGATAGTACTCCCTAGGATATGGTGGGGATATTTTACTCTAACCAGGCATTCTCCTTGGAGTGCAAAACTTGCGATCATTTTTTCTCAAGGCTCAGTATACTTAAGCTCATGTTTGAGTTTGTTGAGACAACACTCACTAAATGATTTTTTGCAAGTAAAACTGGGAACAAAGTTTCATTGTTTCAAAGCATCTCGGTAAAGTAAGAACAACAGTTATATCCCAGTGCTAGTCGTAACTGGAACACACACAAAGAAATATTTTGGTTTAAATTACAGTTCAGCTTCTACATATATAAATGGAAAATAGGATATCATATCTGCTTGATGCAGAATAGTCCGGCTACTTCTTACACTCTGATACTTCATATAGTTCAAATGGACAGGATATTTGTCTTGGCCAGTGGCAATGCCCAGTAATGGGGCATGGATATATTTGCATGATTTTTCATGAGCAAACATAAACATGCACTACTTATGCTTCTAATTGCTCTGTAGTTCAGGTTTGTTCCAGAAGCTGCATGTCTGTGTTATTGTGACACTGTGTACCAGTACAACCAACATTCCTTCCTTTTCAGAGTGCTCCTGCAACACTGTGCAATAGCTCAGGCAGGGTGATGCACTGATGGTCCTACATGGCTTCAGGGTGTCTCAGGACAACAACAGGCCAGGAAAACCTGTACCTGCCTGTAGTTAGTTGTAGCCACATGCCTCAGTTACTGTTGAGTTAAAGTTAGCTACTACTTGTAAATATGAAATTCAATTCCTGAATTTAGCTCACTGCCTTCTGAGGACAGAGTATACAGCCATTCTGTAGATCTTATATTTAGTTTCAAATTTTTCCCAGAAGTCTTATTTTTGCCTTGATAACATTGCAGAAGATCTTCCTTCTTGGCAAGAATAAGCAACCTCAACCTGTCCAAAAGCACTCAGCATCTGGTGTGACCTTCATGTTCTTCTAAATAGAGACTATCCTTCCTTTAAATAGAATAAGTAGACTGATGCTTAGAATTAAGAATGAGCGAAGAGGAAAAGAAAACGAAACCAATCAAACCTGTATATTTCCTTCACCAGCCTGGGGAATTCAAACTCTTACAACTCACCTTCAGGGAGAGTTTTCTGGGCACAACCCCACTGATTCTTGCATCTGAGGGGTAAAGGGGCTGCAGTGCACATGCCAGGGACCAGAAACAACTTAAAATGCAGTCTGCAACCTGCTTCTTGATGTCCTTGTTTCTGAGGACACCTTAAATCTCATTGAGGAGCAGACTGTGCTGGATGAATTTTTTCAGCAGCTCACTGCCAATTCACTGGGGCTTTTTATGCTCAGGGCTCCCTCCTTGTCACACAATAAGAGAAGTCTAGAACTAAAGCAGAGACATATTTTGTCACTCGACTGGCAACTTCCAGCTTTGTGATGGGAATGCGCATGGCTCCCTAGGCCTCCGAGGCTTTTCTATTTGAAATACTAGAAATATCTAGGATAGTCAATGTCAAATTCTCCTAATACATTAAATAAGAATCTCAACACTTTATGCAAGATATAGGTAGGACTGCAGGGTGTAGCATCAAAATACAGATGCTTCTGCAGGTACCTTGTAGTTGCCCTATTTTTCAGCAGTTTTCATGTAGATAGGTTTTACAGCTTTCACAGAATTACTCCTTCTGTAAAAACATGAAATATTCACCTTTGCAAAGGAAGTGTAGGATATAGCGAAAGGAAATGAGTATCTCATAGTTTTAAATCTAGCTCTCCATGAGGCGATAAAAATTAATATGTATTCCAAAATCCTGTTGAATAGTATATGTTTCTTAAACATAGTACTGTAATTAGGGTGGTTCCTTTGCCTAAAAAAAACCCTGTGTATGTGCTTTGATTATGGATAACTGCGCATTCAGATTTATGAAATTGTAGGTCACTGAGGTCCTGCTACTCTGTGTCTAAAGGAAGGATGATTTAACAGAATCCATTAAGGTCAATTAAAATATGCATTCTAATCTAATATACAGTGAAGAAATTATTAAATATTTTCTTCAAGATCATTGGTAAAATCAACTAAATTAAGAATTTCTTATTCTTACCAGGCATGCAATTTTATTTGCAAAAACAGATTGTCAGATGTGCTTGCCTGATAAACTGGGGCCTGGTTATCTGGATTTAACAATGCTGGAAAATCCTTTAAAATATTTTGATTTACCAAGGTTTTGAAGTATAATTTCAATTGAATCAAATGTATTTGCATTACACAGAGACAAAATTTTACTAATGAAAGGGCCAAAAGTGACCTGCAGTGAAGAGATACACTGATCCAGACAATCCTTTTATCATACTGCCACTATTGGCAGCAGCACGTTGAGTGTGGTTTTATTTTGAATTCATTTGAAGTAGTGAGGGTCTGCATTGTTCCAATTCATTTAAAAGAAGCTTAGTTCCATTCTTCTCGTTTATCATTCATGCAGCAGGGCCTGTAGATGTCTAATCTAGTATTTATCACACTATCTTCCTTGGCCTGTATTAAGAAAATGAGAGCCAGTTTTCAAAAAGGGATGAAGCAAGAAACATTCTTTTAATCTGCCTGATCTGAATTTTCCACTCTGTAGAGCAAAGGGGAGGGGCGGGGAAGGGGGATGGGAAAGACAGCAGGACAGGCAAGAAAAAAGAAAAAAAAAAGAAAAAAAAATTTCATTTCTTCATTGAGTGATTGTTTGAGAGCCTTCGAATCTACAGTATTAAACAGTTTATTTTATAGCATATAATAGCTTTTTAAGACTAGTTCAGTATTTCTACTATTGTAGCAGTGAATAGTCACAAAACATTTTGCAGCTTTCTGGCACCTGCGTGAAGCTGTGACTTATGAATATGCTAATGAGACTGCAACCAGAACTGGCTTGAATTCAGCACTTGCACACAATTAGCGCTCAGGCTACCAGCACTGCTAGAAGGTTGACTACAGAAAGTAATATTAAGATTGATAATTCAGTATAACGCATTTTCTTTAAAGCAGAGACTTTAAAAATAACAGCTTACAGTTACACTGTGTGAGCACAGGGAAACTTTCAGGTTTCTTTCTAAAATTCTGGAACGTAATGATTCAGTTTAAATTCTTGACATTGCAAAAGTTGATTCTTTAGCATGTTACATATTTTAAAAGCAGAAAAAAAGACACATACTAATAATGGATAACCTACTTATTAATGTCTAGTCTGCATCTCCTGCATAATATCCATGTGCCTGTTAGCTTTGCACACTGAATAGCAGCTCCCTGAAGTGCATACAAAAAATGTCTTCTATATAAGATCGGGAATTTATACCTTTAACATTAGGAGAAATACTGTCTACAAACCAGTCATATGAACTGGACACCAAGATTGTGAGAAAATATTCCCACTTACTGCAAGTTTCTAGAGTTAAAACATTTAAAAAATGGCCTTAGACTTAGAAATATGAATATCCATTCCAAAAGTATAAGTTGCCATGATTTATAGTGCCAGTATATATTTCAAAAATAAAACCAAAAATTTTCAGGTGAACATCACTAGATTCTACTTATATTATTAAATGAGACGTGAAAATATTCTGTACTTTCTATTTTTAATAACTGATATTAGAGACAGACATTTGAAATTAACTTGGTTTACATATCTGGGCAGATCCTAAGACTCAAGGTATTTAGAAACTAATTAATACATATATAAAAAATTGTAGGATAGCTTTAGATGTACAGCTATTTTTAAGTGTGTCACTAATAATTATTTATTTGATTTGATTTGATTTTGATAATGTTATTATAGGTTAAAAATGAACATGGATTTACCTAGACAATGAGAACTGATATCAAGATATCCACTAGGTGGTATTTGCTTTGACAGGCAACTTATTAACAGAAAATAAACAGGCACAAATAATTTCCAACAATTCTTATTGTTTTGAGTTCTGGACATCTTCTGTTCCAAAGCAAGTATTTTATCAGAACTGTATGATATACCACACTAAAAGGATACTCATATGAGCTTTCTTATTCACTGAAAATTTAACAGAATGCAGCGCTGTTGTACAGAACAGTTGTACTAAACATCATGTTAATGCTTCCACTTACATATTTTTTCCCATTACATGCATGGGGAATTTTCAAAATTACATTTCTTAGGCTCAAATCCCTTATGATACATATTCTTTTTAAAATCTGATTTGCTCTCTTCAGTTCTACTTATATTACGTGGCAGATGGTTTATTTCAGTGTGTACCACTAGAAACAAAAAACCTCACTTTTAAGAAATGCTTTGAGACTGACATTACTCTGTAGATGTCATGGTCGTTGTAAACAAAGGAAATATTCATATTAGAGAAAAACACTTTTGCACCTTTTCTATACTTATAAATGTTTATTCAGAAGTCTGATCTCCCTAGTTTTAAATCTGAAAATATACATTATGTCAGAAGGAGAGAACATTTGATTTATTTCATTCAGAAGATGCAAGTCAATCAGATCTACCAGAAAACACTCTCCAATACCCCTTTTAAGTGGTTGGGTTCCCAGCTAAAACTGGTCTACACAACGTAAGAGTTAATTTCGGACAATAGAAGCATATCTTAGTACTCTGGGACAGGAGAAGTATTTTTGTTCCAACCCAAATTTGCACTGAGAATGTATTGTTTCAGTAGTCATTATTTTACTATGAAGTGTACGTAAACCCTTGACATTTGCAGGTATTCAAATCATAGACACATAGAATAATTTAGATTGGAAAAAAACCTTTAAGATTATCAAGTCCAGCTAGTAAACTAACATTATCTAGGCCAAAATTAAACCATGTCCCCAAGTGCCATGCCTACATGTCTTTTAAATGCTCTAGGGGGTGGTGACACAACCACTTCCCTGGGCAGCCTGTTCCAACGCTTGGTAACCCTTTTGTGTGAAGAAATTTTTCATAATATCCAATCTACAGCTAACCTAGCATAACTTGAGGTCGTTGTCTCTTGCCCTATCACTTTAATTTATCTTTAAATATCTTTAATCTTTAAAATTTCCCACTTGAAGGATGTCCAGCCTTTCTGGAATCCCTTCAGGATTTCCTTCCTAGCGACTCTATCAACCAGTATCCTAAACAGGCCAAAGTTTGTCCACTGAAAGTTCAAGGTAGCTGTTCTACTCTACCTCCTCCGCCTGCCTTACTTTTCCAAGAACAGAAAAGTCTGTCATGTCATGATTTCTATGCTCAAGACAGCCTCAAACCATCACATCACTCACAAGTCCTTTGCTCTTCACAACAAACAGATCCAGTGGTGCGTCTTCCTTAGTTGGCTCATGCATTGATTGTTCTGTATCAGGAAGTTATCTTCCACACACTCCAGGAACTTCCGGGACTGCTTATTCTCTACTGTATTGTACTTCCTGCAGACATCTAGCAAGCTGAAATCCCTCATGAGAACAAGGGCTAGTAATTGTGAGACTTCTCTCAGCTGCTTAGGGAATATTTTATTTGTGTCTTCATCTTGGTGGAGTGGTCTATAGTAGACTCCCACCATGATATCTGAGAATCATAAGAATCTATAATACTGTGCCACTAGTAATTACTTTTGAAGTATGACATGTAGCTTTAGTAGCTTCCACTAATAAATAAGTAGTTAAACAAAATTTGGGTACTATATGGGAAAGTAAGTAGTCACAAGGAATGATATCCTATTACCTTGCAGAAGTTTAAATATTTTTTTCCTAGTGGGGAAAAAAACCCCAAACATCAACACCACTCCCCTCTCAACCCTCTCCACAGTTTCCATCAGTGTGATGACTGATAAGCCCAAAAATATTCCTTCTTTATCTTTCCATATACAACAGCAGAAATATGTGGGGTTTTTTTTTTATGAACTGTCTTTAGGAGAACCACTGTTGTAACTTTTTTCTTGAATTGCGGAGTTTGGTAACTTGTTTTGTCAGATGAGTGCATTTTCTCTCAGTTCTATGATATCATCAGAAGATTAAGGTTGAAAACAGTTTAGCACCTCATTTATAGTTAATAGTAGTAGTACACAAACCACTATAACTTAACCCTATAAGCAAGTAATTAATGCAAATATCATCATACAAAGAGGTAGATATGATAGATACGCCATAGAAATTACTGTCTTGGGTGTGATACCTGTATAGAAAATAAAGATGCCTTGCACAGCAGATCTATGGGCTTCTAACTTTTTTTTTTTTTTTTTGCTGCGCTTTTACATTAATTATTGCAATGGAATGAAGATCTCAAAGGTAACTTACACACCCACAAATGTAAGAACAAAGGAGATGAATCAAAGACAGCAGAAAGATGCCTTTCAGGCTCAAATATATTCCTTGGAACAAGTGTAACCTTGAGCTTAGCCAAAGATCTAAGCACTCACCCAGCTTAGCTGTCTCAGATATATTTCTTTTAGCTGTTTTTGTCTCTTGTTTTGTTTTGGTTTTTTTTTTTAACTCATAAACCCAAGCGGGAAACTACTCACTCCGTTATTTAGACCAGTAACACTGAGTTTCTCTGAAGTAGAATAAAGATTATATAATAAATACACAAGACAAAAAAATAAATTTGTTGATCTAGTACTAGGATTCTTTTTGTTTCTATTTTTTTCAAAGTTATATTTCATAAGATTATGCCCAACTATAAATATGTAGACATAATTCCATGCCACAGTTTACATACGCTTTTGTAAGCATTTCTTATCTGCATATTTCAAAGGAGAGGTAAAATTGTAGTTAGTTACTCTAGTGTTAAATTGTCTACTTATGGATTAAGGAGTAAATTCTGCCTTACCATTAGGTTGGTACGGTCACCGATTTGCAAAACTTTTACTGCTTATGTATACTTGCACTTTTTCAGTTTTCTTTTGTTTTATTACTTGTGCACTGCACCAGAAGATGCATAGATAGACAGCCCTGTTTTCTTGTGTGAATCTAACCCTGAAAAGCTGGCTGTCAAATTGTCCCAAAGGCTGTGTAAAATTAAGGAAATAACTCAGCCTCCAACAGGCTGAACAGATTGTTATGAGACGAGAAATCTTCTCTTCTGTCAGGCTTTCTTTTTGCCATTTTGCAATAGGCAGTGGCATTAACTCAGTGGCTATAACATCTTCTTGCAATACTTACAATAGTAACCTTAAAAACTACAGTTACCTATAGTTTAAAACTTGCAGCTATTAGAAAATTTGTTTTTCCTTTGAATTTGATCCAGTGGTCTTTCAAAGTTTTCATTCCTATGATTTTACAATGATTTTGATATGTCATAGAAAATGCCCCTGGAAAGACTGAGGACAAGATATGTTCTTATGCAACTGGCTTTAAATACATGTAGATCCAGAAATGATTCCAACAATGAAGAGATTCCAGTTTA
Organism: Cuculus canorus; assembly: GCF_017976375.1. Lineage (NCBI taxonomy): Eukaryota > Metazoa > Chordata > Aves > Cuculiformes > Cuculidae > Cuculus > Cuculus canorus. The sequence continues at coordinate 58,400,043 of NC_071401.1, forward strand.
TTCAAGTAATAAGGTAGAGATGTTGTTTAATAATTCTCATACTTTGTGTCAATATTTTCATTAGTAATTAGTAAAAAAATTGCTCAGCAACAAAAATTGTTGAAGAATTGAATAACATCAGAAGTCTACACTGAAGAACTGATGGGCACTAAAGTCTACAGTGAAAACAAAAGAAGAACATTCAAAATGACTGAAGACAGGCCACCACGCTACCATGTGGTCAGTACGGGAACAGGCATAAATATTTGGAAATTGAAGGTAGGAAAGGACAGTTCCTTCTCACTAGTACTTAATTTTCTTGTTGATGGTGCCTTAATTTAATAAAGAAGGCTTGTTAGTGACTAGCAGGCAATATGGTTGCTGTCAGCTTGCTAAATCCTCTAATACTCTCCCAGAAGTCTCTGAATCCTTTCACAATCAAAGTATAGCCCAAGGTATGCAATGTATACACTCTGGGTCAAGCTGTAAAAGTATCATAATCTTCATGTTATTATTCACACTGTGAACTGAAAAAAACTCACCTTTTGTGTTTTACTATCACAGGACTTGGAGGAAATCCAGGGCAGAATAGTGTGGACAGAAGAATCACAGAATCACAGAACTGTTTAGGTTGGAAAAGACCTTTAAGATCACCAAACCCAGCCATAAACCTATCACTGCCAAGTCCAACACTAAACCATGTCCCTAAGTGCCCAGTCTGCATGTCTTTTAAATATTTCCAGGGATAGTGACTCGCTTCCCTGAGCAGCCTATACAAATGCTTTCTAACCCTTTTGGTGAAGAAATTTCTCCTAATATCTAATCTAATATCTGCTTATGCAACTCGAGGGCATTTCCTCTTCGGAGAAAAGGCCTGCTCTGCCACAATCACCTTTCAGGTAGTCGTGAAGAGCAATAAGTTGTCCCCATCTCTTTGTCTCCTGGGCAACAAGACTTAGTCCTTAATTCTGTGTTGAGCACTACCGATGTTGCCACTATGACTGTTGTTTCTGTCTTGCCTAAATCACAGTTTGCCTATCCAATTAACTGCTGTGAAGGTTTCTTGGCTCTACAATGATTATCACTGCTAAAATCATCCCGTTCCCTCTTGCTGTCATAGCTTTTCTACCTGCTGCTAATCTGAGAAATCACTAATCAAAAATGATAATTCTTACATAGCTGTTTCCTTCTCTCAAGATTCAAAATGGGGAAGAAGCATCTCCAAATGGATGTACTTACAATGCAAGTGCCTCTGTAAGTGTAGTCTCTGTGAATGAGAAATACTTTGGGCTAGGTGATGCAGTAAAGAGAGGAGATAAACGGAAGCAGAGAAGAATCAAGAGGAGGTAAGACCTGAGAAAAACAGTGTATACTTGGATATTAATTTTCTTGGAATAGTTTCCTCGCACCCACTTTTCAACAGCTAATCTATTTTGAAACTTAATTCTGGCATTATATGCTTAACTTTCTACTTATTTAGGCCAACCTTTTAGTGTAATTATATAGACTACAATATTCCAAGGAAAAGTGAAAGAGACAATATTCAGTTCAAACCAATTAGGCTTCAAATGGTAATCCTGATTCTGCAATTAAAATGTAAGAGATATTTGTTACAAGAGTTCAAGAGGGCCTTAAATTTGCACTAACAGTTGAGCATTTTTTTTTGCCAGCAAAGTAGGTAGGTATAATTCATAAGCACACAGGTAAGTCAGCTGAAGAAATGTTTTCCTTACATAGTGATTTTCCTGACTTTGACCACATTTTAGAGACATGATATTCTGCTTAATATGAAAATCACTCAATTTTCTTGATGACTTGCCATTCCTAGCAGAAATACTGCTGCTTACTAGCAAAGAAAGATGTGTATTCTTCCAGGCATTTCTCTTTTTGCTGTCACGTTGATAGTCTCTAGCTTTCAAAGTGGGCAAATCTGTGATACTGCATGGGCCTAAAGTATCTAATGTATTATCTTTATGTGGTCCACAGCATAAACTTTACACTTCTCAATGCGTTTTGATATGGTTTAAACTTTTGCTATGATACCAATTTAAAAGAAGGATCTGATGGCCTGATATTTTTCCATTGCTTTGGGTTTGGATACAAGTTTTCTTTTCTTTTTTCTTCTTTCTTTTTTGGTTTTTTTTTTTTTTATTTTTAATCTAATTACCATATAGCTGTAATAGATGTATGAAGACATCGATATACAACAGCAACATGCAAGAATTCATGATCATTGAACTTTTAGCAGGAGTAAACCTAATATTTGTATGAGTTTCAGAATCTATAACTGAAAATGTTATATTTATACAGATAAGAAATGATAATTAAATGACCTCCGCTGTGTGATCACACCATTTCATAACAAAATAAAAATAACTTTTCCTGAGTTTATAAATGTGTAGAAGGTGTTAATGAAAGTTTGCTAAAAATCATGCACTATAGTCTAATGTGTTTCTATCATTGATCTTTTCCATTGATGGGAAAACAGAATTTGAAGTGGGCCACTGCTACCAGTCTTGTGCAGTCAGATTGAATTATTCAAAGAGCAGAACATAAGAACAGCATTGCCAGACCGAAACGCTGGACATTCAAGTCAGATCCACCAGAAGTTTCCTGTGTGCAGTGGTGTTAACTTATGAAGGAGTGAAAGAACAGTTACAAGCAGGTCGTAACACATTTCAGAATAGTATTTTACCACCAATCATGCTGTGCACGCTCAGCAAATTGGAATGTGTTAAATCTCTAAAAGCAACTTCCTTCCATGAATTCTTTAAAAACAATTTTGAAGAACTATGTAAACCTTCAGCATCCATGAAATGTTGAGTGAGACGTTCCAGAACTTAATATTAATGCATTACTCTGCATGCAGACATGTTCCCCCTTGTTCCCTCTGAACATGCAACCTGCTAGTTTCAGTTGATGTCTGCTAGTTTTTGCATTAGCAGGAATTATAAACAACTGCTTACTCACACCTTCTCCATGCTACACCTTTTAAAGACTGTTATTGCAATTTCCTATCTCTTTACAGGCTGAAGTGTCCCAGCCCTTCTATTTTGTTTCTTATGCTAAAGCTTTAGTGATCCTAGTGATAGGACAGTCTGGGAGCATCATCTTCTGGCTTTTTTGAGGGACTTTGGTAACTGTTGTTTAATCTGGGTAGCTGTTAGCTACCCCACATTATTAAGATACTCAGATCATAGTTGCTTAGGCATGATTTAGAGACCACCCTAATATCAATAATAATATTAGGCTCTAGAAAGCAATGTCCTGGAAAATTTGACAACTTTGTGTGCAGGTGCAACATACATATGAATAACTTAAATCATAGGATCTTGACATGTAAAACAGCATGACATGGATGGACATCTGTTATAAGCAGTTTTAATGAACATGCATAAGGTGCAGGCAATGCATAAGAAAACTGGGAGGTGAAAAGCTTTTTGAAAGAGAAAATCTTGAAGAGTGAGTTACCTAAATCTGATGGCTAATAATTGTACACTGGTGACTGATTTCTGGGATACAGCTGTCAGGGGTATTCTAGGAAAGTCAGAATTGTTCTGGATGCTGCAGACCCTCCATGCCAAGAAATGCATTTTCTTCCTTACTTTCCTCAGTAGTGTCTATCAAACCACTTTGAACCAAATCTCAGATGCCTGACATAAGAAAAGTCAGACTTCAGCCTGTAGCTATAAACAATAAAAATGAGAGAGAGATTGAAGTAATAGTTTCATTTTCTTAGTTTACTGTATATTTAATACCAAGTGAAGTACAGTATTTGCATCACCAGGAAGCATAACAGCAGTCTGTTAGTAAAAAGCATAGATGGACAAACAATCAGACAGAAATCCACACGGAATTTGAAAGATATCAATGATTATGTTTCAAACAGGCAGATCTAGAAATCTTTAAAAGGGAATCTGTTTCAAATACCTCTTCAAGTACTTGTACTGCAATAATTTTCACATTGTCTCTGACCCCTAAACCTCCAATGTTGCAGTTTATATTCAACAAACATGTTGATTACCCTGTGGAAATAAACTAGACTTCTAGTAATACCGAGCAAGAATGGTTTGATGTGAGTAAAGTAGCCAAACGGCACATCTAGAGTAGGCAAATATTTTTTCTACTGCAAAGTTTTGTCACAGGAGAGGTTTAGCTGGATTAAGGCATGCTACCAGAATAGTGTGGTAGGCACAAAGTTGTTTAGCTTTGAAATAAACTCTGTCACTGTGGTACTGTACAAAAAGTGCTGCAACGTTTTTTTTCTCTGAGAGTAGCCTTTGACAGGCCTACAATGAATTTCACACACAACTCAGGAAGAGAGAAAAGAGGAAGACACAAGAATAGGAAAGAAAAAGACTATTTTACTCCATACTTAAAAAAATAGCACACACACATATTTATGCACATGTATGTGTACACATATATGTATGCATACATAGATATGTGAATGTGTTTATCATAGAATCATAGAATCACTAGGTTGGAAAAGACCATTAAGATCATCAAGTCCAACCATTCCTATCAATCACTAAACCATATCCCTGAGCTACCTGTCTTCTAAACACCTGCAGGGATGATGACTTCACCACCTCCCTGGGCAGCCTGTTCCAGTACTCCACAAACCTTTCAGTGAATTTTTTTTTCTGACTTCCAGCCTGAACCTCCCCTGGTGGAGCTTGAGTCCATTCCCCCTTGTCTGGCGCCCTGTCATTTCACAGAAGAGGCCAGCTCCCTCCTCTCTACAACCTCCTTTCAGGTAGTTGTAGAGACGAATAAGGTCTCCCCTCAGCTTCCTCTTCTCAAGGCTGAACAACCCCAGTTCCCTCAGCCGCTCCTCATAAGACTTGTTCTCCAGCCCCCTCACCAGCTTTGTTGCCATTCTCTGGACACGCTCCAGACCCCCAGCACTCTTCTCGTAGTCTATGAACAAGTTGATTTACATATAGGAACATGGAGTACTCTGTACTGTAAAAAGTGTATGTTTATATAAAAAACGCACACACATGCAAATATATGAATGCCTGTGTATACTAGTCTATGTGCATATTGTCTTTTTCTGTGCACAGGCACATCTCAATACAAAGAGGAAAAGAGATGCTTACAAACAAACATTGTTTAAGTCAGTGTTTTATCTGTTTCAAAAAGGCCATCAAGTTGCAAACGGGTAATCTGTTCCAAGAAGCATAGCATATTATTATTACTATTAATAATGATTATTAACTTCAGAGGTAGGAAGTATTTTGTAGTTAAGACATGAGGGTGTGTTTGGTAAGATTATACTTGAATTGCAGTATTCGAAAATCTTCCAGTCTGATGAATCCAAATGGAGAATCTGGCAGCATCCTACCCTCATGTCAGAGTATGGCCCATGCAAGCATCCTCTTCTATGCTCACATGCAGCTTTCTCAGAAAATGAACACAGTCATGATAGCTGGAAAGTTGATGGTATATGTTTTTTGTATATAACTGGTCTGAATATCTAGGTGACTAGAACATAGTCATATATTTTATATATGCGTTATATATATTATATATAAGTGTTACGGAGAGAGTTCAGCTATAAGGCAGTCAGCTGTGAAACACCTCTTGCTCTCACAGGCAGAAAAAAAAATGAGTCCAGTCTTACATAATTTACTAGTACAGTTTCCACAGACCTAGCAAGACAAACATGTACTATTTAAAAAAAAATAAAATCATTACCTCGAAAGATTGTCCTAGAGTCAAGAGAATATCCATTATATTTCTAGCATTTTCTCCATAATTTGTTATTCTCCAATCCCCTTTATTATCTTCTCTTTTCCCGTTCAGCTGGTCCCATTGCCTCCAGATACCAAGTTTTAGGGTTATGGAGTTTACCTTTATGAATTCCCAATTCTGCAAAAGCACATGCTTATGGAAAGTGTTTTTAAAGTAATAATAAAAATAGTAGTTGGAATAAATAGTAATTCCTCCTTTTGGTGTTTTGGTATAATATGACAACATGACTCACTAATTATGAATAATTATTTTGCCATTCATGCAGATGTACAATCTTCAGCTGGGATAACTGGTTTCAGGTAATTTTTAGTACTATTTTAATGCTTTTTAGTTAAATTAAGATTACTAAGCAAAACTGAAGTCACTTTTGGGACTGGGTAGAAAAATAGGAGGGAATTTAGTTTAAATAAATATTCATTGGCACATTTTGTGTTAGGGTTCCTCCTCCTTCAAATTTAGCACCATTTATGGGACTCAGACTCAACAGATGGATTCAAAGACAGTTCTGGGTGCTAAGACAACACAGGGTAAGATACAATAAATATGGATTGCTTAAGGCCAGCACTTTCAAAAGAAGTCTTTAAGTAAGGGTCTGTTTTCTATAAGTGAATGACTTTAACTATTTTGACTTAGTGAAGGAAGAGATATCCAAGACAATTTGGATCTCTTCTCTCATTTAAGTAGGCAGTTGCAGAGAAAATGGTACGTGGATAATATGTAATTTTAACCCTAGGGTTTAAAAATATTTGTAGTTGTCCCAAATGAAGAAAACAGCTTTACAGCTGGGAACGCAAACATCTGTTTTGACTCCTAGTTGTTGATTTTAGCCATTGTCATTGTTTTAATACTTGTGTATCAACTAGCATAAGAAGATAAATATTCAGGTATACTGGCTTTATCAACTAAATGGCTACTGGGATATTTGGTACTACGTAGTTTCTGCTGCCCTTGTTAGTTTGCTGAACTATGGGGGGCAGCATGCCCTCTCATGCCTGTCACATACATTTACCCAACACATAAAAGTTTTATTTGTAAATAATATGGTAAGTAGATCCGAGGAGATGACTGTTATAGTAGAAAAAAGGTCTGCAGGTTTCACCTCATGCCTATATTTTATCCTTCTTGCTCTAGTCTTCCATCTATGTACTTAGCGAGAATTTCCTTTTTTAATAGTCTGGCATCCAAATGTAACAGTTAATCCTCTCTTAGAGTCAAGCGTGCAAACTATTACTGTCATGAACAAAATGAGCCAAATTCCACTGATCACTTAAAAGACTCTTTAACTTATGCACTTAATTAGTTTTCAAGTTTGCAGTCCCATCTTTAATAAATCCATTTTTATAATATTTTTCTTAGTTTTCCAAAATGTGTTTTCATGCTGTAACTGGCAGCATTTTAAGTCTAGAGTATTGAGGTTTCTGACATTTATTTCTTTCCTTTATTGTATCTACACTCCATATCCCACTTTGAATGCCTTCACTTGCAATCCACTTGGAAGTGCTTTCATCTTGCTACATGTGTAATAAACTCTTCTTTCTCCTTTAGCTCTTGACAGGATTTAGTCAACCATGAACTTGGTAAAGTGAAGTATGAAAAGTTCACCAAGTTCTTTATTTATTGATCATACAGTTATCTCAACCTCTGGGAAAAAAAAGATTCATAAAATTTCTTAGAACACTATTTTCACTTAGACAACTCACCTAGTTCTGCAAAATTATTTCTCTGAAGACTGTCTATAGCATATTGCATGACCTATAATATTAAAAGCCTTTAATCTGAATGGAGTTTACTTTTTCTTTAATTGCTACTCCTTTATCATGTGTCAAGACTATCACTTTTCTTCTGAGTGTTTGTTGATGATGATGAGCCATGAAACCTTGGATCCAAACTTAGCTGGTGTTCTATCTGTTGTTACAGAAACAAATATCTTTATCATTATTTTGTGTTTAATAACACACTTGAACTCAACATAATTACCTTTCTCTCTTGATTCTTCTTCATTATTTGTTTCCTTTATTTATCTTTGTTGGATCACTTGATCTATTCCACACTGAAATACTCCCATTTAAACCAGTAATACATTCACCATTAAATATTTTTTAATCACTAGCAACTATAAACTTATTTTTTCTCTAAAATGATAGGCATTATATAGCTTGTTATTTACATAATTCCTTGTTTCTTTAGGTTATTTTTGAGGAAGACATTTCCATGATTCTTTTGAAGAAAACTGTCCATATGAAAACATCAGTAGTCTTAAATGATGCTTTAGTAGTTAGTTTCATTTTTTCTTTACGTATTTTTAAGAGGAAGGACTTGCTTTTCTTCTAGAAACCACACAATCTTTATTTGACAAGTACTGCTTTTGGAAAAAGTCTCATCTGTTTTCCACATTACGGTGACATTAGGCTTTATCCTTACACATTCTTTTCTTTCTTTTCCTTGCCTTACCTTTCCTCATCACTAAGACACAGTAGGTGTTCATATTTTCTGCTGTAGTTTTCAAACTCATGTCTCTGCTTTTCTTCAAAAACAGCACACTTGAGTTTACTGTTTGAGTGCAAAGGTCTGTGAATCATGACTGTATGTCCTTTGATTATATTGAAACTAGTATTCTTTCTGTCTTCGGTCTTTGTACATTTTATTTGCTTTATCTCTTTTTTTGCTTTCCCACTGGCTCTTCTCATTCCATTCTCCTGCTGACTACCCGACTGCTTCTAACAAACACTATTTTTCTGAACCATGTGTAAGAACTTCCTTACTTTTCTTGCCTGCTGAATGGATCCCCAGGGAGATTGTGAGTAGAGGAAGGATGGCATGAGTTTTCGTCTGTCTTCTGCTCTTCATTCTTCCTTACACTGAGTGGGTAACCATTTCAAACTTTCCAAATGGCAGCAATGATGGCTAAAGAGATACATTCTTTGGAATTATGCAGGTTTTAAATTAACTATAATCATGGAGACTTGACAAGATGATGGGGTTTGTTTTTTTTTTTTGGGGGGGAGGGGGAGAGAGTTCTAGAAGAGGGAAGGGATTAAGCCTGTATTAACCTAAATAACAATTCTTGTATCATGGAAAGGATTTCTTACTGTTTCTCAGTGATCTAACAACATTTTATGCTTCTGATATGTTTGAGAAGAGATCAAGCATTAATTTGGAATCTATATTACATTTTTATCTGGAATAGGATTCATCCCATCCAACTTAAGCTTTTTAAAACTGAAGTCATTCTACCCTCCAAAAATAAGCACTTATGTTGATAAGAAAAGAATTACCTGCTATTGGTTTCTACTGATTATATTAACTTCCATATTAGATTTTTACCCCTTCCTTCCTTCCTTCCTTCCTTCCTTCCTTCCTTCCTTCCTTCCTTCCTTCCTTCCTTCCTTCCTTCCTTCCTTCCTTCCTTCCTTCCTTCCTTCCTTCCTTCCTTCCTTCCTTCCTTCCTTCCTTCCTTCCCTATTCTTTGACATTAATTTTGACCTAAGTATTGAGGGAAAACAATTACAAATCTTGAAACTTTTTATTAACTCCAAATAATCTAAGAATAATTTTGAGTGATTATTATCTTGATTATTAAAGGCTCTGTTGTACTATATGTCACTATCTAAAGTAACATCTGGGTTGGGAAATCAGTGGGTTAAAGGTATTGAGATTTCATAAAAGCATATAAACAACATTATCAGCAACACTTGAACTAGATCCAGAGTTGCAGTTCCCAGTGCCCCAACAGAAGGCATAAAACTCACTCAGCTATTTCTGCCTAATGCCAGTCCAAAGCACTTGGCACTTCTCTTGGTTAAGTCTGGCAGAGATACATGGCAGCTACTCTTGCCCAGTGCAAGGAAGGCTTGGCCACAGGACAGCAGGATACCATCAGCTGGCACTATCTCTCTTTTGCTCTGTGGAAGGCTGAGCTTGAACAGCATTTGGCTGCTGAAGCTTCATTTTCTACCTGAACAATCAGTTCCCAACTTCTCCAAGAAAAGACAGTGATCCAAATGGGAATAGTCTCTTAGCTGGACCTGCAAGGTTATTAGCTAAGAAAGATCATCTGACGAACTCTAGTGTGTTAAATTCCAGTAGCTCCAGTTGCTGGAGGTAACCATTCTGTACTTAGAGCTGCTCCTTACTGTCAAGGCCAGAACTTCACAACCAAACATTTGTGCACTTCAGAATTTCAAATATATGTATATAAACATCATCTTTCAGATTTTAGATAGGTATTTCTATAGCTATAAATGTGAATTACATAGGGCTTGGAGGACTGCATTTTCTGTTGTCTCTGAATCATAAAGGAATTGATTTAGATGAGGAGAATTGTTCAGTCTCAGACAGCTCTACCACAGTACAAATAAGATATATATGACTGTACACAATTTCCTTATTCAAGTGGTCAAAAGACTTTAATTTTGCTGGCAAAAATCCTGTTCTCAATTATATAAATGGAACCCAAATCAATTTTAATAAGTTGAAATTTAAAGATTTGATCTATCTCGGAAATAAATGTTAGTCATGTCATTGGCTCAAAGCCATCATTTTAGCAACCAAAGCAAATTTTGGGAAGTAGAGGGCACAACAGCTTCAAAGTACACGTTCATTTCAGACTTTTGCTTCATTGTGCTCTCTTAGATCAGTTAATCTAGGAAAGTTTTTGGATTTTGTTTGTAAAGGCGTACTTAGAGTATAAAAGATCTTAAATCATTTTTATTAGTTTCACAAGAAAAGAGTACACATATTTTTAAGAAATAGATGGAGCATAGTGAGACTAGCCTATTCATTTTAGAATGAAGATCTCTACTTTACTTTTCTTAAATAAGTATCTCTATGGTCTTTGAAAGAAACTCTAACTCTATAAAAATTTATGCTTTTTTAAAATTTAACAGGAATCTCAGAAGTAAAAAAATATGTATTTTTAAAAAAATCCTATTATTTTCTGAAACATTCAATTATACATCCAAAATCATGAGAACTTGCTCTTAGAGAACAAATTAATGTATTTTGGCAGTATACGAGTGTGTGTATGAAGAAAATTAGAGGAATAGTACACTAATTTCACTCACTGTGACTCACTGCCGTCTGAAGAATCTTTATTTCCTGAGAAAGAACATCAAGTATATGAACATAAATGCCTTTGGATTCCTAGCAGTTATTAAAAAAAAAAAAAAAAAGGGCACCTTGTGCTGAGGCAATTAAAACTGAAATCTTATGTTCACTGAGCACAGTTTAAAATGCATATTGAACAACAAGGGCTTTGTCACAATGACAGATATGTGTGCACTCTTTGTGAACCTGGAAAGGAGTTTGAACTGAAAGCATCTTAAATCAGATATCTGAACACACCGTGGCTTGCCAGTTCATCAGTTCAATCATGCTTATACATCGTCTGGCTCCTTGAACTGCTCTCCCACTAGGTGAAAAACAGTAAGTTTAGTGCATCTTCAAGAGAATAAGTTCTACCACTCAGCATGCAACTGAACTATTGGCACGAGTTATATTTTGTCTCTAGCTACTATTTATTCAAAGTGAAGGCCAGTCTCTGGTTCTCCTGAGATAACTTTCTTCTGAGGCACTGCTGCAAAAGGAAGCCAGTCTTTATATAAATATCCAATGCAGGAATGAGATTTAAATTGGAACTGCAGGGTTTTGAATTATTTCAAAACTGAGACAAATATTTAGTGTAATTAGGAGTTTGAGATTGTAATTTCAAGTACCTATAATTCAAAATCTTCTGTCAGAACGACCTTCAGAACACTGGAGTAACACAGGTACTCTTGTTTTGCCTGAAATGTATAAAGATAGAAACAATATTCCAAAAGCAATTTGAGCTTTCCAGTTCTCTCAACATGTTTTTCAGCCTTCTATCCCTTAATTTACCACCTCTGAGATGCAAATAAGCATTTAAGAGTTGTCTAACAAGCTATTCAGCTACCATGAATCCGTTCTTGCCTTTAATTCTAACTTATTGCTGGAATTCCTTTTACTTCTTAATTGGTCCCCAAACTGCAGCTGAGCTGGTCCCATAGATCTACTGCTGGGATAAGCTCTGGCTTAGGAAACTGGTTGGACAGGTAGAAGACTTTATCTCCCTGAGTACTTGGGGAATAATTCATCACCTAACAATATCTACAAAAGGAAGACAGCATTTACAAGTCTCTAAGTGAATACATTCTCACATTTTTTTCCCAGCTATGAAAATGAACTTGTAGAAAAGCACAGTAGCCTTGCACTAAATGTACATTTTCTAAATAACTAGCACCTGTTTAATATGAGACTCCGTGCATCAATGTCTGCAGATAGTTGTGAAGGTAAAGGAGATAACCCAAATTTAGTTAAGTGATATTTTAGGTTTAGTGATCCAACTTTATAAAAGAAGGAGAATGAGAAAATAGATGATAAATGTACACAGATACATTCCCGGAATGAGCTCATTCTTACATTCAGACTTCTACGTTGTAATATGAAATCAAAGAACATAAAATAAACAGCATTTAGGAAAAAACATCTGCTTGTTCCTGTGAGTTAGAAATCGAAAGATCAAAACAGCAGCTTTATTAGATACTTTAACACATTGGAATCATATTAGAATTCTTTTTTATTCTTGATATTTGAAATTCGACAAAGGTATTCCAGGTACTGTTTTTGTTATGTTTCTAACATCTACATTCTATACAGTTAAACAGGATTTCAATTTCTGATTTACAAAAACATATTTATCTTTAAAAAAGGTTTGCTTTATCAGTTCAGATATTTTTTATACTGATTAGAGACAACTTCTGTATCTTGAATTTCAGCTATGATGTAGCTTATTACTTTAGCACAAAGAACTCAGGAAATATATTACTAAAGTGTATTCAGCCATTGCTACAGATTTGATAGTGCTTACCCTGTAGAAGATCCATCAATCAAAAAAGGCCTTCTGTGCTGAAGGAACAAACTTAAACGAAATTAAATACCTAAAATAGAGACACACTCTTCTGCATCCCAATATTGGATGCAAAAATGCAAAGGAACATTGAATTGAACGCTCTTCAGCAATCAGCATTTTTAATTCATGCTTCATAGATGTAACAAGTACATTTAAGAAAACAGTATTTAATGTTTTAGGGCTCATGGAGCTGCTTCAATAAGTATTTAAATCTGCTAATTTTATTTGCAAGAAAAGGGGACAAAAATGTAGGGGTGTTATTCAATTAAAAATATTCAGAGAAATTTAGGATTGATTCATAATCAATCATGACTGTATGGAAGCTCAGGTTAATACACAGTGTTACTTACTCAGAAATGTTCTTTTCTACACAAAAAAAGAGAAATGTTGAAGATTCTTGATTAGTCTAGTGTGTGAACACTTTTTTTCCATAATCAAGTAAAGCTTTTTCAGTCTGGAACCAGCTTTTTAGAAGGTTTTAAACCAGCATAAAAATAGTTTGTATTTTTATACATAGTTTATATATTGTATATTTTAAAATATCTTCAAATAGTATTTTAAAATAAATGTATAAAGAAATTTTATTCAGCCTTGGAATGTGACATCTAGCAAAGCGTTAGAAAACAGAATCTGGATCTGTGCACCAGCTGTTCTGGCAAGCGATTGATTAACTCTGGGCTGTGACATTGCATTAGAGAGAGTTTATTTGGTAGACTTGTCCTGAATATACTTAGCTCAACTCGCTTAATATGAGTTGCTGTTGTATAGGCTAAGGTGTGTATTATTTGATAATGTAGAAAACATAGGAGTCAATTCTTTTTATGTTGTCTTCAATTCATACAGCTAAAGGGTTGCAACATTAGATAGACACTGAGCAGAAATCTTTACCTCAAAACAAGTAAATGGTAGTCTAAGAGTTGTAAAGCCTTATTTGTTTCTCTGTGGTACTCTCAGTTCTCACGTGCTGTGATGCTTCATAGGGAGAAAAGCATGGAATTAAAAATGCTTTTGCAGGTAACCTTAAATCTGTCCCTCAGGCCACTGTAGTCTATTTCAAGCTCAGGGAAAACCAGGGTGTAAAGATTACTACAGAAGGGGTGAATGAAAGTTTTTTTCCTCACTAATTCAAAAGAAAATTTCCTCTTTTTCCTTTTTTTCTTTTTCTTTCAGACTTTCATATGTATATATACGGTCACAGTCTGCCCTTTGTGAAAAGGATAAAAAATATGCAATGCATTGGAAATCATATTTAATTTATATGATATGTAAAACTGTTCTCATAAATCATGTCAGCAGAAGCTAACATAGATGGCCAATAAGTGCATCAGGTAATATATGCTTATGCATTCTGCTGTTGCTCTGCATTCACATCTAAAAAATCTGTCAAAACCTCCACTTCTGGAGATATATCATGATGAACGCCTTCCTCTACTCTTCACTTCTTTTTAGCTTTGGTTTCTTTTCTTCAGAAGAAATGTCACTGCACTACATCACAATCTGTGGTTTGCAAATTAGGGTGACTGTGTTCTCATCTAGAAACCTTGCAACACACTCGCAGAAAACGTGCGTTTTTACAGTCAAAAATATTTAACATGCATTCACTGAGAAAAAATGTTTGTAATACTGATCAGAATAATTGTGAGGACAGTGCGTCGTTTATTTAATCCTTTAATATTAACTAGTTCTTTATGGAGGTTCCATGGATATATACCATATTTAAGGTCCATGGTCAGTAAAGATAAGGGGTAATAAAGCTGAGTGATATAGAAAACAGTTAAATCAATATCCACGGCAAAAACTGGGGAATAAAAATAGTTTAAAAACTAAAATTCTCAAATTGATACTGAATATTTTCAAAGCAATGTATGACATCATTGGAATGACAGAAACCCAAGTTATCTACGAAAATGGCTCAGTGTTTAAAGAATTGGTTAGAATTTTTACAGAAATGCAAAGGAGGACTGGATGACAAGATTTTTGGAGAATAATATCGAGGATGAAGGAAAAGATGCTAAAAATATCTTGGCTGACACAGCATAGAAGTTTTAGAGAGAAGCTGAGGACAATGAAAAGAAATCCGGTAATTTCTGGATGGTGCTAGGGAGCTGCAGGCTTTTAGAGGAAGTAAATTGGCAAATGTTTTTACAGCTATGCAAAGCCAGCACGAAGGTTAGAATTTTAATATGAAAAGATACTTGCTGGAATAATCCCACAAAAAAAAAACCCTGAAGTGACAGATTTACATGAATAGAGGAAAAAAAAGCTATGGTTTCAGTATTAAATTATTTTCTTTCTTCAAATGATGACTTTTCCTTGAGAAATAAATGCAAAATTGAGCAATGGTCTTCAGATGACAGAACATAACATTTTTTTCAGCCTGCAAAACACTGCAAATTCCACCCACTTGACCATATATTCTAAATGCAATGACACCTTTTAGCACTTTTAACAGACTGACTCTTCATGACTTATTCCTTTGTGGAAATTGTCTGGATCTCACATAAAATGCTAATCACCATTTTTTCACTCTTTTCCATTTTTTTGTATGTTGAATGATGGAGCAGTCTACATCTAGTGACTGAAATAATGACTTTTAATGTAATGAGTAGGAAAAATACATATTTAAAGAAGATAAAAAGTATTTAATGAATGTTAGATTGGACATGCAGAGTTGTGTGGAAGAAATTTTCAAACTTGTGAAGGGGCTTTTACCGTGGTAAGAAAGGGAGACTGGAAAACCAGAGTGATGGATAACTGAGACATCTACACATACAGACAGTATCTGTGTAATAGGGAAATGTCTGATTTTCAAAATAATTTCTAAGTTACTGAGAGGAAACTGAATTAAATGGATAAAATATCACTTCTCTTTGTTTCCTTCCTCCTTGCCTGTCTTTATTCCTTCCTTCTTCCCTTGGAAATAAGAATTCATTGAAACCTCAGCAAATATGGGTTACTGAAATGATAAAATAAAAGGTAGGAAGAAGATGTACTCTAGTCAAGGACAGTGTGAATTATTTTACAGAAGCATGTTTGCTACCTGTAAAGATTATTTATTTTTTGTCCTATGATTTTTTTTCCACTGCATGCATGCTTGTGTACAAATGTGTGTTTTCATTTAACGAGCAAGTTAAATATATTTTTCTTTACCAAGGAAGTCGAGATTATAATATTTTTTTGCTTCTTCCTCTTTCCAAGTTTATTTAACAAAATTACCTTTGACACAGATTTTGAGCTGTTATTCGGAAATTGTCTTATTTTTTCAAACAAAAATATTTTTTCATATTAACTCATTTTTTCTTTTTTCCATGTTACCGCATTTATGTAGTTAGATTGCCTAATTTTAAAAGATGCAATGTAAATGTTGTAGGATTGCACTAAACTTGCATGTTTATGTATAATAATGAGCATAATGAGAGGAAGAATAAGATTCAGGACAATAAAAATAATCAGCATTTGATACACTGGAAAAATTATGTCAATAAATGCTACAGAACATAGACTTATCAGGTCAGTGGACAAGAAATAATAAAAAATATTGCATACATTATATAAAATAGTCATGCATTCATGCATCATACAATCCCCTCAAAATCTAAGAAGTTATTGTAAAGAAATAACATTATTCCAGTTTGTAGCCGTGGTTGAAAAGATAAACAAGATCATAGGATGAATAAACGTATAGAAGTACATAACACATATCAGAAGAGTCATTACTTATACATAAGGAGTTGGTTATGCTCAAAAATTATTTTGAATACCCTCATCAGTTCCTTCCACTGACACTTTCAAAAGGACATTATTGTCCTGGACAGGGAATAATAGAAGGTGATAGTAATATAGTTCAGCAGTGATAACCATGGATTTATTCTCTTTGGGTCATCTAAATAGTGGCATTCAGAGTGTTGTAGCTTTGATATAGTAAAATACCACACTGTTCAGACTGAAGTAATAGCAAAATATAAATGAAACCATCAAAAAGAGGAAATTCAGGCAGAGACTAATTTAGTTAGGTAGAGAAAAATATGACTAATACACCAAGTAGTGAAGAAAAAAAATGTGAATGAGGTGAAGAAACTACCAGAGGTCTTATGTTTTCAACAGAAGGAAGATATTAAAAGGCACAGAGAAAAAGATAGAATGTGAATTTCAGATAAATTTAAAGGAAATATTTCTTCTTACCTTTTATGCATGTATCATGTATTTACAGCTTTATGTAGGGTACCTAGATTATCTTCACTGTCTGCCTATAAAATATGATATTCAATAATTGCTTTATAGAAATCACTCACCCAAAAGAACAATAAATGCACAATTAATAGCTCAGTTGATACACATGTAAGTTACTTAGGATATGCATTTACAATTGGAAATAGGACATCTGATTATGATGTTACCAGAGGAAAGGAAGATGGCAGGAAAATTGGGCCAATTCGGTATTATTTTACACCACACGGGAATTAAAGAGGTAAAAGCAATCCTACCATGGACCCATCTGACCAAGTAAAGACATTTAAAGTGCATGAATATGAAGCTAGACAGGATGAGGTGTTCAAGGCCAGGTTGGATAAGGCTTTGAGCAATCTGATCTAGTGGAAGGCGTCCCTACCCATGGCAGGGAGAGTGGAACTAGTTGACCTTTAAGGTCCCTTCCAGCCCAGACTATTCTACGATTCTCTGTGGAATCTACTGCAGTGACTTAAAACAGGCTTTTTAGAAGCTAGACATTTTCTTGGACTTAGACATATAGACCATAGTGGAGTTGCAATCAAGGATTTTATGTTCTTCTTAATTTGGACTAAAGTTTATTTTCTGGTCTCACAGATGACCAGAAGTAACTTTAAGAAATCCTCCATAACACGCTTCCATTACAAGAGAAGGAAATTTGTGGAAGAATGAAGATTATGTTGCAAATGGAACGTCTGTTAAAGTAGGGTGAAAAGAAAGGTTCTGAAAAGCATTAGAGAGGTTGGAAAATTAATACAAAGCAAGGGAAAGCTTTGCTATATATTAAGAAGCTAAGGACATGGCTGTGCAAAAAAAAAATCCTAAGAATTTTTGAGATGATTTGTTAAAAAAGATAAACACAGTAGTTGCAGTTTATTTGTATCAAATATCAAACAGGAATAAAGGAATTTGCAACTGCTTATAAAGACTTGAGGTAAAGCTCAATGCAGCAAGTGACTCATGCCACTTAATTAATATCTGTGCCAGTAATTCCTTCTGTTAGGCATCAAAATTTATTTCTGTCATAAAACTCCTAAAGAAGAGTTCTCTGCTCTTTCCTTAGATTCAAAAGCTTCAGATGTAATGAAAGAAAAATGAAGGATTTCTTTTCCTCAGGTTCTAATGGTGACATTAGAACAGTAAGTACCGTTCATCCTCAGGCAGATCTTGTACCTCATTATACAAAACTAAGAATTAACTTTTTACAGTAAAATGATGGCAATTGCCTTCTTACTTCTGAGTCTGAACTTTGGACTTCATTAAGACGGACAGAAGTACATTGTACAAATTAAACAAAGGAATTGAATTTTTTTGATAACCAAGTCTTACACAGTTTCTTATATCAAGAAAGATCCATTTTTTTATTCTGTGCAGCATAATTAATTTCTTCTCTTATGGTCTAATTCAAAGACAGAGAGCATTTTCATTGATTCTAGAAAGGTTGGTTGTGCACAGAAAAGTGAGTGATACATATGAGAAAATCTGTTATAGGGGAATGAAGTCTCTGTGTATTTTACCATTTTTATACCTTGACATATCTACTTAAGACGTAAGGAATTCTCAAAACTCTTTATTGACAGAAAGTAAAGTAGGAAACTGCATTGAAAAATAGTAATGTGAATCATCTATAATTAAGCAGAAAACAAGAATGTGGTCTTTGTGATTTCAAAAGTCACAGAGAAGTATAAGGTTTTGCTAATAAAAGTGTAAAAATGAAAAAAGTTGAATACTTTAATTCAATACTTTCCTCATTACAAAAGAATTAGGCTATAATTAATATATTTAAAAAAATATTTTAAGAGGATAAATTGATGATTTTTTTTGCTATTCTGTATCTCTTAGTCAGCTCTATAGACACACCTACACATCATATGGTGCATATTCCAGTAAACCATGATTTTTAACTCTAATTCTAACACTGCTTTCTGTCTTTGAATTTCAGTAATATGGAATAAGCAGGATTACTGGTATGATCAATGTAAATTAGAACTTTGAAATAGATATAGGAATATGTATGGTTTTTATTTTCATTGACCACAGTGACATTTCATAGTGATTTATCTGTTAAGCTTCTAGTCATTTAATTAATATATATATATAATAAAAATTTATATATATACACTTTGTATGTGTAGATATATAAATATATATTTAAACATATTTTATATATGGATTTCACAAAAATCCTATCTTTTCTCTGGAAAAAAATATACATTCAATACTTGTAGTCTAACTAACTGTAAAGTATTAGTTCTCAGTTATGTATTGCAACTTGAAGAACGTGGAGAATTCTTTATTCCGATGTCATCTATCTCTTTGTCCACAGCATGAAAGTACATATTAAATATAGTGCCATGCTAGCAACACTTTGTCTGCTGTCTCTAAGATGAAAGCAGGCAAATGTAAATGAATGGTGTCCAATCTTCAAAATAACTACTATGAGTAAGAGAAGCTAGTTTTTAGGACTAATGAGACAGATCTTCCAGCAGCTTCTGCTTAGGCACTTAATTGGAGTGGCTAAGTCTTTCGAAGAGAACTCCTGCAGATTGAAGACTCCTGTAGATCTAATCACTAAATTTTGATTCCTTAGATAGAACTGCTCTTTTGAGAAAAGCTGCAGTGCTGAGGGGGAGAGAACAGAACGTCTGAGGGAGAAGAAATCTTGGGGATCGTGATGCTGAACTCATAAAAATCATGTATATATAGCACAACAGTTATCTGAAAGGGAGTTAGAAGGACTAGACTAGATTGTCCTTCAAACAGGACTTATTCTGTTCAGATTAATTATTTCCTACTTTATCTCCTTTCAAAATGTGCCTTTTCTATTCCACCGTGGTACAGGTATGAAAAATTCTTCAATATGATTGCTTAAATATTCAGATCATAGATATGAAATGGAATCTTATGTTCTGACTAGCTTATGTCAGTATGATATCATTGTAATAAAATAATTTGGCAAGGGATTAATTGGGGTTTTCATTGTGGATGCAGTGCAGGGTCTGTCTTAACTGCCAAGAGAAAGTAAATTAGTTATTGTTTAAGATACTAGGACATTCAGTAGGAATCCAAGTATCAGTCATGAACTTTATGCAAGTTGATAAGCATGTCAATGAATGTGCTATTGATTAAGCAGGCTACACTCTGAAAGACAAATTTCAAAGAGCAGCTACTCTTGGCTCATTTTTTTCTATTGCTCACGTTGTACCCCTTTCCCTCCTTTATCAGAGTTTAAATAGATGCCAAACTACTTCTGAATGATTCAAGATTATCTAGCATTTCAGCCTAGAGAGACGTATATTTTTTTAACAAACTACTGTGAAACTGCCATATTTTTTCATTCTAATTTAGAAATAGACATGTATCTAATTTTTCTTTATGAGTATGGAAATGCAGTATTGCAGGGCAAGAGACAAATGTGGCAGTACATTGTACTAAAATAGTTCAAATAATTGGCAGTGTTGGAATAGAAATACCTCATTGCCTACCTCATAAAATTACTTCTACTTCCATTTTTCTCTTCTATTATAAACTGTAAACTGTGACCTGTATTAGCTAGCAGAGTTTCTTCAAGTGGTTAACCATACTACTAATCTTGGTCAATGGCAATTGATAGAAGTGTTTTCAGTAATTTTTTTCAAAAAATTTTGTGAAAACACTGTTTCTACAGACACCCACTCCCTCTGTATACAGAAAAAAACAAGGTGCTGAGGATAAGCAATTTCATAATTAAACTTATAACCACTTTTTTTTAAAAAAATTTCATTTTGGAATATCAAATTAGTTCCTGATTCACCTTTTCTGAAGCTATAAAAAATGTGTCCCTTCTCTGTAGTTCACTCTAACTGATCCTTTTTTTCATCTCAGAAAAATAGGACTTTCAATCACAAATTATTTCTTAAATATTTCTTGTTTTAGCTTTTGCTACTGTTTCCTGAAAGATGACCACAACCTTTAAAGCGTAAGCAAGGAGACTATGCACACTGTAATTTCAATACCCTGAAGACTTCTCTTTTATTCATAACCATCTAGATGTTTCATTGATTTTCATTTTGATGGTTTGACAGTCTCTGTTTCTACTTCATCCTTCAAAAGTGAATGCTTTTCTAGTAAACATAAGGCAGAGAAGTTTACATTCTCCAGGACCACGGAAGTTTTCAGCAATTAGCTGAAGTACATACATTACTGACCCATGCGATAACTATCATTGAAAACAACTTTCAAATAACAAGTAAGATTTGCGGATTGAGGGATGGTGATTTACGAAGTCCTTCTGATCTCACAGACCTTGTATAAGTTTAAAGATACACAACAGAGGGAAAAAAATGGTGATTTTTAGTAAAGGAACATTATTTTTCTAATATTATCTGGGAGTGTGTGTTGTTCCTTAGTTTATTTTCATAGTACTTTTTAAAAAGTGCTCATATAGGCAGGTCAGCACCATTTTTTTCAACAAATGACCTGATATTCTCTGGTGCATACTGACAACCAAGGACCACATTGTGACCCTCTTAATACATGTTCTTGTAGATTGATTGTCTCTCCTGTATCACTGATGAAAAACACCTCAAAGCCCCAGTTAGTGCGTCCTGTCACATAGACCTACACTCTGCTTACCAAGGTCAATGCAAAGGGGATCATTGTGAAACTTAGATAACGTCTTATTTGAAATTTGTTTGGGCTTTTAACCTGGACTTTACTGTTTTAAACTACAGCTACTTCTTGAGAATTATTAACTTATTTCAATGCTTTAGCTGTTCTAAGAAATATTACCAGTGACATAACCCAACCTACAGATTCTTAGAATCATATTAACTGTTGGAACTTCAGCAAAAATATATGCAAAACCCAAAAGCAAACAAACAGAACACTCAGAGAACAACAAATAAATAAGAAAACCTTTGAGGCACTAGTAATTTATTTTTGTAATATAAAATCCAATAAAAAAATAAAAATGTGCTATTTTTTATATAAAATAGCACATTTAAAATCAGATGGATTTTTATTTTTTATTATTATTTCTTTCTATTGTTATGTCAATGACTGCATGTCATTTGCAATCTTTTAAAGAAAGCACGTAGAGCTTTTTATTATACTACCTGCTTATGTAGGTTCAGTTCACCCTTCTTTAAGTTGTTCCAGACAGTAGCAATGTTCTGAAACCTGTCTTTGTCCATTCTGTTTGTGTTACTGTTCAAAAGTCTGCTAATGAATTCCATTGGTTCCAAAGTAAAACAAAAAATTAAATAGATATTACATGTATTTACATATTGTTCCATAATCTGGTATACCTACCTTGTAAAGAATAGCACCAATCGTTATTTTCAAGTTATTTAAAAAATATTAGCTAAAAACTGCTTCACAGACAAAGTTTTGTGAGCCTGCATGACCCTTACCCTCCAACAGTGGGTAAGATAATGTCTATTTTAACATCCTTTCTCTTATACTGAGTAAAGCGATTGAGTTGAGCCTTGACTCACTGTGACAGGTTAGAATATGTTCTATAATCATCTCTCTAACTCTTCCTCACCACTTCTGGCTTCTGAGCATGTCAGACCTCACATGTACTGATCTAACCATGAAGCCTGCACTGGTTCAAGAATCAGAGGAATTAGGGTAGCATTAACTCTTTGAAATATAATCATCAATCTCCTGTTTATTTTCAGTTTCTCAAGTATTTCTGGGAAAGCTTTGGATTTTGACAGATATTTTCCCTTTCAATGCATTTCCAGAAATACCTTTAAGATCTAACAGAGGTTTTTGTTATCTCTTAATTCTTCTTTTGAAAGATCAAAATATCTTTCTTTGGGGGGGGGGGGGGGGGGGGAGGGGAGTAGGTGTGGTTCTGTGAGTTTTGTTTTATTTTGTTGCTTTTGTTTTCTTGTTGAGGAGATAACAGGAATTTACAGGAATAGGCCAGAAGTAAAGTCAAATTACTAACACCTTCTTCATTAAGTGCATACATGTTTGGTGATTTTTAAAGGCTTGTGTTTTGCACATTCATGTTTAGCACTACTTGAATGAAATTTTCTCGAGAGAAAAGGGCATTGTTGGAAAAATGTGTTAATATTAGTGACGATAAACAGAAAATACTATGAAGGATTTGCGTTATCTGCAATTTTTATTGTTTATATAACTGTCCCCTAGCATCAGGACAAAAATGTGTTGATTATGGTTTAATATCTCTAACCAACTGGGAAGGGTAAACTCCTGTTCTGCGTAAGAGAGTTACAAAAAGCTATTCTCCCTTAATATTATTTTCCATATTCTTTTTTTTTTTTTTCACATAAGAATAACATCACATAGCTTTACACCAGTTAGAAATAAGGTTCCATATCTGAGACAAAGAAAAGCTAAGAAAATGTGAGGACTGAAGATTCTGGACTGGTGCCAACTCTTCACACCAACAAGTAGCTCATTTTTAGCGTGCTGGACAAAGCACTTCTTTCATGAAGAAGTAGTCTTTTACACCCTCCCCCGCTTTCCTAGCTGAAAATCCCCTAACACATCATTTTTACTGACTGTTCAATGCAGTGCTATGTCATGATGGATACTGAGAAACCATAATTAGCTTCTTTCATTATAACTTGTTGTCTGTCTGCAATGTGAGGCACCATAACTTTAAAGATTTTTTTGATAAATGGCTGGAATAAATGGTTAACCAGTGCCTTAGCATTTCTCTGAATGATAAATAGAATATAAAGGCAATGCAAAACTCTAAAACCCCAAAACTCACTCATAAAGCTCAGAGTAATTATGAAGTTGCATAATTCATTGTCCCATGGACGTAAAGAGAATTTAAAGAACTGTGACTGCAAACTGATGAAACAAAACAATATTTTTTCTTTCTCTTTTAGTTCTGGTCATTCTTATGATTTGAACAGGAACTGCAATAAAAGCTGAGAATAGAATCAAACTCCAACAATTTTATAGTAATAATGTTGATATTTTTCCCAACGGCATAACAAGAATTGTAGCTTTATTGTATTTGATGCTGAGCAAACATAAAAAGTCCAGACTTTACTCTCAAGGGCATATAAATAATTTTTTTATTTCTTTTTATTTCTGTGCACTGTTACAGATATTTTTTGCACTGAACTACTTATTTTTTTTTACTTATACACCCAAAGAGAAAGAATTAGCCATGCAAACAGGCACACTGATGGTAAGGATACTGTTTAGCACAAACTTTACTCCTCGGAATCGAACCTAAAATAAGTAGTTTTCTTCCTTGAATAAAATTTACAAAAGAGTCATTCTTTCTCCTCATGGCTGCAAAATCTGCAGTCTACACGATTATTAGGGCTACAGAAACCCTATGTATCCCTTCCTTTTAGGGTTGTAAAGAGTAGAAATGGCTTGTCTGCAATTTCTGAGCACCTGAACTATCAGAAGAACTATAAAAGATTCATCCATCTGCTTTATGGGTGAGGACACTGCATAGTAATGTGATCAGCTAATGCCAGTCATATCTTCTCCCAGATTTTGTCGAGAAAGCAGATACATCTCTTAAATAATAAGTATAAATGGAAAAGAGAAAGAATATTTTACTGTATGTAGCTGTGAGAAAGGAACAAATCTCTAACAACAGTATAAAACCAAATACTGAAAAGCCAAGTAATATCAAATTAGAATTATCAGTACCACTTTAACTTCAGCTGACTGACAGATGTTATGATACAGACAGTAATTATATAACCTTTTTTCTTTCTTGAGACAATTCTTGCTGAGGAACACAGCATTAAGTATATACACAAAATAGATCACTAGCTAGCTGCTTATTTTTTATCTTCATCTTTCAGTACGTCATTTGTTTCTTACATACTAGACACCATTTCAACTGTACACTGAGTTCAGAATTATTAACTTCCTCTGGGGCATTTTTGTGGTATACCCATCACTAAGATTTCTGAGGAGCTCAGAAATGTTATTTGGCATACACATCATCAATTTGAGGAAGGATAATACTATTATACACATCTGAGATACAGGGATCTTAATACTAGAGTATTCAAATGTCCATTAACTCTGGATGATCC
Source organism: Cuculus canorus (assembly GCF_017976375.1). Classification (NCBI taxonomy): domain Eukaryota; kingdom Metazoa; phylum Chordata; class Aves; order Cuculiformes; family Cuculidae; genus Cuculus; species Cuculus canorus. The sequence continues at coordinate 58,424,973 of NC_071401.1, forward strand.
CATTTGATATGCCTGCAGTCCAAATTTTCAGTGTATTTAGCAGTTTATAACATTTTATCTGTTCAAACAGCAACTCAAGCAGACCTCCTCTGTGGTCTACTTTCCTATTCTGCTCTTTCTGCCTTTCTGCTCCTTTTACACTGTCAGCATCTCTTTCTTGGTCCCTTGCATTTGAGCTTGTCCTTTTCCCCTTCTGACATACACTTTGCAGCCTGCTTAGGTTTAAGAAGATGGTGAATGCAGTATCAAAATGAATTCGGCTAAAGGAAAAGCAGCAGCTAAGTTTGACTGAGCTACATGACATCTGCTCAGCCTATGCCTGTTACAGAGATATTATAGACATTGCAGTCTGGCCCTAAAGATGAGTACACACTGACTACTTTAACACTGTACAGCAGGTGACCATGGACAGCATTTACGTCCCATCTGATACCCAACTGGCACTTGCATAGTCTTTACTATTTTCAGCTCAAAGTACTGAAAAATTGTGAAGGCTGTGTTGTAACCCATCAAATGAATTTTATATGGAGTGATAAGACAGCTATCAGGCCATGAGATGGATGAACTAGAAGGAATGCAAGAGGTATTGAAAATAAAACTTCCTGAAATAATTTTGCAAGATTGAGCACGGTGAAATGGACCAAATGTATGGACTCAACCATATTGCCCAGAAGTGGTCTTGGATGTCTTTGAACCCTTGAGCAATGACTAGTCACAATCTCATAGATCACTGGTTGGTGAGAAAGAAAACCACACCAGGAGAATGCTAAGAATGAATGAAAAGAGAATGAAAGAATGGGATCCACTAGTTAGCCTAGCATGATGGATGTGGCTTTTTTTTCTTCTGTTTCTTTTCTTCTTTTCTTTTCTTTTTTTTTTTTTTTAACAATGTGGATGTACTTTTACAGTTTGATCGGAACATATGAGAGGAGAGACCATGGAAAATACACAGAGACTCATCTGGTAGTTTCAAACAAGCACTTTTCTGCCCATATCACTCCAATTCAGTGTATGAAAACCTCTCACCAATCATTTGAGATTTTTGGTCAGTTGCATACAAGATATGTTGTTTTACAGTAGATTATGCTTAAGCCTAGATTTTGTGTAACTAGCAGTTTTGTGGAAATTAGAACAAGTTACACCTGCCTTGAACTGATAGAAATAGTTATATCTTTCTTTAGGTAGTGTTCCTGATGTGATGGTACTAAGAAGGATCTACATACTTTTATGTATACAAATACAATTTTGATTAATTATTAGTAATTAGTAATAAGTAATAAATAGAGTAGAAATGAATTGCTTCAGATTAGAGTTACGATAGTAAACTAAAGTGTGAAAATGAGGAGATTCTGCAAACAAAATATTAGGAGCTCAGAGGTTTATATGAAAAAAAGTTCAATAGAAACTCTTGTACAAATATAATGTAGTGTTACAGTTTACTAGAATGATAAAGGTAGTCAATGCACTGATTTACTTCTTTGTTTTAAAACAGAATGTAGGGGTTTTTTAGCTATGATCAGAATTGTCTTTTTCAAGAGAAAGAGAAAAACAAAGAAAAATAAGCTTTTCTAGAATAATGGGGGCAGGTCTATGACAAAGGAGCTGAAAAAGTACAGAAGGTTAACTAAAGCAAGCAAGCAAGAATCTTTGGCTCTTAATGGAGTCTACTGCCTAACTTGTTTATTCATTAACAAAGCAATTGCAAAAGTTGACTTAGATTTAGTTTTACATCATAATTTGCTAGGTGAAGCAAGGTGAAAGAAAGGGACAGAAAAGTGTCATTTAAAGCTGTCTCTACAACCCCTGCAAGGCTTTAGCTGTGTTCCAGGTATGTTACAAAAATCTCAGAGTGCTCCTCTTTTATTTTTTCTTTTCTTTTTTCTTTTCTTTTTCCTCTTCTTGTTTTTTTTTTTTTTGCCTTTTGACATTCTTCTTTACTGTCACAGTTCTTCTTTTTCCTTTTTTCAGATTTTCCTTTTCTTTTACTTCCTTTTTTCTTTCTTTTTTTAATTTTGTTTCCCTTTCCCTACTTTTCTCTTTCCTTTACTTACCTTACCTTGCCCTGCCCTGCTTTTTCACCCTTTCCTCTTCTTCTTCCTCTTCCTCTTCCCAGCACTCTGTGTGTTCCCAAGAGAACACATGCCCAGATGAATGTGTCACAATGCATTACCCTTCTTGCTCCTGCAAACATCACACTGAACCCACACTGGCGTTGAAGAACAATCCTCAAAAGCTCCAGACATACCACCTTTTACAGCTCAGAAAGCTGTCATAGTGGAGAAATTGTAAAGGAGACAAGTTGTTATGAAGATGAATTCCATTTTGTCCATACCCAGAGTCCCAAGGTCAATGAATTAATGAGTATTTAGATTGACCATTGCTTTCATAAATTACTTATCTCACTGAGGCCTTTTGAACACTTAGGACTTCTAACGACTAAAATTGTTAATTATGGATCATTTTTCACCTTCCATTTGTTTTCCAACATACACAACTAATTGTGTAGCAGGTAAACTGAGATACGTTTAGTAGTGCTGGATATGTGGATATTATTTGAAATAGCCACATATGGGTAAAATTGCTAATTATAATGCCGAGTATGTAGCTGTAGAAGTCATGGATTTTACTTTGAATTAAAGATACTTCAAATTTGATAGTAGAAAATTAATCTTATTAATTTTAGACCTTTCCTGAACTGTGTAATTCTTGATGAATTTTAAGGGGTGTTTAGCTCCATCCCAATACTTTTAGCTCCATCCCAATACTAAGGAATATGGAGCAGGAAGTCAGGAACGTACAGATGATTAATGCCTGGCTCCGAGCCTGGTGTGAGGAGAGAGGCTTTGGCTTCTTTGATCATGGGGTGACCCACCCACCCCCAGGTTTTCTTACTAGGGATGGGTCATACTTGTCTCGAAGGGGAACTAAAGTTATCTCTAAAAATCTGGTTAGGCTCTTAAATAGAGCTTTAAACTAGATGTGAAGGGGGAAGGGGAGGAGACCAGGCTAGTTGGGAATGAGCCTGGAAGTGGGAAACCGGCGGCTGAGAAATGGTGTGCTGGAGAGGACCACCAGTACACCACAACAGGGCAAGTGAGGGCGAGTATAAGTGGGGACAGTAAGGATAAAACTGGGTCTGTGGAATTAGTTATTCCAAGGACCAGTCAATCGAGAATAAACTCTCTTCCCTTTATGAGGGCTGAAGGTTCATCAGCCCAGCTGAAGTGCATTTACACCAATGCACGCAGCATGGGCAATAAGAAGAATGAGCTGGAAGCTGTTGTAGGGCAAGGTGACTATGATGTCATTGCCATCACAGAAACGTGGTGGGATGACTCACATAACTGGACTACAGCTATGTTGGGATATAAACTCTTCAGGCGGGACAGGAAGGGTAGGAAAGGAGGCGGGGTAGCCCTCTATGTCAAAGAGTGCTTTGAAACTCTCGAACTGGATTACGGTGAGGACGGGATCGAGTGCCTATGGGTTAAAATCAGAGGAGCCCACAAGAAAGGGGACTTTGTGATAGGAGTCTGTTACAGACCACCCAGCCAAGAAGAAGCTGCTGATGAACTCTTCTATAAACAGCTGGGGACAGTCTCTAAATCTCTGCCTCTTGTCCTTGTGGGAGACTTTAACTTTCCGGATGTCTGCTGGGAGTACAATACAGCAGAAAGGAAACAGTCTAGGAGGTTCCTGGAGCCCATGAGGGTTGGGCGCTCTTGAAAAATGAAATCCTATCAGCTCAAGAGCAGGCCATCCCTGTGTTCCGGAAAAGGAGCCGGCGGGGGGAAAAGCCAGCTTGGTGGAGCAGGGTGATCTCAAGATGCGTCAATAAGAAAAAGAAGCTCTATGTGCTCTGGAGGAAAGGACAGGCATCTTGGGTGGACTACAGGGACGAAGTGAGATCGTGCAGGGAAAAAATCAGGAGGGCCAAGGCCCAACTAGAATTAAAACTCGCTAAGTCTGTGAAAGACAACAAAAAGTCTTTCTACAAGTACATTAACAGGAAAAGGAGGACGAGGGAGAATATCCAGTCTCTAGTGGATGCAGAAGGAATAACAGTGACAGGGGATAAGGACAAGGCTGAGGTACTTAATGCCTTCTTCGCCTCAGTCTTTAATAGCAAAGAAAGTTGTTCCTTCTGTTTACAAATCCAAGAGTTAGAGGGGCAGATTGAGGCTCCCGTGATCCAAGAGGAGGCGGTTAGAGACTTGCTTGCCCAGCTAGACGTCCACAAGTCTATGGGGCCGGATGGGATCCACCCAAGAGTATTGAAGGAACTGGCGGATGTCCTTTCCAAACCCCTATCCATCATCTTCCAGAGGTCCTGGCTGACTGGGGAAGTTCCACTAGACTGGAGGCTGGCTGATGTTGTGCCCATATACAAGAAGGGTTGCAGAGAGGATCCGGGGAACTACAGGCCTCTCAGTCTCACCTCAGTGCCAGGGAAAGTCATGGAACAGGTAATCTTGAGTGCTATCATGAAGCACACGCAAGAGAACCGGGTGATCAGGCCCAGTCAACATGGGTTTACAAAAGGCAGATCTTGCCAAACTAACCTGATCACCTTCTATGACAAAATCACTCAACTACTGGATGGGGGAAAGGCTGTGGATGTAGTCTTCTTGGACTACAGTAAAGCCTTTGACACAGTTTCTCACAGCATTCTGCTTCAGAAATTGTCAGCCTCTGGCCTGGACAGGCGCACACTCTCCTGGGTTGAAAACTGGTTGGATGGCCGGGCCCAGAGAGTGGAGGTCAATGGAGTTAACTCCAGCTGGAGGTCAGTCACAAGTGGAGTTCCTCAGGGCTCAGTACTGGGTCCAGCTCTGTTCAATGTCTTTATCAATGACCTGGATGAAGGCATTGAGTGCACCCTCAGCAAGTTTGCAGATGACACTAAGCTGGGAGGAAGTGTCGACCTGCTGGAGGGTAGGGAGGCTCTGCAAAGGGATCTGAACAGGCTGGACTGCTGGGCCGAGACCAATGGGATGAGGTTTAACAAGACCAAATGCCGGGTCCTGCACTTGGGGCACAACAACCCTATGCAGCGCTACAGACTGGGGGAAGAATGGCTGGAGAGCTGCACAGAAGAGAAGGACCTGGGGGTGCTGGTTGACAGCCGACTGAACATGAGCCAGCAGTGTGCCCAGGTGGCCAAGAAGGCCAATGGCATCTTGGCTTGTATCAGAAATGGGGTCACCAGCAGGTCCAGGGAGGTTATTCTCCCTCTGTACTCAGCACTGGTGAGACCGCACCTCGAATACTGTGTTCAGTTCTGGGCCCCTCACCACAAGAAGGATGTTGAGGCTCTGGAGCGTGTCCAGAGAAGAGCAACAAAGCTGGTGAGGGGGCTGGAGAACAAGTCTTATGAGGAGCGGCTGAGAGAGCTGGGGTTGTTTAGCCTTGAGAAGAGGAGGCTGAGGCGAGACCTTATTACTCTCTACAACTACCTGAAAGGAGGTTGTGGAGAGGAGGGAGCTGGCCTCTTCTCCCAAGTGACAGGGGACAGACTAGAGGGAATGGCCTGAAGCTCCGTCAGGGGAGGTTCAGGTTGGATATCAGAAAAAAATTCTTCACAGTAAGAGTCATTGGGTACTGGAACAGGCTGCCCAGGGAGGTGGTCGAGTCGCCTTCCCTGGAGGTGTTTAAGGAACGGGTGGATGAAGTACTTAAGGACATGGTTTAGGGAGTGTTAGGAACGGTTGGACTCGATGATCCAATGGGTCCTTTCCAACCTTGTGATTCTGTGATTCTGTGATTCTGTGAAACAGATACGAGATTGTTTGAAATTGTTGTAGCTATCTCTGTACATTGAAATTGGCTACATAGCCCTGTTTTCAATGAGTCAGGCATCATTCAATTTTCTAAGTCAATTTCAAAGTGAAGAAAGGAAACCAATTGGAAAAACAGTAAAGCTTCATAAAATACGCGGAGATGAAAATTGACATAAAAGGCTGACAGAAGCACAGTCATTCTCTTGGAAGACTGGAAGTGTAAATAAAGGTAACATTTTTTCCAACATAAATTGTAATCATGAAATATGGATGTTAGCAATATTACATAGTGGAATATTTTATCATGAAGATCAATATACGTTCTTCAGACTATTTTCAAAGGTCATTAGAATGAAATAAATGTCTGTTGTTCTGCACGGCATCATATGATACACTTATATTTATGTTCTTTGTTGTATATTGTACAATAGATACGAACTACTGGGTTAACAAAGTAAAAAACAAACCAAAACCAGTGTGCATCATTCATGACTTCAGTAGATTTGGTATTGAGATTATTTTTAATGTTTTTAAGGGATATTTTCTTTACCTTTTAGTGGGACAAACTTTATGCAGTGGTTTGGAAATATGTTCAAGTGCCATTGCAGGCAGATTTTGGTAGTAGTTCAGCCTCAATAATCAAGACTTTTATCGTTATATGCACAGGGAATAAGTATGTCCTGCATATGCATATTTGCATTTGAATTTAATAATATCAGTTCTTTATATATCAACCTCTTTGCGCAGATCTACTAATTATGCAGATTATTTTAAAGCTACGTTGGCAGAAAAATAGAGGACTTCTCATTAACACATTTTCAGAACTATGTAAAAATACTATCAAATAGGAAAGAAGGACTTATAAGATCAAACTATAAATGTGTTTAACTACTGGGAAAAAAGTGTATCAGAAGAGTTATAATGCAAAATACTTTTACTGAAAAAAAAAGAGATCAAATTCTTCTATATTCTTGGCCAGACTTGTCATATTTCATTTTATTTGTCATATTTTAAGTTACTTAATTTCAGATTTCTGAAAATCAAATTTTAAAAGAAAATGGAGCCCAATCTTTGAAAGAATAACAACGCAACAAGCACTGTTCCAGCACTCTTCATGTCAATTAGAAAAATGGAAAGCCTAATTTTACATTTGAAAGGGAGAATAAAACACCCCAAAGATTGATGGGTTTTATTTGTGCTATACTTAGTTTCTTCTTGGGTAAGAGTCTTATTGGCCCAGACTGCAAAAAAAAAATTGTGATAATATTAGCAAACAGAATGTAAAAAAAAAAATGGGAATGGTTTGTGAGCCAAAACATACTTTTCATCTTCTTTTACTATTTTTCACTGAATCTGTAGGTATGGATGTTCATCTGTTTGTTTCTTTTTGTCATCGAACACATTATATTGCATTCAACAACTTCAAATCAATGACAATTATTTGAGAAGGCTGGATACTGTTTTTAATTCTAAACTTATTTAAATAGAAGGTATTGCAGGTCTTGCTGTCCAATTTTGCATTTTGTTCCTCTGATCAGTAAACATTTCCACTTAATGTGTTATATAAATTTCATATTCTCTTTGCCATTCTTCAAGTTCTATATTAATATTTTCTAATCTCTCCTTGTTTTATGGGTGACATAATCTCAGTCTTTTTTTAATTTTTGCATGCCTTCCAAGAATTCAACTTTTTTCCTATCTCATTTTGTTTAATAGTCTTGGTATAGCCCTGTAAGTTTATGCTGAAAAGCTGGTTCATTTTATCGTTCTAGGAAGAAACAAACACATAATCAACAGCAACCACAGATTTTACAGTAATTAGAGTACAGTCTTGGCAGAATTAAATTGCAAGCCATTTTTCTGAACTGTATTTTGTATTGTATATACTGGAAAAATTTCAATAGGCTACCCACAGCCTTCAAAGGTAAGCAAAAGTCTTTATTTTTGGTGTTTGGTTGGTTTTTTTTTTTTTTCAGAGAGGATTACCTTAAAAGTGGCATTAACTGTTGAAACTAATATTAATACAGTAGCAGAAACACCATTTTTGGTTTTCTGGTGTTCATATATCACTTTTATATTTGATTTTTCAGGAAATTCCACATGAGCAGATTAAAAAATGTTGGACTATTCAACAGAACTAATGGAGGCCCTAATCCAAGCTGTGAGGACCACAAAAGCTGCATTCAAGTTCATGTTAGTAATTTTCACTTGACCTGAGTGACAGTTCACATTGACACAGAAGTACAATCTATGTTCTGTGCTGAGAGCCTTAGAAGATATAAATGTGAGTGTATTTCACTGGAAGACAATTATAAGAGTTATGATTGTCTAATTCACATAACAAACAGAGACCATCTAAACTAATTGCCCAGTCATAATTATGTGACACAGCTCTGTGTCAAGAATTTAAGAATGATAAATGAAAGCAAAAGAATTATTTTTAACATATAACTGTTCTTTTTAACTGTTCTTTTTTCCAGAATTTGAGAATGGATAACATACAGAAAACTATTAATTCTCTAGGTTCACTTGAATATTATACTTGAGAATGTAAACAGTGATGTGAATGTAGTTACAGTCCAAGGAAACAGCACTGAGCTTTGTCATTCATTCTTAGTATGCGGTATCATCATGTGACGGGTATGTGGCCTTTAGCTCGCAAGAGCAGAATCAGGACATTCACCCACCCACCTAAATTTTACCTCCTTGAGAAGCAGTTGTGACTCTTTGATGGTCCGAGCTCTCTTTTAATTCGTTCATCTGGAGCTTGTGAACAGAGCAAAGTGAAATAAAATTTAAAAAAAAATATTACTCCATAACTTCAGAAGAAACCAAATGTAAGGACAGATATGTCAGCAGATCATCCAAGGTTATCCACCTTCCCACAGGGTTTACATTTCAGAGCTCAGAAATCTCATATCTATAAAAGGGCTTTCAGAGACTTTTCCCATTGTGGTGATTCTTTCCAATGCTGAGGACTCAAAGGTCCCCAAAAACTAAAAATCTTCATTTCGGTAGTCATGCTTGACTTTTTAACTCTCTTCTACTTCTTCATGGAAGCTGAAAGAAGCAGGATTATTAGATTGACACTGTTTTTATTCTTATAAGCATCTGTAAAAAATTCCTTATTTTCTTCCTTCTTGTGCACGTAGATGACACATCTACAGATTCTTCAAATCATTTCGGCCTGGAGTGCTGCAGGAGGCTCAATCTGACCTGATCAATCTATAAACTATCTTTCTTTATAATATGTTTTTGGTTTCCTCTAGGGTTTGGCTACCTATATTGAAAGTCAGTGCTGGCAGAGTACAGCTGTGTCTTCTTGTATCAGAGTATCTTGTATCATTGTATAAATGTTATTGAGTCATAAGAAAGATCATTGACATTGTGAAGGATGTCACATGTCTTCCCTGGGCCTTCATCCATGCACGTTGTTCCTGTTGGCCTGGGGAGACACATTTAAACACAGTCCTTATGTGACCTATGTCTTGAGCAGTGCTGTGTTTCTTGCTAATCCTTAATTTGCCTGGCTGTCTTGACTTCCTGGTTTGGCCTGCCTGGTCAGTGAAGACCTGCCTAATGATCACCAGACACTGAGCTGACCTCAGTCACTGTCCCCAGCTCAGCTAGTGGGGTGCCATGGAACTGTGCCCCTCAGTGAGTTGCTGCTTCTCATCCTTGGCCCCCCTGCCTTTAAGAGCAGCCCAGCCTCACTGCACTCTGGCAGACAATACCTGGAAAACCTTCTACGAGATTTCCTCAAAGAGCTAAGGTTGCTAACATGCAGTATCTATGAACAATAAACTGGAATTCAATAAAACTGTATCGTTTAATTAGCTAAACTACAAATCTATTTAATCATCTTTTTGGAAACACTTGATGACCTCTAATATAATGAGATTTAACAAAAACCACAACGATTTTTAGAGTATCTTTAGTCTGATCACATTGACATCTTTTTCCTACCTGATAACTTCATTCTTCATTGCTGAGCTTTAGAAGTCTGAAACTTCCAGCAAAAATAGTTGAATCCTTCTGACTTTGTTGATAAGCATTACCTGCCAGTAAAATAAATGACTCTTTGTGCAGTTAAGACATCAAAGACTCATATCAGTGGAGGAATGCATATAAGAGTGAAATAATTTAGAATGCTACATATGTACTTATATATTCTACCTACTTGTTGTGCCATATTTTTTGATAAATACCTTTCAGTTCATGAGAGCTGAGTATCCTATCTACTTGCATATGTTTTCTGATTATTCATGTTGTGATAATTGCATAGGTAAAAATCTCTGTTTTCTTTTGCTTCTTGGATTTACAGAACAATTCAGGTCTTTATTCCCTTTAGCCAAGCCTCTCCACTGCTCGACTCAACTTTTGGGGAAAAAGATCATTGTACTCAGCCTGAATTTCAGATCTTCCAAGTTATGTCCATTGTCCTGTGTGAGGCTGTCATGTACTGCTGTGAAAAGCCTGGCTCTGCCCCCTCAGTGGTCTGCCTCTCAGTAGACACCATGGAGCTGCTGTTAGATCAGTCTGCAGCCTTCTCTCCTCCATGCTGAACAAGCCCCAGTCTTTCAGTCTGCTCACAGGGCAAGTATTCCAGCTCAAACCATCATGGACTGAATTCACCCGAATTTATTGATGTCTTTTTTCCTGTACTGAAGGATCCAGACTGAGATGTAGTATCTATGTGTGGTTCAATGGGCACCGAGAAGAGGGTAAATATACCTTCCCTTGATCAGCTGCTTGACCTCCTATTAACACAGATTTGGATGCTGTTGGTTCTGCACTACCTAGATGCACTGCTTCCTGTACTCTCCCTAAAGACTTGCCAGCTTTCCAGGTTCCTTACAGCTGCCCCCTATGGAATTCTGCTTGCTGGTTTCCTGTACAAGTCAAAGTCTTTTCTACTGAAGTCCAGATATGTTATCACTCACTCATTGAAGTACAATGATTGAAGTACAAAATGAATTACGTTACACTAGTTTTTAAATGAATTACGTTACACTAGTTTTTAAATGGTTAGTAAAATGCTGTTAATATTTACAACAGAAAGACAACATATTCTCATTAGAATCCAAAAAGTCGGTATTAATCTTTACATTTTATATGATACTAATGAATAAATATTGGTGTATCTGAAAACATTTTAGACACTGTATATAGCATAATTATTTATATAACCTCCCAAAAACTCTTGGATTTTGAATCCCAAGGTCTTAGAGTTCTCCTTAAACACCTCAGAAGGTTTAATTGTTGTTGAAAATGAACAAGCTGAAGGAGTTTAGTGAAGATATTGTTATATTAATAGTCATAATTTCTTTGAAAAGTTCAAAATTAAATTTTCAAGTAAACAATTTTGGTGTTTACAAAATCACTCCCCTTTTTTACTATGTAGATTTTTGGGTTGTTGTTTGGAAAAAATATTCAGAAGAGGATGGAAGAGGTGTTGGATTGAATTTTAGACACATTTTCTTTCTCTTAAAATTTAAATAAAGTAATTTCCAGAGATGATATGTGATCTCTAGGTCTTTTCCATGTGCTGTGCTGTAAATCTCATGCAGTACTGAGAACATCATTACAACCTCGAGGTCAAAAACAAGTTAGATCTTGCTATTAGTGGATCCTGAGAGCAAAGTAACTTTACAGGCTCACTTAGGTGATAATATCTTCAGCAATACATAAGTGAAAAATAAGTAAAGATGATGTTGGTGAAGAGAAAGAATACATGAGCAAATTCTCTCTATGTGTTTGTGGTCTGTATATCTTAATTTAAAAAAATCTTCTTACTAAGTAAGTTATTTTGAAAGACTAGTCCTCAAGATAGCTAAAGTAGAGGCATTATATTAATACAAACATTATCTTTACACTTTTCTTCCTATGATGATGAAGAAAACATACATATTTATGTAAATTTTTATATTATGTATGTATTAGATTCTTAAAAATTGCAAGAAGCCAAACCCAGATTTTCTATTTCTTCTGTGAGTGGCCTACCACTTGGGAAGAAGGATAAGTTTAATTTTTCTTCAGCTCTTCTGTTGTTTTCTGTGTGCTGCCAGTATGTAGTTTCATTGCTAATTGTAATTTCTTAAATGTCCTCTAGGCATGTCTTGCAAAAACTTGACATCCATTCTCTTTGCTTTTCTGTAATCAAGGTTTTATCTTCAATTTTTTGTAAAAACAACTTTCAAATTTATATGAGGCTTATTTCAATTATTGTGCTTTTCTATAAAAGGCAAAATCAATCATAGAATCATAGAATCATAGAATCATAGAATCATAGAATAGTTAGGGTTGGAAGACACTTTAAAGATCATTTAGCTCCGCCCCCTCGCCATGGGCAGGCACACCTCCCACTATACCAGGCTGCCCAAGGCCCAATCCAGCCTGGCCTTGAACACTTCCAGGGATGGGGCATCCACAACTTCCCTGGACAACCTGTTCCAGTGTCTCTCTGCTCTCATGGTGAAAAAATTCTTCCTAATGTCCAGTCTAAATCTGCCCCTCTCCAGTTTATACCCGTTCCCCCTAGTCCTGTCTCCACAAGCCTTTATGAATAGCCCCTCTCCAGCTTTCCTGTAGGCCACCTTCAGGTACTGGAAGGTCACTATAAGATCTCCTCTGAGTCTTCTCTCCTCTAGGCTGAAGAAGCCCAACTCTCTTAGCCTCTTCTCCTAGGAAAGGTGCTCCAGCCCTCCGATCACCTTTGCAGCCCTCCTTTGAATCCGTTCCAACAGCTCCAAATCCTTCTTATGTTGAGGATTCTGGAACTGGACACAGTATTCCAGATGAGGTCTCACAAGAGAGGAATAGAAGGGCAGAATCACTTCCCTCGACCTGCTGGTCATGCTTCTTTTGATGCAGAACAAGATACGGTTGGTCTTCTGGGCTGCGAGTGCACATTGCTGGCTCATGTCAAGCTTCTCATTAACCAGCACTCCCAAGTCCTTCTCTGCAGGGCTGCTCTCAGTCATGTCATCCCCCACCGTGTATTGAAAAAGGGGATGGCACCGGCCCAGGTGAAGGACCTTGCACTTGGCCTTGTTGAGCCTCATGAGGTTCTCAGAGGCCCACTTCTCCAGTCTGTCCAGGTCCGTCTGGATGACATCCATCCTTCTGGTGTGGCAACTACACCACTCAGCTTGGTGTCATCTGCAAACTTGCTGAGGGTGCACTTAGTCTTGCTATCAATATCATTGATAAAGATATTGAACAGCCCGGGTCCCAGTACGGGATCTCCATCTGGACTTCGAGCCATTGACCACTACTCTTTGAATATGACCATCAAACCAGTTTCTTATCCACCTTACCATCCACCCATCAAGTTCACATCTACTCAATTTAGAGAGAAGGATGTTTTGGGGGACCATGTCAAAGGCTTTACAGAAGTCCAGATAGATCACATCCATGAGTTTACCCGTGTCCACTGCTGTGGTTACCCCATCATATAAAGCCACTAAGTTGGTCATACAGGATTTGCCCCTGCTGAAGCCATGCTGGCTGCCATTAATCACCTCCATGTCCTCCATGTGCTTTAGCATAGCTTCTAGGAGGATCTGTTCCATGATCTTCCCAGGCACAGAGGTGAAGCTGACAGTTCGGTAGTTCTCAGGGTTGTCTTTTCTACTGTTTATAAAATGGGCACAACGTTACCCTTCTTCCAGTCACCAGGTACTTCTCCTGACCACCATGACTTTTCAAATATCGCGGAGAATGGCTTGGCAACCATGTCTGCCAATTCCCGGAGGACTCTGGAATGCACCTCATGAGGTCCCATAGACTTAAATATGTTCAGGTTCCTCAGGTGTTTGTGAACCTGATCCTCCTCTACTGTGGGAGGGGGTTTACCCCGGATCAACATCTTGCTGTCCCATGACCCAGGAAGGGTGAGGAGGGTGGTTATTGGTGAAGACTGAGGCAAAAAAGTTGTTAAGCACCTCATCTGTTGATATGTGATCACCATTTCCAACTATCAGTGGGGGTACATTCTCTTTGACCTTCATCTTTTGATTGATTTAACTGTAAAAGCCCTTCTTGTTGGCCTTTAATCTCTTGCCAAGTTCAGCTCCAGCTGAACCTTGGCCTTCCTGACTTCATCCCTACACAACTGGGCAGTGTGTTTATACACGTCCCAGGTTATCTATTCGTGCTTGCACTGCCTGTGCAATTCCCTCTTCTTTTTTTTGTTTAACCAGCAGGTCTCGACTCAGCCATGCTGATCTCTTCCCTTTCCTGCCTGATTTTCTACATACGGGGACTGAGCGCTCTTCTGCTTTATGGAAAGCTTCCTTAAAAATTTTCCAGCTCTGTTCCACTCCCTTATCTCGGGGGACCATGTCCCAGGGTGTCCTACCAAGTAATTCCTTGAAGAGCTAGAAGTCTGCTTTCCTGAAATTTAGTGTCCTGACTATACTCCTCACCTGTCCCATATCCCTCCAGATCTTTAACTCCACAAGTGCATGATCACTCCAGCCCAGGTTGCCTCCGATCCTAATGTCACTGATGAGCTCACCTGTATTGGTAACCATAAGGTCCAGTATTGCATCTTCTTGAGTGGGGGTGTCTATCAGCTGGGCTAAGAAATTATCCTCAATGCACTCCAGGAGTTTCCTGGATTGCCTACAGCTTGCTGTGCTACTTTTCCAGCATCTTGATGAGTTATTTGGTTAAGCCTGGGAAGGAAAGTCATCTTCATTTGATCTTGCACATAGATAGAATGCATTACTTTGAAAAAAAAAACAACCACACTACAGACTTTGCATATTTTGTAGCCTAATTTCTCTATAACGGTCTTAGTTATAGAGAAATAAAATAGGTAGTTAGTGAAAAATACGTTGTATTCAGTGGTAAAACCTGAGGAAAGAAAACAATAATTTTCTAATTGTGAGAAAAACTGAACAGTCTGTAGAAAAGTTATTCAATATTCCATAAGTTAAAGAACATTTTCTCATCTTTATGCAAATTTATAGTATATGTATGATTCAGCAAATGATCTCCTTTGTTGCTAAAGTTATAAGCCGATTATGTCTACTCAGCTGTGATTGCAAGATCATGGTAAAAGATTTGGCAGTTTGTCTGCAGGCATTTTCATGTAAAATTATTATTCCTGATCTAAACTCTTAATTTAAGAAGCCTTGCTAATGAATGGAAGATCTGTACCTCATCAGGAGTTATTTTACTTGCTACAGAGCAGAGGCATTACACCAAACTCAACAGAGAAATTTTCTCAAAGTGTGAGCAGGACTTAACTTCAATGGCACCTTTTTTATTTTTTCCTATTTTATTTTTTTTTAACGTAAGGCTGCAATCATCACTGATAAAAAGAAGTTAAATAATTTGATTTGTAAAGTTGCACCAGATAGGCAGACACGTTGTTCTTTTATCCTCTCTTTTATTTCTTGTTTTGGAATGTTTGGCATGACTAATAGGAGTGATTAATTGATATACTGTTAAAAGGATTACAGGGAGGAAGGTAGCTGAAAAGAATGTCTGCACTCTAACATTTTCCTAAGATTGCTCATATCCAGACACTTAGCACACCCTGCATAGACACAAGATCAATGTTTTAATAATAATGATTAATAATTCATGATGATATACTGTACGATGGGAAGAAACTATACCCTAATACCTAATGGACGTCTGCAATATTTCAGGGCCTGAAACAGATTTACAAATACAGCAGTCCCCTATAGATAGTCTTACTCTTCTATAGTTTTAAGAATACATTCCAGAGAACAGAAAATTAGAGTTAAATATTTTGCTTAAAAATGTTTCTTGTCTCTTACCTTATATAGAACCATAAAATGACAAGGGAGAATTAAGCAAGTCTTCATTTACAATGCTCTATTAAGTTTATAAAAAGAAATGTGTAGTAAAAATCGTTCTACTTTAAGACTAGTTTTAAATTACTTTTTTTTCTTTGAATGAAGAATCTTTCATGGGAGTAAAGGAAAAGGTATCACATTGACTGCGTGGGCGTTTGCCATGCGGAATTCAGATTCTTACTAGACAGAACCCTAAATGAGAAAAATCCCCAAGGTTTCTACTGGCATGTTTATATACCTGCAGTGCTTTCCCTTTTGGCTTGTGTTGACAGCTTTACAGTTCTATTTTCTCTGAAATGACTTTTTTCTTTTTTTTTTTTGTTTTCTTAACAAGTTTTTAACTCGAACTTTTAGAATCTCATTTTTAAAGATCAAGATTTAGCTCTCAGAAACTAATTTTCTTATTATTAAATTGACCATATGACATATCTATACATATTCCCCTGCCTTCTAAGCTTTGGTAACTCTGATTTCTGGTCTGTTAATCTTCTTATCTATAGCTTCTACCTAATAAAGTGAAAAATTAGAAAAGAATACTCAAGAACATCAAATGGAAAAAGCAAAACAGGATTGAACTCATGTAAGTTTAGCTACTGAAATACAGTGAGAGTAATTATACTAATCAAACTTTAGATGACTGCAAAATGGATGTCTGGAGATGACAGTCACAGTGGGCTGACTTTTCTTTTCTTTATAGACAAGAAAGAAAGAAAAAGGCACTTTCAGGTTATGGTTCATTTAGCTTGGTTTAGATATCTAATTTAGATTAAGAAGAATCATGCCCTTGACTCCATTAACTAATATTGGCCACATCTTTCTCAACTATATCTGTAGTTAAGGATGAAGGCCTCAAACATAGATTTATATCTCAGAACTCACACAGTAAAATTTGTATTCATATTTATAAACCTGCAGAAATGATGAAAAAGAAACTAATAAAATATATTCCGTCTGCCTTGTCCTATTAAAAATATTTCTCTAAATAAGAAAATTATATTCTTTTTATATATTCAAATATATATGTGTAAGAATACAATAACAGGCTTCCAAAAAAAATAGCACAAAAACTTTGTAACAAGAAATTTAAAGTTATGGGTGTTTCCTTGATAATTTTCCAATAGTACAACCTGGCTGTCAATGTAAGACAACTGAGATAATAGCATGATGAGTAAGAAATATCAGAGGGCTGACGAATAAAGACATCAAATAAATATGTCTTATTTTTACCCCTCTGTTTTAATGATACGCTCTGGCACTTCTTCCAACTGGCAATTCATAGCTTGGCAGCCTTACCGTCAGATGCAAAGGAAGTCTTTGAACACTTGCTTGACATCATAAAGTTGGTATTTTGTCATGATGTTTGTGTGATAACGATCATTGAAGTGCTCATCAGCAAGGTGGGATATATATTTTCACCATCTTATTTGCACAATTTTTGTGAAAAAAAAGTTTTTCTGAGAAGTGGCAGGATAGAGTTGTGGGGAAGAAGCAGCAGATCCGGAGAAGAGAATGAAGACATATGCATATACCTGTGTTTGGCTCAGAAGCCTCATATTGAAGAACTCAGCTAAAAGGTTAGGAAGAATTCCCTGCTTCCAGGGTCATTAAAGCGTTTCATACTGCTTCACAGGTTGTGGACAACATTTAGTGTAATTTCTTGGCTCCAGCTGAACCAAAGCCAGAATTATGTCCCTGACATTTTTGTCACTATAACAGTAGGCACTAACACTGCATCCAAACCGTATCACGGTGTAGCAGGTGGAACTCTGAAAGCTTGATTCTCCAGTCCTCAAACTAAGAGATTTGCTGGACTCTGATGACAATCATTTCCTGACTATCAGGAACAGATATTACTTTCTCAGTCTGCATTTTCAGCCTAGATGATCTTTAAGGGCCACCATACAAGTAGATTTTTAAGTAGCTCATCGTTGTTCATTTGATGTGTTGATTAAGGGGCTTCAGATGTAGCCACATGGTTGAACTGAAGCTCCTTAGGCAAAAATGTTTCCATAGCATTTTCAGTATCTAAATTAATGATTTCGCAGTATCATGGAGGTTTTTTTGCCTATTTATGTCTTCAGAGAAAAGAGGAATTTTCTGAATGTTTCATCAAAATTTGCATGAATAAAGGATTTAAAATCTGATATTATCTCTGCATACTTATGTGTAACAGAATTTCTGTAATAATTGTTCTAATAGTTGCTAATAGTTACTATAATCATTACTATAAAAATAGTATAATAATACAAATTTATTATTTTAAAATTACTTTAAAAATTTCTCTGTTTCACAAAACCTTTTTTTTAGTTTAAAAATAAAATATTTTCAAATTTAATAAAAAGAAGGCAATAAAATGGGCTATATTTTTTCATCCGCAGACATACATAATATCTTATAATAATTGCACAGTTCTTTGCAAATGCAGAGGCCACCTCTTTAACAAATACAAAACAGAGGATCTAGGCTGAATTTTAGCTGTCTGAGGAGTATATAGCAGACTATCCTACACACACACTTGCTGCTTCATCACTCAGTGGCTGAATCCATTTACATTTGATTTTCAGTTTGAATCTGAAGGATTAAGGAGAAAGAGGGAAAGGAGGGAAGCAGTGAAAAAATAGAGTAACTTACTTGCTGATAGTCTGCTAGAATATGACTGGATGAGCTGTAAGTTGCTTCATTGTGATTATAATGTGTGCAGGATATGCACAGATCTCAAGGGACTGAGTGAGGATCTAATATAAAACTTGTACTAGAAATGTTGAAGAAGACTATGTAGATTCTGTGAGTGGAGTTTCATAGTGTTTCTTCTAACCAGATATCTAACATTAAAAGTCCTTTAAATAACAATCTTTTGAGGCAAGAGAAAGCTAGTCCCTCTCAAGAGATTTAATATTAACATAGTTTTTAAAGAAAAGGAAAAAAATCCCCACTTCTATTGCATTATGACTCAGAATCTCCAACAGGTAGCGCAGAAACAGTCTGTCATAACTTACAGTCTGCTGACCAAAGCAAGTGTAGTTGTTAGTGCAAGAACCCAACAACACAATTAATTCTGTAGAGTCATATCAGGTTTTTTTACATATAAATACAGGTCATTAAAAGAGTGTTGACAACACATATACAAAATATATTAAAAGAAAATTAGTAATTTTTTTAAAGTAGGAATGTTTTAATCCTACAGTGTCTAAAACATCAATCACAAACTTGCCTTCAGCCAAATTCATTAAATACTCCCAAAAGAGAACATAATGGATCACTTTATATTAACCTGATAACCACATAAAATCTTAATTGCAAACAACCAATGGAAAAAAAAAAAACCAAAACAAAAAAGCCAAGATATATGAAAACAGGTCAAAGACAGGATTACTCAAATTACATTTAGGAAAGAAAATGGATACAGAAACATTTTCATAAGGGAAGGGTGTGAAACAAATACTTTCAGGACCTTGGATATTAATGCACTTTGTCACCTTTAGTGAAATACAAAAGCGACCCAAGGCTCATACTGAAAAACAGTATTACCTCTTTTACCATTTTGCCTGCCATAAATAAACTATTAAGCAAAGTCAAGACAATGCAAAGGCTTCTGACTAGTCATTACAAACTGGATAACAGAAAGAAAAGACCAAAAAAAATGTAAAATTTTCTCTTCAATGTAATTCTCACCACTCGAGAGAGAAATTACAAGTAATTTATTTAAATTTACAAGGAATAAAGTATAATCCACAAAGAACTTTTTAGTGAGTCTCTTGGATCACATCAGATGTGGAACAAATGTTATTTTAAATGTAATCTGTAACATTTAATTACAAGTCCCTGTTCTGACAGATATTTAACCTTTTTTATAATTATTAGAATGTTCCTGAGAGGTCTACACAATCTGCAATCTCTTCATTGTTGCATTACCTAAAAGGAAATGAGTAAAAAGATTTCTGATTATTTCCTATTAAAAGACATGAAATATTTTACGAGAATATAATAAAGCAAGGGGGGAATTCTACCTAATAATGCTGATATATTTTCAAAAAGAATTTGTTCAAGAAAATGAACCTGTAAGAAACTCTGGTTTGATAATGTGCCATAATAATGTTAGCTAAATCACACTTCATTTTTTTTTCTTCTTTTTTCTCTCTCTTTCTCAATATATTTTATTTTCCATTAATTTAATAGAAGAAAATGATATCAGAATATTTATGCTATTATTAATATATTTGTATTTATACTATTTGTAAAGTATTTGTAATGTTGTCAGGCAGATTCATCATCCGATTATTTTCCATTTAAAATATATATCCTGAAAGTGCTTATGCAACATTTAATTTATACATATAAAAAACATTAATTGAGTCAAGAAAGATACTAAAAAAATTCAGCTTTGTGAATGTGGGACTAAAGAATGTCTTACAGAATTCTACTAAACGGAATCAATCGTAACTCCATAGCATTCATTTTCGGATGCAGAGAGGAATATTCAAGGATCCTGACTGTCAAATTCAGCTGTGGGTATTAATATATTTTCTTTAAAGTGAGGATACTAAAATTGCTGAAAGGGCTCTGAACCGCTGATGTTACATTTTATTGGAAGATAAACTATAACATGATGACTTCTGCAGAAAAGAAGCTCAAATCAGCTGAGTCAGATCAAATCAAAATTAAAGCAGTATAAGGCTGAGGATAAGGCTGAGGTACTTAATGCCTTCTTTGCTTCAGTCTTTAACAGTAAGGTAAGATGTTCTCCAGAGTCAGAAGGCAGGGAGAGGGAGCAGAACAAAGTTCCCATGATCCAAGAGGAAATGTTTAGAGACCTGCTCAGCCAATTAGACATCCACAAGTCTGTGTGGCTGGATGGGATCCACCCAAGGGTACTAAGGGATCTGGCTGATGTACTTTCCACACCCCTTTCCAGCATCTGCCAGCAGTCCTGGCTGACTGGGGAAGTTCCACTTGACTGGAGGCTGGCTGATGTTATGCCCGCTTACAATAAGGGCTAGAGTGAGGATCCAGGTAACTGCAGGCCTGTCAGCCTAACCTCGCTGCCTGGGAAGGTCATGGAGCAGATCATCTTGAGTGCTATCACACAGCATACACAAGGCAACTGGACGATCAGGCTCCGTCAGCATGGGTTTATGAAAGGCAGGTCCTGCCAAACTAACCCGATCACCTTCTATGACAAGGTTACTCAGCTAACGGAATACGGAAAGGCTGTAGGTATAGTGTACCTGGACTTTGGTAAAGCCTTAGACACCATTTCTCACATTACTCTGCTTGAGAAACTGGCTGCCACTGGCTTGGACAGGAATATCATTTGCTAGGTAAAAACTGACTGGATGGCCAGGACCAAAGAGTCATGGTAAGTGGAGTTAAACCCAGTTGGAGACTGATCACAAGTGGTGTTCCCCAAGGCTCAGTGCTAGGTCCAGTTCTGTTCAATATCTTGATCAATGACCTGGATGAAGAGATTGAAAGTACCCTTAGTAAATTCATGGATGACACTAAGCTTTAAGGAAGTCTCAATTTGCTTGAGGATAGGAAGGCTCTTCAAAGGGACCTGAACAGGCTGGATCAATGGGCTGAGGCCAACAGGATGAAGTTTAACAAGGCCAAGTGCAAAGTCCTGCTCATGGCACACAACAACCCTGTGCAGCTGCTTGAAGAAGAGTGTGTAGAACGCTCCCTGGCAGAGAAGGATCTGGGGATATTTGTTGACAGCCAGCAGAATATGAGTCAGCAGTGTGCCCTGGTGACCAAGAAGGCCAATAGCATCTTGGCTTGTATCAGAAACACTGCAGCCATCAGGACCAGGGAAGTAAGTGTGCCCCTGTACTCAGCACCGGTGAGGCTGCACCTTGAATACTGTCTTCGGTTTGGGGCCCCTCACTACAAGAAAGATATTGAAGTCCTGAAGCGTGTCCACAGAAGAGTAACAAAGCTGGTGAAGGGACAGGAGAACAAGTCGTATGAGGAGTGGCTGAGGGAACTGGGGTTATTTAGCCTGGAGAAGAGGAGGCTGAGGGGAGACCTTATCACTGTCTACAACTGTTTGAAAGGAGGTTCTAAAGATGTGGATGTTGGTATCTTTACCTAGGTGATAGGATGAGAGGGAATGGCCTCAAGCTGTGCCAGGGGAGGTTCAGACTGGACCTTAGGAAAAATTTCCTCACTGAAGGTGTTATAAAGAAATGGAACAGGCTGCTCAGGGAGGTAGTTGAGTCACCATTGCTGGAGGTGTTTAAAAGATGGGTAGATTAAGTGCTTAGGGATATGATTTAGTAGTGAACAAGTATGGTTGGGTTTTATGATCTCAAAGTTTTTTTCCAACCTAGTGATTATATGACTCTATGATTCAGTATCGTAAGTCCTCACTGCTCACTATTTCACCTCGGATACAGGTCCTTCACTTCACTTCATTCTTGTTTTCAGTACAGTAATGTCTAGTGGCCTGCTGAGCTGTCAATAATTTTAAGCAGTGTGCTGGAGACCCTTCAAAATTCTTTGTGTATCACCTCTGCATTTTTATAGTGCATAAATAATTGGAAGTCCTTCCACTCTTGTCTCCCTCTCTCAGGAGCAGGCTGCTACTCCCCTCGCTCCAAAGGACTGTTCATAGATCCAGTATGTGACAGCCAGCAGTGAGCAAGTAAGTGACCTTTCTCCCTCCTGTTGAGCTGCACCTTCCAACAAAACACAATGTATGGTAAAAGAGGAAATACAACAAAGAAAAGATATCTTATTTGTCAACATTAATATGAGAAAAAAATGTATGTATATCAAACTGTTTCAGAGTCATCATTGAATTTGTCAGCTCCGGAAATGTTCTTTGCCTCCTAATAATACCATCTCTCTTCTCAAAGCTGAAGCTGAGCGCTGTAAATGCCATTTACAGAGAACCGATTAATGTACTTGCTTTAAAGCTATTCTTAATGAAATACAAAATCCCATCACACCAGGTTATAAAGTTAGAATAGATAGTTATTTTAACATTCATAGCTCGGAAAAATAAATAGTTTTAAAATTAGCTTGTAAGTTAATTTTGAGAGGCCCTGGAGGAGGTCATGGCATGCTTAGCATCAGGGAGATGCTGGCCCTTGTGGTGCCTTGACAAGGGTAATGTGTTTGAGAAACTATTCAGACAACACAAAAGATGTCATAACTCCTTTTGAGCCAAACAATTTATAGTAACTTGGAATCATAGAATCATAGAATCATTTAAGTTAGAAAAGAACTTTAAGATCATCAGGTCCAATCATTTACCTATCACTGCCAAGTTCACCACTAAACTATGTCTCCAAGTACAACATATACACAACTTAGAAGTATCTCCAGGGACAGTGACTCAATCACTTCCTTGGGCATCCTGTTCTAATGCTTGACAATGCTTTTGGCAAATAATTTTTTATTTATATTTAAGTAAATATATGTATTTAAATAAATGTTCTAAACATCCCTTGGTGCAACTTGAGGCCATTTCCTCTTGTCCTATTGCTTGTTACTTGGGAGAAGAGACTGACACCCACCTCACTATAAACTCCTTTCAGTTAATTGTAAAGAGTAATCAGCTCATCCTTCAGCCTCCTCTCCTCCAGACTAAACAGCCCCAGTTCCTTCAGTGACTCCTAAGACTTGTTCTCTGGACCCTTCCCCAGTTTCATTGAAGCCTGGACATACCCCAGCACCTAAATGTTTTTCTTGTACTGAGGGACCTAAAACTGAACACAGTATTCAAGGTTGTTTTTTTTATTGTGGATCATTCTCCTGAACACTCCGACATTCAAAAATTTCTCTCTTAAAACTTTAACATCAGTGACTACTTTTCTTCCATGTATACTGATAAGTGCCGAGTCAAGAATAAATTTTTGTCACCCCACTAGAAACTTCTGCAGTTTGCTGCAATATTTCAGCAACAATACTTCCTGAGATATACTAGATATTCAGGCTTTTCTGATGAAACATGTTGTACTGCAAGGTTAGGTTGAGGATCACTATTTCTCTTCTGTTTGTTTACAAGGTGCCAGAACATATTATTCATCTTCTTCAGGAAATAGGAATAAGTAAACTTAGCATGTGTTTATCTTCTTCTGAAAATACAAATATATACATTAAACATGCCATTAATGATAATTCTTCTAAACTATTGTTTTAGGAAAGGTATCAGTAGTGGCAGAATAAAACTTCATGAGAAAATAACTTTCCATATTTTAGGATAAGACTGCATTTTTCGCTTAACTTCTAAACTGAAGTTGGCAATACTTTCTTCACTTAAGAATACATTCATTAAATAAATGTCTAAAAATAGAATAACATAAAAATGAGATCAGAACAATAAAAAGTAGAAAAACTTTAAATTTTTTCTTCCATGTTCTTCCTCATTCCATGAGGAGAACTGTAGTACCCATGTAGTACTACAGCATTAATTTTACTATTTTTCACTAGTGCTTGGAGAATATATGAGATGAATTTGAAAATGGCAAAGAAATTGAAACACCATATTGATGTTTGTACAGTAGATACTAAAAATCAATGTATCATCTCTCTTGCCAGTCTTTTCTGAAATCACTGCTGTATTGCACCTAGGTTTAGAAAATATATTTCTGAGGGCTATGATTGTTGTCACATGAATTTGTTGTATTCAATATTCAGCAGTCTGTTGTGATCAGGGTTTTGGTACTCTTCAGGCATTCCTGGAGACCGGTCAGGAAAAGCATATTTTTCATGAGATCAGAATTGCTGTCACTGCAAATCTCATTTTGGTGCAATGTAAACTAGTTTTTTTACAGCTATCATCTTCAGAATGATACTTTTCTATGAAAAATAAAACGTTCCCCCAAACTCATGATGGTAACGTTTCCTAAAACTCCAGAGTTCCAGTAATTTCTTTAGTAACTTGGAACAATTACATTTTTGCCTACTGAAGACCCAATTAAATTACTGTTTCCACAAATCAGCCACACTTGAGTTAGGAAGCACGTGGTCTTCTGTAAGTATTCCAGGCAACCAAATGCAATGAATAATTGAAAAAAAAAAAAGCTGGTCCTGAGGACATAAAGGCGTATACCTTTCTTCCTGATTCCAATATAAGAAAAGCCCAAACACGGCGATAACAACTTTGCTATGAGCTGTTCATCATGTAGCATTTCTGGCTGACTTTTCTCAGGTCATCATCAGCCATGTAAAGAATTAGTTCAGAGGGGCAGTATCGACTAAGGTGAAACTAGAGGCTCAATAGTGAGATATTAGCAGACTGTGCTTTTCACAGAATCGCACGAAGGTTGAGGTTGGAATGGACTTTGAGAGGTCATAGAATCATAGAGTGCTTTGGACTGGAAGGGATTATGAAGGTCAATGTATTGCTTGTTCTATTTCCAGTGAATATATAGTAACTAGTGCTATTATGTTGCATCTTATGATCTCTGTAATTTCGAAATTACAATGCAGACCATAGCTTTTGTGGAAATTAATACACAGTCTACGTTGACAGCACGATATTAGCTAAAAATTGTAATTGCACTTAAATCTGAGTTGCAGACTTCAGATTACAAGTAACTAAATTACAATTATAAACAAGTATTAGGTAATGACAAAAATTGTATTTATTAGCTAAGATTTCATCTTATTTCTCTGATGCGGTCTACTTTTCTGCTTAGTGTGTATACTTTTTTCCTGTTTTCTTCTCTGAAGTAAAGTAAAATTTGAAGTATCTGAACTTTTTTCTGAATTCAGTTAATGAATTCACAGTACTCACTACAGGGATGGTGTGAAATGTCTGATATAACGCTACTGTAAAGTTTAGTATATGGATTATATCTGCATATATGTGCCCTTTCTATAAGCCTCATGCTTACTTCCATCAAATCAGTGAAGTGTAAAATAATAATTATTAATAATACGGCAAGTCAAGACTTAAGCTCTGTCATCCCACTATCCTGTAAAATTAGTTGGCACCTTTGTGTGGCACACAGATTCCCATGCATGCTAAGAAGCTTGCTAGCTTGTAGAATAGATTCTACATGACAGCTGAGCTTGGCTGCAATTCAGAGAGGTACTGAGCAATCTGATCTGTTGCCACTGGAGATTTATCTATCTTGCCAGACTCTGCTCAATTCACTGGGACTGCATGGGGTTCAACTGAAAACTATAGGAATCTTTTACATACTAAACTTATACAGCCGGTGAGTGGTTTAAGTACCTTTTCATTCTAAACAGATTGCAATCACTAGTCCCACATTGCTGGAAAGTGGTTAAATTTATTGACTACAAAAAAATTGGTGTTGGGTTATTTGACGTCTTTCCTATGAAGTATGAATTTCCAGGGGAACAGAATGTAAAAACCATGCAATACAGGGAAAATAACCAGAAATAACTTGATGATCTGTCTCTGACACAGGGTTATCTGCACTTTTATTTAAGAGTCACCAGGCAAAAGAAGGAACTTGAGAGTGTTCTGTCCACTTTCATACTAGTTTGAAACAAGTGCATATAGCCAATGAATTGTCAATTTGTTTTTAAATCATTTAGCTCTTTTATTAATTTCTGCATAGACTGCATCATCTTCTGATGAATAATCATTGCATGAAAGTGGACCAAACAACACTCTCAAATTTCTTTTTTTTGTGCTAAAGCTGATATGGAGAAATAGAAGATTATTCTGATACTGGGTTTTTCTTCATTAGAACACGATAATTGCTGTTCTACTGCCTAACTTATGCCTTTTCATCCATTACATTTTATTTAAAACTTAGATTTATTTTTCATCTTGTTAATAATTTGTCTCAATACTGCATCTAATATTTGAAAAAACTAACTTAATACTGTGCATGCTTCATAAATCGAAACATACACATTTTAATCTAACCAAGCCTACAATTTTTTTGATCTTCTCTTTTATGAAAAAAACACTAATTTTCAAACTTCTGGAAATAAGATACTGGAAAGTTTTACAGCTAAAATATTTCCATTTGCAAGCCAAATTGTGAAACTTTTACTTGGAAGCGTTTCTTAAGGATCCATGTTACTGAATTTCCGACTCTCTTAAATATTGCTCTTTAATTTTGATAATCGTTTTAGAATGAGTAGGTAATAAAACTCTATCTGCAATGCATTTTTGCCATATAGTGAAATGCTGTGTTTGAACACAATATTTGAATTTTATGTAACTCTTCTGAAATGCAAATATGAAAATAATTAGTTATGTAGTTGTTTCTGAAGAAATGCACCATATCTGCTAATATGAATTATTTTTAATAGAAAACAGGCACTAAGTAACACGAATAATCATGCTCTGAGAAGCAAAATTTTAGATGTTAGTTTTGTTAAGACTGAAGACCTGGAAATCCAGATAGACTCAATAAGGTGCAAAAAGCATAGCTCTGTATCACAAAAGAGCAGAATTAGAAAATATGGAGTCTAATGGCTTAAAATTTGGGCTCAAATTTTCCTCTGAAAGGAAAGGCCACGGAGCAAAATGATTTGCTTTGCAAGTAAAATTTGATTGCACTGATGTGCACAAGTAATACAAAATTTGAATTTACCACAGAAAATCTACCTCACTCTAAGCAAGTAGAAATACATGTACATCAACATTTCATTAAACTGTTAAATAATGTTTATTTGGGAGGTTGGTGGTGGAGTGGAGAAAGAAGGAAAAACAAGTAGTGGCTTGGAGAGGTGTAAAGAAAAGCTTTATTGACAAAGATATCCCACAGTAATGTAAAAAAAGAAGTAATAAAACAATTTTTGGTCTCTGTTCAGCAAAATAATAGGCCTTCTGCATCTTTTAGAAACTGAAGCTTTGTAGTGTTCTGCAACTATTCTCAAACATTATTTTTAAAGCTTAGATACAGTAGCCCATGCATATTCACCAATATGTTTCATCCCCTTATGGACTCTGTGCTAATATTAAAAGTTCTACGTCTGACTAGTTAATTTTTCAGCCTGGAAGGAAGATACAACAATGTTCCCTTCAGATTAGTTCTTTGATCCTGTAACAGGAAGTAGTAAGGTTCTAGTCAGGCAAGGCACCAACAACTTTTGTCATACAGAAAATATTAGCAGTTCATATTATCTAGCTGTATTATGCTCAGTTTACAGTTAAGCAAATTATAGTGCTCATCTGTTTGCCAGTTCTTTTGATAGAATTCTGCATTACATAACATATGTTAAAAAAAAGTAATGAAATAGAATGTGGATCCTAAATTAACTATGTTGAATTTGATAGATCTTTCAGTGCAATAGGATCCTATTGAGCTGAGTGGTGCTAAAGGATTCTTTTACATGTAAATATCCTGAATAGATTTGGAAACCTAATTTTGATTGCCTCCCTTTTCTTGTGTATTTGGCTGATACATTGATTCTGTGGTTTATTTTTTTCTGATTACACTGCAAATTGCAAATAAGTGTGTTCTGCAAATCAACATTTGACCCATATGGGATTTCACAGAGCATTCCTTTCATACTTTTTCCTTGTTGTTATGAATAAAAAATACCCATGCATGTAATACTAATTGTGCTCGATTTGCTGGGTGATGGTTAAATTGTCCTAATTTTCTTATGAAGCAGTGTAATTAAAATGACCTTTCATTAAACTTGAAATTGAAAAAAAGTTCAGCCACATAAATGGATATTTTTTTATTAAGGAATTACATTTAAAAACCCTTAAATTATATGCCTGCTGTACATTTAAACACAGAATGAAACAGCTTTTCTGTTGTGTGTGTGACAAAATTATTTTGACCTTTTCGGTGAAGGACGATATGAGAAGCAAAAGTTTAGACAAAAAGGCTAAAATCCTGAATTTCTTATAGTATGTTCTCGATGCACAAAAGTGTGTTTTGCATTAGTAAAGAGAAGCTAAAAAAGTCTTACTCCATATACTTCTACAGGAAAAAGGTGAACACCTACAATAACTTGTTGATTTAATGTAAAACAGAAAGCAGCAGTAATTTCTAGTCTGGGATGCAAGGAAACATGAGAACTACGAGAAAGTCGTAAATAAATCTATTGGATGTACTTGGCTAGAGAGCAGGCTCATATTTAATGGACCCAATATGCAGTTTGTCTCAGTGATAGAGGACAATCATGCAAACAGAAATATCTTCAGAGGTCTGATAGGTATTAATGGTTAACCATTTTGTATTCTAAAACATTTTTATTATGCTATACAGACAATAAACTCAAAGACTATGTAATATAATATTTCTGTGATATTCCTCAATATGTGTTATGCCTCCATATGCTTTCCAGCAACAGATATTGCTTTTCCCTTGACCCAATTACTTCATTTAGTTTTATGAATATTTAAACTATAGTGACACAAATAAGAGCTGATGCTTGTTTTAAAACGTTTAATGGTTATCCTTGCAGCCTACTTTGCAGTAACGTATTCTTTCATTATTTTTGAGTGATAATGATATGCTCTTGTTTGAACAATCTGCTATGTAATCCATTTTGCCTGCAGACCCTGTGTTATATTGAACCTGAATATTTGTGGATTTAGCTTTTGGATGTGTCTTGTTAAAATGTCAATAATAAGTTAAGGGAGATAATCTGCATCCATTTATTTGATTATAATGATTTTAATTTCCTGTTGAAGTAAATATTTCCAGCAGGACAGGTCGAGGAACTTGTAAAAACATGTCTGAAGAGAGCCGCTTTGCGCCCTGTACACTTCCTTTCAAAGACTGTGTGAAAGTTAAATGAGAAATACATACTCCTCACAAGAATCCATACACTTTAAACTCCATTTCACATAATAACCAATACAGTATGTATAGTGCAGGGTGGTACTTCACTAGGATATATACTGACCTTGCACCTTTTCTGTCCAGTCACAAGCTGCATGAATTGCACTAATGCATTATTACTTCGTGGTTTTGGAGAATCCAGACTAGTGCTTCTAGTAATTTTTTTCTCTATATTTTTGCTTACTGGTTTTCAATATATATGTATGATTGAAAATATCATATAAACTGTGCATTTTTTATTATTCACAAACATAGTAAATATAAGTTTATTGTGCAATAGACTAGGTCAATGTTGATCATGGGTGATGGTTATCTCCACTAAGCATGATGGTCATTTAGATATCTAGCTCACAAAAAGACACCAGCAATTAGCTATTTTGAAGCATCTGTGATAGGGAGACAAAACTTCCTAGAGTCATGGGTTCAATTCAGTTACCTAATGCAGGTATCTATCAGCTTTTGAGGGATTGTGGCATGTGCAAGATGTACAGAGGAATAGCATATTAGCTAGAAGACCTATGGGTGATGCTTGTCTTTCTGGAACAGCGCCCTGAAGTTACACACAAAAACTTTTGTTGTCTCAAATAGTATAGACTTCAATGTTTTGGCAACTTCATTAAGCTGCAAATTTAGGCATGCAGAAACCTATGTTATTTTCTTTTTTCCTCTATGAGTAACTTTGAATATGATATAGCTATGAATGAAAAAGTGACTCTTGAAGACATATAAAGACATAACATCTGTCTTGAAGACAGATGAATGACATACATAGAATAAGTCCAAAAGAAGGGCTCCTGTCAGATCATATTGCTTGGATGGCAGCTCACTCCTTGGATCTGTTTTGAACAATTCCAAAGAATTCTATCTGAGATAAATTTACTTGTGAGACAATAATCTTCAAAACTGTGGATGCACAGTCATCACTTGCTTTCTTTGTTTTGTGTAAGAAGATGCACACCGATAAAAGACTAAAAATAAAGGTGTAAATAGGTCTGTAATTATGCTACCACCTATTCAGAACAATGTAACAGAACCCTGTTTTTATCTAAGATAATTATTTCTTTTTTAGTATTGTTCTTTTTATGTGAAAGAAAACATAATTCTATGCAGACATGCTAGCAGTTTGAAGTGTATTGGTCAAGATATCCTTCAGATTCTTCTTTTTTCTCTTTCTAGTGGAGATTTTGGCAGCTGAAGCGAAAATATATTACTGACAAGACTGAGAATGTTTATCAAATAATTAACACTGTATCTGAGAATAACACATGAGATGTTTAAAACTACCAAATTTTAGCCATTCTGCCTGAGAAACCCCATGTTAGATCTGTCCTCAGAATATGCCATCCTACATGAGTCTAGGAATGAGAGCAAGGAAAGGACTTCCCTGTTCATGATTATTTTTTCTCTTTCTGACTCAAAATGGATTCAGGTGACACACCTTTTAGTACTTGGCACTTTCTTATTATTTCATTAACAAAATACTAAAGAAAGAAATTATATGTCTCAATCTTCAAGTAGACGCAGAAGAAGACAAAAAGGAATATAGGATAAGCTAATGGAACCTGATGATGAATCAGGGCCAAAGAGAAAAAAAAAGGTGTATACTGAGGCAAAAAAAAAAATGAAAGAAAAAGACAGAAGAGTTGAGTGAAATAAAAATTAGTTGGGAAATATGTGAAAATATGTGCTATGAGTAGCTCAGTGTGGTGTCAAGTGAATTTTACTGCAGTGTACATGAGGATAAGAAGCCACAAGAGCACATGTGTATGTAGAAAAAAAATGTAGAGCTGGAATCGGGAATGAGTGTGAGAAAGAAACATGGACTAAACAAAGCAATGCTGGTTACCTTATGGAAAAAAGAAAGCTGCTACTGCCATGTATCTCATCCTTCCAGCGCACATTGTAGAAAATATCCACTCCATCTTTAAATATCCACATGTCAAATATAAATTCAAATGCCTTTTATTTGCTTTCTATGTCAAGATGAACTCAGTCATTTTCTATGGGACTCAACTCAGCAATATGTATTTAGGTATTTGTGCAATTTTAAAATCTGAAGGGTATTTCACAGTCTTCCACATGGCTGGAAAATATGACACAGGTCCTACAGGGGACGAGTGTTCTCCTGGAACAGCAACTGTAGATCAGATAGGACATTCTGGCATGAGGTTTAACAAGGCCAAGTGCCGAGTCCTGCACTTGGGGCACAACAACCCTATACAGTGCTACAGACTAGGAGAAGTCTGGCTAGAAAGCTGCATGGAAGAGAAGGACCTGGGGGTAATGGTTGACAGCCAACTGAACATGAGCCAGCAGTGTGCCCAGGTGGCCAAGAAGGCCAATGGTATCTTGGCTTGTATCAGAAACAGTGTGACCAACAGGTCCAGGGAGGTTATTCTCCCTCTGTGCTCAGCACTGGTGAGACCACACCTTGAATACTGTGTTCAGTTCTGGGCCCCTCACTACAAGAAGGATGTTGAGGCTCTGAAGCGTGCCCAGAGAAGAGCAGCGAGGATGGTGAGTGGACTGGAGAACAAGTCTTATGAGGAGCGGCTGAGAGAGCTGGGGTTGTTTAGCCTGGAGAAGAGGAGGCTGAGGGGAGACCTTATTGCTCTCTACAACTCCCTGAAAGGAGGTTGTGGAGAGGAGGGAGCTGGCCTCTTCTCCCAAGTGACAGGGGACAGGACAAGGAGGAATGGCTTGAAGGTCCACCAGGGGAAGTTCAGGCTGGATATCAGAAAAAAAAAATTCACAATAAGAGTCATTGGGCAGTGGAACAGCCTGTCCAGGGAGGTGGTCGAGTCACCTTTCCTGGAGGTGTTTAAGGAACGGGTGGATGAAGTGCTTAGGGGCATGGTTTAGGGAGTGTTAGGAATGGTTGGACTCGATGATCCAGTGGGTGCTTTCCAACCTGGTGATTCTGTGATTCTATGATCTCACCATCACTTACTCAGCAGATGACATTTGCATTTTCAGTCAGCTGTAGCCTGCTGAAGAAGTTTACTATTTAGTTTTTAGGACAAACTAACAGCTCCTCAGCTTCCCTCAAATAAAATGAATGGAGGTGGAATTCAGCCTTGTGTATAGAGAAGCATCTCATGACATTGAAATGCCTTTGCAAATCTGACCAGGATTCCAGATGCCAGGCATAGGTCTTCCCTGAATCTGTGTCATGAGCTGAGGTCTCATATAGCCCAAGATATTCCAAATGGCACTTAAGACCTGTATTTAAGAAACACAATCAGAACTCCACTGATGACAGTAGGAACTTAGGCCCTTAACCCTCACGTATCTTGATTTGGACATTTAAAATTAGGTTCAGACTGTGGGTCAGAACCACATCTTTAAATATAGATGAGATTGATTCTATCTCAGATTCCAGAGACCAGTCATCCTTTACAACCTTGATGGCCAAAATGAACAATCAGAGGGGTAATGAAATCAATTTTTTTCACTGTGCTCCGAATAGATAAGTTAGAGTTTAGTGCAATTTTGGTGGGCAGTTATATGAAAAATTAGATCATAACTCAGATCAAATACTGAAACAGAAGATATCTCTGTGCCTTTTTTCCTTACTTGTACAGTGGAGAGAATGATGCATATTTATCTCACAAGTATGTCATTAATATGCGTTCACTGGTGTTTAATGTAATGTCACATACAATAGTAAAGGAGGAGCATGGAAAAATTCCTAGAGGAATTGTTACTGTATTCTGGATCTGTTTGCAATATTGTATCATAAATAAGGTATATGTTTATCAGGGAAAAGAAAGGAAATTGTGTAAGCATGATCTGGTCCATATTCTCAGTGATGCTGGCAGCTTCTGGAAAAATCCTATGAAAACATCTAATTAAAGATCACATGTACAAAGAAGAAACAAATTAAGGTCACAACAGAACCTTAAGTGTAACCTTTTTAACTTTTGTGAGTAGCTGACTTTGTAACACACACAAAGAGCCTTTTAACCTAATTTTTTCTAAATCTATAATATTATTTAACTTGGGCAGCTAAGGCATCCTACAAGAGTGATTGAATTAAAAGTGCTTTAGAAACACAGAGCTATATAAAGTAACCCTGGTTGTGTCATAACCCACTCTCTTTCCCATATTATTTTAAATTGTTTAATGCACAAAAATTGCTGAAATTGGTCTTTTCAGGTTTTCTTTTGTCACTAATGGACAGAAAGACATCTTTTGAAGTTCACATTTTTAGAAAAGTTATCTGCTCTTAGTTTTACTGCTCTAAAGCTCTGTTTAAAAAACTGAAGTTCTTACCACTTTCTTAACTCAGCAGACAAGTCCCTTTAATGTACTGAACTTCTTAATGTTGCAGAACAACTTCTGACAGTAACATTTTTTGTGCAGCTGCTCTTGTCTTCCTCTTTTCATTTACACTGACTCTAAAAATCTCTCAGTCCTGCAGGCACGTTTTAAAAATTGAATAAAAAGCCAATGTGTAAGGTTTTCAGTCAACTATAAATGCAATGACCTGAAGACTCTTGGATTCACTGAAAATCATTGTCTGGGTTCACCTTTAATACTTTATTAATACTGATTTAAAGGTGATGTCCAGAGCCAGTTCACCAAGGGTGTCAGCCAGCTTCTCTTATACATTGTGTAAAAATCACACTGGAATTATGTGATATTTTTTATCTTGATGAGGAATCATGACAGCACAGGTGTATTCACTGTCAGGTAATTCATTGCCTTTGACTAAGAACACCTCCTACAAACCCCAAGAGAAACAGAAAATAGATCTAAATGTAAATCTAATGCTTTTAAGAAGCACAATGATTAAATGCTTTTACATCCTCCTACAGCTAAAATAATAGATAAATCAGTCATGCAATTATATGAAAAAGATGTAGTATGCCTGGGATAATTTACACAATATGAGAGTGAGCACTAGTGGTAAATAGGAGCATGACAATAACTGGAAAGATGAGGTAAAAATCACTAGTCATACACTGCTTTTAGAACTAATATAGTTGGAATTAATATAAAATATTTATTAAAGCCATTATAACATTAGCAGTGAGGAGCAGGAAGGATTAAAAAAAAAGTCTAACATAGGCAAGCCAAAATCTCCTGATGACAACATTCATTATCAAAATAATGCTAGCTTTTAGAAGGCACTACTTAACTCAGTAAAAGAAAAATTTTTTTTCACCCCGGTTCAGAAGTCTCAAGTATTACTTGCTAGAAAAGCCTACCTTACACTCCTGCTCTTTCATTTCTGTAAATAGATGGATGAATGAAGAACAGGGCATGAATTTAATACTGATAAATATGAATCCTTTTCTCTGACTGCATTTTCCTCAGATATATGTGTGTATGTACTGTATTACTCTAACTGAGATAATATGACTGTAAACATTACCATTGCATTTACAAGACTTATTTGGGAGTGAGATGCTTCTCGGTTGAACTTTGCACAAACATCTAAGAATGCAATACTGTGTCCAAATTTATTACAGCCCAGAATTCTCAGACATAACAAAGATTTTAAGCTTGGGGGACCAAACTTTCTAATTAGTATTATAAAACAAATGGAACTGAATTATTAAATAGATTTGATAAATGGAAATAGTGTTCATTCTGAGGGTTTTTCCATTGGCAATGAGAAGTAAAATGAAGGATTTTGAAAAATTAAAAAGAAAAGAAGACATACAGATCAGTCTGGATTTTATCTGAAATCTACTACATAAACAAAACGAATCCCACTCTTGTGTTTTGGAACATACACCAGCTAACACAGGCACTAATGTGATTAGAATGAACATGGCTATTATAGTTAGCAGATAATATTCTACTGATCAAATTTCCTGAAAGCTGTTATAATTAGGACCAATGCAGACTTTTTAAGGGCATATTTATGCTATGCATTTTATTTAGTCCAGAAGTATTTTAGAAGAAAATTAGTTTTAGGAAGAAAGCTGATTATTAAATAAATAGCTAAATAAAAAGAACATTATGATTTGTTTTTAAAGGCATAAAAATGATTTATTTTTCTATTATAAATTCTTGGGTTTTATGAAAACTCTGAATAAGTTACAGATGTCTTCAGATTCACATTGCCTTTATCATGTCTTCAGACTTAACGAAGAAAATACTCTTTTAGTAGCTGCTCCTCATTACTAGAAGTGAGTATGTGCTAGTGGAAAACTACTATACACTGGAGAGACCAGTTTCCTTATAACCTTTATTGTCACTGGTGAAATAAATCACTAAAAAAATTCAATAAAATTCTTAATTTTGTTGTTCTACATCCCTGCCTTTTGCATGCTGATTCTCTTAACTGGCAGTAGCTCCTCAGTTAACATGAAAGAGTCTGGAGATCGTAGGCTGAAAGTAGCATCTCTTAAAGGCATCTATTAATTTAATCAATGCATCATAATAATCTAAATAGAGTGGAATAGGGAAAAGAAGGTTAAGAGGAATATTTCCGCTTTTGTACTGGTGATAGAATGTTTGGTATCTACAACATAAACTCATGAGCCTTACATCTTTTAAATAACTTTTTTAACTTATAACTTCTGCATCTTATAAATTTTCAGTATTCTGAATGACTACTATTAAAAGCCAATGCAAATAAATTAATAAGAAGACAAAGCTGCTACATAGCTGCTTAACAGGAAGATGTTTACTTGTTTCTTTGAGGATTTAAGTCTACATTTCTGGCAGAAAAATGGTTGACCAACATGGTGACTTGAAACTTTTCTGAAATTAAACACCTTTATGCAAAGAAATACACTGCCCATTTTTCATTCTAAACAGTTAAAGCAATTTCAGTACGTCTACATCTGAATTGCTAGATAAAAACACTGTGCTATGACCCATAGTCCTGGGCTCATGATCACCTAGATCAAAAAATCGCCTGTGAAATTTAGAACTGTCAAGATTAACACCTGGACTCACAGTTCAAATGTAAGTGAAGTCTTGTTTCTACATAGCAAATACTTTGCCTATATGAAACTTGTGTTAAATAAAAATGTTATGGAACTTGAAAACCAAAAGCATCACTAATGTGAAATACATAAGAGAGACACTGTTCAGGATCTTAAAGGCAGAAGCTGTTCACTTATGGATGGTTATACTCAAAATACATTCAACCACTTCTAGGTGGAAGTAGCAAATGGTAAGCAAAAGTAATGGTAAAGACAGTCTATATTTTAACAGTGAAAGAAGAATTGCTGATGTACCGTAAACACATGTCAATAGATTTCAATAGAACCTAAAATAGCTTTATAGCTTTATTTTTGAAAATGTCTTTTTATAGATAAATGACTTAGAATTTTATTTACTTCTTAATGTAACTTTGATTGCAGTGAAAGTCTTCTCAACACAATACGCTAAACCATTTTTTTTCTGATTTACTGCATTATTCTAAAATGCTTTCAGGTTTATAGTCAATCTGTTCAGGTTTCAGCTGACTGTGAGTAAAACAATTTTTTAAACAGATTTTGAAGTGCCCATTAAAATCACTGTAGAAAAAATATTGTGACATTATGATCTAAAGATGAGACATTCTATGTAACAACATCAGTAAATTTTAAATGGGCAAAATGACACATTCTTTTCTTTATGATTCATTCACTTTACCATCTCATATAAACCTCCATGCCCCTCTTTGGCTTGAGGATTAAATGAATCACAGGTATTTCCACTGAAGATTTTTGATTTTTGTATAATACAGTCATTTATAAATATTTATCGCCTGAAAAGGTAAAAAAGAAAAGCCTTTTGTGAATATGACTCTAAGAGTTGGTACTTTGGGGGAGGAAAGACCTTGGTCTTGTCTTACCAAGATTAAATAGAGAAAATTAAAAAATAAAAAAAACTTGTTCTCTTCTTTCTGTAATTTATCCCAGTGTTGATCATATATGTCTTACCTGTGCAACAAAGTCAAAAGGAATATCTAAGAGGATGCTACTAGAGCAAAGTTTGTGCAAACATGTGTCAAGTCAGTCATTATGACAAAACTACATTTACCACTTAGAAGAACAAGTAAATTACAGAAATAACAGGAAAAAAAAGATTTAAGAAGGAAGGCAGATAGTGAGCAGCAACGTTGAAAACTACAACTACTTCTTAGAACAGTAGACAAGTGGGAAGAAGTTGACCTTTGAGCAATTCTGCATTGACTATTTAATATCAACAAGCCTTGCTACGGATGTTCACTGGAAAGTCAAAATTTCAATATTGTATAATGAACATGAGTAGCACTGCAGGACTAGATCTTCCAAGGTGTAAAGTGAAGTAATGCTGACCTTTAAGTGTCTACCTTCACTGTACACCAGCACCTCCTGAAGTCCTCAAAGATAGACTGATGCCTTAAGAAACAGCACTCAAGAACACAGTATGAGATAAGCAACAAATCAAAGCTATGTGAGATAGTTAATAAATCAGGAGAGAGAAAAATGGTTAAGGAAAGGCTAGGCTCACAAGCTTAGAAAGGATTATTTGGTCAGAAATAGGACATCTCTTGGCTATGAAGAGGAATATAGTACAGCAGAAGAGCTTACATTCACATTTCGAAACAAACCTATATCAAAAAGCTATTCTTGGTCACCAGGCCAAGATTTTCAGAGTAGATTGTCCAGACTGAGTATCGTTCTGTTTAGGTCTTCTGTGAGAGTTTTTCTTTTTCAGTTCAAAGAGCTGAAAATTCCCTGAGAATCATGTCTGAGCCTATCAGACTAGTAATTTGTGTGATGCCAAAGCTATACATTGCATGCCACTGTGTGTCAGTAATGCTCAGTGGTCCAAAGTCTGAATGTGCAGTGTTGGAGGGTTGCGAAAGCCAAAGCCTGTCAAGCCTGACTCATGAAGTGTACAGAGTGGTTGAAGGAGCAAATAATACCCTAAACTGCATCCAGATTTAGACTCAATTTGCAACTGCTACTCCAACTAACTTAGCTTGAATATATTTCAGCTTCAGAAAGTATTTTTTTCCTCATTTCCTCTTTTCTTCATTTTTACTTTGAAGAATAAACATCTGGCTTACAGCATCCAAGTCTTGCATTCACATTCAGAATTTTTATATTAGTGTTATTCCATGTTTATACTAAAGAAAATAATTTTCCTTCCAAATCAGTTAAAACTGGAGAGAACCAGTAACTTCTTAACAGTAACACAAACATGTCTAAACAACCTTTTTACAACATAGAATATGAGACAATGGAAACAACAGAAGCAATAGTTATACAATCCAGATTTTAACTCTTTCTTTATTGAGAGACTTGCTATTGGATGAAACAATTACCTATTAGAGAGAAAGTATTATATTTGTCAATATACCCAGGGCCAATTACTAATAACATATTATTAATGGTGAGACCCACCCACTTTTCTACATATAAGCAAGAACAAATTATTCCGCCATTAAAAGTTAAGTGAACAAATCTTTTGTGTAGCTAATGTATCTTCCTCCCTTTGAAAGTACTGACTATTTTAGGGGTAGATGTCCTTTCAATGAAGGAGCAATACCATCTGGTTTTGAAAACATGAGTATTTAGTACAGGGTGACTGAAATTATTTTCTTTAATATGGAATTTTTCCCTTATATATCCTTTAAAATTAAATGTCAGGTTACTTGTATTGGATTGCACGAACACTCTCAGAAACCCACTGCAGTGTTCCTAAAGCAGAGCTGTTAATTTGAGAAGATAGTAGAACTGAGAGCTGTTCCAAGACTGTGGTTGATGTGTTCAGGCTTATGCAGGAGTAAATTCAAAGCCTTTATAATGCTTAGGTGTGAAAAGACCTAATTCCTAGATGTCAACATGAAAGAGTGAGATACCACATCACATACTATTTTCAAAGTACTGCAATTGCCTCTGGCTTTGTCGATATATGATGATTAAAAAAAAAAAAAAAAAAAAGCTTTGTCTTTAGATTATGTCATACTACATTATAATATATATTGTAAATGTTCCATACCTTTATTCATATATAAATGTAATTACTTGAATTCATATCATATTTCTTTTGTAACATGCTTAAAACATTGTTCAATCACAGAATGCCTGAGAAGAGACCTTTGGAGATTGTTTTGTTCAGCCACCCAGCTGAAGCAGAGCCACCTAGATTCAGTTGTTCAGGAACATGTCCTGATAGTTTTTTAAGGTCTCCAAGGAGAGAGACTTCACAACCTCTCTGGGAAACCTGTGTCAGTGTGCAGACACCCTCACAGTGTTTCGTTAGGGTGAGATAGAACTTCCTGTGTATCAGTTTGTGCCTGTTGCCTCTGGTACTGTCATTGGACACAGGTGTAGAAAGCCTGGCTCCTTCTTCATTACGTTGTCCCATCAAGTATTTGTACACATTGATGAAATTCCCCCTGAGCCTTCTCTTCTCCAGGCTGAAGAGTCTCAGCCCTTCCTCATAGGAGGTATGCTCCAATCCTTTTGTCATCTTTGTGACCTTTTACTGGACCCTCTTTGATGTGTCCATGTCTTCCTTGTACTGAGGAGCACAGAACTGAACACAAGACTCCAGAACACAAGACCTGTGGTCACACAGGTGCTGATAGGGAGGGTAAAGATCACCTCACTTGATTTTCTGGTAATATTCTGCCTAATATATCTGAGGATACCACTTGCCTTCTTTGCTGCAAGGGCACATAAACTTGTTTGTCTTTCAAACAGGAATCAGAAATATATCTCCCTTTCTCAAAAATAAACCTGAATAATTCTAACTCTCCATGTCAGGGGATTTAAAATTCTTAAGCAATTTATCTATTATTATGTTTTAATTAAAATAGTCCTTAATTTTGGAAGGAATATCTGGTCAAAAAGAGAGAATTTATACTAGAGTTGCCTGCAATTTTGTGGGAATTACCTAGAAATGAGGGAATGCAATTCCAAATCCCAGAAAGAAGCTTGTGTAACAATAATGCATGAAATATTTTTCTTTTCCCTGAGAATAAAGTTGAAAGATAAAG
Organism: Cuculus canorus; assembly: GCF_017976375.1. Lineage (NCBI taxonomy): Eukaryota > Metazoa > Chordata > Aves > Cuculiformes > Cuculidae > Cuculus > Cuculus canorus. The sequence continues at coordinate 58,465,276 of NC_071401.1, forward strand.
CTATTTCAAAGTTGCAGAAGTAAAAAAGTTAAGTTCTTTTCTAAAGTAACATTTTTCAAGCAAAGCTGAAGTGGTGGAAGATTAACAATTCCTCTCCTTCCCTCGTCTGCAGTGTCCCGTGTTATCATTACTCACATTCATTATAATCTAATGGCCAAGAATAAGCCATAACAGGCTTGAATGAAAGCAGAACAACAGTGATATTCAGCTATTGGTTTTATTTCCAAATGATAATTGCTACATTCAGCCAAGCCTATAAAGATAGAGACAGTTGGCTCAAGATAAGACCAAGACAAGATAAAAATGTTGGTCTGTGGAAGAAGAATATACTTCAGTAAGTTAGACAAAACAGCATCTCATTTTTCATCAAAGATCTACAACCTATTCACCAGATTGAGGTCTTTGAGTTTCATTATCTTCACTGACTATAGCTGATTAAGTAACTTGTCTTCTGAGTCTGTATCAAAGACATGCGTCTAGCTGCCAGAAAGTCAAATTTTTGTCCAAAGTGCTCACTTTAATTTCAGTCAAGGAGTCTATCAAGCTTCATTTGTATCTGAAACTAAACACAGAAAATCGTAGTAGCTTTATTTATCCAGAAGGATCTGAACCACATACTGAAATTAAAAAACATGCAAGAGTTTTTGATGAGACATAGTAATGTGCATACTGACAAACTTTCAGAGAACTCTAGCTGAATAATTAATCAAAGAAAAACCTAAAGATGGTTTGGGTTTTTTTTAAAACATTATTATTTGTAAATCCACTATCTGTCTAAAGTTTCTATTCCAGGAAAAATTCTTAGTTTGTAACAAAATATATATAATCTGTGCAGTCTAACAAAACTTTCAGATCTGAAGATAATTTTGTAGGTATATTGCTAAATATCACACAGATAGTTAAATAATATAAAACTTGAAAGTAGGTTTTGGACTAGTAATAAATCTGCATTAAATTAGATTGGAAAGCTACAAAAAGATAATAAAACAAAAAAAAACCACAAACCCCAAACACAAGAAAACAGACACTTGCTCTATAAATTTTTTATAAATTTTTTAGCTCATCTTGTCAAAATTCCAAAGTATATCAAAGCTAGCATCTTTATTTTTAAGTAAAGATGTAGCTAAAGGCCATGTTGAAAAATATATTCATATTTATTTTCACAATATTTATGAACTCTAAAAAATTAGCTTCATTTACATACATCAACTTGTCACCACCAATGGGATACACAGTTTTATCTTCTGAACATCTACAATTCAAATGAATCACTACGTCATTTTCTATGTGTTTGGAAGAAGATGATGGACAGGATATTTTTGTTTTGTATTAAAATACACTAACAGTCCTAAAGAGGCATCTGAAACTTTAGGACAATGAAAGGGTTTTAATCAAAACCCTTTGTTTAGTTGCTAGAATACATTCTGGCAAAGAGGAAAAGGCATTTGCTCCTTGTGGTTATTGTGCAACTGAATATATTTTAACAAGGCTCATCAATAAAACAAAATCCTAGTAGCTCAAGAGCAAGCCATCCCTATGTTCCGGAAAAAGAGCCGGCGGGGGAAAAAGCCAGCTTGGTTGACCAGGGAGATCTTCAGATGAGTCAAAAAGAAGAAGAATGTCTATGAGATTTGTAGGAAGGGACAGGCGTCTTGGGTGGACTACAGGAAGGAAGTGAAATTGTGCAGGGAAAAAATCAGGAGGGCTAAGGCCCAACTAGAAATCAAATTGGCTAAATCTCTGAAAGATAACAAAAAAACCTTTCTACAAATACATTAACAAGAAAAGGAGGACTAGGGAGAATATTCAGTCCCTATTGGATGCAGAAGGAACAACAATGACAGGGGATAAGGACGAGGCTGAGGTACTTAATGCCTTCTTTGCCTCAGTCTTTAATAGTAAGGAAAGTTGTTCCTTCTGTGTACAAACCCAGGAGTTAGAGGAGCAGAATGAGGCTCCCATGATCCAAGAGGAGGTGGCTAGAGACTTGCTTGCCCAGCTAGATACCCACAAGTCTATGGGGCCGGATGGGATCCACCCAAGAGAATTGAAGGAGCTGGCAGATGTCCTTTCCAAACCGCTTTCCATCATCTTCCAGTGGTCCTGGCTGACTGGGGAAGTTCCACTAGACTGGAGGCTGGCTGATGTTGTGCCCATATATAAGAAGGGTTGCAGAGAGGATCCGGGGAACTACAGGCCTGTCAGTCTGACCTCAGTGCTGGGGAAAGTCACGGAACAGGTGATCTTGAGTGCTATCATGAAGCACATGCAAGAGAACCAGGTAATCAGGCCCAGTCAATATGGGTCGTCAAACTAACCTGATCACCTTCTATGACAAAGTGACTTGACTACTGGATGAGGGAAAGTCTTCTTGGACTTCAGTAAAGCCTTTGACACAGTTTCTCACAGCATTCTGATTCAGAAACTGTCAGCCTCTGGACTGGTCAGGCGCACACTCTCCTGGGTAGAAAACTGGTTGGATGTCCGGGCCCAGAGAGTGGTGGTAAATGGAGTTAAGTCCAGCAGGAGGCCAGTTACAAGTGGAGTTTCCCAGGGCTCGGTACTGGGTCCAGCCCTCTTCAATGTCTTTATCAATGACCTGGATGAAGGCATTGAGTGCCCCATTAGCAAGTTTGCAGATGACACTAAGCTGGGTGGAAGCGTGGATCTGATGAAGGGTAGGGAGGCTCTGCAAGAGGATCTTAACAGGCTGGACTGCTGGGCCGAGGCCAATGGCATGAGGTTTAACAAGGCCAAATGCCGAGTCCTGCACTTGGGGCACAACAACCCTATGCAGTGCTACAGACTAGGAGAAGTCTAAAGCTGCATGGAAGAGAAGGACCTGGGGGTAATGGTTGACAGCCAACCGAACATGGGCCAGCAGTGTACCCAGGTGGCCAAAAAGGCCAATGGCATCTTGGCTTGTATCAGAAATGGTGTGACCAGCAGGTCCAGGGAGGTTATTCTCCCTCTGTACTCGGCACTGGTGAGACCGCACCTTGAATACTGTGTTCAGTTCTGGGCCCCTCACCACAAGAAGGATGTTGAGGCTCTGGAGCGTGTCCAGAGAAGAGCAGCGAGGCTGGTGAGGGGGCTGGAGAACAAGTCTTATGAGGAGCGGCTGAGAGAGCTGGGGTTGTTTAGCCTGGAGAAGAGGAGGTGAGGGGAGACCTTATTACTCTCTACAACTCTCTGAAAGGAGGTTGTGGAGAGGAGGTCGCTGGCCTCTTCTCCCAAGTGACAGACGACATGACAAGGGGGAATGGCCTGAAGCTTCACCAGGGGAGGTTCAGGCTGGATATCAGAAAAAAAATTTTCACGGTAAGAGTCATTGGCTACTGGAACAGGCTGCCCAGGGAGGTGGTCGAGTCACCTTTCCTGGAGGTCATTAAGGAACGGGTGGATGAAGTGCTTAGGGGCATGGTTTAGGGAGTATTAGGAACGGTTAGACTCGATGATCCGGTGGGTCCTTTATAACTTGGTGATTCTGTAATTCTATGAACTTTTACATGTTCATGTGACACTGAAATGTTTAAGTGTTATAATATCAAACTGAAGCACATAAGTAAGAAGCCTGTACACATCTACCAGCTCAGTTTAATGGCTTAAATACACACATATACAGTGTGATTCAAGATGTTTTAGAGTATACGAAGCATTACCCTAATGATCTAGAAGGGGCCAGATCCACAGGGTCTGTTTAGGACAACTCTACCTCTTCATCACCTGGCAGTCAATGTTCAAGGCTTTTGCAGATCTTAACATAAGCCAGAGAATGGAGAGGACCAACAGCACCTTCCAGACCACTCGTTGACAGGTGCTCAGGGTTCCCTTTATAGAGTTGTCACCACAGAGAGTTGATCATATAGAGATGTCCCATGGCTAGCTGTCCCATGGTGAGCTGTCCCACAGAGTTCACTGCCACAAAGAGTTAGCTGTGGAGAGTTGTCCATGGAGAGTTGCCCCTTCTCTGGTCCATTCAAGTTTCTCTGCCGTATCTATGTACTAAACTTTGGGGATATCTTCTACACAAAGACTGAATAAGTGCTTTGAAGGTAAATGTATATCTAAGGATAACATTCATATTGTCGTAGAAGAAAATTTAGTGCCATTAAAGAAGTTGTCTTTTGCTATTTTAACTATTTCTGGTTCAGAAACATGAAGATCTTGTGCCATACTTGACAGCTCTGTCTAGGAGTCTCAGAACCTTTTTTCAGCCACAACTGAACAATATTGAAGATATTTACTTAAGTATGCCTTGATTTAAACATCAGTATAAATAGCAGCTTCATTAGATATGGTGTTGAGTTGCTGCCACAGATATGTTGTTGCACTGCTTTCAGGCTCATCAATAACCTGTGTTTCAGAGGTTTGACTTATACTCTATTGGAGTGAGGTTCTGTCCTCTTGTTTTGAGCAGTGCCTAAGATCTAATATTTCAGTGAAAGATAGCTAGCATCTCCACCTCCAAGATAAAGCAAAATGTCAAAAAAAAAAAAAAAATGCTAGCCAATTATGTAGAGTGATTACTACCATATCTTGCATGATGAAGTTATTTGCATTATTATCTGAAGAAAATCCTAAATATAGCAATCAAAAAAGTCCCGATGATACCTAGGTTAGCCGATTTTTTTCTCAACATGAATATTGGATAGACAGAATGATTACAAAATGATCACAGAGTGACTTTTGAAACGTGTTTGAAATGATGAAAATCTTGGAAGACAGCATGGGTCTTTGGTTGTTGCTTTTTCTCTTTTTTTCACTCAACATAAATTTAAATAGTTCAAGTAAATAACTAATCTTACAGGATCAGTAATCTTATTTCCTGCTAATTAATTTCTGATTGTCTTCCTACAGATCTCCTATATGTATATGTATATTAGACATATTACATAATTTAGTGTAATAGTTGGCAATTTGGCATGGAGACATTAATAGTAGAATAGAGCACAGTAACTCAAATATTTTAATGGGCATAAAGTCATCAGCTAATGATAATGTTAAGTGTAGATCGGAAATTGCCTCAAATTAGAAAAGGCAAAATCTTAACCATTTTTCCACTTAAATCATACGTTACAGTGGCTAAATTATTTTGACTTTGAAATTGGTTTTAAGGCTCTTCTCATGACATACCCACTGCTTTCTCTTCCATAGTCATTATGTCCTCTTTCACATATTTCATTTTGATATAACTTCACTGTTATTCTTTTTACAAACCGCATTCTCACTCATGAATGGGGAAAAAAAAAAGGTGGTAATACTGAGAAAAATTACTGGTTTAGGCTATCTTCACAGAAAACAGTCACAGAATAGTTAAGAACTGCAGGCAACTCTGAAGATCATTGAGTCTAACCCCCTGCTCAGAGAAAGTTGCTCTTCATTGTGTCCAGTCAGGTTTGAATATCTCCAGAAATGGAGATTTCGCCACACCTTCTCTGGGCAACTTGTTCTAGAGTTCGGTCATTATCACAGTAAAAATTATTTTCTGATGTTGAAACAGAATTTCCTGTAGGTCAATTTGTGCCCATTGCTTCTTGTCCTGCTACTGAACGCCATCTTCTTTACAGTCTCCCTTCAAGTATTTAAATACACTAGGATTCCTTCTAAGACTTTTCTTCTTCTGACTAAACAGTCCCAGTTCTCTCAACTTCTCCTTGTATGACAGATGCTTCAGTCCCTTAACCAACCTCATGGCTTTTCTCTGGACTTGCTTTACTACGTTCATGTCTTTCTTGTATGGCAGAGTCCAGACAAGAACATGTGACTCCACATGTGCCATTACCAGTGCTGCATAGAGAGGAACAATCATCTCCTGTGACCTTATGGCTTTGTTCTTCCTAATGCAAACCAGGAGACTATTGGCCACCCTTGCCATAAGGGTGCATTACTGGTTCACTGCCAGTTTATTATCCACCAGGACCCCCAATACTCCTCTGCCAAGCTGCTTGCTAGCCTGTTGGCCCCTAGCCTCTGCTGGTGCATGGTGTAATTCCTCCCCATGTGCAAGACTGCATTTTCTTTTGCTGAAATTAAGAAGATTGGTCCAGTTCTCCAGCTCATCAAGATTCCTCTGAATGGCAGCACAGCCATCTTGTTGAAGGATGTCAGAAGTAGTCACCACCTCCAGCTGGAGCCCTGCCTGGTGCACCTATGGGCTGGAGACCTGCCTGGTGCACCTATGAACCTAGGCCTTGGACAAAACTGCTTCCTCCTCATTTGCATGTTCAGCCAGTAGTGAAACTGAACCTGTATCCCAGGCACATGCATGTGTACACACACACACACAGAGGATACTGATGTGCCTGGCTACATATTTACTGTAGTCCCATAAAGAATGAATATGGATAGCCAAGAACCCTTTCTCTTTGGCTGGACAGAATTGAAGGTCATTAGTGGAGGCACACACAGGACACCCTCCAGGTACACAAGCATGTGCATATTCACAGATTCATCAAGCAGCAGCACACCCCTCCTAGGACCCTGCCCGGATCCTAGGACCTCTTGACCACCTCACAAGTCCCTAGCTGCCAAGCAGTCCAGCTGCTCTCTGCAAATACACAGCACTCACATACTTATCCCACATGTATGCTCCATTTGTAAGTCCCCCTGGACATACCAACTTGAAGCTTTGCCCATATGATACCTCATAATGAACCCTGCCAGTAGTGGGCATTCTGAGCACAAAGTCTGTAGGACAGGATTCAGGGGCCGGGAGCCCCTCCCCTGTGAAGTAATGCTGAGATAGTTGGGATTACTTTGCCTAGAGAAAGCTGTACGGAGACCTTACAGCAGCCTTCCAGTACTTAAAGGGGGCCTACAGGAAAGATGGGGATGAGCTATCACATTCTGCTTTAATAAGTGAGCTCTGCATCCTAGCATGGCACCAGACTGACCCAAATCACTCAGGAGAAGGGTGTAAACAGTATTTTTACTAAACAACGTGCACATTGGATTCAAGCGATCAAACAACCTCTACACCACAGAGCACTTGCAAGAAACCACAGCGGCCCAAGTTACTGGAACAGTCCATCACTTGACAAACATTGTAACTATCTGCTTAACCAAATGGAGGAAAATATAGGGAGCTCTAATACTGCCTCAGTCAGAACTAGAACCAGGAAAAAAAACTACCAGCCTAAAGCCTGCTCAGGGAAAGGAAAGAAAGAGAGAAAACAGAGAGAAAGAGAGAAAAGGAGAAAGAGGGAAATAATTACAAGAGAAACAGAAAATATGAAAGACAGTCACCATCTCCAAGGCTCTGAGTGTAGCAACATGTGTTTCATTGTTGAGCCAAATTTGGGAGATGGCAGGTGTCTTTGTGGTTGCAGGCTTTTGTGGGAATTTTTAAGCTGTCCCCATCCCTCACATGAGTCAAGTGGTAGGGCAAGTAATAAGTCTGGACATGTCCCCCTAACAGGGAGTAGTAGACAGCTCTTCAGGAAGTCCACTCTTCCATTGAGGGGTGGGGAATGTCACTTGCTTTGAGACATTAACCCATGCTATGCTACATGGGCTTTTGTCAGGAAGTGTAGTAACAGGATAAAGAGTAATCGTTTTAAGCTGAAAGAGGGTAGATTTAGATTACATGTTAAGAAGAAATTTTTACACTGAGAGTGGTGAGGCACTGGAAGAGGTTGTCCAGAGAAGTCATGGATGCCCTGTCCCTGGAGGTGTTCTAGGCCAGGTTGGATGAGGCTTTGAGCAACCCGATCTAGCAGAAGGTATTCTTGCCCATGGCAAGGGTGTGTGAACTAAATGATCTTTAAGGTCCCTTCCAACACAATCCATGCTATGATTTTATGATTCTGCCATACAGGAGAAATTTGGCATCTGAAACTACTGATGTTGAGAATCCACTTCCACCAATCACTGGCACCAAAGATCTGGAGGCACGTACATCCCCTGTCTGACTCCTGTAGGTGATCCATTCACACCAGTTCTCCTGGTAGCTAGCACTTAGTCCTGAAAGCACTCGCATACTGGAGAGAGAGTGAGATTATTGAGAAAGACAGTTAAGAAAGGATTTAATAGAAAAAGATAGGGAAGACAGTGATCTGGTGGAAGCCTAGCAGACAAATGTACTGACTGACCTCAGTGGGACTGGCAGCTTTTATATCCCTTTTTGTTTATTCCTCACTTTGCTTCTTGCCAGTCCTACTACTCTAAAGATTCCTTTTTAAGTTTTGCACAGCCCCACAACTTCCCCCATCAAATATCCTCACATTTTTCTTTTTTCCTTCCTTCTTATCAGTTACAAAGTCACCTTGGCCTTCTCCAAAGCTGGGCCTGCAGTTTCTTAATGGCTCATCAATTAACAGCTGGAGGCTTTTGACTTTTTGAATTGTCTACATTATCCTATGTCTTTTAGCTTTGTGTCTCTGTGGTTTTGCTTCTGCCTTTACTTATTATCTCCTTTGAATTGAAAAGTCCTTGTTTGGATAATCTCAGTGAAGCAGACAATCTCATCTTCCAGTACCCTTATGGAGCATAGACAATGACATTTAGTGGTTTCCTCAGCATCTGTGAGTGCACAGTAGCAGGTCTTATGGATTTATGTACATACATGCTGCTGAAATGTACCCTAGCCTGACCATTCTGCACTGAGGTTGTTTTCATTGCTCCAAAATTTCCTACAGCAAAAATTAATCTTACCAGTGAAGACCAAGGCAAAGAAGGCATAGAGTACCTCATCATTTTCCATTTCCTTTACCATCAGATCTCTCATCCCATTCAGCAGTAGGCCTGTAGTCCCTCAGTTTTCCTTTTGCTACTGCTTTACCTGCCAAACACCTTCAAAGCCTTTTCAGTTATGGCTTTCCTAACCTTGTCGTCGTGTATGTGGAGACTGCTTCTATATTTCTCCCAAGTGTCTTGGCCTTGCTTCTAGCTTTTGCATGCTTCATTTTTACCAATCCTTACAAGCTAACCTTCTCCGTGCTGGGCATCCACAGTTACTAGGAAGGAATCTGTTGGCTGCACCCAGTTTAAGCCCTTTGCTTTTATTAAGGTTCATTTTGGTTTGGCCGTTTTGAAATTATAAGTTGGGCTGAGACACATATACATTTCCCCCATTTCAGTATAGCTAGACCAGGAAGACATTCACACTTTTTTTGATAAACTCAGGGAAGGCCATTTACCAGTTGATCCATTCAGCTGATATTTAAAATAAAGGCTACCTTTTTGTCCCCTTTGTGTTGAGATAAATTCAGCTTTCTTTGCAATCATCAGTCACTAACTACTTCTTTCCTGAGCTTCCTGAGTACATTTCTTTTGCCCATCTCCTCTGCCTTCTTGATTGTTCACATGCACTTAAAAAGACGTCTCCATTTTATCATTATAAAGGAAAAAGTTATTTTCCTCACAGTGAAGTTTACTTGAGAAAGTTGAGAAATCCTGCCTTGGGGAGGAAAGGGCAGATGAAACATAACACAACTATTCCAATCAGCTTGCTGAGTCTAAGATGTCCCCATCATGAAAAGAGTAAACTATTAGTCTTGTGATTAATTTTCCACCTCTTGATTTTGTGAAATAAATTCTATTTCAGCCACGCTTGCCTGTGCTGTGAAAGCAGTTCTGTCAGATGGTGAAGAATGATGCATGGAAAACACATTGTAATACTGCTCTTGTAGCAGTGGAGTCTGGCTGTTACAGGATAACTACTACTTATAAAAATTTAAGGAAGAACTTTATGATAGAATTTCTTTTAACTGAATATCAACCCACTAAATAATTTCTTATATCCTTTCCCATCACATCAAGAGTATTTAAAATGAGCCTGGTACTACTGAAAAACAATGTAGGGAAAAAGCAAGGCCTTTTTTTTTCCCCTTGTTTTCTATGTAGGTTCATCATCCATATAGTCTGATAGGAAAAGATCATGTAACTAAAAAATACATTTGCTTTGTAAAAACAAAGAATATATCTGCACAGGCTATATTTTTTCTTGGTTATTTTTCCCACATATTTTAAATTAGCAAAGTTTTGGACTTGTTATGTCTTGTTTGCTTCTTTCTTCCCAATCATGGCAAAGGGAAAAAACTAATAATTGCTTTAAAATGTGTTTCAAATCAAAATCCATAATATATATTGGCCAATGTACTGATAATTTTTGTATGAGAGAGAACTGTAACTGTCTTTAACAGATAGAAAAGTGAAAGAAAAATTAAGACACACTCAATCAAAAAAATAGATTTAAAATGGCGCTAAGTAAAAAAAATAATCATCACTTTCAGCACTACTGCAGGACAAAATCTGGGGCTCTTTTTGCTATGATAGTCACACACTTGAAACATTGAAGTATTGATGCAGTGAAATCAATTAATGTGTATTTCTTTAGCTTATTTTCATCTTTTTAAGGAGAGAGCTTGCATAAAGTTTTACATTTTTGCAGAAAAGGTTTTATATTAGTACAGAACTTGGTATATATTCATAGATATCAGACAAAATGATACTATTGAGATTTAGTCTTTCTCTGATTTAATCTTGTCCTATCCTAACTTCAAACAGCAGCATTTCTATATAGCCTGAAGTTTTAAAAGGATTAATAAAAAAAATCTCATGGTCAATGTATTACAGCAATAAATACTTTTTGCTATGAGTCTGTGAACTACAGATTCCATGTCTGTTACGGATAATAATAAAGCTGAATGAAGCCTTATTACAGATGTAGAAGGGCCTTCGAAAAAGAAAGGAAAAGAAAATAACTAAAACATGAGAAGAGCAATTTCTTTTTTCTTTAAATGTCAGCAATGGATCATTAAAAACATTGAGAATTGAATGAACGTACATGCAGTTCTTCCTTTGATATTAAATGACAACATAAAACTCTAATGATGCTTAACAGAAACTATTGTGAGAGAAAGAAAATGGTTAATAGCTGTTGGTCAAAGCAGATATGAAATAATGCTAGCTTGCTCTTAGGTAACTTCGCAGATAATGCCATTTATGTGGAGAAGAAATATCCAATAGCACATGGAATGCCAATTACACGCAGTATATATTTTGTTTTACTGCATATCAAAATAATCTAAGTGTGACTAGTTAAACTAGATGGAAAAGCAGCAAGAGCAGTATCATTTAAGTTAGGATCCAAAGGGAAGAGTTATCTCACCTAATTGTCAGTACTCCATTGACAGCACTCAACCTCACTCTCCCTGATGATCCTCACCTGGGATATCAGGATAGCTCAAGGCCAGGACCTCATTTTGGCTCAGTAGAACTCCAGCCTGGCCCTAGTGATGATGTGATGGTACTTGTGCCCATTTCCGTCTCTAATCCTTCCCCTGGTTCACCTCAACCAACATCATGAGGAGTTAATCTCCTGGATGTGCTGTCAGACCTGTATCTCCACTTGACAAAAACACTGGAGGCCCCCATTACCAGCTCAGTGAGCAGTAGCAAAAAAGGCTTTAAAATTGAGGGAGTTCTTAGCTTCAGAGTCATAGAAAAATATTTATTATTTTCTCAGATATGACTGCATTCTTTGATTCATAAAATCTTAGCTACCTTTGTTTATAATCCAAATTATTGCAAAACTGAATTTCCTACTTTTGTACCTGACAGATACTTACATTGTTCCTAATTGTCTGATGAAAAACTTTAACATATAATATCAGCTAAATTAAGCTGGTGATTTTCATCTATCATAACCAACAAGTTCCATGTCATTCATTTCTCTTCCTTCAAAAATAAATCTCTGCCACTCAGTAAAACACAGATAATTGTTTCTTGCTGGAATAACAAGGAAAAAGTAGAGCACTTTCTTGCTCACTACGCTTACCTCTCTTTTGGCCACTGAACAGCATAAGGATGAGTAACATCTAATTTCAGGGTTGTTTTCTCTGACAGTTACTCTTTTTTTTTTTATCTTTCTTTCACGCCTTCCTCAATTTTTGATGACGTTCATTTTATTAACTGCAGCAGCAGGAAAGGTTCTAAAAATATGTAATACACAGACAATAAAATAATAAAGCCAGTGCTCTGTTATCATAAGAAAAATAAAGATCTGCACTGATTGCTAATAGTATAACTGAAAGATTAATGAGCACAATTTTCTTACTAAAAATACATGAACAATCAAGTTATTTTCAGAATCTCTGACATAATTTTGTGTAGCAAGAACCAGAAGAAAGTTTTCAAAAGTATTGACAGATTTTATTGGTATTTGCCTCTCTATACAATTTTGACACACTTTTTAGTTAATAGATAAATTGATTTACAGAGAAAGCTGGATCTAGGCTACTTTTTTCTTTTTTTTTTTTCTTTGATTCCAGCTGTGTTTGTCTTAGGTTAGAATGACCTTGACATTATTTCTGTTAATGTTTTACTCCTATACTTGTTCTATTCATGACATATGTTAGAAATTAGGTTTACTCCCCAGGAAAAAAAAAAAAAAATCTGGTTAACTCACTCCTTATTTTCATAAGAATCTTTAATAATCTTCCAGAGGATAACTTTTTCCCAGCAGTACATGTTGCAATATTGCTTTGATACGTTGTCAGTATTCTCTTCTGTTGTGTGAAGGAAGCTTCTGAGCACAAACACAATCTTTTTTGATATTGCCCTGAGCAACTGGAGACATTTAAAAGACCTCAATAGCTGGTAAAAAAAAAAAAAAAAAAGGAAAAAAGGGACAATTCAGCAGCAATTCTGTTTCTGTAGAAAAGAAAGAAGCATATAGGTAGTAAAATGATAATGGGAGAACAGTTCCAACACTGGTGAGATTCAGATCCATGAAAGCACTGAAATTTCTAGTTTAATTTGAGTATCATAACTTGAATATCACGTTAGTAAAGGGTGGAAAGGAAATAAAAAAAGAAATCTATAGAAAAGGAATGATTAAATGTCCACAGAAAGATTTGAAAAAGTCACCAGAGAGCACTGTAAAGATTTGGCAGTGAAATAACAACAACAACAACAAAAAACGAATGGGGAAGAAGGAAAAGATAGTGTGACTACAACCAATGTAACAGCTTGTCTGTTGCTAATAGTGAGAAACAGCACATTTCTTTTAAAGTAATTCTTTTAAAATAATTAAAACAATTGATCAGAGAAATTGGACTGAAAACTGAAAGATAATTGATAATTATCAAGCATTTTTGAAAGTGAGAGTTGCAAAACTAGTGAAAGAATTAAAATATCTGTTCTGAGGTATCTGGGAATATATCTGTAAAATGTCTGATTAATGAATATATAAAAATTGAGACAAGACTTACAATACTTTGCACAGGAACAAACTCTTCCATCCCTTCTAGAGGTCAGTTAGAATAGATGCTAGGTAGCATGTCCTCAGAGGTATAAATATGTCAGTGTACTATAATTAAAAACAGGCATGTGTGTTTGTGTATATGTATATTCATGTCTGGTCATTAGAAAGGATACATAAACTGAAAGAGACAATCCAGTTTTATCCATTATTTCAATAGTAACAACATTGGACTCTTGATAACCATCTACCACTGAGCAACCAAAGTGTTGGCACGCGGAAAGCATGTGAAATTGCATATCTGAGCCCCAGCTTTTTTTTGTCTACAATAGTAGAATTCTTGTGTTATCAGGCAGGCTTGCAGATTTTGTAAGGTGCTTTCATAAATCTCTCCCTGAGGATAAATATTGAAATCCTCTTTAAGAGAAAGAGATACACTCTTTTGTATACACAAAAGGGAGAAAATTCAAAACATAAATACTAAGCAAAAATAACTTGAATGATTTTCCTGCTGACAAGTAAATACCATTATGCACGATTACAAACTTCAACTGATTCTACAATGGAATACAGATAATCAAAAAGCAGCAATCTCTTTATTATCATCCCTAAGAAAGCGGACATGACAGATATTACATTAATAAAAAGGATGAGAAAATTAATCTGAAATGATTCAGATAAAGTAGTGCGGTATAAATGTATTTTACAGCATGTACTATGTCCAAGGTATTTGATAGGGGAAAGATAACATAAACTAAAAGAACTATTTTAATTTTCTTGTGAAAAATTCTGAGCAACAATCTTATAATTATGATAAAATTACAATAATAGGCAGTTTTAAAGAAACTGGAATCATTGTGTTAATGCATTATGTATCAATGAGAAATGAAGATAATTGAAGATAAATGGTCTTTTTTGGCAGTACTTGTGGTTACACAGAAAGAACAAATGCATTCTTTTTTAATATGAAGAAAAAGAAAAAAGTAAAAGAAGACATTAACACACTCCTTATCCTGAAGGAAAAGGAGATAAGCAGATGTTGAAAAGATATCAGAAATACTATAGCGGTAAATCACAGCAGTGAGAACTCTAAGAAATTATTTGATTTAGTAACAGCAAGCAAAATTATTCACATCATGTAATGCACTAAGAGATCCCTGAGGATAGTTTAATATGAGGCTACATCACACAGCAGACATGCACGAACTGGAAGCATCAGAACCTACGGCTCTTCAGCTTTTGGATGACATTTTTCTTTCCCTCTCTTGAATAACAGCTGAATGAAATGATAACTGTCATCTTAGAAGGGGAATGGTCAGGTTTACAAACACACGTTTCCATGTCTACTGCTTCTTTGTCACACAGGAATTTGACCGTGAGATATAAAATACTGGCTATGACATTGAAATGGAATTGTTTGTATTTTAAACAACTTTGACTGGTATCGTGATATAAATAATTATTCCACCAATAATTAATATTTTCAAAACTTGATTAATGCAAGACTGTCTCCCGTGTTCCTTTTTTCCAAAATATTCTATGTTGTAAAGCCAGAAAAAAAAAAATCTTATACAGTTTTAGCCTAAAACGGAGTCTATGATGAAATTGGGAATAAAAACAAAACTTGTTCTATCTAGATAAAAATATTTTCTCATCTTTTCACAAAGAACAAATATGGCAACCACCTCCTAATATTAAGCTCATTTTGAGATACTCAAGCATCTCTCAAACCTCTGTCAGCTAAGTATCTTCTGCAGAGAACTAAAACCTGCTAAATATATGTAATTATGAACCAACTAGGAAATGAGAGAGATGGCAATGTGCTGACTCCTTACAGTGGATTTCCCACCTGTTTGTTTGTTCATACATTTTTTTTTCCCCTGAGGGATTTCTAATTAAAGTCAGCTCTCTCCCTGACAATAAGGCATAAGGCAAGGTCTTGGCTTCATATTTAGTCTTCTAAGGAGCAGTTTAACACCAGTGAACTTCACTTGAATCATAAAACTATGTTGACTTTCTCATTTAGATATAAATCCTCTCCCTTTTCTGCTCTTCATTTTTTTCTGGTAACTGGTTTTCATTCATTTTAACTCAATTCTTCATTAAATATTTCATTTCTATTCAGCTTCTCAAACGTTTATTTCAACTGCTCGGAAATTTAGAGTTCTCCTCACAGAAAAAGTTCCACAATACCCATGAAGTCATATTTTCTTTCTTGTAATTGCATTTATATATCCATTCATCCTTCATTTTTCCCTTTCCCAGGCTCACTGTGTCCATTTCAGAGACACAAAGGAACAATATAGAGAATAACAAAACAGTAGAAACTTCTGAAAACAGAATATTGTCTATTGAAAAAAAGGCAAAAGTTTGAATTTTGTGAGCTAGCTGCTTGATTAAGAAGACTAAAAACACAGTCTGACAATTGACACAAAAATAGGTATTTTCAGTAGCTGGAAAATAAAGGTATTCATTACACTTATTTAATGTCATGATTTTGTGTAGTAGCCTCTTTTCACTGCCTCTCTTCTGTTACATACAATCCGTTAAACTGCCTCCATTCCAGTAATATATTGCTTTTTCTGCAGCAAAATAAAGATTGTCTGAATTATTTTTTCTCTTGGCATGTTTCCTGTTGCAGTCAGATTTAATAACCTGTACTGAGGGAGGTGGACTAAATCATCCCATGCACCATATATGGGCTAAAGAAACACTCCTTATATGTGAAACCAAAAATCTAATATAGTCATAACTGATATCATAACAGTCTAAAGAATAATTATTATCATAGGTCCAATCATTACAGAAAAAGAAAGGAAATAATTAAAAAAAAAAGGCACTGCAGATAAAGTGTCAATTATAGTAGTTGAGTTTGTTATCCATACACTTCCTAGTGTCTTCGTTTTTTGGTAACATGCTCATTCTTAGCGCACACTCTGGATAGAATCATAGAATCATAGAACAGTTAGGGTTGGATGGGACCTTAAAGATCATCTAGTTCCAACATCCCTACCATGGGCAGGGACACCTCCCACTAGATCAGGCTGCCCAAGGCCCCATGCAACCTGGCCTTGAACACCTCCGAGGATTGGGCATCCACAACCTCCCTTGGCAACCTGTTCCAGCATCTCACCACTCTCATGGTAAAGAAATTCTTCCTGATGTCCAGTCTAAATTTGCCTCTCTCCAGTTTATACCGGTAACTGGAAAGGGGCAGATTTACATCGTAAAGAACATTTTGTTCGAGGGAAAGGACAACAAGTGTCTGGAGTCCTTTGTAGGGACGAATATAGTGTTTATCTTGGGAGCTGATTCTTATCCTTTAAGAGTGATGATGCCAAGTTCTGTCTTCTGGTACTGAATCTGTTTAAGGTAATTTTCGTACTTCTTTCTATATACTACTCACAATGGTCAATCTCTTATCACTAGCAAAAGCAACCATACAAATAATGTGAAAGCCATTTAAGGATACGCTATGAAGAAAAAGTATCGAAGTGCACATAGTTCATCTCTAAAACTATTTTTACCCAATTTGCAAGGTTTCATTTATTAGTGACAAGTAACAGACCTTTGGTGATCAGTATTTATGCTCTTCTGAGACCTATTAGCATTCTCTGCGTGCACTTTCAGGGTTTCTGCCATCACATGGGCTTGCATTTTTAGAGGGTCCTGTGAGCCATCTCCCACTTTTCTTTAACAGTCTTCATATATTTTTTTTCCTGATAGTGTAACTAATGTTCTTTTAGCATAACCTAGTGAGACATGTGTCTTTGTTTTAGGTCATTGAATAGCTTGTCATTTAGAAATAATCATATATTAAAAGACATATATGTATGCGTATATTTATAAACACACACAGAGAGAAAAAGCTTTGATAATTGCTTGTTATTGCTATCTGTTACTTCTAACAACATACTGTATAAAATTACTCAATAATGGTTTACACTTTAGGACACATGCACTCTTGGACATATGCAAAGTAATAGTCTTCCAGGAGTCCCAACTTCACTTTATGACAAGATCTAAGTATGCATCACCTCCATACCCATGAGAAGAGAGCTAAAGTGTATTTTGGTAGGGTCTGGATGTCAGGATGATTGAGATAACAAGATGCCATAACCTCGTAACTAAGTTACCTGGGGTTTCTACAGCTTTCTATACACTGAAGTCTCCACATTACATACGTTTCTATTTGTTGGTCCCCATTCAAAAAAAACTAGTGGAATATTTAAGCAAGAGTAATGAATTTTCTCAGTTGTTTTTAATGTAGTTCTGTTTTTAAGCAGCTGAACTGCTAGTTAAATAAACAATTTATCTTCTTTTGTTAGCATACAGCGAATTATTTCTTCATTAATATGGTTTTCCATTATTCAACCAATTCTAGCTGATTCAAGATCTATTCATAAATGTGAACATAAACAGGATCTCATTTGCCAGGCTTTGTACAGAAGCATTAAGATTAGAATAACATTAAGATTAGAATAACATTAACTTCTAGCTCAAATACACAAACCTCAAGATAAATTTAATTCCACAGAAGATCCACTTATACAAATACCTGAGAGTAAAATAATCATTGGTTGGATTGTATTTTTTTCAGGTGGAATAAAAAGTAACTGTTTGGGTTCGTTTTCTTAAAAAAAACCCTTGCTGCTGCCTACCTCTTTAAGCACAAGATGAAATGTCGTCTTTCTGGCTGGTAATTAACCAGGCTTCTTTCAGATCATAACATATGGCTGACAAGACTACAGGCACCTGAACAGATACATTTTCTGAGTTTTTTGAAGCATGAATTACTTAGGCTAGTCCTATGCTTTTGGGATTTGGCTTAGCTGACCTCTAGGCATTTGAATGATTGCATAGGATGCTCCACCATAACAAGCCTTTCAAGATGAAAGAGCTACTGTTCAGTTTGTCATTTTAATCCCACAGTGTGAATTAAAATATTACTTCTGTAAAAATTATTTTGTATTAAACTGTCTGAAAAATGATGATCTATCAGCTATGTGGACCTATGAGTCATTTTGAGGACTAGTAAAATATTATGTAATCATTCATATGAATCCTTAGGTGATATTACTATAGGTCTTTAACTCTGCTATTCCTCAATGCTAAAACATGAGTTACATAATATGAACATTGTAAGAAAAAAACCCACAAGTTAAATTACTTCTTATCAAAGGGCACTTATTTGTGGAGAGCTATGGGGAAGATTTCTAGTTTAAACTAAGATCTAAAATATTTTATCTATGTTAGAAAAGCTGATGATCCCATAACATTGAAATATTCAATAAATTATTCATATATCTTTTTGCAGTAAAAATCTTGCTATAGGAAAAAATGAAACACACCTGTTCAAGGCTAAGAATTGATTGCTAATTAAAGTTTTAGTAGTATAATCAAAGTACCTAGTTAATATTTTTATTCTGGTTACAATATTATTAACACTACTAGTAGAAACTCTGTCATTATTATAAAAAAAGCCTCATAAATAAAACAGACTAAATTTTTACACCTGCATTTTCTAGAACCTGTTTGGGTTGTTTTGAGTTATGCACACAATTCAAATGCTGCCCTCAGTCCTGAGGCCAATAGGTATATCTTCTCTTAAGAGTGAAATTGTTGGGTAGGTTCAACATATCATCATCCTCCTGAGTTATTTGCCAAAGGAATATGATTTTGATGGATTTTCCTTTTTCCTTGATCTACTGTAGGCCAAATTGAGATTATTTTTCTAATACAATCCACTTACCTCCCCCCCTCCCTTTTTTTTCTTTTTTGATTTCTGGCTAACATCTGATTATCTTTACCCGTAACATTAGTTTAAAGTTACACAATATGTATTCTCCAACCAGTTAATTAAAAATTAATACTTTTTACTTATTGATTGCATACAGTTATTTGACTTACGTATTCACACAGCAACGTGTAAACTAGTCAGCAGGATAAGAGTCACCTGACCACTGGACAACTGCTATAACAGCTAAAAACCAGCTCAGGCCAGGACAAACCCAGCCAAGTCCTGATACACTGCTCTGTCAGTCCACTGTCTGTGGACTTTTCTGAGTAGTGGTAAAATCATACTTTCAAGTCTACAGTCTAAGTCAGACTAAAAGCTGGGAGGGAGATCATGTTATTTTTGTTGGGTGCTAAAATGTTACTTAATTTCAGCAACACAGTCATGAAAGTAAATGTGAATTAGATGAAACTGATACAATCAGATTTAATATTGAAATCCAAGAAAAAGTACTTAACTGTGGGGCACTTTAATTCTCTTAGTTTGCCCTTTCTGAACATAGAAATGAAACCTTTTTCCAACCAGATCCATAAAACATCTAAGTGGTCCAACACTCACTCCCATGCAGATTTGTTAAGAATTTTCTGCTAGAGTTCCCCAAGCAGCCTGACTTTTTGATTACATTGAACACATTACAGAAGTATCATGTATCTCACTAAAAGCAGTTGTGTCCATTTTCCCACATTTGTCATAATAGACTGATGTTACAATATTACTGAGCATCCAGGAACCAACAGGAATTAAACTACAGTTATAGAACCACAGGATCATTTAGGTTGGAAAAGACAACCTAATTTATGATCAAGTTCAACAATAAACTTCATGCTGCCTAGTTCACCACTAAACTATGTCCCTAAACCCTAAATCTACAAATCTTTTAAATACCTCCGGAGATGATAACTTAATCACTTGCCTGGATAGCTTGTTCCAATGCTTGAAAATCATTTTGGTGTATTTTTTCCTGATATATAGTTTAAATCTCCCCTGGTACAATTTGAGGCTATTTCTTGTCATCCTATCACTAATGACACTCTAAGCCTGAGAGAATAATCCATATGTCCCTTGAGAATATATTAAATATGTGCCCTCTTGTTAAATACACTGCATACAGTTAATGTCTGTTCTTCAATATGAAGAAAGAAAACACATTAGGAGGCAGAGAAAAATAACTAGGAGAACTTTTTAATTTCCTAGAGAAAGGAGATGTCACACTTCAAACATTCTGTATTCTACTTATGTACTGGTAGGATTTGGTTTGTATTTTACTCAATACCTGTTTTATATGAAATGAAAGCTAGATCATACAGTAGGAGCTGGAAAGTGACCTGAATGTAAGCTACTATCCAAATATCAACTTCTTAAGCCACAGGACCTTGGATTATTTTTTGCATCATTACTCACATTCAACAAAGAGGAAAGGAAATGTTCATTCTTCCTGGGCTCTATAATTTTCAGATTAGAGTGCTACCTTGTTAGGTAGCAATTGTGAGTATTGGAAGAACTAAGAAACCAAGTGACTAGTTCTCTGTTTTTACATCTTTTATATATTGCAGATTTGAACTATGTTTTTACAGTATTTTGAGGTTTTCCTACCTTTAAAGTGTGTCCTGCCATTAAATCCGTGTTTCTTTTGCACTTTTCACATCCACAGTGGTAATTTGTATCTTCTTGTAAATTACTGTTCAGATATGAGCCAAAGACAATCAAGAGACATCCCAGAAAACCAAACATTTTGTCAAACAAACTAAAATTTCACAGCCACAAAGTTATTCTGCAGGAAGAATTATATATTTCTCACATTATATTTAATATATTATTTCTTCAGCTAAAGTCAAAGAATACCAATTAGATATTTGTGCTTTCTGTATTTACCTAGGAGGATGTAAAAAAAGTACTAGGATACTTTTCTTAAACATTAACAATAGTTATATATATGGACAATTTTCAATGTCTTAAATAACAATATTTTAACAGCTTTTAGTCACAAAAACTTACCTAATCTGATCTATGCTATTACTAATGCACTTGGATCACAGAAGGAATATGCAGTAGAACTAAGTGTTTATACAAGTCTGTAAAATACTGACCAGTTTGCAGAAGACTTAATGAAATACGTCATCACTACATTTCTGGGGAAAAGTTTGAAAATCTTTATTAAAATAAAGATCTTTAAGACAGATACTGACTTTCTGTCTCTATTTTTACTTCCTTTCCTTCCCCTCAAACACATCACTTCACAGTTTGGCTATTCAACTGCAAGAGCCTTAACTAGTGTTCTTTCATCATGTAAAATGGACAGATGGATTGGATCTTGCCAAACAGAGCTAAGAGCAAGGAAGCTACCAGTGGCGACATAGTGAAAGGACATTCCTTTCTACTGATGAGCAGATTCAAAACTACACAGAAACAACACAACTGATGAGTTTATGATATATAGAATTCCTATCCAATATATATCTGTTGTTCTCATATTGTTAGTGATAATTGTACTTGTTGATTTATCTTGTTTTCCATTACCCAATCAAAATTAAAATGTTTTCTTCATTGTATGCATGTTATTATAAGAGTATGGGCATACCTGAATTCAGTGTTTTCATTGCCTTAGTACATGCCTCTTTATAAACACTTAATGCATATGATGAAATGATTTCTTAGCTAATAATAAGGTCTTTATAAAATTAGAAAATATTTCTAATGAGTTAAAACAATGAAGAAAAAGCAAAATCAAGATCTCCACAGATATCCTGCTCAGGCATAACAGAAATAATCTTTCTGATAGTCACAGTCTCTATGTACTTTAAAAGGATTTGTAGACAGACACTAACTTCCAGGAAAGTGTGTTTAAGATATTGCTGAGCTTACTCGCATAGCAACGTAGTCTAAAAAACAGCCAGCTCACTGATAAATCCTGCTTTCTTCACAGCATTTTCAGTACTTGAAGAAGTCTGCTAAGCTCTCTTTTCCATTAAAAGAAAGCTTTAGGTTTCTTTATATGTATTACATACTAGTTCAACACTCCTTTGGCCAATCACTTGCTAAAACCAAACACAAAACCATATTCTCCCACTAGGTTTACATTACATTAGTTAGAGTAAAAAAATATAAATAGAATTGGGTTTGTGTTGTTTTTAATCTGGTGTATTTTGTTGAGCTATTCTGGACATAGACCCACTAAAAAAGTTCAACTATGGCTCCCATAGTCCTCAATCCCGTAAAATATATCTTTTGAAAGTTTATGCAATGTGTATACAAAAAATCAATCAAAATCCAAATCTTCTCAAATAATCATATAAGTTTTCTGTCAGAATTAGAATAAACTATGGAAGTAGTTCAGACATTCTAGATAATCTGGTCCATAAACAGTTAAATAATACCTGAAATCTTTACCCCTTAAAATTTTGGTTTGAGGTAAAGGAATTTCAATTTTTATTTGTTTTGATTATATATATATCAATTTTGTTTGATAACCTAAATTTCTATTATTTTTGTAGTTCAGAAAGAGAGGAAAGGCAATAAACTTGACCAAAGTCCTTCAGTGCACAGAAACACACAGGCACACTGGTAATTGCATACTTGTATAAGCTACAAAACACCCCCAAAATAGTACACCAGAGGTGGAATTCAACTTGCTGAACTTTACTGTCCTACAGTATAGAAATCCCCATGTGAGTTGGCAGTTTAGCCTTCCATTTAATTTGGCCTATTTTAGCTATCTATTTTAAGACGAGATGAACTGAGCCCTTGTAGACCCACCTGAAAGCCAGTTACCTTGAAGAATGTACTGAAGGTACACAGGGAAGCAGACATTACACTGAGGCATCAAGATTGAAAATAATTAGGTAGAGTAAATAAAGAATACATGCATGAAATGCCTTCACAGAGCTAGGATGTTTGCCACATAGGATGCCTTAGTTAATAGCTCATTTAGTTGTACATAAAAATAACATTAAATATGCCCCCCCAGCTGTTTAAAATTGCAGTGTAATGCATATTTATGCAGGTTTCTATAAATTGTATTAGAATAATTGTGTTTTCCATCTGTATTTTGTCCGTGGTTTTCAGATCATTTTTTAAATGTATATATACTAGGGAAAACTTATAATCAATGTTTGTCTGCCCAGTAACTGGGGAATACAGGAGATGTTCTAGTAACCCAGACTAAAATCTTCAAGGAGCTCTTCTGTCCGGA
This sequence comes from Cuculus canorus, assembly GCF_017976375.1. NCBI lineage: Eukaryota > Metazoa > Chordata > Aves > Cuculiformes > Cuculidae > Cuculus > Cuculus canorus. The sequence goes on from NC_071401.1 coordinate 58,488,469, forward strand.
GTTTTTCATCTCAGCAAGATCTTCAATGACTCTGCTTTCCATACACGCACCCAGTCATAGCTCCAGCTCTGCCTACCTTTCTGCCAGTTTGTGGCCACAAGGACTGCACACAAAGGCTTTCCTTTTGCCTGACTTGTTAGGCAGGAGCCCTAATCCATTCCACCAGCACGACTGGTAAGTGCCAGTGTTTCTCTGCTGCTCAGCCACATCCAGTAGGGTCAGAACATGCTTTATAGACTTTCAAAACATTTTCTAATGGGGAGCAGTCAAACATAAGTGTCCAGATCTTCCTGCTTACTGGTGGGGCTCACCTGCTCCAAGCAGGAGGGCAAAATTCCCTTTCAGCAATTACTGAAGCTGCTTATCCCAAAAGTACCCCATCCTCACCGTTTCTCACAAGAACCCCACTCTTGGTATCAGTTTTAAAAAGATGTTGTGTCCCACTTAAAATGAGCTCTTTGGAATCACCAGCATGGCGTCAGAGTAACACAAATCACTGAGGAGGAGGGCGTAAACAATGTTTTACTAAAAAAGGTGCATGCTCTGAAACAGGATACAATCAGTGACTCATACATGATAGAGCAATGACAAGAAACTGCAAAGGCTGATGTTACCACTACAATCCACAACTGAGAAAACACTGGTAACACTGTACAGCTATCTGCTTAACCAAACCAAAAGAACATGAAAGAGAGTCTGATGTTGCCAGAGCCTACATTGAAATAAAAAATGACTGCCACAGCCCACTGCAGCCACACTTGTTAAAAGGAAAAAAGGGAAAGAGAACATTGAGAGAGAGAGAGAAAGAGAGAGATAAGAGAGATAGAAGACATGAAAGATAGTCACAACTTTGAGGTCTCCGCATACCATATCATGTGTTTCTTTATCCTGTGGCACATTGCTCCTACTTGTGTATGTGAAGTGCCAAGCATGTTCTTCATGCAACTGTTGAATGAATTAAATGATGTAATATTTCATTATTATCTTCATTATTATTATTGTTGTAAAAGTAAAAATAAAGTTAGAAATATTTCAGTAGAGTGTAAAATGTATATTTAAATAACACATTGTATTAAATGATAGGTAAATTTGCTGAAAATAAAAAGGTTTGGTCATTAATTGTGCATTGTTATATCTTGGTTAATGTACAGGGATTTCAAAGCTGAAGTATAATCTGACACAGAAGGAAACAAAGACATTTTAACTGTTTGTAGTATGTTAGCTTTGTCTAACAGTCAAATTCCCACCCAGCTGCCTCTTCCTTCTCCTTTCAGAGAAAACAGGACAAGAAAAGTCATGTGTTGACATAAAGACAGGGAGATTGCTTACCAATTACACTTCTTGGCGAAACCGACTCCACTTGGGGAAAACAAATTTATTTTGTTGTCAATTACAATGTATTTGGTTAGGGAGAAACAAAGGAAAACATAACAGCAGCACCTTTCCTCTCCCACCTTCCCAGGCTCAATTTCACTGTTTTTTTCCCAACACCTCTCCCAAAAGAGGCCATCCATGCAACAACCCACTGCCAACACCTTGACAGCTGGACCTAACATACTATTATTTCTCTCCCTGTTTGATTAGTCTTCCTTTCTTCATCTAAGAATGGATAGTGAAAGCATTCTGGCAAATAAGTCAGGATTATTCTGTTTCAACATGCACAACATAAATAATTGCAAATAAAATCTGAATAAGAGAAGTAGAATATCACTTCACTTCTATTCAGCATTTTCTGTTCCGCACTGTGAATTTAACAGAGATTAGTACTTGCTCCTAATACTGGCTCTGACGTGCATGTGCAGCTTTAGGAGATACTTGTGTGCCTGCAAGGAAAGATAGACCTTCCTAAGAAGGAATAAGAAAGTAAAAGTGATAATTCTGTATATTCAAGTTTAAGTGGTGTATGGCAAGTTCACTAATGACAAACAGTGCTCTGAATACTATTCCCAGAAGAAACAGGAACGTATTCTTACACTATGTGCATGGAAAGCAGCATCAGACTGAAACTGTTATACCATTTTTCTCACCTTAGTATTTGTGAGCTGCTGACATTATTTTCCATTAGCCTCATGTATTTTATTTATTCATTGCTGTGACGTTATATGTCATTAGAAGTCTTTATTATTCCCAGGATGCTGATGCAATAAAGTGAAGATGTAATAAAGGCTCTATATTTGTATTCCAAAGTTTAGGCTTGTCCAGTAACATAACTTTTATTTCTAGAGCTTAAATTTTCACTGTTTTTCATGGGCATGTTGAGTCTATTTCTATGAAAAAGTCAGGAGATCTGTCACACAAATGTCACATTTAATTTCCAACATGAGTTTAAAGAAACAAAAGGAGAACAACAGTCAATACTATCTTAATTTCAGAAGTTATAAATTTCAGCCACAGTTCTTATCAATAGTATTTTCAAACTGGAAAATGCCAGCTAATACGTTTTCTTATGCTTTACTTACAGAAATGTCTTAGCAATTTATTTAATTGTGAATTCACAGATTCTGAAGTAATTTTTGGAGATGCAAACAATGATGCATCTTCACAGGTGATTGAAATATACACAGAAAAAACAGTTTAAAACAACAGTTCTTATATACACATAATTTATTATTATTCTCAATACAATATTCTGTAAGTATAATATTTTCCTCCATTTCTTGCTCCTGAGGTTTGAGGTCTGTCATATTCTTGTAAACTGTCATGTTACTGATGTCACCATGTAATTTCTAGGAGTGCAACAGAATGATGTTATAGGCATTTTCTATGGGTTGGAACATGATGCAAACACAGAAACTTGACAAAATCTTTTGAGTTTTTTCTCGTGCTGTTTGAAAACATGAAATCTAAATTCCATGTTTGTGTGACTTCAGCACAAATTATATCATGTTCAGGTAACAAATTTCACTAATGGCGTCTTAATGTGATTTCTTTTCATGAAAGGTGTAATGTGCCTAATTCTAATCTCACTTATCCTATATTTGCATTTGTTCATTATTTTACTAGAATTTCTCTTTTATCATTTTTCAACATGTGTAGGCTTTATAATATTGCATTGCCATTATTCTAACACACTACAAAGTGCATTTACTAGTTATTTATGAAAAAAAAAGATTTTTTTTAATGCCTAAAACTACAAAGAAAAGCATGAATACATGGTTATTGAAACGGTTAATGTGTCAGATCAAAACTGAAAATCAATCAAACATGAAAGGAAATGCAGTTATATTTAAAGGAGACTGTAAAAAGGCTACTTAGCAGAAAAGTCATACAGGCAGCCTTTATGAAAATACACTGGTTAAATATGCTATTCAGCTGTGAAAAAAATAATTTAACTGTTGAACTGATGTGATGTAGCATTTCAAATTCTAACTGAATGTCAGTATATTGTTTCTATCAATCTATCCTTAAATCAAAAGTAGTTATAAAAATAAATATTTTTTTTTATTTCTTTATCAAAGAATTTTTTTAATTCCAAAATAAAAGTATTTTGTACATAAGATATTTCTTGAATAGTGGATCAGTGTGGTATTTAAGGAAGTCCTTTTCATTATATATGACATTTATCTAGCCTGATTTAAAATTCCCTTTGAAACCAAACACTGGTTAGAGATAATCAAAATTATGCTTAAGTAAGTTTTTCAGGACTGGGAAGATCATGGTTTGCTGAAGGTTGTTTTGAATCGTTCAAGCAGTAGAATGATAATATATAATCTGTGTTAGAGCAAAAATGTGAGTATTCAAAAAGAAAGGCAGCTTCCTTTTACCTGTCTCCAAGATAAACTTTCAAATGCAAAGAAGAGGGCACAACCCCCTGGGGGTTGCAGTGAGATGTGAGTAGTAAGACTGTAAGAGAAAAACAATCAGTTTGAAATACAAAAGATGTTATCATGTCACCCTTCAAGGTGGGAACATAATTTGCACATGAAAATAGGAACATATCTGAAACTACATTAATTTAAGTGCCACTCAGGAGAACAAGTAAAGAAAACAGCAAGGAGAAACCTCTAGAATCTTTTGCTAGTTGTAGTACAGAAAGAAAAAAAAATAATTAATAGGCTGATCTATATTTTACATGAAAAGCATCTCGAAGCTCCAAGATTAACTTCCTGAACAGATTCATCTTGCATTCTCGCAGCCTGGCTTTAGACACTCAAGCACACTACCCAGAGTTCAAAGTACTCTTAGGCAAGTACAATTCACAAGTTAACATATCATCGAACATACTCAGATGGACTATCCCCAGGCAATCCACAAGTATGGTATTTATGAGATGCAGTTGTCGTTACAGAGTGTGATCACAAAGCAGGTGGAAATGTTTGACATACTCACTGCTGTTGGTTTGAAAAATACGAAACTATTCAATGAAAGAAACTTCAAGGAACACAACCGTGCACCTGCTCCAAAGGTTGTAATAACAGGACATAAAGTAATTTTATTTGCCATTCTTTGACTGAATTTAACTGAAATGGAGCTGCGAGACTTTCTGTTCCTTTAGATGAAATATAATTTGGTTTTAAATTTGTACACAAATCATCTGCTGTATAACAGCATATCATAGGAGTGCAGTGCATTATTGCATACCAGATAGCTGATAATTACTTTTGGTACTGTGGAATGCAAAGCTCACATAACCTTGAAGTCTCAACAGCTGGTGCCTGAGTGGCCTAATCACTTTGTCTTCTGAAGAATTTACACTGATTTCTGAAGACAATTTTAAATCCTGCTTTTAGACATACTGTGTTGGTGTTGTTTATACCCTTCACCAAATTCTTTTATTCCCTGACTCCTTACTATCATTGTGGGAATTTTGATTGACAGCAGTGATGTGTTTCTGACAGAGCACACAGGTGGTCCAGAAAGCTGCACCTTATGCCAAGTTCCCAGTGTTCTTACTATCCTCTAATTTTGGAAGTAATACAGTAAAAAATTGGTCTTAGTCAATATTTACTGAAATTCAGATCACTATTATTTCTGTTTACGGTAGTCAGTATTTCAGCAATTTCTTACGTTACTATGACATTTTCATAAGAGGGATGGAAAAAAATGATAATATTCTAAAACTAAGTATAGATGAGACTCATTTCAATTGTTCCTTTAAAAAGAAAGTATTTATGGCATAATCAGCTACTTGCAGTATAAAACTGCCATTAAATTTCTGTGATGAATAGACAGCATACTCCAGCTTCCCTTATGAAAACAGAAAGTATCTTCTATACTGTTTGCCTCTTTGGGATATATTATATATCTCAATACTCGGTACTTTTAAGAAAAACTGATTTATTATAATAAAAATCGTGTTAAAAAACAGTCAGAGCTATCCTTCTCACTTTCTCTGTCTCCTCCCCCCCCTTTGTTCTTCCCACCCCCCTCAATATTTTGATTTTGGCTGGAATAGTTACTTTTTTTCATGGTATCTTCTATGAATTCTTTTATGGTGCTTCTTTGGATTTATTACAAGAAGTGTGTTGATAAACAGGAATGTTTTAGCTGTTTCTGATGACTGCTTCTCAAGGCCTTTTACTGCTCATACTATTCCACCAGTAATTAGGCTGAGGGTTCACAAAAAGCTGAGAAGAGACACAGTTGGGACAGCTCACACCGGTAGACCAAAGGGGTATCCTATATCATACGTGTAACATCATGCTCAGCAATAAAAGCTGGGGGATAAAGAAGGGATGTTTGGAGTCATGGTCTTTTTCTACCTGGATAATCATCATGCATGATGGAGCTCTGCTTTCCTGGAGATAGTTGAAAATCTACCTGCTGGTGGGAAGTACTGAATAATTTTCTCATCTTGCTTCACTTGCATATGCAGTGTTTGCTTTATCTATTAAACTGCCTTTATCTCAACCCACGTGTTTTCTCATTCCAGTTCTTTCCCTGGTCCTACTTTAGGTTAGTGACTGAGTGGTTGTGTGTGGTTAGCTTCTTACCAGGGTTAAATCACAGCAACTAGATAACGGTTTTCTACAGCTGTCATAAAGGTAATTGAACACTGGCAAGTCTGAATAAGGCCAAGGACAAAATCTTAGATTCTCTCTAGTAATAAAATGGAGATATTGATTATTACCATAAGGATACACTACCATAAGGATACACTACCATAAGGATACACATTTCAGACTTTATCTGAAATGTCTTTGCTTTCTACATGATGTCTGCCTTTAAGCTACTTGCCACACAGCGTGACATGAAAATTTTATTTATATATCCAAATAAAACCAGATACTTGTTTTAGTCTATGATCTGCTCAAATAAGTAATTTGGACAAGTGTACAAGGTCTTGTACCTGGGTTGGGACAATATCAAACATGGATACAGGCGAGGTGATGAGTGTATTAAGAGCAGCAGTGCAGAGAAGGACTTGACAGTATCGGCGGAAGTAAAGCTGCATTTGAGACAGCAATGTGCACTGAGCCCAGAAAGCCAAGAGAATCCTGGGCTACATCAAACAAAGTGTGGCCAGGAGGTTGAGGGAGCAGATGTTCCCCATCTACTCCACTCTCGTGAGATCTCAGCTGAAGTACTGTGTTCACCTCTGGAGTTCCCGACATGATAAAGATATGGACCTGTTTGAGTGGATCCAGCGGAGGGCCATTACGATGATCAGAGGATTGGAACATCTCACATATAAAGATAGGCTGAGAGAGTTGGGGTTGCTTAGCGTAGAGTCAAGAAGGTTCAGGGAGGACCTTACAGAAGCCTTCCAGTACTTAAAGGGGGCTTACAGGAAAGGCAGGGAGGGTCTCTTTATCAGGGACTGTAATAATAGGATGAGGGGTAGTAGTTGTAAACTGAAAAAAAGTAGGTTTAGATTAGATATTTGGAAGAAATTATTTACTGTGAGGGTGGTGAGACACTGGAACAGGTTGCCTAGAAAATCTGCAAATGCTCCCTCCCTGAAAGTGTTCAAGACCAAGTTGGATGGGGCTTTGAGCAGCTTGATCTACTGGTAGTTATCCTTACCCATGGCACGGGAGTTGGAACTAGATCATCTTTAAGGTCCCTTCCAACTCAAACCATGCTAAGATTCTATGGTTGTACTTCAATTTTTACTATTTATTGTAGTTATTATTTTTTAATTAATATTTTAATTAATCTGGGGCTCATCTAATTCTGTAGTTAAACCACACTTACATATTAACTAACTGTCACAGCCCCTATGTGATACTTAGTGTATGGATATAACTCATTAAATGTATCAATAGACAGCATCATGGCTGTCATGGGACAAACATGGAGGCTAAGACGTCAGAGAAATTGACATTTGTAAAAACAAAGATTCACTGTAAGCAAATGCATTATTTAAGTAAAAGAAGAATAAGAACACAATTGTGCTGATTCATCAGAGCAGTCTATTGTGTCATCTTAGATGAGCTTGAGTTTTAAAAACTCACAGGTAATAGTGTAAAATGTTTTCCAGTTTTACACTATGTTTCAAAAATTGGATCGTTTTGCTCTTGAAAGACTATTGTGCTCTTTACCAATGAGTCACGAGTGTTAAGAGATCATAGTTTTATCCATTTTTTTAACCTTCGTACATCTTCATGACCTGCTCCATATATTAAGTGACAAGACAGAATCAGCAATAAAGATATTTTTCAGATAAATACAGAAATTTTCATCAGGAATTTGAGTTCAGTTTTAGTGGCTTTCTTGGCATGGACAGGAAGGAAAAACAACAAGCTGTGAAAGAAATAGATTATGAATTATGGACAGCTGCTATGCAACTGACTGTCACAGAGTTGCTAAAACCTTCTGTAGGTGTACGATGACAAAGCTCATCACTGACGTAGTAAGATAGAGCCAGTATTAGTGAAAGGGCAGCACAACATAACCTGTGAATCTTTAAAAGGACTGCAAAAACCTGCCAGCAGCTCAAGTGCCTCATGCAAAGCCTTGTGGAAACATTTTACCAGGTCTTTGTTCCAGGCTAATAAATAGGTCACCTAAGTTGAAAATATCTGTATTTCTTTTTCAGTCTGCACTCTATAATTTGCTATCTATACAAGAAAGATTAAGCAGATAGGGGCAATAATATGTTAGACCCTCACAGTTACTTTTTCCTGTGTGTAAAGACCAAGTCATTTACTGGCACTGTGTTGTGTCTTAAACATTGTCTGAGTGCAGGGTCACAAGCACCTTGTGTAGGGGGACTACTGTGGAGCTCCTGGCTATCAATGAGAGGGACAGGTGTAGGGGGAGGTACTGTTTCCACATAGGTGGGGGAAAGGAGGAGCAGTACGAGCTGCTGCTCTCTGCTTCCCTACACTTGACTGCTCCGTAGCCCTCCAGCCTCAATTTAAGAACCTTCCCAATGGAGTTTCTGTGCACGCATAGCAAGATGACCCCTCACATGCTAACGGATCATGGACTTGCCCTGTAAATACAACTTGCCAAGAAGGCATGGCACACATGCCCACAACCACGATAGAATCAGCCTGGAGAAGTGCTGCTGAAGGACTATTGGACCAAGTGTTCCTGAAGCAGTGCTACTGGAGTTGCTGCTGGACGGACCATGTTTTTCACAGGAGCTGGTATGTGCCATTGGAGTATTGACTTTTTTTTTCTTTCCCCTCACTGCTACCTACTTTTTTTCCTCTCTCTTTCTTACTTATACTACTGCGCCTTCTTATTCTTTTCTGGCACTGTGTGGTGTCAGAACAAATTCAAGTTTTGTTTTGCAACTGTGGCTGTGTTCAGAGTATCAGATTGTGATCTGAACAGATTGAGATCTTTTTTGCAAATCTGGGAAGTTGCCATTCAGAGTGGACCCAAGTATCTGTTTTTTTACTTTGACTGTGTCCAAAATAAACACTGCATTTGATTTTACCCTGGGAGATTTGTTGGTCTCCTATTTGCTTGCGCAGATATGAAATGACTCTCCCTCTTCAGCTGTGGAGATCAAAGGGGGACCGAACACTAGTGGTGTTGGGAATGGGCCCTGACACTGGGATTTAAGATACTACTTTTATCATGTGTAGTCTTCCTTCTCTTATGACAGATGTGGCTTAAATTGCAGCTATTGTGGCTCAGTAATTTCATTCTAGTATTTCCAAGTTCATCAGTACAGGATAAAAACTGCGTTGTTTTTTCAGCATTTCTGCAAAGCCAAATTTTCATCATTTGATTGTCATCATTTGACAATAATTTCTTATTGACAGTCATGCTTAGTAGATAGTTCTATATTTCAAACAACGTGGCACAGTTATAAAAATAAAAACTTTCAAAATTCTAATGGTATTTGATTTATTTCATTTACATAGCTGAATTTATAAAGCAAACTTTCAACTTCAACACAGAACACAATCAGTCTGAAAAATCCTTTTCCATAAAATGAAGTCAAATGTCATTTTTTATATCAATATTCAATAATTATTTACTAAATAAATCACACATCGTCTTTTCCATAGTTTTGCCTAGAAGCTAGTATAAGCCTATCCAAGTATTACCCCACTTGTCTCACTGGAATTTTTGGTTAATAGCACAGTATTGGTAACATAAAGGCCCAGCTGTGTGATGCAGAAATGGTGTTTCTGTTCTGGGTCACTTAGCAAGACTATACATATAGTAAGCTTAAAGTCTGCTTATGTTTGTAACTGAGGAAAGACACATGTTCTTCATTTGCTGCAGAGTTTTTCAGCTTTTGTCTAGTTCACTGAATCTGTTCCAAGGGACAGAGATAAAGGTCAGTTCTAAGGACACACTGGGAAGAAGATATAAATTTCAGTGTCACTGAAGGTCAGTGGTCAACAGGACTACAAACAGGAGGATCTGCAAGTTCTGTCCTCCCCACTTATGTTCAACAGTTTAAAGCAAATTGAGGTTTTCTAGCTTTAACTATATTTATATTTGTCAGGAGTGCCTTCAGGCCTTAATCAAAAGACAAATGTACTTAAAAAATGTGTGATTCACCTTACAAAATATGGCTATCTAATTAAATACATAAATATATGTTGGACACCTTAGACATAATTTGTCCCCATTTTTAAAGGAAATGGATACCCATGAAACCCTAGGAAATTTTCTATGGAAATCAATCATTTACTCTAGTTTTAAAAGCCTAGCACTAAGTAAGCCTGCCTAAACCCCGTATAAACAGAACATTCACAATGAGGAACATTTAACCTTGAAATTACTTCTATATCCGCATATTGTCACAATTTGCAGTATGTTTTCTGATGCTGATAAACTTACTTTTCTTTCCTATTTGGCTGTGGTATTTTTCACATGAGTAATGCAAGTGAGAAAGTGATGAGCCATCTATTTTGGCTCAATACCAAGTCTTGAGAATTTGTGCTTCATGTCTGACAGCTTTTAATAGACGCTGGATTTAATCTAATTTTATACAGTGAAAAGAAAAATAGAAAAACTTTTTTTTTGCTAGAGTTAGCACTCACAAAAGCACTGTGTGAACACTATGGTTAATATTACGGCCAATCACTTCTTAATTTTAGCCATAGATCTAGAAGAAGCTGTAGTTCCAGTTTTGTCATTTGGCCCAGGCTCTTTATTCTAGGGAGAAAAAACCCAAAAGCTCATAAAACTCAGAGGTGCTGAGCTATCTCAGGAGTATTCAGCACATGGTCTCTTTTATGAAATTATTAGTAGGAATGCTAATTAAAAGAGTGACTCTGTATCAAGTCAAATAAATTCCAGGTCATATTAGTCCACCAATAACATTTTTTTTTGCCAGCTCCCAGATATTTTAATCTAAAAATTAACTGTGTTGGCTCATCTTTCTCATGGCAGCTCGCTCAATGACAGGTTGTTTATAAGAAAGAAGTCTGACACAAGCTCCAGAGGATTTTGGCATGCGATACAGTAAAGTAATAAAATGATGACTTTGTTTCAAGCTTCTGTACAAGTTTTAAAGACTACATTGTATTAAGGCAATTGAGGAGCAAGGAATGCATGGAAAACAATGACAGAAGAACAGAAAATGCTCAGAAATAATTTTCATTAGTGATACAAATACAGCTTACAGATGTATTAAAAAAACTAGAAGCTGAACCTGGCTTTGACTCTTCATGTCAAATAGGAAATTATAAGTTCAAATATAGAAACCCTATTAGTCATCTTTCTTCCCCTCATGGTATCTCTCTAACTTATTTCAGCTGACTATCAACTCATTCAGTCTTTTCAGTTTCTAAACTCAATTAGAAATTAAAGACCGGACTCATAAAGAAACGTGAATGGGAGTTAGCCATCGCAATATATTTCCTAATCTGGCCTAAGAGCTAGATAAAATAAAAAGATGATTCTGGCAGAGTAATAGCCACAAATTTGATTCCCTAGCTGAAAATGCCAATAAAAAAACCCAAAGTCATGGGCTTTCTTTAATTATAAAAGGGAAGCAGGTACTTAAGCACCAAATAATGCAAATTCATGACAGCCAGTTCAGTAGGCAGAAGGATGTCTTTGTTACATAATTGTGAAGAAAGCAGTGTGAAAACTCAGCACTTGTTTGTACATGGAGGGCTGTATCTCTATAATAATTAAAAGAAGAAAGAGGTCCAAGGCCTAATCCTAGGATCCAAAACCAAATGTCAACATCTACATGGTGTTCACACTTAGCGCCAGTTGTCTCTAGACTGTTTTGTCCTGGATAGATCTACAGGACAACCAGGGAATAACTAAAAATTGACATGGTTAATGATTGACAGCAATACTTAACCAATGTGCAAGAATTAGCTGCTGTTCACCAAATGACTTAATATAAGAACAAAAGTAAAAAAAACCCAAACCTGTTATGAGATCTGTTTAGAACAGATGAAAGTCAGTGTCTGTAGTGTAGAGAAATGTAAATGTTGTAAAATGATGTAAAATGTATGTAATGTTGTAAATGTAAGAAAATTGTGGGTTGTAAACAAGAGATAATTGTAGGGCAGCTGAGCTAGTCTTAATTGCTGCAGCTGTGGGATTCTGAGAAGTGGCCAATCACCGAAGTAGCTGCTAACGAGGTGATAAGGGTATATAAAGCCTGGCATGGCAGAGCAGTTAGGAAGATTACTCAAAGGAGGAGCTTCGAGTAAGAGAGCGCATCCCAAGAGAGAGCGCAGCTGAGAGACGGTTAGTCGAGAGAAAGTTAGGGTACCCCAAGGAGGAGCTCGTAGAGCACTCAAAGGAGGAGCTTAGAGTTAGAGCAGCACTCGAACAGAGGCCGGGGCGCCAGCACGAACAGAGACCGGGAAGAGTGGTCTGGCTATCCACAACAAGTGTCTATTTACAAGCAAGTACTGAATTTTCGGGAAATACCACAGGAGACATGGGAGGCAGATATTATCAGCCAGTTCAAAAAGGAGTTAGACAAAGTATGGACGAAAGGTAAATGGTTACTAAAAGGATGTCTTGTTTCCAGCTGCGATAGAACTAATTTTCCATAGAGCAGCTGGCTGTGTTTTGGATTGAGTATGAGAATAATGTTGTTAACACATTGTTTTAGCTGTTGTGAGGTGATGCTTACTCCTGGCTAGGATATTTGGCAGGGTGAACTTCCTTACCAGCAGCTGCTGATTTTTCTCAGTTTTAGTATGAGAAAAATGCTGAAAAATACATTGATGTTTCTGATTGTCACTCTCAGTTTCCCATTTCTTACCAGTAAACAGGAGAGCTGATCCAAAGTTGCCAAGAAAAGTATTCTGTTATCATAAATGTCATGCCCCCCTTCTAAAGAGGAAGTTTGCCTGGGGCAGGCACTGCTCTTGTCACGCTTTCTGTGCTGTGCATTTGGTTTTCTAGGTTTGGTGATCTCTTTGCACTCTATGACCTCTTCATTTGCTGGGATTTCTGAGCTTGCTAGGAATGCAGCACTTGCTGTGTTCACTGTTTGGCATTCACTGCTTATTAGTGTTGATATTAGTATTATAATTTTTCTCTCTCCTTTCATTGTTCTACTAAAATTGGTTTTATCCCAACCTATGAGTTCTCCTTTTCTTTTCTGATTCTCCTCCCCATCCCACAGAGTAAGGAGGGGTGAGAGAGTGGCTGCATACTGTTTAGCTCCTGGCTAAGGGCTAAACTATGACAGTGCTTTTTGGCACTCTGTGGAGCTTGAAGTGCTCAAGAAAATGGCAGAGTTGATTGGAATGTGCTAGATTAAATTTATAGCTGTTATTGCTGTTTAGCTATTAACTTGCACGGTCTTGTGTTTGCCATGGGGCTAGCTTGCCTTACTGTGAATTAGAATCTAGTGCTTGTTAGTAGTTGCTTTTTGCTTTCACTACTTGCTGTTCTGCTGTACTGCTTATCTTTTTCTGCCTGGAGACATTTTGATAACAACAGCCAGGGCTGGCGGATGGCCAGAGTATTGCTGTTGTTTCTGCACTGCTGTACTGGACAGACTGGAACTGCAGTGCAAACTTGAGAAGAAGAGACTGTGACCTGTGAATGAGTCCACATGGCAGCAGGATAGTCCACAGTGCCTGTAGCTGTGGATAAACCCATACCAGAGCAGGTACATCTCGAAGCGTCTGTGTCCCTGGTTATACCACTGCGGCATCTCTAAAGGGATTGTGGCCCAAGAATAAACCGCACTGAAGAAGGTACACATTAAAGCATCTCACTGTGGCTGTAAAAGAGTTCATACTGGAGCACCTTAAAGTGTTTGGCCATGGATAAATAGACAACAGAACAGTGCAGCAATGGAACAGGTTTAATTGTGAAGGAACAGTATCTGTGGGTGAGGCCACGCTGGAACAAGTGTATCTCTGAAGGCCTTGTCACCTATGGATAAGGCCAAGCTCAAACAGGTGCATTTCAAAGTAACTGCAGGTAAGTCTATGCTCCAACAGGTATACCCCTGAAGAGACTAACTGATAAGGCTCCACTTGGAGCAGGTACAGCCTTAAGGGACTGTAGTCTGTGGATAAGCCCAAGACGGGGCAGGGACAGGAGTTTGTTGCAATATTTTAACCTATGGTCCAGCCCAAAGGGACCAGGGGTGGAGATTGTAATGGAAATACCTTTAAATTGTTGTAAAACCATCATTTGAGCTACAGGCTATGGGAATTACTATAACAGGAACACCTTTTTTCTAGCCAGGCTAGTAGCAAGAGGAGGAGCTCACTGCGATGTTAAACCCTATAACTTTGGCCCAAAGGGACCAGGGATGGAGATAGTAATGGAAATAGCTTTAAATTGATGTAACCCATGATTTGAGTTGCATCGTATAGGAATTACTATAGGGGGAACCATCTGAACCAATGGAGAAGCCTTGCAAGAAGCAGTGCAAATGCAGTAGTAGTGACCCAACCTGAACTGGCTTTGGTGCCCAATAACTCTACACGACACAACACCGCTGCTCTCTTGGATGACCAGCATAACAGATGGAGACCAAAGGCATGGACTCAATGGATATTTTGTGGATATTTCTGGACACTTACAGGGTCAGTCTGTAGACTAAGAGAATTCTATCTGTGTACATATCAAAGGCAGGGAAGCGGAATGGTAGTTAATGAGAATGTGGGACCCGAGTATGATAGAAATGGTATGGAATAAAGGGTGGAGGATGTGCTGGGTTTAACTGGAATAGAGTTAGATTTATACTCAGTAGCTATTACAGGGCTGTGTTGTGGAGTTGTGCTGATAATCCAGGGGTACACTGACCTGAAGTTGTCCCATTCTTTGAAGCTAAGCAGGGTTGGGAGATGGCCTGGGGAGGAGTGTGCAGCCACACTACTCTGTTTGTTTGATTCCTGGAAGATAAGGGGCAAGTCTAGTTTATACTGTGATGGCAGACCACCTGGGAACACCCTCTTGCCCCTTTCCCTTTTGAAGTTTTTTTACCTCTTCCTCCCTTTCTCTAAAGGCTCTTTGCATACACTGTGGAAGTTGGCCACATGGGTGGTAATGAGTGCAGGATTGTGTCTAGGCAGGTTTAGGCTTGCTATTAGGGAAAGGTTCTTTACCCATAAGGTGGTGGAACACTGGAACAGGCTCCCAGGGAAGCAGTCAAGCAACCAAGCCTGACAATATTCAAGAAGTGTATGGACAACACCATTAGACACATGGTGTGAATGTTGGGGTTGTCCTATGCAGGGACGGGCATTGGACTTGATGGTCCTTGTGGGTTGCTTCCACCTCAGGACATTCTGTGATTCTATAATTCTATGACTATTGCTGAGTAGTGCTTATACAGCCTCAAGGCTTTTTCTGCTTCTCGCACCACTCCACCAGTGAGCAAGCTGAAGGTGGTGTACAAGCAATTGAGAGGTGACCAGCTGGGACAGCTAACCCAAACTGACCAGAGGGATACTCCACACTATATGGCGTATAAACTGGAAGGAGAAGTCTGGAGTGATGGTGTTTGTATTCCCAAGTAACCATTGCTCATGAAAGAGCCCTGCTTTCCTGGAGATGGCTGAACATTTGCATGTGGATGGGAAGTAGTGAATGAATTCTTTGTTTTGCTTTGCTTGTTTGCATAGTTTTCTTTTACTTATTAACTCATGGGTTGACAAAGTTTTTCTTATTTTTACTTTTCTGCTTCTCTCCCCAATTCCACTAGAGGAGAGTAAGTGAGCAGCTAAGTGGTATTTAGTTGCTGGCTGGAGTTAAACTATGACAAAGGATTAGGTAGGAATATACCCTCTAGTATTCTGAGTACAGTTCTGAATTTTGGAGGGGTACAAGAGGAAGCAGACAGACTTGCATGCTTTACATAATAGCTTCTTCTATTGCTGCTGTTGGAGACAGAATAGTGTGCTAGCTGAACCATTCATTTGACTTCCTAAAGCACATCTTAATCTCTTTCCAACATTCCTTTCTATACTGTTTTCCTGAAGCACTTAGCTATATTGTCTTCATTCAAGTGTGGTTTTTTTTTTTTCAGATTCCTGCTATTAAATCTTAGAAAAATAATCCACCCAGCTATTACACTGCTAGGGGTTTCTTTCCCAAAATTTTTTTTCTAACACAACAGTAATAAGAATAGTCTGTTCTTCTAATATCAAGCTTGGACACATTTCAGTCCCCTTACCTTCAGAAGTTCACAACTCTTTTTATGCTCAGTAAGTATGAATATAAACGTAAACTATCATACAGCATATATCAACATAGTGGTTTTATTGCCTCTTCTGCTGTCACTCATAAATAAAATGGGGAATAAGTTACATATCTGTTTTTCATTTGTGTACATAAGGTGGTAATGACTGGAAGAGCATAGATTTATACTTAATATTATGAATTTGGACTGAAGAATAGTGGTCACTTATGTGGTATTTGCCTTCCTTAAAATCTTAAGGGCATTTAATCACTTGCAGTTACACAAATGCAAATTTTTGTATAAGTATCTCTTAATTATTACACTATGTGGATTTTATTGTAATTTTCTTATGACGCTACAGTCCTTGTAGACAACTGAAAGGTAGGAGTTGGTTCTGGAAAGGGTTCTGCTGCTCATTTAGTGAGTTGGAAACAGTAATTTTAGACTCAAAATTCTTCAGATTCTCCAGCACATTTATATAGGTAGGTAACAGAAAGTCATACTCAGCAGGTTTAGCTTGTGTGTTTGATTTAGAACTTTAAAACTTCTGCGAATGGCTACATCATATCTTCCTGAAAAATTCTCTAATTTGTTCTTAATTATCGTGATTAGGGAAAGGACTTTGTAGCTTACAATGCTCTCTGAAAGCTGCATTTGTATTCATAGCCTTGGCATTTTCAGATTCAATAGCTGTAGAGCATTTCTTTTGTGTTGCAGTAGTAAAGCTGTATGATAATTGGTCATTGTTTGTACTGCTGTACTTAGAAATGTTTCACTGCTGCCATTATAAACCTAGTATTTCTAGTGCTGTCTAATTTATCCATGAAATTTTGCTTTGGGGTAAAACTTTGCATGCAAATTGTGTCTCCATTTTTAGATTATATAAGCTTCAAAGAAACCCCTCACTACCATTATAGACTTTTTTTTTTCCCCTTAGTAACTAAAAATAAGTCAATGCCTGACATTTAGCAACCTGAAATGCAGCTATAGCTCTGGGACCAAATCCCATGAAGAGATTCAAATCAACTCTATTTGCAAGAGGGCATGTATTAAAGCACGTGCACTCCTTATTTACAGCTCCCACTGTGTGAAAAAGAGACTTAGTCCATTCATGATGCTGCACATGAATGTGAGTGCTAAGCATATAAACAGCATTCTGGTTATTTGAAGATTTCAGTCTTCATTTTCAACACTCTTTAATACTATGTAGTGATTTTTAGTACCAATGCTCTAAAAATGCACAATAATAAATAGCGTCAGCAGGGTACTGATGTTGAAAGTCAATTATGACAGAAATACAACATGAAAAAATTAATATTTTTATTATACTGTTGTTGAGTCAATAACTTCCTAACACAACACAGATTCTAGGCAGTCTTGTTATGTCAAAGCATTCCAGTTTTCTAGAAGTGGTTACAGTATCTTCTAAATTCATGTCACAATGAAGAAAATGAAAAGCAAGGAATAGTCTGAATTTTAAAATAAACCATTTGCTAAACTACCACAGAGACTTCTCTACTGAATTGTCCTCCAAAGACCAGTGATCTCAATGAAGGACCACTCTGTGGCTAAGCCTATGGGTACTTCATTCCTTGTGCTAAAAGCTTTGAAATGCATACATACACTCACCACGGATTAACTTTATGTATACACATATATATGTATAAATATCACAATAAAGGCCAACTACAGACTAAAGATAGCAAATATCAGCATAAGGGAATATGAAAGAGAGAGGGGAATTGGAACACTTAACTAATGAATTTATAAGTTTATTGGAAGAGGTTTTCTATGATTTTGGGTTTCTTTTCTCTTCAAAAAAGTACCTTATAAATGAGAGATGCTGACTTTCCTATTAGACTTTTGTGGCTGGCATATTTCTCTAAAAATTAAGGATAAATCAACAACTGCAAAGCTTAGTTTCCCTACATCAGAATAGCTGTGATCCAATTCAGTGTTTTTTTTGTGTGTGTGTTTAAAATACAATTTCTAACTTGGAAAAAAGAGCAAAAGATCAGATTTACCTGTTTAGATAATATCCCTTAAACTTGGTGTCATGTCTCAAATAGTAACCATCCACATATGCCTAAGGAAGAGCCATGATCAAGCAAATATCACTGTGACTGTTCTTCCAGCCTCACATTACTTTCACCTCATGGGAAGTCGAAGGCTGATTAGTCGTATCTATTGAGAAATTCTCATTAGAGCACTTCTTAAGTACTTACTGTTTGCCTCTGTGAATCCATATTTTATTTTTTACAAATGTCTTTTGACAAGGAGTGTATTGCTTTCATCAGTAAAAATTTCCTCTACTTGCTGTGCACCTAAATCTTACTAACTTCTAGCATCTTATAAGAAGTGATAAAAAAATTCACTGATCACTACCTTTGTCATTCCCATGCAACCTGCAACCCTTATTGTAGGCAGACACAACATCAGCCAGCCTCCAGTCCAGTGGAACTTCCCCAGTCAGCCAGGACCGCTGGAAGATGATGCAAAGGGGTTTTGAAAGCACATCCACCAGCTCCCTCCATACTCTTGGGTGGATCCCCTCTGGCCCCATAGACCTGTGTGTGTCTAGCTGGGCAAGCAAGTCTCTAACTACCTCCTCTTGGATCATGGGAGCCTCATTCTGCTCCTCTAACTCCTGGGTTTGTACACAGGGGAACAGCTTTCCTTGCTATTAAAGACTGAGGCAAAGAAGGCATTAAGTACCTCAGCCTTGTCATCATCCCTTCTCACTGTTGTTCCTTCTGCATCCAATAGGGACTGAGTGTTCTCCCTAGTCCTCCTTTTCTTGTTAATGTATTTGTAGAAAGATTTTTTTTTTTTATTCTCTTTCACAGACTTAGCCAATTTGATTTCTAGTTAGGCCTTAGCCCTCCTGATTTTTTTCCCTGCATGATCTCACTTCCTCCCTGTAGTCCACCCAAGATGCCTGTCCCTTCTTCCAAAACTCATAGATATTAATCTTCTTTTTGATGCCTCTCAAGATCTCCCTACTCAACCAAGCTGTTTTTTTTCCCCGTCGGCTCCTTTTCTGGAAGATGGGGATGGCTTGCTCCTGAGCTGCTAGGATTTCTGTTTTGAAGAGCGCCCAGACTTTGTGGGTTCCCTTGCCCTGAAGGACTGTTTCCCATGGGACTTTGCCAACCAACCTTCTGAACAGTCCAAAGTCTGCCCTCTGGAAGTTTAATGTGACTGTTTTGCTAATCCCCTTCATCTCACCTACAACTGGAAACCTTATCTCATGATTGCTTTGTCCTACGCGTGCTCCAACTGTCACATTCCCCACAAGGCCTTCTCTGTTCACAAACAGCAGGTCAAGGATGGCATCTTCCCTTGTTGGCTTGCTCATCAGTTGTATGAGGAAGTTGCCTTCCACACACTCCAGGAACTTCCTAGACTGCTTCCTTTCTACTGTATTGTACTTCCAGCAGATATCTGAAAGATTGAAGTCTCCCATGAGGACAAGAGGTAGAGATCTATAGACTATTCCCAGCTGTTTATAGAATAGCTCATCAGCTGCTGCTTCTTGGCTGGGTGGTCTGTAACAGACTCCCATCACAATATCTGCCTTCTTGTGGGCTCCTCTGATTTTAACCCATAGCAGTCAATCTCTTCCTCCCTGTAATTGAGCTCAAGGGTATCAAAGCCCTCTCTAACATAGAGGGCTACCCTGCCTCCTCTCCTACCCTTCCTGTCCCACCTGAAGAGTTTATACCCCCTCATAGCTGCACTCCAGTTATATGAGTCATCCCACCGTGTTTCCATGATGGCAATGACATTGTAGTCACCTTGCCCTACAACAGCTTCCAACTCCTCCTTCTTATTGCCCATGCTGTGTGTATTGGTGCAAATGCACTTCAGCTGGGCTGGCAAATCTTCAGCCCTCATAAAGGGAATAGAGTTCATTCCCAATTGACTGGTCCTTGGAATAACTAATGCCACAGTGCCAGTTTCATCCTTACTGTCCCCAGGTGTAATCATCTCTACTTCCTCTGTGGTGGTGTACTGGCAGTCCTCTTCAGCACACCATCTCTCAGTCACTGGAGTCCCACTTCCAGTTTCACTGCCGACTAGCCTGGTCTCGTCCCCCTCCCCCTTCACATCTGGTTTAAAGCTCTATTTAAGAGCCCAGCTAGATTTTTAGTAAGACTCTAGTCCTCCTAGGAGACAAGCGTGTCCCATCCCTAGTCAGAAAGCCTGGGGGTGCGTGGGTCACCCCATGATCAAAGAACCCAAAGACTCTGTCCTAACACCAGGCTCAGAGCCAGGCATTAATCAACTGCTTCTCTTTGACCTCCTGCCCCTCATAACTTAGCATTGGCATGGAACTAAACACTACTTGTGCCCCAGAGCCCTCCAACATTCTTCCTAGAGCCCTGAAGTCTCTCTTGATGGCTTTCAGCTTTTTGGTGGGGGGAGCAGGTTTCCTGCACCAGGAAGGAACTTGCTGCCATTCCCCATCTCTTGTTCCCCCAATCTTGCGGTTTGCAGGTGGGTGTTGCTCAGCCGCACCAGCTCCAGCAGCCTGCTGAATTTGTGAGAGGACACTGCTCCAGTGATCTGTCTTCCTCTCACGTTTCCTGATGGTCCTTAGTCTATTTACCTCCTCCCTCAGCTCTGCCACCATGCGAAGGAGTTCCCCCACGCGAGCACAGCTTCCACAAGCGGAGCCAGTGCCAGAGGCGTGAGCTGGTGTGGGAGGGGGGCACTGCCTACAGCCCAGGGTCTGGGGAGCTGCATGGACCCACTGAGGCTCTGTCTGGGTGGCAACACCTATCCTGCTTGCTGCAGCACCCGGAGCGGTTTTAATCTTCTGCCGGGTAGCCACCATGGTCCACGGTCCCTTCTGGCCGGCCTCCAGTCCCTTTCTGCGCCCTCCCGGCTCGCACTGCCCATTCGAACCGCCGCTCAAACTGCCCCGTTACACTAACGTGCTCCCAAGGGACCGTTTAACTCTCCCGCAGTAGCCTCGGGGACCGCCCCCTCCCGTCAGGCACCGCGCGGGATCGTCTGCTGCCGCGTGTCAGGAGCCGAGAGCCGCCGGTTCCGCTCAGGACTATGTTTTCCTGGGCGTTTACCGTCTCCGGGAAGTGCCCCAGCGCCTCAAATCGCCACCCGCACCGCAGTAATCACCGTTCTGCCGCTGGATGCTGCCCAAAAAGCGCATCAGGGAGGATCACTTGCTGGATAAGGAGGTGACTGGATAATCATATTCAAAGAGTTGCTGTCAATGGCTCAATATCCAGCTAGAGACCAGTGATGAGTGGTGTTCTTGAGGGGTTGATATTGAGACAGATGGTGTTTCACATCTTTGTCGGAGACATAGACATTTGGATTAAGTGCACCCTCAGCAACTTTGCAGATGACACTAACCTAAGTGGTGTGGTTGACACACTAGAGGGAAAGGATGTCTTCCAGAGGGAATTTGTCAGGTTAGAGACATGGGCCCATGTGAACCTCATGAAGTTCAACAAGGCCATGTGCAAGGTCCTGCACCTGGGTTGGGATAATCCTAAACATGGATACAGGCTATGTGATGGGTGGATTAAGAGCAGTTGTGCAGAGAAGGACTTGAGAGTATTGGTGGATGTAAAGCTGAATTTGAGACAGCAATGTACTCTGAGAGCCCACAAAGCCAATAGTATCCTGGGCTGCATCAAACCAATTGTGGCCAACAGGCCAAGCAAGGTGATGTTCCCACATCTACTCGACTCTTGTGAGACTTCAGCTGAAGTACATAAATAGCAAAAAAGTGCTCGTGTAACTCAGAATCACATTCTTCAGTAGAAGACAGCTGAAAATTGTCCCCAGGTCCTTTTCTGGCAGGCTGCTTTTCAGCTCGCTGGCTCCAGCATATGTTGGTGCATGGAGTCACTCTTCTCCAGGTGCAGGACTTTGTTGGTAAAGGAGTTCATGTTCATGAGGTTACCGTTATTTCTGAGGGTACATTCTGCCCCATCATCCAGGTAATTAATGAAGTGATTAAACAGAACTGGACCCAGCATTCACCCTGGGGTACACTGCTAGTTACTGGCCTCCAACTAGACTTTTCTACTGATGGCCACTTTCTGGGCCTGGTTATTCAGCTAGTTTTCAATCAACTTCACCATCTCTGTCTCCTCATCCAGCCTGGATATCATACCTTCTCAGTGAGGATCTTGTGAGAGACAGTGTCAAAGACCTTAATGAAGTCCAGGTAGAAAATATTCACTGCTCTCACCTAATCTATCAGGCCAGTTATTCCATCATAGAAATTTATGAAGTTATCAATCATGAATTCCCCTTGGTGAAATGATGCTGACTACTCCTGATAAGTTTATTGACTTAATGTGCCTGGAAATGGTTTCCATAATTAGCTGCTCTATCACTTTCCCAGGGACTGAGGTGAGACTGGCTGGTCTGTAGGTCTGAGTCTGCCTTCTGGCACTTCTTGAAGACAGGAATGCCATTTGCATTCTTCAGTGTTTTGACGCTTGTCCCAGTCACCATGATCAATAAAAGATTATCAAGAGCGGCCTCACAGTGACATCTGCCAGTTCCCTCAGCACTTGTGACTGCATCTGTATTGGGTTTGTATGGCCTATGGCTTTACGTATGTCTGTTTTCCACAAAGGATACATCTTCCTTGTTCCAGCATTTTGCCCTAGCACCTGGGACTTACGATTCCTGACAACTAGTCTTGCTACTAAACTCTGGCAAAGAAGACGTTCAGTACCACGGCATCATCCATGTTCTGTGTAACCAGGTCTCCCATTTTATTGAGCAACAGACCAACATTTTCACAAGTCTGTCTCTTCTCTAATGTACTTGTAGAAACCTTTGTTTTCTTTATAGTCATCCAAGTAATAGTACTGTATTTAACTACTGGTAACAAAAAAAGTATGAAATTTAGAGAAGAATTCACTTGAAATTTAACCATAATTGCAATTGTACTGCCAGAATAACATCTAGAACTCCAGTAAGAGATTTAGGGTAGATAATGCTCATACATGAATAAGCTGTGCACCCGTAATTGTAAGGGATATATTTTAAATGCTACTTATATTTCAGTTTCTTTTATTGTGGTGTAAAGACAGTACAGAAGATGAAATTAATGGCTCATCATTTACTTTGAAATATATATGTAATGTATAAGGTGGTGGTCAGACAGTTCTAAAAAATCTTGTAAAAATGTTATCTTGGAAATACCCAGTACAATATTTCACTTTCAGTACTGCCAACAAAACTCTGTAAAACACCAACAACATCCCCCTCCCCAACATCAGTTAAAAATTTTAATTGATTTCTATTTCTCGGAAGAGAATATTGTTTTGCTTTGTTTGTTTCAATGTTTTTAATATTTCTTTTAAGTCACAAATGTTAAGAGTAGACAGTGAATGTGATTTGAACTCACAACATCCAAATTACATAAACTGGTATATATTGTAGCAGTAATAATGTTATTTTAATGTATCTTCAATGCAACATACATTTTAAAGACCATTAAGCAAAGGATTTGCCCAACAACCCATGATGATCCATTATTAACAAAATATATAATCAAGATGCTTTTACAATACAACACAGATTGGGCAAACATATAATTAGGAAGCTATTAGTTTTAGCAAGACAGAACCAATGGAGATTTCTGTGCTTAGGCTTTCGTAGCTAGCATTACTAAGCAATGACTAGATACACTTCAACATTGTTCACACATGTTATGCACTAGGTTTAACTAACAGTCATCCTGATAGTGGACAGAAAATGTTTGCTATTTTCTTTTGCTTTTCACTGCATATATTATGTAGTTCATTCAAAAATGGAGAAAAAATTGTGAATTTTCTGTGTTATAAGACATTCAGTTCACAAGGGGCCAGCCAATCCTGCTGTTTTATGGGTGGAAATAGTGAATAAAACCACATTTTTTTAATGCTACATGTCTTAACTTCAGGACTTGATCATGAAAAATTTAATCTACTAATGGCTCTGAATATGAATACATGTTAAGATAGGACATTTTACATTGAAGGGGAAATGGGTGATATTACCTGAAGAACGGATTGATCATCTATCTGAACTCCCACCTGTATATTTCAAATGCACTGGGAGTCTCCTGGAAGTCATGAATGGTGCTGTATCTGAACACAGAAAACTTGCATAAGTAGAGGCTTAATTCACAACTCCTAGACAATGCAACTCATCAAAGTATTTCTGTATATTACAAAATAGTAGCTATTTAATTTTTTAAATTCTATTTTCATAGTTTAATTTTTACTATTTTTTCTGTTGTTAATGATTTCTACCTCAATATGTACTACCCTCTTTATGTTGAGTTTACTATAATAATTAAATTATTTTTGAGAGGAGTATCTTAACTGATTGACAGAAGTAAATATATTGAGCTGTCTGTATATTAGCTTAATCACAGGGCTATAAAAATGCAACTGTACCATTTTCTGGTTGGGGTCTTGGAAGTACTTTTAGTTATTTTGCATTGGATGGAGGCCAAGTTATTAAATCTTGCTAGACCAAAATAATTTCAGTGCAACATTACCTGAAAGCGGAAAAGCACAGTGAAAGTTCTTGCATTGTGGTCCCCTGTACTCATAGCTGTTATCCTGAGAGCAACACAGTATTAATGCATAGAGCTAAACTGGATTCATCCTTGTGCCAACATAATGATCTCTTCTCTACGATGCAATATGGAGACATCTGAGCAATTTTGCTTGGTCTGGGTTGTGTTTAACGAGGACTACAAATGTCAACTCAAAGACAGCTACACTAGACCTGTAACCACAGCGTGTTTACCAGTTTCATTATTAGCAGACTGATTTCATTCTGTGGCTGTACTTCATCCAGTGGAGGACTGACTATATCAAATTGACTTTAAACAGAGTTTGCATCTTCTCAGTGAAAATGTAGTCATTCCATTCTCCTCCAAGGCTGCAAAATGCTTACAGTTCGTGGTGATATTTAATGTCATGTTAATTATCTACGATAAACTCAATGTAAATAATATTCTTGAATTGGAATTACTCTAGCAATTCTTTGCTCATAGTAAAAATAGAAGAGAGGAATATTAAATGAAAAGTGACTAGAAACACTGTAAATAAAATTTTATTTAGTGTTTAAATGTATCACCATATACTTGCAAAAATTAGGTCCTATTAACACATATAGTGGGTAATGAAGATATCTATTACTCTTTTGTATGGTATAGTTCACAGAAAAATCATCCTTTAACTTATTACTGTATAAATATGAAGTGAATTGTAAAGCTTAATTGTAAACCTGTTTCACAGATAAAATCAGTTATGTTTGACACTTTGCGTGTTACAGATCTCCATGAAACTTTATTTAACAAACCTATGCCAAATAGCCAGTGAAGTAGCTCCTATCAGTTTCAATAAGATTTGAGTTAGGTCTAAAGTGAAAGTTGTTATCCTTTTATTTTGTTGTTGTTTAGATAACCATGAGACATGATTAGTTCTTAAAGGAATAATGCATTAGAATTGCAGAAAGAGAACAGAGACAATACAGAAAAGACATTGACACCCACCTTGCTACAACATCATTTCAGGTATTGTAGAAATTGCTAAGGTCTTCCCTCAGCCTCCTTTTCTCCAGGCTAAACAGTTCCGGTTCCCTCAGCCACTCCTCATAAGACTTGTGCTCCAGACACTTCACCAGTTTTATTGCTATTTGGAAACATTCCAGCACCTCAATGTCTTTCTTATAGTGAGGGTTCAAAATTATGTTCAAAAGTAAACACAGTATTTGAGGTGTGGCCTCAGTAGTGCAAGTAGAGAGGGACAGACATGTCTCTCTTGTCCTGCTAGCGACACTATTGCTGATACAAGCCAGGATACTATTGGCTGTTTTGGCCACATAGGCACACTGTTGAATCTTATTTACCTGTCTGTTAACCACCCCCCTCAGGTCTTTTTCCACTGAACAGCTTTCCAGCCACTCTCCCAGGCCCTTAGAGTTGCATGAGGTT
Source organism: Cuculus canorus (assembly GCF_017976375.1). Classification (NCBI taxonomy): domain Eukaryota; kingdom Metazoa; phylum Chordata; class Aves; order Cuculiformes; family Cuculidae; genus Cuculus; species Cuculus canorus. The sequence continues at coordinate 58,514,442 of NC_071401.1, forward strand.
GTTGTGACCCAAGTGCAGGACCTGGCACTTATCATTGTTGAACACCATACAGCTGACTTTGGCCCACCGATCCAGTCTGTCCATATCTCTCTGTAGAGGCTTTCTGTCCTCAGGCAGATCAACACTCCCTGTCAACTTGATGTTGTCTGCAAACTTAATGATGATGCATTTGATTCCCTTGTCCAGATCATTGATAAAGATATTAATTTATGTAAAACAGAGAGAAGATAGAAACAATATATTTAGAAGAGATTATCTGGCATTCCATCTACTGTTACCGTTGTTCTAAGACGTCTACTATGAAGGAAAAATTGAGGAAAGAAATACATGGAAAATTATTTGAGCAAAGGATCACTTTCCACAGAACCAGGGGTAGGACCTTAGGCTTTCAGAGCTCTGCAAACATGTGCATATCTATATTTTTAAAAAAAAAAAAAATAGAGAGGAAATCAGGTGCAGCATGAAAGAAGTGGAAAAGAAGATGATGATTCAAAGAAAAAGAGAATAGATTACTGACTTATTAAAATATGACTAGGAAAAAAAAAAATGGTGCGGCTACCATGCAGCCTGTTTATATACATGTCAGTAACTGGATACACAAATTCGGACTCCAGAATGCTGAATCTTGTAGTGTTTGTCTGGGGTTCTTCTACTTGCTGTGTTCTGGGCCACCTGGCCAGCTGTAATCACAACGTCTGCATCTTACTGAAATTCTCTAGCCACCGCTTTAGGTAATAACACAGTAAGAACACAAGCAGCAGGTTTGTGAAGGGAAAGAAGAAGAACTAGGTAGCACTTTGAGTCTCACCGAAAGTGGTGACACACAAATTATGATTAGGGATATGATTTAGAGACTCACAATACAGTGTTTTTTAGAGAAAGATTTGAAAGGAATTAATAGCTCACAGCAGAAGCACCTAAATGGGCTTCCATGTAAATACAGGGTTTGTTGCAGCAATGACATACAAGTCGTGTTGCTGTTTCAATGATTGTCTGAGAATAACAACCAACTCAAGTCATACTTTGTAGGGAAAGGTAATATGTTTATTATACTAGGTAATGTACCTGGAAAAAGCAGAGCTGCTTTTGGGTAGCATGCCCTCCTGCAGATGTTATAAATGCCTGACACAGGTATGGGCACATACATGAAGCAGGGCTTTTATGCATGAGAACTTTCCGTTTTCTGCTGTTGGATGACTTGGTCAAACAGACAATATCACCTCTCCCTATAAACATGCCTAACAAAATGACTGACTTCATAACTGAATACTATGATCTGCGTGTTTATCCTCTGTTTCCTGGTGATCAACCGTGTCTATCAAAATATCCCTACAATATTCTGTATTTTCACATATATTGTATGAGCTACGTATAAGCCTTCGACACCGTCCCCCACAACATCCTTCTCTCTAAATGGGAGACATATGGATTTGATGGGTGGATGGTTCAGTGGATAAGAAACTGGTTGAATGGTCGTATTCAGAGAGTAGTGGTTGATGGTTCAAAGTCCAGATGGAGATCTGTGGCAAGTAGTGTCCCTCAGGGATGCGTATTGGGGCTGGTGCTGTTTAATATCTTCATCAGTGATATTGACAGCGAGATTGAATGTACCCTCAGGAAGTTTACAGATGACACCTACCTGAGTGGTGCAGTTGGCACACCTAAAAGATGGGATGTCATCCAGAGGACCTGGACAGGCTGGAGAATTGTGTCTGTACAAAACTCATGAGGTTCAACAAGGCCAAGTGTAAGGTCCTACACCTGGGTCAGGGCAATCTCCGATTTCAATACAGGATGTGGGATCATGTGATTGAGAGCAGCCCTGCAGAGAAGGACTTGAGGCTGCTGATTGATGAGAAGATTGACATGAGCCAGCAATGTGCACTTGCAGCTCAGAAGGCCAACCATATCCTGGGCTGCATCAAAAGAAACGTGGCCAGCAGGTCGAGGGAAGTGGTTCTGCCCCTTTACTCCTCTCATGTGAGACCCCGCCTGGAATACTGTGTCTAGTTCTGGAATCCTCAACATAAGAAGGCTATGGAGCCGTTGGAATGGATCTGAAGGAGGGCTACAAGGATGATCAGAGGGCTAGAGCACCTCTCATACAAGGACAGGCTGAGAGAGTTGGGCTTGTTCAACCTGGAGAAGGGAAAGCTCAGACAAGATCTTTTAGCAACCTTCCAGTACCTGAAAGGAGCCTACAAGAAAGCTGGGGAGGGAATGTTCACGAAGGCTTGTAGTGAGAGGACTAGGGCCAATGGATATAAACTGGAGAGGGGCAGATTTAGACTAGACATAAGGAAGAATTTCTTCATGATGACGCTGATGAGGCATTGAGACAGGTTGCCCAGGGAAGTTGTGGATGCCCTATCCCTGGAGGTGTTCAAGGCCAGGTTGGATGGGGCCTTGGGCAGCCTGATCTAGGCTCCCTGCCCATGGCAGGAGGAATGGAACTAGACGATCTTTATGGTCCCTTCCAGCCCAAACTATTCTATGATTTTATATAGTTGTATTATAAAATGGTGTAAACTCTTTATTTATTTATAGTCCTTAATTTGACAAAAAGCGTTAAGAAAATAGTAGCTAGATATAACTCCTCCACAGTTTCTGAAAAAGGAGGCCACATTCAAAGGACTATTCCTTCACCTATCATTATCAGTGATTCATGTTGTCATCAAAAGCAGAGCCACATGGAAATTATATTGTACATGCTGAAATAAACACATTACAAATAGAGTGCAGCATTGAAGCAACTAGGTAACAAAAAATAGGGAAGTAAAATAACCCATCTCTGAGAGCAAGGAGAAAGAACTGTATAGCATTGTTACGCAGAGAGTAGCTGCAATCTTAATAACTTTGGTGTGACACGAACAACTGTTCTTTGCTTTTTAAACATTTGTATGATGCTTCAAAGTGCTTAACACCTAGTTATTAGAGTTTCAGAAAAAAAACATTTTAATGTTTTGTGTCTCCTCTACATCCATGAATGCCAAGTAGTCAGTGATGAAAAATAGTATGTTATTTACTCACTTTCATAAGAGATATTTAATAGGTGCTAGACATGAAAATCCATGCACACTGCAAAGAGAATATAGTTCATGGTGTCACATTCAGCAAAAGCAACCCAGCTAGCCACAAGCTTTCAAACGTTTGTGGATTTAAAGAAAGGAATGACATCCTTGGAATACTAATTTGCTGTCATATGGATAAAAATAATTTTCATTATTTGAAATGTGAATTGTTCTCTACCAAAAGGAAGATCTGGGAATGTGGGAATGTAAAAGAAGGAAAAAAAAAAAAAAAAAAAGAGTCCCCTACCCCTCAACTTGTGTGTAACCTCTGTTTTCATCTCTAGATCAAATCTTTAGTGTTTTTCTTTTTTAACAACATATTAAAGAAACGTTACTTTAGTAAGAAATAAGATAGAAAGCTGGATTTTGTCAAGACAACAGCAGAAGAAAAAAGGAAGGAAAAGAAATTCCACAAATTTTTGTACTGCTTTCTGTAAGGATGTAGAAGGAGAATGAGTACCTGCTTCTTCAAGGATATCTTGTCAAATGAGTCATAGATCAGAGTATCCAGAGTCAAACCTGACCAAATGCTAATAAGGGAGATCATGATAAGAACAAACCTGATTATCTGTACAATTTGGTAAAGATTTGTGTAGTGTGAAAATGTTTGCGTTTTCAGATGGAAGGATGAGGAAAGGGAAGGAGACAATCTTCTCTTGCCTAACAACCAAAGAGAGTAAATAGAAACAAACCTGATAAGGCACACTAATTGTTGGGCTCTCAAGAAACTCTAGGCAATTCTGGACTTTGCAGTTGATAAGGATAAAAACCTGAGGGTTCAGCATGTTGGAAGGGGTTGGTGGCAATGTGTAGGCGAAGGGGGTGTGATGAAGGGAATGAAGGAAGATTAGACAGAGAAGGGTATGAAATAAAGCTGGTCAGTCTGCTTGCCTGGCTAGCCCCTGAACCTGATCAACAAAGTGTGTCTTATTTTGTTATATCTTCTTATCAAATCTTTTATTAACAATTTATCTGTGTAATCTCACTCTGTACCATGTATGAGTGTATGTTCGGCAAGGACTCCATGAGAGACTTCTATGTGTGAGTGAGAATTGGTGTAAGCCACTGGGGAATGGAGATGTGGGCACTCCTGGCCTGTGGTGTTGGGCTGGCAGAGGGGCCATGTGGGTGCCTGGAGGGATCCGTGAACGTGCACATACTTGTGAACCTGGAGACTGTGGTATGTGTGCTGCACTAGTGACCTGCTTCTGACAGTGTGAGAGAAGGAGGGGACATGGTCATCTGTGCTTGTGTCTACTGTAGTTGGATTTACAAATGGGAAGGAGTCAGCGATGTCTCTCATCATGGGCAGAGACCCAGGTCCCTGGACATGGGGCTGCAGGACAAGTCCTGGTCCAGAGTGGCTGGAGGAGGTGGCCTTGCTCTTAACATCCCTTAAGACCTCTGGTAAAGAAGAAAGAAATTTCTTTTGGTTTGGGACAGCATTTTATGATGCTTCTCTCATTATTCAGTTCTGCTAACACCACTGAAAAATAATTTACACCTTGCGATGTCCTTTCCCCTCCCAATCCCAATGCATGGAATAATTTTGAGGGTCTTGAGTTTGTGCTTGACTCAAGTACCCTTTAGACTTGAGTCACAGGTGAGGATCAAGAAAAAGCCCTCTTACATCTTTATGTTACTTATGGTTGAAGGACACAGTTTATGATTAATTTAGCTGAGTCTGTCAGGCAGGGACAGATCAGACCAGCCAACTAATTGTTGCCAACACCAGAAAAGAAAGAACGCCTCTGAATAAAACATCATACAGACTCCATTGTATGAGTTTTGTTTCTGCACATTTAAGGTTTCTGTCTGTCCCTTGCACGTAGCTTTTTACTACTGACTGTTCACATAAGTTGTAAAATCTCTCAACTATTTTCTTTTATTTATATCTAGCCATTCCAATTTTTTTTTTTCATGAAACATTGAAAACACAGAACACAACCTCTTATGGATTAATAATTTGTGTTTTTTGTATGAACAACATATTTGAAATTGACTTGATTGCCCATATTGGCAATATGATATTTGCTGAACTTATTTGTTCATGAACATCTTCAGCACCTTCCAAATACAACTTTAAATTTTCCAAGCCACTTTGGAATTGGAATACTTATCTAAAGGTCTTTGTTCAATCTTCTGTCATTTTCTGCTGAAAAAAAATCTCCCCTAATGCAAATTAAGCATTTAGTTTCCAGATTTAACAGTGTCACAAAGTAAATGTATCACACTTCAAAATAATGTCTCACCAATATATTTAATCTTTACACCATTAGAAATGCGACATTTTCTATAGATAACTGCAGAAAATGTGTCTTTATACATCAATGTTGATTTTTATATTTCACCAGATTATTTTCAGATTTATTGTTAACTGTTTCCAGAACTGTGATGTGGCTTACAGGTCTGAATTAATTTTTTTTAATATTGTTGACTATTTCCTGGCACATATGAATGAAACAATGTCTAAAAACCTCCTTAAGGAAATTCTTGCTACAATGACAAAAAAACCAAAACAAACCCAAACAAACAAGCAAACAAAAAGAGAAGAAATTCTTGTCTGGAGAATTGTGGAAAAAACACATGTAAATAGTAATTCTTCTTCTTTATGGCTGAAAATATTTAATATTTAGTGCCCTCCAGGGTGTATATCTGCTGCAGCTGTGAAACTTTGTCACTAATCAGAAAATGAGTTTTTTATAACATTGTTAAAAAAGCTGCAATACTGGATTCAGTACTGGATGTAGTGTGCTTTCAGGAAAAGATAAATACCACAATGAAGGACAAGAAAGGAATGTGACTACAAAAACTTGACCACACATACAAAGAATGTACATATGTCACTTCTAGACAGATTGCATACATGCATCACTTTAATTCCATCTAAAATTGTAGTAGTTAAACCAGACTGAGAAGATGACCAATCAAAATGGAGGAGACCCTACAAGCAAGAGGTTTCTCTTTCACTTCATTTTGATTTCCTTTGTAATCATATAATCGTTACTGTTTTGGTTAGACCAGGTCTACATTCAAGGAATGCATTAGTTTTCAGCTGTTTTCATTTGTTCTTAAAATAATCGCCTTGTAAAAGGATGTTCTCAGTTCCAAATAAAACTTTATTTTCTTGCAGTTTACACTGAAAAGAAATGCTGGTCTTCTTAAAACAAGGCACTGCGTGATTGTATATAAATGACCTGTCAGCTTATAAAAATCAGCCAGTGTGGAATGTTTTGGCTATGTTTTTAGCTGCTACATAATGACTGCTTTCTAAGTTTGCTGAATAGAAATTAAATATCACCAGCTGTCTTCCCAGTGTAAGACATTAAATGTAATGTTTTTAGGCAATAAAAAGAATTAGTTTGTCCTGTAACCACTTTACCATTGGGATTATGAAGAAACTATAGTTAGGAATTATTGTTGCTAAACTTTACAATCACTGATTTTGCAAGGTCCGCTATCCACTAAAGTGAGTAATCTGTTCCACTGCTAAAATACTGGCAACAATCACCAAGCTGGATGCTTTCCAAAACCAGGTCTAATCAGACTGCCTGAAGGAAAGCAGGTCAAAAGTGATCTTATTGAATCTATAAATAATAAATTGTTTCGTTCATTGAATTGTAATACAATGCCCTCTCTGTACATAAAATGATATATTAAAAGCAATAAAACACCTTAATAAAACATTAAGGTTGTAGTGTTATGCACTTAGTCGTCGGGAAACACTTCGATGTTGGTAATTATAACATCATAATAATGTCATCTAATGTATTTTCTCCACTGCATATATACCTATATACCTGTAAGTATATAAAATAAGAAGCATTTTGTGAAATATATGGAACATTTAATATACTGGAATTTTGGTCATTAAAATAATGTTTTAATAAACCCTGAGGGATCATTTATAACCTTGTTTTAAATATACACAGTAGTAAGATTTTTCCTTTACTGTGACTACCTATTTGAAGCACAGTGTAGCTTGTAGCGAAGCTGCTATTTGTCTGTTGACTGCTATGAAGCTAGCGATTAGGAAGGAAAATGAGAAGGGACAGTGAGTTCTTAGCCATGACTTTCTTTTGCTTGCCAGACAGAACAGCTATGAGGTAACTGGAAGTACAAGCTCATAAAAGGGGAGAACTAACTTATAACCAAAACTGAAACTTAATATATAGTACCACAACAGCCTAGGATTATGATTCTGGAAAAAAAAAAAGGGAAAAAAAAAATAATTGGGAAATCTAAGACATGTTTTTCCCTTTTTTTTTTTTTTAATCTATCCTCTTTAATGCGTCATAAGTAAGAATACCTAAATAGAGTTTTACATCCCATCTCAAATGCCCATTCCCACTATTTCTTTTGTGCTGGCACTGGTATTCTCAAGGCTGCAAGCTACATCAGGCAAATAATTTGACTGAAAATTAACCTTGGCCCCTACTCTCCTAAAAGATCACCTTTTAGCAGCAGCATATATTTACATTAAACAGTGACTGTGGAACTCAGAGATTCATAGTCGAATGCTCACAATCACAGTTTAGCTAACACATTTGCAGTGAACAAGTTCCTCTTTTTTGCACTACACCATTAAACTCAAATTAAGAAAATCATCCTTACTTTATCAAGTAAATGTATACAGTGTGTGGGAGAACCAGTACTGGATTACAAAAGAAAAACTATTAGGAGTTACAGCTTACTCCATAAACACTTGGCATAAAATAGTGCCCTGTATTTCCATTAACACCAACACAAAAACTCCCTGCAACTTAGTCCTTGTTTACAGCTTTTGCTCTTGATTGAACTGGGAATATATATTATACCACTGTTGTCACCCTGTATTTTCAACTCCTTTGTCTGCAGTAGAAAAAATAAAGGGAAAAAAAATCCTATTTTATAGTAGAAGATACTCTATACAGAAAGCGTAGTCAGAGCTGAACATGAAAAGTTAACCATGCAGTTATAATAATTCTTATCAACAGCTGGCTTTTGCACACACAGAGGTCTGGAATAAATAAGACCTTTCCACACTTGCATATCAACACAGCAAGGGAAAGCATGCGGCACCCCAATAATCACATAGACAGAGATCAGTTTCTGGGAAGTGCCATTCATCTGAATCAGACTGAGTCATGAAGGGAGCTAGAACAATTGCAGTACGCTCCATCAGATTTTCTTCTCCCTTGAGTAAGAAACACATCAGCAGTGAAGTATAGTGACAGGTGATGGGGGGTTTGAGCTCCCAGTTCTGGAACAGTCAACCGTTGCTGTGTTTAGCAACCTCTGAATCCTTAGTCACATATTTTTATCCGATTATTTGGAAGAACGTGGCAGACCTGCATTTCTTCACTATTTCAGGAACCCAGAAGATCATAGACTCATAGAATGGAAGGTCATGGAAAGGACCTTGAAGATCATCTTGTTCCAACCCCCGCGCCATGGGTAGGGACATCCCACTAAATTAGGCTGCCCAAGGCCCCATCCAACCTGGCCTTGAACACCCCCAGGGATGGGGCATCCGCACCCTCCCTGGGCAACCTGTTTCAGTGCCTCACCACTCTCATGGTGCAGAAATTCTTCCTAATGCCTAGTCTAAATCTGCCCCTCTCCAGTTTATGTCCGTTCCCCCTAATCCTGTCCCCACAATCCTTTATGAATAGCTCATCTCCAGCTTTTCTGTACCCTTTCAGGTACTGAAAGGTTGCTATAAGATCCTGTCTGAGCCTTCTCTTCTCCAGGCTGAACAAGCCCAACTCTCTCAGCCTGTGTTTGTGGGGGAGGTGCTCTAGACCTCCAGTCATCTTTGTCGCCCTCCTTTGGACCCGTTCCAGCAGATCCATATCCTCCTCACATTGAGGATTCCAGAACTGGAAACAGTATTCTAGGTGAGGTCTCACAAGAGAGGAATAAGAGGGGCAGAATCACTAGACTGTGCAGGGAAAAAATCAGGAGGGCCAAGGCCCACCTAGAAATCAAATTGGCTAAGACTGTGAAAGATAATAAAAAATCTTTCTACAAATATATTAACAAGAAAAGGAGGACTAGGGAGACTATTCAGTCCCTATTGGATGCAGAAGGAACAACAGTGACAAGGGATGAGGACAAGGCTGAGGTACTTAGTGCCTTCTTTGCCTCAGTCTTTAATAGGAAGGAAAGTTGTTCCCTCTATGTACAAACCCAGAAGTTAGAGGAGCAGAATGAGGCTCCCATGATCCAAGAGGAGGTAGTTAGAGACTTGCTTGCCCAGCTAGACACCCACAAGTCTATGGGGCCAGGTGGGATCCACCCAAAAGTATTAAAGGAACCAGTGGATGTCCTTTCCAAATCCCTTTCCATCATCTTCCATCAGTCCTGGCTGACTGAGGAAGTTCCACTAGACTGGAGGCTGGCTAATTTTGTGCCCATCTACAAGAAGGGTTGCAGGGAGGATCCAGGGAACTACAGGCCTGTCAGTCTGACCTGCTGGGGAAAGTCATGTAACAGGTGATCTTGAGTGCTATCATGAAGCACATGCAAGGGAACCAGGTGATCAGGCCCAGTCAGCATGGGATCACGAAATCTTGCCAAACTAACCTGATCGCCTTCTATGACCAAGTGATTCAACTACTGGATGAGGGAAAGGCTATGGATGTAGTCTTCTTGGACTTCAGTAAAACCTTTGACACAGTTTCTCACAGCATTCTGCTTCAGAAAATGTAAGCCTCTGGACTGGACAGGCGCACACTCTCCTGGGTTGAAAACTGGTTGGATGGCCGGGCCCAGAGAGTGGTGGTAAATGGAGTTAACTCCAGCTGGAGGCCAGTTACAAGTGGGGTTCCTCAGGGTTCGGTGCTGGGTCCAGCCCTGTTCGATGTCTTTATCAGTGACCTGGATGAAGGCAGTGAGTGCCCCCTTAGCAAGTTTGTGGATGACACTAAACTGGGTGGAAGTATGGATCTGCTGGAGGGTAGGAAGGCTCTGCGAAGGGATCTGAACAGGCTGGACTGCTGGGCTGAGACCAGTGGGATGAGGTTTAACAAGGCCAAATGCCGGGTCCTGCACTTGGGGCACAACAACCCTATGCAGTGTTACAGACTAGGAGAAGTCTGGCTAGAAAGCTGCCTGGAGGAGAAGGACCTGGGGGTAATGGTTGACAGCTGACTGAACATGAGCCAGCAGTGTGCCCAGGTGGCCAAGAAGGCCAATGGCATCTTGGCTTGTATCAGAAACGGTGTGACCAGCAGGTCCAGGGAGGTTATTCTCCCTCTGTACTCGACACTGGTGAGACCACACCTTGAATACTGTGTTCAGTTCTGGGCCCCTCACCACAAGAAGGATGTTGAGGCTCTGGGGTGTGTCCAGAGAAGAGCAACGAAGCTGGTGAGGGGGCTGGAGAACAAGTCTTATGAGGAGCATATGAAAGAGCTGGGGTTGTTTAGCCTGGAGAAGAGGAGGCTGAGGGGAGACCTTGTTGCTCTCTACAACTCCCTGAAAGGCGGTTGTGGAGAGGAGGGAGCTGGCCTCTTCTCCCAAGTGACAGGGGACAGGACAAGGGGGAATGGCCTGAAGCTTCACCAGGGGAGGTTCAGGCTGGACATCAGGAAAGTTTTTTTCACAGAAAGAGTCATTGGGCACTGGAACAGGCTGCCCAGGGAGGTGGTTGAGTCACCTTCCCTGGAGGTGTTTAAGGAACGGGTGGATGAGGTGCTGAGGGGCATGGTTTAGGGATTGTTGGGAACAGTTGGACTCAATGATCCAGTGGGTCCTTTCCAACTTAGTGATTCTATGATTCTAGGATTCCCTTGATCTGGTGGCCATGCCTCTTTTGATGCAGCCTAGGATACGGTTGGCCTTCTGCGCTACGAGCTCACATTGCTGGCTCATGTCAAGCTTCTCAGCAACCAGCAGCCTTAAGTCCTTTTTTGCAGGGCTGCTCTCAAGCACGTCATTCCCCATTGTGTAATGAAAACGGGGCTTGCCCTGACCCAGGTGCAGGACCTTACACTTGGCCTTCTCAGAGACCCACTTCTCCAGTCTGTCCAGGTCCCTCTGGATGACATCCCATCCTTCCGGTGTGCAAACTGCACCCCTCAGTCGCCAATAGGAACTCAGCTCTTGGTTAACAACACAAATTTTGGAAGCCCTTGAATGTCCCTATGTACAGGATATTCAGAATTTTCAATCTCTAAGACATAGATCTGCTGTAGATTTGCCATAAATCTGAAAATAATTTGGCTTAAAACATCATGTTGATTCATGTCAACCGCTACAATAGAGATGTCCAAAAGCTTTTAAGTCCAGTTCCTCTGCTACTACTAGTGAAATTTCAACCGACACTAATAAACTATCATAACTGCAATCACAATTAGAGAACAGTTGCAGCATAACTCACACAGGTATGAAGTAAAGCTAACCCAAGATTTGACAGTATTTAAGGTACTGGCTGCTGGAATATGTAAGACTGTACAGAAGGGAAGGTTATTTGAAATCCTCTCCTTATTTATATTTCCTATTTTCATTTCCATTTTCCTGTTCAGCCATTGTTCAGAAAAAGTATTAATAGGATAGATGGACTTGAGGTTTTGTCCTCTTTAGTTAGGGCTTTGCACTGTCATGTAAGGAAGTAGGCATGTCAATATCTCTTTTTGTTATATTTTACAGTCTAATTTTAGATCTGTTCTAAAAAAAGGAATGTAACAAGTGATAAAGAATGTATGAACTGATGAAAGACAAGAGATACACAGCTGCAAATAAGAAATGTGAACATCTGGAGATCTCCATTTTATCTTAAAAATAAAATACTAAACACTGTATTTAGAAACAAACCCAACAAAAATAAAAATGATTTCTTAGCACTTCATTTAGCACATTGTGAGATAGATACATAAAATGTATAGATTATTTTATGGAAAACTTCAGTGCTTTTTCTGAGCCTTTTCAGAATTCCAGAACATCAGATGGTGATGAACAATCATTAGAGTACCTTCTTTCAAATACTTTCAATTTCAAAAATAATATCTAGAAAGGCCATGTGAACATCCCAAATATATCAGTAAGGCATCATTTCAAATAGTTGTAAAAATTAATTTACGGAAGTATAAGGACTGGATAGTCTACTAGAGGATTAAAGGACAAACAGAAAAATAGCAAATTTGAGAGCCAACAATCTAACCAATAATTTGACGTATGTTTTTGTGTTCTTTTCCAAGTAAAACAGTAGGCTATTTAGTTTTCCTCTCTTTATTCTTAGTTCTTGCTTTCCAAATGAACAGAGCTCTCTCCAATTTTTTTTCAAGCTTTTCTCCACATCCCCCATTTTCACAGAGAAAAAGATGACTGAAACTGTTAGTAAGATCTATAGTTAAGACTGCCTGACATTTTCTATTATAAACCCCTGTTTTCCGGTGCTTACAAGTGTGTCAGACTTTCAGGGCTTAGGCTGAATTTTTCTGTTCCAGATCTTTATTACTCAAACTCAGATGTTCCCAAGAAAGAGGTTTAGATAACCTACACTGCTTTTCTTATATTAAAAAAATATATGTAATCAATTTTTTTGAGATTTATCTTAGCTAAAAAAAAAATTAGAAAAGGGGTTATCCTCAGGTTAAAGAACAGTATCTTCTCCATATGTAGAAAACCTGTCCATGTCCAGAATATTTTTTTCTGAGGTTTTTTTTTTTTTACAGTTACTATAGTTACTTTTCTTATGAATATCCTCTCTAAACAAGAACTTCAGTGGCAGGTAAAAACAGACGAAATAATGAGATAGAAAATAATTTATGATGGTCCAAGGTAATAATATAATTAACAAATACAGGAAATGCTAGCAAGAGAACAAAATATAACAGCGAATGATCTCACTATACAAGTAGGAAGGACATAGGATTCCCAAAATTCTAAGATACAAAGCAGTATCTAGAATTCTCAGTCTGTTGAAAGTAGTGTTTTATTAGGGTATGTTTTCTGCTTTATAGATAGAATGTATTAAATAATAATGAAATTATAAATAATCATATCATTTAATACCTTAAATGCGGCAGTGGGGACTTTTGCTAGACTACTCAAAAGAAAACACTTAACCATGAGTCTCAGGAGCTGTGGCTCATCTTGTTTAGTTGTTTAAAATGAATACCTCTGGCAAAGCTATTTTTCTAGGCTATCTTCATCCTCAAAGGGTGAATCTCCAGTAATAGGAATCTCCAGAAGATAGCTCACCTGAAGTGTGGTACGCATTAGGATAAGACAGCTTACACTTCAGAGTGTATCTGCTATGGAGTGTGAGGGAAAAAGAAATCCATATTACAATTCAGAGGTACAGTCATAGTTTCAGAGATGAGTACCTCATCTAATTGCTGGCATCTAAGTGTGGCAATCTACACTTGAGATAATTATGTAAGCATTCATGTTTTATAGAGAAGAATTAACATTTTTTTGAGATGTTTATCTGATCTGCTTATCTGATATGTTTTAATTGTATTCTTTTTGCTGAGAAAACCCATGTTTTCTAATAAAACTCAATTTTTCATAGTCAAGGGTTGCCAAAAATTTCCACCCAACAGAGATCTGACCGCAAACACGCTATCAACCTGTTTACATCTAATGAGTCCCTTTTATTTCCTTGTCACTCTATTCCCATGCTTGATCTTCTCCCTAACCTCTTTGATCGCTGCCTTTGGTTCCTTATCTGAAGATATCATATTCAGTCTTTGCAATCCAAAGATTAACTTCCTCTACATCCCATTTATTTCCTACTCCTTTGGGCAGTAACCCACCTCACCTCAGCTTGAAAGGTGATTCAGAGTGGTGTTCCTGATTGTAATGGGTTTTACGTCCCAAACCATGAGGGTGATGGCTTCCTTGTGACAGCCATGAGCACCTGGGATGATGTGCTTGCTTTTCTGATTAGGTTATTCTTATTCCTCTGTCTGTGACCTTTTCCATGCTCCTTTGTATGTGCAGACACAAGCCTTTCAGTGCATAATTTAAATGATCTCCAACACACATACAGATTTCTATATGAGTGGATCTGTGTATATGCCTGCATTGTATACATGGTGGATGTCTGCTTTTGGTAAGCTGACTACTAACCTAAGCATAGGAAACTAGGCAGGATTTTCCTGTCTCTTCTTTCTTGAACTTCAGACTGTAAATGCTACATAATTGTACTTCAGGTGACTAAACTGCTTATAAAAATCCTAATTATGCAAATTTATTTCGAAATATGCAGCAGAATATATTCTGGCATTGGCATCCAAAGAATGTACAACTGCATAAGGCATTGTATGAGCTAAGTAAACATTGTATGAACTAAGTAAAAGCTACTATTGCACAATTCAATGAATTCCTTTGGCAAAAAGTATGATATTGTTAGATGTGTTAAGAAACAATTTATTCCAATGATTTTTCATAGTGTTTTTTCTGCACCATCATGTTCAAAGAGTTCACTAAGACATATTCAATGAAGAAGTTATATTAATATTTTTCAGCAAGTAGTTAAAAATAAATGCAGCCTTCCTATTATACATTAGTAAGTGTATTGGCTTCTGCGACACTATTTAGAAAACAAGTGATTACCAGTGTGATTTTCATCTATATTGACCCTGTTAACAAAAAAAAAAAAAACAGTAGTTGCAGTAAGAGGGAAGTTCAGCAGTTCATGATTTCTTCTTTGCTGCAGTCTTTTCTTAAAAAACTCATTGTAATCCAAGCCATTTGGACACAGAAATAGTCCATCAGTTATTGTCTTTCTCTTAGCTCAATAAATTTTATATTTACCTTGACTGAATCTATTTGAATGCTTTTTTTTTTTTTTCATTTCTGAAAATGGATTGAGACTTAAAATAGAAGTTCTGGCAGATCTGAGCTGCAGTAGCTTCATAAGAACTTTTGATAAAATCAGGTCAAGTAGATTATATAGAGGCATATGTTCAGTGAGTCTTTTTTCTTATTTTTCACTTTTTCCTCTATTATGTATGGAAAATGCTAGAAAGGGAGTGCATGCTCATCAAGTGCCTTTGATGAGACCGTGTATGATGGATTTAGAGCCTGTACCTCTGGGACAATAGTTCAAATACTTAATGTTATCCTGCATATAAATCCAAACTGAAATATTCCCCACTTTCTTGTTTATAAAGTTCTTGCAAATGTGCCACATTACTCTCTCTGATAGGAAAAGAAAAACAGAAAGAGTATGTTGCGCAAGACTTGAAACACTGCAGTAAAACCTCCGAGCAGAGAAACTGTTATGAAGACAGCAAGGAGTGAAGTGGTAGCATGTTCAAAGTGCAGGGTGATCAGTACTCAAAGGAAGACATAAAAGGGAAGACATATACTGATTATCTTTCCTGTAACAAATATAAGAAAATACCTCCAGAATGACTTAAGGCACAGTTTGCTGCATAAGAAATCTGACTCTGTCTATAATATGTAAAGGAAAATGGCTTACCAAAAGACTAGTCCAAAGAATATAGTAATAAGTTCCACTATCTAGAAATTAATATGTGATATTTATTTATTATTGTAATGAAAAAATATAAGGAAGAAACAAGCAGGAAAACATATAAAGAAATATGTTTGTAAGTTGGTTAGAACACTGATCATGGGATTTTCAGTTCAGACATTGCATGGTTAACTGCTGTGCTATCACTAGATACGGGTGCATATTCTGAGCACTAGTAAAACCTGATTTTCTTTCATATTTTTTAGAGCAAATACAGGAAGAGGTTGTTATGGACTTCTTTCAAGCATATCAAGAGCCACTGTGTATAAGACAGGATCATTCAGTGACAACAATGTCACCAACCCAAAAGCTGGAAATGCAAGTTATTCAGTCTATAGACCGGGCTTTAAATCACAGTATACTAAAGCAGTGAGTTATTAAATAAATTAAATTGGTTGAAAATGCCATACTTCTCATTCTGTCTAACCTTATAGTTCAGAAATACAGCAACAATTTCATTGCACACATTTTTGAATAAAAGAGGGAAATAACAAACAGTCCCCAAAATATATTTCTAGAATTTCATCGTTGTTGAATTTACAAATCTCTCTCTATGCTGAAGGATTCAGAAAGGTACAGAGTTCAAGAAACTTCACATTTGACATTCTGGCTTGGAGCTCAGCTTTTTGTAGCTCAATTCAGTTGTACAATTGTAGGTCTTTAATGTCTTTTCATACATTTCAGAATAGCGACTTGCCCTGCTGATCGTTTCTTGAGATCAGTGTGGTTGTAAGGGAAAAATGAAGTTGTTACTGCCTTTTCTGCTAGAGAAATAGGATTTCATGTTGACACAGAAACAAAGGAAATCCAGGTTGTAGTATCTTGTAATATTTTCACTGTCACTGTTCTGATAGCTCCTCTTAGACAATGCAAGCTGACATTCTGTGATTCACATATATCACTCATACAGAAAGGCAGTGGTATTACCTATCATTATAAAGTTCTTCAATATGCATGAAGGAAAAGCAGCGTACAATAGCTAGGTAATCTCAATATTGATCATAGAAAGAACACAGTCTGTGCTTACCATTCTGGGTATATGGTGTTCCACAATAATTATTCACAATTCTTTTTATTGTAGTCATGACTTTACTTCAAAGAGAGGGAATGTATGAAAGATTGCCTTTATGGCAGTGTCCCACCTGTTAATTAATAAAATGGAAGACAGAGGCAATGTTATGAAAAAAGCGGAAATCACAAAATCCTTGCATATGTGGCAATGGCATTCTATGTGTTATTTTATATATTTATGTAAATAAATATTTTACTTTTTTTATGTACATACGCTGTGTTGGATGAGTGAAAAGTGTCCAGGTGCTTTAAGGATAATAGAAGCAAAACAGCAACAAGCAAACACAGCAGAAAATTTTTTGCTGCCTCACATATGTCTTCACAACTGAACAATGATAGCAATTAGGAAAAGAAACTGCTGAGTCTGTATCACTATTTGTTATGAAACCAGCAGAAGAAAAATTTCTCTTAGCACAGAACATAGAATAATATTATAATTTGAACACCAGCACCACCACCCACCCCATGCAGTATTCCAAGAGTTATAGATCAGTTATACTTACAGCAATTCTAAGTCTGAGAAACTTTTAAGATTCTGAATTTGGAAAGGTACAGCTTGAGTAACACAATTCGTTGGTTGTTTGGGTTTTTTTTTAAAGGTTGTGTCTTAACTATTTTTTTTTTAATTTCAGTGTAAATCAAGCTGCCAGGATGATGGAGAGGTGAGATAAACATTTCTTGGTAAGACTTTTTTAACGATCCCTCGTGAGGAGTCCACATCAAAGTCTAATGTTTAGTATGATGAATCATCTTGAAAGAGAAAAAAGGCCGATGTTATAACTTATATATTAGCTGAAGCACAGGGAAGATATAAGTATCAACTGAAATCCTTTCAGAGGGGATACACATTGAAATTAGGCTATATACTGGTAGTTGTGCAGCTATGAATTATGTGATTTCCAAGAAGCAAAATCCTTTTGATTTGCAGAATCAAACCCTATAACCCAAAAAGAGCTATAAAGGACGTTTGTTTATTTCCATCACTGGGGTGCAAGGGGGTTCTCCTAGCTTGCACATCGTATAATTTAGCAAGCAGCTACTTATAGTGTAAAGACATGCATACTTATAAGCACCTACTACATATTCATAACCTTTCCCCACTTCATATTAGTTCTGGAAAGTTCGCTCCAGTCTTGCGCCTGCAAAGTGTCTCCTGGTGGTCATGGGCCAGAGTCTTAGAGATGAAGTAGGAAGTCTTCCTCGGGATGAATATTTTTCTTCTTGAACTTTGCACAGACTCAGTCTCCTCTGGCTGTTTTCAAACTCCTGAACCAAATGCAGTCAGCTTTCTGCATTTCAATGCCCACTTATCAGTAAACTGCTGCTAGCTGGCTCCTTTGTTATCAGCTTCCAAGGTCTTCAAGGCGAACAACGCCAAGCTCTAGCGAACACTCCCAAACCCCCTTGTCTGCTTTCGCTCATCACTTCGGTGCACGTATTGCTAAACTAGGTGAGATACACCTGCTGCTACCTTCATGGTGTTGCCTCGTTTTGGTTGACCTTGTCATATTGGACCTTGCACAACTTAAGACACTATATTATAATTAGCTTCTCTTACCTATAATTTCTTTAAACATAGCATTGCTACCAGTTTTTCCACTGCAATAAGGAGAAGGTCTGGAAACCTTGAACAGTTTCTTCTTTTCTACCTAACCTCAGCTGCAATATTTCTTCTTTTCCCTAGCAAAACACTGAAATGAAACAGAGCACTGGGAAATCAGTGTGCGGTCAATAGATATTAGAAGAGGAATTAATCTGTACTAGGATAGTGTTTCTTACACGAAAAGGATTCCCTTTGGGGACATTTTCATGTTTCTGTGCAGTAGTCTCCAGCAAGAAAGTAGCAACCCTCTGGGGAAGTTCCAAGCTCCTGTTCTTGATAAAAGACCAAATTATCTCTGTAGAGAAAGAGAAAGCAAGAGGGTTTCACTAAAAAAAGAGAAGACATCCTCTCCCTCTCATAATATCTAGAATCTTTCTAATTCATTCTAAAGTCTTGTGTTGCAATAAGTATCTCATATACACTAAACAAAGAATTTCTGGTCTTGAGAAAAATAGCTGATGATTGATAAAGACTTACAGCAAAGTTAAATACTAAGTCATTTTTCAGTGTTTATCTATATTGTTCAAATTATGATAGATTATGCAATTGATTTTACAACTGTCACAGAAAAATACATGACACAACCACTGTGAATTAAATAGAACGTGAAAGAGACAAATTAAATCTGTTCTCCTAGATTTATTTGTGTATTGTTAAATCAAAGAAGAAGATCCAAGATAATACTGTTAAATAATCTGTAAAACCTAGATTTGAAATAAAGGGGTTACATCTGTAAAGAAAACAACAGTTTTGTAAAAGGTTATGTACTCATCAGTGAGGTGGAATCCCACATTCAACAAAGACCCCAATAAACAAATTTTCTTTGTCCTAGTCCTTGCTTCAAACTGGAATTAAACTAGAAACCTAAACTTCAGGCTCTGTTGTAAAATGGATGCTATAGTAATATGTCTGTTGACTCTTCCAAAAGTAGAGATGGTTCTTTTTGGAATTCTGTCAGTTCAAAAATTAATTAGTCTTTAGAAATATAAGAAAGTTTGACTACATTAACTGACAATGAAAGCTCATGACTGAAATTGTGAGATGGCATCTTATATCTGCAGTTTAAATTGAGAAGAGTAAAAATGCAATTCTTTTCTTAATCTGAAAGATTATGAAATTTAATCTCATTTGTAAAGTGGGTCATAATTTCTCTGTTACACACACAAGTCTCGTTATTGTCATGCTTGGGTTGTGACCTTTTTTTTTTTTGCCAGACAGCTGAATAGTGAATAGTGAACAACTAAAGAACAGAAAGCAACAGGAATACATTGATTTGTCTTTGTTCAGCTATAGTGAACAGGGTCATAAGTCTGAGTGACATCTGACCCTGAAGTGGATTTTAGAGACTGAAACTGAGAAACACAGGGGACAGCAGAGGTGTGATAGATGAAAAAAAAACCATAATTCTGCCTCTGACAGTTACCATTAAATAGATGCTTCATACGGAAATTCAAGACATTCAATAAGTGACAAAAAATATCAAATCTCAAAATTCTGTGGTAATGGGTCTAATAAATCTCACTTAATTTAGCTTCAAAGTATTAACCATTCAGATCATGATTTTTTGACAAAGGTTTCCCATGTTTCCTCATAGGTATACAATGAATACCTTTGTAATGCTTTATTCTGTCTTCTCTCTTCTCTTTCCATATGATAGTGAATAGGGCATAGCAGTAAAAATAACTTACCAAATGTTTATGTCTATGCTCAGCTCATCCTACTATAAACATCTAAAATTATGTTAAATTGATCATTATAAAAGCACTTGTTCCTCTCGAATATACAAGGATTTTAGAGTGACTAACTCAGTCTTTATAAAAAACCTCATAGAATCAAATAAAACCCAAGCACTCTGATTTCTTCTTCTTTTAACCAGTGATACATTATCAATAATAATCTGAAGTTGGTTTAGAAGCATCTTTTACTCATAACAAAACTAAGTAAACAAAAGCAATGAATCATGACCAATATTTGCTTGAAAGCTTGCTTCTACCTAGGAACATAAACAGTACATAATGAATGCATCAGGGAGAAATGAATCTTATCTAACTTTAGACACCTACAATTTATATCTAGATTAACGTAAATGCTTATATTTCCTTCTAGTAAAGAAGAAAAGAGGAAATAGAAGAAGGAGTCCATCTTTTTTTTTGGTGTTGCTACAGGAAAGGATAAATTGCTCCCTGAAGTTGTTTTCCATTGTCTTCAGAGAGATTCTTTATAACTAATTAAATCTAAACACCTAATTTTTAAGGGATTCAACTTACATAAATCACTACTTTTCCAGGCCACACATGTTAAGACTTCATATTATATATATATCTCAACCAAAAGGGACATCTGTTGTCTTATTTGCAGTGTTACGGCAATGAAGAATGAGACTATTGAAGAAAAATACAGTTAAATAATTCAGGGTTGAAAATGCTCATAATAGGCTTAAATATAGAAAACATATTTAAGAGCAAGATCACTATCATTAAAACTGTAAAATGAATGCTTTATTTTCAATCTGATGGTTTCCACTAATTTTTAATCGCATAACACACGAATAGAAAAATTCTAGACAATGTAAACAGGGCTAAACCAAGTGGAACATATCAACAGTCTTCTTTGAAGATCAGAGTTACTTTTAAAACATACACGTCACAAAATTATTCTTTATTGCGGTCTACAACTATGTAAAGAAATACCTGAAGAAAAATTTCCCAGCTTTCATAGCATTCTTAGGTTAATTAAGGTTTTAATAAACTCATCTTCCTCTGTGGTCCTCTTAAGAAGAAGATAAAAAAAAAGAAAAAGCTGAAAAAATAAACAAGAAAACATTTTCAAAAGCCTTGAAAATTATTACTTGAGAAAGAAATTGCAGCATTACACCAAGATTTCTATTAAGTGAATGCATTAAATATCACTCTATGCATACAAGATCTGATTAAGCTAATGAAAGAGATGTTGTACAATATCTATTAGTTTCCTACACAATGAGTTGCAGGATTTACTAGTACGTGGGTAAAAGACAATTGAAAATCCTTATAAGACAAAACCTCCTATTATATATGCTGTCACATTCTTCTTTATATACAATTTTCGTGAATATATTTGTTTAGATTTGAATGAATGCATGCTGAGAATTAATATAGGACTTCATCGTAAAGTGATTGGAGGCAAAAGAATTAACACCTTTATAGATAGCTGTCAGTTATCCTACCAAACTGGATGCCACCACAAAACATGCTTATAACAGAAGAAATTCTTTGACTGAAACCCTAATTTCCAGATTGAAAATATTTCCATTAGATTTGTAAGAGTCCAGTGTGTACCAATAGACCTTACCTAATCTCATATGTACTACTCAGGACCTCCACCTACAACTGCAGTAGTGAGGGGGCTCAGGATCCCAGGTCTTGCCTAAGCTATCTGATAAATGGTCCACCTGCCAGTTACATCTTTATTGCTGTGTTTGAGTGCCTTGCCTGGTTGATTGGACTTCCTGGGTGAACGCTGAACATGTCTTGTTTCCTCACCATGTCTGAAGATCACTAAACCACTTTTGGGAAGCATCTTTGTTCAGATACTCTGTGACTGTGTCCTTTGCTACTCTAGTTACTGCCCTTTCCCTTTGTTATGGTCAGCTTCAGGTACTGACTCATCTTCCCTGCTCCTGGTTTGCCTTCACAAGCCTGTCTCTTTGTATGACTTATCCTACTGGTTGTGTGTTAACGTCTTCCTAGGATTGTCTTTCTATCTAGTCTAGAAACTGAACTCTCAATACTCCTTGGTTAGCAGTTACATGCAAACTTTCCATCACAAATTTCAGGCTTATTTCTTCTCCTTCACCATCTGAAAACTAACATGATCTTCACATGCATCTTTGTTTGCAGTCTGAACCTTTGAAGACTGGTCCTACGGCAAGTATTAGTGTATGTATAGTAGGAATAGGCTGTTCATTTCTCTAGGGGTTTAAATAAAAACCCCAGATTTACCATAACTTGGATTTATCATAGATTTAAACAGTAGATGTAATTTTACTTTTTTATTGACACAATGTCTGGAATAACATAGCTGAGACATATTATAACTTTAACATGATAATATTTATACTGCCTACATATTCTGCATTTCAGTGGACAAGAGAAAAGCAGTGGATATAATCTATCTCAGCTTCTGTAAAACCTTTGACATGGTTCCCCACAACATCTTTCTCTCTAAATTGGAGAGATATGGATTTGATGGCTGTTTGTTGGATAAAATTTGGTTGGATGGTTACATTCAGAGAGTAATCGTCAAGGACTTGATGTCCAGGTGGAGATCCGTGACAAGTGGTGTCCCTCAGGGGTCCGCACTGGGACCAGCGCTGTTTAATACCTTCATCAACTATACAGACCATGAGATTGAGTGCACCCTCAGCAAGTTTGCAAATGACACCAACCTGAGTGGTGCAGAAGATCAGGATAACATCCAGAGGGACCTGACCAAGCTGGAGAAGTGGGCCTGTGTGAACCTCATGAGATTCAACAAGGCCAAGTGCAAGGTCCCACACCTGGGTTGGGGCTTCAATCTGTGGTTTCAATACAGGTTGGGCAATGACATGATTGAGAGCAGCCCTGTAGAGAAGGACTAGAGGGTGCTGACTGATGAGAAGCTCAACATGAGCCGGAAGTACATGCTCACAGCCCAGAAGGCCAAACCTATCCTGGCCTGCATCAAAAGAAGAACAGCCAGCAGGTCAAGGGATAGGATTCTGCCCCTCTACTCTGCTCTTGTGTGACCCTACCTGAAGTATTATGTCCAATTTGGGAATTCTCAAAATAAGAAGGATATGGAAATGTTGGAACGGGTCCAGAGGAGGGCCACAAAGATGATCAGAGGGCTGGAGCACCTCTGCTAAGAGGACAGGCTGAGAGAGTTGGGGATGTTCAGCCTGGAGAAGGCTCTGGGGAGAACTTATAACAGCCTTTCAGTACCTGAAGGGGGCTTACAAGAAAGCTGGGAAGAGTGTTTTTACTTGGACGACATATAGTGATATGATGAGGGGGAGATTTAGACTACAAATTAGGAAGAAGTTCTTCATGATGGGGGTGGTGAGACACTGGAAGAGATTGCCCAGGGAAGTTGTGGATGCCCACTCCTTGGAAGAGTTCAAGGCCAGATTGGTTGGGGGCTTGGGCAGCCTGACCTAGTACGACACTGTCCCTACCCATGACAATGATTTTGGAACTAGATGATCTTTAACATCCCTTCCAACCCAAACCATTCTATGATTCTGTAATTCTATGATTCTATATTCAATTCTTTGTAACTGAAAAATACAGCATTGACGTGTTTATTTGCCAAAAGTTCAAGAAAAGAGTTGTTTAAAAACAGCTGTAGTTGGCAGAGGAGTCCTATGAATGCTGGAATAGGTAGGTGTTAGAGAGATCTATTATTTGCATTGAATTTTAGTACTGTGTGTAGTAATTTGATAGACATTTTATAAATGGAAATCTTATCTCACTCAATTAAGGGAATATGCTACTGTTTCATTACCCTAACTCAGAGGTAATATTTTCTCCAACAGATATATGAGCAGCCTAAAGGTGTTATCTCCTTTTTTTTTTTTTTTGTTTCCCAATGGGTATTCTTTTCAATAGGATTTAGAAAATAAGGTTTGCCTTAGACCTTGTAAGGCTTCCTTTGAGCAGCTATCAGTTCTTGTTTCTTCAACTCAAAATTGCTGCTGTTATTAGCGTGAAACAACTACTACATGGAGTCCTGCCTATGTAGTATTTTGTTCTGTGAATCAGAACCAAATTATTATGGTGTTGGATACATATTAATACAAAAAGCTCTTGAAAATTGAGATAATTCAATGATACTTCAAAGGATCTTAACACAATCTGGGCTACAATTTTTTAAAATATTTGATAACTTCCTTATTTTTTTTCAAACCTTGAATACAAAGGGGAGAAATAAGTTCTTAATGATTGTGTACAAACTTATCTATAAAGAAATAGTTTGGTAGTGTTTCAGTAAAGTAATGGAATATTTTTCCTTTATTTTCCAGAGGCCTATATTCCCATAGAAACAGTATGAAGAAGATTATGGTAAACAGTTAGTTTGCATTGAAAGAAACCCCAAAGAAACAAAAGAGGAAAAACGACAAGAGAGGAGAAGGGGAAGAAATGTTATTAGTAGTTTAAGAGTAAATACTTTTTCAAACTGCAGCAGTTTGAAACTCCTTCAAGCTTCAGTGCAATGCAGTTGTGTAATGTAATGTCTATGGTTACAATCATTTTGGAATATAAGCATACATTGAAGAGCATACAATGATAGCAACTAGTTATTCTGTATAGAACAAACTGTCTATGACCCTAAAGTAAAAAAAATGAAGCATAGAGGAGTACAGGTTTTGGATGATATCAGGGGCCTTGAAGGTCCAGGCACATATCTGTATCAGCGGTCTCAGGACTATAAGTAACTCGGTAGCTGTCAACTGTAGTCATCAGACAAATGCAAACTTAGGAGCTAAAGCCAGTTTTGGTGGTCACATGGTGAACGATATGGGAACCAATGAAGATCTGGAGGTACAGTTCCTGCTGCTACTGCATATATTTATTTTAATATTGCTGCTTTAGGGAAGCTATCACAGATATCAGGAAAGGATATAGATAGCACACTGAACATTAGTATTTAGTTTCAGTTTATGCCTAAGCAGACAGGAAGTTAGTTGCAGTAGCTATAGATACTTAATGTACATCTGGTTCAACTAATATGGGTACCAGTGTCCCTGTGTGTCTGTAAAAAGTGCATTGGAACTAACTGTGTGGGTTAATTGATACATCTTGGCTAACAGTATGGAGTAGGATGGGATTTCTCTTCCCTTTCTCCCCTCCACAGCCTTGATTTGAGTTTTGATAATGTACTCTTGGATGCAAGAAATTAACATTAACTTTAGTAGTGGCGTATCATTCAAACGCTATTGAATTTTGTTTTCCTAAGATTTTTCACCATATGTTATACAAATATAAATGATGAGTACTGCTAGAAGGATTATTTCAGTGAGTTTAACCTTACATGGATTATTTTGTTTGTTTGCCTGACTCAAAGTTTAGTGGTATATATGTAAAGAGAAGTATTTATCAGTGCTGTGTATTTCCTTGACCTGTTGTGGGCAGATGGTACAGGCCATACACACACAATCGAAATAAATCACAAGAACAGAAAAGAAACCAGTAATGCCAAAGGAACACTGAACACAAGCCTGGAATTAGAAGAGCAATGTTTCCATAACAGCAGCTTGTGCTTGCAATCTTTTTCTTCCTGGCAACAGTGTTAAAATATTAGCTTTGAAAAAAATCCAAGACTTTAGAACCCTAACATACACACACACACACACACACACACACACACACACGCAAATAAGTTCTCTCTTTTACTAAATTCACAGGTAAAAAAAGGACTGAAGAGATCATTTACCTATCTTACATTATGTTTTTTTCCACTATTTTATCTCCAAACTACAGCTCTATGGAAAAAAAAATAATAAAAAGCATATGTGTGCAAATATATGTATATAAATGCACGTATATAGAGAGAGGCAAAGAAACAGAAGAAGAGACAAAGAGAGAACACGTTTAATTGCATCTCTGACTGACTGACTTCCGTGTATATTTAGGCTATATATTCAAGAAGGTGACATTCATGTCATTGTTTCCTTTTATACAACACACAACATACGATGAGGTGATAATAGTTGTTTTTCTAAATTATACTTCCATAATTTAAATGACCTCTATCTTCATTTTCCAAATGAGGATATGCCACTTGAAACGTCACCTGCTAAGAGTCAAGATCTAACTATCAGAAATATGCCATGTAACAGCCGCTATGCCCAAATGAATTGTAGAAATACCAATGTAAATTCAAAAGTCTACTAGACCACATAGTGAGTGAGACTGAGGGTAAGTTTTCTTCTGAGGCTGAATAAATACAGTGGTTTCTATCCAATAATAAATAATGGTATTAAAAATACTCCCTCTGTCCTTGATAGATGTGGAAAACCACAGCTGTCTACAAACAATAGCACTGTAAGAGATTGAGATTAAGATGAATTGAGTGAGATGAATGTATTTGGACCTAAGTAGCTCATTGTCTCCAAACTGTTTGCTAGTTGCTGTCAAAAGAGGTCAAGTACACGATTTTCTGCTGGTAGAGCTCAAGTATATTTTTCAGTCAGTATTAGTAGGTACATGCAGAGTTTCTCTTATTACTTATATTATCACTTGTAAATTTCTGTAAGAATTATCTGTCCAGACAGAAACCAACATTTTTCTCTGCAGCTGTCTTAAAAATAAAATAGCTTTGAAATTTTTTTCTACAATATTTGCAAACCAAAATATTTATTCTGTCTTCCCCTATTTCTCCCATATTTGCCTTTAATATTTCAAGAGGTTGACCTAGACAAAAGGAACATGTAAAAATATAATAAAACTCCCAACGTACATCTGTAGAAAGTAGTTTACATCCTACTCACCCAAACCACTGTCGTAATGCCAGAGTAACATGTAGTTCTTCACTTTGCCATTGTTTGCTCCGGTCTTCCAACTGAGAAGAGCATCAGAAAGGATGTAATGGTAAATATAGGCACAGAGGGGCAGAGAAAAATCCAATATCTTCCTTTTGGGAGTTTAATTCTTGTTGAGTGGAGATAACAGAAAACTGTCAGTTCTTATGAAGACACAAGGAAAGAGATATGTACAGATTTGATTTAAGGAAGCTCAGACTCAAATGATACTTGCACTTTTTCAGTGACAGGTACAGATATTAGAAGACTTTGTATAAAAAAATATTTCCAACAAAGCCTTTAAAAAGTTATCTATAATGCAGCATTTTAAGGAGTAACATAAAGGTGTATATTTAGTGCATTTATTCGTTATGTCCAAGATGTATGACTTCTGATTTCATATTACCACTAGCCTTTTGTTTTCATAGTTTCAGAATATTTATATGGCCGTCTGCATGGACCTTTATTCATCTTTTCCCCTTAGTGTTTCGGTTTCTCTTAATGGCTTCCTTTTCCTACTTTCAGGACTTACAATAGTGTTACTTTTTTATTTTATAACCTGTTCCATCTCAGTCATGCTGTTCTCCACAAATTATCAAACGTTAACTCTAATTAACCAAACCAGACACTAATCCTAATAACAAGGCTCTTAAAAACACATTACTTTATTCCTAGACCACCAAGTAGGCTACTGTAGAGCCCTGAGGAGTCACTCCAGGAGATTCTTCAGGAGGATTTTTCCATCTGATATTCCTTCAAAGAACTTCCAGTGGATCAGGGTTAGGCAGGATTATGAAGGTTTCACTGCTGCTGTTGTTCATTCAGAAGCCAAGGTTGGAGAAGGTAAAAAAACCTGTGGATTACTAAATTGTTCAGGCCAGGAAGCAAAGGCCTGAAAAGCCCTGGGAAGGGGAGAAAAATCTTTGGATTATTCAGGGCTGGTTTTGGATTTTGCTGAGACTGTTAAAACTGCTATTACTTCAATGATAAATGTTAAGTTCTATCTATATGACATGTCCGTTAATGCCCACTGCAGAATTTACAAGATTTTCAGTGTAACACTAGTCTGTTCAGTACATTTTCACCTTGCTCCTGATCATACTCAAATTATTGCTGGTTCCTCAAGTTTGTGAGACTGTTCATATGACAGGCAAAATACCCCAGATGAATATGTTTTATTTCCCTTATGGTTCATATGCGTGATCAAGCTGTGTGAAGACAATTCTTTTTCTTTTCAAATTTCATTTGAAAGCTACATACATCTGGTAAAGAGAAGCTTTTACTACTGGTTTCCAGAGAAATGTGATCAGAAAGAGGAAAAAAACATATCTGGATATAAATGAACTTTATGCAATTGAGAAGTGGTTGTCCTGATACACTGTAGTCCACAAAGTTGCCCTTTGTTCCATAGCTCTGTGTTCCACCTTCAATTATGATGCCTTTCTCTCTTGGCTCTATAATCACCTAGAGTAAAAGTCAGTTGCAGTCACAGTGCAGAAGAGGGAAGGCTACCGCACAGGGTAGCAGGCATCATAGCATCATCAATAACCCAACAGTAAGTCATTTTGTTTCATAAATCAATCTTTTAATTTTAAAGGTCTTTCCATCACACCTCTTTTGTACATCCAAACATCTGTTTCCTTCACCAAGAAGCTAAAAAGTTATCAATTCTTTCCAAAACTCTCACTACAACTTTGTTAAATTTCACCACTGATTTAACCACTTTCAACAGTTCAAGAGAGGCTTTGGATTCTTTGATCGTGGGGTGACCCACCCACCCCCAGGCTTTCTTACTAGGGATGGGACACGCTTGTATCCTAGGGGGACTAAAGTACTTTCTAAGAATCTAGTTAGGCTCTTAAATAGGGCTTTAAACTAGATGTGAGGGGGGAGGGGGAGGAGACCATGCTAGTTGGGAATGAGACTGGAAGTGGGAGAGATATGCGACTGAGATATGGTGTGCTGGGGAGGACCGCCAGTACAACACCACAGAGCAAATGGGGGCAAGTACACCTGGGGACAGCAAGAATGAAACTGGCACTGTGGTGTTAGTTATTCCAAGGCCCAGTCAATTGGGAATGAACTCTATTCCCTTTATGAGGGCTGAAGGTTCACCAGCCCAGCTGAAGTGCATTTACACCAATGCATGCAAGCATGGGCAATAAGAAGGAGGAGCTGACGCTGTTGTAGGGCAAGGTGACTATGATGTCGTTGCCATCACAGAAACATGGTGGGAGTACAGCTATGGAGGGGTATAAACTCTTCAGGCGGGACAGGAAGGGTAGAAAAGGAGGCGGGGTAGCCCTCTATGTTAGAGAGTGCTTTGATATCCTTGAGCTCGATTACGGTGAGGAAGGGACTGAGTGCCTATGGGTTAAGATCAGAGGAGGCCACAAGAAGACAGATATTGTGATGGGAGTCTGCTACAGACCATCCAGCCAAGAAGAAGCAGCTGATGAGCTCTTTTATAAACAGCTGGGGATTGTCTATAGATCTCTACCTCTTGTCCTCATGGGTGACTTCAATCTTCCAGATATCTGCTGGAAGTACAATACAGCAGAAAGGAAGCAGTCTAGGAGGTTCCTGGAGTGCGTGGAAGACAACTTCCTCATGCAACTGGTGAGTGAACCAACAAGGGAGGGTGCCCTTCTCGACCTGCTGTTTGTGAACAGAGAAGGTCTTGTGGGGGATGTGATGGTTGGAGGACGCCTGGGACAAAGCAATCTTGAGATGAAAGAGTTTTCACTTCTAGGTGGGATAAAGAAGGGGATTAGCAAAACAGTCACATTAAACTTCCAGAGGGCAGACTTTGGACTGTTCAGAAGGTTGTTTGGCAAAGTCCCATGAGAGACAGTCCTTCAGGGCAAAAGAGCCCACAAGGGCTGGGCGCTCTTCAAAAATGAAATCCTAGCAGCTCAGGAGCAAGCCATCCCTGTGTTCTGGAAAAGGAGCTGGCGGGGGAAAAAGCCAGCTTGATTGAGCAGGGGGATCTTGAGATGCATCAAAAAGAAGAGGAATGTCTATGAGTTTTGGAAGAAGGGACAGGCGTCTTGGGTGGACTACAAGGAGGAAGTGAGATCGTGCAGGGAAAAAATCAGGAGGGCTAAGGCCTAACTAGAAATCAAATTGGCTAAGTCTGTGAAAGAGAATAAAAAAAAAAATCTTTCTACAAATACATTAACAAGAAAAGGAGGACTAGGGAGACTATTCAGTCCCTATTGGATGCAGAAGGAGTAACAGTGACAGGGGGTGAGGACAAGGCTGAGGTACTTAATGCCTTCTTTGCCTCAGTCTTTAATAGCAAGGAAAGTTGTGCCCTCTGTGTACAAACCCAGGAGTTAGAGGAGCAGAATGAGGATCCCATGATCCAAGAGGAGGTAGTTAGAGACTTGCTTGCCCAGCTAGACACCCACAAGTCTATGGGGCCAGGTGGGATCCACCCAAGAGTATTAAAGGAGCTGGCAGATGTGCTTTCCAAACCCCTTTCCATCATCTTCCAGCAGTCCTGGCTGACTGAGGAAATTCCACTAGACTGGAGGCTGGTTGATGTTCTGCCCATTTACAGGAAGGGTTGCAGGGAGGATCCAGGGAACTACAGGCCTGTCAGTCTGACCTCAGTGCCGAGGAAAATCATGGAAAAGGTAATCTTGAGTGCTATCATGAAGCACATGCAAGAGAACTGGGTGATCAGGCCCAGTCAACATGGGTTTACGAAAGGCAGATCTTGCCAAACTAACCTGATCGCCTTTTATGACAAAGTGACTCAACTACTGGATGAGAGAAGGGCTGTGGATGTAGTCTTCTTGGACTTCAGTAAAGCCTTTGACACAGTTTCTCACAGCATCCTGTTTCAGAAACTGTCAGCCTCTGGACTGGACAGGAGCACACTCTCCTGGGTTGAAAACTGGTTGGATGGCCGGGTGTGAACTGGACTATCTTAATTGCTGAGATGGTAGTCTACTAAATGAATTTCACCAAATGCTTTTTGTTGGGAGTAAATATTTCACTATATGAAAGTAAAAAAAAAAATATTAACTGGATAAAGATTTGGACTTTGTTTTTCTGCAGTCTAGGCCAAATAACATGTCTATCAGATTTTCTTCAAAACTGGTACTTTTTTGTGAACAGCTCAGGTATAAACAGATGTCATTGGCATTGACAATTTTTAAAGCAGCTCAAAAATTCATGCAAAAAATATGGTTGAGCATTAGCCAACAGAAGCAAAATATTCATCAGATCTCTGCTTCTGGAAACATATATATCAATAAAAAATTCTGAAAAGAACTTACTAGCATGAAGACTGCATTTGTTTTGTTTACAGTAACAATCCCCTCTATTTACATCTTACTGGTGGAATTGAGTATGGAGAAGAGGAGTAATGACCATTCTGGGATCTGCATTCTGTTTTCTGTGAAATGTTTCTTAGAAAATGTTCAGTTTCTGAAGGTAGCCAAAGGAACCTCCAATATTACTAGTCTTATCAACACCAGCAAGGTAGAAGTCTTTCGCGATAATTCACAGAGGAAAAAAACAAAAGCAAAAGACCCTGAATTATTACATAAACAAAAAGCTGCTTTAACATTACTAAAAGGCAGAAATAATTTGGAGATATAATTGTTAAAAAAAAATAACAAATCAAGCACCTGGGGAGAGAAACTAAACACGTGAAATGGGCAGTTGAACACATGAAATGGGCAGTTGCAGTTGTTAAAAAGAAAAGAAACAAGAAAATGAGGAAGTGGCCAGTTAAATTATATGGCTTTAAATCTGTGGGAAAGTATTTCTCAATAATATTACTTCATTGTGGATAGTAGTGATGCATAAAATACTATTAAATCAGGACACCTTGGTACAAAATTGTAAGAGCTAAAGCTGAAGTAAAAAGGGTTATTTTTTCACTGAGATGTATAAAAGAATTATAAAACTAAAATCCTTCAGAGAACAACCATCCTATAAAAGGGGCTAAAATCAAGCCATGTTTTTTCACTTCTTCAAAAGCTAGAGAGATAAAATTTGTGTTCTGGCAATTGAATCAAGTTTCTAGTCAGTAAAGCAAACTGTGTAGAGGTATTTTCACCCATCTAAATAGAGATATCTAATCTAGGAGGAACCGAAATGTTATTCTGATGCATATGAATATGGTGAGTGGATCTCCTTGACTTTGTGAGAACTTAGTCTTTTGTGTAAACAGTACTTGCAGACACTTAAACTCAAATACCTCGGTTTGGAGCTGAATATCGCTTGTTGTAGGAATACTGAAAGGAGAAGGGAGAATTAGAACTGCCTGAGAGAGAGAGGAGATTAGGATGAGTTGATGTGAAATGAGCTGGTATAAAGAATATTTGCTTGTCTAGCCCCTGAATTTGACAAGGGGAGACCTATTTTTTTTTTTTTTCCAAATGCCTACTGGGGTTTTACTGAACTTCGTTTTTCTTACAGAATCTGAGCTGTGATTTTAGCCATACCTTTCGGAATAGTTCTTAAGAAGTTCTGTTACAGTAAATCTATTTAAATATTTTCTGGTTTGCAAGATCTATTTCAGAAATTTTCACCACCTCTCACTTTGCTTTCTCAACTCTCTGTTTCTACAAATGCATTGGCATTTGCTGATGGTGTAACTGTTGGAGTCATATTGTAACTGAGCTCAGTGAAACAGTCGTTGTTATCAAATAAAAAGGAAAACGTATTTTCATTTCCAGAAAAGGACATGAATATGAGACTATATTGTCAGTCACATTGTTCTGATGAAGATTTGTACAGTTGGAATTCAGTAGAAGTTTTTAATGCTCCAGGTAGAAAGAAAAAGTGGCTGAACATATGGAAGAGTTTATTAACTGTGTCTGATTCTCTGAGGTTTTGGATCAGCAAGATCCACTAACCGAGGTGAAAAATCTGTTCTAAGGTATTATGGCACTAATTTTTTCCTGGAATGCACCTTCTAAAATTTACTTTCAAACATTCCTGCCCTCTGACATGCAGGCTAACAATATTTAAAAGGCCCAGAGAACTAGGAGGTGAGTAGTTCTCATTTAAATGAATTACCTCATTCTGTCCTTTTCTTTTAATCTTAATGAACAATAACTGCTGTTAAATCATCATTAAATGAAAATAAGTGCTATGCTATTCTTGTACTGCTTCTTAGCAGTAGAAGGTCCACTGTGGATTTTTCTTTCTGAAAATTTTTGGTTGTTACTGTCTGTGGTATGAAACAGATCAATTGAAAAGCTATGTTCAGACTGACGACACAGCAAATAGCAGTCCTTAGTAGGCATTAACTGAAAGAACAGAGCTTTGAATCGAGAGAGAAGAAAAGGAGTGTATGATTTCCTTATACTTTTTAACCTCAAATTTCTAATCCAGAGAAAAGATTTAATTAGTTCTTATACTAGCACAAAATTGAAGAAAACGTAGCCAAGGAACTTCCTTGTTAGCCTGAGCTTATTAGAGTTGATCATCGTTCCTTTGAACTTCTTATTGACTTTTTCTCTATCTTGTGATGAAATGAGACATGAGGATACATGACTGTTGCTCATCTACCTCTCAACAATACTACTCCTAGGCAATTATTTGTGCTTTAGTTATCATTGATTAAAACTAAGTCATGGGAAATTTGCACCCACTATACTGCAGTTATAAGGACCACCACTGGGCTCCATATGAAGCAGTGGGTTTGTAGCTCAACAATGTGGTTCATAAATAATAAGAGCAAACTTCTCCATAGGAATGCTTACCTTAAGGCAAAAAACAGAGACATCTTAGAGTTTCTTATCTGACACATCAATCTGCATTCACTTCAGCATTCAAAATCCTTCAACTCCTACTGCTATTATACAGCTGCCTCTGCAGTGCTTAGTCATCATCAGATGTGAGTCGAAGATCTATGAGGGTATTTTTCTCTAGCCCTAACACTCTAAATGTGCAGATTTCTGATTCTGCTTTTCAGACTAGTTTTCTGATTCTGCTTTTTCCAAATTGATAGACCAGATTTTGGCACTTTTCATTTCCAAATGCCTTCCTCCGTGTTTTGTTGTACTGCATTCACTCTTTGAAATAAGTTACAAGCAGGACATTCAGAATATCAGGAAGAAGATGCAAACTTTTGGACTTGACAGTAATTACATTTTCCATTACAAGCTTTGATGTCTTCTGTATTCATGTGTAACTGTAATAAACACATCTAAGTAATGACCAACAAAATTCAGTCTTTTTCTTTCTTGTACTCATCCTGTTTTCTTAGAAGCCTAAAGTAGTATATATGTATTCACACTATTTCTCAACCAGGCAAAGTACAGATACAACAAAAAAACAGAAGTGAAAGATATTTTCTGTCTTTGGAGAGAAATTTTCAAAATGTAATAGAGCTAATAAATCAACTAATAAATCTAATAAACTAATAAATCAAAATTATGAAAAAATGAATATTACTACACATTTTGTTAAAATATAAAAAAATACAACAAAGACAGACCAATAAATGCTGGAGAAATAGTGATATTAGTAAATTTGCTGATGTTAGATGCTGCAACAACCCAAAAATTCTGCAATCAGAATCAACAGTCAGTACAAAAGTCCTACGTTTTATAATTCTTTAGAGAACTTCGACATTTTCATTTGTGAGAACGTACTATTTGCTTTCACTGAATATTCTTAGCTGTTTACTTTATAAATTGTCTCAGCATATCTGTCACCTGCACCACAACATATACTCTTAAAGTAAAATACCACATTGCCTTCTTTTCCAGGAAGAAAAAGTGAGATATTTCCTCTAGTGGTGTTCCTCTCCTTGAAACAACTCATTGTTAAATGTACAGTATCTTTCCATGAATTGGGTGTCACATGTTGATAGAGACAATTTGATGAACATCACAAGCAGGTAAATTTGAAAATGTATATGAGAAATTTCAGAGGAGAGTTTATCAGTCTGTTTGATTCTGTTTCCTAACGGTGTGGCAAGGGTGTAAAAGAATATATAAATATCCCCCAGTCTGCTAGGTAGTCTTCCAGTCTGACAGTGATGCAAGGATAAGATGCCCAGCCTGTCAGAATAAATAATGCAGCAACAACATAAAGATAAGTAATAGAATATTATCTAGCTTGCTACATACACAATTAGTATAGTAACAATTACTCAAGGGTAATTAATAATCACCCACCTTGTTACATTCTGAACTCCTCTTTTTAATCCCTGTAAACAGTTAGACTGCAGAGACCTGTACAAACACGTCAATTTTATTAAGAACTCATGACTTAATAAGGTTCAATAGTATCTGCAGAGAAGGTACTGTTTGCAAAATACATTGGATAACCTTGTTTATGATGCTACACCCAAAAGCACACAAGAACACCACAAGCAATGATATACGTGTAGCAGCAACAATTAGACACAAGTAAAGATAACATGTAGATAGGGTTAAAGTACAGAGAGATACTAATAATTAGCTTGATGTTAATTAGCTTGATGCTAAGAAGTATATTAAGCGTGGATAACACAAGTGCTTAGCCCAATTGAATCTGGGCGGGAAGGGTAAGGGGGCATCCAGGGTAAAGGGATCCAGTCTATTGGCTGATCCCAAAAGTTTCAGTCACATTTTCCCCTCCACTCTCTTGCTTACACCAATGCAGTCCCTGGTGACGGAGTTCAGCGTGTTGGCTGATCCCTAGAGTTTTGGTGACATTTTTGTTTTTTCATGCCTCCATGGCCACCAAAACTATTCGTTTGTTCTACTATTTATAGTAGCCCACACCTAGAGGTGGAGGAACTTGAGGAACTTGAGTAAATGTAGTCACTGTATTAATTTCTGATTGGTGGAGAAAGAATTCTCGCTTCGTATTACAAAACTTTACTGCCCAAGCCCAGCAGGTGTGGCCATGGAAGTGATTTGCCTCAGAGGCAGGGAGGAGACAGGTAGCCTTAGGTGTGGAGGTGTGTTTTAGCCTTATAATGATATTACAATGATGAGCACAGGTCATCTGTAGGCCAGTTGTTAGGGCAATCCTTCTTCTCAAAAAATAATTAGGATCTTGTCTTTGGCAGGGCCCTGCCAGTCACAAGAGTTGACTGTGCCTGTTCCCAGATACCTCATCCCTCACTTCAGATGCTGATATGCCCTTGAGACATCCCTTTCTGTTGAAGGCCTTGTATTCAGCCCATGGAGTGGAGGTAAAGAAGGAGGGTCGGGGGGGAAACACTCAGGCTCATTTCTCCCGACATTCAGCCTCATTCCCATACTTAGCTTTTGTTCCCTCATTCATATTTTTTTACAACAATTGGGCCACACAGCAACGTGCATATACACTCAGAAACCTAAGACTTCTTTTACCTTGTATGGGCATTTCACCCAGGAACAACCAATAGACCCAAAATAGACTGATGGAGGACTCTGCCAAGCATTAGTCAAGCCTTGTTGAAGATTGCCCTCTGAGGACACCTCTTTCAATTTTTGCAAGGGATTGGGCTATTTATATTGGTGTGAATATGTCAGACACACTGCTGAGGAGTAGTCAAAAACAGATTGACTATATAAGTAGTTCTAAAACTCATTTACTCCATACCCTTCTCAGCTGTGTACCATATGGTGTACCTTTAAGGGACCTGTAGTCTATAAAGCAGGCTGAAGGAAATTGATAAACCAACAGTAAAAAAAGTAAACCTTCTCCATTCTACAGTGAGAATGAAGCATCTATAATAAGTACAACTGTATCAATAAAAGGATAAGACTCCTCTGAATAAGTGTCAACATTTGTAGATGCCTAGATAGGAGCTCATGTTCCACAGCTCCATTTACTGCTTAAACTTAGGTTTCCAGCTCCATTTATGATGCTTAGCTAGTCCTCCTATCTTCTATTCTGCCCCTTCAAATGGGCATATTTCTGAGCCCTATCTGATGATCTTGGGCAGATGTTCTGGAGATTGTAATGTGGATTAGGTAGCATAAAGTGCCTATATCACGATAACTGAGTTGAGTCTCTGGGTTCTTTATAGCCATGTGACAAGATGTAGTTAACCCTATGAGTGGCCACTTTACTAGTAAAAAAAAAAAAAAGCCAAGGATGACCAGTTCATACACAGTCATCAACACTGGAGATGACAAATCCAGGTCATATAGATTCTTCTCCAAGACCATTGCCAAGCAACTCCAAGAGGATATAAACAAATGAACAAATTGTAAATAAAAATGTACTTCAAGAGATATTTTTAAAAAATATTTACAAAATCTTAAAGAAAAATTGAATTTCTGTTGTTATATATAAAATAATATCAGTACAAATGAAACTAATATGAAATGGAAATACAAACTAAATCACAAATATACATTTATCATTTATTGTAAAACAACAAATAGCCATAACCTTAAAGCAATGCAATTTGTAATGATTTAAGTTTTAAAACACATTTTGGTGGCTTCTTGCTAACACAGAAAATGTCTTCTCTTTCCTTCACATATATGTTTAATAATTTTTTTTTTTTTTGTTGCTAAATGTATTTTTTAGATAAATGATGTGTTGTAAATGAAAACACAGCAGAAATCATTTAGGTGCACTGTATCTGAGCAGAGGTCACTTGAACACCTTTCAAGAAAAAAAGTAGTTCTCCAGTTTTGATAACTGAAAGGTAGTAGCTACTGTAGTGAGGAATTTAGAAAGACTTTAAAAAAAATCTTCATGTCACAGTCTATTTATAATTCATATTCACAGATGGCAAGATATGTGGTGTGACAAGTAGAAATAAACATTCTGTCATATTCACTAAACCTGTTCTTACAGATGTGTTGTTCACAATACATTTTTCAGCATGGTAAGAATACAAAGACGTGTTTTTTTTCACTACTTACTCTTGAAGAGAGACTTTCCAACTGGTTTGAGTGAAGGATTCACCTTGCATTATGAACTGAACTTTTCTGCTTCTTATTAATTCAGTGTTGTATTATTCAAAGAAATTATTGGGTTTCAGTCTTGCAAATATTACTCTTAAGATTTCTTCACCGGGGCTATCATTCATCAGCAGAAGAGAAAACTCTCCCTTACAGTGGTGAGCTGGCAATTGCTGTAAAAGACGATTAAAAATGTTTCTGTAAATACATTAACAGCAAATGGAGGGCTAAGGAGAATCATCATTTTTTATTGAAATAAACATAATGACAAAGGATGGGGAAAAGACTGAGGTACTTAATGACTTCTTTGCCTCAGTCTTTAATAGTAAGACCAGTTGTTTTCCAGGTACTCAGCCCCCTGAGCTGGAAGACAAGGATGAGGACCAGAAGGAAGTCCCCATAATGCAATGGGAAATGGTTAGTGACCTTCTACACCACCTAGATACACAAAAGTCTGGGATTGGATGTGATCCACTCAAGGATTATGAAGAATTTGGCAGAATTACTCAGCAAGTCACCACTTTCAATCATTTATCAGCAGTTCTGACTAGCTGGGAAGGTACTAGCTGACTGGAGATTAGTAAGTGTGATGCCCATATCACACTCAGAGCTGGAAGAAGGATCCTGGGAACTACAGACTGACATATCCCTCCCCCGCTTAAAGCTGCTGAAGAGGGCTGTTGCTTTGCTGAGTCGCAGGCTGGAGAGGGGCCAGATGGAGGTCTGATGGCCACTCCACGTAAGCGGCCATATCAAAGCCCATCTGTGCAGAAAGGATGAGTCGGGGAGAATGAGCCATTATGTCTCTGCCACTCATTTGCCTATCAGGATGGGTAAACTGGCACCTAGTCATCCCCTCCCTTATCAGATTTACACCATAGCTACAGAACAAAGACTCAGAGGTGATCCTCAAACCAAAATATTAATAAGATTTGTGAATAGAAATCTACATGTGTTGTACTTGGATGATTTAGACTATGAGTTTTTTGAAATGCTACGACCCTGGAGTTTTCTGGATTCCTACACATTGGTGGGGATTGTACTGATAGGAAGCAATCCACTGTGTCCCTTACCATCAGGCTCCACTGACAAAGGAGATGGGCCAACTGGTACCCCAGATGTTATCACTCCAGAATGGACTATAAGAGAATGAGAGGAGACAGCCTTAATCAGAGCTCCCTCTCAGCTGATTTGAGGTCCCCCCACCGATGTCAACAATCCATGATCTAGACTTAAGCGTATATTCTTGACTTAGAATTGTAACATTATAGGTAATAAACTAAATGTTTAAATACAGTTCTGGGTCCTACTCTGTCTCCCTCAGGGTGTGACACAGGTGTGTCAGCCTGATGTTGATATTGGGAAGGTTATGGAACAGATCATCTTGAGTGCCATGACATGATACATACAAGATAACCAGATGATCAGGCCCTGTCAGCATAGGTTTATGAAGAGCTGGTCCTGCTTTACCAACCTGATCTCCTTCTATGACAAGATGACCCATTCAGTGGATGAGGGCAAGGCTGTGCATGTTGTCTATCCAGACTTTAGTAAAGCCTTTGACACGGTTTCCCATATCATTCTACTGGGAAAACTGGCTGCTTACCGCATGGACAGATGTACTCTTCAGTGGATAAAAAACTGGTTGGATGGCCAGGCCCAAAGAGTGGTGGTGAATTGAGTTAAATCCAGATGATGGCCAGTCAAAATTGGTGTTCCCCAGGGCTCAGCATTGGATCTGGTTCTGTTTAATATCTTTATCGATGATCTGGAGAAGGGGTTTGAGTGCTCCCTCAAGAAGTTTGCTGATGACACCAAGTTGGGAAGAGTGTTGATCTGCTTGAGAGTAGGAAAGCTCAACAGAGCAATCTGAACAGGCTGGATTGACGGGCTGAGGTCAATTGTGTGAGGTTCGACAAGACTAAGTGCTGAGTCGTGCACCTGGGTCACAACAATGCCATGCAACACTACAGGCTTGAGGACAAATGGCTGGAAAGCTGCCCTGCAGAAAAGGACTTGGTAGTATTGATTAATAGCTGGCTGAACATTAGCTGTATGCCCAGATGTCCAAGAAAGCCATTAGCATCCTGGCTTATATCAGCAATAGTGTGGAAAGCAGGACTAGGGAAATGATAATCTCTCTGTATTCAGCACTGTTGAGGCCGCGCCTCAAATACTGTGTTCACTTTTGGGGTCCTTCACAACAAGAAAGGCATTGAGGTGTTGGAATGTGTGCAGAGAAGAGCAACAAAGGTGGTAAAAGGACTGGAGCACAAGTCTTATGAGGACCAGCTGAGGGAACAGGCATTGTTTATACTGGAAAAAAAGAGGATGAAGGAAGTCCTTATTGCTCTATAAAACTACCTGTAAGAAGATTGTAGTGAGGTGGGTGTTACTATCTCCTCCCAAGTAACAAGCAATAGGACAAGTTGTGTAGGAGAGGTTTAGACTAGGTACTAAGAAATATTTCTTCACCAAAAGGGGTCTCAGGCATTGGAACAGGCCGCCCAGGGAAGTGGTGCTGTCACCATCCCTGGAGGTATTTGAGGGACATGTAGATGGAAGTCTTAGGGACATGGTTTAGTGGTCAGCTTGACAGTGTTAGGTTTACAGTTCTACTTGATGGTCTTAAAGATTTTTGACTTTTTCCAATTCAATTGATCCTATGATTCCCCAAGAATCAAACCCTATCATTTTGTGATCACTATGCCCAAGACAGGCTCCAACCATCGCATC
This sequence comes from Cuculus canorus, assembly GCF_017976375.1. Taxonomy (NCBI): domain Eukaryota; kingdom Metazoa; phylum Chordata; class Aves; order Cuculiformes; family Cuculidae; genus Cuculus; species Cuculus canorus. The sequence continues at coordinate 58,554,805 of NC_071401.1, forward strand.
ACCCACACGTCCTTCTCTGTTTGCAAACAACATGTCCACTGGGGTGCCATTCGTTGTTGGTTACCTTACCAATGGCTTCAGAAGGTTCTATTCTACATATTTCAGGAACAACCTAGACTGTTTCCACTATGTTGTATTTCTGGCAGGCATCTGTTAGGTTCAAGTCCCCTACAAGAAAGAAGGATAATGATTTAGCGGATCATGGAGCAGATCCTCCTGGAAACTGCTGAGATGCAGAAAAATAAAGAGGAGCTTATAAACCATAGAATCACTAGGTGGGAAAGTACCCACTGGATCATCGAGTCCAACCATTCCTAACAATCCCTAACCATGCCCCTCAGCACCTCATCCACCTGTCCCTTAAACAACTCCAGGGAAGGTGACTCAACCACCTCCCTGGGCAGCCTGTTCCAGTGCCCAATGACCCTTTCTGTGAAAAAATTTTTCCTGATGTCCAGCCTGAACCTCCCCTGGTAGAGCTTAAGGCCATTCCCCCTTGTCCTGTCCCCTGTCACTTGGGAGAAGAGGCCAGCTCCCTCCTCTCCACAACCTCCTTTCAGGTAGTTCTAGAGAGCAATAAGGTCTCCCCTCAGCCTCCTCTTCTCCAGGCTAAACAACCCCAGCTCTCTCAGCCACTCCTCATAAGACTGGTTCTCCAGTCCACTCACCAGCCTCGCTGCTCTTCTCTGGACACGCTTCAGGGCCTCAACATCCTTCTTGTAGTGAGGGGCCCAGAACTGAACACAGTATTCAAGGTGTGGTCTCACCAGTGCTGAGCACAGAGGGAGAATAACCTCCCTGGACCTGCTGGTCACACCGTTTCTGATACAAGCCAAGATGCCATTGGCCTTCTCAGCCACCTGGGCACACTGCTGGCTCATCTTCAGTCGGCTGTCAACCAACACCTCCAGGTCCTTCTCCTCCAGGAAGCTTTCTAGCCACTCTTCCCCCAGTCTGTAGCGCTCCATGGGGTTGTTGTGCCCCAAGTGCAGGACCCGGCATTTGGCCTTGTTGAACCTCATGCCATTGGTCTCAGCCCAGCGGTCCAGCCTGTTCAGATCCCTTTGCAGAGCCTCCCTACCCTCCAGCAGATCCACGCTTCCACCCAGCTTAGTGTCATCCACAAACTTGCTAAGGGTGCACTCACTGCCTTCATCCAGGTCATTGATAAAGACATCAAACAGGGCTGCACCCAGTACCGAGCCCTGGGGAACCCCGCTTGTAACTGGTCTCCACCTGGAGTTAATTCCATTTACCACCACCCTCTGGGCCCAGCCATCCAACCAGTTTTCAACTCAGGAGAGTGTGTGCCTGTCCAGTCCAGAGGCTGACAGTTTCTGAAGCAGAATGCTGGGAGAAACTGTGTCAAAGGCTTTACTGAAGTCCAAGAAGACTACATCCACAGCCTTTCCCTCATCCAGTAGTTAAGTCACTTGATCATAGAAAGCAATCAGTTTAGTTTGGCAAGACCTGCCTTTCGTGAACCCGTGTTGACTGGGCCTGATCACCCAGTTCTCTTGCATGTGCTTCATGATAGCACTGAAGATTACCTTTTCCATGACTTTCCTCGGCACTGAGGTCAGACTGACAGGCCTGTAGTTCCCTGGATCCTCCCTGCAACCCTTCCTGTAAATGGGCAGAACATCAGCCAGCCTCCAGTCTAGTGGAACTTCCTCAGTCAGCCAGGACTGCTGGAAGATGATGCAAAGGGGTTTGCAAAGGACATCCGCCAGCTCCTTTAATATTCTTGGGTGGATCCCATCCGGCCCCATAGACTTGTGGGTGTCTAGCTGGGCAAGCAAGTCTCTAACTACCTCCTCTTGGATCATGGGATCCTCATTCTGCTCCTCTAACTTCTGGGTTTGTACACAGAGGGCACAACTTTCCTTGCTATTAAAGATTGAGGCAAAGAAGGCATTAAGTACCTCAGCCTTGTCCTTATCCCCTGTCACTGTTGTTCCTTCTGCATCCAATAGGGACTGAATATTCTCCCTGGTCCTCCTTTTCTTGTTAATGTATTTGTAGAGAGATTTTTATTCTCTTTCACAGACTTAGCCAGTTTGATTTCTAGTTGGGCCTTAGCCCTCCTGATTTTTTCCTGGACGATCTCACTTCCTCCCTGTAGTCCACCCAAGATGCCTGTCCCTTCTTCCAAAGCTCATAGACATTCCTTTTCTTTTTGATGCATCTCAAGATCCCCCTGCTCAACCAAGCTGTTTTTCCCCCCCACCAGTTCCTTTTCCACTACATGGGTATGGCTTGCCCCTGAGCTGCTAGGATTTCTGTTTTGAAGAGCGCCCAGCCTTCGTGGGCTCCCTTGCCCTTAAGGACTGTTTCCCATGGGACTTTGCCAACCAACCTTCTGAACAGTCCAAAGTCTGCCCTCTGGAAGTTTAATGTGACTGTTTTGCTAATCCCCTTCTTCATCTCACCTACAACTGATAACCGTTTCATCTCATGATCGCTTTGTCCCAGGCGTCCTCCAACTGTCACATTCCCCACAAGGCCTTCTCTGTTCACAAACAGCAGGTCAAGAATAGCACCCTCCCTTGTCGGCTCACTCACCAGTTGTGTGAGGAAGTTGTCTTCCACACACTCCAGGAACCTCCTAGATTGCTTTCTTTCTGCTGTATTGTACTTCCAGCAGATGTCCGGCAGACTGAAGTCTCTCACGAGGATAAGAGGTTGCAATCTAGAGACTATCCCCAGCTGTTTATAGAAAAGTTCATCAGCTGCTTCTTCTTGGCTGGGTGGTCTGTAACAGACTGCCATCACAATATCCACCTTCTTGTGGGCTCATCTGATTTTAACCCATAGGCAGTCAGTCCCTTCCTCACTGTAATCCAGCTCAAAGGGTATCAAAGCACTCTTTAACATAGAGGGCTACCCTGCCTCCTTTTCTACCTTTCCTGTCCCGCCTGAAGAGTTTATACTCCCCATAGCTGTACTCCAATTATATGAGTCATCCCACCATGTTTCTGTGATGGCAATGACATCATAGTCACCTTGCCCTACAAACAGCTTTCAACTCCTCCTCCTTATTGCCCGTGTTGCGTGCATTGGTGTAAATGCAGTTCAGCTGGGCTGGCGAACCTTCAGCCCTCATAAGGGGAATAGAGTTCATTCTCAATTGACTGGTCCTTGGAATAACTAATGCCACAAATAAAAAGCAGTTGGACTTGTCATTCCAAGAAAGACACATATTATTCTAATAGTAAATTTAGACAAATAATCTTCTCTGAAGCAGACATGCACACACGCAAAAATGGAACTGTATTGATGTGATGCTTTTCTGGCCTGAAATCCAGCCTAAGCTATTACAACATTCTTGTTTTTTTGCTTCTCAGAATAGGCATTAAATTTTCTTTACGGGATGCCTGCATGTAATGTGGTAGCCATAGAAGTACTACACTGCTAGTTTGAAAAAGTGAGTGCACAGTGTGACTTTATTGAGCTAAGACAGTGATCTTCACTGCTGCAAGCACATATGCAATGTAACTTGTGCTGAGATATTTCCACCAACAGGAGCAGGGGAATTTGGGTAACATGATGATACATTCCCTGATCTATGGTGGAGGAAACAGTGATTCTTTCTTTATCTGTTGCATCACCAAAAGTTTTCAGAAAGCTTGGGCTGACTGTGCAAGGTCAAGTAGTGGAAGTATAAAACATTAAGCATGAGATTACTGCAAGTATTGAAATACGCCAACAGCTCTAGATTCCTATGGAGGATTTGCATTTTTATTAGCAGCCAGTGAGCCAAACTGCAAAATGAATTCAGCAAATGTAGTGACTTTTGACAGCCAGCCAGTAATTCAGGGGAACAGAAGGCACCTGATGTAATGCTCAAATATTTATTTGCATTTTTTATCTACTTGTTTCTTTTCTGGAACATACTGATGTTATGTGTCCTATTGTAATGGGATGAGGATCAAACAATGCCTTTAGTACAGCTAGAACCAATGTGTGACAGATGCTTCTTTGTTTCTAGCACTATCTTTTGGTCTGAAGGTTACAGAGAAGCTCTCTTTTGAATGACTGGTATTTTCAACTAAAGTGACAATTAACATTAGTCAAATTGGACTAAACCTTAGTAAGCACTATAAAACCAAACCAGCTTAAAGCTCTCCAAAATGTAAGTGACTAAACTTACAAAGTGTGTGATCATCTTACATGCACAAAAGTGTCCATTTTAAGAAGACAGATATCTATGTCCCACAATTTGCTTTACAGAAAATGAAGCATATGTAGATAGGTACATGAACTCTGCTGAGGGTTGATAGTGACCTTTTGTATAAAGCTGAGTACATAGATCACAAAACTATAAGAAGGAAATCTTCTTGTCTTGACACCTGTGGTCTCTTTTCTTTCTGAACACCCTGTTCAGATTCATCCAAGCCGCTATTGCTTTGAACAACAGGGCTTCTTGTTTCTCGAGTAAGTCTGTAGTTACTAAACTGTGACTTTGAAATGTCAGTGATTGATTTCATATTCTCCAGGTTCTTACCTTCTAAGAACCATATCCAGACATCATCCTGAAAGCATAGAAACATCCAGTATTTCTAACTATTCCCTTACATAGTCAGTTCAGCACAGTGCTTTGACTGCAGACATAGTTATGGCTAAAATCTTCAGTGGGGCAGATTATCTTCTAAAAAAAAGTACATGGGATTGTCCCTGAAATTCTGTATATCTGCCTATACCTTTCACCATCTAGCTTACGTCTATCATCTTGTGTGTGCAGCTGGCATTGCCTTCTGCAGTTCTAACTCTTTAATAGTTCCATGCAGTGGTTATTGAGTTAAGCATATTGTACACTTCCAATTAAGATGCATGTACTATGTATCCAAGTGCTTTGCAGAAAAAGGCAGAACTAGCATGTTAATTGCTTTGCTTGTTAAACTTAGTATATTACAGTACAATGCTATATATAAACTTTTAAAATATGCTTCCCTAAGTGACAAGTGATATGTTATCTCAGTCTCTCATTCTTAAAAAATAAAATAAGATTATATGCATGTTTAATAATTACAGAGGATCTAAATCCAATCTTGTTTCTATTGTTTTCTACTCACAGCTCTTCTAACTTTGCTTTACATTTTTGTACTAGTCCTTATCACTGAAATTCTTTTTTCTTTCCTCATTACTCATAAATAAAAGATACCTTACTACTAAATTCCATGGAAGTTTTGGAATTTCTTCCTTTTCCTGGGTCAAAATTAAGACTGAGATAGGACATGACATCATGGGATAGATGGTTTTCTTTGAGGAACCATAGGAGTAAAAACATTTGAGGATCTGAAAGCTGTGAAATAGAAAAATATTTTATGGTAAAAATGTAGGTGGCTTCTAGATCTACTTTTGTTTGCTTGTTTTGAGCAGACTTTGATAATACTGTTCATGTGATCAAAATGAACAAATAAAAAAAAAAGAAACAAAGCACACAAACATATCTAAGGCCAGGAAAAGTAGATTTTGCGATAATAAAAAGTAGCAAGGCTGGGGTAAGAGAGACGGGGAAAAAATCACATTAATTTGGATGTTTAGATTTTCATTTTGCTTTAAATTGCAAATTTGTATTTCTCTGAATTTGCTTTATGATAAAAACCATTTTTCTGTGAAGAGGGTGTTTATGTCAGCAGCTAGAATGTCCTACTTATACTGACATTCAACTCCAGTTCAGACTTCTGTCCACAAAATCTTTAGTGAATCTTTGTGGCCTTTCTGTTAACAATTTGCTTCTCAGTGGGCTAGAAAATGTTTGTCTCTCACAGAAGTCTACCATGTGCTTTGTCAAACCACATGGATACTCACAGTTACCATTTCTTGATGAGAAACATATACTGATACCATAATTGCCAAGCTGTGAATACTAAACACTAAACAGTACAATCCTCATCACAACAGGCACATTGATTAATTCAGTGCTGATGTGACTGTATTCCCCAGAAAGCCCTTGGTTTTCATTATTAGATGCCTGTCATGATCTTCCAGTTACATTTATAAAAGCTGTGCTTTCTTCTGACTTTTGGAATCCAGGGTTTAGATTTCTGTCACTTCACAGATCTGCCAGCCGGCAGACCAAGATTATACCAGAGGAAACGGGTTCTTCTTTACTGAGATGGACAGTGACTGTATAAAGTGGCAAGACTGATCAGTTTACATGTGCATCACAGGTTGTACACAGCACAGGGAAACCTATATTTGTAAATTCACACCAATGTTAAGCACAACAAAGCAGGAAGCAGTGAAGCACAGTGAGCTGTGAAAGGAAACGTGCCTTACGAAAAGATAAGAGGAAACTAGAACTCTGTAATAGTTTGCGTTTACATCATTTAACAGAGCTAAACTTTCTAATGCCTCATTATATTTTCCTGTCATTTGTGTTCCTGGGATGCAAATTCACATCTTCTTTGTTGTCTATCTTGTCACTTCTGATGAACTGGATTTGATTCCCCAAACCTCTTTACTGTTGTCCCTTCCAGATTATTCTTCCTCATCTGATCCCTAGTCTTTACTGATCCTGTCACTTCTTCCATGAAAAAAAATCTACACTGTGACAAGATGGGAAGTTTCATAGTATCACAGACTTAAGGCCAAAAGGAACTATTATATCATCTAAGCAGACATACTACGTAGCAGATGTTGTTTCATGGTTGTTTCGTTTTTCTTCTGAGGATATTCACTTATTTTTTTATTTTCCAATCTTAATTCTTCATGCCTCCATAATGTGTTTTTCTTTTTTTCTAAAATAAGTTTTATCCTATTGAAAATCTTCAAACAGGGTATAATTTTTCACTAATATTTTCAATAAAAGAGTAAGTGTGGAAATGGCAGACTTTTTATTGTGCTTATCTGTCTGTAGAGGTTTCAAAGATTCTGGTAGTCTGTGCTATTTTATGACACTCAAAGCACAAAATCCTAAAAAATAGAATCTGTCCTTGGGTGTTAGTCATAAAGGATGTATTGAGAAATAAGTAAAAAGACATCCACAGTTTTAAAGTCAGGAAGAATAAAACAGCTAATAAGGTTTTTTTTTTTCTTTTAGTCCTCCCACACAACATATAAAGACAACTATAATATTAAATGTCTGTAAGCTTTTCAGGTGAATTTAAAAACAGCTATAGACAGTTAGGAAGTTTTTTGTAATGCTTCTGACTTTTTATGGTTACAATACCATTAGTCAAATATTCAGTTCATTGAATTTACTTAAATGCGTACTTGAGGAAAATATGATTTTGAAACTTCATTATCTGTTCTTCAGTTCCTTCTCACAGCGTATTAAGAGATATCACACTTCATGTTTCATACTTCCAGAGAGAGAAATGTCATTGTTCTGTAAATTAGTATATGGTCAGAAATATTTTCATTTTAACAGTCCGGCATAAGAAATTCAGTTAACTTTAATGAATATAGTGTTGGTATATTATGCACTGAGAACAAGTTAAACATTTTTCCAACTGTCAGAATACAATGCATTGAAAACACCAACCCAGAAACTCTATGGATTTTCTAGATTTAAGTCAATATGCAGGTATCCTATATTTGCATAAACTCAAGTTCCTTCCCTGTGTTTGCAAAATAAAGACAGTGGAAATACAGTTTCCATAAATGTGGAAATCTGTACTTTCATACTCGAAACAGGGATGATATCTATCACATGAATATAGTACAATAATCTTTTATGACATGATGGTTTTTAGCAGTGCTTTATATTCCATTATCTAAGCAGCAAATACTGTATTTAATTCCCAGCTATTTAATTCCCAGCTATTTAATTCCCAGCTTTCCAGCCTAGTCTGGGAAAAAAAAGGAGTCATAGAGTTATAGAATGGTTTGGGTTGTAAGAGACCTTTAAATTACATTAGTCCAACCCCACTGCAATAAGCAGGGACATATTCAACTGCATCAGCTTGCTCACTTCCATTCAACCTGACGTTGAATATTTCCAGGGATGGGACATGTGCAACCACTTTGAGCTACCTGTTCCAGTGTTTCACCATTCTCATCATAGAAAAAAATCTTCCGTATATCCAGCCTGAATCTGTTCTCCTTTAGTTTAAAACCATTATCCCTTGTCCTATTGCTACAGGCCCCATTAAAAAGTCTGTCCTCATCTTTCTTATAAGCCCTCTTAAAAAGATCACAGTAAGGTCTCCCCAGAACCTCCTCTTTTTCAGACTGAAGAACTCCAACTTTCTCAATCTGCCTTCATAGGAGAGGTGTTGCAACCCTCTGATCATTTTTTGTAGACATCCTCTTGACCTATTCCAACAGGTCTATGACTTTCTTGTATTGAAGACTTCAGAGCTGGATGCAGGACTCCAAGTGAGATCTCACCAGAGTGGAGTATAGAGGAAGGAATCACCTCCCTCATCCTGCTGACCATGCTTCTTTTTACGCAATCTAGGAAATTATTGGCCTGCAAGAATATTTTGCCAACAGTTTTTCATCCATCAGCACCCCCATGTACTTCTGTGTAGGGTTACTCTGAACCCATTAATCTCCCAGCCTGTATTGATACTGGGGGTTGCCCAGGTGCAGGACCTTACACTTGTCCATGTTGAACTTCATGAGGTTCACATGGGATTGCTTCTCAACCTTGTCCAGGTCCCTCCAAACAGCATGACATCCCTCAGGCATGTCCACTGCACAACTCAGCTTGGTGTCATCTGCAAATTGGCTGAAGGTGTATTTGATCCCACTGTCTATGTAATTGACAAAGATATTGAATAGTGCTTTTCCCAATAAAAACCCTGAAGGACGCCACTCATTACTGATCTCATTCTGGACATCTAGCTGTTGATCACTACGCTGTGGATGTGACCATTCAGGCAATTTCTTATCCATTGAACAGCCCACTCATCAAATACGTATCTCTTTAATTTAGAGAGAAGGATGTTGTGGAGAACACAATCTTTTTTTGTACTACAAAATGACAAAAGCAGCAGATTCTTATTTTATATTACAGCTATAAAAGCCTCAAAATTGTTGAAATGTGCATGGTAAGATATACCCAGAGGGTATTGCAGTTTTGGTGTAATAATAGCTGGAAAAGTTTATTGTATCTGACCAGACATCAAAATGCACAATAACATATTCCCAAGCAGGTGTTTCAACTCAATGTTTCAATAAGACTTTAGTCTTCTCACTTTCAAATGAAGGATTTTAAATCAAGAATTTGAAGCATGTTCAGTTGTACATCCAGTGTAGTACTTTATTTAATTAAGATTTAATAAACTGTGTTTTGACCCTTTTCCTTCTGCTTTTCTAAATATATTCAGGAATTTAAGGGAAATCACATATTTAACAGCCACAGCTTCTTGGAATCGGGTATTAGTTTCTAGGTAATTTCTCATCTTAGTATTTAATGTCTTAGTGTTTTATGTTTCACCCCTGGATAATTAGTCCTACAAAGCATTATAAGGCAGAAGCCATTATTTTAAACCTGGTTCCTATATAAAAAGAATTGTATTAATTTTATTCAGAACTTATATCTGAGACATGGAGTCCCTTTATGTCAATGAAGAAAACCAGTTATTTCTAGCTATGTTTTATTACATCCTAAGGATGAAATTTGAAATTATTTTGATTAGTCTTTTAATTTTTTTGTTTTCTAAGAAGAGTCTAAAAGGTTGCTAAACGGCTTACTCTTAATAATCTGAAATTAGCTAAGTGGATTCATCTGTAACTGCTGTTCTTTTTATTCAGTAATCTATTTCAACACAAATTTAGGACTGGAATGTTAAACCACTCTTGCCTTTATATTTTACAGAGATGCTGGAATGACTTCATATTAAGCTGCTAAGGCTCTCCTAATGCCAATAGTGGAAGACATAATCATGACCCTGTCGTTCCTTTTGCCTGGTTTCATTTGCAGCCACATAGGACTGGCTTACAGGAACATCAGAAGAAAGTTGATCCTTGTATCTGTAAGAATCTGTCAGAATTGCACCACTAGTCAAGAATCAGAAAAAGTAAAAGAAAAAAATGGAAAAGAAAAAGAAAAAGAGAAAAAGAAAAAGAAAAAGAGAAAAAGAGAAAAAGAAAAAGAAAAAGAAAAAAGAAAAAGAAAAAGGAAAAGAAAAAGAAAAAGAAAAAGGAAAAGAAAAAGAAAAAGAAAAAGAAAAAGAAAAAGAAAAAGAAAAAGAAAAAGAAAAAGAAAAAGAAAAAGAAAAAGAAAAAGAAAAAGAAAAAGAAAAAGAAAAAGAAAAAGAAAAAGAAAAAGAAAAAGAAAAAAAGAAGAAGGGGTGTGGGAGCAAAGTTCACCTTCCTTTGGATCTGTATAGTCATACCATAACCATACTGCTGAGACAAACAAATATATGATGGATTCTAAGGGGTTTTCATGTATTGAATGGAAACAGACATACATAGGTACTTTGATATCTTCCAATATCTGTTAGCTTATGATTAAAGGGATAAGAAAAGAAGCATTCGAATAGATCCCCTAATCCAAAAACTGACTTGAGACAGATAGGAAATATTTTAGGGATGGCTGAGAAAAATTCTTAAGGATGCACACTTAGCAATGAAGAAAAAAAATTAAAAAATAGAAAACAAAATAGAACATAACAACCCTCCGCATTTGTTCCATTTTTTCAAATCTTCATGTAATTTGTCTTTTATTTTTCAATCCATTTTAGCAGACAAAAAAATCTTGTCTTCTTTTAAAAATCAGCAGAAAACTACTCACTGAGAAATGACTTGACAGACTCTACTCATCTTTTACTAGATAGCTTCTCATAAGTATGCATGAAAGCAACGAGGGAAAAAGACTGACAATAGCTTCAGAAAAATACAGCCACAGCAACTTAGGTGAAAACTTATGCAGATGCAAGTGAAAAACAGACTGCAGAATTGCAAACAGAAAGGTTCTTAGCATTACAAAGATTAAGGCATCTGTGACACCGTGCCACTATGCAACACTCGAGTTCCCCAAGGGAATTACTGTTGTTGAGGTTCCTGGCCACAGACACTGTTCTCACAGCATGCAAGAGACAGACCAGTTGCAGTCTGGTCTGTCATGCAGGTCAGCTGGCCCACACTGTAATCTGCTCTAGACTACCTCAGGGGTGAGAGATCGCTTTGGATGTAATGCAGGCTTCCTGCTGTTTGTGCTGTTAACAATATATGACAATACAGCTAGAAGCATATAAAAACTAACACTATAGCAGACACAAGCAGTATTAAAATAGGATATAATACTAAACCTAATAATCTGGTAGCTCTTGGCAGCCATCTGACAAAGATGCAGTAACAATAGATGTACATAACGGGAGTTTTGTAATAATTAATCTGGTGGTTGTGCAGATAGTCATTCCAATTTGATGGATTACTTGATATGTGGTCGTATATTGCTAATACAATTCATTCAGCAAATTCTGTGTCATTTGCCAGAAGAGATTCTTGCTCTTAAGTACGTGATCCTGTACAGCTCCCACTGGTTCAGGAAAGTCTTGTTGAATTCTGCTCATAATCACTGCTAGACTGCTGTTTTATGGCTTCAACAAAGTATCTGAGTATTGTCTACCACCACTCTACTGGCATCACCATGCTCCATGTCTGAAAAGTGCTAAACTTACACTGCATCTTCTTAAATTGGCACTGCGCATGTAGTGCTATTACCATTATTTGACAATGTTGTGGATTATTCTAGCGGGGTTGATATACACATTACTACTAGGGCATAACCCTCATAGTCACACAGTTGTCTGAGCTTGACTATGGGTGCAAGACACATCTGCTGCTGTGGCTGACATTTTTCACACCCTTGATGCCTATTAAATGACCAGAACCATCTGCCTACTTTGCCATTGGACCATTTCCTGATATATTATGTAAAGTAAAAAAATGTATATAAAGTGTTAGGCAAAGGTTCAATTACATATTGCCTTATTTACTCAGACCATGCTTACCACCTTTTCTGCTCAGAATCTGACATTTCAAAAAAATGAATATTGATCAGATAGAGGAACCTCCTGGGAATAATTTCAGCTGCAAATGCAGATTGCTGTGAGGAGCTCCTGTTTCTTTTATTTCTTATCTTTTCAATTCCTGGCAGTGATGCCTTCAATCTATTCTGTATAAGGCTGCTCACATTTTCTGCTTCTCTCTGCATTTTCAATGCCTTGTTTGCACTGACCTCACAGGTCTTATCTACACTAGGCAATTAAAGTGCCTTCAGCCATACCCTTACATGTTGAGGTGAAGCTATTGAATTTATCATACATTTGGCAACACTATGTTATTTATTTGGTTTTCTGTTGTTTTTCAGTGGTAATAATAAACCATTTTTGTACCTCACAACATATTTTTGTTTTGCCAACTGCATGTCCTTGGGAATGTCCTTCACATGTCTGATTCCTGGTGAAGAGATGCACTGAACTTCCTCAAAGCTGAGAATATGCTGTAGGGAAGGAGACAACTCACTGCATGTCTGGAATATGAACACAAAGCTGGGAACTACAGCCTAGCTTCAGGGTCAAGGAGAAGGGAAGGAGGGAGGAAGAGAGGGAGAATAGAGAACAGAAGGTGACCTTTCACATCCAGTAATTCGAGGGAGGCTGATTGTTGCCGAAACCATGCATGGAAAATGACACACCCTTACAGTTACAGAGATATGTCAGGACTAAGCTCAGAAGTGACAGACATCACTATAATAAAGTCCCTCCTATGAGATACCTTGTTGCACAAACCCAATACAATGATGTACCTCTGAAGAATTAATCTGAATACGGTAGCTTCCAGAATGGTTGCTTCTTTGGTATTTACTTCTTTGTCAGCAATGGTGGGGGGCTTCCATGACTGAAACATTGCAGTGGAGGGGTACAGATTCTTTAGGAAGCACAAGAGGGAAAGGTGAGGAGGGGATGTTGACCTTCATGTCTAGGAGCAGCTGGAGTGTATGGAGGTCTGCCTAGAGAGGGATGAGGAGCTAACTGAGATCTTATGGGTTAGGCTTAAAAAGAGAACATGTAAAGGTGACTTTATAAGGATTCCCTGCTCCAGGCCACTGTCACATTAAATAGTAACAGCCCTGACAGGTGGCTGTGGGATGCTCTACTCCCAGACCGGGTCAATGGTTTAGGACTAAAGGAAAGTCTTAAACTTTAGGACTTTTTGGGAGGAAGAAGAGAGGTCCAGGGCTGTTGACCGGATCATCAAGTAAGGTGGTTGTTTCTCCTCCCTCAGAGAAATGGTTTCCAGGTGCCAGTTTTATACTTTTTAAAACTCACCTCCTGGTGAGGTGGGACTAAGTCAATTAGTATGTGTATATTGGCCCTTGATAAGGCTGCTTGTGTCATCAGAAGTGGGGACTCATGATTTGCCACACTTTCGAGGCAGGGAGATCAGTGCCTGCATTTGGGAGAGTGCTTCTGCTCTCCACAAAAGCAACACCAGGCTTTGAGGCCCTGTCTCACTCTAAGTGTAACTTCGCTGTTTTGAGCATTAGACCACCACTCTATCTATCTGTTTCACCAGTTCATTGTTCAAGTCGAACCACTCCCTTTTTACAAAGTCTAGTATTTGCCATCCACAAGGCCTAGCAAGTCCAGTATACTACTGCCACCTGACCAGAAAGAATAAGTTGGTGAGACCTTCTACAGACAGGTAGGACCAACCTCACCTTCACAGGCCTTAGTCCTTATGGGGAGTTTTAAGCACCCCAATATCTGCTGCAAGGACAATATAGGAGAGCATAAGATATCCGGATGATTCCTGGTGTGTATTGGTAATAACTTCCTCTCCAAGTGATAGAGGTGCCATCGAGTAGAAGTGCACTGCTGGACCACATACCAACAAGGAAGATCTCATGGGAAATCTGGAGGTAAAGGCAGCCTTTGACCATACAGTGACCATGAGATGGTGGAGTTCAGGATCTTGACATAAGGGAGGAGAGTGGAAAACAAGCTCACAACCCTGGACTTCAGGAGAGCAGACTTTGACCTGTTCAAATATCTGCTTGGAGTAATCACATGGTTTGGACCTCGGAGGGGAGAGGGGGCCAAGAAAGATATTATCCTAGGATCATCTCCTCCAACCTCCATCCCAACAAATACGAAGTCAGGCACAAATGCCAGGAGGTTTGTGTGAATGAACAAGGGCCTTTTGGACAAACTCAAACTCAAAAATGAAGTATATATAGGGTGGAAGCAAAGGTGGGTAACCTGGGAGGATTACAGAAATGTAATTTGAGCAGCCAGGGAAGAAGTCAGAAAAACTAAAGCCTAAATGAAAGTGAGTCTTGCTATGCATGTTGATGAAATTGGGAAGGGCTTCTATAATAACATAGCTACAAAAGGAAGACTAGGGAAAATGTAGGCCCCCGTTCAATGAGACAGGTGACGTGGAAAATGCTGAGGTACTGAATGCCTTCTTTGCCTTGGTTTTTACTACAAAGTTTGACCTTCAGGAATTCCAGGTTCCAGAAAACAGGGGAAACATTACAACCTTGGTGGAAGAGTATCAGTTTGGAGAATACTTAAGCAAGGAGGGCATACCTAAGTCCATGGGACCTGATGGCATGCACTTACAAGTGTTGTGAGAGCTGTCAGATGTCATGGTGAGGCCACTCTCAATAATTTTTCATCAATCATGATGACTGGGAAAAGTGTCAAAAAAAATGGAGAAAATCAGAAGCCACACCTGTCTCCAAGAAGTGCAAGAAGGAGGACCCAGAGACCTATAGGCCAGTCAGTCTTATTTTAATCCCTGAGAAAATGATACAGCAACTAATCCTGAAAACTATTTTGAGGCACATTAAGTCAAGAAAGTCATCAGGAGTAGTTAGTATGGCTCCATGATTGTGCTTGACCATTTTGATAAATGTCTGTGATGAAGACTGTTAGAAGAGGGAAGAACAATGAATATTGTGTGTATGGACTTTTTAAGGCCTCTAACACTGCCTTCCACAGGATCCTCATAGAGAAGTTGTTGATGTACGGACAGGATGAGCAGACAGTAAGGTATATTGAAAACTGGCTGAATGATCAGGCGCAGAACGTGTCATCAGTAGAACGGTTATTTGGAGGCCAGTAACTGGCAGTGTACCCTGGGGTGAATGCCGGGTCCAGTCCTGTCTAACCAGTTCATTAATGACTTGGACAATGAGGCAGGATGTAACCTCAGCAGGTTTGCAGACAACACAAAACTGGGAGGAGCATCTGCTACACCAGATGGCTGGGCTCCCATCCAGAGGGACCTTGAGAGGCTGGAGAAATAGCCCAATAAGAACCTCATGAAGTTCAACAAAGAGAAGTGCAAAGTCATGCAACTGGGGAAGAACAATCCTGTACATGGGGCCATACAGTTGTAAAGCAGTCTGGCAGAAGAGGTCCTGGGAGTCCTAGTGGACACTAGGTGGAACATCAGATAGTAAAGTGTTGTTGCAACAAAGAAGGATAATGGTATCACAGAATAATTTATTTTGGAAAAAAACCATATCACGGTCCTTTCATCAGTTCATGGAGTCCAGCTGCAAACCTATCACTGCCAAGTCCACCACTAAACCATGTCCCTAAGTGCCACATCTACATGTTTTTTATATACCTCTGTGGGCTGCATAGGCAAGGTGTTGCCAGTGAGTCAACGGAAATGATTCTTTCCCTTTATACAGCACTGGTGGGACCAAACTTGGAGGCTTGTATCCAGTTGTGCCCTCACAAAACGAAAAGAGACATTGATATGGACATGGACGGAGTCCACCAAGAGAATAAAGGGACTGGAGTTTCTCTCCTAGGAGGAAAGGCTGAAAGAGCTGGGACTCTTTAGCCTACAGAAGAGAAGGCTCAGGAGGGATCTTGTCAATGTCGGTAAGCCTGTAAAGGAATGATGCAAAGAGGATGGAGCCAGGCTGTTTTCAGTGGTGCCCAGTGACAGAACAAGAGTCAATGGGCACAAACAGAAACACAGAAGGTTACCTATTAATGTCAGGAAACTTTTTTACTGTAAGGGTGACTGAGCACTGGTGTAGGTCTCCCAGAGAGGTTGTGGAGTCTCTATCCATGGACATATTCAAAATCCATCTAGATATGGTGTTTTGCAGAATCAAACCCTATAACCCACAATGAGTTATAAAGCAGGTATGTTTATTTCCAGTTCTGGGGTTCAAGGGGGTTCTTCTCCTAGCTTGCACACCATATAACTTAACAAGCACCTACTTATAGTGTAAAAATATGCATAGTTGTAAGCGCCTACTACATATTCATAACCTTTCCCGCTTTGTATTATAATTAGTTCTGGAAAGTTCGCTCCAGTCTTGTGCCTGCATAGTGCCTTCTGGTGGTCATGGGCTGGGTTCTTAGGGATGAAGTAAGAAGTCTTCCTCAGGATGAAAAAAAGTTTTTTCCCCTTGAACTGTGTACAGATGCAGTCTCTTCTGGTTGTTTTCCAGCTTTCTGCATTCCAATGCCCACTTATCAGTGAACTTCTGCTAGCTGGCTCCTTCATTATCAACTTCCAAGGTCTTCAAGATGAGCAGCACCAAGTTCTAGTAAACATTCCCAACCCACCTGTCTACTTTCGCTCATCAGTGGTCCTGGGTAACTTCCTTTAGGTGACCCTTCTTGAGCTGGGTGATTGGAGAAGTCCTCCAGAGATCCCTTCCAACTTCAACTAATCTGTGATTTTTTAGATTCCCTTGGCATAATTATTCAAGTAGGAATCTTAAATAACCTAAAGAAATGTTTTGCTGAATCATTAACTATTTTTAGCTAATTATCAGTGTTAGGCTGAAGTGAAAAACAAAACCAAAACCCCAACCTTCAGTACACAGAAACTTAGAGAGAATATTATGTAATAGGTATTGTTCTTAATTTGGCATTTCATTAACTGAGTACTTCATCACTTGATATTATGTTAGACAGCCTTAAGACAGTTTTCTGAAAGCTCAGAGTTTTCTCCATGACAACATGTTCCAGTAAGTAGCTTTTATGCTTGCTTAGTATTTTTAAAATTCAGCATCACACTTCTAATTATGAGTAATATCAAACCAATCAAAATGTGTAGTAGAAGAGTGAACTATACTAGATATCCTGTCTACTGATAGATCACATCATTTTCAAATAAAAAAGGTGGCAGGAATCATACCTGTCATGAAACTGTCATGTCTATTTTCTAAGTAAGAAAATATTTATGTTGGATTCTACTTGATACTAGTGTATAAAGTAAATCTGAGATACAAATATATCAAGCCTTGAGACTATTTTCACCCATAAAGCAGCTCTATGTTTGGCTTTGGTTTTTGTTTTTGTTTTTGTTTTTAGAGAGAGTTAAGCAATAATAATTGATGATCCTAGAGGTCTTTTCCAACCTAATGATTCTATGAGTCTATGAAATAGGTTTTCTTTGTTAATTGTGTTTTCAGCTGAGGATTTAAAAAATTTAACTGGTGTTGACTAACACTCTTCTTAGGAAGTTACTATCTTATTTTGTAGATGGAGAAATTATGGTCCAGACTGGTTCTGTTTGGGTTTTTTTTTAAGACTTACAGAAAAAGTTTATGATAATACTAAAATCAAAACCAGTTCCTCTTGGTGAAATCAAGCTTTGTAGTTAGATGTAAAAATCCTCTAAAGTTTCATTGGATCAAAATTTCACCCTCCCACTCCTAAACTTGTATTTTTAACAAGTTCATATATCTGTTTAGATTCTATTCTCCCTATTCTGTTAAGACTGAGGATGTATGTCACAAAGTAGAAATTACTTTCTTAATGGGTTCTTTGTTTTTAAGGAGAATCTTGACTGCTATGAATCACAAACAAAAGTGGAATACTTCTAATATAAATTTTTAGCAAGCTGAAGGTTTTTTGAGAGACCTGTTAGCAAAAATTGAAGATTTTTTCCTGTGTCAAAATAGAATTGTGCACTTTTCCATACAACTGAATAGTTCTATTTTTACAAGGTTAGATTTGCGTTTAATAACAGATTTCAAGGGTTACTACAGGCACAAACCTAGAAAGTGATTGAATACCTTGTTGCATTTCTGTTTTGCAATAATAACTTTAAACTAAATGGTTTGTATTAGCATATTGGTGAGCACAAGATTTTCTTTTAAATGCGATATCACATTTTTGAGAAAGACTGAAATGTTAATGTGATGTGTGGTAAGAAAGAACATAATTCACATCAGATACAGATCACAGTTCTGAAAAAAATACTAGCTTGAACTCTGCATGCCAAATTATGTGTGTAACCATTTTAAGGGCATACTTTCAACAGCAGCACACCTTCATTGCAGGCCTCTAACTAATGACAAATATATTTAAATAGGTATGCTCATGTCTTGCTTAATACAATCTCCTCCTATGACTTCTTTCCTGATGAGCAAATTTTATGAAAAAAAAATTTAAAAAGCATATTTCTTGTTGAACATTTTTTAAAGTTTATATTGAAATCTAAAATGGAAGTGAAATAATTAACCTTTTATTGTACCCATCCATCAGAAAGCCCAGACAGGTAGAAAAGGATAACTAAACAGATTCTAGAGATGAGTAAATGAAGAAGTTTGGCTTTGGTACTCAATTCCTTTGTTATTTCTTAAAAATTATGTATGTTTTTTATTTTTCAATTATATTCATACTGTCTGTTACTGCAATAAAATGTTGATGTTATTAGAAACTCTAAGACCACTTTTATCATTTCCTTAATTTTTTTGATTTTTTATAATCTGTAAATGCTCTTATTGCATGTTGAACACATTCAGCATTAAATAAGCAATTCTTATAATAAAATATAAATCAAAACTGTGTGTTATTTAACACTCAATTATTGCCTAAAATATGAATTTCCACTAAAAATGCATTTTGAAAGTATTTAACATTTTTTACTTATAGATGTTTATTTTCTTCTAATTCAAAAAATAACTTACTGTAAATTAAAAAGAAGATATATTGTGAAAAATACCTATTCAAACTTGAAAAGCTACATTTTATATATTGTAATATATACATTTATCAAGAGATCTTTAAATTCTCTGAAAGATAATAATGAGTTAAACTGTTGAATTGACTTCTGCTGTCTTCAAGAAGGAGTTTTGCGGTTGAAAAAAATATTTATCTCTCAAAGTGAAACTCTTCAGATTTTCTAGTGATTTAATTCAGAAAATTAAAACATCAGAATTCAGGATTCAGTCCCTAAACTTTAGCTGTGGGGATATGTATTTTTATCTGCAACACTAATGACAATGCTTTTTTTCCTGAGATGAACAATCTGAAGAAGGATCTGTGCTCAGAGATAATAAAAAATATCAGATTAATAGAAATTATGAGTAAAGGACATAGAGAACATTGTTATGCCACTGCACGTATCTGTGGTTAGCCATGTTGTGATTACTGAGAGCAGACCTGCTCTCTTTCCCCTCTTTCCAGAGAAATACATACTAGACTTGGTAAAGGTGCATAGAAAAGCAGCAGGTACCACCACAGATTGCAACAAAGATTAACTAAGAGAGAAGAGGGGTGGAATGAAAAATGGACATCTTTGAAAATATATGTTTCCTAATTCATATTTTGGGAGAGACAGTAGACAACTCTCTTCCTCATGCCTGTCTCTCCCAAAATATAAATTAGGAAACACTGAATGAAACTAGCAGATGGTGGATGCAGAATAAACATAAGGAGATGGCTTCCTAAAATGCATACTTCAATTGCATAACTTATTGCTACGGCATCTTGATGAGTTTTAAAAGCTTGATAGACACTCAAAAGATGATGGGCAAGTCTAAGCAAAAGAAATCCATCCAGACAGACTAAAATTTTAGGAAGTTTAGTTTGAAAAGTTCCTCAGATGCAGATTGTTGGAGGCTGGAAAGCTATTTGTGAGAGCTATCACCAAGTGCTTACCCTATTCTTGTACTCTGTTCTTATATGTTCTTATCTCTTTGTTGCTCGCTTTTGGAGACAGGACTCTGAGCTAGACAGAGCTAGACAGACCTTTGGACTAACCTGTTATGCCCATTCTTATGTTATGGTCTTCTCTTTTCTCTTTTTTTTGTGCTTGGACATTGAGCTATTTGATTATTC
Organism: Cuculus canorus; assembly: GCF_017976375.1. NCBI lineage: Eukaryota > Metazoa > Chordata > Aves > Cuculiformes > Cuculidae > Cuculus > Cuculus canorus. The sequence continues at coordinate 58,574,829 of NC_071401.1, forward strand.
AGCAGCCAGACAGAAGATGGTCATGCTAATTACAGAGAAGAAAAAAGGAAGACCCAGAGTTTTAAACACTTATTTTCAGATATTACGAGATGTTCTTCTTAAAGGTTTTTAAAACTTTCTGTGAAATAAGTTCATGAAGTTTGGTTTTGATTTCTAATTGCATGACTGAAAGTAACATTTTTAATAATTAACATTTCCGAAATACCTTGCAAACAGATGTCAAAACACCTTTACAAAAATAATATATTTGCTGGAAATCATGAAATTAATCTTGCAACTGAGAAAAAAGTGGCACAGAAATTTTGACTTATACATGATCCCAGAGGGTGTTTCCCCTGAAGGGTTCAAAATTCTTATTCTAGAAAAAGTCTGATCACCTTCACAGTGCAAATTATACTTAGTTACACTGTATCCACTGTTGTATTTCAGACTGCTTATATATATAGCATTTTCTTTGAAATAATTTCTTTATTACTGCTGTTATTAAAATAATAAATTTTAAAGGAAAATATATCAAATGTGAGCATCCAGCATTTAAAAAAATATCTCAAGTTATTATTTTGAGGATATAAAAGCACTAATTGGGCACTTTGGAGATTTGCATATATTTCTGGGTTGGTGCATGAAAGCAGACTTGTCTGAATCTCCTGCAGTGCTTCCAGGCTGGCCAGCAGTATAATTTAATAATAAAGCATCAACTCTGATTCTAAAGCTGCCAGATGCTGGCATATTTTAGACTACAGTGTTCATTGTGCTTTAAAAGCCATCTGATTATTTTAATTGTTTATGTTAATTAAGAAACTCCTGAGATATAATTTTGGAATGATAAGTCAGATCTTTATTTTTGTATTTCCATGTGCTTGTTCATTTCCTTCTAATGGCCAGTTTACACTCTTTGTGAGGTCCAAAGAGATTTTAGAAAAGACAGAATGCCTTTGATGATACTTTTATAAACAGTCTGACACACGAAAAAAGAGACTAGCCCTGTTAGGTTTAACAAGGCCAAAAGCCGAGTCCTGCACTTAGGGCACGACAACCCTGTGCGGTGCTACAGACTGGGCGAAGAGTGGCTAGAAAGCTGCTTGGAGGAGAAGGACCTGGGGGTTTTGGTTGACAACCAGCTGAACATGAGCCAGCAGTGTGCCCAGGTGGCCAAGAAGGCCAATGGCATCTCAGCTTGTATCAGAAACGGAGTGACCAGCAGGTCCAGGGAGGTTATTCTCCCTCTGTGTTCGGCACTGGTGAGACCGCACCTTGAATACTGTGTTCAGTTCTGGCCCCCTCACCACAAGAAGGATGTTGTGTCCAGAGAAGAGCAACGAAGCTGGTGAGGGGGCTGGAGAACAAGTCTTATGAGGAGCAGCTGAGAGAGCTGGGGTTGTTTAGCCTGGAGAAGAGGAGGCTGAGGGGAGACCTTATTGCTCTCTACAACTACCTGAAAGGAGGTTGTGGAGAGGAGGGAGCTGTCCCCAAAGTGACAGGGGACAGGACAAGAGGGAATGGCCTCAAGGTCCACCAGGGGAGGTTCAGGCTGGACATCAGGAAATTTTTTTTCATGGAAAGGGTCATTGGGCACTGGCACAGGCTGCCCAGGGAGGTGGTTTAGTCACCTTCCCTGGAGTTGTTTAAGGGACAGATGGATTAGGTGCTGAGGGGCATGGTTTAGGGATTGTTAGGAATGGTTGGACTCGATGATCCAGTGGGTCCTTTCCAACTTAGTGATTCTATGATTCTATGATTCTATGATTCTATGTAGCTCGGGAACCAAGAGGGAAAGAGGAAAGACAAAGAGATGATTATGGAACATATTCTAACCTGTCACAGTGAGACAAGACTCAAGTCAGTCACTTTACTAAGTATGAGTGGACACAAGCTCAAATATAGATGCTTGCTTGCCCTCAGTCAGAAAATGTTGGTGGGCAAATGAACAGCCAGTTAACATCAATTTTTTTTGTGAAAGGGAAAACAACAGACATCCTCAACAGCCTTTCAAAAAAATTATGTGCAGAATTGCTTTGAAAGTTGGCAGCGCAGTATGCGGCCGTGTGTTGACTCAGAAGGGAAGTGTTTTGAAGGTGACTGTAATTGACTTCCTTAATTTGTTAAATAAAGAGTTACAGGCATAGTCTCTTTTTTTTTTTTTTTTATGTTGGAGCACTTATTATTCCTCAGTACAGGAAGGACACGGATCTGTTGGAATAAGTTGAGAGGAGGGCCACAAAGATGATCAGAGGGCTTCAGAATCTCCCGTATGAGGACAGGCTGGGAGAGTTAGGCTTGTTTAGCCTAGAGAAGAGAAGGCTCCCAGGAGATCTTACAGTAGGCTTCCAATACATAATGGGGACCTACAAGAAAGCAGAGGAGGGGTTCTTCATCATGTGGTAGACTTGTAGGATGAGGGGTAACAATTTCAAGATGAAAAAGGGTAGGTTTGGATTAGATATTAGGAAGAAATATTTTACTGTGAGAGTGATGAGACATTGCAACAGGTTAACCAGAGAAGTTGTGGATGCAGCATCATTATTTGATATAATTCCTGATGCGTATTATTTCCTTTCAAACCCATGTAACATTGCCTTGCCCCAAATCCATTTTGCTCCATCTTATTTTATACTGGAAACTGCTATTTCTCATGATTTTTTACCTTCTAACTCCTCTTAGTATTTTCTGTTTGGATTTTTCTCTAAAAGAGAATACTCCTACATTTTTGTGACAGATTGTTGTCAATTCTTTAGATATTTTGGTGATGAAAAGAGAGGGCATTTTTTTTTAAAAAAACAGCATGGTTATTTGGTTTTATATAATGTAAAATTATTCTCTTCTAAATCTAAGATAGATATTTATGAATTCTGTACAATTTGGGTCCATCAGAGGCACATTCACTAGATGTAAAACTGATTTGTAGACAGGTAGGACTTCTTGATTCATGGCAGAGGAAAAAATGATACTAGAGAAAGGCATAATGCTACCTATTGATCATGCATTATAAATCTAAATGAAGTTGAGAGCACCTAGCCTTTCTCACCTTAATACTACAAAGTCTTCAACAAGTTGCAGAGATGAACAAAGACGAAGAGAGACTAGAAGATAACTGAACTCCTCTCAGAGGAGGGAAGAGAATAGAAACTCCCCAGCAGGGGAAAAGGTGAAAATAAAGGATACAGAGATTCCAGTAAGACAGCTAAACAATTCTGATTAGATAAACAGAGAAAGATCAATAAGAAACAGGGAAACTGACACTGAAGAAAAAGTGAGATGATGCAATAAAATAAGAAGGGAAGGAAAAGATACGGGGATAAAGTTATATTAGATGTAAAAAAACAGGTGAGAGATTCTTCCAAGCAGTGTATTTATTCAACACATGAGATTCCTGTTCTTTGGATGTTAACATTTACAAAGAAAACAAAAAGCATTTGAGCTGGATGCTGACAACAGGTTTTTTTTATGGAAGCGTACGTCACTAAACACAGTAAACAGCAAAACGAAACAAATTATGCTTTTGAGAAGTGAATTTTTTTAAAAACCTTAGATAAATATCTGTATTCAAAACAGCTTATAAAAGTACAGAGGGAGGAACTGACTTGTTAAGGCAATCCCTTGCCAGACATTCATTGTTTCTTTTTATTCTGTATGCTTATTATCAAAACTACTAGACATCCTACATTTATGAAATTATTCAGCTTTCAAAGGAAGATAAATTATTGTAAATCCAATAGAGTAACAGAATGAATTAAACTGTTTCTTGATGAAATAAAATAATTTGCTTATTTTTCAGTGTTTATTCTTTGTAAGAGTGGTTTATTCTCTTGTGGATTCAAAACCTGAAAGACTGAACAATGCTCAGTCGTTCTGAAAGATCTTTCCTAAAAAAAACCCCTAGCAATAATCTCCTTCAGAGGTAACTTCAGATTACTGTCATGCAAAACTCTATCTTTGTATCACTATTTTCTCCAAATAGAAAAGTTATTAGTTTTTCCTGTGACTTTGAAACTTGATATTAACCATTTTGCAAATAATGAGGAAGAAAATGCAAATTACATTTTCAGCAATTTCTTGAGTTCAATATGTCATTCTTGTCTCTTCTCTGAACTAAGGAGAACACCTACATCAGTCACTTAAACAACGAGATGGAATGCAGCAGTAGCAATTTTGTTGGTAGTACTAAATCAAGACGAGATGATAGTACATCAAGGGGCAAGGATGTCATCCAGAGAGACCTCAGCAAACTGTAAGAAAAGGGCAAAAGATAATCTCATTAAGTTCATCAGCAAAAAAAGAGAAGGCATGTCTGAGTCAAAACAACCTCATGTTTCAATATAGGCTCAGAATTAGTTGTCTAGAAAGTTCTTTTTTTTTTATGGAAAAAGGCTGGAGAGTCCTCATGTGCAATAAGGTGAACAGAAATCAACATCATATCCCAGCAGCAGGAAGGCTAACTGGGTTGCCTTAGCAAAAGCACAGCCAGCAGGTCAAAGAAACTATTATTCTGCTCCATTTGACACTTGTGAGAATGCCTCTTGAATACTTTGTCCAGTTTTGGATTCCCCAGTACAAGGAAGATAGCAGTGAATGGGAGAGAGTCCAGCTGAGGTACACTAAGGTGATCGGGGTCTGAAACATAAGATGTTTGAAGGGACTAAAAGAGTTGGACCTACCCAATCTGAAGAAGAGAAGACTGGGGCAAGGAGTTCACATTATGCTACAACAGCTTGAGAGGGTGTTGTAGACCTGATGAAGTCATACATTTACCATACATTCTTGGCACAGAGACAAGAGGCAAAAAACCGAGGTTGCGAGAAAGGAAATTCCTACAGAATACAGACATTTTTTTCACAGTGAGAGGTTAAGAACTGGAACAGCTTACTTCAGGAGCTTACAGAATTTCTGCCTTTGAAAAGTCACCTAGATAAGGCCACGAACCACATGAATTAATATTGAAGTTGCTCCTGCTTTGAACAAGAGGTGTGACTAGGTGACCTTCAGAGATTTCTTTCAAACTCCTTTTTCTATTATTCTTTTCATTTCCAGTCTACTTCACCACGTTTTTCCTTAAAAATAACCATTTTGAGACTCTTAATTGCAGACTTGTGTACTTATGTGTGTGTAGCTATAATTATATATATATGCATATATGTTATTTTATATACATATATGTACATTGTATACATATATATATACTTCATCATGGATAATATCTTAGTTTGATTTACTGCCAACTGGCATAAATCTCATTAAGCTTTTTTTCTTCAAATTAATTTGTAATGACTGAATCCTATATAAAATGAGCAGCATAAATTACACAGAAATATGGATTATTCATGATTAATTTTCCTAAATTTTGTTCTTAAATTGTTATTTACAGGGAGATTGTTATATACAGAGAAGGTATAGAGTACTTATTTTATCTTTCCTGTGAGTGTAGGAAGATACAAACCCTTTACTGGCACATGTAAACTAAATAATAGAAGTGACTTCCATCATTTACTAAGGCCAGGACAAGGGCTGTTTTCCTCAAGACATAATAATATAGTGTAGACTTCTAAGGGACTTTTAGATAGCTTTTTTTAACTTTAGACATATAAATTCAGTTAGATGAACTTCATTCTGAAAGTGTGTATTTTATTCCAAGGCTTAAAAGGCTTTAGCTATCTTAGGTCAGCTGCAAGCATCTAATAACTATCACACGTCTAGTACAGAGTGACATTCATCTTACAGTGTGTAGTGTTTTATAAGTTATAAAAAGGGGAGTAAGTTTGTACTAAAATAAAATCAAATCTATAATTTAACCATTTCACTGGATTAAAAAATAAAAAAAAAAAAAAAGTGTCTTATACACAGAGATGTAATGAGCAATTCACTAATTTTCCAGAAGGTAAATCCTGTGAAGGTAAGAACAAGATATGTATAAACTCCAATGTTGTTTTCATCAGAGCAGCCGTTTAAACTTTTAGGCACTTTCCTCAGATATTTAGCTATAAATTAGATATTTAACATTTAAAGCTATCACATGGTTTATAAGAATTTGAAAAGCAGCAAAGAAAAGGATAGTCAATTTAAGATACTGCACTTCGCTCTAAGACGTTTAAATGGTTCTTTGGGAGCCAGGTCTGATTTCACTACCATGTGAAAGCAGAGCTCTAAGGTCAAGAAAATAATAAAGAGAGTGTGAGAATCTGCTGCTCCTTGAAACGAAGATAGATGTTATTATGACTTTATAACTTTCTATCTGATCATTATTTGGCTTTCTTTTCATACTAGTCTGCACTGTTGTTTTCTCCAAAATATTGCATATATAAAACTGGATGCTGAGAAAGCAGATCTGTTTCTCCCTGAGTAACCAGAGGTCTTTGAGAAAATGAGTGAAGATCGTTATGAAAACAATTTCAAACAGCATTTGGGAAAACAGTGGAATTCAATTTATTTAAAAGAAGTCATTTACCTTGAGGAATACATCTATGTAAATTCACAATATCAGTTTAGAATCATAGAATGATTTGGGTCGGGAGGGACACTTAAAGGTCATCTACTCCATAGACCCTACAATAAGCAGAGACATCTTCAATTGGATCGGGTTGCTCAGTGCCCTGTCCAACCTGACCTTAAATGTTTCCAGGTATAAGCCATCTTCAACCACTTTGAGCAACATGCACCAGTGAGTCACCACCCTCATCATAAAAAAATTCTTCATTATATCCAGTCTGAAACTACTTTCTTTTAGTTTAAAATCATTAGTGTTTGTCCTATCACTACAGACCCCATCAAAAACTTGGTTCCCATCTTTCTCATATGCCTCCTTGAAGTATTGCAGGCCTACTATAAGGTCTACCCGAGCCTTCTCTTCTCCAGGTGAAACACTCTCAGCCATTTTTGTTGCCCTTCTTGGGATTTGGTCTAACAGTTCTACATCTTCCTGCGATGAGAACTCCAGAGCTGGGCACAACGGTCCAGATGAGGTCTCACCAGAGTAGAATATAAGGCCAGAATCATCTCCCTCAACCTACTGGTCACACTTGCTTTTATGCAGCCCAGGCTGTGGCTGGCTTTCTGGGCCTCAAATGCGCATTGTCAGCTCACGTCTAGCTTTCCATTTGCACACAGTTTAGATACAGTTTGCTTCCATGTAGAATTCGAATGTGAAGTAGTTCAGTTTACACAATCATTTCATAACTTCCTGTATTAAACTGTTACTGAAAACTGCTTCTTTAAGCTTCAAAAGCTCATATGTTTAACTGTTGTGATTCTAAGTTACCCTTTTGTAAATATGTATATCTTCTGGACCTGTTTGAATATCTTCACCCATTTCTTGATTGTCTTGTTTGTCATAACTATTAAAATATACTTAGTTTTGTTTAATGCAAAAAGAAATCAAAAGCATATGGATGTTTATGGAATGAGATAACTTTTTAGAGACAGTTAAAATTCTTGTCCATCCACAAAATCAACACAGTTGAATGTATATATCAATTACAAGTGCTTCTGAGTATCATGATGGGTGGACAACTTCAAGAAGTTGCAACCCTCCCATTGCTATCCAACAATGAAAAAGAAAGTCATTTATTTGTTAGTGCTTTTGAAATGTATCAGAAATCATTACTTATTTCTTCATTTTACTGTAGAGCTGAAGAAAAATATCTTACCAGATTTGAACTTTTTCATTTAACAAACATTTAGACTGACAGCTTATGGAAATGATGCAATTTCAAATGGTCAAGTTATTAATAACTCCTGAGAATAGTAGCTGTTGACAGAAATTAAGGGAGCACCTGAGATACAGAGCAGCTGACACCATTCTAAATTAACAGCATATCTAGCTGTAACAGTAATTCAAACTGACCTCAGCTCTTTGTGAGAGAGTTGCTAAGGTGACTTGTTCCTTGCAAAGTCTTCTTTCTGACTTTTTGTGAAAGTATAATTATTCTTTGCTTTAGTGATTCAGCCTTTTATAGGATCAGAAAGGTTATGTCCTTTATATTCTTCTTTAATTTTGTCCAGCTTCCACCCAATCTCTTAGAAAGAGAGAGGCAGAGAGATTTTCAGGTCATAGGCTACAGAACCAGACAATTATTGGGCTTTTTCACCTTAAAAAGAGTAAAATAATATTAAAATTTTCCTTATGCCATAGATAACTAATTATATCTCAGTTTAGGTAGTGTTCTGTTGCTGTTTCAAAAATATACATGTAGAGGAGTATTGAAATACCTCTTTCTTCAAGTCACAGAGACTGTAGTAGAAATGTTAAAAAAAAATTATCAGATTGTTACTTTTAATATATTTATATATGTTATTTACCTTCAGTAAATGTAAAGAAGTGTGTTCCACCTGCAAAACTGTTTTTTAAAAAATGACAGCTTTGCTTTTTTGCCTTTTACAAAAGAAGGTCACCCTAGTATTTACAATGTTTCCCGTAGTCACTTGAAGAGCAAAATGGTATAGTATTTATTTTCTAAAGGAAAAACTGAATTTTGACTTGTAGTAGCATAGATACATTGCTTTTATGTGGGTGAATTTTGCTGTGCTTAAGCTTCTATTTAAATTTTTAAAGTTATGTATAAGCTTTAAAGACAAATTTGGGTGATCAATGTTACCCGGCCATTTGTGCAACCATCACCCAATCATTTGTGCTTACGAAGTGAATGTATAAATGTATATGCGTAAGTGTAAGCATTTACATTTACTTGATTGATTTTGTTAGGCAAAAATATTGCCAAAATTTTGCCCCATGGCTCGTAATAGTGTTCCTGAACACAAGCATGTGAGCAAACATAGAATAAGAAACAGATATTAATCTGTGTGAATGAAAGCACAGAGTTCCAGTACATACACTTGGATATACATTACTGGAGACAGTAAAACAGCATTCTCAACTCTGATTTTGCATTTCAAGAATAAGAATATACACAGGGTCATAGATCCTAAACTAATATAAATTACTGTAAATCTACTCATTTCAACATTAGTTTCCAAAATAATTGTTAGAAAACTCTTTTCACATCTGCATAGGCAAAACAGATCATCGCCTAAGGCAGTGGACTGATGAAAGCAGTGGAAGCACTATGCAGCTGTTGACATCTTTCCCTATCCCAGTGCCCTGGAAGCCCTGCCAAACCACTGCCTCTCCTTTTAGGTAAAGGAATAAGATCTGTGGCTTTTATTAAAGACAATTATTCCTGTCTTTTCCTTCTTTATTGTCATAATGATCCATCCTAGTTCATCCTTTTCTGAACAGCAGTACCCTAGCTCCAGCTTCTGATTCTTGGGACTGCAAAATTTAGTTCGGTCTGCATCTCCAGGAAACTATTAGTGCTCTGAATCACCTGTTTAGCTTCTGAGTGCTGTGTTTCTTTTCTGTAATGCCGAAGCTGCTCTAAACCCCTCTTTTCGTATCACATATTTTCTACATTTTTGCAAGAAAAGCCAGGGAATGTTACTTATTTTTCTATTTACAGGATTTTCTCAAGAGAGTTAATGTCCCAAAAGATTAATTAATTAATTCCACTATATCTTAGCAATTAGTACTTTGTTGCTAATTATTAGAATGTCATCAATACGTTACCACAACATTTATTCCAATTTTCAAATATATTTCGAATTTTATAGCATCCTTCTTCTGTTATTTCTTAGGATTGAACTTTCTCTATTTCATGTTATAGTATTGAGAAACTATTATTTATGCAGGCCTAAATCGAGTATGCATTTAAACACACAATTTTAGGCAGTGGTGTAGTTCTGCATAAACATAAGAGATTGCTCACAATGTCAGGTCTGTGTTTTCTGTTGCACCTTTAGCCAAGTTGCTGAAAAATATACAGTGCAGAATTAAATCCCTCTGAAGAAATCAGTAAAATACTCAAGTTATTTACTGTCTCGAATTCCGTATCTGTGAAATATTTTGATACAGACTGCATGCCCTGGAGGCTGATGCTCAGTCAGTGTCAGACTTTATTCTGTCGAGGTAATTATCTATGTGCTATACAACACTGCCCAAGTATGATTAAATGAGTAAATACTACTGGAACAAAAATGCCAAGGGCTCTCAAAGAAATAGCATTTAGGGCAATGTGGGCAGAAAAAAAAAAGCTTTTTTTTTTTTGCCATCTTTCTAAGACAACATTCTTAGTACTAGCTTACCTTTACATTCAAAGGACAGTGGCTCTGCTTTCATTCAGTTTCCAAAGGATTTCACAATGCTTTTAGATACATGCTGTACTCATGTTATCTGGTTACATTAAAAATGTCAGAAGTTAATCAAGCCCGTGTAATTTCATATGCAGAAGGTTAATAAATCTCAGCCCACAATCAAATAGAGTCAAAAGAGCTAAACCTAAAAGGGTTTGTGAAAAGATGTAAAGCAAATAAAAGAAAATCTTAATTGTTACAAAGTGAAAGGCACAGAAGCAGATGTTGGACATCAATACTGATCACAACTGACAAACAGCAAATAAAACAAGCAGGAAAAACTACCTCTGCTCCTCTAAAAGTTCATGAGTTACTCATGCTGTAGGGACCATATAATTTCAGAAGATTTTATACCCATGATGTTTAAGAATAAAAGCAAAAATAGAGCACATGACTTGGCCCAGTCAGCCTCATTAAATGGGTTAACACATGCACTATGATTCCCTCATCCAGTGCAGCTATTTTGCTTCCGATTTGCCATCATTCCAGATTCAATGGGAGCCACACAAGAAGAAGGAAAGAAGCTGGAGACCTTCACAGGGTATGCAATATTTGTGCAGGCTTGGTCATGGATACAGCCCACAAGGGAGAATCTCCTCACCTTCAATATGTGCAGCCATCTGCAGTGTTCTGCAACAAGCCAAATCAAACAGCAAAGTAACTAACTGAACCGATTCAAATACGGTTACTTAAATGATAGTTTTCTAAGCCCGAATTTGGAAATGCAATAGTGTATGCACTTTGCTGCGAACAGCAAAGTGAAGTAGATTTCAAGATGAGAGACAGAAAAAACTATTGCATAATTTAGTAAAATGGAATCTACCATTAATTCCACCAAAGAGAAACTGACTTCAATAGCTGAAGAAACTGAAGCCATAGAAAATAACCTTTTGTGGGACAGATTGCTGTAAAAATCCACAGCGCAGAACAAAATACTGTTTTACTTAGTATGCTGCTACCAGCATTTGAGATATACAGTCTGTCAGAAGAACCTTGTTTAGTACCGGATGCTAGTCTTGTTTGGCACCGAATTCTAGCCTAGGTGGGCATGGCTAAATTGTCAGACTCCAATGTTAATGAAGGGAAAAATACGTTTCTTGCACTTAGGGCACAACAGCCCTATGCAGCGCTACAGACTGGGGGAAGAATGGCTGGAGAGCTGCACAGAAGAGAAGGACCTGGGGGTGCTGGTTGACAGCTGACTGAACATGAGCCAGCAGTGTGCCCAGGTGGCCAAGAAGGCCAACATCATCTTGGCTTGTATCAGAAATGGGGTCACCAGCAGGTCCAGGGAGGTTATTCTCCCTCTGTACTCGGCACTGGTGAGACCGCACCTTGAGTACTGTGTTCAGTTCTGGACCCCTCACCACAAGAAGGATGTTGAGGCTCTGGAGCGTGTCCAGAGAAGAGCAACAAAGCTGGTGAGGGGGCTGGAGAACAAGTCTTATGAGGAGCGGCTGAGGGAGATGGGGTTGTTTAGCCTGGAGAAGAGGAGGCTGAGGGGAGACCTTATTACTCTCTACAACTACCTGAAAGGAGGTTGTGGAGAGAAGGGAGCTGGCCTCTTCTCCCAAGTGACAGACGACATGACAAGAGGGACTGGCCTGAAGCTTGGTCAGGGGAGGTTCAGGTTGGATATCAGAAAAAAAATCTTCACGGAAAGGGTCATTGGGCACTGGAACAGGCTGCCCAGGGAGGTGGTCGAGTCACCTTCCCTGGAGGTGTTTAAGGAACAGGTGGATGAAGTGCTGAGGGACATGGTTTAGGGAGTGTTAGGAATGGTTGGACTCGATGATCCAATGGATCCTTTCCAACCTTGTGATTCTGTGATTCTGTGATTCTTCATTGCTGATGTCAGCATTCTTAAGAGATGAAAATTAATATTTATTAGAGCCATATTTGATACTAATTAATGTCAACATATACACAGAAAGAAGAAACTAAAAGAGCAGATTAGTTTAATGCACAGCTTTACAAGTGCTCTTAGTTGTTATATCTTCTATGCATAAAAAAACACAGAAGACAACCAAGGATCACCAAGTCAAAAATGAAATACTATAATGAATATTGATGCTTCATTGTGGAGTAACCAACCATCTATCTCACAGCCTGACTTTAAAGAATGACTGTGCTTGATAGTTTCATTTTCTGTGTATTGCTTAACTACAGTCCAGGCAAATTTATTACTGTCAGACAGACAATACTACCAAACATTTGGAAAGTCTGGACCCTCTTCATCTCTTTGTCTTTCTCTATCATAAGCAAAGCTACAGGAAAAGTCTAATTAAAAGTCTTTAAATAAAGATATGCTAATTAAAACTTTTTTTTCAGTGAAAAAGAAACAAGAACTATTGCTAAGAAATACACATCCTAGAACTGTCCACTAATAGGATGAAGTCATGCGTGGATTTGCTCTCATGACTAAGTTCTAAATAAGCCAATCTTTCACATTTCTTGATCAATTATGCTTCTTCCATTAAATGTCCTCAGGGAAGAATGCTTTTATTGTAAAAAAGATATAAACTTGACAAATTTTCCTGAGGGGTTCTCATATGCTAGATTTTACTTCTTGTTACTCCTAATAAACCTGTATTTATTCTCAAGGCAAGACAAAGCACCTCCTAAGAAAAGAAGTTCTTTTACCATTAGATCTATATATAACCAACTAATTGAAGTTTACTTGTTAAGGCGTTTTATCTGCTGCTTTCTGAAATTTCACCTGGACCGATCAAAAGAACATGCGAAGAATCTACCCTCCTGTCTGGAATCAACAGATTATCTATCTCACCAGTAACAAAAATAAATCAGCTATTTAAGTCATAGCACCACAAACATGGAGTAGCGACAGGCATTCTGGTAATCATAGCACTCCAGAATCAGTGGTGCTTAATGCAAGGTGATATAGTTACACATAAAAGTGAAAAAGCAAAACCTGATATAATGAAGCCTATGACTCCAAGAACAAAATTCAACAATGGAGATTTTGTGGTTCACTATGTGGTGCTGGACAAGATTGGCCAAATGTTTATGATGAAGTTGACTATTTGTGTGAATTTATGCCAGTCTAGACAAATAAAAATAGTTTTTAGATGAAAACTGAGTCTTAGGAAGCTCATAATCAGGCCCATGTGTTTTTTAAATCTTGCACATAAAGCCAAGACAAATTTAAGTATTTCAGCAAAGTTTCGACTGCGTTTTTTATTGCTGTCTTGTAAATCCAATGCAAATTCAATGAAAAAAATAATTATGCCAGTCAAAAAAGCTGAAAAGAAAGTGTTGTATCAATGTCTTTGAACTGAACCCACCATTTTTCTAAAGCTGTACTTTCTGATAAAGATTAGTCTGCAGATGAAGTCGTGAATTCTGCTGTTCCTATTAAAGTGGGGTAATTTAATTTTAATATTATTCTGAAAAGTGAGGAAAATCACATAAAAATATTACCTAGCAATCTGTATTCAGTAAATGTATAATTAGAATATATACTGCAAGGTCAGCCTAGCTTTAGATGAAATAATTTGCTACTGAAAATGGTACAAATATTGAAGGTTATGTGTACTGGAGGGATCAACATTCAGAATCATTCTCGTTTGAAATATCGCAGTAGGTATAACAAATCATAAACCATGTATATGCAACATTTATTTTTCTACTTTCTTTTCCACTGTTCCTGAAACCTATCATGAGAGCTGTATTCATTAGCTATATGCTTGTTCATTAGACTATGTGTTTGTTCAGTTTTATGGCATTCACTACACAAGAAAAATCTCCTGCTTCACTTACTGTTTGCAAAATTATTGCTACCAAATTGGAGAGAGATGAGTTTAATGGGTGGACTGTTACATGGATGAAGAATTGGCTGCATAGTTGCATTCAAATATTTACAGTCAATAGCTCTGTGTCCGAGTTGAAAGTAGTAATGAGTGGTGTCCCTCAAGGCTCTGCGTTGGGACAAATACTATTTAATATCTTAATCAGTGAAGCAGAGAGTGGGATTGAGTGCACTCTCAGCACATGACTCTAAGCTGAGTGGTGCAGTGGATCACTAGAGGACAAGGATGTCATCTAGAGGGATCTTGACAGGCTTGAATAGTAGGCCCATGGGGATCTCATGGAGCTGTAGATTCTGTACCTGGGCTGAGACACTCCCCGATATCAGTACAGACTAGGGGATAATTGAACTGAGAGTAGTCCTGCAGAGAAAATCTTGGTGATACCGTTGGGTGAAAAATCAGACATGAGCCATCAATGTGTGCTTGCAGCCCAGAACTCCAATCGTATCCTCAGCTGCATGAAAAGAAAAAATGATCAGAGGGATGGAACACCTTTCCTATGAAGAAAGGCTACAAGGCCAGGGTTTGTTAAGCCTGGAGAAGAGGAGGCTCTGGGGACACTTTGTTATGGACTTTCAATGCATAAATTTTTGTTAAGCCTGGAGAAGAGGGGGCTCTGGGAGACTTTATTATGGCCTTTAAATATTTAAAGGGGACTTAGAGGAAAGATGGAGAAAGATTTTTTACTAAGACCTGTTGGAAAAGGACAGGGCTCATAGCTTTAGAATTAAAGAGAATAGGTTCAGATTGAGTATAAGGAAGACATTTTTGTGACGAGAGTGGTGAAACACTGAAACAGATTGTCCAGAGAAGTTGTGGATGCCCCACCGTTGGAAGTAGTCAGCATTCTTAGACATAAGAACCTTACTTTATATTATCATATCATAACTGAAAATAAATACATTTTTGTTATTAAGTTCAGTCTAGGATTAAATAGCATCCTGGAACAGTTTCCGATATGCTCATAGACACCACTGAGGTCAGGATGCCTGTAAGGACAGGGAGCCTGGAATTAAGGGCAAGGGAGGATGGCAGGGTGGCATCTCACTGACAAGTGCAGTCCCGTAGTATCCAGCAAGGAGAGCAAGTCTGTGATGGGGAAGACAGCTGATGTTCCACACAGCTCCATGATCACTGCATTGGCCCATAGTGATGACACAGGTCTGTACTGAAGTCAGTTGGTCAGTTGGTTAAGGATCAGCATGGCAGGCAACCAGGCAAAGGTACAGCTGCAAGACAGCAGAGGCTAGAACAAGGGGTGAGGCCTTGAACTTAGTTACAGCTTTGAAGCAGAGCAGTCAAGACTCTGATGGGTTTCCTCACATCTCTTTCCCAAAGCCTTGACATAAAGTTATATAGCTGCAACATATCAAGATGTGTTTTGAGCTTGGGCAGCCCTCCGAGAAGAAGGAAAGAATTTGCAAAGCTTAGTGATGTGCTCAGGGCCCTGATGTGTCTGTTCATTCACTAATGCTTCTTTCTACAATGATACCAGCCTTCCACATTCTATTAATGCATTTTCAAACTATCTCAGGCTTTTACAAAACCTGTTAGTGAAAGCACACCACAACTATTTAAAAGACTAATTTGTTGAAATCTCTAAGAAATTCACTTCTACAGAAGTTCCTACAAATACCACATGACTGCTCCGCACCAGTGTGCTCAGCTCACAGTCCAATGGCTCAGCTGATGGTGTCTTACTATCTTTACCTCTTGATTTACATGGATCTTGAATGATATACCTCATTTTAATATCGCAATCTTCTTGATCACGAGCAATCCTTTAGATTTATTATGCCTTACCAAAAAGAACTATTTTTCTATGACAATGAATTTTTGAAAGAACAGGAAGTAGCACTACTTAGCAATCTGAGAGTGGAAAAATGTTTCAGAGCAGTGTTTGCTATCATGACATCAGAAAAAGAAACAAATAGGGGTGCAGAAGCCAGGATTCTGACAGATACGTGTGGAAATCTCTGGGGTCTACTTTAGATCTTATGTACACAGTTCTGGTCATGTTGAGTGTCTGTTGGAATTTTTTGGGGAAAAAAAAGAAAAAGCACTTAAAGTTCAAAATTTTCAACTTTAAAAAAATCTCCCAAATGGAATGTTTTTTGATCTGCTTAATTAGCTAAATCTTTTGGGGAGGCAGATCTGATACAGATTGCTGCTTTGGGGATATATAGTCTGACAATAAGAAAATTACTGGATTTTCCCAAGAGACATTTTATCCAAGAGATTTTTCCTACAGATATTATAATTATGTCTTTGCACTGAGTCTTTATTATCACAGAGTCAAGGAATGGTTGAGGTTGGAAGGGACCTCTGGAGGTTACCTGGTCCAACCCTCCTGCTTAAAAATATGCCACCTAGAGGCAATTGCCCAGGAACATGTCCAGGTGGAATTTTAATATTTCCAATGGTGGTGGCTCCACAG
Organism: Cuculus canorus; assembly: GCF_017976375.1. Lineage (NCBI taxonomy): Eukaryota > Metazoa > Chordata > Aves > Cuculiformes > Cuculidae > Cuculus > Cuculus canorus. The sequence continues at coordinate 58,591,272 of NC_071401.1, forward strand.
CCTCTCTGAGCAACCTGTGTGAATGCTCAGTCATCTTCATAGTTGAAAAGGGCTTCCTGATGTTCAGATGGATCACCTTGTGTTTCATTTTGTACTCATTGCCTCTTGTCATTACTGAAAAGAGCCTGGTTCTATCCTCTTGGCACCCTATCTTCAGTTATTAACATAAATTGATAAAATCTCTCCTGGGGGTTCCCTTCTCTGGGCTAAACAGTCCCAGCTCTCTCAGCCTTTCCAGAAAGGAGAGATGCGTCAGTCCCTTCAACATACTAGTGGCCCTGTCTTAAGATATCTACAGTGTGTCTCACTTGCCCAGAACTGGATATCAAACTCCAAGTGTGACCTTACCAGTGTTGTGTAGAGGGGAAGGATCACCTCTGTTGAGCTACTGACCTCTTCTAATTATAAAATTCTACTAGTGCCTTAAGAAAATAGCAATAAAATGGACAATCATAACAATTTATGGATGGCACGGTACAAATGAAAATGCATATATTAATGCATATTTAGAGAGTGTAATAAAAGTTAGCGTGCGGTATTTTGTTTGCTTTGCTGTTGGGTTTAGGGGGTTTTTCCCCACTAGAATATTGGGGATAATGTGTGGTTCTTCTGATACCAAAGACACTGGGTTTACCCTTTTTTTTTTGTAGCGTATACGTTCACATATATTAGAGTTATTAGAAAGGAAAAAAGTTCATACAAACTATCTTGTACAATCTGGAAGAGTTAAGGTTTATCTAATAGCAGAATAGAATAGACTTATGATGAGTAAAAATCTTGATTTAGTTAAAGTGATACATATTCAGAACATGTAAACTGAAAGCAATTTTCTAACAATCTCTCTCTATATAGTTCCAAACTGATTGTTATTAACAGTATGCAGACTATCATAAAAGTAAAATGTCATCAGTCAGACGACTGCTTGATTATCTTCTAGACTTAAAATGTTTCCTCTTCTTTCAGATAATCACTTGTGATTAGCAAGCATTTTCTAAAAGATATTGCTTTTAACAGTAATAGTCACATCTAGATTAAAGATGAAGAATGTCCTGCATAACTGTATAGTCAATACTTTGTATTCTGTTCTCTATCCAATTAAATAGAAGAAAGGCAAGAGGAAGAAGAAAACTTGAAACATTAAAAGATAAAGTTTATTGTAAAACAGAACGTGTTCCTAAATTCTCATAGTGTTGTGTTTCATAGGATTTCCAATTATTTCTTAACCAAGAAGTAAATCTTTTGAGATTCAGAATAATATTTTAAATACTAATTAGAATTAATTTCCTTATACAAAAACAAAGTTCTAAAAGAATTTAATCTCTCCTTACAAGTCCACAGTCCTGAGAATATCACTGTCACTGTTCTGTATTGTAATGAGAAAAATGCAAGGGAATCCAGAGAATCTGAATTGTGGGGTACACATTTTGCTCTAATAAAAATTGTGAATCACAATTAAAATTGCCATAATTCAGACTGTACAATTACAGAACATCTCAAAGACACTGAGCATTCATCTTCAAAGTACATGAATGTTTAAAATACTTAGCCAAAGCTGGGAAAAAAGGGAAATATATAAAAATTTACGAAATATGGCATTTCCAAATTTGATCCCCTTTGAAGGAAAAAAAGTAAATGTTTGTTGAAGCTAAAAAAATATCCATGTAATGAACACTTAAAATCTTACTCTGATGTATTCATATTCATTTTCATTCATTAGTCAAAAAACATTAGTTGAAGTACATGTTCTAAATGTGGGTGATTTAACCCAGTCATCATTGCACATAGTATATCTGCATAATTATTGTCTTCAATCTCTGGTGGCTGCTGAACCTATGGAATATGAATAGAACATGTGTAAAACCACCAGGATCATAGATTTCTGAAGGAAGAAGCAAGGTGTCATCCAAAGTTGATGGATTATTTTGTTAACTCTGTGTTCTAAGAATCAACTTGTCCAAATTCTTTTTCAGAAATGCAGAACTATGAAGAACAACAATCCTTTATCTAGAAAGGGCACAAGGATACAAACCAAAATATAAATACACCCACATACATAAAATATATCTGTAAACATACAAGTACTTATTATAGTGATTTAATGCTTTACTATCTGGGGTAAAAGCTTTATTACATCCCTGTCAAGAACAATGAATGCTGGCATCATTTCAAGAGTCAGAAACGGTTAACTGTCAACTATCAGTGAGAATTTTCCCTACGGATTAATTATGTGTTAAATCATTGCCAGGATGAAGCACAACAAAGTGTCTGATCTACTGCAACCCATGCACTATTGTAAGTGCACTAAATTTGCCAAGCCACATTCTCATTGCTTCTGCTTATATAGACATAACCCTTTAAGAGCCTATTCATAACCATATTAAAAATAAATGAAGCAATTTTATTACAATAAAACTGACAAATATTTTGTATTATTATGATTTTCCACTGTACAAAACTTTATATACATGTCACTACTCTAGATAACTGCTAATGAAGAATTTTTATATGTAGCAGCAATGTCAAGAAACCACAAATAATCTTATTTTTAGTGAAAAATGTTTCAGAACATGAATTCCTCATTTATTTTTTTTTTTTTGCCAAGTAGAGGAATTTAATTCACTTAAAGTAAATTAATTTTAAAATTATATGTAAATAAATTATATTATAATTTTCATTTTGTTTTGCTTTGTTTTACATTTCATGTCATATTTACGTATTCTGAGTGTTAAAAAGGAAGCAAAAGAAAATTTGTCTTATATTATGCAATTCCAAACTTCCAGAATCACTTCTGGTAAAAAATGCAAAGTTTTAAATAAGTCTCAGAAAATCTACAGTAAAAAATATAGGAAAACATCTTTTTTTTTCATGTTTAATTGTGTTCTATTTTATTTCTAAGTATGATTTGGAAACCATAGATATGGTTACTATTTTGGGGGTAATAATGGAAGAGATTACAAACTTTTTTCTTCTTGTGGATCTGCAAGACAAGATCATAGTAAAAATTCAGAAAAGAAGGCTTATTTATAATTCAGATTTAAGGAATTCACAAGGAAATCAACTCAACATTGATTTTAGCTGATTATTCCCTACTTATATTGATTTCATTCTGTGTTCATACAGTTTACTAAAGGATTACAATATGTTGTGCTTAAAATGACTAGCTTTGAGCCCTTGTCTGTCAGTAAGTAGTCTAATATTAAAGAGTCTGGTAGTTAATGTAACGTTGCCTAAATTATTTTCTGCCGATAATATTCTGCAGCATTAGCAATTTTTAATTAATATAATTTATACAGGAATGTTATTTTCATTTTCTGAAATTCTGTTTAATCTTCACATTTTTCTTATATTTGTATTAACTCTATTTTTGAGCATAGCCATCTCATTTTGCTCTGGTGGTCAACAATTTGATTCTTCTGTTTTTCTTTACTTCAATTTTTTTCCTACTTGATTCCATTTTGAAACTATAAATACTTTATTGTGGAATTCATCTCATCTTTTTTTTTTGTGCTGCGTAAGAGATAGTCATCTAAGTTAAAGGTAGTCATAGGGATTTAATTTACAGTTATTCAGGGAAATCCATAATTCTATGTGCAGTTGTAAGATAGATATCTAACATAACTACAAGGAATCTTTCTTTAAGTGCTTTCTAGTCGGTTTTGGTTTTTTTTTTCTGTTGATAAATATGTCAACTTATCCATGTTTTCCGTTGCGTGTGTTGTGGTTTAGCTCAAGTAGGCACCTAAGCCCCACAGAGCTGCTTGCTTACTCCTCTTCAGTGGGATAGAAAACTCATCAGCAGAGGCAAAGACAGTTTAATAGGTACTCCTAATAATCCTGGTGTTCACACTGGGTGGCCATCTTCATTTACACATCATACATTTAGATACCTACATGTCTCTACAACTCTCAAGTATGTAGCTCTCACTTGCTGGACAAATGGGATGTGTAATTTGTCCAGATTCTTCTATAAATGAGGTGCTGCTAGCCTAATTCCAAATCCTGCCTTCATTATATATCAAGTCCTTCCTTTAAATCAGGTCTTGAATTTAACTCAGTCCTAGTCCAGATCTTTTGACACTGATGGGTTGGGGCTGAATTGGACCTTCTAGCAAGCTTCTGCTGCCATTATAAAAGTATGTTTCATATAGGCTTATCCCAAAACTTCAGCTAGCAAATTGCTTCAATGAAGAGGCAGGAGGCAGTGACAATATTGGGATTTTTTATCAAAGTGGATAGATTGAACAGGGACTGGTTTAAATCATGAAAATACGTTAGCAATAGAACAGAGATCTCTTCAGAAACCATTGGATAGCGAGACAAGACGAGAACAGGTATCAAAGATCATTTCATGAAAGATCTGTGTTATAGAGAGGGATAGGCATCACAGGGAGAAGTCATAGGAAAAACTGCTATTGATTTTCATCTATGACCTCATTAGATGGCTGGAAGAATTATGGACATGGCCTAGGAAGAAGATTGCCCGGACCTCTAATCTATCCATTCATACTCTATGTTTATCGTAAATGAGGCTGTGGTAGAAAAGTTTTCTTTCAGTATAGGTACAAAGCAGTTTTCTACTATCTTTGACACAGGAATGGTGTTGAAACTTTAACAAATACCTTTGTTTTTCAAATTGACGTCAAACAAAGCTCTGCTCACTATTTCCTACTATCTCCTACTCCTTCATGAGTGTTCTCAAGTACTCGATGATGTACAGGGTCTCGTGGAAGTTCAAGATATCCCAGGAGTTCTTACTCAGCTTCGCCACAGGTAGAATACTTGGGATGAGGCTGTGTAAATAATCTTTCCTCAAGCAGCTTTCCTGGGGCAGTACGCTATGTATTTCAGCATCAGAAATACCCTTGCTGATGATATACCGTACAAAAGTAGCCTTTTCTATTTAATCCAACTACAATCAGATTTTCCAATAAATTAAAAATATTCTTGCTGGGCTAAGTGTCTATATACACTTACATGATTAAAGTGAACATGTAAAACAATAACAACAGTTGAACTTGAGAAGCAGTAACTACAGGCAATGCCCCCAACATCCAGGTGCCAGAAGTATATACTACTAACTACAATGCTTGAGGAATAGATAGCGGGTTTCATGGCCAGCAAAATCAAGAGATCTGTGGGAGATGCTCATCAGAATTCAGCAGATACAGTCATCTTAGGTGAATAATACAGCCAACGTATTTTTCTGACAGGGAAGTAACTACTGAACATAGAAAAATAAATTTATGTGTTATTACAAAATAAATATGTGGACTAATAAATACATAGACTAAGACAATATATGTCTCCAGAGATAGAGGTATGATAAAGAGATGTAGAATGGTGTTTTCTTTGCCATATACTTCAGGCTTCTAAATACGATCATCCTTAGAACTTATCAAACCAAAGTACATAAATCCTACTGAATTCAGATTCTTAAATTCAGATATCTGCTGTCTGCCTATCAATCTCACTCTTTAAGAAAAGTGAGTACATGAATATTGAGGTCTTTTCCTTTTAATAAATATTCTATGGGTTACTACAATACAAACAAGAAACAGTATGAAAGTAAAATAAATTAGATTTAACATTAAAAAATACATTAGAAGGAAAGCATTATTGTATTAATAAGTTTCTCATTTAAAGTTTTTAAAGCTAAATTTTCTTATTATTTAGAAATCTGTTTCACACTGAAGTGATGGAAAATCCAGAAAAGGTTCCACTTGAGGGTATTATGTCTGAGTGCTCATGACCTGTGAAATATGTTATTATTATTATTATTATTATTACTATAGAGCAATATCTGAACCAACTTCTCTGTGTAACTCACTGTTGATTTACCAGATATCTTCATTTAACTTCAGCCTGTTCCCATCTGCCAGTGGAATATAATTTCTGATGACTACTACCTCTGTGAACCTTAGTTACTTACGCAACCAATCTGTGTCTGAGATTGTTGTCTGATATGCCAGATAACATTATCTTTCAGTTTAAAAGCAATCACAAAATATTAGCAATTAATCAAATAATTATTTATAATATATTCATAAATTTTAAAATCAGCCTCTCTTAAATTTAGAGAGTAAGTAGAACTATGGCAATTATTTTGAATGCACATGTAAAAAATTCTGTAATATAACAGCTTTTTCATATAAATTCTTCCTGAGAAGTAGGTTGAAGGATGAGAGAAAAGGAAGGTGCGTGTAGGATTGGGTGAAGGAAGGGGTTCAGTTACTATGGCGATAATGAGCACATCCAGGCAAAATGTCATCCAAGGAGGTGGTACCGAATTACTGTGTAAAGTGTAATTCAGCAAAGTATAAATACCATTGCATTCTGAGAAAAACCAACAACAAAGATACATTTTAAAATGTCTAACACACTAGCACACAGCTTGAAAGTACTAAAGGAATTCAGGGATTTTTCTTCTTTCTTTAACATTTAGTTGAGCTCCATCTGAGTCCTTACAGTGTTGAAAGGTCATGACAGCACCAATACATTTTGTCTGACCTCTCTTTCTTTTGCTCCCTCACCTCAGTTCTGTGCATTGTTCTGTTTGAGCACAGCAATAATAAACCTAGAAAAGAGCAAGAGATGTGTATGTCTTCGTACGCAACAGATTGCAATGAGGATCAGAAGACAGGGAAAGAAAACTTGCCATATAAACAAAAACAAACAAAAAAACCCCAAACAAATATCATGCTATAAAAGGGGAAGCAAGAAGAGGGGTAAGTAGTAGAATTATAAAGTAGGTGTGGTAGAGTAAAAAGGAGACAATAATATATACTACCAGGAGCTGATTAGGCAGGAATGAATAAGGAAAATATTAGCGAAAGAATAAACAAAATGTTTAAGTAGCAGAAGCTTGACAAAGAGGATAAAAGATTGGCTTTGGAAGATGGTGAAGAGATGTAGAGGGTTGATTGAAAGGGCAAGGAAATTAGGAGATTGTTAGGTTTCTTACTTATTTCTTGGTAGGGAGAATAAAAATACATTAAGAGGTCAAAGAGGAGTGACATCGCAGTAGACAAAGAGAGAGAACACTGAAGATTGAGTAGAAAAGCTGGGATAGCTTTTAGGTGATATTGTAAAGGGAGGAATGGTAGGATTTTATGAATATTGATGAAGGAAGAGTTGAAAGAAAATTGAAACTGTAAGCTTGGAGAGTCAAACCACAGCTACTGACAGTACAAAGCAGGAAGTGAATCAGAGATTTGAAGCAACAGTAAAAATCCTGGGATTTTTCAGCTTTTCAATGTGCCTATTCCATTTTTGCACTCTAAACACAAACTCCTTATTCTAGGCTGATGTGGAGGTGTTTTTTATCTTGTTTATTTATGTACCTTTATTTTAGGTAACTTACTACTTTACTCATTTTTCATGTTACTGAAGTAGAAGTGTTTTAACTGATACATATAAATAATTAAATTGTTTTAAAAATATAATTACAATCTGTGGAGTAAATAAAGCAATTCCTCCCTCTTAAGTTTAGAAGTTATCCTAATATTTTAATAGAATATTTATGTTTAGTAAGAATTCTTTCCCTTTTGTAGTTGGCTTGTTAAGCACAATTAGTACTGTGCATGCATCCTGTTTTCTAGTCTTTGCCCAGCATATATCATAACAAACAAGAAGACTAAACTCTGTTGTGGAAATGTTTATTAAAACATTCAATATTTCTTCAGTTCCTGCACAGATCTGCTCTTAGAGGCTAGAGATTCCAAACATGATTTTTTTTTTCAGTTAGAATTAAGAAAATAATGAAGTAATAAAACAATGCAAAACTAATCTAAAATAAGGAATAGGAAACATGACAGTAAATTAAAAAAAATATATTCTGGTTGTTATAACTTTTCATCATTGCTGTGGATCCAAGAAGGATTACTTATTTATACCAAAACTGAAATTAAATGAAACAAAATAATTGCTCCACCTGAATATAAAACAAACTACCAGATTGAAGCTGTCGTGTAAGGATGATACACTTAGGGGAATTATAGAATCATTTGGTTTGAAAAGACCTTTAAGATCATCAAGTCCATTTGTACCTGTTTGCTACTAAACGAAATCCCTGGGCACCTCATCCACCCCTCCTTTAAATATCTCCAGGAATGGTGACTGAACCGCATTGCTGGGCAGCCTTTTCCAGTGCTTGATAACCATTTCAGCAAATAATATTTTTTCTAATATCTAATCTGAACATCCCGTGGTGCAACTTGAGGCCATTTCCTCTCATCCTATTGGTTGTCCCTTAGGAGAAGAGACAAACACACACCTCACTACAATCTCCTCTCTGGCAGTTGTAGACAGTGATAAGGTCTCCCCTCAGCCTCCCTTTCCGTAGGTTAAACAACCACAGTTCCCTTAGCTGCCTCTCATAAGAATTGTTCTCCAGCCCCTTCACGAGCTTTATTGTCCATCTCTGGATGTGCTCCAAGACCTCACTGTCCTTCTTGTAGTGAGGGGCCCAAACATGAACACAGTATTCAAGGTGTGATCTCACCAATGCTGAGTGCAGGGGTACAAACACTTCCCTTGTCCTGTTGGCTGTGCTGTTTCTGGTACAGGCCAGATTGCCATTGTCCTTCTTGGGCACCACTGCCGGCTCGTATTCAGCTGAATGAATGCACACACCTCACGAGGGATTGCATATGCTTGAACAGTAACTCAAATTGAATTGATTTACAATAGGGTCAGATTTTTGTTATAAAATTTTAAGAGACCTCATTATACCGCTGTACTTGAAGGCCTCATCCTTAAAACATGGAAAGTGAACATAAATATCACACCATATTAGCAGACAATGTTCTAGTTAAATGCTCATACAGATTTAGTAAAGAAAACAACAATTGACTTTGGCAACTGATTCTTTTAGATTAAAAAAAGACTTGCATTTACAAAAATGAGTCAGTAGGAACATGACAAAAAACAGGTATTGAGGTTTCTAATATTCTAGAAGACCTGTATTTTTAAATAATTCTTTTTTTCTCATCACTTTTTAGTCCATCTTATATCATTGTGACTGGCATTTGGGAGTTAATTCAGTTGCCTACTAAATGACAAAATAGGTAATCACAAATGTCCATAACTGAGGGCAGCTGTGTTTTACCACAAAGGGGGCTTTTAGCAAAAATCATCATAAAAGCCCAAACTCCATGAATCAAGGACATTTTAGAAAATTCATCATAAAAGCCTAAACTCTCAAATACTCTGTGAAATCAAGTTTTACTCAAGTTATTATAGCAAGAAAGAAAACAAATTATTATTAATGATCAACAAGAAGTTAACAGCAACAGTTTGTAAAGGTAATGCATCTAATCATTCCCATAAGAGAATAAGTACAATGATTAAGAAAGATACATCACCAATTGCTTTCTTATCATCATCCAGATCTGCAGTCACCTGGAGATGGGGCGGCTTTCTTTTTTGCAGAGGATTTGGAGAGGCAATTGGAAAGCTCATGCAGTTCATTCACTCATGAATCCTACCATTGCTGTGAGGGGCTTAGCTTTTATACAATTGAACAAATAACTTACATCGCCATGAAAATGCAGAGTCTCTGGCTCCAGCTGCTTACTGCCTCTCTTTCTCATGCTTTCTTGGACCAAGAATAGCACAGCACAATCACACTGATAATAAAACACTTTCTCACACTCATGCATCTAGAATAGCACAGCACGATTCTACTGATAATAGCAATGTAAAAACTTATTGATTGAACAGCACACATGCCAATGCAACACAAACCATCCATGGGCTATCCATATCATTTCAGGCCTGTCAGTCCAACCCTGTGACTTCAAGCTGAATCAAGCCTTCACAACACAATACTTCTAATATAGCATTAGAAATTAACAAGACAACGAGAAATTAGTAAGTTTTACACTAGACATAATTTTTATGACCTTACTATACAGTCAGTGTACACAAGTAGCCATACTTAGAACATCACTGAGGCTATGGTAGATGTCCTAAGTGCTGAATGATATTCAAAATTTACCCGTTTTCTTCTGCATATTCTCCCACAAAGGCTTGCTGGTTATGGAGGTGCACAGGTATTTTTTGCTGTTAAAACCAAATTAACAATACAGAGACTAGATAGTCTCAGAAACCAAAACACTTCAATAACATGAATATATGAAAATATATGAATTACATGAATTTTCTGTTCTTTAGGAGACATGGTGGAGTCCAGGAAAGAGGCTGTGTTTTTGCTGCTGATGTACTGAATACAACCAAGCCCACTTGGAGATGGATCTGGCAAGGGACATGAAAGCCAAAAAAAGACTTCTACAGGTATGTCAGCGGCAAAGGGGAGATCAAGAAAAAGTGAGCCTGCTGCTCCGTGGTGCAGATGGTATAGTAAGAAAGTATAGAAAAGGCTGAGGTATTCAACATCATCTTTACCACGGTCTTTACTGTTGGGATTGGCCTTAAGCAATCCCTGGTTCCTGATGTTTGTGAGAAAGTCTGGAGCAGGAAAGATTTCCCATTTCAACAAACTGGACATACACACATCCATGGGATTTAGTAGGATGTACCCACAAGCGCTGCAATAGCTGACATCAATCAGCTGATATAATTCTAACACCACTTGCGAGTTTTCATGAAAAGTGATGGTGACCAGGTGGCTTGATGAGCTGGATCTAGATGAATCGATGAAAGCAAATGTCCCTCCTGTCTTCTTGCAAGTAGGTACAAGTCCATGGGACCTGGTGAGGTGCATCCACAAGTCCTGAGGGAACTGGCAGATTAATTTACTAAGCCACTATCCATAGCATTTAAGAAGTCATGGCAATCTGGTGGAGTTCCCACTGACTGGAAAAGGCAAAACATGATTAGTTAATAATAATTATTATTTTAATAATTAGATATTTGTTTTTGTTGAGTAACCATTATTTTCTATCTCTAAAATCAATGAAAAAATAACATTAATACACTTCTATCAAAACTGAAAGCTCTGTAGTAAATGTGTCAACCATTAAAAATGGTTGGGTTTTTTTTGCATTACATTTTCTCTTATCTTTCCCTCCTCGTATATAAAATGTAAGTATACTGGTAACTCTGGTTATCAATATGCATGTTGTCTGCCAAACAAGCATATTCAAACAATTACCAGTTCCACATCTTTCTTCAGAAATTTGACTAAACACTAATTGCTCAGAATGAATATGCATGTGGAAAAACAAATACTAAAACAAGAAAATACGTTCAAATTAAAACTGGCTTTTTCATTTCCATAAAATTTCAGCGAGAAAGTTATGTGCATTTAAAGTTTTTGAATGTTGCAATCAGCTATTTTTTATAAAGCCTCTCTTTTATTTTAAATAATACTTAAAGTAATTAGAAACTCAATGATTAGCTTTTCTCTGTCACCAGTAGCTAGAGCTCTTGTGTCATTTCTAATGCAGTTCCTACAGTGCATGGACAGAGCACAAAAAGTTTACTAAGATTATCATGACCATCTACTATTCAGAAGATTAATTTACAAAATATCAATGATCATTTAGCTGTTATTTTGGATTTCATTACAGATCTCTATCATAAAACTTGAAATTTGCTTACCAGTGTAAAAGCTACAATGCAATACCTAAAGGAATAAGGGATTGGTTTCTGAATACTAGAATAGGTCAAGTAATGAATCACTCACAAGTAAATAGTAAAAGATGATTAGAAAAAAGGAAAAGGAAGTTCAAATGTCCACAAAGGGCAAAATGCATTATTTTCCTATTTCTCCATTATAAATTAAGTGATCTGAAGATATATCAATAAAACAAAATAAATAAATGCAATCAAAAAAATCTTCATATTGAGATAATCTCTTCTGCGGGGAAAAGAAGATAAAAATGGAGAATTTTTATCCTCTCAAATCTTATGATAGTTGAATTAATTTTTTTCAGAAGAAGGGAAAGTAAACTTTTTTAAAAATCAAGTTACAATAAAATGATAATACTAAATGATCATTTTTTTATTTTTAAATCTCTAGCTTGAAACATTCAAAGTAATTTATAAATTTAAGTTGAATCTCTCAAATTAATTCAGACAAAATCAAAATAATTAAAATTATTAAAAATTATTAAGATATACTTCATGTTGCTGTATACTATTTTACCTTTATTAAGATGATTTCAAAACATTTTGTTCACATTGTTCATAATAAGAGCAAATGTGATATGCTCAAGGAATAAAAGGGCTACGGAAGTGTGTTGAAGAGTTTAATGTCACTTTCTTTTAGTTCAAAACCTCATGATCGGAGTCAGCCTCTGGGATCTAGGAAACTACTGAGTTTCAGATTCATTTTCCATTCCAGCTAACTGAAAGCATTGCTTTTACTCTCTTAGCAGTGCATATGGCACCAGTTGGCAGAATATTCTAAAATGTATGGCTTTCAATTGTATTTCCAAATTTCTTTGCTTTTTTCAACTAATAATTTACTATTTCAAGTAAGGACCAGGATCAAACAATAGTGCTCTGCTCACTTAGACCTTTGCAGTATAAGTCTCTACATGTGAGCAAGTCACTCTATGCTCCTTCTTTATTCAGCAAAGAGAAATAAGCACTTCCAGGGCATGATTTATTTGATCCTAACGTAGATGTCAGAAATAGGTCAGGTGAATTTCTCCCTAAAAAGTACCTCTTTTTCTTTATTGCCTATAAAGAGAACCCAGGGTGACTAGCTTAGCTGTAGATGTCTGTACCATAGACAACTAAAATGAAACAAAATTGATGACACCCTGGATGTGTCAGCAAGTAATACTGCAAGAGTTCAGATATCATCAAGTAGTGAATGACCTAGTTTTTGATTACACTTGGAGAACAGGACTCTGTTTGTCTGCACTGATACTATCCTATTTTTGCTTTACCCTGCGTTCAGGAAGGGAACTAATTCTGCAGAAAACTCAAGCAACTTTCTACTAGAATTGAATTATCCACCATCTCAGATGCATATCTCTTAATGGAAATTTTATGCAGAACTGTTCTTCATGTTAACCTCACTATTCTGTTATGTTCTGTAACACAATGAGAAAGAGAATGAAGTGCTAATTACAAGATAAATGTAAGAAAATGTTAAAGGTTGGTATCTTAAAGGGCACATAAAAGTCGCATGAATAGCAACAAATGTTAGATGATTACTATGGCTAAGTATAGCATTATTTTTATAAGTAAAACTTCCATTAACATTCCAATAAATACTTATAGAAAACTATTTCTAGTTAAATCCTACAGAATGAATCCTACACAGTAAATATTCATCAAGCATGTGAAGAACTGTATATTATCATATTACACCTGTACTAGACAATTTACTCATACAGTGTGGAATCAATATGCACATGGAGTAAGTCTAATGCTGGGGATTTTCTGAACATGTGCAGATCTGTCTGGCCATTGTAGAATTAGTCCAACATGTCCTTCATCAGACTTACTAAACATATACACCTGACCTGTGCATGTGCAGTAAGGTCATTGTGATATGTACTAGGACTTCTAGTCAAGAAAAGGTCAGTTGTCCTCACTAAACAGATTTTATCCAGATTACATTGGGTCTACAGGTCATAAACCTTCTAATAGTGCCTTGCCCAACTTAACTTCAGGCTAGATTAAGGATTATTATCCTGAAGCTATGATTTTATGAGTTAAAGCTTGAGCTAAAGTAAAAATCTTTCTTTTAAATATGTAAATTTCAATTTCAGATATGAAAATCCATTAGTAAATATCAAGGATTAAAAATAAATAGTAAAAAAGTCTGCTCATCTTGTCAGATCTGCACAGGTATTAGGTTAGGCAAAATAAATTATGTCTAAATCATGTCTCAATCACCATACTAATGTCACTACTTTTACATATTATCTCACCATATCTTCAATTGATACTGAGAAATTTGGTCTTAGTTCTCTCTCAAATGTTGGATATTAAAACTTACTGTTGTACTTCACTCCCTCAAAGTGCCAATATTTTAATTCTCAGCTGGCCATCACACCTTGTACTTAGCTATTTGAGATCCCTTTTCTTCCTTGGATCTCTGCCTAAAGCATCTTACTCTGCCTTCCCACATGATGCTCATGCTGAGCTGTGAATTCATCCAGCAGAGATTTACTCCCTCGGTAGCTTTGCAGTGAGCTAAAGAGGAAGCACTGAAGATACCATGTAACTTTTTGCCCCTGGTGTACCTCTGCATTTGGCCAATAAAAGGTAGTGATAGAGGAATAAAATAACAAAAAAATCTCCAATTTGATCTTTGAATAAAGTGTGAGATAAACTGCACATCTCCTGCATTTATAGTTTCTCTGTAACTCAATAATTCTTTTGGTATATGTTTTAAATATGAATGCTTATCTAGTCTGTTATCTGCATTTCTTAGTCAGGCTTGCTAGATACATAGATACATAATACCATTGAGATGAAGTGCCTTTGTATGGGAGAGGAAGATTGACAAAGGACAGGTTACAGTGGAAAAAATAAAGAATTTCTTCTATTTTAGAGAGGAACAGTGACCCTTACTGTAAATGACTCATTAACCTCAAGATGACTACATGTTCATACCTGACCGGTTTAGAGTTTTCCCTTTTCATATCTTGAGTTTTATGTTAAATTATGACTTTAAGGTATTAAATTATAACTGTAGTTGCAAGCTTAATAAAATGAGAGAAGACAAACCATTAAGCTTTTGATTGACCATCCACTGCTGATACTCTCCTCTTACCACAGTCCTGAACACTAAATATAACAAATCAAAGACTTAATAAGGAGGCTTTCCATAGAAAAAAAAAAAGGAAAGGCTCATCAGTAAGTAATATGTGAAAAAGGAAAATTCAGTGTCTCAAAAAGATCTAGGAAAGAGATTCAAACAGACATGTGAGCTATTTGAAACTAAATGATCAGGTAGCTTTTTGACTACACTGCTTGGAAAGTGGTTTTTTTTTGGTCAATATGTACCTATTTTCAATATCTACTACATTATAAAGAAGAGAAAGCTAATGTAATAAATGGAATATTATATAACTTTATGAAAAAAAAATAAAGGAGCTCTTAGTCTTCACATGCCCATGTTAGGATCTTCTACATAGTACTTTCATATGAAACTTCCTTAATGTTCTGAAACAAGCCAGAGGCCAGAGTATAGGACATGGATTTTACCAGCATCGCAAACAACAGTGTCAACTTATTACAAATGTGAAGTAGGCTGTATTCAGTAGTAATTTTAACTAAGTTACTTTCTTCTGAATCAAAAAGGAAGGGAAATAAGGATATTCAAAGTCAAAAGTTTTGAATGTTTTCTGAAATGTGGGATCTTGTATTGGATGCAGAGCATTATTACCTGAGTATAGGACCGTTATGCAGCTTTCAAAGTAAGCTTGAGTGTGACCAAACTGAAGTATGGAGAAAACTAATGTACCTATCTGTACCTATCTGTAGATGTACCCTAGAAAGGATAGTATATCCCTGAAAGAATAGTTAAATAACGCCTTGATCTAATATGTGCACACGTTGCACAAACAGGAACAAGACAAAGCTAAAGAGCAGAAGGCGTTGTGAGGTACTTCAAAACTGTTTAACTTCCTGGATTGCTCAAAGCTTTTTGTAAAATCCATCTGCTCTAAGTACATTTGCAGTATCATGAAAATTACTCTTAAAAATAGAGGTTTTAGCTCTATATGATTTCCCAGTCAAAAACATTATCTTAAGAGCTATCGAGACAAATGTAATTGTAGAAAGCTGTGCAATGCATGCTCTGATGTTCTGTGTTCTCATTGTAACAAATTAGTCATAGAGTTAGGCAATGAATCGAATGCTTGCCACATCTTTTCAACTGTGTTACCTTGACTAATGTTTTGCCTCACTTTCTGGTTAACTCAAAATTCTTAGTCTCTGACTATATGCATTGCATGAATGACAATTCATATCAGGACTCTCTTCTAGAACAATGTCCTTGGTTTCTTCAAAGAGGAACCCCAGCTGTACCTGATAGAAACTTCTCCACTGAAAAAAAGAAATGTACTCTGGCAAATGTAGCTCCATCTTCCCAGTACGGTCAATGAACAAAAATCCAGAGTGCTTGGTCATTCAAGCATCCCAACTTACTCTTATGTCACGTCATGTCATGTTATGCAATATGCATCTTTAGGGTCGCTATAGCAGTTGTCAGCACAATTAGAGTATTGAGGCTTTTTGAACTGAAAATAAAAAAAACCAAACAAAAATAAACCCACTTCCTCTCCCTAGCTAATAGCTGTGCCTGAAAGCTATAGGTTTATCACTTGAGAATCAGAGAAAAAAAGACTTGTATGAAAAGTTATGAAGTCAAAATGTCTGCTTACTCTGCAGCATTATTAGTAACCAAACAAAAGGCTAGTCAAACAGTTGTGTTTTGTACCTAATTTTAAAATGGGAAAGAAATCTGTAGCCAAAGGTAGCTTTATTTTGGAAAGCAACATGTTAACAAGGGCATATTCAAAGTCATGCTGCTTTCCAAAATAAAACTATATTTTGTCACAACTTCATATCTGATGATCCGGTATTACAAGTGAGTCGAAAATAATCCTTTGTCATTTGTGATGAAGTAACAAGTGCAAACTTCATTCTGGGAGATGACATAATACTTGTTTCTTTCATTTTCTTTACTTCCTTAATATATATCCTTCTTTCGTAGACTGAATATTAGTGTACTGTTCTTGTCTAGAAAGCAGACTTGAATACTGAGTAAGACATTTTATTTCATTGTCATAAGGTCGTGGTAAGGAGACTTTTATCTTAGTTTTCTCAGCCAGCTACTGAAGTGATATTAGTGCATATCCCCTTAGTAGTCCTTTATATGCTTCACAAATATATTGGTTAATATGGCTTTGGCAAATTGCTCCCTTAAGTCCAGGAAAGAAACATCTCATTTTTTTTATTTTTCAACTTTTGTAAGGAAAGAAAGGGACAGTATGGACACAGCATTGTTATACAATGACTGAACGCTGAATTCCTGTCCCACCTTTTGATGCCATCAAGATGGGAACAAACTGGTCAAAGAGAGGACAAAAATAAGGATTTTTTTTTACGTAAATATGCATTCAAAGTCTTATAATCAAAGGTTGTTAAACCCAGAAGTCCATGTGAAATCTTTGCTCAGGAAATTCCTATACTTCTGACTGATGGAATTTGGGGTGATAGGGTATCAGAAAGACCCCTCTATATTTTATTTATTCCATCTTTCTCCAAGCAGATGCTCTTTCCTTCTCTTGGAGCTGTATACTCGGGGATAGCTCTTTGATCTCACCCAGTGTAACAATTTTTATAATAACAATCAAGGCTCTTTGTCGTTCTTTTTTTCTTGCACAATGACATTTTTCTTGCACTATTCAGTCTGTTGTTCTGGGTTCTGCTACTACTAGGTTGTACACATGGGTTTCTTTGAAAATTTAAATTTGACTGTAATTCTGTGTCCAGTAGAAATTTTATCAAATTATATGCCTCCCTGATTTCTGTTTAAATTATTCTCTCACTAAGAATTTGCAGGAGTAAGCCTTTCAACTTTAGTATTTACATGCCATATAATATTAATATAAAGACAAAGGGAGGAATCAGAAAACACGATAGATATGTTATAGACTGACAGCACACAGAGCAATCATTTTGCTCTGAAAATATACTATTTTTAAGCCATTCTTTGTGAACATCTGATAATATGTAGAAAATCAGGCAAGAAAGGGGAAAGACCAGCATGGCTGAGTCGAGACCTGCTGTTTAAACTAAAAAAGAAGGAACTGCACAGGGAGTGCAAGAAGGGACAGGGAACCTGGGGTGTGTATAGAGAGGCTGCCTGGTTGTGTAGGGACGAAGTCAGGAAGGCCAAGGCATAGCTGGAGCTGAACTTGGCAAGGGAAATAAAGAATAATAAGAAGGACTTTTACAAGCACATCACTCAAAAGAGGAAAATCAAAGAGAATGTACCCCCATTGATGACTGGAAGTGGGGATAATGTATCAAAAGATGAGGAAAAGGCTGAGGTACTCAACAATATTTTTGCCTCAGTCTTCACCGATAACTGCTCTCATTGCCCCTCCTGGGTCATGGGACAGCAAGATGGTGACCAGGAAGGTAGACCCCTTCCCACAGTAGAAGAAGATCAGGTTCGCAAACACCTGAGGAACCTGAACATATATAAATCCATGGGACCTGATGAGATGTGTCCCAGAGTCCTGAGGGAATTGGCAGATGTGGTTGCCAAGCCACTTTCCATGATATTTGAAAAGTCATGGCAATCAGGAGAAGTCCCTGGTGACTGGAAGAAGGGTAACTCTGTGCCCATTTTTAAAAAGTGTACCAAAGATGACCCTGAGAACTACCGACCTGTCAGCCTCACCTCTGTGCCTGGGAAGACCATGGAACAGATCCTCCTAGAAGCTATGCTAAAGCACATGGAGGGCAGGCAGGTGATTAATGGCAGCCAGCATGGCTTCAGCAGGGGCAAGTCCTGTCTGACCAACATGGTGACTTTCCATGATGGAGTAACCACAGCAGTGGACAAGGCTAAACCAACGGATATGATCTGTCTAGACTTCTGTAAAGCCTTTGACACAGCCTCCCCCAACATCCTTCTCTTTAAATTGGAGAGATATGAATTTGATGGGTGGATGGTAAGGCGGATAAGAAACTGGTTGGATGGTCGTATTCAGAGAGTAGTGGTCAATGGCTCAAAGTCCAGATGGACATCTGTGACAAGTGGTATTCCTCAGGGGTCCGTACTGGGCCCGGTGCTTTTCAATATCTTTATCAATGATATTGACAGTGAGGCTGAGTGCACCCTCAGCAAGTTTGCAGATGACACCAAGCTGACTGGTGTAGTTGCCACACCAGAAGGGCAGGATGTCATCCAGAGGGACCTGGATAGGCTGGAGAAGTGGGTCTGTGAGAACCTCATGAGGTTCAACAAGGCCAAGTGCAAAGTTCTGCACCTGGGCCGGTGCCATCCCCACTTTCAATACACAATGGGGGATGATGTGATTGAGAACAGCCCTGCAGAGAAGGACTTGGGTGTGCTGGTTGATGAGAAGCTCAACACGAGCCAGCAATGTGCACTCGCAGCCCAGAAGACCAACCGTATCTTGGTCTGCATGAAAAGAAGCGTGGCCAGCAGGTCAGGGGAAGTGATTCTGCCCCTCTATTCCTCTCTTGTGAGACCTCATCTGGAATACTGTGTCCAGTTCCAGAATCCTCAATGTGAGAAGGATATGGAGCTGTTGGAACGGGTCCAAAGGAGGGCTACAAAGATGATCAGAGAGCTGGAGAACCTTGCCTAGGAGGAGAAGCTGAGAGAATTGGGCTTGTTCAGCCTGGAGAAGAGAAGGCTCAGAGGAGATCTTATAGCGACCTTCCAGTATCTGAAGGGGGCCTACAGAAAAGCTGGAGAGGGGCTATTCGTAAAGGCATGTGGGGATAGGGCCAGGGGGAATGGGTATAAACTGGAGAGGGGCAGATTTAGACTGGACATTAAGAAGAATTTCTTTAGTATGAGAGTGATGAAGTACTGTAAAGATTTGCCCAGGGAGGTTGTGGATGCTCCATCCCTGGAGGTGTTCAAGGCCAGTTGGGTGGGGCCTTGGGCAGCCTGATTTAGTGGGATGCCCCTGCCCATGGCAGGTGGGTTGGAACGAGATGATCTTTAAGGTCCCTTCCAACCCTGTCTATTCTATGATTCTATGATTAAGTGCTTGAGCATTTCTCTCTTGCCTGCATCTGGTTTAGAATTAATGCTCAATGCTTTTCTAAGGTAGTTTCAGCAAAAGCTGGTAGAAGAACAAGGAAAAGAAGTAAAGATGCAAAAGGTTATCCCCTTATTTCTAATATAGTTACTGTTGATTGTAGGTGGTATTTTATAAGTGGCATGGTGTAACATCGTGCACAAGTTCACAACATTTTCTTGTGATTACATCTATAACCACAACATGCTGATATGATACAGAGATATTGAGTGTGATTTGGACATAAAAGCCTTTCCTTGTTTCTTGGAGTTTAGTTCAGACAAATCAGTTGAAAAAAAAAAAAAGTCAAAGAGTTACAAGCCTTGACAAGGAGATCTGTCTCTTCCTTTTTCTGTCTCCTTGCTCCTGCTCAAAACAATTCTCACCCACATACGGCAGATATGAAAACAACTTTGAGGTAACTGTAGAGCACTGACAAACACAAAATCTGTTCTTCTGAGTGGAAGAGAGACAAAAGACAAAATAACCTGGCATCACAAGTGTCAATGGAACACCTGTGCTTTGGCAAGTGAATCAAGCTACTAGCTAAGTTTAGGTGTCTATAGTTTGTAAATGAACACCATCCCCAGATCCACCTAAAACTGCACAGTTAATATTGTAGTGTTTATATGGGTTTAACTATTAGCCCTTTTATTCAGATTCTGAACTCTTAATTCATGCTATTCATATAATATTGACAGGTTATACATGGTAGTACTCTGACTCTGAAATATCTGCTGTCTCAAATGGAGTATCTGGGATACAAGAGGAACTCCTGAAATAATTACAAAAGAAAACAGAAAGCAAAATTGCGAATGAGAAAAATCCCCAGAGAAAAATCCCCAAAGAAAGAATCCCGCGAGAATACCTGGAGTCTTTAATCAAATCGTTCATCTGAAATATCTTAGTAGTTAAGGGTAGTAAATACTGTTACACTTTCATTGGAATGGATAAAAATAACAATACTCCTATTTAAAAACATGGAAATGTTAGCAGGTTTTTTTTTATTTTTTTTCTATCTTGGCTAGATGGAAACTAACCTGATCGCCTTCTATGACAAAGTGACCCGCCTACTGGATGAGGGAAAGGCTGTGGATGTAGTCTTCTTGGACTTCAATAAAGCCTTTGACACAGTTTCTCACAGCATTCTGCTTCAGAAACTGTCTGCCTCTGGCCTGGACAGGAGCACACTCTCCTGTGTTGAAAACTGGTTGGATGGCCGGGCCCAGAGAGTGGTGCTAAATGGAGTTAACTCCAGCTGGAGGCCAGTTACAAGTGGGGTTGCTCAGGGCTCAGTACTGGGTGCAGCCCTGTTCAATGTCTTTATCAATGACCTGGATGTGGGGATTTAATGCACCCTAAGTAAGTTTGCGGACTACACTAAGCTGGGTGGAAGTGTTGATCTGCTGGAGGGTAGGGAGGCTCTGCAAAGGGATCTGAACAGGCTGGACCACTGGGCTGAGACCAATGGTATGAGTTTTAACAAGGCCAAATGCTGAGTCCTGCACTTGGGGCACAACAACTCTATGCAGTGCTACAGACTGGGGGAAGAGTGGCTGGAGAGCTGCACGGAGGAGAAGGACCTGGGGGTGTTGATTGACAACCGAATGAACAAGAGACAGCAGTGTGCCCAGGTGGCCAAGAAGGCTAATGGCATCTTGGCTTCTATCAGAAACAGCATGGACAGCAGGTCCAGGGAGGCACTGATCAGACCACACCTCGAATACTGTGTTCAGTTCTGGGCCCCTCGCTACAAGAAGCATGTTAAGGCTTTGAAGCGTGTCCAGAGAAGAGCAATGAAGCTGGTGAAGGGGCTGGAGAAAAAGTCTTACAAGTAGCGGCTGAGGGAACTGGGGTTGTTTAGCCTGGAGAAGAGGAGGCTTAGGGGAGACCTTATTGCTCTCTACAACTACCTGAAAGGAGGTTGTAGAGACAAGGAAGCTGGCCTCCTCTCTGAAGTCACAGGAGACAGGACAAGGGCGAATGATGTCAAGCTGCACCAGGGGAGGTTCAGAATGGATAACAGAAAAGAATTTTTCACAGAAGGGGTCATTAGGCACTGGCAGAGGCTGCCCAGGGAGGTGGTTGAGTCACCATCCCTGGAGGCATTTAAAAACCGAGTAGATGCGGTGCTCAGGGACATGGTTTAGTGGCAGACAGGAATAGTTGGAATCTATGATCCAAGAGATCTTTTCCAACCTGGTAATTCTATGATTCTAGACTGGTTCCAGGTCCTGCCTAGCATGCTTCTCTCTAACTACAACATTTTGTGGGTTTTTGTACAATAATTGAATGTTTTCACAGATTTACCTTTCTGATTTTTTAGTCATTTCTCTGTATTCAACCTTAATGTCAAATATATAACAATTGGCTTTACAATTCCCCTGCAGCCCATGGTGAAGACCATGGTGAAGCATGTTGTCCTCCTGCTGCCCATGGAGTTTAACAGTAGATTACATATCCACCTGCAGCCCTGTGGAGGTTCCCAAGCTGGAACAAGTAGATGCCCAAAGGAGGCTGTGACCCGTTGGGAAGCCCCTGCTGCAGCAGGAACCTGGTAGGACCTGTGGAGCCATGGAGAAATATACCCATGCTGGAGTAGGTTTGCTGGAAGGACTTGTGACTTTAAGAAGGCACCATGTTAGAGCAGTCAGTTCCTGAAGGTTTGCACCCAATGAAAAGGACCCATGCTGCAGCAGTTCATGAAGAACTTTCGTATGGCAAAGACTAACTATGGAGAAGTTAGTGGATGAGTGCATTCCTTGTGAAGGACCCCACTCTGGAGCATGGGAAAGGCATGAAAAAGGGGCGGCCACAAAGTATGACTGTCTACAACCGCATTCCACATTCCCCTATGTTGCTCTGTGGGGAATGAGGTGGAGAGATCAGGAATGAAGCTGAACCTGGGAAGAAGGAAGGGTTGGGAGGGGAAGTGTTTTAAGATTTGGGTTTATTTCTCATTATTCTCCTCTAATTTGATTGGTAATAAACTAAATTAATTTCCCCAAGATGAGTCTATTTTATCCATGACAATAATTGCTGAGTGATGTCTCCCTGTCCTTATCTTGACTCACAAGCCTTTCATCATATCTATCTCTCATCCCTGCCTAGTTGAGGAGGGGGTGTGATAGACCAGTTTGGTGAGCATCTGGCATCCAGCCAAGGTCAACACCCCACAGAATGCTTACTAAATATTTATTCATATGTAAGATTTTAAAGCATTGAATCACTAGGTATTTCCTTGCTATGATGTAGAGCCATTATGATTAACTAATTATATGAGTAGCACAAATGAAATCAGTGAGTATAAACTCATGTGACTAGCTAATTGCCATTTTGAGTCAGGGGACCACTATCTGGTCCTTAGTATATAGCAGCTTTCAGAGTTACTTTGAAACTGGAAAATGTTCAATTTTATAATTAATAGTTATGTTCACATTTTTACCTGCATATGAAATGATGGCAAAAATAACTTATTTATGTAGAGACAGAAATGAGAATTGATACATGTAAATGCTGTGCGATGTGTGCGTGTAAATGTAAACAATATTGAGACACACATTCCTCCCATTTCAGAGGGAATACAATATACATTTAACGGACTTCCACAGAGGTATAAACATTCACCTACAACTGCTCATGCTGTACTTGCTGAACTATTACAGACAATCTTACTCCCCCGAGATATGAAACTGTACTGATGCATAGATGATATTCTAATCAGAGGAACTTCCCATGAGAAGACGAGGGAAGTGGAAGCAGCAGTATGGCAAGTACTAAATAAAGGAGAAACTGAGATTCCACTTGGAGAACATCGTGGACAAAATAAAGAAGTAAAGTTTTTAAGTACTTGGTGGATATAAGGCACTGCAGTGATTCTGCCAGATACTTTAAGAAAAATTGAAGAGCTGCAAATGCCCTAACAAAGGAAGGACTTACAACAATTGATAGGAATTTTAAGATATTAGAGGAAGCATGTAGCTGGATTTTCCATAATTTCCTGTCCATTATAATCACTCTTGTGGAGAGGTAAACCCTGGGAGTGAAAGTCAGAACATAAAAGAATCAGTCAAAATTTTAAATGAAGAATTGAAAACATATCAGTCACAGGAACCAATACAGACCCACAACTCCATTATAGCTGAATGGGGTTTCACCAAACATGTTACCTACTGTAACCTGTTCCAGAGATATTGATTCATCCTCACAGGAGTGTAAGTAGTTTCCAGCTTGCTTATGGTAACAAAGAGTCAGAAAGCTAATGGGTAAAGTACAGTGTGAGGGCTTGTTCTCAAATCTGCCCACTCCTGATGTTATTCAAAGTGATAACGACTCAGATTTTCTGTGTAAGGAAGTGCAAAACAAGAGGGAATTAAATAGATATTCCACACCCCATACTACCCTCAATCAAATGAGATGGTAGAAAGAGCTAATGGCTTATTGAAAAGCAATCTCAAGTCACAAGAGCCTCAGTGAGTTACTTGACTTCCCGAGGTAATCCATCAATTAAACAATTGATATGGGCCTACTGGAAGCCCTGTAAGCTGAGCATTCTTTGAAAAAACTGAGCTTAGTGCTCCATTTACTGGGGAAGGAGAATATCCAACAACATCACAGCCAGGTCATCCTGTGATGGTCAGTCTATTACCCATCGATACTCTGCCTATAATTTTAATTAAATCTCATGGCCTATTGGCCTGGGAAGTTACCAATAGTAGTGGTGGAAAACACAGAATTAGTGCACGATGGATTTTTTCTTCTTTTAGATGGAGTAAGTTATTTGGACTTTCCTCACCAAAAGAAGTTTCTGTTTTCTCTTACGAAACCATGTAGGATAGCAGATGGAAATTATGTGTTCATGTTGCTAGTCCAAGCCCTGACGATGCTGTTCCTTAGTTAGGAGGGCAAAGAAACCTAGAGTGGTAATGGTCCCAAGCCTGTGGTACATATACCAGAAATATGGGACTAAATTCTAATTATAAAGACTTGGCCCTCTTAACCAGAGTAATGCATGGAATTGAGGTATATTTTGAAAGTGAATGAAGCAGGGATCATGAGAGTATTGACAAACTCCCTGGATTCTGGGGAATGACAGGCCAGGAAATTAAGGTGGAATGCCAGGAGATGAGTAGCTCCACATGTAAGAAGCCATCCCAAACTGATGTGTACAATATTACACCTAATGAAATACCATAGGATATAAAACTCTGTGCCACTGAAAGATTAGACTATTCATACAATTTCACCTTAGTAACACCTGGCTTTGTAGTTTGCCTCTGGGAACCCTATAACACAAGATGACACATTTTAACATTTAAATTTATAATAAACATTACTAGGCTCAGTACAACAATATCAATTCCAACATCCACTCCAATTAAAGACAAGAAAGATTTATTTCCACAAATTTCTGAAATTCGATTATGTATAATAAAAAACACAGGTCAAGACCAAGTGTTATTTAATCCGTTATCATCTCTTAAGTAAGCAGAACCATTGATGCAAATTAATACCTCTACAATCAAACCAACCTGTTCACCATTCCTAAGCACGTCCTATGCAGGATGGTTAGCAAGGTTACATAGGTGATCCTTCATCTCTAGTTGATGTTGCAGGAAACCTACAAGATTTCAGGGTTTCCTGTAACCCCGACCAAGCAATAGCTAGTGGTCATGGCGGGTGCATCTGGTCTTGATGGCTGCATCTGGCTAAAGGTGGCTTCAGGGGAGAGAGATAACAACACATTAGGCAAGGGCTAATTTATGGTCATCCACTCACCTGGCCTGTGTCAGTCAGTATCTATCTCGAGACAAATATGGTAAAAAATGGCATCTGCAGTTAGTATGGAAACATGGCTATGATTCTATGAATTTTCTACCCAAATAGCGAGCTACCCAAGAGTCTTTGGAGCTCTCCTGCACTGCAGTAGTCTGTACGCCAAGATCTCCCTTTAAGTAAGGATGCCTCTCAAGGTTACTCCTCAAGGCTGAGAGATTCCTTGCCAGAACAGATCCTTGGTAAGTGACTTAACCGTTGGCTCAAATTAGAAGCTTTGCTAAGACTATATTTCAGATTGATGGTGGACATATAATATTTTAGACATAATTGTTGGCCAAGTCTGGGACTATGATTGGATCCAGCCGCACTTAGACTCCTCTCTGAGAAGGAGTTTAGAAAGGGGGTCTTTTTTGAACCTTGTGACTCGACTCTGACAGTTTTGCCTGACCCTGTCCTTTATGCAGTAAACAATCAAATCTTCTTTGATAGTGAACGTTGTTAAACCACTGCAACATTTACTATCAAACTTTGTGTTTTCTTGTCATTGTCGATGAGATACCAGGTGATGCATCTCTATTTGGGAATATGCATAAATGAATATATGTATACATATATGTATATATTTACATACGTACATGTGCACAATTTAGATAATATTTGAATATTTTTAAATTTTTGCTGGAGAATAAAGCTAAAAGAAATACGAGAAGGAGGGAGAAAAGGTCTATCTGTGAAATATCTGAGTTTTGTCTTTCTTTTGTATGCTATTCCATCTTGACCTTTGTCACAGGAAAATATTACCAACCTTTTATAATCATGCTAGGCATTATGCCTCAATTTTTGTAAGCGTATATCATGTGTCATTCCTCATAAGTGTATTTACAGATTTGTCCTTTCAAAGCTGGCAGCACTACTCAGTTCTAGCTGTAAGGAAAAGAAGAGGAGTAACTTCTGGATTTTAAGAACCCCCATGGAGAAAGCCCTATACTCACTGTGGAGCTCTAGCTCAAATACCATAGCTGATCCTACCATCACAATGTATCTTAAATGTGAAAACAATTAACTCAGACAAAAAGTCCCGCATATTACAACTCTGTAAGTTAAAATACTGAACTACAACAAAAACCTTGTCAAGAACCAGGACTGTTTCCTGAGAAATACTACTTTATACACTATTTGCACAAAGATACGATTCAACCTTTAAACAGATGCATTCACCAATTTCAGCTCTAAATGCCTCAATGAGCAATCCCATCAACATTTCAGGTAAAAAAAGCAGAGAAGACAGAAATATCAACTATGTTGTTCCAAATTTCTAGCCAGATACAAATATGAAATAAAAAATGCCTTTTGGTTACAGCTGCTAAATAACGTTTCCAAAATATTTGTATGAAGTGCAACAGTGCTTCAGTGCTCAACATAAGAAACAATATTTGCTATGAGTCAAAGGTCCATATGTAGCAGAAGGTGAAGTTACAGTAGTTTAGAATGGGATGCATTGGATAACAAAGCTTATTCTGTTCAGATTCTTATTAGATTCTTTTGTTTGGGGGTAATTTTTCAACTTCCTTTTTATTTCTTTACTCTGTGCTCTTTTCTGTCTGAGTATTTTACCACCTTGTCTCTCAGCCATCTAACTTGTATCCATTCCTCTGTCATATTTTTACTGTTTCTCCTAAGTGAAATACACTCAGGTTAAAAGAGGACTTTTGACGTCCAAAACTTCATCTGCAGTGAAGTATGTGAGTTATTTAGTAATGGCTGTAGGACACATGGCACATCCCAGGGCAGAGAGGTATGTGGCTTTGAGACGTGTTCGTTCCAGTCTGACCAGCAATTTGACAGTACAGTGTCTCCAGACATGTTGAAACATCCTGATAGCTATTTTATAGTAATCGTTCATCTGTAGGAAGAATTAAAATACTGTATACTTGAAAATAATAGTGAAGACTGAAAAGTAAAATAAAAATACATTTCCTTTTCTTCAGTGTATTTTTATTTCCTTAAAGTAAAAGTGTTATATTTGTAACAGGAAAGCAGAGTTCTGTCCCAGACAGATGAACAGGAGCATTGATTCTCTCCACACTTTAAGAATATAAATTTAGAGTGAAAATTAATGCAGAACAGAAAACTAAACAAAAAATCCAAGCAAAATATTTTTAAAGTAGTATCTGCTGACCTCATTCAAAGAGCTCATTCAAGTTACTTCAGATTTCATGATGATGAAGATGATACCACATCATCCCTCTTCTCTGCCCCACATCCCAGTGAACCTAGGATAAATGAACGGAGAGCAAGATGGAGTATGCACCAGAAAGGACCTTTAGGAACCATTATAGTCTCATTTTCCCTGGGTGCTGAAGAGACATTTAATGAAATGCACTACCCTTTCCACATGTATTCTGTGGCTGGGTTTTATTTCAGAAGACATAGACTTAGAATTCAGTGACATCATTTTGGACATGACTGGGACACTGGAAATTCTTCCTCATGTGACACTTGAATTATTGCTATAGATTTGTGCTGCTCCAAGACTAACAAACTGGAATATTTTCATGATTGTAGACTGCTGATTATTTTACACTAAAAATAGCAGGACTCCATTTTAGTTCAAAACACAGGCAATGTAGACCGTGGTCATGTTATCTCTTCATTCAATAACTCATGCTTAAAAACTATTTCAAAAATTGAATTATATTTTTCCTGGTTCTTCTTTTTCTTAGTCAACTAGTTTCTTTAATCTTCTCTCATTAAACACGATTTTCATGCTTCTTATTATTCTTAATGTCCCAACTCATATGTTGACTGTGTTTTCCTTTGAAACTTTTTTTGGGGGGCATAGGCATGACAGCCAGCTACGCAGCACGACTGACAGCTTATTTAGCTTATGATTATGGACTGAGCAGCACTGCATTAACAAATGGGTGTCCTACTGCCAGGGTGATATGAAGGCTGTTGCCTTCCTGTGGAGCAGGCATCAGGAGCTGTAGGAGCTGTGTCGGCTTGAGGACAAGAAGGGCACAGGCCCTCCTCCTCTGAGCAGCCCCGGAGTCTGGGTTACATTGGGAGGAGGCTGACCAGGGACTATTACTGCTCTCAGGGTCCTGACAGCCACTTAAAGGAAGCCTTTGATGAGAACAGCTATATACAAGATAATAGACCATCAACCGGGTCCCCATAGTCACATCAGGAATAATAGTTTTTATCTCTCTCGGAGACAGAATCTCCATCTGGGAATATGATTGTTTTCTCGTATCACAGACTCCTTTTTATTCTTCAGAATATAAGCAGGTCAAATAATTACCTTTCTGAGTTTATGGCAGCGCATGATCACAGAGTGGGTGAGGAGGAAAAGTGGGCAGAACTAGGGAAACTGGGAGACCTTGGGAGAGAAAATTTTGGAAAGAAGATGTTAATCAGTTATCAGAATAACAAAATGGCAATGTGGGGGAAAGAAAGCAGTATGTTGACACAAGTTTTAAATGCAAAGAATAACAAATACTAAAAAAAAGGCCATGTAACCAGTGCAATATAGTAAGGGCATATACGAGAGATAAAATAATTTAAAAATTAATAATGACCCCTTCCCTACCATCCCCTCCCCTCTCTATCCCTCTCATCCGCCTTCCCTCTTCCTCCTTCGCCTTTCCCCTTCCCTCTTCCCCTTCCCCTTCCCCTTCTTTTTTTTTTTTTTTTTTAATTTATTTATTGGAAGACCCTAGAACAGCTTAACCTGGTAAACAGAATGAGCATGGGGCTAAGAGGAGCCTTCAGGTCAGCTTTTCCTCCACAGCATAAACCTTCTGGTTACACAACAGAGCAATGCTTCTATTTTCATACA
Source organism: Cuculus canorus (assembly GCF_017976375.1). Lineage (NCBI taxonomy): Eukaryota > Metazoa > Chordata > Aves > Cuculiformes > Cuculidae > Cuculus > Cuculus canorus. Next base: position 58,620,615 of record NC_071401.1, read on the forward strand.
TTTTTCTTTCCCTCAGTACAGCTGAAACTGTCTCTATTTCACCTGGGGCTTCAAGGGTTGAAAAGTGCCATTCATTTTTAGAAACCAATTAAGGAAAGCATGTAATTTTTGTTTTTAGATCCAAATGTCTCCATTAACAACACAAGGCTAATTAATGTTTCATTTTCATATATAAAGCAGCAAGAAATACTAAGAGTGAAAAATTATTAAGAACTTACTTTTATTCTGAATACCCTTTCATACATATATACTCTCTCAAACTGTACTTGATGATGAAGACACGAAATAAAGTAGGACATGTCAAATAAACTTCTAAGTCAGGAGAATACAGGAGCTGAGATATACAAAATGCTGACACTTTCAAATGAATAAATATTTTAGTCTATCTAGAAAAACCTTGGGTTTACATCAACTGAAATATATGTGAAAAGAATATATGAAACATAACCACTAAATAAGAGGAATTCAAAAGCAAAGTCTTCAAAAATCTCACTGACAGTTTGAGTCAATTTGTGACACAGAACATTACATATTCCATACATTTTAAATGAAAAACCTCATCTGCTTTAATTGCTATGCAAAAAAGAAGAGCTGATGAATTTATTAGATGATGACTCTTTACCTTGGGACCCTGTGAATAAATAATCACATAAATGGATTGAACATAGATTGTTAAGAAAATGGGACTGAAGAAAGTCACATATAGCAATCTGACTTTCACTGGAAGAGCAGGAACAGTAACTTATTCATAATAGGTGTATTCTCTTTATGAAAGAGAGATTTGACCTTTTGTTCACTAAAAATATTTCTGCTTAGAAGGTATTTTAGCAGAAACGAAGGGAAGAAAAATTCAGAAAAAAACCTTCCTGTCCTAAAACTGCATAGGTATGATCTCAACCTTTTTTTTGTTGTTGTTGTTGCCTTTCTAGGGCAGATATCATCAATAACATCAGTCATGATCTTAATTCTAATGCTTGAGAAAAAACAAGACATCCCCCCCAATCATTATATAATTTTTTTACCACCATAGTTGAGTGAAAGAATGAATCCTAAGAAATATGAGCTGCTTTACATAGTATAAAATGTGATGTTACAGTCAAGTGTTGAGAATAGTATATGCATCCCATAAAATGTGTAAATGTTTCCCTGAGTCAACCAGACCAACATAAAGGCAATGAATACATAACTCAGGCCAACACAAAGTATAAAATGTAGACAACTAGCAAAGAATTTCAGGGGCACAGTTTGTGGTTTTCTATTTATAATTCATTAAGGTGAAATAAAAGGTCTTAGATTTTGTTTCGATATTTTGATTAATTTCCTACGAGTTACAAAAATGCATCTTAGGACTGACTATGGTGAAACATTGTAATGTTATACTATAGGAAGAGCCAAGTATTCAGTATAAATTATATGGCACTTGTTTAAACCTTTTAAAATATTTATGTTATGTCAGACTAAGTTTATTCACTTCTAGAGTGAAAACCATCACTCTTTAAAATTGTTTGTCAAATGACAAACTTTTAATTATCCCTCACCTAAAACAGAACAACGTTCAAACTTGTTTTCATACGTAGAACTGCAATTATAATAAATTTTCTTTCAAGACACCAATTTATTACACTTTCAGCTAGAATTTGCTGGTTTTTTTCAGTCATACTCAGAGGACTGGCAATAATTCGTGACACTGTCTCATTTAAATGTTACAATAATTGACCAACTTGGGGTCTCTCTTGTTAATTCAAAAGTTACCATCTTTAAGAATTTATTTTGGGTTTGTCTTTGTTATGCATAACTCAGGCAATAAGTACGTGGAGGAGACCAGTTTATTCTGTTGATTCTGGCTGAATCTTTTCCTAGGCTCAAGGTACATCAAAATTGCACAATCTAACAATTCTTTCCAGTTTGCTGACCTGCACGCACATGCCGGTCTTTGGCTACTAGCCTAGATAAGCCCTGGACTTCTCTTCCTGTACTGTTTTCTTGCACCAAGGTTGGGTTAGAAGTAGTATCCTAGGACAATATCTGCTGTTGGGTTGGCAAGGGTACAAGTAAACCTAAATACTGTGGTTAGAAATTGGAACTGAAAGAATTTTTTTTTCTGTTGACTCTTTGGGGACCCAGCTGCTAAGATGTATTTCAGTCATCCTGCACAGATAGGATCAGATATAGCCTGAGTTCAGACAGATGTTCTACAAGAGTTTCTGAGAACAGAACCAATGCTTTGTGATGTTAATTGATATAAATTATGAGGAGAGTGTATGCTTTTTGGACATACAGAGAATTTTGAGTAGAATAGGGTCAGTTTGTCAGTCTGCTTTGGTCCTGGCTGTATCCCAGGCTATATTTGTTATTCTTGGAAATAGCTTTCTCCCTGTTCTATTGTGTCTGCTCTATCTATCTATCTATCTATCTATCTATCTATTTATCTATCTTTAGAGTTTAAGAATGATTATTCATTTATCAATGAAAGTGTATTTTAAAATCTCAGTTGTAACTGTATTTTGACTAATTATTGTTATGTGTTATATATTGTTATATGTGTTATAAATGATGTATTCTGAATTAAAAAAGTGATAAAAGCAAGCTTTATTTATTATTCATTGGATAATACAAAGTTGTATGCAAATAGACACGGCGCGCTTTGCTTTTTAACAAGGCAATGATGTTATTCATGTAGATGTACATATTAGAACAAAATGATGGGATAAATCATGATCTTCACTTGGTAAGCCAAACCAAAGTGCCTGAACGACAGCTTAATATCTATTCTTCCATCAGTGGGTTAGGCAAAAAATGAGACACCTTTTGTAACAAAGCCTTTGTACATTGGCTTCATATTCAACATAACATTTTGAACTGTAGGCACAAGCTTTTTCTCTTCCCTTGTGCTCACATGTATCACATATTTCATGAGGTCCTCTTAAATACACTCAGTTTCCTGTTCTGGAAAGAAATCAAACGTCTCAAGATATAACACTGATGTGATGTGTTGAATTTACATGACAAGGTAGTGGTGACCTGTGTCAGAAGAGATAGGGGGCTGACACAGTCAGTTCTAGTCAGCTCCATCAAACCAACTTCAGGGCACAACTGAGCCCCTCAGTCAAGATTGGCGGCACCTCAGTGAAGACAAATTTAAGAAAGGGTGAAATGCTGTACATGCACTGAGGAGTGAGGGAAAACAAACATGAGGACATGCTGAGAGAGTTGGGCTTGTTCAGCCTGGAATAGAGAAGGCTCCAAGGAGATCTTACAGTGGACTTCCAGCACCTGAAGGCGGCGTACGAGAAAGCTGTGAAGGGACTGTTTACGAAGGCCTGTAGTGATAGCACTAGGGGCAATGGGTATAAACTGGAGGGGGGCAGATTTAGACTAGACATAAGGGGGAATTTCTTCAGTATGAGAGTGTGAGGCACTGGAACAGGCTGCCCAGGGAAGCTGTGGATGCCCCATCCCTGGAGGTATTCAATGCCAGTTTCGATGGGGCCCTGGGCAGTCTGATCTAGTAGATGTCTCTGCTCATGACAGGGGGATTGGAACTAGATGATCTTTAAAGTCCCTTCCCACCCAAACTATTCTGATTCTGTGAGAAACAGACCTGCAGACACCAAGGTCAGATGAAGAAGAGAGGGAGGAGGTGCTCCAGGCACCAGGGCAGAGATTCCCCTGAATTCTGTGCACAAATGAAGAAGTAATTCCATGCAATCTGTGGAGAAGACCATATTGAGAAGGTGGATATTCTCTGAAGGAAGGTGCAGCCCATGGAAAGCCCATGCTGGAAGAAGTTCTCCTGGCAGGTACTATATAGCCCACGGTAAGAAGCTTACTCTTGAGCAGGTTCATCTTCAAGAACTGCAGCCTGCATGAAGGATTTGCACTAAAGTAAGGGAAAAGTGTGAGGAGGAAGGAGTGGCAGAAGAGCCTTTATGGACTGACCACAACCTCCATTCCCAATTTCTCCTGCACTGATCAGGGATAAGGGAAGGATGTAGAGAGACTGAGAATGAAAGAATGAAGTTGAACATGGGAATAAGGTGGATGGTGTTTCTCATCATCCAACTTTATTTTAACTGGCAGTAAATTAAATTAATTTTCCTCAAATTGGATCTGTTTTGCCCATGACTATAATTGGTAAGTGATCTCATTGTCGTTATCTCAACCCTCGAGCTCTCAAATCCTATTTTCTCCTCTGCCCTGTTGAGGAAGGGGAGTGAGAGAATAGCTGAGCAGGGGTATGGCAGCTGGCCCACGTCAAATCAGTACATTTCATAATCATGCAGGTAAACAAACACCATGAGTACATCTATACTGCTAAAAAACCTCACACCAACCAACCAAACAGAAAAACCCCTAACAACAACAATAGCAAACACCAAAGAAATAAACAAGCTAAGGGTTAAAACAAGGAAACAAGCTAAGCTCAGCTCAACAGTTAATCTGGTCACAGTGAGTTAGGGTCATTCCAAGAAAATATTTTGTTTTCATTCTAGAGGCAGTTATCTCAAAGGACCATTCATAAAGGACACTAAAGCCAGGAGGCTGTCTGAAAGTTTGGTCCCTCTGTCCAAATTCCTACAATCCCAGAAACTCCAAAAAGTCAGGTAAAATTATGCACATGCTACAAAACATGAACATACCGTTTTCATCCTTATGCAACTACTGCTAAGCAGCCTATATGCAAGCCAGCCCACAAGGCTTGGTTTCATGACCAATGATTGATCTTAGACATCTGTTATTAATGAGTGTAGCTGAATTCATTGCATCTACTGCAAGATTTCTTTCCCATATGCTGTGGTATCTGATTTTGATCACTGTCACACTTACCATATCAAAATATTTAAGAGTTACTTTTGATTGTGAATATCCTTATTACTTAATTGCTTCTTTGTATTCATCTGCTATAATTTGCCTTTAATTTCAGTAGTAATCTGTTAGGGGTATTTTATAAACTATACAAAACCTATCCTGCTGTGCTGTTCTTTTCTTAACAGAAACAGAATCAGAACATAAACTACAGTCATTATTTCATTTTACTGAGATGGATCTGAGACAGACATTCTTGAACAGAACAAAATCAGAACAAATGCTGGAGGAAAATAAATATAGATATTATAAATAAAATACTGCTCTTATATCTGTTTCCCACGTATAAGACAATAACACAATTGTGTTTTGGAGGCAGATTATTTGGAATTTTTTTTCTAGTTTATTCTAAAACCTTGCCTCTCTAACCCTTCCAAATTTTAGATTTGTGATACTATGATCTTATAAGAAACTAAAAACTGTATACTCTTCAGTTGTCTGTATATTTTTTGCAAAGAAACCTTGTTTATTTTTTTATTTCTGTTGAGGCTTTTCTTTGCATTCTGACATCATTATTTCCCACAAAATATTTTGACATCCCCTTTTCTAGCATGGCTTTCAGTAATTTCCATGGATAATTCATATGAAGACATAAATCTTTCTTACCTTCTGAACTGTTGCATGCAAAATGACACATTTGAATTTCCCCTTTTGCCTTCACATAATTACAAAAATGCAGTGGACACTAAAAAAGAGTGTACAACCACTACTAAGTTAAGGTAAATGTACTGCTTTATGCACAACCCTTCTTCTATGGCAGTGCAGTGGAAGCTGCAAGGGCTATTATTTATTATCAAAGTCAGAGCCGGGAGCACAAGTGATCGAAGAAATAATACGGAAATATATTACAAGAATGGCATTATCTACTGTAGAAGAAAGCAATCTAGAGGAAAGATTTAAATGAAGCAAGCATAATACTGACATGCTTAACTTTTACAATATATTTGGGAAATGAAATTCCTAAACTCAGGCTGTAAGTCTAAATTTTCTAGATACCTAGTGAGAAGACCTAGGGTTTTTGAAGCATCAATTATGATAACCATTCCTGAGTAATTCAGTGACTTACATAGCCAACAGGAAGAGGCAAATAATGGAAGTTCGTATACAACACTACTCTTCTCTAAGTTTTCACAGGCTGAAACAGCATTTGAAGGTGAATGCCTTCAGTTTTACTTTGGTTATGGAGGACCACCTCATCTCAGAACCCAAAAGACAAACAGTGCAAATTCACCCTGACAAGGCAACCTATGTTTTCCCTGGGCTATGGTCCACAGATCCCTCCTCTCAGCATACTACTACAATTACTGCAACCACATTTAGCCGTGTACTCACCCTTTCTGGAGAAGCTACACTCATATGGGTAAAGAATGCAGTTCCATGGTGAAAGTGACAGCAAGATGTGACTTTTTGGTGCCTGTTTTAAGGCTCAATTTTGAACTCTGCATCTAAGACTCATAAGCTGAGGTACAAAACCAAGCTTTGTGAGTAATAACTTGATCTCTGATCTCACCTAACTCCTTGATGGATGACAAAATCAAACTACAATTTTCCTCTTGTCTCTACACTGCTTTGAGACAAAAGACGAAGTTTTTAATGTCCTCAGAGATACACTTGGAGACCAAATCTTCCTTTTCCTGTGCAGATAACCTCAGCGCTTTCTATGTTTATATAAAATATCAGCCAATTTGACCATGTCTTTCAGTAAGTTCAGATAAAAAACCACACCTGTTATACTGTGTGAATTGTCAATGATTTGATGGTGAAGTATTCCCTGAGATACTCAGCGTAGCTAAAAATGCAGTATTGTTGACATGAGGAACAGCAAAGCTGTGGTAGCTTACAGTATTCTTCTGACATAAATGCACGGCCTGTTAGAGGCATAAAGGAGCACAGACACTGATAGAATTCCCAGCAAAACTAAAACAGTGTTTTGAGCTAAAAGTTTATTTTATGAAATTTCTTTCTCTTCTATTGCCTTGTTACTACATAGAAAAAGCAAATATCCTGCTGTATGCTCCATCTCTAATTTATGTAGTGTTTTATGTGATTTACCTTGTTATTTTCAGCCATTTACTTTTAAAGAAAGAATGGATAAATGGATATATAAGTGAAAAAATGTAGCTTTTAAGAAAACTTATTCAGGCAAAAAAGGCTTTAATTTTCTTTAGTAAGTGAAGAGCTAGAAAATGTAACACATCAGACTAGAAGCTGATCATTATCTTTATATAAATGCTGTGTTAATACTAATAAAACATGGTCACTCAGATTTACAAACAGGAATACAATGGTAAGAAAACTTTCACTTGCTAATGTAACCTGACTTTAAAGAACAAAACTACAGAAAGTTAGCCTAGAAATTATATTAACTATGATAAATCAATATGGAATGATACACAAAAAAATCACTCTAGTTACAGTTTATGTAATACCTTCACATCTGATTTTCTTTTACAAACCTTAATCCACATAACTTTGTCTACTTCAGGAAACAAAGGGATAATGGAATGTGGTATAAAGGTTGAATTATTTTTTCACCAAAACCAAGACATTTCCTGGAAAGAGTGAATTTTATCTGATCTCCCACTGAAAAGCTGTTCTGGATGTGTTTTTCTGTTATCAGAAATATTAGATTGATATTCATGATTTATCACTTATGCTGTTGTTCCCTAAAAGAATACTGCTGAGCAGCATGAAAGAATCTGAATGTTTAGAACTACAACTCTTGAGGTGAAAAAAAAAATGAAAATAAAGAGAAGTTGGGAGAAAGGTAGAACTTCCTTAGATTACTTGGAACTCTGAAACTTCATTACTGATATCACCCTCTGTATTTTCTGAATCACAGTATTCAGATGGGTATCAATACGGACTCACAGATCAAAGACAATGAAAAGAGTCAGTATCAGAGATTTTAAAAATTGTGACTGCCTTTCTTTGTTCCTGAAACAGATACCCCCTTGAATACTTGTGTTATTTTTTGAGTGCAATCAGTAACTAATATCATACTAACAGATGAAAGAAACTCAGGATCTCAGTTTCTTTTAATAGACACATGCAAGCATATACGTCAGGTGCAGTTAGCTTTACTTTTTATCATCTTTCAAAGTGGATCATAAAAAAATCTAAGAGAAAGATAAAAATATAATCAATAAGAAAAGGACCTATATAGATGTAGATTGAGATACTTTGGGGAGGGGATAAAGACCCATGAGAAACATAACAACGGTAGAAAACAGTAACTAAAAATTTGATCTATAGATGAGATGTAAGAATCTGTATTCATCTTCAAAGGTCCTTTTCATTTTATTTTCTCCCCTCTGTCTTGTTGAGGAGGGATAAAGAGAGGGCAGCTAGCCAAGGTCAATTCACCGTGAGTATTTAGGAAAATACTCATTAATATGATGAAAAACGTCTGAAGGAAGATTTCTATAATATTTGTATCAATACTTGAGGTAATCAGCTTAGGTTTCCTTTGCCTTCACTTCTAGGCCCAGTTCAGTCTGGAAGTGGGAGTCCATTAAAAAATATTGCATTCTAAATGAGTTAATTTATTTCCATAGTGTGTTCATGATTCGTTATTGCTTTATAAAATTACACGAGATTAATTCTGCCCCATGTAACTGGTGGAAGACAAAGCAGTGTCTCTGCTCCCAAATTCCAGTGTTTGATTTCATAGCTTTTCTCCCCCTGTTCCTCCTCACTGTGACATGTTTCTGAATAATCAGAAATGAGCAGGAGTATCACTCCTTGCTAGGGAAAAATCTTCAGGTCTAGACTTAGGACAGAGACTTTAGCAAGTATTCTGTTTATGATATAAAGTAGAGTTAAATTAGAAAACACAGACATCCTTAAAAAACTCGGCTATCTTGGAAAAAAAGAAAAATCAGGCTTTCAAACCTCATGTCACTAGCAAATATTTTTAATGGGAAAATAATTGTTTTTTTTTTTAAAGAAATTTAACACTTATTGCAGAGAAAAACTTCTATCTTAAAGAAATGTGTAGCTGAAATATCTCATTTAGCCCAATGTACATGATTCAGCTGTTTCTATATAATTTAATTTCTTGACAAGTTCTGATGGAGGAAAGTGCAAATAAATATGTGGAAAAAACCTAGACAACAGAAATCAAGCTCTATAATGGATCTAACCAACAAAATATTTGTTTCTTATAGTTGCTTGATTTCAGATAATCTAGTTATGTTTCTTCACTATCAGATTCCTTAGTTTATGTATTATTAACATAGACTGTAAGGCTTGAAAAACCCTGCTGTGATATTTACAATCTTGTATTGATTTATATTCTGTTAAACTAGAGTATATTTTTTGGTAATCTTAAAACAACATACTTGGTGATGTCTTGAATTAAGGATTTATAATGAGAAGAGCTTTGCAGCACACACACTGATCTGTCTAGTAGAATGTGTTCAACAATATGACTTTTATTAAATTTGGCATATATTTTAGATCTTTTTAGTCTCTTAAATTGACTTATAATAGTTTCTGACAAACAAAAATAATTATCACAGCAAGAAAGACAGAGTACTTTACTTCAACAGACTACAATTTGCATCTATGCAATTTGAGCTCCACCATCTAATCCTTCCATGCTGTAAAGAAAACAAATTTGTCTTAAAACAGCATTAAGTTGCTTTTGTTTGCTTTTACAATGTAAGTGCACACCATTACTCTACAAAGGTGTATATTAATAATGCGATCAAATATGACACAAAAGGTCTGATAGTACATTTCACATGCAACTCAAACTCCCACTGAAGTTTATAATAGTACATAATAATATAGTGAGGTTGCTTGCTTGGTTTGTTTTTCTGTACAGTAGTATCTTTTGAAAAACTTGCCTAACCATGCTATACAAAAAGAAATTATTCCTTTTAGAGCATAGAAAATGAGGATGTTTCTCAAAAACTGAAATCTGAAAATTAGAGTAAACTCCCATTACAGAAATAAACTGTTGACTTTCTATGTAACTTTGCTGGGCAGCTGATACATTACAGATTATTTTCTCTTTCCAGTAGCGCAACAATGGTTGTCATTGAAGAGGAGGGAAACCTTATGGCAAGAGACAGTCAAGGAAATTCATGGTGAAGAAAAGAGTGAAGTAAATACAAATTTTTAAGGCAGAGAGTGACCATAGAATTGTTGATTTAGATTGCAAGTGACCCATAAGGATCAACTGTTTTGTAAGTCCATGCAAAAAGCAGGTCCAGTTAGTGCAGGTTGCTTAGGGCTGCATTCCGTCAGTTTTGAATATTTCCAATGGCACAGATTATAGAATCTTGTTGGGCAGCTTGCACCAGAGCTTAAGTATCCTCAAAGTGAATGAAGTTTTTCAAATATCTAGTCTGAATTTACCTTGTTGCATCAACAGTATGTAGGTATTTTGTAATGCTGTGAGCATACCTAGGCTCCATGTATGATCATTTTAAATAAATACGTGAGGAATGTGACCATCAAAGGCAAAAAATAAGCAAGTGTAGTGATGTGTACATAGTAATGTTTAATTTCCAAGGGAGGTACTTGAAAAATGAGAAATCTCATTGAAAAGAATTAAGGGTCAAGGCAAGTCATAGCATGTGGATGTGATGATTTTGTTTAAGAAAACTACACTGGAGTCTCAGAGTTAGCATATACTGTTTTAAAAAGGTCTTGAAAAATGACCACCAGAACCAACATGGACAAGAAAGATTCTGAAGAAATTCTTAGGAAAAAAAACAGTCCTTCCTTACTTGAACTACTACAGCTGGTGTAGGATATGATTGTTAAGGGAGGATTGCTTTCAGTATGCAGTGATAATGAGTAACAATGTGTAAAACTGATTATTACCAACATGTGATGTTAATTAATGTCAATCTAGAAAAGTTTTGTTTTAATAGTTTGAGACTGACTTGTTTTTTTCAGTTTTCTAAGCACTCTAACCACAGCCCTCTCTAGTTTTCTGATACACATGCAGGTTTTCAGTTCCAAGAGCTGTCTGTGAATGGTTGACTACTGCTCTAAAAATATCAATTGAAAAATATCAGTTGTAACTGACAATTTCACTGCTGACATTCCATGATATAAATGTCTTCAGAGATTTATAATAGTTAAGCTATTACTTCAAGGGAATGTTTATTTAGTAAGTAAGAGTGGTTCCACACAGTATACATCTAATTTACATAGATCTGTAACGAAGACCTTTGCAGCTGAGGTGAACTTATTAAATTCCTCTTTAAATTAAAGTGAAAAAACCCATTACTTTTAAGGAAAGACTCATCAGGCCTTTTTTAATGTGCACATTGCTATTGATCTGCAAACGTAAAATTGTACGAGTAACCAATGAAAAAGACTGCATTTGCTGAAGTTCTGTGTAATGTGTAAATTCAGATGATGAATGACAATGCTACAGATATTCAAATGTACAAATCCTCCCAATACAGGACCCAGGGACCACCGAACAGTACTAGTGTCAAGTTCAAACAAACAAGTGAAAAAGGTCACAAAAAAAAAAATCAACAACTATCACATAAGTGGGCTTCCTGTCTAAAAGACCTCACCAGTGAAATAGGTTCACATGGTTTCATGAGGAGACTGGAACACACTTGGAAGAGAGATTAGGTGGAAGGTACTGAACGGATGAACCACATCCGTCTCAGTTCTACTATGCCTTGCCCTGAGAAGGAAATAGTAAGGATCTGGGAGAGGATTGTGGAACTGGGGAAGGAAGCAGTGTTACAATGTTTGCCTATTTTTTAAGTTTACCGAGTGTCCTTTTCTGACTGCTGTTGAAGATATAACACTAGGCTAGACAGCTTGGTCTGAACCAGTTTTTGTTGTTCTTACGTGTGGTCTTATGCAACCTAAGTTCTAAAAAATTATTTGATGAATGTTTTAGGTCCAATTAGTTCCTATGTCAGTTAGTAGTGTGAGTGACTGCAGTTCCCCCTGTTATATTTGCGTCAGTGTAATAAACAGAACGTGGGCTAAGCACTGTGTCACTGTACTGTTAAATTGTAAGCATTCTGTTGGTTTTGGTTTTGACCAATGATATCTGACAACCTCACAGAAAACCCTCAGTCATAGTCAAACAGTTGCACAGACCAAGACTTGTTCTTGATAAACAACATGGAAAACGCCATAATGTTTTGGAGAAGGTAAGACAGATGATATGTTTCGCTGAAAGATATGCTGTGCTGTTCATCCTAAAGAGTAGATGATGGAAAAATATTGCCTTTACTGCTCCATACATTTAGGTTAGTTCTCTGACAGTATACTGCATTTCAGGAGAGGTACACAGAACCTCTGTGACACATCCCCGCTAGAAGTGACAGTGAAAGAGAGTAAGAGTTTGGACTGGTTGTGCAAATTTTGTTCACAATAGTTTATCCTGGCAGAGGTCTTTTTACCTCAAAATAAAAGGGACTCAACTTAAAATAGACATATTTATTCTCATACATTACATGCAAGAAACAATTACTCAGCCTCCTCCTCTTCACGGTTTTGTTCTACATACCAGCTTCTTACTTTTTAGTGCAGAACTTCTGCCTTTCTTCCTTTCTGTAAACAAGATGTTGCTTGTTTTGTGATCTACAACTAGCCTCAATAGGACACTCAAAGAGTAAACATGTCATGGCTGAAGTGGTGTTGAAATTGTTCCTATTACTTTCCTCTTTCACCACAGAAGTCCATAGCAGTCTCACTGCTGTAGCACCACAAGGCAGGAGAAGAGAGTTACTGTCTTTTTCTGGCCTGTCAGCAAATTCACAGTCTTGAGAAAGGACATGCTCGCTTTCCTGTAGCTATTTGCCTTCCTCTCGCCTCTCATCTATTGCCTTTTTTGCAATAAGGAAAGATTTTTAATGTACAATATTTGACCTCACTTTCATCTTAATCTCACATCTGGGGGGATTCAAACAAAACCCTCCCAGCTTCTCTCTGATTCCTTTACATATGTGTGAAAGGTAACAGCTCTTTCAAACGTGTTCTGCACTTGGTATCACACAGATGAGCTTTGATAAAACCAGAAAATGCTTACAGGGGTTGATGTAAAGATTTTTTTTATTTCCATCTTGCCTGGTATGTACAAAGCAAGGAGGATTTAAGAAGATTTTGTTGAACCATATCCTAGTCCATTTTTCTCTTCACTGACCACTTGTTAGCTGACCGAGACATACTTTGTGTCCTAGAAAATTCTCAAGTTTTTCAATCACTGTGAAAAGCAGAAACACAAAAGTACATATATAAAAATTCTCACTGAGTCATTCCCCCATCTCTGAGTTACACAGTCTATTGTCCTAAACTGCTGACATTTATGGTCCTGTTAGGTATAAACATAGAATTTGAAACAGATGCTAGGAACAGTTAATCTTGACTTTAGGTACAGTAGGTTGCCCTCAACATCAAAGATAAGAACTGTAATATTTTTACACGTTGGATTAGTCTTCCATGTTTCATCCATCATCAGTATGTTCTTACAGCCGTCTGACAACATTCCAGTTTTAAGGTTCTGTGTAGATGTTAACTTTCTCTGGTAGTAACACAAAAAATTCTCCTTTCAATTCTAATTGCTTCCATGTTTCCAGATAGTCATCTGAATTATCACAAAGATGCAAGTAATATTATAATGCTGAAGTCAGCAAGCAAATATTTCCTCTCACTGCATCTTACGTAAAAAATCCTGTGCCTCACTCCCAGGAAATATATACATGCTAAGTGATGCACAGCCTTCAAAGTGGTTAATGCTTATAATGCAAATAATTTATCAAAATAAACTGAAAATGAACAGGGGAAAATAGACACAAATACTTGTAGATCATGTGATAGTTCATTTCACCTACTCTGCAAATATGCTAGAGATTGAGAATCAGACAAACCTTTGTTTTTTTTCTTTTTTGATGAAGCTCTACAAGGTATTAATGAAAAATCTGACCTTTATGCCAGAAATATCCTACTGATCCTGCTTGAACTGAAATGATCTATAAGTTTACCATAACATCAAAATGTTGGAAAGATTTTTGGTAGCAAAACAAATAGTTCTAGATGACCACACCCAAGTGCCGTATCTTTTCACAAGAGATTCTGAAGCAAACCTTCATTTAAAAGGAGTAGGAAGCATATAAACATATCTACACACAACAGGTGTTACACTGGTACAAAACACTGCAGTTCATTGTAGCTCTTGGGAGCTTCTAAATCATTATAAGCCATGATCAAAATGCTTTCTTCAGCAATTATCTTTCAGGTAATTAACAAGACAAAACAAGATTTTATGCTTGGACAGTAATAACAACCACCTGAACAAACATTTGATCCTTTAGCCAAGAAATAAGAAATAACTTGAAGAAAATAATTAATACTTACTTTTTTTTTCCTTGTCAAGGTTGTTTGTGCACATAAACTTTATAGAGCTATAGAAACATTGGATTTTGCGAGTTTCTCAGCTAGTGGCTCTCATCTGTCTTCCATCTTCATTCCATTCATATATATGTTTTCTTCCTGTCTCAAGAGAAAAGTCTCCTTAATGAAGCCAGTTACATTTTGCCAATATTACTACTTCATTGTGTGTTTTGCACAACACTGAATGAACATAATGTTTACATTGTTCAGGTCATAATATACAAAATTATCATTCTCTTTATTTGCCATTTGTTCTGTATGAAACTTAATGCAGCTATATAATAGTAAAATGAAATTTAGAAGAATCAATTCTTTAATGGTTATTTCATTTTATAAACATTTGCTCCAATTCAATTTTTTTTCTGTGACGATGCTTTTATGACCATGCAACCTAATCTGCTTTAAAATATTAAAACTGCTTTTTACAAAACATTTGATTAGTATGTAATTTTTTAATCATGCTTCAAAAATTGCAAAAATTAAACATCGGGAAGTTATAGAGAGTAGATAAAATCAGTACTTAAGCTCTTACATTGTTAGCAATTGTGTCAAGGGAACTGATGAAGTCACTGTTTTTAAAATACCTCTCTTTAAAAGTCAACCAACTTCAAAAGCAGCTAACAGAGGGACTTACATATGATTTAATGTACAATATCCAAGTTCAGCTAGTTGCACAGGACAACGGGCAAGTAAAAGGAAATGTAAACATCTTGAGCATTAGAAATTGGGAAGAAAAATGAGAAAGACAAGTAAAATCGTGAAACAAAAAAGACCCGGTTTTATGTCTAATGAAAACAAGAACAACAACAAAACTCCCTATCTATTTTAATGAAAGTTAAATTAGTTGAAGTGGAAAATTATAGCCATTCCAAGAAACTAAAATCCTGCAAAATAAAAGAATCTGACTATGATTTTAATTGTAATAAATACAGGGACAAGACACACATTTAAAGGCCCTGTGACTCTTCAAGATGGTCAAACATAATTTTATTACTTGATTTAAGAAAGTTGACAGATACAACAGCTTAAGAAACATTTTGATTAAGTAAACCTCTGCATAACATAATAATAACCTGAACTAGTTCTTGCTTCAGAAAATAAGTTATTTTTAAGCAAAAATTGGAGAAGATGCAGAGGAAAGGAAAAATATTATCCCCTTCTGAAAACCAGAGACACTCTATGCTGCTCCCAAAGAACACAATGCTGACAGAAACAAAATCTCTCTCTCCTGTTTATGCTCAAGGCTATACAACAGACTATTAGTTTGACTTATGCACATTCGGTGTCTCTCATGGCCTCCTAGGTTCTGACTGAAATGCTTATTCATTTCACTGAGCGGGTACAACAGTAGACTCTCTGTCTGTACTTTCACTGGGATGCTTAATCAGGTCCCTAACCATCTATAGAGTTTATCAGTCTCACTTTTTTCTTCCTCAGCTTTCTTACAGGTGTACGCAAAATACCAGACAGGCAGTTCCCAGTCTGTCATCCTGGGCTTGACAGGACAACGTAGGTGTCTGGGTCCTTGGAGGAGGCAAATCTGAGCCCCAAATTAATACAAATTACAACCACATTGTAATCTACCTTGACCATACTTCCAGTGTATGTGAAACACTTCCTAAACTGAATGTCAAAAAGATTTCAACAACTTTGTTTTATTTGAACCAGTTGTATACCTTATATTTGACACAGTTGTATACTTTCCCTCCATGTGTCCACTAATATATTTTCCCGCATTTTTTAATTTTTTTTCTAATAGCAGGATGATGTACGTTTCGATATAAAATTTCAAATCAGTTGTTAAAACTAGATTTCTAAATTGTTAGTAGTTAGGACATATAAAAGCTGTTAGTCCTGCTTTCCAAGGACTGAGTAAGTATATTTGTATGCATTTCTCCAGATTTTGTTCGGGTTAAAGTAGTTAGTCTTAGAAGCCTGAATTCACCTGGGATGAAGTTGTTCATACTGCAGTTCTTACTGCTGACCTTAAATATATACTTTAGCAAGGAGAAGAACCATGTCCTTCTATAAAAGTCTTTCATAGAGTTCTGTTGAACAGAATAGGGTTTTTGGCAAATTTTGTCTGCAAAGACCATATTACATGCGACGTGTATGTATACAATGAATATACTGTAGAACCAAAGGGCAATATGAAGTGATGGCAATACAGATTGAAACCTCTGGTGTTTCAGGGTTTTTTTTTTACATCTTTTTGTGACTCAGTATCTTTCAGGGCTTGATACATTAATAATATAAACTCTATCATAAAATTTCAGACTAATACTATAAACTGTTGACAGTGTTGGGCCTTTCAGGCTAATTTTGCTGTTGTCGTATGATCTTCAATGTGAAATAGGCTAGTAGGTAAGCACTGCGGTATTCCTGCGACATTTTAGGGTTTATAGTCAAGAGTATGCTATTATAAAGACTGTGCAGGCTTCTTCTCATAAAAGTTAGCTAAGGGCGTTTGAACTAAATGATGAAACGTATGTTAGAATTTTTTATAATGTATTGAAAAGCTGAATACTCCAAAAGTTAATCTAAATTTAAATGTATATAATTAGATTGCTCTGTAATGGTTATGAAAATAAGATCGAGAGAACTAATATTGGGGAAGCAAAATACTTTTGCAGAAATAACACTGTTCTTTACCACTTCATAACTCTAGCTGTTAGAGATAGTTGTTCTGAATAAATACTGAGAGGTTCCAAATTAGTACTGAGTCTAAGTTTTAGATTAAAAAAACCCCTCAGACAACAAAAACCCCACCAGTTTTAAAATGCAAAGTGAAGCTTATCACGGTTTATGACAACAAGGGAAGAGAAAAGGAACCATATTCTTCTCTCATTGGAATAATATAAACATTAGCATTACTTTAAAATTTCAGAGGATTTGTTTGTCCTAAATAATGACCTACATTTTACGTATATAATTTCTTGAAAAAGGGAGTATGTGTGTGTAGACTCATTTCATCTATGTCCTAGTTTCAGCTGGAATAGAGTTAATTTTCTTCGTTCTCGCTGGTATAGTGCTATGTTCTGGATTTCATATGAGAATGTTAATAATACAGTGATGTATCAGTTGTTACTAAGTAGTGCTTATACTATACAAAGACTTTTCAGCTTCTCATACCCTGCCAGCAAGAAGTTGGAAGGATACACAGCTGGGACAAATGACTCAAACTGGCCAAAAGGATATACCATACCAAGTGACGTCATGCTTAATATTTAAATCCAGGAGGGAGTTGTCCAGGAGGCACTGTGGTTTAGGAATTAGCATACAGGAATGATATTCATAATAGCTTATCCCTTGAATAGAGGCTACTGAAACAGAACAATAGGAAATCTATGAGGGCATGCTCACTGCTCAACTATTTTTAGTTTGTTCAATTGTATTAAATTAATTTTTTTTTACTCTTTTTTTTTTCTTCCTCTTTTCTTTTTATCTCCTTTTTTTTAGTGCAAATGCACAAGTAAACATAGGAACTCTTAAACTAATGTTTAGTCTCTCAGAGCAGTGTGTTCATCTATTTTTTTCCACGGCAACACTGACATCTCATTGTTGATACATGGTAACCTACTTTTAGTATAGGGTCAGGATTTTCCTTCAAGTTGGTCTTGTCATGGATGTGGGAGATAGGATACTCTTTGGAAAAATGCAAACTGACAATTTGCAACTTCTTTGTTTAGATTTAGGTAAAATCAAATTGCTATTTCACTAAAAAATTTCTCAAGGAAGGTTATTTGTTTTCAAGTGTTCTGAATATGTGTTTGTCTTGTCTCCATTCTACTGTGGAGCTACAAATTACAAATTAAACCAGTTTTATGTCTCACATTTGTGCTTTATTTGCAGGAGACAAAGGTGGGACAAGCACAAGAATTGTATTATAGATGGATATGTTTGCTATTTGTATTTGTTGTAGACTTACACATGCATAATTAGTGGTTAAATATTTCCTTAAAATGAGGAAATATTTTGAGAGTCTCACAAACCTCACTGACCAGAAAGAGAGCAGAGTTGTAGATCATGTTCTCAGGAAGTAGAAATGGAATGATTACTGTTTTATGACCAAAGAAGGACAAGGGCAAACAGGATACCATCTACCTTTCTTTGTCACTGTGGTTAGTAGCGATATAGTAATATGTAGACATGAGCTAAAAAGATAGAGCAAAGGGGTGCTTGGTAGATCTGAAATCAAGGACTGTGCCATAGTAGTAAAAAACTTGCCTTTTAAATTAAGAAGTAGTCATTTTTATGCCATAATTTTTATTACCATCTTTGCACTGTAGAATGCAAGCAAACTCCTATTCAATTTATTATGTTTTAATAGGAGAAAAACATGAGCAGATTTGTGTTGTAATTTAATCTCATACAGTTGTTCTATTTTCCCATCTAATTTTTGCTTTGCAAACTCCTCAGATTTTATATATCAGCAGTGTAACGCTAAGCATTTTAATTACAGTGAATGATGAGTTTCTTACATTGAATAAAATGGAGACACCATCTCATGAGCTCGCTTATTATGTAGATACTTGACTTCTGCTAAATATTCTGGCAACATCCAGAAAGAGTAAATCTGTTTTACCACTGAATAGTCTGTATTCACTGAAGTGGTTCACTGATTTAAAGTGGATGTTAATGGGAAACCTTAGCATAGCTGGCAGAGTGGAAATAAGTGTTGAAAAAAAAAGTCCTTTTTAAAAGTGCCATGTGCCGTGTTTCTGGCATAATATCAAAAATCATTGAGACATTTAGTATTAGGTCTTAGAGGATTAAAAGCAGAGGGTATTATACACCATAGAGATTTATACACCAAAGAGAATCAAAGTGTTAAATAGTTGAATAGGTTGATTTTTTTTTCCCATTTTCCATGCAACAACACTGAATACTTGCAGCTTTCCATTTTCCTAAATTAGATGCTTGCTTATAAAGAAAATACTTTGCCATCAAAGATATAATTGCCTTTGCAAATATGACTTTGCAAAAGAAAAAATTATACAAACCCAAGAACTGATGCAAAAACAGAGACTGTTTTTTTTTTTAATTTTGGAAGGTTTTTAAATATTCACTTTAAATAATATTTTATTGGACATAAAAGGCATTGTTATGCTGAAATTTAATGTGAAAAATCCTCATTGTGTCTAATTCATATACCATATGTGAAATAAGTATGAAAGTCAGAGATTTCATAGTTCAGATATACGGAACATCAGCTTTATCTAGTATGGGACACAGTTTCCTATTACCACAAAACGCTCTAACATGTCTTACATATTCAGTATTATTTCTGGCGTGCAGTTACAAATCCTAAGACGTAGTTTATACAGGCACAAATATTTATTCTCACAGGTGTTCAGGAATACTTATATCTCCTATATTATTATTTTCTCAATTCTGTTAGTCATTTACTTCAAAAGAAAACATGATATCTCTTGATTCTTCCATAAGCATTCTGATGTTGGTCTTTGGTATTTGGAGTCAAAATAGTCTCTTGGATGTATTAGAAAGCAAGGTGGCTGCATTTGCAGTCAAAATGATGTTAAATTGTCTTCTCTTTTCATTATACAGATTGCTGCATAATTGTAATTTTTTGCTTCCTCTTAAGCATAAAAATTCATTTTTTACTGCTTCAGTTTTCATTGTTTGCACCTTGGACATATCAGTAACACAAAGAACAGTGGCTGCTCTATTGTTTGTCAGTTCTAGGAGTATCTTCATTTAGTTTTGTAATTAACAATAATAAAACAATTGTCAAACAGGTTGTTTGAAAAGCCTTGTTTAGTACTTTCTGGTGTGTATTTCCAAAGATATGACTTTCTTGCCTACTCTTTGAAAATAACAAAAGACTATTTGAGAATTTGTGAGAGTTTTAATGTAAAATTACAATTAGGAAGTGTATATTTACATTTGCTAGACATCTGCATGTGCTATATATAACATTTATACAAAGTCATTTTAATATGTATAAAGTTTGTGCAAATCATGAGAGAACTGTTGTTAACTTTAAAGAGTGTCATGCTGGCATCACAAACTACTTATCTGAGCATATTAAGTAACTAAATACAATTATAGGAAAATTATCTTTCCATATGACATTACTGCTTGCAAAGAACGATGAGAGGGAAGAGGTAAATATTTAGGAAAAATACATTTTCTCCTAGTAATCCTACTGAGGCTGTCTTGGGACTTATCTGCTGCTTGGATTGCATGATGGCATTTTTAAGAGAAGCTGATTAAGATAGGCTTAAGACACAGAATATTTCTTCTCCTGATTCTTTTGCCTCTGCCTCTGTTTTTAATTCCAGCAGGTGTTCCAGACATGCAGATACATGCGGATATGAACACAGTCAACCACACACATCAGCACAGCAGAGCTTCACGTGCTGTCATGCAAACATCAATAACACTCACATAAACATGAACACAGACTGCCCAGCGTTGTTCCTCCTCCCTTATTGACTAAGATTGGCATTCAATGATGAAAATGTGTGCAGAAACACACACACACACACAGAGTCTACATGCACAAACAATCCCTCAAATATTAGATGGGCTCTAAACACATCCAATACCCATGGTCACACCCTGGGCCACTTTCTTGGTCGGTGTCTCAGATCTTGGATGTTTTGAGACATGCCTCCTCCTACTCACTGGCTAGTCTAGCTTGATGGCCAGTTAGTCCAGCCAGCAAAGCACATCTTTGCATCTAATGCTTCACTTGAACATCCCATTACAAGTTTTCTACATTCCTATGATAAGTTTCACATAATCTCATAAGCCCATTCAGACATCCCAGGATAAGTCTGGCTTTCCAAAGAGGCCCATGACAATCTTAACAGCTAAAAAGTTCAGAATGAAGGTATCTGAGCATTCTTATGAATCTGAGGATTCTTTCCTCAAGCCTCCATTCATCGGGAAGTGACTTAACAGTTCTGTTGTGACAGTTATCCTTTTATTCCTAGGGTTTGTGTACCAGAGTGTTTAACCTATTTTCCCGTCTCTCTCTGTTTTCTTTTTTTAAGTGCTGAAAATTTATTAACTGTTTTCAAAACTGGAGGTCTTTACCATACAAGTGACTGTGTCCTAACATTCCACATATCATTTTGGTTTCACATAGATTTGCAACTCTGTCTTCAAATTGAGATGATTCTATTTATTCAGTAGATAACACAATAGTATGATTAAAACAGAACCATGGACTAACTACATGAAAATTCAATATGGAAAAATTAGCCAAATTGCAAAGGCATTTCCCTTCAGTTTGCAATGAAGAGAACCAGGAGTCCTAGTGTGCTTAAATTAAGAGAAGAATGACCATAACATGTTAATATGATGCAGCGAACTAAAAGAAAACAATTGTAGAATATATAAGGTGAGCTATTTCTGGCAGAGACAGTAATATAAATGTCTTCCTTTGCTTCTACATATCTCACCTGGTGGGATGGCACTTAAATTTTTATGGACAATTCAGGTCACCTACATTCTAAAAATGGAATATATAAAAAAAGGGACTCAAGTCTTTAGGATGAGACAATAAAATGCTAGAGTAATCTAACAGAAGGGGGACTGAGTGGGATGATTTTATTCACTCCTTAGAAAAGGTATGTAGGCTAATGGGCAATGTTAGCACTAAAGTAAATGGACACAAACTGGACATAGATAAGTCAAGTCTTATCCCTCAGAAAGCTAATATTTAGCAACCTAGCTTCCACATAAGAATAGAAGGAACAAAAACCTAAATAAATTTTAGAAGATTGTATAATAGTAGACGACACTGGATTCCACAGCAGAAGATATATTTTTTAATCCTGTGTTTTCCTTGTTACAAAATGACTATACATCATAGAACCACAAAATGGCTTGTGTTGGAAGGGATCTTAAAAGATCATCTATTTCCAAACCCCTTACCATAAGCAGGGACACCTTCCACTCAATCAGGCTGCCCAAGCGCCCGTCCAACCTGTCCTTGAACAATTCCTGGGAGAGGACATCCACAAGTTCCGTAGGCAACCTCTTCCAGGGTCTCACCACCCCTATTGAGAAGAACTTCTTCCTAATTTGTAGTCTAAATCTTTCCCTTTCCAATTAATACCCATTTGTCCTCATCCTATCACTACATGCCCTTGTAAAAAGTCCCTCCTCAGCTTTCTTGTAGGCTCCCTTCAGGTACTGGAAGACTGTTATAAGGTCTCCCCAGAGCCTTCTCTCCTCCAGGCTGAACAAGCCCAACTCTCAGCCTGTCCTCATAGCAGAGGTGCTCCAGCCCTCTGATCATCCTTGTAGCCCTCCTTTGGACCCATTCCAACAGTTTCATATTCTTCTTATTTTGGGCATTCCAGAACTGGACACAATACTCCAGGTGGGGTCTCACAAGAGCAGAGTAGAGGAGCAGAATCGCCTCCCTTGACCTGCTGGTCAAGCTTCTTTTGATGCAGCCCAGGATATGGTTGACCTTTTGGGCTGTGAGCATGCATTGCCAGGTTATGCTGAGATTCTCATCAATCAGCACCCTCAAGTCCTTCTCTCTGGGTTGCTCTCAATCATGTCATTGCCCATCCTGTATTGAAACCGTGGTTTGCCCCAACCCAGGTGTGGGACCTGACACTTGGCCTTGTTGAACCTCATGAAGTTCATACAGGCCCACTTCTCCAACTTGTCCAGATCCCTCTGGGTGACATCCTGTCCTTTCAGTGTGACAACTGCAGCACTCAGCTTGGTGTTATCTGGAAACTTGCTAAGGGTGCACTCAATCTCACTGTCTGTATAATTGATGAAGGTATTAAACAACACTGGTCCCAATATGGACCCCTGAGGGACACCACTTGTCATGGATCTCCATCTGGATATCAAGTCGTTGACCACTACACTCTGAATGAGACTATCCAACAATTTCTTAACCACCAAACAGTCCACTCATCAAATCCATATCTCTCCAATTTAGAGAGAAGGATGTTGTGGGGGGCTGTGTCAAAGGCTTTACAAAAGTCCAGATAGATTACAGCTATTGTTGTTCTCACGTCCACTGATGTGGTTGTCCTATCATACAAAGCCACCAGGTTTGTCAGGCAGGACTTGTCCTTGGTGAAGCCATGCTGGCTACCTCTAATCACCTCCCCATCCTCCATGTGCTTTAGCATAGCTTCTAGGAGGACCTGTTCCATGATCTTCCCAGGCACAGATTTGAGGCTGAAATGTCAGTAGTTCCCAGGGTCATCTTTTCTACCCTTTTTAAAAACGATAATTATGAAGGTCGTGGAGCCCATCACTGCATTGTTCTGAGGTTAGTGAGAGAGGGTGGAATGATCTTTGGATGAGAAACTGCTCCTTCAAAGATGTTTTAACCTGTGTCTCAACTGCAGGAGAGTTGAAACCTGTGGTGGTTTTGAGCTCCTGATCCCTCAAAATTTCAGATCCGGTATCTGATGAGCAGTGATCCTTCATTTACCTCAGCGCCCAGGGAAAGCAGAGCATGGCTAGAAAGGGAAAATAGATTAATTCAGAACACAGCCAGGTTATATACTGCAACTTGTAAAGCACTCTCTAAGTTTTTATGAGATAAATATGGTCTTTTTATATTTAATAAGGAATTAGAGAAGCAGCGGTTTGTGTGATGGGATGTGTCTGAGTAGACATATGTTGTGTGTGGTTGTAGCAGGCATTTAAGACAGGGATGAAAAGTGCTTGCATGGAACTACAGAACACAAAAATAGGTGCTTTTACTGGGACCTTTAAAACAATAATAATAATATAATAAAATCAATTGAATTTTTGCCCCCTTTCCTGAAATTCTTAATAGTAATATGGGACAGATTTTCAATTGCTCTATAACTTCAGTCCGTTGGACTTTCTTATATAGCTCTGATTTTAATTAAATACCAGGATAAATCCTAGAAAGTTGCATGACCTGCTCTCTTTTTAGAAACTCTGATGCTGGCATGTTAGAAATAATATGGTGCAAATACAGATGACCAATGGGACTTTTTAATCTACCTATTTCTCTCCTAATAAGCCAATAATGCAGCTGAATTTCAACAATTTGATTTCCTGGAAAACAAGAAAGTTACAAGGAAAAATATAAAATTTTACTACAATGACCATGAATTACTAGTTTCAGACCTTATTGAAAGTCTAGGAATGTCAGTGTAAAGCTAAAGGACAGACAGATCTTTATGACAGGGGCTGTAAAGATCTGTCACAATTCTAGCAAATGCTGCCAGATGGGATTTAAAAGCTTCTAAGCTGAGTTTCAAACTGATTTTATTTGTGGAGTTAGAGTATCTGTGTGCTAATAAAATAGTCCTACTTCATTCTTTTTAATGCTGTGAACCGCCGGAAATATATTCTTTTATACTACGGTTCATTCTCTACTATACAACTCTTATTCTCTACTATACAACTGAATTACTCAACTTGTATCCAACTGATGCTGCATAACTATAGAAGCAAGACCTTGAGGAAAATAACCTGAGGAGAAAATTCTTTAAAGAAAAAGGTGATTGAAAATAATAAGCTAATAGTATTGGAGAGAGCTTTACTAAAAGTAAAAGGTAATTTATACAGAAGAAGCAGCAAGACATAAAATATACTTCCTCAGAATCATCCTGAAAGAAAGCAGAAACCTCACAGAGGTGACAACTACCCTGAGAAACAGAATAATCCAAAATAAATGGGGAACATTTTGGAGTAGTATGAAATGAAAAGAAATGGCAAATTCAGGAAAAATACCAAAGACTACTGATTACTTGGGACAACAGGTACAACAGACAAGTCAGTGTGATCCTAAGCATCACACAATTTAGATTTTATATACATGAGTCCCAAGGTAAAATTCAGCTAGTGTGGAGTGGCTGAGCTCCTATTCTAATGTCCTGAAGACACAAATGACTTAGAATGGTAGAATTTATAGCAATTGCCCTACAATTACCTTTATAAAGAGAGCTGCGTCTCCAGATCAACCCTTCATAAGCGCCCAAAGACCTAGGTTTCAGGGAAAAGATACCTCAGCACAGAATTAACAAACCTCAGGCTTTTCCTCATAAAAGGAGTTTGCAAAACCACAGCACAGGAGGTTTACTTCTTTCTTTCATAAGACAATACAGAACCTTCTGTTGGAATAAAGCTTTAACAAATAGCACACTCATGTGATTTATAAAAGATTCTTGTTAAAATGCATTTATAATTCTGTACTCTCAAGGAAGTGTTACAACCAGAGCCACATGCTGAAAAATAGTATTTTTTTTTCATTGATGCTGTCTACATTAACAAAATGAATTGCACTGAATAAAAACAATTAATTTGCTATTAAAAGAGATGTAAGAAGGCTCAGTAACAATCTAACCTAGTAAAAACTGTGCTAATTTGGGACAGTATGTTTAATATCTGTTCAAGTTAAGTTTCTTTATTTTATCCACCTGCCACGACCAGATTCAAATCATAAGCTACTGCAGTTGTTTGAAGCACCTCTTTTTTTTTTTATATTTTAGTAATGTCAATCTGCCTACGGTCTTAGTATTAAAAATAAGAATTTAGGAATCACTACTTTCAGAGACACAGGCAGCATGATATGAATATGATATGTCACTACTTTTTTTCACTCCTTTCTCTGAAAGTCAACCTTGGGAAGATTAGAGATAACTACAAATTTTATGTACACTTGATATAAAAGACTGCCTTACTTCTGGGAAACAGCAGCAACAGAGAGATGCTTAGTAAGAAAACTTCTACACTGCACAGACTAGGAGAGTTTATTTATTCCACTCCCTGTATTGAGGAAGGTTGGGATTTACCACAGAGAAAGAAAGACTCATTTCTTACTGATTGATAAAGGAAGTTGTTAAAGAAGAATTCTGACAGGTTTCCTTCAATTCATGTCTCACAAACCTTTGCCCTTGTGCTGAGGTATAAGAAGTAAGCATAAAAAAAGAAGAAAAAAAGAAAAAACGGGTATGACATTATGAGGCAGAAGATATACTTTAATTTTGTAATGAAATTATATTTGTTTTGATTAACATTAATTCTACTAAGAAATCTAGCATTCTGAGTCAAATACTGTCTGTAGTAATAAATATGGTTTTACTTGTAGTATCACATATTGCTTTTCTAGACAATGTTAAGAGATACTCTGCATTACAAAGTAGTCATCCTTTTTTGTTGAAGATTTATTTTAAGAAGTGGTGGAAAATTAAAAACAAGACCTATTTTAAAACCACCATCAGGTTATTGGCTGCTATTAGCAGGAAAAACAGGGTTCAGATTTATAGCGCCAAAAGAGTTTGAACTAGAGCTTTAGGATTTTCCTAGCAATTATTTGAAATTATTTGAAAAGTGATGGAGCCAGGGATACAGTTTTTCACCTTAGAAACAGTTAAAGTGTTCCATCTCTAAGTGAGGTACCAAATAATCTCTTTCACACAGACTGTGGAATCCCTTCAAACTGAAAACAAATCTGAAACTCTTTAATATCATACTGTTATAATGAAGGTGGAACTCGCCTCTCAAAAGCAGCAACTACATTGCAGACACATAAGTCTTCTGCTGTTTCTGTCCCAGTCTGCCTCATTTCAATTTTTATTTACTTCTCTTAACATCCCAGGAGGCCTTTGGGATTTAGTCTCAATACATTAATAATTTAAATATAATCATCACTTTGTGGAACATCTGTCTTATATCTATCACTTGAGCTAGCTTTAATTACTCTGGCAGTTTAGAAGCATTGAGGTTTGAGGTTCACAGTATAACTAAGTTGAAAGCTGGTGTGAAATGAAGCTGTAAAGTTCAACAAACTATCACAAAGGATTTATTCTAGAATCTGGATCTGAGTCAACAGTGTAGAGAGTACCAATGATGATAAGAGAAACATTTTTTTTTCTCTTTGAAGTCCTTAGCTGTTATCCTTAGACCATGGGATAATTAGATCATGAGCTAATTGAAACATACAAATTAATTGCACTGATTGTTATTTTTATGAGATGATCGCCTTTTCCTGACAAAATTGCTTTGATGAGGCAAAGGAAGCACTTGACATTTTGCCATTGAAAGTTAATTGTTCTCCTGCACCAATTAAAATGACACAGTATTTGAACTGAATTGCTTAAAGTGCTGTTTCAAAGAAAAAGAGGAGGCAATGCATAACCTAAGGTGTTCATGCTTTTAAAGCACAATGTATCAATCTGACCCAATTTATCATAAGTCCAGAAATCCTTTAGCCATCAGTGATTTTTTGGCAGACAGTTTTTAATTTCCTAGGGAAGAAATGACAGTCTTTAGTAAACCACGACAGGCTAGTGATTCCTCAATACTGGCATCAGCTTTGAAATAAATTGCCTGTCACATCCTAGACTGAGAGAAAGAGAAGTAAATATTGAAGGTAACAAAGACTAAACTTAAGTGAGAGTCATGGAGTAGAAGTGGCAAGTAGAACAAAGGAGCTTGATGATGAGTGCCAGCTGTTCTGAATTCCTTTCTTGCTCTTCTGCTGACTGAGTACACAGAAGAAAAGAAGTTGAATGACTTGTGGGGCAAGGATGGATCCAGCTTTTCCTAATGTTAGACAGAGGCTAACGTTATGTTAACATTCCTGGTCATACAGCAGCCACACCAAAATGTTGCTGTCCTCTTCCTGTCATCACTATGTATACATATTTTTTTGACTTGGTGGCCTGAAGCCATAAACAGATTTTGCGTTTCAGCTTCACTGAACATCATCAGGACTGCTTACTTGAACGCTTAAGGACTTTTTTTTCAATCTTAATCTACTGGGCTACAGTTTTGGCATGTGAGGTTTTTTTCCAGTTTTTGAACCTCCTAATAATGTTTGTAGGCAATTTAATTCTTTCAATAAGTTCCAAATGCCCTCAGAACACAGCTCTAATAATTATCTACTAGCAAATACAAAACATCGCTCTTTCTTTTTCTTTTGTCAATATGCTGCTGTTTGTTTGCAAAGCCATCCACAATGGACATCTTTTTCCTTCAGAAATAAATATCAAAACTTCACTTTAGTTTAGCAACATCAAGTTTTCATACCTTGCTTATTTATTTATGCTCAATGTCTCATATATCTCATTATTCAATCACTTAAATACATTTGTTCTCAGTTGTATTATAGTACCTAAGTTTGAAGATTTTAAAAGTACTGCTAGCAATTGAACCTAAATTATTTTTAAATAAACTTACACATTTCAACAGTTATCAGGTTAGAACCATAATTAAAATTATGAAGATCAAAACTTAGAAATAATATATTAGAAAATGTATTTTTTTTCATATTTGTCTTTACAGTTCATGTAGTCTGGTTTTGCTGCAGCTGAATGGCTAGAAAAACTATTTAATTTCAATTGTAGACATGTTAAACTATGCTTTGATGTATGCTTTGTTATCACATAAATCAAGTCAATATATGCAGTAAAAATCTCCTTTTGAGAAGATGTTTGTTAATACACCAAAAATCTTGCAAAATCAGTAAAAGGAACTATGGTATTTCAGTATAAATAGCTGAAAATATAAAACGTCTCTAGATTTCAAGCAAACCAATAAAGGAAATATTTTAATATTATTAAACTGTTATTATTATTAAAATATTATTGAACTGTTTTCTCTGCTTGCAGAAGATAGTCAACACAGAAATGCTGAATCAGATTTTGTTCATTCAGGTGCTCCTGAGAAGGATGAGCTCTTGTTAGGTGAAATCAGAAATTGATTAAATGGAACACTGGTACACTGTTCTTTTTTTAGTAAAGCTTTATTAAGCCAACTCACGGAAACAGATAACTCCTCAGAGATTTTGCTGAAAATATACCACCAAAAAAACCCAAGAAGAAACACCTGGGTAAAATAACGAAATAGTTCCAGAGCAGACTTACTGGGAGTTATTCGCCTCAACTCACTATCTTGCAGTATTATGAAAGTTACTGTAAAAGGAAATAAAACAAAAACAAAAACAAGACAAAACAAAACCAAGAAAAGCTGTGGAATAATTGTGATTTTCTCTCAGTGAGATGAAACTGAGGATCTGAGTTCTAGGACATGAAAAAGAGCTGCTATGCAAAACATATTCCCCAATGGAAACCTGATGAAAAGGTGCAGCTGAAGAATGCAGTAACAACTGCTACCACTCACGCTGGGTAAAAAGACAAGAAAAACAGGAAAGTATCAAAGTGAGTTTACTATAAGACAACATTATAAAACTTTTACATTTCCTCCCTATTATCACATAGTTTTATTTTATCTTGACCTTACATTTTTATGCAAATTTATCCAGTATAATGAACTTCTTTTGTGATTATTGGTAAAGTTAATTTGATCAATGAGGTAATGTGGCTATTGGTCATGCTCAGCAAGATTCAGTTGAAAATAGTAAACTTATTCCTTTTAATTCAGAATGTCAAAAAAATGGGAGATAAAAATTTCTTCAGTATATATACTTATTTATCCCTTATATATATTTTTGCCATTTATTTGTAGTATTTCTTGACACTTCTCCAGTGTGGGGTCCCTCCCATGAGATACAGTTCTTCACAAACTCCAGTGTGGGTCCTTTCCATGCGCAGCAGTTCTTCAAGAACTTCTCCAGCATGAGTCCTTTCCACGGGCTACAGTCCTGCAGGAATTGACTGCGCCAGCATGGACGACTCATGGGCTGCAGCTTCTTTCAGGGTAGATTGACCTGCACCAGCATAGAGTCCTCTGTGGGCTGCAGGTGAATATCTGCTCCAATGTGGTCCTCCATGAAGTGTGAAGAGATATGTTACTATGGTCATCACCACAGGCTGCAGGCGACTCCCTCCTCCAGCAGCTGGAGCATTTCCTCCCCCTCCTTCTTCACTGAAACAGATGTCTGCATTGTTGTTTGTCTCACACAAGAACTAGTTTAGGACTATAATAGTGGCTTTACAAAGTAGCTAAGAAAGAACACCCAGAGGAATTCTTTAGCCCAAGGATTCCTGAATTGCCTCCTGGGCTGTCATAAAGCTTCCAGAAGTAGAGAAAACAAGACACTAAGGGTTAGCTTTCTATTTTGTGGTTAAATCACTCTCCAGAATCATAAAAGTTAAAGTTTGTAATGCAGGTACTGAACCTGAGTGTCCAGTCCCTTCATGTTCTAGTCTATGTCAGGATGTAGATCAAAACTATCATGCCTCATAAGATACTGGCTTCTGTAACTTCTCTGTAGAGCACAATCCAATAGGCAAGTGCAGTGCTCCGGAAGGACCTTTTTTTGCTCCAAGTCTCTAAAGATTTTAGTTGGGAAACATTGCATTGCTGCATCCTAATAAAGATATGAGAAAAGCGCAAAGAAAATTTTTTAGTCTTGTCACAACTCAATGCTTTACAACATGGAAAGATGCATAACTTTAGACTCCTACAAAAGATAGCTACTAAAATAATAAAAAAAAAGTGGTATGCTTATGGAGTCAAGGCATTTTCTGGGTTCAGATAGAGGTGAGTTTTAAATCACACATCTGACTTCTACTAGTCTCCTACATAAGCCACTGAACTGTTTTCTAGGAGCTGTCTTTTATTTCTCAAGCAAATCCATTGCCCTACTTTAGATTTTACCTGAACTATTTTTAAGATAAATCATTACTTGTAGTCTCTATCTACACTGGTGACTGCATCCATCTTAAGAGATGTGCCCACCCTACTATGTGGTGTGGAGTGATTCATATCTATTTGGCTCACAACTAGCTATTTCCAGAACAGATTAGTGGCATCTACACTACAGGTCATGTAACCCTGGGCAATTGTGTCTTATATAGCTCCTCAGAATCAAAGCTTTTGTTCTCCTGTTAAAAGTGTCTGACATACAGTGCAGATTATGTTATGGGAAAGTTATTATTATTTTTTCTTGATTCAGGATGTGGTATTAAGTAACATGAACATAACTTAGGGTCAGCCAGGGTTTGTATCGAAGTAGGAAGAACCCACTCTGCTGCTGTTTTGTCTATGCTGGATTTGGAGAGTGACACTGGAATGAACTTCTAAAACAATGCAAGTGTTTGCTTTGAGGGACTGTGTTGACTCATTTCTACAAAGAAAATGGGCAAAAAACAGTGTTGATATGCAGAGACAGAAATTAAATGGTGATGTGAGCAGCCATAAAGCTGGCCTGGTTGGAACAAGAAAATTACTGAACAGAAGAAAATATCTGCTTAAAAATACTGACAGACAAATTGCCAACCATCCTAGGAACTAAGGCTTGGAAGCAGAAGCATCCTTGAAAAGTGCAGCTGCCATTTTTGAAGTATAGCTGGGTACCCAGAAATTGAAAGCATCCTGAGATATCATTGATAAGACCAAAACCCAATAAACTGTAATAGCAACTTATCATCTGAAACAGTCTGGTAAAATAAAATTGGTTTGAAAGAATAGAAAACATCATATATTTGCTGTTACAGGTGGAAAATAGAGATTAGCAGCATCTATTGGCTGTTCAAAATGCTGATGTCTTATTTACTTATGTCTCTATAATAAAAAAAGGACTTAAGCTTTATCCCAAATGTATCCTCTGTCTCTGAGAATTTCATGGACTACATACAGTTTTTCTTTACTAAGCAGGCTGAATTCTCTACATGAACTTTCTATGAGATCTGGGACTCTCACTGGAGATGACTGGCTGACTCCAGACTGTGATGTGGATCACTTTTTGGCATGACTGTCCATTACTTTATTGGTCCCCTTTGGTCTCACTTCTGGGGTTGGTTTTATTTGTCCTCCACCTTTGGGATGATTTGGCCCCATGTGAGATTGGACTAATTCACTTGATACTGGTATTACATATCTATAGTAGTAATCTATTATATCTGCTGAAGTTGTTGATGTTTGTTTCACTAATTATAAGTTTTTGGTAACTGGTAATAGTATACCTCTATTTAGTTGATGCTGTGCAATTTATTGTTGTTATATTATTGATGGCTGCTATGATTGATTGCTCTGATACTATTGGTTGATACTATTAGATTGCTGACAGTAATTTGTAGTATCTTGATATATACATATATATGTATTCACTTTATTAATCATAGATTTACTTGCTACCGGTGATTTTGTGGTAGTATACCTGCTAGTGCATATTTGTGGTAATTGCTGATAAAATCGAGGCATTTAGAAGATAAATGCCTCCATGGCCTTTTATGTTATGAAATCCTATGAACTCATAGTCACGATTTCTATATACCCACAGATCAGGTAGTCTTTTAGGTTTTGACAAATGGTAAGATAAGCTGCTTGACAGATTTACCCATTTAAGCGTTTCAGTCTGGTACACTCTGACCGGGTTCTTTGAGATATTCCGCACATGGAGGTTTTAAAGTTTAATATCAGTTTTACTTATTTTAAAGACAATTGATGTTATATGGGATTTCTGAATTAACAGAACTGTATAACATGTTCAAACATAAGTTACAGTTAGCAAAATACAGCAAATGCTGTAAAAAAAAAAAACATTCACAGTATCAATGTGATTTTCATTACCAGTCTCTATAATATGTTCACTGTCATGACGTTGGGCATCCTCAGTCAGCAGCAAGGAAAAAATGAGCTTAAGTCATCTCAAGCCTTTTGCTTGCTTCAAAACTCTTTTGTTAGTTATCTCGTTTTTGTGCTCCATGTTGGGCTGATCCCCTTGTTAACTCCCCCCACCCTATTTTCAAAGAACTCAGGGAGAAATATTTATATCACCAACTGATCAACTCAACCATTGATATTTGTTTATCTAAAACAGAAGCCACTCTCCAGTCCTCTATTGAGATTAAGTCAGTTTCTTTACATTACTTTCTGAGCTTCTTGGGCACATCATCATGGCCCACTTCCTCTGAACTTTCTTTCATTGGAGGAGTATATTAATCAGTCACAAAGTGGCACATCATGGCTTCCATTAAAAAAAATCAAAAATTAGTAAGTCGTTTAACTAGTTTGTCAAGTCTGCTAATATTCCTTCCTAAATAGAAAGTTTTCTGTACTAAGAGGATTCATAGTACTTTAAAGTTAACCTGTCAAGTTAACACTTTATTCACTAACAGTAATTCACTATTCTTTAGCTTTAGATGTTTGGTTGATTCTGGATGGTAGTGAGTGTACTATTAGGTTGATTGCATTGCAAAATCTCATTCTTTCTGTAAAGTGTAAAGGTTTACTTTCAGCCTATTATGTCATTGAAAAAGAGGTTACATACAGATTTCCTATTAGGAGAGAGAGACAAGTTTTAATAAATGGCTATGTTTTTATTAAAGCAACTTTCTAAGTTTTCCAGTTTTTCCTTAACATCACCAACCACTCTTTCAGCTGTGGACAAATGTGCATTTGCCATTCAATTAGGGTAACTCTTTCCAGCAAGTATCATTTTCTTGCACTAGCTTTTCAATATGATAAGTTATTTGTAATTCTACTATAATGACATTATAGGGGGAAATAAAAGCCTTGAGAGTTTTTTCTCTACAGGAAAGAATGTATTTTTTGCTTCTGGTGAGTGGGCAGTAAATAGGTTTCCCAGAGGAATTATGCATAATTAAGACAGTCTACAACAAAGGCTAAAAAAATGCATGATGAGACTTGACATTATTGAAAGACATGCACCAATATTTCATTCCAAATCATCATACAAATTTGTTAACTCAAATCAGTTTAATTCTGATAATTTCTAAAACTATTTAGTTACCCAGTGGCTGATGGTGTTTGACTGCACAAAAATACACACCCAGAATATAATATCAAGTAATACTTTTCTCTTTTGTGAGGTACCAGGAAATTGTACCTCATTGTTCATAGTTGTACCACTTTGCATCAATACACAAAAAAAGAGAAATATTTTTGTTAAGTTTAACTGTCTTATTAATGCAAAGCTTTCATTTCAGCTTTTGGAAGGATGGGAAACTGGATCTAAATACATCAAATCATAAAAACACAAACAATGCATATTAGCGCAGCGATCGACACAGACTATGCAGAATTTTCTCAAAGAGAATGGTTCATAGTTATAAATATAAGGTTGGTAGGAGTGAAAGAGGTGGTTATTGCACTCCAGGCAGTCTGCTAAATTTAAAATTACTTCTTCCAAGTCAGTAAATTCCATAGTAAACAAAAACTTTTAAAGTATTTGACTTATCCAAAATCTTTATGAGGTAAGGAATGTGACTAAGTGAATGTTACAGGAAAGTAACTTGCAGAAACAAGTAGTTTGGAGGAGAAGGCTATTTTCACATAGGCAGCAGACAGCCCTTAATACTGCCTGTCAACCTATGCACTGGACTTTTACTAAGTGCAAGTATTACTAAAAATATTATTCTGAACTTAAACAGCATTTCTTGTTTTTCACTCTTTCTGGGTCTGATCAGTCTTTTCATCCTTCCTGCATTATCCTGCATCTATACTCTTTCCTGGACTACAACCCTGACTTTGCCTCTTAAGAGGTATAGCAGCCTACCCGCAATTTTGCTGAAAGATCACTCTAAAGTACTTGCCTTTGTTCTCCTGTTTCTATTAGAATAACTGCAGCTCCCCCTCTGAATGAGTAATTCATGTTGCCGGTTTTCATCTCTTCATATTTCCTTCTGAGGGCCTTCTCTCTGAGCTTGAGTTTCATCACTGTTTTACATAAAATTCTTCCATTAGCAGCTAAACCCCGGAGTCTCTCTTTTCTAGAGTCTCACTGTAAGACTGGTGATGAATTACGTTTCTTTTGGTTTAATTTCATTTAGATGGGAAAAGAAGGTAAAGTATATATAAAAAAAAAAATCCTGCTGAGCTTTAAAGGCAACTCTGGAGGAAGAATAGTTATAAATTTAAGTAAAATTAATAATTCCTGCCTAAAATTCAAAACTGTAGCAAAACAAGAATGAAATGTTTTTGTACTGCTTCATGTGAAAATTGTCTATGAAAATTGATTGTACTAGAAACAATACATAGCATCACCTGAACTGATTTATTCATTTTTACAGTGCTCCTGAAAATGTACATCATGCAAGGCACAGAAATAACATTCAGGGAGAAGGGAAAACTCTCCTCTTTTCCATGTGCAAATTGTCAATTTCACATCCTGAGAATGAAAAATAAAACAAGGCTAGAGCAAAACTAGAGCAATAGATTAAACTTCTATTGCTCATTTTAGTCATTGTGAAGGAGCATTCTCAGTACACATTTGAATATGCATGGCTTGCAGTTCTGGCCCAATGCATACTGTGAAGAATGACAACAGCTTCTAGAAACTAAGAGGGCAGGATGGAAGTTTTATGCACTCATTGTTCATTAAAAAAAAAAAAAACACAACAAAAAAAAGCAAGTTAAGGTTGCAGTGAGCAAAGATTACATCAAGGAAAAAAATAAAAAAAAAATATAATTTTTGCTAACATTCCAAGCTGAAATTAAAATCAAGCACAGAAGCAAACAAAATAGGCTCTAGAAAAAGCAAATAAATCCAAGCTAAAATTAGAATATCCTCCTAATCTTCTAATATATATATGCACTATTATCAAGAAGGAAAATATATCCCAGAGAGTTTTGGTGTTATTTTTCTTCCTTATGCCATGCTTGCAGTGCAATCATGTATCTTAAATGGTTCTGTTGCTTCCAGAACTCCTAACCCCACAGAACTGTTGAAAAGAAAGTGATATTCTAAGGCAGTCTTCAGCTATACATTCTCAGTAGATAGTTACAATGACACTATGTCAATTCATTCTTTTTCGTCTGTTCTCTCACCATCCTTTATTCATTGCATGAAGCCCCACATGATTTTACTTAGAGCTTCTTTTGACAGTGTGATTTCTTTGATCTACATTTTTCTGAGCTTTTAATGACCAGCAAGTATAAAAAGTATGCCTTACCCATGCTCACTGTCCAAAAAAATGTTTTATTTATAATTAGATCCCTGGACTCTACAGGTTTAGATGCTAATTTCATTAACACTGGTGTAAACCAGAAGTAAATTACAAAGGAAGACTGGAGATAAATAGCAGAATCTGACTTTACTCTATATAAGTCACAGGTATCAGATCTTTTTTTATGAAGTGAGGGACAGACCTCAGTTTTGCCCTTATCCAAATATTACTGTTTTCTTTCTTGCCAGGAAATCAACCTATCAACCATACAAAACACAACAAAAAAGCATTATCATGCTATGATAGTACCCTCATCTTTGACTTCCAAAACTGATAGTCTGTTCTGCATTTTATATAGATTTTAAATTAGATTCATTAAAAAATCATTACTGCAACGACATCTTATATAAAAAAGGCATTTTTCTTCTCTTTCTGTCAAACATATATGTCACAGTGCATTTGCTGTCATGTTAAGAAAGTCACATTTCTGGAAAGTAGCACTTGTGGGAATTCCATTATGCTTAACACGGTAGCAGGCTAGTATTGTGACTACCTGAGGGCATTGCTTCCAGGCAGCTGTTTGCAATATTCATAATGCTACATAAATCAGTTCTGATACGATTCTGTATATGTACATAACATATTAATGTTACTATTCAAAAAAAACCCAACAAACCTGATTCCCTCTTCCCCTTACATTTGGGACTTGAGACTGAAGAGAACAACAGTTGCATTATTTATTTTAGCACTTGAGAGTCTAAAGTTTAAAATAAAATTTTAAAAAAAGTCTATAAATTAAAAGTCACGCAATTGTCTTTCCTTAAGGAAATCATTCCATCATTCTATCCTACTTGCCTTAAGATACCTAAATTCTCCATGTGACACTGAAGACATCACTTGAGATCTTCTTGGACCATGCCAAAATTCGCAGAGCCACACTACTAATTTCACAGAAACACAGAATCATGGAATCATTTAGAATGGAAAAGACCTTTCATATCTCTACTCCAACCTTAACCTAATGCTGCTAAGTCTACCACTAAACTGAAGAAGACAGAAGACTGAGAAGAGACAGGCACCCACTTCAGTACAATCTCCTTTCAGGTAGTTGCAGAGAGTGGTAAGGTCTCCCCTCAGCCTTTTCTTCTCCAGATGAAACAACCCTAGTTCCCTCAGCTGTCTCTTACAATGTTTGTGCTCCAGACTTTTCACCAGCTTCATAGTCCTTCTTTGGACATGCTTCAGCAACTCAGTGTCTTTCTTGTAGTGAGTGGCCCAAAGCTGAACACAGTGTTTGAGGTGCAGTCTCATCAGTACCAAGTACAGGATGATGATTACTTCTTAACCTCTGTTGGCCAAACCGTTTCTGGTACAAGCCGAGATGCTATTGGCCATCTTGGCCACCCATGCACACTGTCAGTTCATATTTATCCAGCTACTGATCAAAACCTCCAGGTCCTTTTCCACTGGGCAGCTTTCAAGTCACCCATCCCCAAACCTGTAGCGTTGCATGGGGTTGTTAAGACCCCATGGGGTTGTTAGGACCTGGCAGCCTTGTTGAACCCCATAAAATTGGCTTTGGCCCATCAATCTGTCCTGTCCAGATCCCTTTGTAGAGCTTTCCTTCCCTCAAGCAGATCAACACTCCTGCCCAACTAGGTGTCGTCTGCAAACTTACTGAAGGTATACTTGATCCCCTCATTCAGGTCATTGATAAAGGTATTAAAACAAACTACCCTCAACACTGAGCCCTGGGAAACCCAGTGCAACAGTACAAGAAGATTTTGTAGTGTATTTCAAATTAATAGTGTGTCCTCCAGGAGGAAAGACACTCAGTAGTAACCAAAATGTATTCATTGTCCCTGTGCTCAGTAATGGACAATTTAGTTTTCTTAAGTGGTGCTTCTGTCAGCATACTCTTAGCAGAATATTGTGAAACAATACCCTATCCTTTAGATAATAAATCTGTATTTTACATGTTTCATCACGAACACAAATAGATATTACTCTAAAGAGATTTCTTGACTTAGTTGCCATTTTTCATCAGCAAACAGGCATCAACCTGAGATTCAGTATTTAGGATACTGAGTGGTATTTGTAATAAATATAATTTAATATTGAATAAATTAATTTAGAAAGAATAACAAAAGTTTCCTTGTATTATTTTTTTGATAATAGCTACTCTCATACTGCTGCAGTATTCCCTATCAAGTTAGGTAATTTAATGTGTTTTTTAAATCAGTAGAAAAGCCTATATCATGTACTAGTAAACAAAGTAGTATACTAAGTTTATATTATATTTAGCTTTAAATGAAAAATCCTATAAAAGATTCCAATAATAAAACAAGTTATTTTAGTGACAGGTTACCATGTTGAAAGAAGTTATTCAGACAAATTAATCAACCTTACAACTTCTTTGTTGCATTTTGAAAGTATGACAGAAGCCTCCCCTGTTGTTACAATGGCAGATGAAATGTGTGCTTTCAATTCATTAATAAAATATGTAGCTTCATTAGATCCTCTGTATTTCACTGTATTTCACATTTTGTAGAACAAAATAATCATGTTCATTGCATACTTCCAATATGAAAAGGAACTCTGCAAGGCTTACACAGATCATGAATATGATGTCTCTATTATGTAATGTGTAAATTCTAAATAACAGATTGTCTGCGTAAGAAATTATTCTCCAGTGCTGTGCTGCTGTGTCTGAGAAAATTTCCCTCTAGTATTTCCTGAAATGGAAAGAAAGCATGTAGGCCATTTTTTCAACAAAACTTCTATGAGTACATTTAATTTATATGGTTTCCCAGCATCACTTCATCACGCATCACTGAGTCCTTAAAATTGACCAGGGTTTTATATTTAAAAAAAAAAACGTATAAGTTTTATCTTTATATTTGCATGGCTGCATTTTTAATGTTCCTAAGGGATAATCAAAACCCATTTCTATAATTAGATAAGTGGAGCAGGGCATCAGATAACTGAGTACATTTTCAGAAGATGTGTGGGAGATTTTGTCTTTGTGCTCAGATAATTACTAAGCTTGTCTGTCTAATTTCCAAAATGCAGCAAGTTTGATTTGTTTGCTTTACCTTGCAGTAATTTGTTTTTTAATTCAGTTTGGGGTGTTTTTTTGGTGTTTTGTTTTTGTTGCTGCTGGTTTTGGGTTTTTTTACCAATTATTATTAAATTATGACTTACTGGGAGTTTATTAATAATGAAGTTAATCTTTCACATGTAGGGTTTGAGTTCCATCGAGCTCAGCAGGAATTAAAAGCTGTTCCTATCTAATTAATTTCTGTGGTTCATACCTGAGAGATTTTCAGTATGAGCTCCAGTGTCACAAACCTTCCATCGCTAATTGCCAGGCTAATCAGACAGTCAGAGCTTTAAAACTCAATCTGAACTCAGTGCTATCTATCTCCTTTATATAGGGTCAAGCTTGACTAAGAAAGCACATGTAGGAAGTGATCTTTGCTACAGACCTGCAAGCACACAAAGAAACAAATGTTCTAAAGCTGTCAAGATGGAACCTCTCAGTTTCACTAGCTCTGCGCTGTGCAGATAGGTAGGTTATAACTTGGCTGAGGAGCCATGTTTTCTTAAGCATATGGAGAAAGTCTAAAATTCAGTATTTCAATGACTGGGCCCAACACTGAGGACAACAAAAGCCTTAAGCAACTACACCTCTACAACTCTCCCTTACTGGGTGTTTTTTTTGTGCAGATACCATCACCATACATAAAGAGACATCTCAAACAGACAGTTGAGGAACTGTTTATTAACACAGCAGGTATTTATTTACAACTACATGAAATAAATAGCTGGCAATAGTGTGGTACTAATCTAAGCATTATATCAACACGCTCAGCACTCCAGGCAAGACATCCAATGAATGTCTACTCTCCAGACATGTGCCAGTCAGGTGAAATGTTGTTGCTTCCTTGGAACAGGCTGATACTTGATGACGTTTTGTTGCTATGCTTTTTTCTTTTTTCTTTAGGTTATATATCTTTTCTTGCCAGTACCTTTCCTCTTAAATCTTCAAGCTATTACTTATGTTTACTTACTAACAATTCTGTCAGTGTTTTTACTATTTTTGTCTTATATGGACATAGTTTATATACTGTTGCCTTACACTTTAAAAAATTACTTAGCAAAATCGACGTTACACAGCTGGACAGAACCAAGCTGGGCTTTCAGGTCTCGAGATTATACCTTACGCATTCTATCACACCCTTCTACTGTCCAAACAAATGGTCAGTAAGTGAGGTCTTCTTTCCATTAAACTCCTGAGCTATTAATGGTAAGAGTTTGGAATAAATGATGGGTGGTCATTGCTGAGGCAATGTTGGGAATTATTCTAGTATTTTAACTGTATAAAAAATTATGTTTAAGTGCCTCTTACTGCTCAATTTGTAATGAAGGCACAACAAAGTTTTACTTGCAGATGGAAGCCTCCAACACTTAACACAGTGCAAAGGGTAGAATTTTAATACGTAAATTAACCAAAGAGTTATGTTCAAAAATCTTTTACAGGAAAAGAGGAAAACCAATTTATATGTATATAAGCAAAGCCAAAACTTTAATGGTTAGTTTAATGGAGACTGTAATGGTCTAGTTAAAGAACCATCGTTACTCTAGATCAAATGATTTCATAGAAACAAAGAGTATTAATGCAGATAGAGTATTTATGAACAGAAAAAGTCTCAATAACAGCAATAGCATTTAAAATTATCACTTACACTCTTCTTAGTTTCTACTCCTTTTCCTACTGTTATGCTTACCCTTCCACTGCTCTTCTGGGTTAACTGTTTCCGTCTGGTTTTGGTGGCAGTGGCGTGTAATAGCCCATTGTCAGCATCTGGAATCTACTGCAGGGAAGAATAAGATCTTCATGTTGATGTTTTACTATTACTCTTCTATTCTTTCATTTCTTTTCTTATTTTTTCCACACTTAATGTCATCTAGGTATGACCGCTAATATGCATTTGCAACTCTCTTTCTTCATTGATCTACGGCTCTGGATTACATCCCAGTTTACTATTTGTGGTGCCTTTTACATATATTACGTATTATTTTGTTGTTGTCTTCTTTACCATTAAAGTTGGTTTTGTCCAGCTCCACATCTGTAATGTTGGTTGGGTTTTTTTTGGTGGTTTTCTTTTAATGAAACAAAAATGAGCATTACAGAGTTGTTTATAGTCTAGGGTCTTCGGTGTCAAACCTGTGCTCTGTCTTAGCCTATGTCTGTGGTTGTCTATGCTGTATTCTGCCTTTGCTGCTCAAGGCTTCTGTTATCATACTAAAACTATATTTCACTACCCTATGTCATTGTGTTAAAGCTGTAAATATTGCATTCTGCCTAGAAGAACTGCTTGTTACTGCTATCTATACAAAATTACAGTTGTACCAAAGACCAACAAAAGTAAAAAAAACACAAAATAAAAAATAGATACAGACACATGATCAATTAAAAAAATTGCTGTCAAAACCAACACAAGTAAAACCAAGTTACTGGCAAGTGACAAGCTCAGACAAACCTCAAGCCTGAATAGCCTCAGCATTGAGATCTTGCAAGCTTGGCACAATATGAATAAATCTTTTTAAAAAACCAAACTGAAATACCTTAAAACATTCAACAAAATGAGGGAAAAATGATATTACATGATCTTTAATACTTTTCAGACTATGAAAGACCATTTATTGGTTAATCAGATTCTCACTGTTTTTAATTTGTTTGGTGATGTAGTTGAAGATCAGGATAAAGTAAGGAAAGGCATATATAATCTTGCTGGGTTTTTTTTTTAGCCTGGGCTTTTTAAGTTTAGTTTTTTTCAGATTAGTTTGTTGTTTTGGTTTTTTTTCATTTTCCCCATTAATTCTTTAAAATTACTGTCAATGGAATCAGATGACCCTCAATTGGTATCTCTCTCTTTTTTTTTTTCTCTCTTTAACAGGAGAGCAGTTCATGTTCTGGATCTAAAATAAACCATTGTAGAAAAGGACATTTTGGTATTATGTTTACTTCTGCTCCAGTACTTCAGAGTTTATTATTTGCAGTACACAAGGGTGTATGAAAATAATTGTTGTAATGGCATAGCCATCATCATGATGTCGAATTCTCTTCCATACAGTATGGATTATAAATTAAATCTCAAACTTTAAATAGAGGATCATGTTTATAACATAATAAAAATAACGGTAATAGTAACAGTAACAATAATAATATCAATATTAACATCAACATAAACATAATAACAATAATACTATTATCATCATGTTACACTCATGATCCATTATTATTATACTATTAATATTATTAGTGTAAGTATTACTAGATAGTTATAAGGCTTCAGGCTGGATGGGACTTCAGGATGCCTCTAGTCTAAACTCTTGTTAAAAGCAGGGCTAACTCTGAGGTCAGGCTAGGTTGCTCAGGGCTGCATTCAGTGTGAATGAGTCCAAGGAAGGCCACCAGGGTGAATGGGGTTGGAGCACTTGCACTGTGTGAAAAGGCTGGGTCTGGTTGAGCTTGGAGAAGAGATGACTGTGAAGGACCTGACAGCAGCCACCCATGCCTACAAGGGGGTCAATAAGGTGATGGAGACAACCTCTTCACTGCAGTGTGTGGCAGGAGGATGAGAGGTGATGGGCATAAAGTGAAATGAGAGCCTCGGATTGCATATAAAGAGAAAATCTTTTCACCTTGAGGGCAGTCAAGCAGGAGAATAAGACAAAAATCAATTTGAGGCTTTTTAAGTTAAGGTATTCATCCAATAAAGATATAGTTAAGCAAAACTTTCAGTGAAACGG
The DNA here is from genome assembly GCF_017976375.1 of Cuculus canorus. Taxonomy (NCBI): domain Eukaryota; kingdom Metazoa; phylum Chordata; class Aves; order Cuculiformes; family Cuculidae; genus Cuculus; species Cuculus canorus. Next base: position 58,663,496 of record NC_071401.1, read on the forward strand.
TCTTACCAAGAATGTGTCAGTCTAGGGGTAGAGGCAGCCCTGCAGAGCATCAGAGTGAGTCATGACTCTGTGTCTGCCTGTTTATGTGTGTGTGTGCACATGTGCCCCTTCACCTGGGGCAGAGGAGCGAGGAAGAAAGGGGAACTGTCAGAGCACTGTGCAGAGGACCCAGGGCTGTCTGTGTCTTCTCTGTTGGCTGGCATCCCTCAGGGCCATCGGTCAGAGTTGGCAGCCAGCAACACAGCCATTGTTCAGGAGACCAGGTGCCCACAGAGGCAGGGCCAGTAACAGGGCTAGACATGGACATCTTGGGGTCTGCCTGAGCCAAAATCGGGTCTTGGGCAGAGGTCCCAGGTGAGGACTATCAGGGACAGGGCAGTTGAGACGTGCCCTCAGGGCCTGAAGCAGAGTGACTGGAACAATCATTCAGAAAAAAAATACCTTAATTTCACACCACAAACCATCTCACAAGTTCAGCCCCTCAAACTACTGATCAAAGTGATTTTAGGCAAGCAAATATTTGGTTGCCTTTAAGCTTAGATGAAATACACCTCTGTTCATTACTGGTAGTCCTCATTATGGGTTAGCGGAAGGGTCAGGATTCTGATTAAATCTGTAGGTTTAAGGACCAAATTCTGTTATTTTCTGCACATCAGAAAAGTGGGATAAATACTTTCTTGAAGGATGTCACACAAGGGTGTCACTGAGCAAAATCTAGGTCTATTCTTGTGGAAACACCTGCTTTCATAGCAAACAGTGCCATTATCTGTGCTTGTACAGTATGTATTAGATGATCACCAGTAATCCCTTTGTTGAGTCTAACCTACTCTCTCTACTACAAATAAAGGCTGCAGAAAATTGCAACCAAGTTGTTAAGGTGCTAACAGGTATTATCCATTAACAGTACCACGCATTACTGTCATTAGACTCTAAACAAAGGCTCAAGGCCTGAAAAAATAAAATAACTGTTTGCAAAAGTTAGTGGTTTCACACACTTTTCTGACAGAAAAGAGAAAAAAAAAATGAAAAAGAAAAAACAAGGAAAAAGAGAAAAAGGAAAACCACAATAAAAAGATGCCTAAGCAGCAATTTTTTGTTATCAAGCAATTAAAACTGTTTCGTCTCACTTTACTTTTAACTGAGAGATCTGATACATTTGATAGCCTTCCCTAGAAAGCTACAATTTTGACTGTAAGATTTGTCATCTTGCATAGCGTAATGATAACTTACATGTACTCTCCTAGCCTGTGCAATGTTAATCTACCATTGGAGTTTAATTAGCCTTTTGCCATCAAATGATTAAGATGCACCCGGTTTTCTCTAAAAGTCATGTCCTGCTTTTAACACACTATCAGTCTACTCACGTACTCATGACTGGCTTTTATAACTGTCTGTAAAACTGTCCTTTGTAAACTTAGAAATTCAGTACTGTTCTGCTGCTCAGAAAAAACAGTCATGTGACAGCACATTTCATAGAGTAGCTTAACAACTACACTAAAAAGAATGAGGTTATAAAGCTGACAATGCATAAACTCAGATTCTGAGCTATGGGACTGGTAGAGATTTGCATTTTGCTTAAAGAGATTGCTGGACAATGTTGCTTCTTGGTTTTCTCAAAAATCAGATTATACCTGCTTTAGTTCTAGTTATGCATATGACAAGAGTCCAATAACGGACTAAACATATTGATCATCGCAGTGCAAAGAACTCTTTTATTACATGTTAAAGTGGTTGATTGGTACAAAACCATTTGTATCTCTCCAAATGAAAACTCGATACTTTTTCATTATCAAGGTTGTAATTTATGTTTACTGGTGTTCTACTCAAAGTAAAGTCTATGAATATACCTAGAATAAGTTGGTTCTTTGAGATGGGTGAAACATTACTCTCCAGACCTTTAAATGAAATAATTTTAAGGAACTCTACTCTGATATGTCATCACATAGACTGAGAAAGTCAGTCTACTGAAGGCTGATGGGGTCCACCTGCCAGAGAAGAGGAAGGCTTGCCATAGGCTTGCCACCTGGTAAAAAGAGCTTTAAACTAAAGCTGCCAGTGGAGGGGAATCTCAATCCATACCACTCCTACCACTTTGATGCCAGTGTGAGTGATAGATGCCCAGAGCCTGGAGAAGGAACATAAATCAGCAGGAGAGTACATGAAGAGAAACACACGTAATCTCCAGTCAGTAAGACAGAATCATCGGGGACCTGATTTAAGTGCCCATAAGCAAACATATATAGCACAGGGAATAAACAAGAGGAGTTAGAGACATGCACATGTCTACAGGGCTATGATCCCATTGACATCACAGAGACATGGTGGAATGGTTCCTACGACTTGAGTGTTGGGATGGAGGGATGCAGGCTCTTTGGGAAGAACAGGCTTGGGAAATAAAGAGGTAGTATTGCCCTCTGTGTCAATGACCAGTTGGAGTGCATAGAGCTCCCCCTGGGGATGGATGAAGAACTGACAGAAAACCTATGGGCCAGAATTAAACGGAGGGCAGGGACAGGTGATGTTACAGTGGGGGTCTGCTATAGGACCTTGGACAAGGAAGAATGAGCAGATAAGGCCCTTTAGAAACCGATAGGTGCACCCTCACTTTCACAAGTCCTGGTGCTCATGGGGGACTTCAGCCACCCCAGTGTTTGTTGGAGAGACAACACAGTAGGGCACAAGCAATCCAGGAGGTTCGTGGAGTGCATCGATGATAACTTCTTTTTCCAAGTGGTAGAAGAGCTGATGAGTAGAGGTGTTATGCTGGACCTTGTTCTCACCAATAAGAAAGCACTGATGGGGAATCTGAAGCTCAAGGGAAGCCTTAGCTGCAGTGACCACAAAATGGTGGAGTTAAAGATCCTTAGGGTAGCGAGGAAGACATTCAGCCAGCTCACTACCTTGGACTTCAGGAGAGCATACTTTGGCCTTTTCAAGTATCTGCTTGGTAGAGTACCATAGGATAAAGACCTGGAGGGGAGAGGGACCTGGGAATGCTGGTTAGTATCCAAGGACCACCTCTTCCAAGTTCAGGAGTGACGCATTTCAACAAAGAGAAGTTGGGCAAAAATGCCAGGAGGCCTGCATGGATGAAGAAGGAATTCTCAGACATACTTAAATACAGAAAGGAAGCCTGCAGAGAGTGGAAGCAAAGGCAGGTAATCTGAGAGGAATACAGAGACATTGTCAGAGCAGCCAGGGAGCAAGTTAGGAAAGCTAAAGCCCAGATAGAATTAAATTTGGCTAAGAGTGTCAAAGTCAACCAGAGAAGTTTCTACAGATATGTAGTGATTTTTTTAAAAAAAAAAAAAAGCAGAATGTGGACCCTTTCTGGAAGGAAATGGGGACCTGATTTCTCAGGATGTGGAGAAGGGTGAGGAACTCAAGGACTTTTTTTCCTCAATCTTCACCAGGAAACACTCAATGCACACTGCCCAAGGCACAGAAGGCAAAGGTAGGGACTAGGAGATTGAAAAAACACTTACTTTAGGAGACTATCAGGTGTGAGACCACCTAAGGAACATGGAGGTGCACAAGTCCATGGGACCTGATGAGATGCATCCATGGTTCCTGAGGGAAATGGCAGATGAAGTTGCTAAGTCGCTGTCCATCACATTTAATAAATCAACGCAGTCTGTTCCTTCTGACTGGAGAAGGGGTAACATAAGTCCCATTCTTTTAAAAAAGGAGAAAAGGAAAAACCAGGAAACTACAGGATAGTGAAACTCAGCTTTGTGCTTGGTTAGATCATAGAATCATAGAATAGTTAGGGTTGGAAGGAAGGGATCCTAAAGATCATCTAGTTCCAGCCACCCTGAGATGGGCAGGGACATGCCTCTAAATCAGGCTGCCCATCCCACTAAATCATGCTGGTGGTCTTCCAATGAGTAGAATCATAGAATCACTAGGTTGGAAAGGACCTACTGGATCATCAAGTCCAACCATTCCTAACAATCCCTAAACCTTGCCCCTCAGCACCTCGTCCACCCATCCCTTAAACACCTCCAGGGAAGGTGACTCAACCACCTCCCTGGGCAGCCTGTTCCAGTGCCCAATGACCCTTCCTGTGAAAAATTTTTTCTTGGTGTCCAGCCTGAACCTCCCCTGGTGGAGCTTCAGGCCATTCCCTCTTGCCCTTTCCCCTGTCACTTGGGAGAAGAGGCCAGCTCCCTCCTCTCCACAACCTCATTTCAGGTAGTTGTAGAGAGCAATAAGGTCTCCCCTCAGCTTCCTCTTCTCCAGGCAAAACAACCTCAGCTCTCTCAGCCACTCCTCATAAGACTTGTTCTCCAGCCCCCTCACCAGCTTCGTTGCTCTTCTCTGGACACGCTCCAGAGCCTCAACATTGTTCTTGTGGTGAGGGGCCCAGAACTGAACACAGTATTCAAGGTGCGGTCTCACCAGTGCCGAGTACAGAGGGAGAATAACCTTCCTGGACTGGTCATGCCATTTCTGATACAAGCCAAGATGCCGTAGTCCTTCTTGGCCACCTGGGCACACTGCTGGCTCATACATTCTTTCTATGTCTCTATCTAGCACATATTATTGTTTGTTTGCGTGTGTTGTGTTAATGTAAAAAAAGAAACATCCTTAAAAAATACCTCAATCATTGCCTATGTAATCTAGAATGTACAGTTAGTTAATTGTCTTGAAAGATTAATGATGCCATTTGAATCGTATTAAATTAATAAAAATCTGTTGTATGTTTACTTGACTTGGGTGAGAGTTTTAAAGATGTAATTGTTAAATAAAAGGTAAGGTTATGACACTCTTTCCTCATTCTTATGTGCTTTAAATAAACACGAAAGCTTATTCCCTTTTGAAAATAAAATACTGGCATTTAAAACTGGAACATAAAGATATTTCAGGCTATAATATCATTTCCTCATTCTTAATGTGCTTTAGATATACAGGACAGCTTAATACTTTTTTGAAAATAGAATGCTGGCATTTAAAACTTGAATATAAAGATATTTCTCCTAATAGTTCTGAGTAAAATGACCAAATCCTCCATGACAGCTGGTTTTGGCAGCTTTCAACTCAGAAAGTGGCTGTTCTGCTTGCCTAAAAGGTAAGCCTGCATGCCCAGTGTAGCTAATCAGCTCTGGATTTCAAGATAAGCAAGGCAAATTAAAACAATCCAAATTGAGTGGGAGAAAAAAATGTAAGCTCATTACACTTAATGACACAAGGTGAGGTCACAACCAAATCATTCAACTAGCTTTCAGGTTGAAAGGGAGCAGAAATTCAGTTGTTTGTAAAGCTTTGTGTAGATACATTTCATGTCACTATGACTGCATCTTGAATCAACGAGAGCATTGAAGTAGATTGATCTATTTTGCTTCCAGGGGTCTCCTTTATGAGAAAATTATTTAGACTACCTAATAAATGAAAAAGCTTTATGTAAGGAGGTAGGGTAGGAATAGAAGTTGGAAAAAATATTTAAAGGCAGCTTTCTTCTTTTTGTGTCTTTGTAGTGTGGGTCTCAGCTTTCAGGCTTTAATTAACTCAGTCTGAGTTATGAGCTGAAATTCCTTAAGGTGCTTACCTAGTTTCTTGTTTCAGTCTCTGCTGGAACTGCAATTTCCTAGTTCTTTCCTGTGATTCCGGTGTTTGCTGCTAAAGCCTCACTCCATATTCCAAAGTCTTCTTTCTTCTAAGTATAGTTAGCTGCTTTTCAATGAAGGAATAGCCGTCTCTCTGAGTATTTAACCTGTCTACAGGTTAAAGGAATTTAAATTTAAAGGAATATAAATATGCAACCAAAGGAAAAACATACTGAGAGGGACCATAGTGTCTATTTTAAGACAGAGGATCCCCCTAACAAAAGTCAAAATGCAGGTAAAATAACGCTAAGCTCTTTGGTGATTGTTCTCCTCAGACTATGATTTTTAAATAGGTTAATTGCTTTTGTACTAAAATGTTTATCATTGTCTTTTTACAATATTATTTTTACTATTAAAAGTTGCTGTAAGACATAGCTGTTAGTGATATCATCTTACAGATAAAGAAAGATGGTAGGAAAATCTGCAACACAGACATTTCAGGAAATCATCAATCTGTGCAGAAACCCTTATCCATTTAATATTACTGGAACATACTGTAATATGATACAGTTCTACAAAAGCAGGTTTTCTAACATTAATGTTTTAGTGTATATTCTTCATTGGCTACTTAATTATATGCTAAGTATTTTAAAGGCAGAAACAGATTCTTACTAGATGTACTATTTCCTAGACGAAAATATGAATGCACAAATATGTTTGTGGCTGAAAACCTCAACTTTTTGCATGGCACTTCAGTCACCTCTGCTTACGGCTTTACTTCAAAGTGCTGAAATGCAAATCTCTTTTTTAGCTGAACACTTCAATTTAAGCCCAAGCTATTTCTTTCTAAGCTCTTTCCTTCATACGTTATAAGACTGTTCTGGGGTAAACAGAAATATGTTGTAGTTATGCTGATACAGTTCTCCACAAAAGAGGTTCTGTTACTAGACTTTGATCAGCTTAGTATTTTTTTAAGAGAAATTTAATCAAGCCCAGAGACAACCACACAAAAGTAGCAGTAGATGAAGTAGTAGCAGTAGTAGTAGTAGCAGTAGTAGTAGTAGTAGAAGTAGTAGTACTAGCAGCCACTCATCTCAGAGTTATCCAAATGTTTATTTGCTGATCTTTTGTTGCACAGAGCATGTACTCGATACCATCACTGTGATTCATCAAGCAAAGTATGAATCATGCATAACTATGACATAGTGCATTTATCTTCATTTGACAGACTGGGCCTTTTACAATAGAATTTTTTAATAATGAAGATGGATAATTATTGACAATATTCAACTTCGAAAACAGCTTTAGAAGAAAGGCAGTACAGGTGAAACTTACATTTCTATAGCTCTTGCAATTACATTCTTGCTGTTTTAAGATGTTAGAGCAGAACATTGTAATTTGGCTGTATCTATCTGCAAGAGATATCTTCTACCATTCTGACTGCACACATTCTGGACCTTTATTCTGTCATTTTCTATCCCCAAATGTTCTTGCAACCCACAAGGGGTCTAGGAATCTCTGATAGTGACACATTCCTTATAGCTAAGGATAGCAGTGGAAAGCCAATTATAACAGCTTCCCTACTAGGCCCTTTGGTATTTGAATCTTTGTAACCCTTGTGGCTTAGTTGTCTCTGAACTGCACTGCTAAATTTCTAAACTGACTTTCCTTCGAAGCAATCACAATTTTCCAAATCAGAACTGATGAAGAACACTGTGGAGGAGACACACTGTGCTCTTTCAGGGGGATTTTATTACAGTTACTTATGTATTGTCAAATTTAAACTTCTAAAATGAAGCTGAGGTATACCATCAATTGTCATTGCCACTAATTTTATAAAAGAGAAAGTATTTGTTAGAAGGTTGTATTTATCTTCAGTCCATCCTTTTCCTATCGCTTACTAGAAACTTAACTGTTAAAATGCATTACTCTGAAGTCCAAATGTTTAAAACCATAAACTGTATGAAACAGGACATGTACCCTGTAAATAATTAATTATGAATCTTCTTGAAGTTTAGGGATTTGATTCAGGATAAAAGCCAATTAAATCAAATTTCTTCTGAGGAAAAATTATTATTTCACACACAGGATTTGCTTCTACATGAAGTCAGGAGTAGCTTAAAAATTAAACACCAGCTTAATTTAACGAGAGTGACCTTGAAAGGATAAAAAGTATGTTCTGGAGGAAAACTTACTCAGTCACCTTAGAGGGGGGAATCACTGGAGACATTTAAAATGTGGTGTTTACTTTTGTCTCTCTATCCTGCTCCCCAGAGCTGCAGGAAACATACGAAATTTTCTAAATTTTTTATTTCAATGTTTTTGGTATAAAATACTTCATAAACCCCAAATAATTTACTTCTTTTTCAATCTGTCTATCAAATTGAAAAATTCTTTTCTCCAACAGAATTTGAGAAGAAATGCAGTAGACTATAGGTTTTTCATCAAATAATATTTTAGAGTAGTTCTGAACTTTCTGCTCTCTGACAATGCCAAAATGCTGGAACAGGCCTCCTAAAGAGGTAATGGATGTCCAAAGCCTGACAGTGTTGAAAAGCCATTCAGACAATGCTGTTAATAATGCACTTCAACATTTCATCAGCCCTGAATCGGTCAGGCAAGATCTACTGAATTGGTCAGGCAAGTACTCTACTCTACTCTACTCTACTCTACTCTACTCTACCCTACCCTACCCTACCCTACTCCGTGTCATAGACAGGCATAAAACTTTGCATTGTCAAAGTTCTGCTTCTATGATACTTCCTGCTTCTTTATTCTCCTGGCTCAAATTGAGTGTTAGGAAGTATACTTTTCTTTTTTATCTCAGAAGTTTTTATTTTTTTCCATTTCTTGGTCCTTTCATAAGACTTCCTTTCAAAGTATTTGAAGTACACTTTTTTTTTATGATTCAATATAATTTAAGCTAATCAGAAATCAGATTACAGTCTTTTCTTCACCAACTCCATTCCAAAAAAGGACAGAACTGTGATGAGGTTAGAACAACAGGAATTCAAACAGCAACATGATCATAGAATGATAGAATGGTTTGGTTGCAGATATGTTGAAATGAAATGCATCAAATTCTATGCAGCAAGCACATAAGCACATGATATCAAAGACACTCCCAATGAAATTAATTTAATGCAGTCATGGGTATGTGTTGTGGTGTGGAAAGGACCCTGAAGATCACTAGTTTCAATCCCCCTGCCATGGGCAGGGACACCTTACACTAGACCAGGTTGCTCAAAGTCCCATTCAACCTAGCCTTGAATGTTTCCAAGGACAGAGCAGCATGACAGTGATCTCTCTTTCCACTGGGGTGCCTCTCAAGGGTGGTCCTCAGAGCGATGAGATGATTTTTTTACCAAAGGCAGATCACTGGTGAGCTCCATTTAAATCCTCCATGGATGGTAGCTGGACTGCGTGCCAGGCAACTCTCTTCTCTAGCATGGATTAGCCGTTCACCTTGAACAAATAACATTTTAAATAGAATGAATAGTAAGACGTGCTCTGAACCACTAGGTCACAAGCTGGGAATTTCCACTTTAAAACTCTTCCAGTACATACAACTTATTTAGTTAAAACAGAGCCTTCAGAGTTAACAAAACACAGGAAAATACAGAGGCTTCAAGGATACAAATCATCAGCATCAGCTGCATTAAGACAAGATAATGACCTGTCTGAAAGATAGTGAAGAAATCCTATGAGGAACAAGACGGCTCCAGACCTAAATGTTTCTATTGGACCAGCCACCACATGAGGGGCAGGTAAAAAGTCTGTAAGACTATAATTGCTCAGAGTTTTCTTCATTAATGTTGACCTCCTCTCTCTGGTGTCAATATGCTGTTGTACCACTTATTACATTTGAAAATGTAACTGTGCAGTCTTAGAAAATCACAGTAATGAAAAGTTATTGTAAGAACATCCAAGTAAATTTATTAAGCAAAAATTGAACTATTTTCTTTTCCCTAGATGCATATAAGTGCATGTAAGTGCTATTGCCCCCAAGGTATCATTACACTAGTTCTACAAAGGCTTAAATATTAATTTACTGCTATGTACCCTAGTAAATCACTTTCCCTTTTGGTCTCTTTCCAGGAGCAAATATAAATTAAAAACACACCTCTAACTTGCCTTCTTTCTCTTTTGGAATATTAGTATACCACTAACAGTATACAGTTTTTAAAGGGAATTTCCACAGTATGTCATTATTTATTCATTCTAAATATTTGCAAACTAAAACTTTCATGATCCAAGAGTTAAAGAAAATGTGGAAAAATATTTATTAATATTTTTAGCTGTTGATAGAGGAGAGAATATTTAATTATCTCCTTGTATAATATGTCTTCCTTCTCTCAAAATATGAAATAGAGTTCTCTATTTCCTGTTGTCTTCTTTGCAATTAAAAAATCTGGCTTTTTCATTGGATGTTGTTCCTATGTAATTTACAGGATTTCTTTGATTCCTACTATATTCAAATTCCTTACCATCTTTACTTCTATCAGACATTCTTTCCTCTCCTTCCAAGAAGAAAGGCTACCATAATAATATTTTAATAAATATTGTTATTATTTACTTTTTATTTATATTAAAACTTATAGTTTTATAATTATTCTATTATAGTTAAATATATATATAATAATTTTGAACCAGAATCTGAGGGAAAAATATACCTTCCTGGCCTGACCACTGCAGAGCAGGAGAGATGCATTAAGGCAACAGAAAAATCACTAGAAAGATATATGGGACATTGGGTCACAACCTAGTGTACATTAATTGTGAGAGAAGTTGAGATGATTGGCTCCAAGCAGATCTAGACATCTAAATGTAATTGTCTTGGTTTCAGATTGAATTTCATTTTTATAATCAGGTAACTGAAGACTGTTTCATAACTGTTTATACATGCAGAAAAAGAATTATTTTGAGCAGGAACCACTGGCTGTTCATTTGCAATAACAATGTTTGCTTAAACAATTCAATATCGCTGTTCCTATCTTCATATAATATCTTCTGAAGATTTTATTTGTATTTGATATAATTAAAACTGTGTTGTTTGTACAATAAAAAATACACATATATCTGCACATCTCATATGCACTTAGAAACTCTGTTCCCTGTCAAAGATTGCTTTTTTCTTGGGGGATGAGGGTGAAGGAAAGAAAAAGAAAATATTAAATAGATACTAGAATTATATATTCTGCATATCCTAGTCACAATGTAAATACCTTAAACAGAAAACAATTCAGAACTCAAATAATATTCTCCTCTCTAGCAGTCATCATGTATACAACAAACCGGTGTAAGCTTTATACAGCAATAAGGGGAAAGTCAGTACCACGGAGAATCTTTCTGAGAACCATTGCTTAGTCGCATGATTTTTTTGTACCATGTTATGCATGCTCTTTACTATGTGCTGTCACGCTGAATAAATTATTTTGAAGCAAGTCCAAATGGCAAGTCATTATACTGTATAAAAATACATTTTAATCTCAAAATACTTATACTTCATGAATTTGGAGTGGAAGTAAAGTTAAACTAAATTTATTTCTTCCAGGAAAAGAAAGCTACACTTGGGTTTATCACTGACTTGATAAATGTCAAACAGCCAGCATATGGAAGAGCCAAAGACCAAGCCTTTCTCTTCTAGATCCCTTTTCTGATGAGGAAGCATGGCATTTATTTCACTAACTCAAGTTCTATGTTGTGAATTAAGTGTTTATAATCAAAGTAAGACCAAGACAGTAATATTGTCTGTGCATTACCTATGTCTAGTTAACCTCACTGGCAACCATACATAATAAATAATTTCCTTTTTAGCCTGAGGTTCTTTGGATGTCTAATTGCATAGGAATTCTCGGGAGCATCTGTACTGGGAGATTAGTATTGATTTATGTTCAGGGAATAAGAATTAGAGTCTCGTCAAATACCTTGTGAGGTTCCATGTAGCACAACTAGTTTCAGCATTTGTGTTGAAGCTGCCTAGCTCTAACATTCAACAAGAAAATGAGGAGTTCTTAAGCTCAAAGGAGGCTAAATGTATACATTTCTTGAGAATATGGCAGTCACTAAAGCAGTCAAGTATAATCTCCACCTTTCTGGAGCAAGAGATAAAAATAAGTCTTAGACTGGAAATCGGAGATCCATATTTTACAACTCAGATAATAATTTAAATACCAAATTTTGTGTTGTCTTCTTTATTACCTATCAATGACTCTTGTATGCTTAGCTGTAAATAAAAGGTCTGGGTTTTTTAACCAGGGATTGTACGTCTTTATAGCCATAACACTGTCCTGGGATGAAAAGCATCTTCCTTCTCAATCAAAATGAATGCATCATTGACCAAGAACATTCCACATGCAGTATTTCACTTAGTTCTCACAGACTCATTAAAAGAGAGATATTTAACTTACCAGACTGGATCAATCATGTCGTTTGTGAGAAATCTTAGGCATTTTTAAAAGTGTCTTTCTCTCTGCAGATTTTAAGAGATACTAAAATGTCTTCAGTGATATCATAAGGTAATCATAAATTATGACATACATACCTGAGTGAAGCATGTAATATTTTGTTGAGGTAGCAACTTCCACTTATGTGTAGTTAACTTACTCTCATTTTGACTTGAAACAGAGTTACAACTTAGAGAAAGTTAAAAACAGAAGGCCCAACAGTATCATGTGATCATTTTCTGACATCTTGTTCACATGTTCACTTGGAAGAACTACTTATACTGCTCTGCAGTATAAAGTATAGTAGATAAAAGTTACCATTTCTTAACACTTGTTTATTCATAAATTCAGGAAAAATAGTGTCACCTCGACTGAGCACTGCCTGACTAAAAGCACATTTCCAAATAACAAAAGGTCCTGTTGTAGACAAGTAGATACCTTTTGCTCATACATCCACATAGCAAAGATTTTTGTATATGTTTTAACTGGAAGTGTGAATGCATCACAAAGTGAGACATTATAACAGCGCACTCTCAAAGTATTAAGATCTCATATTTCAAGGACATATAAAGTAGTCTTCAGTAGAAAAAGTGATGCTGCTGAAATAAACCTGCACATACACTAGCTGCTTGGAACATGTAAACTTAGTTTAACATCTGAAACAACAGTTCTGCTGTTTTATCTCTTTTTGTCACTAACAGTAACCAACAGGGGGTATAGTAGTTTGCTACTTAATGAGTTATAAATGATCTAATTAAGTGTCTCCTTGCAATTGTCTTCACACTTCATTAATGAGGTGGTTGTTTATAAAGCTTGACAATTTATTGTCATTCAAATGATTCATTCAGTTTTAGTTAAATTTAGAATGAATTTGATGTTGTTATTTGAATGAGGATTTGACAAAGCAGGTTTTCCCCCCCCCAAGTTATTTATTCTTCAATAATGCGTATTATTTTTTCTTGAATGTCTTGAATAAAATGTGAAGAATGCACATATAGTATGTGCTTTACAGATTTCACTCAATATATATTGTATTTTGCCAGATTCCTTTGTCTCTTTAACCTTGGAAACCAAAGAAAATTACATTTCCTATAAAATACTTGCACCATCTTAATAAATCGACTGACTAGCAATGGAGCAGCAAATCCATCATAGATCAGAATGGACACAAGAAAAATAAATACTCAGAGGAATTTGATTGTTATAGTGTGAAAGCTTTGTTGTAATTCATTGCAGTATTTATGGTTTAAGCCAGACATTAGAGAAGCAGCTTGAAAGATATTTTCTGAATAATCAGTTAAACACCCAATGGCAACAGTTATATAGGGATGGTATTATAAAATGACCGTCAATTCCTATAGATCAGGCATTGGATCAGAAAGGCAGAAACAGCTCAGCAATTAAACTGTGTACCATCTAGTTCAAAATCTTGCTATTTACAGATTCTGTTTCAAAGATTTTTCTTTGATTTTGGGCATCTGTTTTGCTGTGTAGTACTAACAAATAAGGTTTATGGTGTTCAGCAATTGCTCCATTGAACCACAGACAAGACAAAGCCCATCTCTAAGCTTATCCTTCAAAAATCAGTGTATTATTTTGCTGAATGTGGTATTGTTTGGAATATCAGTTTGCAGACTGCTGTCTCTGATGAAGGATTAAGATCATAGATTTGTATCTCATCGCCTTTTGTGAAAACTATAAATGATGAAACTTAGAAGCTTTTTTCCTAAAGGTTTTCTTATAAACTGATTGGATAAAAATCCAACCAATCTGAACTGAGGCTTCAGAATTCAATGTTAAATCCAAATATAAATATAATCTTTTAAAAATAAAAACTTTTTCATTTAATTATCTCCACCCAGCTTAGTGTCATCCGCAAACTTACTTAGGGTGCATTCAATCCCCGCATCCAGGTCATTGATAAAGACATTGAACAGGGCTGGATCCAGCACTGAGCCCTAGGTGACACCACTTGTGACTGGCCTCCAGCTGGAGTTAACTCCATTTACCACCACTGTTTAGGCCCACACTTTCAATTTAAAATGAACACATAAACATGTTTTCCTCCGCTCAGCTTTTCACTGAACTTGTATAAAGGCTCATCTTTTCATAGAATCACAGACATACACAAGTTGAAAAGACCTCCAGAGGTCACAGAGTCCAAGGTCCTACACAAAGCAGGTCCAGTTACGGCATTTTACTCAGAATTGTGGCAAGTCAGGTTCTGAATATCTCCAAGGATATCACTGAGAAGCCTGTTCCCAAGTTCAATCATTCTCATGGTGAAAGACCTTTTCATTATCTCTAGTCAGAATTTCCTACATTTCAATTTTTGTTCACTATGTGTTGTCAATATCATGTACTGTCCACTGTGTATCTCCGAAAATTCTGGCTCTGGTTTTGTTTGTTTTGTTTTAACACTCTACTGTTGGAAGTTGTAGGCAGCAGTAAGATCCCCATGATAGCCTTGACTTTTCAAGGCTGAACACAGTCCTCTCAACTTTTCCTTGTATATCATAGCTCACAGCCCTATGACGTGTTGATGCCAGGCTGTCAACATCTTTTTTTGTATAGTGGAGCCCAAATACACTAGTTTAGAGGAAACACAGGAGAAGACCTCTAAAGAAGCCATAAAGAGAGTCTGATAATCCCATTTTATATATATGTGCATGTATAAAAATATTCTGGGGGGCTTGTTGCTGTTCCACAAAATCAGCAGTGTGTGTGGTATGCACATGTGGAGAAACCAGTCAGCATGCAGATACCCAAACTCTCCAGGAAGAGGAAGTCTTTTTCTTTTTGACTAATGAACATTGACAAGAGATCATTTTAGCTAACATTAATTATCTAGAAGACAAATATCTACAGCTCAATTTGACTACCCACACAAAGGCATCAAGTGCCATTTCAGATTACCTGGGGTATAAGAAATATCCTCACAGGGCTAACAAAATTAATGTAAACCCTATAGAAGAACTGTACTCTTCTGGAATAGCTAGAACATCCTAAGCATCTCAGAAGCACTAGTTTCCCATCTGTATACAATGGAACTAAGCCCCTAAATTCCACTAGGTGTTTGAACTGGTCGATGTCCTGCTCTTTCTTTATCTCCTTACCCGTTTGCTTGTAATTTCAGTCTGTTACTGTGTTAAGTCCCCTTCACCATTCACCTTAACAGCTTCTAGTCTGTAAATTCATACTACAACAAATAGATCTTAGTAGATGACAAGGTAATAACCCTTTTCATATTTGATTAATTTTACCCAACTAATACACATAGCTTACCGATCAATTAACATGCAACACTCACATCTAATTAAGCTACTCCAAAAAGTACTAATACTGTCATAAGAAGAAACTACCACTGGGCAGCTTGAGGGAGTCTAACAAAAAAAATGTAATTCTACTAAGGAGAAAACATGAAAATCATCATTCATTTTCTTCTTCATTGTCATCACCACTTGGTGTGCTGAACAGAATACCCAAAGGAAGCTTCTCTGGTGAACCCATTGCTGGGCCACTGGAGGAAGGTTTCCCTTTATATTTCTCTTTTGTTTTCTTTCTTTCTCTGCTTTCTGCCTGGCAGCTTTAAATTGACTCATGCCATAAATTCTAGACCCTGAAACGGAAGTTCTCTTCATTTAAGATTATTCCAACTTTCTTTGTGTAACATTGGTGCTCTCACTCAGAGACCTCTTGAAATATAGAAGCAACAGCACAAAGGAAAGGGAGAAAGGAAGCTGATATGTCAGTGAGTTGGCCTGATACAAAACTGGGATGTAGATGATGCATATACCAAGATCAGACATCAAGAAAGACTTTCATTTTTTTTTTCAGTCTGTATGAATTTAGATTAGATAATCCATCTCCTGGAATGTAACTGCTGAAAAAACAGATGGACATCAACAAAACTTTTTCTATGTTGTTGATCAAAATAAAAAAAAAATTGCACAACTCCTTTCTTTTTATTTTTTTCTCAGCATTGTATTTACGAAATTGCCTTTTTTTTTTTAAGTGTTTGTACTTTCTTCTTTACCAGGTCTTCAACAGGTTACAGTTGTTTAAAAATTCATCAGTATGAAATATCACCCATTATTTCCCATAATTAATTTACTTTTCAGGTAGTACGTCCTCAAAGCTCCTGAGAATAAGATAGCTGTGGTTTATAGCAATATTCAAAGTTTTCTTACTTGTTTTCTATGTTTTGTTCTTTAGTGTTACTAACATTCCTGCATTATTTATTTGATTTGGAGTTGCTGGAGAAACAAGCAGAAATAAATCTCGGTAACTCCAGAGAAGGAACCTACATATATACCTTGAAAGGAAGCTTGAAAAGGAAGACATCTTAAGTACGTGCTGAAAAGGCCTATTGCAGAATCCTCTTCATAACCTGAAAATGAAGTAATATTCGTGAAAGAGTTAGACTGCTTTGGATAAAGAAAATCTTAAAGGGAACATTTCAAGCCACTGAGAGAATTTCAATTTCTCAGGAGAAAAGATAGATAGCTGGTTAGCTACATATGCAAAATACTTTGAAAAATATTTTTTCTGACTTTTTGCAATAGGATTAAATGTTACTACAGGCATAAGTATATGCCTGTTTCCTCTATTGTATTGTTTTTTGGAAGCTGGGATGTCACATATTTATGAGAAAAAACCAAATCCTTCTTAAAAATTTCAAAGCAATGTAAAACAAAAATAATCCCTTCCAGGAGGTGTTTTCACTCATGTGCTGTGAGCTGTGTAAAAGCATGGTACCAGACATCTCTCTTATGATGGTGTTGATTTTAAGCATGGAATAAGAGCAAAACTCTTACAAATATTATCACTGATGGAAAGCTGAGGGCCCAGAACTATAAACAATGTTGTGATGGTGGAACTGACTAAAACCCTAGGAGTGGAATGTGGCTTATTAAATAGGACCCTATAATGGAAGAAGGCTCAATGGAGATGAACCAGGATGATATGCCTAAGAAGCTCAGAGAGTGATGCAAAGAAGCTGAATTTATTTCAACAGTAAGGGAGCAATAGGGTAGCTTTTGTTATAGAGAAACAGCTGTCCACAGCTGAGTGGATCAACTAGTGGTGTAAATATTTCCCTGAGTTCAACAAGAGTTAGCTAGAGATGAGTAAATGTGTGGCTTAGCCCTGCATGGAGTACAAAAACTAGAAAACTGGCAAAAAAATTTCAAAAGACACAAGTGGGCTTGAGCTGCTTTCAACCCACATAATCCTGCCTGATGGCTGGAAACACAAATGTAGTAATGGTGGATATTCTATAAAGGTTGGTAATGGGAATCATATGGGTACTGAGATTGAATTGTGTGTTGCAATTGCTGTATTTTGCTGAGTGTCTCTTAGATTTGCATTGTGTTTTCAGTATATTTTCTATCACTGATAAATCAGAAATCCCATGTAAGTCAATTATCTTCAAATAAGTAAATACGATATTAAACATTACACCCTCTGCACATGGAAAATCTGGTCAGAAAGTATTAGGCTCTGAGAGATGGTAAAGTACCACAATAATCCCTACCTCAAGAACTCAGTCCTAACCTGCCTCAATGACGAGCTGTCCAGGCTGCTCACTTCAGCTTTGGTGTCTTAAGATTGTAGTCATGTTACTGCATACTCATAGGTAAAATAAGGTATGATTGCTTTGCAGATGCAGTAATAATGACAATTAGCATACATACATACAAGAATGACAACTAGGAGTGTCATGTTAACATCAGTAAAGTGTTAGGAGACTGACATTCTTTATCAGATTGCTAAACAATCTCATCATATGTATGTCAAATCCCCTGATATTTATACATATAGATACTCACTTGCAACAGATGTCTTCAGAAAAGTTCATTCTGCAGAAAAACCTGAGGCTGGGCTTCTATATGACCTTTGCTTTGAAGAATCACTCTTAATTGCTTCTGTTTGGAGGTCTCAGTGGTCATAAATGGAACACAGCTGAAGTGCTGGTGAGCTATGGTCACCCCCCCCACACAGCCTGGTAACTCTAACAGCTAAGGGTGACAACCTTTGGGCCCAGAGGGAGATTTAAGGATTATTTCAGCACCAGAGGTAGACACTCAGAAGAGTGCATGTAGGAGGTGGGTTGTAATGAGCCAGTCTTGGCTAGGGACCAACATCCCACCCAGCAGCTCACTCACACATTGTCCTTCAGCAGGACAAGGGGAGAAAATAGAAGGCTTGTTGGCTAAGATAAAGGTGTAGAGATTACTTACTAATTACTGTCATGGGCAAAACATGCTTGAGGAAAATTAGTTTACTTATTTACTAATTAAAATAGTTTAAGATAGTGGCAAAGCCAAAATTTAAGACAATCATTTCCCTTCCTCCTCTTCCAATAGGAGTGAAAGTATGATTACAGCACCAGCATAAAGTGGTAGATACTCAAAAGTATGTATATGATAAGTGGGGTATAATAGTTTTATCTGCGTTACTTACCTATTTGGACTAGTAAAACATTGATTGGTCTAATATTAATTTCTTACATCTCTATGTATAATGTGTTCCCTTTTGCCTGCAACACGATTCTAAGTATAACATTCTGCTGCTCTTCCTGGAGTAGTTAAAACATGACCACAGAGCCTTAGCAAAGTTTTGGTATTGCACGTAATTTTCTAAATTGTCTTTCTTTTGAAGCAAGTTCCTAGTTCCTGTATGAGGAAAAACATGTGTGTACCTAACTGCAGCGCACATACCTGCCAACATGCAGTCACCTTGAACTAAACATAACACACATGAAGTTTCTCCTTTTCTGTCAGTGCCATTTTTTGTCCAAGTATCTGGTGTCTGGTAAAAGAGAAGTAGCACTTTTCTAGGCCTCCCTCTGATGGTTTATTTAACAGATCATTCTATTTAACAGTAAGTAATAATTACATTTGCTTTCTGAAGCCATTTTCCCACTCTTTATATTATCTTCTCATTCAAAATTATTCCTGCTCACACTGCACTAAGTAAATTGTGTTGTTGCTGAATGAATAAAATGGTCTTCTCAATGCATTAGCATGCAGATCACTGCATACAATATGTGAAAAAGTAATTGGAAAGAAAAACAGTTGTAGGTAGGCCTTTGTTAGAATTGCAGTATAAAAGTGGCAATAGAAGTTCCTAGCCAGCTGTGGCTTGGTGTTTTCTAATACATGTGTAATCAAAAGGCCAGTCAATTAACATTTAACCTATGTATCTATGTAGGATTTTTAAAAATAGAGTTTTATTTTCCAGGAGAAGTTTTTATGTTTTCTGAGTAAAATTCACTGTGTGAAATAGTTGCTGGGTAATCACATATACATAAAGTAATAAATACGAGTACAAGAATAATTTTATTTTCTATACACGTCTATTTTCAATATCTATATGTTACAGGAGAAATTTAAATAAAAAGCATATAATAGCTATACTATATTAAATATCTGTCTAATACTTGAGATATACCTATTTTTCCATAATTTTAGAAAACCATTTATTCACCAGTATTAATATCCTTAAGATTCTAGAATAGTCATTATCTTAATATAATTCTATATCATCATGATGAATAATGTGAACCTTAGCATGGTCTGCAGTTCTTACCTACCTTCTTTATGTCAGTTATTATCTGACAATTTTATGTCTTAGCATGAAAAACTACAATGCAAATATTTTCAGTAGTATAAGGGTTTTGGCTGGGATAGAGTTAGTTTTCTTCATAGTATCTTATATGGGGTTATGCTTTGGATTTGTGTGGAAAACAGTATCGATAACACAATGATGGTTTAGTTCTCACTGAACAGTGCTTCCACAATGTCAACCCTTTTCTGATTCTTATACTGCTCTGCAAGTGAGCAGGCTGAGGTCACACACAGAGACAGACTTTTAACCAAGGCCTGAAGAGACAGGAGAAGAGGGAACAATGAAACTGAAAGAGGGTAGGTTTAGGTTGGACATAAGGAAGAAAGTTTTTTTAGGTGAGGGTGCTAAGACATTGGAACCAGTTGGTCAGAGAAGTTGTGGGCACATCATCATTGGGAGTGTTCTTTCGGGTTGGATGGGGCTTTGAGCAACCTCATTGAGTGAAAGGTGACCCTTGTCACAGCAGGGGAATTGGACTAGGTCCCTTACAAAAAATTCTGTGAGAATAGTTCTATGATTCTAGGAAGTTGAGGGGGGACAAAGGTGAGACAGTTGACCCCAACTGACCAAAGGAAAATAATGCACCATACGATATCATGCTCAGTAATACAATCTGGGGAAAGAAGGAAGAAGGGGGAAGAGTTATGGTATTTTTCTTCCCAAGTAACTGTTACCTGTGATGAACCCTGATTTCATGGAAATGGCTATCTGCCTTGTTGAAGGGAAGTGGTGAATGAATTCCTTATTTTTCTTTGCTTGCCTATACAACTTTTGCTTTATCTATTAAACCACATTTATCTCAACCCATAAGTTTTCACACTTTTAACCTTTGGTTGTCTCCCAAGTCCTGCTGTGGGAATGTAAGTGAGAAGCTCTGTGGGACTTAGCTGTCTACCAAGGTTAACCCATAACAACTAGAAAGCTGTGGCATACTGCCTTTTATCTCTTTATTTCTTAGTTCTGAACATGCTTTTTAGAATTGTGATCATCGTTTCTGATCAATCACAATACTGAAAGGTGTTTACTCCACGCACATTAAGCAATCTCCCTTTTATGATATAATAAGATTAATATAGGAAGTATCATCTCAGAGGAATTCCAGACTAAACTGAGCAAAGTTTGCTGTAGGAAAGACTACTTGTAGCTGTCTTCACATACTGAGATGACTAAAGATAAGTTATCCAGAAAATGGAACTAATTAACTCATCAGATATTACAAACTTTGTCTGTTTTTTTTTTAGGGAAGCTGTTGACAAATTGTTTTTGACAGTTTAATGCATGAGCAATACTGAATATGAACCACACATGTTCTACAGTCATCCCATAAATATTTCCTTTTAAAGAATCAGACACATTTTATCACACTTGTTTTATTATGAAGCTGAACTACAGTTTTAATCCTACTTTCACATTTCTCTGTGGATGAACACAGTTACTCAAAAATCTGGCATATACTACCTATAAGGATTTTTTTTTCAATAGCAGATGGTTCGAGTCTGCAATACTTCTTACCTTTTGCTGGAAGTTTATGATTGACAGTTGGGACTGAATAACAAAGTTAAAAAGCTCATTGACAACTGAACTGTGTTGCTGGAAGCAGAGACATAAAACATGAATATTTCAATTATGAAACAAATGTATCAAACTTTGACTATTTATTATATTTAATGATACTTAGTTTATGGTACTTTACAAGTGCTGCTAAAGCATTCAAAATGTATGAATTTAAAATCTATTCCAGGTATTTCTTATTTGTGTTCACAGTCTGTCTTTTTCAATTGGAGTTAGAGTCTGACAGATTTGATAATGATAAGGACTCCCTAGAGCAGAATATTTGGTTCTGATACTCATCTGCACTGTTTCCTTTTGTAGGTTTAGGGAAGTTACTTTAATCTCCCTCTATTGTCTGCCAATCCTTTCACTATCCTTCTGTCTATTGAAGAGAGAAATGGAATCCAAAGGAGTTGGTTTATCAGAAGGTAAAACACACCATTGGCATTAAAATTGCTTAAATCCTAGAATCCAGCTTCAGGATTATATTCTCTGTTGTTCTTTCTTGTTGCCCATAGTTGAAAATACAGGTTTAGATGTTCAGACATGGAATAATGATTTCTTATATCTTCCTTGGGAATTAGAAAGGTATAGGTTTTGCATCTACTTGCAAGACACGAGATGAATACACTAAAACCACAATACAATTCACAGGAAATATGAATATGTAGTATTAAATTCAGCATACACTGAACTATTCCTAACACAGATTTGACCCATTCCAAACAGTACTTGCCCTAGTAATTCTTGGACAAGGTTTATCTGTTAACTTGGTTAAATTGTTTTGCCTAATATGCAGTGCTTGTGAGGCTAATGCACTTTATCAGCATAGAAATGAGTCTCATCATGGCAGTTCCCTTCAGTATCTAGTAACAGTCCTGAGCAACTTTAGTGTAGACTTCACACCATTAGTGTAATACAGCCATAAAATCTTGTTGAAGTATTTCTTATTACTGAGGATCTTAAATCTGAGAACTAAGAATTATATTTAAGAATCAATATGTATTCAAGAGTAAGAAAAACAAATCTAAGTCCCAGTAGCTTGCAAGGTAACACTTATCCTTCACACTAATTAACGTAAATGTACGTACTTACAAGCACAGTATTTTTTAATGTCAAATATGGAGGAAAAGACAAGTGAAATTCATTTGAATTATTGGAATAGAGTCAATGAATCAACATCTTTTGGTGTGTTCATAGATTTTTCTTCTGAAGCATACCTAAATTCAGTGTACATGCCCAGTTGTAACTTCAATGTCATCCTCTTTCTTCATCTTTTTCTTCCCTTTTTCAAGCATGAAGAGTTTCGGAACTCAGTGGGGTTTTTTTTATCTAGAGGACAGTCCAGGGAGAATATAATAAAGTATTTGTATTATATGCTATCAAAAACTTTAAAACCTTAGATTACACGTATGACAAATTTCTTCTTTATTCTATACATCGTCTATTTTTGTGTGTTCTTTGTAAGTGCAAACAGTGACATTTTCCTTAATGCAGTCACCATACATTAAATTTGTGCAATGTATGAAGTACATTATGTTGGAAGTGATTAAATACAGATTAAAAAAACATGCATGTTTGAGCGGCTTACTTGAAATCACCGAAGTAGTCAGCAGGAAGAGTGGGGTTTTGGAAGCAACTGTTGATGGGTAAAAGCAGACAAGGGGGATCGGGAGTGTTCGTTAGAGTTTGTCGCTGTTCACCTTGAAGACCCTGGAGGTTGATAACAATGGAGCCAGCTAGCAGAAGTTTACTGATAAGTGGGCATTGGGATGGAGAAAGCTGGAAAACAACCAGAAGAGACTGTACTTCCTTACAGTTCAAGGAAAAAAAAGTCTTCCTGAGGAAGACTTCTTACTCCATCCCTAAGACCCGGGCCCATGACCAGCAGGGGGCACTATGCAGGTGCAAGATTGGAGCGAACTTTCCAGAATTAATTATAATACGAACCGGGAAAGGTTATGAATATGTAGTAGGTGCTTATAACTATGCATGTCTTTACACTATATGTAGCTTTTTGTAAGTTATATGGTGTGCAAGCTAGGAGGAGAACCCCCTTGCACCCCAACGCTGGAAATAAACGTCTGCTTTATAAATCATTGTGGGTTATAGGGTTTGATTCCGCAAAGCAATTTGGCACCCCAGATGGGACACCCTCTCTGCCCGGCGGCAGGATCGGTGGGGAGTGGGACATTCTAAGGCATGCCCCAGTAAGCTATTTCTCTGGAGAATCTCCTGTCTCTACCCGATCGCTGCGGGGGGAGAGATGAACCATCAGCGGGTGGACCAGGTATGCGATTTATGTATGATATGGTATGATAATTTGAATATACCTGCAGGGGAAAGAGGGGAAGAGTCTATAAATCGTGAATGGGATGCCTTACATGATGACGAAGGGTTAGGGTTGCTTTGCCGAGATCCTGTAAGACCGTTATGAATCCCCTACTTGTGCCAGGTGAGGAGGTGGCACTGCCCATCCCTGGGAAAAATAGCGAATTCGCTGCTGTGGTCTGGTATGGGTGCTCCCTGCTGTGTTAGCAAAGCACCAGGTGAAATAATATCCCAAGATTCTTGTTAGACGGAGATGCAGAGTGAGGAATTATGGTATTAAATATAGATAAGATAATATTATTATTGTATATAGTATTATTATGAATTGGGTACTCCTTGCTGAGGAAGCAGGAGTGTCATATATGGGATAGCTATAATCTTCTACACCTGTTGCAAATCTTCAGTATAGGTACAGTGTATATTTTAACATCGTTAAGAGCTCATTTTAAATTTCTCATATGTTGTGGAGTGTTTGTATGTGAATGTGTGGTAACATGAGATGTGCAATTCAGGGTGGAGCGAGTGTGGAGTTCCAATCTGCAATTCTGCTCTCCTGCCAAGGAAGCAGCCAGAGATAAACAAGGTGATTGATTACTGCTATACATTGTGTGTTTTATGTCATAAGTATACTCTGTGAATTGTTTGATGTAGAACAGAGTATCAGTGGAACTGAGAGGGATAGCTTACCAGGGGATGTTCTTCCTCCATAGACAGGAGCCAGAGGTGGACTGAGCTCAAAATGTTGAAAGACTTGAGAATTGTTTAGAAGCCCTGTTTGTCTTGATCCTAGGAATGCACCTACAAAGCCTTTTAATTCCAAACATCCATTGAGCCAGCAAATGGGTATATTGACCTCGGATGTTTGGAATGGAAGGCTGCAAAGGATGAAATTTTAAAATACCTGCTGAGAGTGCCCCTCCCTTTCCCCCCTTCCTGGTATGCCAGTTAGGTGAGTTAGGTGCTCTGTGTGTGAGTTAACCCTTCCCCTCCTGGAATGTGAGTTCAGTGCTCTGTGTGAGAGAAAAAAGAATAATTTGAAACTGTAAAATCAAAAGGTTTGCACGGACGGGGGTGGGGCAAAATTCTGCAGGCTGTGGGAATGGATCAGATTTGGTGTTCAGACTATCATAAAGTTTTATTGTGCTATTCAGCTAGTTTGGGATTGCTCTATTGTCCTGAGTGTCTGTAATACGTAGACAGGAATTGTTGTTGCTAGTTTTGTGGGAAGTCCCTGAGAACTTAGAGACAGGACATTTGTAAGTGTGCAAATGGTTTGTGGAAGTTAGAGAAAGGTTAGAGTCGGAAGGTAGTATAATGGGGGAATATAGAGCAAGAATTTCATCAGGCAAGCCCCTCAGGATGCGTATTACAGCACCGGAAGGTGTTGCATGATGTGCAGTATTGAGCAAGGGTGCACTAGAATAAATAAAATTCACTGGACACCAGAACAGAACAAGATTTATCTGATTTGCTTAAGCCTCCCTCTCAATCACAGGAATGGTATACGGGCTCGGATGGGTTTCCCCCCTGAATAGCCTGTTATCTTCCTGTGTCACGGAAAAGACTGCTTTGACAGTTATACAGGCACCTCTCTGGGAAGAACGAGACAAAAAAGAAAAAGAAAATAAAACCCAAACAAACAAAATTAAAACCAACAAGAACAAATGAAACTGATTGTAAAACTATATGTGATTTGGAAAGAGTATTTCCCATCCAAGATCCAATGCGGGATCCAGACAGATCTAAACATGTAGAAAAATTACAGGTATATCAGGAGTGAATCTCGAAGGGAATGAAAATATTCCCAAACCAGTAAACAAGGTCCCTCTAAATCACTATCTGAATTCCTAAATTGACTGAGGGATATAATGTGCCGCAGCACACTGCTGGATCTGGGTCAAGGGTAGGAACACAACAACTAGGTTTTTGGTTTTGGGCTGGTCTAAAAGAGGAATAGTGGCTCCTTTTCTCTCATAAGAAGCAAAGGATTGTCCTAGGGCCTGGCTGTTTACAAGCAGTTGCGGCCATCGTGCCAAATATCCAGGAGGCATGAAGATTTACCCTGGGCCAGAAAATGACTGTGTTAGTGTCTGGAAGCGAAAGGTGGGCACTGACTTTCTCCACAAAGTTCCTAAAATACCAAGCTGTAATGGTGGAACATGATGATATGGGAATTGTGGTTACTAACATCATCAATCCAGCTTCTTTTCTCAGTGGAAATACAGGAGAACAAGTGCACCAGGTCTGCTTAGAGACCATCGAGGCCACATACTTGGGCTGTTCGGACCTGAAAGACAGTCCCATGGAAGACGCTGAGGTCTAGTTCATGGAGGGAAACAACTATGTCTTAAGCAATAAAAGACATGCCAGGGCAAAAGCATCAAGTATGCAGAGGGATCCTGAGACTGCTGGAAGCAGTCCAGCTACCTGAGAAAGCAACAATCATGCACATCGAGGCCCACCAGAAGGTGAATTCGGAATTGGGGTGAGGAAATGAGTTGGCAGAAAGAAAGGCAAAACTGGCAATCAAAGGTAAGGTAAAAACAGAAGGGGCCTTGATCCCTGACAGGCAAATCTCCGTAGAAGTTAAGCCAGAATATACCAAGGAAGATCAGATAATCAGAAATTTATTATAGACCTGAAAGGGTCATATAGTAAAGAGGGGTAGGTCCTCACTCCACAAGGAGAAACTAACCATTCCCCATTATTTAACATGGCCTTTGATGAGGGAAGAACACAGGAAGAGATGGGGGGGGGGACACAGAAGCTTTATATAAACACCTAATTAAAAGGATTGCAGCTAGAAATTTATACACCATTGTGAGACAAGTGGCTCAGCAGTGTGACCTTTGACTCCAGACTAATCCCGAAATTACCCCAAATCAGAAATGGGCCAAATTGGAAGAAGCAACGGGCCTGGGCAACAATGGCAGATTGATTTTTCGGAACTCCCAAGACAGGGGAGATGTTGATACTTATTGGTATTAACTGGTACCTTTTCAGGTTGGCTGGAGGCATTTCCTACTAGAACAAGGAGATAACCAGAACTTTAAAACAGGAGATAATACCACGCTTTGGGGTTCCAGCAACTATGTCTCCCGATAGGAGACCACATTTTATCTCAAAAGTAGTACAACAGATCAGTCGTTATTTGCGTATGAAATCATGACCTCCTACACAGTGGTATTAGAAAAACAGCTCCAAAAGATTGAAAAACATGAGGTTGAGACTTGAAGTAGGTGTTTGGATGAACCTGTGCATAACATATGACCTGGAGATTATGTATAAGTAAAGTCTCTTGCAGAGAGGACTCTGGAACCGCAGTGAGAAGGACTATTCCAGATGTTCCTTGCCTTCTTCACAGCAATCAAAATCAAGGAGCAGAGTGCATGGATCTATCGCACCCGAGTGAAAAGGCACGTAAATCTCCATGTAGGGTCAGGCAAGTCCAACCAGGAAAATTATTTTTCTCATGATTATAATTATAATCCACAGAGGGAAAGGCACCTCTAGCCAAAACAATACTGACTGGCCTTGGTCTCAAGCTTTTATTGCATGTACTGGAGCTCTGGGAAATATTCTGATCAAAAGGGTTTAAATCTATCAACTGTGGTTATGCATGGAAATCAAGTATATGTGAGGCAAGAATGGAATGTGGGTAGAGAACAGGGGATTCAGCAACTTCAGGGGACTGTAGGAAGAGATATCAAAGTAGAATGCCGAATGGTTAATAGGACTATTCATAAAAAGGCATCCTAAATTACTATCTCAACTATGCCTACAGATAAGAATACAAAGACCTGTATTTCCAATGAATTAGACTGTTGGCATAATTTTACATTAGTACAGACCGTTAAGGTGGTTAGTGTCTGGGCCTATGATTCCATTGGGTTCATTCAAATTTAAAATAAATATTATATCTAAGCCTGTTACAACCCAGAATTTATGAGATTGGTCCATATATAATCAGGAATACAGGCCAACAGCAAATGCTGTTCAACCCAGAATGGTCTCTTAAATGTGTTGAACTTCTAATGCAAACTGATATTTCTGAAATTCAACCAGCATGCTCTCATTTCCTAAAAAAAAATCCTTCAAGGGCCGGACAACCTGGCTGTGAACACAAGTGCCCTTCAGGGGCAGAACACAAAGGGGCCTGATAGGAGTGTTACAGACAGGATTGGAGGTCCTAAATGGAATTGACTATCAGAAATGTTACCAAAGTGGGAAAAGTGGAGGAACAAGACCATGAATTAATAGGAAATGCACTCGGTGTTACCCAAGATAATGTTCCTTTGGCCCTCAGTTGTATACAGTCACAATTATGGATGCAATCAGTGGCCGCCTTAACTATAAGAGAAGGTAGTGAGGGAAATTTCCCACCGAAATCCGGAAAGTGGTTTGGGACAGTGCCACTGGTTGAGAGAGGAAGCTTCAATCCTGATAGACTCTGGTAAATTTCACCTATGACCCCATTACTAATACAGCCACAGCCTTTGTGTTTACCATATGTAACTCTTCAGTATACGGAATCCACTCCATCATTGCATTAGGATTAAGCCATGATAAAACTGTGCTCTATCCTTCTGAACATATAACATGGGCACAAATAGTGAACGGAAAATGGCAAACTGTAAATTTAGAATCTTGCATTACATGAAAGCAACAAGGATTCATTTGCGAAATAATGCAATCGATGCTCAAGACATCTGTCTCGACATTGAGCAAAAGCATCTGTCACTTTGAGATCCATCCAGACTCTAATCAGAGGACTATAGTTGTATATATGGGCCAGGGTTGTGTGTGTTTGAGAACTGCTTGTA
Organism: Cuculus canorus; assembly: GCF_017976375.1. Taxonomy (NCBI): domain Eukaryota; kingdom Metazoa; phylum Chordata; class Aves; order Cuculiformes; family Cuculidae; genus Cuculus; species Cuculus canorus. The sequence continues at coordinate 58,691,825 of NC_071401.1, forward strand.
CCTCTGTAGTAATAGATGAGTTAATCAGGGATAGTAAGAATCACTCTAATTTCTAATTTTTGTATTTGTAATCTTGTTAAGATTGTTGGGTGTAACTTTTCTTATTTAGAACCAGTCGTATTCCATCAGCTGATAAAATCCAATTGTACAATATTTTACAAATTATCACCTATACCTATTGGAATGAATCTTACATTTGTAAAATAATTAATGAAACAGTCAATGAAACATCAGGACTTGATTATAATTCTGGATGAGATCCAGGAAAGTGGGAAAAGACCCTGATAACAGTCCACCATGACACAGAGGAAAGAAAGGGGATCCTAAAACGGTAAAAAAAAATGTGAACCATCATTGGAGGGATGTATTTTTTGGATGGTCCCCTACTGCAACTGGCATTCTAAATAAGTTGTGTCACCCCCTTATTGTCTTTCTGATGTTAGTTTTAGTTAGCTTTGTTTTCTCTGCTATGTTATTTATTTGGAATTGGAAAATGCTACAACAGCTATCATTTTTGTCTTCTATGTCAAGGGCCCATGAGAATGCATTAAAAGGGTAATTTTCCAACAAAATATCATCCAATTCCCCTTCGAGAGATAAATTACACAGTTGGCTAATGAATTTGCCCATGTTAAAAAGACAGGGGGGAATTGATGAGCAAAAGCAGACAAAGGGGATTGGGAGTGTTCGTTAGAGCTTGTCACTGTTCGTCATGAAGAACCTGGAAGTTGATAACAAAGGAGCCAGCTAGCAGAAGTTCACTGATAAGTGGCCATTGGAATGCAGAAAGCTGGAAGACAACAAGAAGAGACTGTATTTGCGCACAGTTGAAGGAAAAAAAACTTTTTTCATCCTGAAGAAGACTTCTTACTCCATTCCTAAGACCCGGGCCCACGACAACCAAGAGGCACTACGCAGGTGCAAGACTGGAGCAAACTTTCCAGAACTAATTATAATACAAATCAGGAAAGGTTATGAATATGTAGTAGGTGCTTATAACTATGCATGTCTTTACACTATAAGTAGCTGTTTGTTAAGTTATGCGGTGTGCAAGCTAGGAGAACCCAGCACTGGAAAAAAACATACCTGCTTTATAACTCATTTTGGGTTATAGAGATTGACTCTGCATAACACTGCAAGAGTAGGCTCTCTCTATAATGACTAAACCAGAATACTAGGTCTCTTGGCAGATTAACAGAAAAGAGAGTTCACTTTCAAAACTTCAAAATATTTATTTCTGAAATATACTTGGAATATCATTCTTCATTTCATATACCACTCGGCTCTTTCAAATTTCTCATTCAATGAACCATAGTTTTCATCACTATGCCCTGCTTCTTCTCTGAGTTTTAGACACCCCTTTTCTCAAAGAAGTGGCAAAATGCATACTTATTTCATGGTATTTTGATATTAAAATCTTCATTCCCCTTTGAAGTTCACTTATCTAGCATTGTGCATTGCCATTTCTTGCAGTACTGCATGGACAGGCACCTAGAACTTGTACCTGTGAAGTTACACCTATCTGCAATATTGTGAGAGGTAGACAGATATGAGTCAGTCATCTCAGAAAAAATAACACTTTCTACTCTGTCTTTTTAAAGACGTAAGTCTGAAATAGAGTCAGTTTGCTGTTCAATTACTGATAATACAATCAGTAATATAATTGTACTTGCTTTGGGCTGTGTAATAGCCCAATAACAATGATAGATGATTGCACAGATATTGCACATGTTGTACATGTTGTCGTACGTGCTTTGGGCTTTGTAAAAACAGAGTAACAATAAAAAATATTTAAAGTGGTGTCAGCAAGAGCTTTGTTCTTGGGAGCTTAATACTGGAGGAAGCAATCTCATACAGGGGTTAAGGAGAGCAATTACAGGACAAAGCAGATAGTGCTTTGTGGTGTATGTGTTAAGTTTCAATAAAAGTTTATGTTCAGTAACATATAGGTTATCACTGACAAAATTAGAATTACAAATAACTAGAATCCAAGGCACAGGTGTAGCACTCAGTATTACTAACAAGTTTCCAAAATCACTCTTGTCTGAGTTGCTACTTACCATTTAGCTTTTCTTTTATTCTGGGACCACATTTTTTAGTATTTTTTTTCCTACTAGAATTGTGATTCAGGAATGCATCATTTTAAAAATTGCTGCACAATGTACAAATGAGTCCTGAAAACATTATTTCACTCTTTTGTCAAACCTTTCCAAATGTTTAGGGACAATAATACAACACTGTCATCAGAGAAGTGCTATAATAAATGTGAAAGCTCTAAGGGCAGAAACTATATAGAGAAGATTATATTAATCTCACTTGAATGTCCATATTTACAACATACGCATGGAAATAAGCTTTAGCTTATAAACACATAACATAAGAGTCTAATACAGTCTTCTAAAAGAGAACCAGATTTTTTTTTTTAGATTCAGTGGAGATTCAGTGTGGGATTCAATTGTCTAAACATATGCATTTAATATAATCTTACATAATCCAGGAAGTCTACTTCTCCTTAGCTTTGGAAAATATTATATGGAATGTGCAATGGCCCCATACATTTCTAGATATAAGGCTTAATTTTGTTGCCCCATATATGGGTTGCTAGTGTCATTTAGTATCCCCTTGGGGTTCTTGTCTGGTCTTTGGTTGTTGCTCAGAAAAGACATAGGTCTCCCATTGGTGTCAGAGATATGGTCAAGGGTAGAAGAACTAATAGAGGACCAATAGAAGTCCTGTGTCTAGGTTGGCAGCTGGATATTAGGAGAAATGTTTTAAGGCATCTCAAATGGCACAAGCCATCTAGCTGGTGCCAAATGCATCAATCCCATTTGTTTAGACATCTAAATCTATATGTCTTGAATCTGTAGTTGAATTATAGTCCAGAAATTGTAGATTCTGCCAGTCAGTTTTAGAGGGTCTGGCCTGAAAAACAGTTGGCATGAATCACTGTTGCAATTGACCAGAGAGTCAAGAGTCACTTCCTACAACAGATTAAGTCAGCAGTGTAATTGTCACCTAATGTTTTCCATTCATTATGAAGGAACTCTACAGGATTAACTTAGCTGCATAAATGTAAATCATAGTTGTCCACCTCTGACTAAATGAATCCAACTCAGAACAGCTTATATGCCGCTATTCATTTCACAATAACATGTAAAATTACCATTTTTCTTCAAATGATTGTCCTGAAACTTTAATTTATTTCTTCCAGTGTGTCATTTCCTATACAGCCTTTTAAGTTTAAACAGTCTCTTGAAAGGTCAGATGTAGACTGCTTTGATCCATTACAACATTTATAAAAGGTGATGTTTAACATGGCTTCCTGATAAAACAAGCACCATCATTTTTATAAGAAATGCTTGCTGTGTCAACCTGTGAAACTCCAACAATTTTCAACACAAGTTGAACTGGCCTTAACAAGGCCAGTTTCAAATGTATATGTGCATTTTCACCTAAGTCATATGTAGGTAAGAGAATGTTTTTTACGCACAAAAATCATAACTAAGGAAACAGAGACCTCCAGCATCTAAGAGCACTACTAGAAGGAACACATTCTACAGACACCACTTCTGTTCTATAACAAAAATTAATAACAACGAAAATAAAGAAAAAAGAAGCTGTAGAGACATTTCTCTTAAAGTGCAAAGTGGAGTAATCTGGTAATCTAGATTTCAGGATTGGAAAGAGCATCATAAAACAAAACAATTTTAAAATGTCACATCCTGTTTTATACTGTTGATTTTTATTCTTTAAATACAAAAGGAAATTTATGAAATAACAGATAAAAAAACCCCTTCTAGAGTATTGTTGTGCATTTATAGTTGTATTTTAAAATTGCAAATTTCGCCTCAAATAACTGTCTTAAATGGTGCTAAATAAAAAATATACAAATAAACAATAATTTATCAGAATGTAATTTTTGTCCTACATTTTAAGTGACTTCGTACTGCCAGTCACTTTATCTACATAATAATGGCTTTTCTCCTTCATGTTTACTTGCATACATTATTGATTTCTGTGAAAAAAAAAAAAAAAAGTTGTGCAAGCACTAAGGTGAGAAAAGAAGAAGAGGGAAGAGGTGCTCCAGATGCTGAATCGGATTCCCCTGCAGTGTATGGCGAAGATGACCCCAGGAGAGATATCTACATTACAGCTTGTGGAGGACTCCATGCTGCAGGATTTGGATATTTCCTGAAGGAATTGCAGCCTTTGAAGAGGCCACAGAGGAACAGATTTTACTTAACAGGAACGACAGCCCATGAGAGGACCAACGCTGGAACAGGGTAAAAGTGTGAGATGCAAAGAGGAGCCATTATGAGCTGACTGTAAAACCTGTTCCTCATCCCTCTGTAACATTTGAGGTGGGGGTTAGGAATGAAGGAATTACAGTTCATCATTATTGTTAGGATATTCAGCTTGGGGGGAATTAAGGCAGTTTATTTTTCTTTTTCCTGACAGGCTAGAAATAGTTGTTGTTCCTTATAACATACACCATAATTACAAAGAGAAAGACAAGTTAGTGTATATATTACATTTTGGAGTATTTTCCCTGGAGTCCCATTAATGACAAAAAAACCCCAAAACTAAACAGTTGTAACAGATTCCCTCTCACCCCCATTTTGTCACTCTACTAACAAAGTGTTTGATTACTCTTAGCTACAGCCTTTTACTGCTTTCAGTTGTCTTACTTATTTCAGTTGCTGTTGTTTGTAGTTTTAACCTTTTAATCCTGTAGTTTCAAATAAAGGTATTTTTATTCTTTGTTAGGATTTTTTGAAAACCTCTTGAGGAAAAAAAAAAGTTATATTGTTAATCTTGCCAAAGAATCATTAGAAACTGACAACACAAGTGAAAATCCATCTTAGACTGTCAAAGAAGCATAGCTGTAAGTGTTATCAGTCCCCAGTTTTTGAAATTGAAAAGTATGTGGTGAATGAATACAGCAAGTAAGAAAGAAACGGGTGAGGCATCTGGATGTCAGAAGTGTATGTTGAATTATTTCCTTGTTTCCTCTGTAGATTTGTAATCTGATGCTGAATGGATTGCTTCAATGAAACTGTTCAAAGGTGATCACTAAAAGTGCATTTCTCGTTCCCTGGTGCTTATACAGAAAATCAGGGTTAGCACCTGTAAAAGCACTAAGCATTTTCAACTTTGACTGAGAATCGTGATTGGAAAATATTCCATAGTATTAGAATGCTCATACTCAGAATCAAACAAATAAATAAAAAAAAAAACCCACAAAGAAACAAACAAGCCCTTTTCTCACCTGGTAAATCAGAGTCTAGTCTATCACATATCAAACCCCTGATATTTTGTCTTCATCATGCTACTTCAATATTTTCTCTTACACATACAGAGTGGGAATAATCATCATGTTAAATTGTGGCAGGTTAACCTGCCAGGTACCTACTAAGCTGCTCTACTACTTCTCCTCCTCAACTAGACAGGGAAAGAATGATGAACGTCTTATGAGTTGAAATAAGGACAGAGACATCACTCACCAACCACAATCATGGGCAAAAGAGACTCAATTTGTCGAAATTAATTCTATTTACCACCATTAAAATCAGAGTAGTGTAATAAGAAATAAGAAAAAATCTGAAAACCACCTTCCCACCTTTCTTCCTGGACTCAATTTCACTTGTGAGTTCACTGCTTTCTCCACAAAAGACTCACAAGTGGATGTGGCATAGAGGTCGCGGTCAGTTCATCACATGTTGTCTCTGCAGCTCCTTCATCCTTATGCTCTTCCCCTGCTCTAGCATGAGGTTGCATCAAGGGAGAGAGTCCTTCATGAACCCGCTTAGCAGATGATGGAAGGGTTGTGGATATTGTATTGTCTGGACTTTAGGATATAGGCTTTAGTAAAGCCTTTGACGTATTTTCCTACAACATTCTCCTGGAGAAACTGTCTACTCATGGCTTGGACAGGTGTACTCTTCACTGGGTAAAAAAATGGCTGGATGGACAGGCCCAAAGAGTAGTGTTGAGTTGGGTTAAATCCAGATGGCAGTCAGTCAGAAGTTGTGTTCCACAGGGGTCAGTGTTGGGGCCTGTTCTATTTAACACTTTATCAATTATCTGGATAAGGAGATCGAGTGCTCTCTCAGTAAGCTTGCAGATGACACCAAGCTGGATGAGAGTGTTGATCCACTTCAGGGTAGGAAGGCTCTAAACAAGGATCTGGACAGACTGAATCAATGGGTCAAGACCAATTGTATAGGAGTTAACAAGGCTATCTGCTGGGTCTTGCACTTAGACCACAACAACCCTATGCAATTCTACAGGCTTGGGGAAGAGTGGCTTGAAAGCTGCCCAGAGGAAAAAGATCTATGGGTGTTGAGCAATAGCCAGCAGAATGAGGCAGCAGTGTGCACAGATGGACAAGACAGTGAAAGCATCCTGGATTACGTCAGAAATAGAGTGGCCAGCTGGACCAGGGAAGTAAGATCATCCCCTGTAGTAGGCACTGGTGAGACCACTTCTCAAAATACTGTGTTCAGTTCTGGGTCCCTCACTAAAAGAAAGACATTGAGGTGCTGGAGCATTTCCAAAGAAGGGCTACAAAGCTGGTGAAGGATCTAGAGCACAAGTCTCATGAGGAGCAGCTGAGGGAACTGGGGCAGTTTAGTCTAGAGAAAAGGAGGCTGTGGGGAGATCATATCCCTCTTTACAACTACCTGAAAGGACATTGTAGTGAGGTGGATGTTGGTCTCCTCTCTCAAGCAGCAAGTGACAGGACAAGAGGAAAAGGCCTCAAGTCACACCAGGAGAAGTTTAGACTAGATATTAGGAAATATTACAACTTCCCAGGAAAGTCTTTAAGTCACCATCTCTAAAGGTATCTAAAAGACATGTAGATGTGGCACCTGGGGACATGGGTTAGTGGTGGACTTGGCAGTGCTAGAGTTGATTAAATGATCATAAAGGACTTTTCCAATCTGAACAGTTCTATGATTCTAAAAACTTCTCCAACATGGTCCTTCCCACAGGCTACAGTTCTTCATTAACTGGTCCAGCGTGGATCGCAACAAGGGATGCAGTCCTTCATGAATAGATTGTCCCAGTATGGTTTCCCCCCCGGGCCCACACATCCTGACATGAACCTGCTCTAGCACGAGCTTTCCATAGGGTCACAGTGCCCTTCAGGTGTATTCACCTGCTCCAGTGTGGGGTCCTCCATGGGCTGCAGGTGGATATCTGCTCCAATATTAATATCCACAGGCTGTGGAAGGACAACCTGCTTCGCCATGGTCTTCATCATGAGATGCGGGGGAGTCTCTGATGTGGTGCTTGGAGTACTTCCACCTGCCTCTTTCTTCACTGACCTTGGTGTTTGTATAGCTTTCACATTTTGTCACTCCTCTCTCCTGACTGCTGCCATGCAGAATTTTTTCATCCTTTCTTACATATCTTATCACAAAGTCACTGCCAATGTTTTTGATTGGCTCAACTTTTGCCAGTAGTGGGTCAGTCCAGTGGAGCCAGCTGGAACCGACTCTGTTGTACATGAGGAAAGCTTCCTCCGTCTTGTCGCAGAAGCCACCTCTGCAGCCTGTGTGCTACCAAAACTTAACCATGTAAGACCAATACAGTAACATGGGTATAATCCTGTCTAGCACAAGCATTGTAAAGACAAATTCCTTGATATTTATGGGCTTAGCTATGATAAGAAGTGCCTCAGAAAATTTATGAGGAACTTCAACCCTTTATTGAGTGTATATTTATTAATTAATTTTTACATATTAAAATATCTGAGGGTCACTTGTAGAATAAGGATGAAGGAGCACTATGCAATTGTTTCTAGTGTGAGGTCATGCAATAAATACTTCAACATTTATATATGTATATATACACACAAATGAAATTAACTTCAACTTTAGCCTTATTTTTCCTTTGTTTTCCATATATTTGTGGCATGTTTAAGTAAATACAGTAAATGCCTCTAGGAAAGTTGAGCCCATCTCCTTTCATGTGATGAAATTTTACTACACCATTTCTCATCTGCAAGGAAAATTCTGTTAGCTGTTGTTCTGATTATTTTTTTTTTTATTTCTCTTGTAAGAAAACTGCACTGCATTGCATGTCATATGGAATGTCAAATCACGCACTCTGTTTGCTCTCTTTGTTCTTCTAATTAATGCCTCTGTTAAGCAAGGTCAGCAGTTATTTTGACATTAGCTGCAGTTCAATAATTTGTGCTTAAATTAAAGCTCCAGTTGTTTCTTACTTACTGTTGTTGTTTGGTGCTTTTCTTGATAAGTACTGATGGTGTCTTGGGAACAAATTTATGGATTAGAATTACATACAACATGCACAAGAAAGGGAGACTAAATCAACGAATTACTCTCATTTTATGCCCCTAAGCAAGTGGCAAAAATAAATTGTGTTTGTATGTCCGAAGTTGGTAGTAGAAAGTTGTTATATTTCTCCATGGGAAGAACTAAAATGAGTTTGGATAGGAGAAACTCAGACTACAGCCATAATTCCCCACTCCTCTCTACTTCATGTTGTGAAATAGTATTTGTAGCATTTGAAAGTTCATTCCCTATATTGTTTGTTTACATTCAGCAGCTTGATGACATGTTGGAATGCTTACATCTCCCCACTTTCATAACCTGACTTCCACAGAATGAAAAATGTGCAAACTCTGACTAGCTCAAAAGTTACTTTAAACTGTCTTATATGGATAACTGTAAGCCCCCCAACACATCATTCAATTGCTAACTGTATTTGAATACATCTGACACGTAAGTGAGGAAAAGATTATTGTTGTCCATAGTAACTTGTCTGTCACCAACCAATTTCTGGGCCTTACCAGCCTGTTGTGATGGTTGGACAAAGTTCTGATCAACTATAGAAATAAATTTTTAGTGATTCCTTGTGAACTGCTTTAGCCCTGGCCAATACACATCTATGCCAAATTTTTGGAATGTGCAGATTTTTTTTTTTCAGTTCTTATACACGTGTACATTGAAGGGAGGGGAGTTGTTTTGTGAGGCTTTCTTTTTTTACCTCTAGGTGAATGATAATTCTTACATTTTGGCACAGGACAAAACATCAAAACAAAGACAGCGTGTCAAGGGAAAAAAATTAATTTGAACTGAAAATAGTGAATGAAGTCAATACTGATAGTTGAGTAAAAATGTTCAATTGAAGTTCTCTAATCTTCCTTGCTAAAATTGTAGAATAACTATGAAGATTTAAAGGGTTTGCTAAAATGTAAGCATGTAAAGAGAATTTATTGATTCATACATTGTAAAAACTTATCCATGCTATTGTGACAAAATTTGTTTTCATGTACAGGCACTGTTTTACTTGTATTCATAACATTAATAATATATTTCCTTTGTTTTTAAATCCTTTTCCTTTTAAATATACTGAGAATCTGAACAGATACATTGGATGTGTATTCAAAATAAAAAATTACCCAAACTACCAAAATCAGTGTGAATTCAGTTTACCCCTGAAGTAAAACCTCCAGAATGCAAAACCTGTCATATGAACTTGAGAAAGTGACACCCATTGTCTATTATCCAGTTGCTGACTTTAGTGATAATAACTGAAGTACAAAATTATATGTTAATTTACAACAGGAAAATATTCTAACCCTATTAGGTATATTTATATTACAGACATATTTAAAGCATAACAATAATTTTAATCTTTGTTAAATGCTTAGAAGTCAAGATGTGAGCCCATCAACACTGATTATGAACTGATGCGACGCAGTAATATTACTGCAATACACCCCAAGGGAGGGGACTTATGCTGAGGAGGGTGCATGTGATACCAATACCCAGTTTCTACCACTCAAGGGTTTGGGGTTCTGCTAAATTGTGACCAGACTCCCAAACCCAGTGATCCTGAGGATGATTGACACTGTTAATCTTCAGGTCCAGAGATAGAGGTGAATGGTGATTTCAGCACTAGAGCAAAGAGGTAGATACTCAGAAGCATGCGTGGAGGAAGCTGTATTACTACAAAATCTTTTCTTTATTTATTAGATAGTTTGGACTGATAGCACATTAATCTCACTAGCATTTGAGTCTTAGCTCCATTTATGCTGTGTATTCATTTTGCTAGTAAAAAGATTCTGAGTATATCACCTGTCTCTTTGTGTGATATTCGGATTTATAATCCCATTAAGTGCACCTCCTTCTTGTAGAGTGAACAGAAATAATTTTAAATACTTTGCCCTTCATTCCTACGTCTTTTTTTTTTTCAGAAGCAGTTCCTATATATTTGCATTTAATTTATTCACAGACTTGATCTTCTCATGTAATAGTATGTATGCCTTTTCAGTAGCATTAACCACAGAAGAACGTGTTTCATGTTTGACTACATCAGGGAAAGATTAGTAGGAGATCTCAGGGGACATTTTCCCTTTCCCACTGCTCCATGTGAAACTAACTATAAAATTGTGTAACTTGGCTAGAATATTAGCTATTACACACAAACTGAGGATTTCTGCCACACATCAACGGCACCACCAGACTGAGGGAATGTTCTCATCATTGTTTGATGAGAGGGATCTGAACAGGCTGGACCACTGGGCTGAGACCAATGGCATGAGGTTTAACATGGCCAAATGCCGGGTCCTGCACCTGGGGCACAACAACTCTATGCAGTGTTACAGACTAGAAGTCTGGCTAGAAAGCTGCCTAGAGGAGAAGGACCTGGGGGTGTTGGTTGACAGCTGAATGAACATGAGCCAGCAGTGTGCCCAGGTGGCCAAGAAGGCCAATGGCATCTTGGCTTGTATCAGAAATGGCGTGACCAGCAGGTCCAGGGAGGTTATTCTCCCTCTGTACTCAGCACTGGTGAGACTGCACCTTGAATACTGTGTTCAGTTCTGGGCCCCTCACCACAAGGATGTTGAGGCTCTGGAGCGTGTCCAGAGAAGAGCAATGAAGCTGGTGAGGAGGCTGGAGAAGAAATCTTGTGAGGAGCGGCTGAGAGAGCTGGGGCTGTTTAGCCTGGAAGAGGCTGAGGGGAGACCTTATTGTTCTCTACAACTACCTGAAAGGAGGTTGTGGAGAGGAGGGAGCTGGAGTTTTCTCCCAGGTGACAGGACAAGGGGGAATGGCCTGAAGCTCTGCCAGGGGAGGTTCAAGCTTGACATCAGGAAAAATCTTTTCACAGGAAGGGTCGTTGGCCACAGGAACAGGCTGCCCAAAGAGGTGGTTGAGTCACCTTCCCTGAAGGTGTTTAAGGGATGTGTGGATGAGGTGTTGAGGGGCATGATTTAGGGATTTTTAGGAATGGTTGGACTCGATGACCCAGCGTGTCCCTTCCAACCTAAGGATTCTATGATTGTTTGCTTCAGGAGGTTGGCAAGGGAATTCCTGCAGTAAGGAGAAAGCTTTTCTAACTTACCGCACCATACCGTTAGAGCACTGATTCAATGGGAAGCAGAGAGAACACATCCCATCACTTCAGTTTAGTGTTGTGTCTATTACACACAATCTATGTTATGGCTAAGAAACTGTTGATCACATCTGCAACACCCCCACAGGTTGCCTGAGATCTAGCACTTCCTCTAGTTTCTGACACTGTTGTTGGATACAGTTAGGTCAAGACTGTTAGTATCTCCTCTGCACTCTTCCATTACAACAGTCACACTTTGTAAGCTGTGCAGAATTTATGACTTCTTTCTGATCACAGATCTCATGATATTCACCACAGATTATCTGTCATAAATCATCCCCAATGTAATGCCTTCAATTCCACACAAGCTACAGTGAGACGAAAACCTAGACAGACTACAAGAGTTCAAATCATACCGAGAAGTTGTCACACGAGTTGTAAGGACACCATCTCACACAACCTATATGTAGTAAGGCCTAGCAAAAGATAAAAATCCAATATTTTCTGTGGATCTGTTATTGATAACTTTCACACGTCGTTAATTTGGATTCATTTTCTCACTACCTGATACATACAAAACTAGCTCCAGTTGAATGTTACACTCAGTTATCCTGAAGACTTCGTAAAAATGCAGTACCTTTTCTCCTTGAGTTTCTGGGGTGATTAATGTACTTTAGTAGGCCTTTGAAACTCCTATAGAAAATTCTCTTTAAGAACAGCCATTCTCATTTATCTTTGTCTGCAAGTCTTCCCTTTGGTTATGGTCAGTGCTGCAGATCAGATTACTTAGTCCTCATGCTGTTCCCTTTTTGGGAAGAAGTACACTGTGCTTTTTCCCCTGAATCAAGGGAATCATTAACAAAGGATTCTTTGTGACATTTTTGTTTCTAGGATATGTACATGGAGAGAAACAGAATTCAAGGCACATAAGCAGGGGGATTGAAAGGATTAGAAAAATTTAATCAGCTACTCCTCATATACAAAATTTTCATGTGTATACAGTTTGCAAAAATGCCCAGCCAGTAGGAAATTGGGATTTCATAGTACATTCTTGTGTCAGTTTATATCCATCATACCAGATCTCCTTCCTGATTGCTAGTAATTTGCCATGTCCTTTTATGCAGTTTAATTAATATAAGGTTTCACAGAATCACAGAACAGTTGAGATTGGTAGGTACCTCTGGAAATACTTTTTTCCTAATCCCTCTGCTCAAAGTAGGGCCCAACTCCAGTGGGCTGGTCAGTATCTTCTCCAAATATAACTCCAAATATATCCAAAGACAGAGAATCCATATCTTTTCTGGGCAACATGTGCCAGTGTTTAATCACCATCACACTAAAAGAGTTTTCTGATGTTTAAATAAAAATTTGTTGTATTTCAATTAGTGCCTATTGCTCCTTAAACTCTCATTGAGGAGATTCTGGCTCTGGTTACTTAACAGATATCATTCAATTTATTTAGGACAGATAACTGTTGAAACATTTTGATAACCCAGTAACTGCTTCCCCACTGAGCCAAAAAACTGAGTAATAACCTATGTGAAAAGTTAGAGAGGGAAATTAAGTGTTTTCAAAGATTTGAATTGGATTATACGTCCCTTTGTAAATACAACTTTTTTTCTGCTGTCTCCAGTGAACCAAGAGAGGAGGAATAGCAAACAATGATACAGCCATTTGTATTTACTAAAATGTCACACAATCTTACGAGATTATATCTTGCAAAGACACAAATTAAAATTATGATCTGTGCAGTGGCACATGATCACAGTGATATTCATTAAAGATTAGTCTCTGAGGTACTTCTGTGCTTAAACAAGGATCTTTCTAAATGGACTGCCAAGTTGTATAATAAAACCTTTGACACTGAATTCCTCGCAGAACTACTTAAGGTAAAATGAGTTTGTTTCTCATCAACCTTTCTTTCAGAACAGGTTATTGTTGAAAATATGCTGAAATATTTTTCTTTTTTTTTTTTTTAAAGTACTGTTGTGCTAGCTGTAAGGGTTCAAACTGAGCTTTATTAAATGCATTACTTTTTCTCTATGAACAACAGCAAGATGCTACTATAAGGGTCATAGTCTAGATATTTTCACTGACTAAACAAAAGCTGTGTTTACAGCACAGACATTAATAAATATTATTTATCACATGTTAAGATTTCTGTTGATATAAAGTGAGATTTGCTTTTGACTTTGATGTAGCGAGGCAAGGTCAACAGCATCATTATACATCCTTCTCATCCAAAGGTTTGCTGTGACTAGGCATATAGCAGGAAAGACTGTAAAGATGAGCAAGGCATAATATATATTCTTGTTATCCTTTTAGGCCTCCTTGGGTAATAGTATGTTTTTTCTAATATGGTTCTATACTACCCATCATGCATCTGTGACAGCCATGGCCTGTAGCAGAAGTTGCTCCGTTAGTCCACTAACCACAACATACTACTTACCCTCATTTTATTAAGTGATGTGCACCAGCATCATATAGCCTCCTTCATCCTGACATCAAAGGTACTTTTGTATTTCTTATACGCTCATTACAAGGTTCTCCTCAGGTGGTAAAAGTCACTAGAGACTATTGGTACTCTATGCAAGTGAAGGTCTCTTGAGAAAACTTGGCTGCTATGTACTTCAGAGAAATCCAGTCTGATACAGAGACAATATTGGCAATTTTGACAGTCCAGTTTTTCACTAAGAATCCTATCACTAGAGACTGTTTTGGAAGTCATCTTCATGTTTTAGACAGTTTGCGAAAATTGACAGTCATCAAAAAGATCACTGAGAATTTTAAAAAATACCCAGTTCTTAGCTTTAAGTTGCATGATTAAGAGTGACACTATAGCAACAAGTGCCATTGCAGCCATGCAGTGAAGTCTAGAGTAGTGATCCTTCCAATAAACTTAATACAGAGTGCAGTAAACCAACCAGTATATTTACAAGGAGGTAAAATTCCAAATTAGAAGGAACCTTAAATTGCTCTAATACAGAGGTGAGATTTTTCTTCTTCTAAGACTGAGTACTTATAACTGAAATAAATAAAAAATATTATTAAAAGTCTGCTCTTTGTTGCTTCTGCTTCTTGTCTAATAACTCCAATGCTATAATAAGAAAATGAACAGGAAGACAACATTTGTCACTGAACTTTTTGACCATTGACTTAATTGTAAAAAGATTTAATGAACAAGTAACTAGTATTGAGTATATCTGATTAGAGGGACTCCCAGTGCCCCCGGTTCTGGGTTAGGCTTTAGAATACATCATAAATGGAAAGAAATTATTTCCCCACAGCCCAATTAGACAATTTTCTACTGCCCTCCTCCACATTTCCTGCTGGTTAACATAGGTTCAAAGCTTTCATCATTATGTTAGATCTGTCAAAAGGCATATCCATCTGAGTATTCTAGAATGTAATTGGATGATTATTGTAGTTGACACTGACATTGCAGACCGGCCTTGATACCATCAAGTTCTTGAGTTTATAATTCCACTTGCTTTAATTAAAAAAACCCAAAATCTCTAAGTGTGCGCTATTTTCAATCTACGTGAAAAAAAAACAAAACAAACCAAAAGAGAACAAGGTTTTTATTGTTTAAGAATGTACCTGATATGAGCCTACTGACAAGTATCTTAAAGATCTCTGTTTTAGAATACTTTGTGACATTCAGTAAGATTCATAGGCATGCAGCACACATAGCTTAGAGGTTGTTGTCTTAGTACTTTTCTTTTCCTAATTCACTATATTTGTATTCCCAGAGCTCCTAGTTTTCAAACTCTTTCTTTCATGAAGGAGCTTACTGTAATTACAGATTCTATGAGTCACACTTCTGGAGTAGAAAGAGCATATCATTACAAAAAAAGCCCTAAAGTGCAGTAAACCAGAGATCCGTAATTTCTTACGTGGTGCAACTTTTATAAGAGCTCAGCTGTAGAGTTCCTTTTTTCCTTTAATACATCCAAAACTTCCCATTGTTTGCTCTGCTTTAGACTACTTCTAGACTTTTGGAAATAAATCACTTAAGATATATGCCTGAGTTCAGTACTGCTTCTCTCACATTACTGAGCCTTTGTCAGCAGATTTGTTAAGGTCTGCATTGTGAAATAAAAGCAGCAGAAATATTCTACAACGTTAAAAATACTTTAAGCTTAGCTACCTGTTTTCTTGCATTCAGGATTTTAGTAACTATATAGGCAGAAATTTACTGAAAATATCTTGTAAATCATTCTGAACATTTTTATAGAGCAAAATGAGTAAGCTCAATATGGTAGACTAACAGGTAAAGAACTCGCCTACAGAAGTTCTTGCCTTCAATTTACAAGTCCATACTTTCTTTATTTTTAAACCCATAGTCTCAAACTAATCCCTTATAAGATACACATAGCACGATATTTCCTATTCTCTCTCATTTCAGAGGGTGGGTGAAGTAGGCAGGATAGACAGGAGGGAACATGACTCGTCTTTCGTTAGAAGAGATAGTGAATGAAGTAGCAGAAACCAAGATGTAGGTATTCTGATATACCATGGGTCATGGAGCAGCAAAATCAGAGCTGCTTCGTTCAGGCTAAGGAAGCTAAGGAGAATCATGCAGCCAGCAGAAGTCTTACCAAACAGAGCCCTGTCCCACAAGTGCTGAAACAAGCCAAGGTAGGGCAGGCCCAGAGATCATGTTCGGGTGCAAACAATAACCCAGATCATAAAGTAGTCTCAAGATGATGAAGCAAATTCAGGCTCAATTTGTAAAGTCATCCTGTAGTACAGAGTTAGGCTCAGGTCCAGTTATTATTGAGTAAGTCCATAGTAACAAGACAGAGCCAAGGTCAAGCTGTGTCAAAGTAAACAATTCTGTAGGTTGAAAGTAAATATACATACTGTCTCATCCCAGTCAATCTGCAGGTGGAGATCCAGATGAAGAGACTCTGCAGCTGTAATTACAGCTAGAAAATAACACCTCCTCAGCATAGCTCAGAGAAGAAATGAAGACCTTGGGCTGAGCTTAAATAGAGCTCCTGGGCCCATGGATGTGGCACAGGTGGAGCTGGTCAGGACCATTAGGGCCTATTAGTGCACACTGGGACTTGGCAACTTCTATGTTTATTTCAACTTGTATTTTTATTTCCAGCCAATGGGATAATTTCATTATTGTTACCTTTTACACTGCAAATCAGATTATGGGAATGTGAGAAGTCATGCTCTGTCTGAGAGGGAGATGAGTAGCGATCACTGGGACAAAGAAGTAGCCCAGCTAGGTCTAGCATGGAATGAAGTTAAAGATTACATAGAGGTTCAGCAACTGGCAGCATATAAATGCCACTCTAGCATGTTTTGCGTATAGTAGTAGTATTTTTTATTTAGAATTTCAATAAAGGAAGCTTAATACTATGAACAATATAATTAAATTCCATTCTGAAAAAAAACCCAAAAACCAGGTGGGTGATAAAGCTGAAATGGCCATATTGCTAACAAAGACAAAACATTACTTTTTCCATACACTATTAAGAAATTATATTCAATATCATATGCCTGATCTCATGAAAGTAACCCTCAGAAGCAGACATATTTATTTTAGATTGTCTTATAGCCTATGTATTTGATATCTTTTTAGGCATTTTCTGATTCTTCTGAGCTGTTTCCCACATCATGTGTTATTGGGAGACAGGAAGAAAAAATGTAAACAAATATTATGTTGTCACACAATGCATTGCTGTAAACTGCTCAAAATGCAAGAATAGTATAGTCTGGGAACCTATAGAACATGAAAGACTTATAGAATCTCTCTTTGCTTATCTGAAGCAATACAGTTATCCTTATACTGTTAGAAGTTTGCATAGTGATCTCCACAAGCAAACGATTTAGTGGCTATTGCAATGCAGGAGGCATTCTTAGAGTAAATGAAACATATTGACATTAATCTCATACCTTTGCCCTTCAAGGATTTTTAAAGCAGATAGGGTAATTCCTTTCTCCATGTGACTTTTACAATAGTGTGTAAATGTTCCAGGATACAGAAACTGAAAAATACTATTACAAACATCTAAAGTAAGTCCTAATAGATTTTCTCAATCTAAATTCCACCTATTTCTTCCTGGTATTTTTCTGTGTATTATGATGATATTTAACCAAAAGATTATTGTATGCTTGTGTTCCAAACTGTCTTCAATCCTACTTTTTCTAATAGGTATGGATTCAAAGCTGAGAAGAAAAGTAAACCTCACTATCTCAGTTGCTGGCACGGCAGGTTCTGTGTGTGTTAAAAATAAGAGGGAAAGACAGTTATCCATATCCCTGTATATGAGTTAAGTGACAAGTTGTAAGAAGGAATTTTTAGCCACTCGTCAATTGGCATAAACTGGGGTTATTTAAAGAAACACAGAGAGAATTCTCACTCTCTATTTCAGCTAACCAGACATAAACCAGTGGAGAGACAACAATGACACCATTTCATGTTGCCTAAGCAAATGTTTTTCTTGGTGGTAGGAAATACTGGAAGTATACTACTGGCATGGCCAAACTTCACTCTCTCTTATTGAAGTTCAGCAAGACTTTGGTCTGTCTGCCATCTACAATTTAAATATATCCTAAGGTATCTAGGGCGGTCTAATTATTCCTAATTTTTGTCTAATTTAGCTAAACTGAGACACTTTGACTTGATTTGATTGCCCACATGTAGTCGTGCAGTACCATTTGGATGCTAAATTATTCCTCAGAGTATTCACCTGCTGCTTTAGAAAGAAGTTTTTCACACACTCTGTGTCGGTTCTATGGACTTCATCTGACTTTGTTGATTGCTCTAGGCTGTTCTAGGTGGCATTAAATATGCATATTTTGATAGCCAAATCAGTCTTTGAGAATCAGAAAATTAAATATGGATCTCATTTTGTTTTTCCATTTATGTCATTAGTGTTGTAGTGTTTTAATAAAAATTACCAATATGGCACTTGGATAACAGAGGACTGGAGGTTGCACAAATGTTTGTAAAGTAACTAATAATTCTGTTTTCAAAACAGGCTTCTGAAAAATATGTGGTTAATAAAGCTAGTTGCTTCTCAATGAATAATAAATATAAAAAATAGTAGGAAATGAGAGGAGTACTGTAAACTGAGCATAGAATAAAGAATAGGTACACTGGAACTCATGTATCCATGCAGTTAGAAACAAGCTCTTTACACATATTTACAATTCCATAAAGAGTCTTAAATTCATTATTCCTGCTTTTGGAAGGTTGACTCTTCAATTACAATAAAGTCCTTTTGAAATAATTTATGGATTTTTTCTTCTTTACTTCTCAAGAAAAAGATCTGCAGTATGACATCATAGTCGTTTCAGCAACAAATGTTATGGAGGATGTGGTGAGTAGACTCTGGCTAGCATCTAAGCATTCATCTAGTTGCTCACCTTTTCCCCCTCTCACAAGGGAGAGAACCAGAAGAACATAAGTACTCTCTACTTCATGGGTCAAGATAAAGTCAGTTTAACATGGGAAGGACAAAGAGAGGCACGGGGGGAAAGTGGTGCACCACGTACTGCAAATAGACTGGTGCCCAGCCGCTGTACAAGTAACAACTACCTTGGCTAGACCAACCCTCAGTTTCAACTGTTAAGTATGATATTATGTGTCATGAAATATGTCTTTGGTCAATTTGGATCAGCCGATTTAGCTGCATACCCTCTGAACCTCTTGCCCTCACCTAGGCTACTCTCTGTGGGGGGCAGAGTGAAACACAGGAAAAATCCTGGCATTGTTCATCAATAGATAAAATATGCGGTGTATTATCAACACAGTTTTAATCTCAAATTCAAAACAAAGTACATATAAAAATACACAAAATTCACAAATTCATAATACAGCAAAAGCAAGTATTAAGAAAATTAACTCTTTCCTAGCCAGACTCAGTACAGAGGTCCAGAAACTCTAGGTTCAGTGCACAGACATCTCTTCTTTTATATCGTATTTACAAAAAATAAGACTATGAGAATGATTATATAAAGCAGTTCAAAGACATTTGCAGTTTATACACTCCGATAGTTTCTTGCTGCAGTTGTTTAGGGAAGAGTGAAGAAATGGCAAAAACATATCAATACTTCCCCCAATGGGCTGCCATATTCACAAAAATTTCTAGTGCAGAGCCACAGTGTTATCTTTGTATCTAATTGTCCACTGGGCTGTTGTTTTATCTGAACTTTTCCCATCTTTCTCTGAAGTTTTCTAAACTATCAGCCACAATATTTGATTAACCTGAAAGTTTGTTATTTTATCCATGCAACTAACATTTGTGGCCAACTAGATTAATTTTCTTGATAGATTTATATATATGCACTTATTACATAAAAATGATGAGACATCATTGTCTTAGATTCTACTCCGGCATCTGAAAACCAGGAACTTTTCTCAGTTATCATGAAGGACGCAGATCCTGTTATTTCTTGTTATCCTCTGATTTTACTTCAACTGCTTGACTCCCTCTATTCTTTACACGGTACTAACTTATTGCCTCAGTCTCCTAGCTGTGCCAATGCCTTTTTCCTACAATCTATTTAAATCATTTATTTTTTTACTGTTTACTCATTCTGTTCTCCAGTCCCAAAGTCCTCCATAGGTTCCTTATTCTTATCATTTTCATTCATTCCTTTCTGTTTCTTCCAAACACACATCAAAATCTTACTGCAAATGAAGAACATCAAACAAATTAAAAGAGGAACAGAAAAAGAAAACCAAATGTAAAGGAAAATTTTTTACTCATTAAACTGTGGAAAATGTTGCCATGGAAAAGACCTCTGATGACAAATCATGGAATCATAGAACCATAGAATCACTAGGTTAGGAAAGACCTTTGAGATCATCAAACCCAACTGTTCCTACCCACTACTAAATCATATGATAAAGTCTCCCCTCAGCCTCCTCTTCTCTAGGCTAAACAACCCCAGTTCCCTCAGCCACTCCTCGTCCCCTTAAAGTAAAGATTTTCTTCCTTACATCCAACTTCAATCTAACCTCTTTCACTTTAAAACTTGCCCCTTCTCACTACAGGCCTTGGTAAAAACTCTCTCTCCATCTTTCTTATAAACCCACTTAAAGTATCAGAAGGCCAAAATAAAGTCTCACCAGAGCCTTCTCTTTGTTGAGCTGAACAACACCAACTATGTCAGGCTTTTCTCATAAGAGAGATATTCCAGAATTCTGATCACTTTTTTGGCCCCACTCTGGACTTCTGAGGACTCCACAGCTGGATACAGTACTCCAGGTGGGTTCTGCCAGAGAAGAGTACAGGGAAATAATCACGTCCCTCAGCCTTCTGGCTTTATTGCTTTTTATGCAGCTGGGATACAATGGGATTCTGGGCTGCAAATACACATGGCCAACATATTTTCCATGCCAGTCCTTCCCCATTAGGCTGTTCAATCCATTCATCACCTAGATGTATTGATACTGTTGCTTGTCCTGCCCAGGTGGAGGATCTCGCACTTGGCCTTGTTGAACTTTATGAGGTTCACATGGTTCCACTTACTCAAGCCTGTCAGGGTCCTTTGGACAACACCCCTTCTCTCAAGCCTATCCACTGCAGCACTCAACTTGATGTCATCCAAATATTTGCTGAAAGTGAACTCAGTTCCACTCTAATACAGTTATTGAACAGCACCAGTACCAATACAGACTCTTGAGGGTCACCACTCACTACCAGTTTCCACTTGAACATTGAGCCATTAACTAACTCTGGATACAGCCATGCTGCCAATTCTTTATCCATTGAATAGCACATCTATCAAACCCCTATGAAGTGGCTGAAGCATAATTATTTTGAGACCTTCACATAATAGTTTGAGGTTTGATCAAATAAAAATATTTTTTTGGTGGAATCATCAGATATATAGAGAGTGTTGCTGTTTGAAACTATTGTTTCTAATTGCTATAAATCACTATGTTTTTATTGTATATTTTATATATATATTATATTTATGTATTTATATTTTATATATATTATATATTATATATATAAAATAATAAAAATAATCAGATCTGAGAGTGTTCATATTGGAAACTATTAATAATTGCCATTATTAAAGTTTGTGGTAATTTCTATTTATATAACTATATATAAATATATTACTGCTGTAACATTCAGATTATTGAACCCCTGGTGATTGGACAGTAGAAAAATAAGTCAGGGGAAGAGTTATTGAAAACTTCTTTTAATCTTCTAGTGTTTCACAAGTATCTATTCGTGGCTATTGGGAAATGAAGAACAAATACAGGTGGATCTTTAGTCGACCCATCCATTGTAATAGCTGATAGCTTTTAGTAATGACAGTTTCATGAATCCTTTTAGTAAAAATCCCAGAGGCTAAAGTTAAAAGGGTACATGAGCAGCACAGCATCTTATTATCTTCCATCCTCCCTGTCTTTCCCCTTCCAACTCACTGTCTTTTCCAACTCTTTTATATTTCTTTATAGCTGGCAGTCATTCAAGTCTTTTACATTCACCTAGAATATGTCTAATTAAAATCAGGCTTTCCATTAATACTATGTTAA
Organism: Cuculus canorus; assembly: GCF_017976375.1. Classification (NCBI taxonomy): domain Eukaryota; kingdom Metazoa; phylum Chordata; class Aves; order Cuculiformes; family Cuculidae; genus Cuculus; species Cuculus canorus. The sequence goes on from NC_071401.1 coordinate 58,713,720, forward strand.
AAGTATTATTTCCACTGCTTTTCTTGTTTTATGTTGCCTAGAATACTTAAGCTAGTTCAGCACTGGAAGGCAGCATTCTATAACATAGGTCAATGCTTAAAGTGCTAGACTGTATATCAGTACATCTCAGTCTTGATGCCAGCCTGTCGTTTTAATCTCAGGGAAGGAATGCAGTTTCCTTAACTTGCTAACCTGTGTCTAAATGAAACATCTATGATGTTGAAATCCCCAGGACCAAATTAAATTGTTTAAATATAGGAGGCCCTAGGATAGCCAAATGTGGCTGAAAGGTAGCACAGGACTTTATTATATATATACATTTCTGACACGGCAGAGAAAGGTGAGGTAGCATGCTCAGGTGTCCCAAATACCCACATTTTCTATGACTTTTTCAAAACACAACAGCACAACAATTATTATATATGCTCTTCAGTGTACCTTAGTGCATTCTATCTGATTGTTAAACTGTAGAATTTGTAATCCCAGAAGAAGAAATTACTCAAACTTTCCTTAGAAACCTGATTTTTAGATTAAATTCTGACAATTAAACCCAATGCACATCCTAGCATGCAGTCCCCTCAAATGTGTTAGCAAACTTAGTCTATATCAGATTTCCTGACTGGCTTAAGAATTCAAGTTTTTTCCCTTTGAAAGTGAAGCAAAGATGATGTTTATCTTGACCGTTTCTGAGATGAAGTCCATATGAGCCTGTGCTGTAGACCTGTACAAAGATCTCTCAGCTCAGTAACATAAGTATCATTAGTCTGCTATGTGAGCATTTTATTTTGCGTAAGGAGCCAAAAAAGTTAAATCCATTTTTCTTAAATTAATATAAAATAAAGAGGTATCAATAAATAATTCTTTTTATGGAAAAGATTTGTGGAAAATTCCTTACTAGCAATTTTTTAGTGCATATAATGCTTTTGATGCTTTAACTAAAACAAAGTTTCAGAAAATCTTTGCATTCAGAGTATGTTTGTCCAAATTGCTCTCTGGAGTACAGATTCTCTAAGAGGATATAAATGAGTTATATCTTAATATTCTTTAAATATGTAGTATTTTTAAAATACTAAACCACTATCTGTGTATAAAAGCTGTCAAACTGTTTGGGAATATTAAGTACTACAGTAAGTAGTGAAGATGAGAAAGTTCTTTGATCTTAATTTAAAGTCCTTCTATCTTTATTTTTCATAAGGAAACAGAAACCAAATCAAGCATTTGTCAGCTTAAGTAAAGCACTATGTCAGCCTTGAAAAACTGTCAATCTGTTGGAGAAGAGTGAAAATCTACTTTCAGGTAAAAATGTGTTATTTTTGGCAAATCCACATGTGGTATTAAAATCAAAGTCCATATAAGAAAAAGATAAGAAAACCATACATAGTTTATAATGTATGGCTAACTTACAAATATTTTCTAATGCTGTTGAGAATTATGAATGATTCTACTAATTTCATTACTACAAAGAGGGATACGTTCAATGGCATAAGGGATACATAAAAGAGATGAACAGCATGTTTTTTCCTTATATGAACCAGCAGTTCTACAAGATAATAAATGATTAAAATAATACCTCTATTTTCAACAAAGTAAATGTACAGAAAATATAGACTACCTATCCTATTAATCTTTAATTTTCCTGTAATTCTTTTGGGAAATGTCTTGAATCTAATACTTTTCCAATCCAGCCAAGCTTTTGGGTTTTTATGAGAGACTGAAGGTTTTTATGGTGGATTGTGTGCCTAGAATATGGTGGATCTCAAGAGGAAACATATGGTAAGAGTCAATATGTAAGGTTTTCAATGTGTCCTACAATTTCATAACAAATATAGCTCTATAAATAAATCTTCATTTTAATACCTGAATATTCTGTTTACACAGCCAAAACAAGTTGTGATTGCCATTTTCCACATACATCATAAATATGGTGATATTCACAATCTTAAATGTCCTGAGTAAGTCTCTAGACAGAGGTTTACTCTCCATTCTCTGGCTCACCAGTTACCAGCCATCTCACATGCCCATCAGGCCACTAACAACTCTCCAGTTCACTACTCAAATATGGAAATGGGACAGCTGAATGCATTCCTCTATCGTAACAACCCTTTGCGCAGAGACAGCCTTTGCCATGACTTTAGCTTGTGAATCCTAATGCCCATCCACCCTCATGTACAGGTATCTGCTTAGTCTCTTGATATCCCACTTCTGACATCAACATTCATTCTTGTGGTTTAACATCGAATTGACAGTGCAGAGTCTAAATGGATTTGATTACAGATATATTTAATATTAACAAGTGGTACGACCTCCCTGTCCCATGGTGAAAGTGATGTAGTCCTGAAGAAAGGTCACAGAATCACAAGGTTGGAAAGGACCCATTGGATCATCGAGTCCAACCATTCCTAACACTCCCTAAACCATGTCCCTAAGCACTTCATCCACCAGTTCCTTAAACACCTCCAGGGAAGGCGACTCGACCACCTCCCTGGGCAGCCTGTGCCAGTACCCAATGACTCTTACTGTGAAGAATTTTTTTCTGATATCCAACCTGAACCTCCCCTGACGGAGCTTCAGGCCATTCCCTCTTGTCCTGTCCCCTGTCACTTGGGAGAAGAGGCCAGCTCCCTCCTCTCCACAACCTCCTTTCAGGTAGTTGTAGAGAGTAATAAGGTCTCCCCTCAGCCTCCTCTTCTCCAGGCTAAACAACCCCAGCTCTCTCAGCCGCTCCTCGTAAGACTTGTTCTCCAGCCCCCTCACCAGCTCTGTTGCTCTTCTCTGGACACGCTCCAGAGCCTCAACATCCTTCTTGTGGTGAGGGGTCCAGAACTGAACCCCTGGTCAGGTGGGACAGTGCAGGGATTCTGGCAGTTCTGTGTCTGATTCTGGGGCCAGGCCCTGGGATCCTCTCTTTTCTGTCTTCCAGGTTTCTCAGGCTCCCTTCTAAGTCTCTTTCTGAGTTATCCCAGATCCTGTCAGTTAAAGGGTTGGTTAGAAAACGTTTATTTCTGATCAGCTCATTCAGATTTCTGAAGCACATAAACAGGTTGTCACCATTGCAGGCACTTGCTGTCTCCCCTTCTCAAAGGTTCTTAGCATCTGTCCCAGAGACTGATGTGCCTCTTACTCTTAGATTATTACCTTTTTCTTGTCTACCTCCTTGTAATTGTATTTCAGCCACTACCAACCCATGCAAATTACCACAGGAGCCCACAGCATATGACAAGGGGCTGAGACAACTGTGTTTCTTCTGCCTGAAGAAAAAGCTATAGGGGGCTTATTGCTGCCTACAGATACCAAATGGGAGAGCATGGAGAAGATGGAGCCAAAACTCTTCTCCAGTGTGGGGAGAAGAGAGTGGAGGAATGGAAGAGAAGGGATTTTGTTAAGTATCAAACAGAAAGCAAAAGAGGCAGACCAACAGGTAAAGAGAGAGGATGAAGCCAACAACAAACTCTAAGAAGCTATCAAAAAATCACAGTGATTTTTCTACCTTAGTGGTTGCAAATACAGTTTGTAAGGGCTGCTTGCTTTTTCTTTCAGAGGAATGAAGTTACACGTTTGCATTTAAATGATCTGCAGTGGAGTGCAGTGCTTTCATTTCTCACATCATTTGCCTTTATTATTGTCTTGAACTCATGTATATTAACCGAATGTTATGCTTTTGAAAGAAGTAACAAAATCCCTTGGAAGAGCCAAGCATTGCCATGGTTATCTGAAAATAAGTTCATCAAGAAAAGACTTAAGAACTTGGCTCAGCTTTTGTATGATTACAACTTCAAGCAATAACAGTAGTCGTTTGGGTAATTGAAAGTAAATAGAAATGGCATATTTAATATTTTCAAAAATTATGACATTAAAAATTATAAAAAATTAATTTTAAGAATTAAAAGAGTGTAAAAGCCTATTGATACAGAAACTAAACTCTGAGTTTCATATTGTAGAGTAGAAAAAGAGGTAATGTTCTGTCTCATTTTTTTATTACTACTAACAAATAAATAAATTGCTGAATTAAATTTTTTATTAAACCTTATTACAAAAAATAAAACAAGTAATGATATAAAGTAGCCTTTATTCAAATTTAATTATGATTCTCTGATACAACTTTGTATCCAAACAGTAATATAATCCAGGGTCCTGCTAGGTATTATATTTTTCTACCTAAGAAAATAGAGAATGTGTATATATATAAATAGTATACATAATTTAGAAAGTCTTAAAGATTTCAGTGAAAAAAAAATAGAAAAAAAATCTCCTGGAAATAGCTGAAACTCTTAAGGTAGTTATTCTTTTTTTTTCTTTTCTTCTGAGGAGGGCTTTGAAATTCAACTTTATGTATTAATAACTTTTTGGAGTTGTAGGATGCTCAGATATAGCAGTCACTCAAAACTGATATTCATAACATACTTTGAATTTTGCAGAAAGTAATGGTCTCTTTCTCAGTGGCATGTAAGATGTATCTCAGAGAACCGTTTTGGACCTGTGGGAATAAATACAAACTTCATTTGTCTCTCACATGAAGCTACCAAGGGCTCCACATACAACTGTCATGTATGTGTGCATGTGCTTAGGATAAGTCCTAAAGTGGTGAAGGTATATGGATAGTAACAGTAATTCAAGCTAAACTGGAGATCCTTGGAGGGTAATTTAAACTTCAGTTCTTACTACACTGTACGGTCACTTCTGAGCATGAATACCTGCAACTGCATACATCTTTGCAAACTTCTTGCCAACACTGTATTTTCTTTGTTCTTGTCTTATTCTTTTCAATATTTAAAAATGCATGTCAACTCTCTTTGTAGAAAACCACAGGAACAGTTTTTAGTGTGTATTTTGTCTCCTGGCTTTTCAGTCTTCTGCAGATTTGGAACAGACAACAGCAAATAAAGAGTAGATGATATCTTTATTTAGTCAGATGCCTGCTGTGATGAAGTTGTCATTGATAATGAGGGGAATAATAATTGCAAGATTTGTGAGGTTTTATTGCAAAAATAATGTTTTATATGAGAAAACTACTATCTGCATAGTGCTTGCCTCCTTTGAGAGATGTCTGACTTATACAGACTCAGGGATGCCATAATAAAATTGTAGAATTTTTTGCACAAATGTATATTGTGAAGGTAAAGAATAAGATAAGTCTTCACAGGTGCCAGAGAAGTTAATGATACCTATGTTTATTAATTAGCTTCTGTAATAAAAGGTACCTAAATTACTGACTGGAGAAAAATGAAAAGGAATAGTAAATGAAGCATTGTTTTTAATCTTCACTGTTAACTATAGGCAGAAACAGGAAAGATAACTTTCAGTGAAATCAGATTTAATTTTTGTTCCATGTTTAACATAGTGGTCACGTGCTCTGTTTAGTCATAAGCAACTCACTGAAGAAAGTTTCCATGCAAGTCTGCTGTTGAGAGCAATGGTTACTGATCTTACTGCCATTAATAATATGCTACAGGGCTCACACCTATCACTTTTTCCATTTTACTGGTCAATCTCCTAATAGTTTTTCCTCTTTTTCACTTGGCCTCATAGTCAAGGCAGGCTTACTATGAAAATGCTGGAAATAACATTTGATCTCTAGGGGACAACTATAGAATAGCACTAAACTCTACTTTCTTTTGCCTTTATACTTTTAGTTTGTCTTACCAGTATGAAGGACTTAAAAAAATAGATAGAGATTCTTTCCTTCAAATATATTTGGAGCTCTCCAACAGGATGAATGAGTTTACCATCTTGTTGAACTGTGTTAGACCATGCAATATTTTTCCAGGTTTAAATCAGATTATTCAGTTGCCTTGAAATATCTCTTCTTCTTCTTTTTTTATCATGGTGATCCCTCAGTAAAGAATTATGGAAAATATTTGCAGGTAAATTGCAATCCTTTCATCAAATATATTTTTACTATGACCTGGAAAGTAAATAAGAACTACAATACATTTCTGTAACCAAACAAAAAAAAAACCCTATTTTTCCTTCTAGAATCTAAGAATATTGGTCCTCTTAACATTTTCATCAAATGTTATTCCTTTAGCTTTATGTAAATAAAGCATATTTCTTAGTGTTCACTATGCACCCTAGTGTGACTCTACCTCTTTAAAAGACAATTTTCCCATCAATGCCTTTACAGTATAATTTTCTAATGCAAAGGAGAAAGAGATAACTTTGTTGTATCATCCATATGGATACTCTCCTAATTATAATTGAATGTGTAGGCTAATTTAATAATTCTTTTCGTATTTATTTTATATCCTGCAGTAATTACAGTTCTGTACTTTGTTCAAAGACACGTGAATGTGTCTGTTTGGAAGATTGCATATAGTTTCTTAAAATAAGTAAACATACCACTTTTTTCTTACTGCTCTCTTTTGTTTGAATGATATCTTGCTAGTGGCTGGTGATTACAATCCTAATTATAACACAAGATTGAACACCTCTCAGGCGTGGTTAATTTGTATAACTCAATTTAATTCTATGGAGCTATGCTGATTTATTGTAACTGAGTGTCCAGTTTCACATTTGCAACTCTATGCCTAATATTAATTTTTATTTAACAAAAATAGGCTTTTCTAAGATAAAATGATGGATTTTGATTTCACTTTTATTGGTCTAAAACTAGAATAACGTAAATTAACTCAGTTCTTATTTAACTGAACACTATCTATGCCTATGCAGTGAGCAGAGTAACAAGACTCACTCATGGAATCATCCTCAGGGAATAACCATTAGCCTAAGGACACTATAATGGTTCTTTATTTAAATAAAAACTAGCCACATGATTCTATGTTCTACAGTCTGAGTTTATTCAGCTCTTAGCAAGCCAGCTGCATGGATGCAAGAGCTCCTTCAGACAGCTCAAAGTGAAGAAGAAAGCAGAGACCTCTCAGTGAACGAGAGGGCTCTATGGTTGAAGTGTATATAAATGTTACTTTCACATATCTTTTCCTTTTAGAAGTCCAAATTTAGCATGGAAATAGAATACATGTGAATTTATACTTCCACAGTCTGGGGAAGTTTTCTAAATATCTAAACCTCCAAGTTTAGCTCGTGATAGAAAAATCATGGACTGTCCTTTTTGATGATAGTACCACAGGGAATGAAGCCAAGCAGAGAACCAATATAAATGCACTGTTGGAAGTCTTGTTCAATGTTATGTGTTATTTTCTTAGCTCTGAGAGTTGGAGGGTATGGAAATAAACGCTTTCTGCAGAACAGTCCATATGGTGAATTTATAATGTGTGATCAGGACAAAACATGAATTACTGTGACTAGTCCATGAGTGTACATTTCAGTGGTTTTAATTAGAGATAAAAAAAAAAAAAAATCATACCCTCAGATGCCTGTCATTTTTTTTTTTATATTCTAAAAAATTCACCCCCTATTTATAGCAAAGTGTAATGATCAAGAAGCACTACAAGTCTTCAATCTGCTTTATATTATCTTTAATTAACAATGCCACAGCTATTGTTCTTTTGGTAAGAAGCTCTTGAATTGACACAAGTAGAGTCATAGTCTTTTACTAATATATGTAATATTATTGGAAAAGTCAGAACTAACTCTTTCAAATTCTTTATCTATGCTTTTTTATGTACTTAGAGTTACTTATTATCTGCAGGCATGTTGCAAAACAGCTCAGGGATCTTGACCATTAAATGACAAGATTAGATGCCTGCTGGAGCCTGCTACAGCATCTGGTCTTCAGCCTGAGCTTCTCTTTTTGTGAAAACAAGTATATGGCATAGTTTGCACTCAGTTCTAACCATGCTGTGGAGCTGGGAAATGGATAAGGCTGGATTTTGAACTGGAAAATGCACCTACATTCTTTAAATGAGATTTAGACAGTATCTTCTGAAGATAGACTTTGTGTCGTGGATAATAATGTTGAGGGAGTTATTCAATTTGCTCCAGTATGAATAGTAATGAGACATATAGAGTTTAGGTGAAAAAGACAACTTCTACATATTGCCACTGATATGCGGAGAGAGCTTATGCATCAAGTAAAATCCAATAAGCTGTTTAAGTTGCTATGAAATTTCTGGTCCAGGAATGTACAAGGTGCAAAGTCACGTTTTTCTAACTATAAAGTTCATTAAGCAGCCTCTGGAGAATTGTAGCCATAGAGATGCTTAGAAGATTATCCTTGCCAGTAATCTACCTTGTAGCAAAAAATATTGTCCTTGCAGTAGGATGTAAACACTGTTTTCCTTGGCATGTTCCCTTACTGACTAGTTTTTAAGTAATATATAGCCTCTGACTCACAATAAACTCATAGTCAGTTGTAAATGTGCAGTAATTTTTCAGTGTGTTCTCGATCATTTGCCCTAGATGTTGCATTTTTTAAGGTACTTAGTGTGGGTAGAAATGATTGTGAATGAATACTTCACAAAGTAAATCCTGACATATTACATAACATCCATAAGTCAAGATGTTTGTACAAGAGGGATACTAATAGCATGTTCCTTTTTAGCCTTGAAATAAAACTACACAATAATTCATGTGCCCACTGATTGTTAGAGCTTGGTCTTACATTTTTAGGCTTCCTATTTTGTTCTATTCTTTTGCTGAAACTTCTTTTTCCTCAGACAGCTCTTAGTATCACAAATTACATATATGTAAGATCTCATAACCTTTTTCTGACAGAACTATTGTTCTGAGCCCACACAATCAATTCATTTGCAAAGAAAACAAACAAAATCAGGCAACTTCATATTTTTACTGATTACTTTCCTACACATGGGTTCTCATATCCACTTTTTTGGACTGAATGTATTCTGAAGATCCATAGAAACACAGAAAAAAAATTGCTGCAGGGAACCTGAGTTCTTCCAGCTTAGCTTCATGTTTAAGCTGTGTATAACTTCAAAGCTAGATGACTGACAGAATAAAGCTAAGTGCAGGAATGGGACTGGATATTTCGTCTCCTCGCTCTTCCCTCCTCCCTTACCCTGGGCTGACTACAAGGCTTTCAAAAGCAAAGTCAGTGATGAATGGAGCAAGCACAGGGACCGATAGGCACCAAGACCATTCTGGTATCTGAAGCAGTGGATGAGGTGTCTGGACAGGTGCAGTCACCTTCTGCTAGTCAGCAAGGCCCTTGCAAGGACAGAAGCCTATTATTTTCTGAGAAGACGGACTGCAGCTGTTGCTCTGACAACCCAGCCCTCCAGGTGACCTCTACTCATTATTGTGGTACTATTAACACACATCTACATCTAAGCCTAACTGCCTCCTCCCTGCCTTTGTGGCAAACCACTTCCATAGCTGCACCTACTGGGCTTTGCACAGTTGAGTTTTCACAGGCAAAGCAAGAATTTTTCTTCCACCAATCAGCATGGGTTGATGTAATGACTTCAGTGGTTGATGTAATGACTTCAGTCACTCAAGCTCCACTTAAAATTTCATGAATTATTATAAAAATCCAATACAAAAAGGGGATCACTGGGAGAAAACCACCATCAATGTTTTCCTAGGATCAACTGGCAAATTGATCTCTGTTTCTGCTCCCAGATGGAGATGCTCCTGGTACGTACGTGCATGCTAAATTCTAATCTCACACTACCTATCACTATCTTCCTGCACTCTAATCTTAATCATATACCTTCCATCTACATGTTATTTTCACTTACGAGTGGGTGTTATTGCTATATATATATCACTGCTTGTTGCACTCCTGTATGCGTTCGGGTGTTGGGATTTCATATAGTATTGTTTGACGTATTTTTGCAAATAATATCTAACTGCGGTTACCATCAAATCTTATTAAGCCCCGACTTGTTATAGTCAATTATTCTTAATAAAATCAACTTGTTTCTATATATTCAACTCTCAGAAATTTTACTAAAAGAGATTTAAAGGACTTCTCTAATCCAAACTCAGCTAGTTAGGCAAGTTTACTTGTCTTTGCAAAATCATTTATAAGGATCTATGTGAAACTATCTATGTGCATAGAGCAAGATGGATAATATATATTCATTATCCTTGTGTTATTGCTCTGAATTTCAGGATGGGCATCTTGCCCTGGCAACATTGTTGGTAAAAGGGTTTAACAAATTGATAAATTCTCCTTTTAAAGACTCTCATATATTTTCAAATCTTCCTGCTTATGGAGTCTGTCCTAACACGTGACAATTAGGTTGCTCCAGGTCTTGTCCAGTCAAGTTTAGAGTATCCCAAGAATGCAGACTTGATAGAACCTTCATTCCACAATCACTTTGTGAGATGACATCCAGTTTGGGCCAAAATGCCAATAACTTCTTTGCAAGTCATGTTTTGGAATTGTTTCTTAACAGCCTATATGGCATGAAACTGAGGGGTTTTTTAGCTAGCATAAATATATCTCACATTTAAAATTCTTTCCTCATCTTGATCAGATTTTTCTTTTTCTTCTCTATGCTATAAACAGCTTTGGAATACTGAAGAGATTTAACCTTCAAAGTTTTGAGTTCTTACCTCTTTTCCCTCTAATCATGCCGATTTACTCTCTGTTCTCTAACTTTGAACATTAATAGGATGAAGATAGGAGTATTCTCTGCATTTAATCACAAATTGTGTAAAATATACTCTGACAATTCTTTAAGCATGATACCTACATAGGGATTAACAGTCTCTGGAAAAGGTAGGAAGCCCTCCTATTCCTCAGTCCCTCTAAAGACCTTTCTTTTATAACTTTTACTAGAACACACATAATCCAGATTACTCCCGGCTCATGTTAAATGATGACTGCTGTCACTTCCAGAGTCGATAGACTAAGGAAATAATTTGAGTGCATTTACTAGTGTATTCTGACCAAAGGAGTCCTACAATAACAATGAATAGGTATTCTGCCTTACGATAACATGCACGCAAATCACAGACACAGCAGTACAATCTGTTAGCTGTGGGGTGACTACAGGATATGTCAATTTAACTCCATGTTTATTAGAAATACCCTATATTATAACTAAGAGACTGTTGTTCACATATTCTCCACCCCCACAGAGAAAGCTGAGGTTTAATGCTTCTTCCTAGGTCTTGGTATTGTTCTTGAATGATGTTAGATCAGCACTGCCTAGCTTGGTAATTTCTTCTCTGCGCTTTTCTACTACAGCAGCCACTTTGTGTAACATGCTGAGGATTGTGCAAAAAAAGTTACTTTTTTTTATCACAAATGTCATGTCGTCCACTACAGATCTGAGTCAGCCAGCCCTTGCTTCATATTCCTTCTCACTTGTGATAATTTTCAGAACTTCCTAAATCTAGTTTAAGTTATTGCTAAACTGAAGTAGAGATAAATAGCACATTTGTGGTTAAAGGGTCAGCTATTCATCAGTTCCTCCCTTGTAATTTTGTCTGGACAGATGGCTTTACAAGGCCCTCAATACTTGAGTGACAATACCTCCCACTGGTTCTGTAATGCGTTTGTAATTTATCATGCATTGCAAACACCTTTGGAAATCTTCCTCTACAATCAATGCCTTAGATACTAAGGAACTAGATCCTAAAGTGAATTGAGGGATCTAAAAATGAATTTTATGTGGGCATTTTCAGCCTAAATCCAATCCAGAATTTGACAAAATTCACAGCCATAACTTCCTATTAAAAAAAATTTGAAGCTCAAGATACATCTTTCCATTTTTTTTTCTGCAAGTTATCTACTAACCTTAAGTTCTGTAGTGGTTTTTTTTTGGTTTTTTTTGTTTTGGTTTTTTTTTTTCATTTTTAGAACTTCTGTTGCCCAAGAAGTCTTTTTATAGTATCTTCTTGTTTTCAAAAATCTACCAAGCTTCAAAAAATACTTAAAAAGTCATTAAGGATCCCTGACTAGCAAATATATTTTGTACAAACATAAGCCATATAAGAAGTACTAGGTCCATTCTTACTGGGTGTTTCTGCTTGCTTTTAGCAGAAGAATGCTTCCATTTTGGAGCTAATTCTGCTTTTTGTATTACAGCCTCTGTATTGCCTAGTAAAATTCAGTGCTTGGCTCCAAACTTTAAATTCCTTTTAAAGTTAAGAAAACAATATAAGGAAACATAGACATAAAGGTAGCAGAACAACAGCAAACATAAGTTACACTGTTCCTTCATTATCTTATGTCAACACTGGACCGAAACTATACCACGAAAGACAATGACACTTTTTAGTGGGACAGATAATAAAAGCTCTTCTGCTGTGTTTGGTGCTGATGGGGTGGGCATATAGAATTTAGAACTACAGAACTGATTTCTTCTTAGCATCTCCTTGATGAGAATATAAGACATTGTAGAGGACAATGAAAAGCTTTCCAAAATACTGTGTATCACTGGAGGTTTCTTTCTGATATTTCCATTGGAGCTTTTTTTGTCTCTTGTTTTAGACAGTAGTAAATGTAATCCATAATGAGGAACAGCAGGGAAAAAGAACATTTTTAAGAATCTGCAAACACATAAAATAACTTTCATTCTATCTCATTTTGTGGATGATACAAATATCTTGTATAAATATTTTATTTGTTTTCTAATATGTACAGTATGACTGAGTTTTTTTGGCACCAGGTCACGTTGTAGCCCCAGCACAGTCTGACTGGCAGCTAGAATACATGCAGTTGTGGGGGTCCCCAATTCTCTTCCCAACCCCTCCCCCAAGTTAAAAGGGAAGTGAGGAAAAAAGACTTGTGGGTTGTAAAGAAAAAACGAAACAGCTTTAATGAAACAATAATAATAATAATAAATATATATATATATACAAAACATAAAGATATAGAAAATTTCTCCCCACCCCTGCCCCTTGATGACTGCCTCACCACAGCTGCTACAGAGCAGGCACAGGGAAAGGTCCTGGGCTGGACTCAGTGGCAGGAGGGAGCTGGACTCAGGAACTGGATTCAGGAATGCATGGGTCCAGGACAAGGGTCAAAAAGACAGATGAGATCCTCCCTGAATGTTGGCCACCACACAAGAGTGATCAACCTTCATGACCCCTCAGTTTTATACTGAGTATAATGCATATGGGAGAGAATATTCTGCTGGTCGGTTTGGGGTCACTTGTCCTGTCCACCCCTTCCTGCAGGTGCAACCCATTTTTACCTCTTTGTCTTACGGGATCCAACCAACTCGAGTATGGCCTTGGTTTCTATATGAATAAATCCAACCAATGAGCTGTTATCTGCGTTATCACTTCTAGAAGGAAACAGTCTGAAAAATACTTTGTTAACTTTCAGAAAATGTAGTTACATAGACAAGACTTAGCTGAACTTAGAAAACTAATTCTATTTTAGCTCAAACCAGAACGCATCATTGGACCAAATCAGGTTTAATTTCTTTCTACTCAAGATCACACTCTACTATTTTTTAAGGAATCCAACACTGAGATTTAGATTATACTTGATAAGTTGAGGCATCCAATAGGTAGATATGTACTTAATAAATACATAACAAATAATTATTTAATCTTTTAAGTGGCATTGGTCATGACTTTAAAAATGTCAATTGATATTTGCACTGTAGTGTTAATAAAAGCCCTTTGAGGACTAAGTTGAAGACATCTATCATTCTACTAGATAATGGACTATTGTGAATTGCACTGAGAACAAACATACAAAAATTACTTCAAAATAGGAAAAAAAATATCTTTGATCAAGAATGTATTTTGATGTAGGAGTTTTCTAAATACATGAATCATGCAGTCATGATCCTGCAGATCATGATCTTGGGGATTCTGAGTCAGTATACACTTTCAGACACGTATTTATACTACCCTGCTCACTCACAGCTACACGACCTTACTTCTATTTTAAGAACCATATTTCAAAATAAAACATAGGCTTAAATATACTATGAGTTGTTAACCATATTCCTTGGATTTGATTACGTTTCAGGTTAATTTTCATAAAATTGCTGCAACAGGTTATCAGATATGAAGTATCCTAGTGCAGATCAACAGAATGATAAAATCCTTTGTTTCAATCAAGGTCTTAGGATGTGTTTGATACTCTTATTCTTAAACATTTAGACTTTTGCATAGGTCTTAAGCTGTATTAGTTAGCATACATTAACATAAGTTAGCGTAGTAACATAAGTTAGATTAAGAAATGATGCTATAAGGAAATACATGAAAAAGGAAATAATCATAGCTGAGAACACTTAAGAGGTGCTGAATATCCCACAGGTGACATTGAGATGTATTTAATCACAGATAGATGAAACTGAACTAGTTAGCACTGGTTTGACTATCAGAATGTAGTGCACTTTCTTGTGATATTTTTGTTCTGAGATTTGACATTTGATTTCCAGAACAGAGGCTGATCAGCTTTATGATTTTCAAATATTTTTATTTGTGACCCTATATTTTTTTGTGAAAATACATACAAAATGGGAATCTACTTGTAGTAGTTTAGACTTTTTTTTTTTTTAATTAGCAGTCATACATAGTTATACAGATAAAATCTTGACTTCCTTCAGCATTCTAATTCTCCTGAAATAAGTCCTGCTGCTATGTTTCAGACTTCTATCTTCCCACCTCCCCATGAACAGATTTCCTCCTTCCCCTTCTCCCAGCTTCATCTGTTTTAGCACTCAGTTTGCTGTTCGCAGCTTTGTTGTTATTATTATTCTTTAAGATTTAGCTGGGAATTCAGTGTCTCCAGTGGTGCACCTGTGTTACTTAAGGTTTTTTTCTAATAAAATCAAGGATTTACATATTTCTATTCTCTTTTGCATAGCTGATGACTTCAACTTTCGATGGAATAACACTATGTTTAATGATGAGCAGATACTAATAGATAGCATGCCCTACAAATTCAATAACAGAACGGTTTCAGTGGGAAGGTGTAAGTAGAAATATTGTGAGCATTGTGTCTGAGATGAGCTGTAGACAAGATATTTAATCAAGAGTGGAACTGGCTAAACTGTGAAAAAAGAGGAAACAAAGCTCTAGCCTGAATTCAGAGTTCTTACTATATTTGCTCAAAAGCCTTTACAACTACCATAACCATCAGTCCTGTTCTGTATTGGAAAATCTTACTTATGTCAGCTACCATTATTTTTTTCTCCAAATATAATTTATGTCAGAGTTGATAATAGTAAAAAAGTAGAATTTAGGCAGATTTTATTGTATTGGCAATGGGAGCAAAAGACTGAAAATGTAAGTTGCACCTGAATATCTTTTAAATTTATAACCGCTTCATTATTTATCATTTTTTCCTCATCATTTTGAAGGAAGCGATGAATAACAAACTGGACACTGTAAAGTTTTCATGACAGGTTTTCATGTGAAGAGACAGAGGAAGAAGATCCTAGATAACTCCTAGAAGTAAGTAAGCTTAGTGAATTTTGAGTTTGGACAGTCAATGGATGTTATTTTGGTTGTGGTATTCCATTTTGTGTCAGTGCTTGAGTAAACCAAGACCTGCCAAGTGGTTGCTTCTGGATGTAAAAAGGACTGGCTGGTCGAGGTGATCCCAATGATGAAGCAGAGATTCCTTTGGCCTGAGAGGATAAAAATGCATCTGCTGAGCAACCACGAGAGAAAGTGTATTACACTGGGAGTGGGAATCTTTAAGAGAATAAAATCCGCTTCTCTGCACTTTTAGGTATATCTGTATAGGCTAGATAAGAGATAATTAGGGCCGGCTGAGTTAGTAAGTGGCAAATCATGGAGGTAGCCAGTAACGAGGTGATAAGGGTGTATAAAGCCTGGCATAGCAGAGCAGTTAGGAAGACTGCTCAAAGGAGGATCTCGGAGTGAGAGAGAGCACTCCAAGAGAGAGAAGGCAAGAAAGTTAGGGGACTCCAAGGAGGAGCTCGTAGAGCACTCAGAGGAAGAGCTTGGAGTTGGAGCAGCCCCCAAACAGAGGCCAGGTCATCGGCATGAACTGACGGAGAACAGACATCGGGAAGAGGTCTGGCTATCCACAGTATATCTGGACCTAAGGTATAGCTAATCAGCAAGACCATGCCTCACTTTGTTGTTAACGTATTGATGAGGTACTGTAGAGTAAGAGAACAGGGAATCTTAGGGGTGGAAAAGATGATGTTGATAACAATAGATTTGATAATTATTCAAAGTGATGTCTGAGTTTGTCATACTAATGACCAAATAAGGTTATTCAATGTGGAAGAGCAAAGATGACCTATGCTGGCAACAATGAACTAGGGAAACGTAGGAGGAACCTCTTGGGGGTGAAACTCAGATTGTTAATATTCCGTCCAGGTCTCATGGAAACAGCTTGTGTAATGCTGCATATAATGCTACATATTCAAGACCTAGATAAGCTCTACAGGAAGGATAAGTTTCACATTAACTAGAATACCACCAATCTGCTTGTAATCAGAATAGAAATATCATGTAGGAGCATTTTCAGTAAAAATGGAGGAGAAAAAACAGTCATGGAAGAGTATTTAGAACTGATACAGTCAAGGCAGAAAGGAAGTGTACATACAGAACAACAACTCTATTAGTCCAGCTAAAGAGTCCTGCCTGTATCCGTGGGGTTCTTGGGCAACAGCACTGCACCGTCTCATGCAGGGTAGTGGCTATTGTCTTTAAATACAGAGGGACAAAAGTCAGATTCACTAGAAGAATTAATTAAGGTGTTGGAAAATGATGTAGGATTTTATGGTGACTTTATAATAGAGAAGAGTCAACAGAGAGGCCCCTCAGGATGACTGGTATGACCATTTTTTTTCCAATATCTTCATCAATAACCTGGGAAAAGCTTGTGTGGTAATGTCTATGAGTTTGGAAAGATAGTGAGTTCATTTAAATATTATATTGATGACTAGGAGGGCTGAGAAGATATTGTAAAATTATGTCTAGGTTTGAAAAAAGCGCTGCTCTCTAAAAAAGATCTAAGCTAGAAGTTAGGAAAAGCTGATGCTGTTAAGTATGATGCTGAACACAGAACTGACATTTAAAACTCAGTAAATACTGAGACATTAAGATTATTGTCTTAGAGATACACAGCAAAAAGACGAGAGTTATTGTTCTGAAGCTGTAATAAAACATGAGATTCTTTAAAGGATGAATTCTTTAAAGCTGTGGTACTTTCAATGCCAAGCCTGTGCCCCATCTCTTGTGACCTCATGCCTGTGCTCCTCTAAACCACCTCTGAAGGCCTTTGCCGTGGCACCAAACTTGCCTTTGTACTAGGGTTATAAGTATTTCATACTTCATAGAATAACTGCTTCTTAATGCCTTCTGTATAAAATGATAGTTGCACAATACAAAGATGTACAGAAGTGAAACCAATTGGTCTTATATACCCGGTCAATTAGGGAAACTGCTGTGACAATTAAACAAAGTAAAACAAAGCTGCAGGCAGGTCAAGAAATGTTCCAGCAGAGCAGCCTTGGCAAGCCTCGCTCCTGAGGCCTTGCAGGCTCAGTTCAAAGCTCATGTCTTGTAACTTGCAGCAGCAATGCCATATGGAAATGCTATGTCATTACAGCAAGAGGCATCTGATTAAAATCAAACATAAAAAGAGAACATACAGGAAGCAGGGTCAGGTTATCTAGGATTTATATAGGGAGATTGTCAGAGCACTTGGGACAGTGAGACACAGAAAGATTAACAAGATGGGCTTGTACGGGTATATCAGCAACAAAACAAAGAGTAGGGAAATGATGGGCCCACTGCTCATGATGCTCCACTAGGAAGTAACCTGATGTCAGAAGATATGTAAAAGACCAAGGTACTCAGTTCCTTCTTCCTCTTGTCTTTATTGATAACATAGGCCCATGAGACCTCTGTGAAATTCTGGAGGAAGAAAAACTTAGCATCTGAAGAGGAAGATCAAGTTACAGATCACTTACACAAATTTGACACGTACAAATCCACGGGACTTGATGGGATGCAGCCATGAGTGCTGAGCAAGCTGGCTGATATCATTGTAAGGAGATTTTTAGAATCACAGAATGACAGAATATCTCAAGATGGAAGAGACCCATGAGCACCATTGGGTCCAACTCCTTCCTCCTTGCAGGACTACCTAACAATGAATCATATGTCTAAAAGAGTCATCTAAACACTTCCTGAACTATGATAGGCTTCGTGCCATGATCACTGTCCTGGAGACCCTGTTCCAGCAATTTACCACCCTCTCAATTAAGAATTTTTTCCTAATATCCTACTGGAACTTCCCCTGAAACAGCTTCATTCCATTTCTTCATGTCCTATCACTCGTCACCAGAGTCAGGAGATCACCTCCCCTTTCACTGCTCATCTTGAAGAAGTTGTAGACTGTAATGAAATCACTGATAACCAGCTGTCAGCCTGATGTAACTCCATTTACTGCAACTCCATAATAAGTCTTCTATCTTATCCTTCTTGAAAATTAGGACACTTAACAGTTTCCAGTTAACTGAGACCTCTCCAGATTCCCAAGACCGTTGAAAAATTATGGAAAGAGGCCCCATGATGACAGTGGCCAGCTATTTCAATACCCTGCCATGAATTCCATTGAACCCTATAGATTTATGTGCATCCAATTGGAGCAGTAAATCTCAAACAAGTTTAGTCGGCTGGGAGTTTATCATTCCAGCAGTCACAGTTATCCAACATCGCGGCCTGGGGGTCCCAGGGCTCATCATCAGTGTTTAAGACAGAAGCAAAGAAGGTATTAAAGAATCCTGATTTGTCAATATCTATTTGTGATGTGGTCAAGCTCATCAAGTAATGGATCAATGGTATCTCTGATCCTCCTTTTGCTGATAACATGTGTTAAAGAGTCCTTCTGTTGTACTTCAAAATTCTGGCCAGTTTGAACTCTAATCGAGCTTTGGATACATAAATTTCCTCCCTACAGTGGTGAACAGCAGCCCTGTAGTCCTCCTGTGTCTCCTGTCCCTTTTTATGATGTCTGTACACTTTCCTTTTCTACCTAAGTTCTAGAAGAGGATCCATACGACTGTGGTCTCCTCGGTGTCACCTTGATTCCTGAAAATATGATGGAACAAATCATCAAGGAAACCATTTAGAAGGACACGAAGAACGAGAAAATGGGAGTTATCAGTGTGAATTCATGATTCAGAAATCGTGCTTAACCGAAGAGATATCCTCCTGTGATGAAATGATTTCCTCCGTGTATGACAGGAGAGCAGTGAATGTTACTTATCTTTATTTTATTAAGGTTTTCAGTGCTTTTTGCAGTGATACCTTATTAGACCATCTAGAGAAGTACAGTAGACAGTGAGGAAGTATGTGGACAGTGAGGGGGACTGAAAACTTAGCTGACCCTGCTTTGGTCAACAAATTATACCAGATGATCTCCAGAGGACCTTTCTGACCTCAGCAATTCTGTGATCCACAGTGACCAAAAAAGCATGATTATGTAATGGTGTTTTCTGTTGATATAATAAAATCTAGGATGGGGTAGCATCATGAACAGAACTAGGCCACTGTCTGACATAAATACTGAAGTCTGATTGAGACGTATATAGCAGGTTGTTAATGATTTCTGTTCTTTGTTTCACATATATACACACAGTGTACAGGCAGCACACAACAGTACAAGTGACTGCCCCAGCTGTGATTCAAGGTCTTGGAAAATAAGGACAGTCACTCCGGTTGGCTGAGGTGTTCAAATGATGAATGACATGAAGCAGTTTCACTACTGGCTCACTTTTTACCATGGTGTCAGTTGCCTGTGGATGTGTGTGTCGTGCATGTGTGGTGACAATTACTTTAACTATTTATTGCATTGCATTTAGAATAATTTGCATTTAGAATAATGACTACTGGAAAAGAGGTAGATTTTTTTTTTTTTCATATGTACTCATCTGAGGTCTAAATAAGATCAAAGACAAGGGCAAGGTTCCCATGAGGTTTTGTCTTAAGGAAGTACCTTCCTCATTTCATGATTTTCAATGACCTGCACAAAAACTTCGGTAACAGTTGTGTTGTCATGTGTAATTCACGCACATTGCAAAAATACTTCTGAGACAGTAACTTCAATAAATTTGCTATGAATATGCTTGAAGCACAGCGTGATTAGACTGGAAAATTACTGCGTCATCAATCTTGGGACTACAGTATTACTACTCTTAATATATTAATTCAAACTGAAAAAGGTAATTTCAGACTCCGTGTACTGAAGTATCATCCACAGAATTAGTGTGCTAGCAAAACCTGAAAAAAATACTTCTCTGATCAAAGAATTAATTTTATATTCCTTTGATGTAACTAGGAATCTGAAAACAGATTATGGCCTTCTATTACAGTATAAACGAGCACATATTGTACAGCTCTTATAATAATTTATGATACTTAGAATCATTGAATCACTTATTTGGAAAAGACCTTTGAGATCATCAAGTCCAACCGTATATGTCCACTACTACTCCATATCCCTGAGCACCCCATCTACCCGTCTTTTAAATACCTCCAGGAATGGTGACTCAACCACTTCCCTGGGCAGCCTGTTTCAGTGCTTGATGATCTTTTCAGTGAAGAATATTTTCCTGATATCTAATCTGAACATTCCCTGGTGCAACTTGAGGCCATTTCCTCTCATCCTATCACCTGTTAATTGTTACATGATGGCAGAAATAATGTCATTTGTTAAAAAATACTGGATTTCATTTGGGTTTTTTCCCAAACAAACAAAACAATGTTCTTGAATATTTATGACAGACATATACCCAGAGGATGTACCCAGAGGAACAATCTGGGTCTTTTAAAACTTCTAGGAAAATTAGAAAACAAAACAATAGGTTTCTTGCCTTAGTGCCAATAGCACTGACACAAAAAGGAATATTCATTTAACTATGTGAGAGTTACGCTACTTGTGTTTTTACAAAATGGAAGATTTAGCATTGAGATAGGCGGCCTTGCTGAACTGGACTTATAACAGTCTTGCAAAATATGATTGCATAAGCTGTTTTTCACTAAGAAATGGCTGAACAAGTAGTTCGGAGAAATGTTATCTCCTGGTATGTTTCTGGTACAGT
This sequence comes from Cuculus canorus, assembly GCF_017976375.1. NCBI lineage: Eukaryota > Metazoa > Chordata > Aves > Cuculiformes > Cuculidae > Cuculus > Cuculus canorus. Next base: position 58,734,614 of record NC_071401.1, read on the forward strand.
ACAAGGTGGAACACTTTCCTTCTTGCCAGAAGGAGTCACTCCCACAATTGCAATCACTAATAAAAGAATAAATAATGCTGCTTCACAAGATGCATGCCTCAATTTACCTATTCAAATCCTGCGCATTTCTCACAACTATTGTGAGCTTAGCCACAATTATTATTATGACCATAGCTGAAACAGTAAAAAGAAAATTACTATAAAAAAATCAGAGACAAAAGCTTCCAGGATTTAATTTCTAGACAGTGTGTAAAAATCAGTTTCCACTTACTGGAAAACCTGAAAAATTGCCCTTGAACTATAATTTTCTGTAATAAAAGCCGTTGTATCTCACTCACGAGTAAAAAATTCCATCAGCATTTCTAGGAGGGTAATGATTGTTAACATTTAAATTCAGCAGCAATGGAACCTGACCCTAGTTTGGTAAATTAATGATAACTGTAGTACATAACTTTTATGGGAGCAGTTAACTGCTACAACAACAGTAGACATTAATATAATTCTAGACTAACAATGTGATTCCACTAACTCAGCTTTTATTCTCCTTTCTGAACTGTGAGGTGTAATATATTTTCTTTGAGAAAATGTTAGAAAGAAAGAAATCTTTGCTCTTTGTAGAACAAATGAGAGATCTTTTCCTAAATTTCATCGACCATCTCAGTTAACCACTACTAACTGATGAGAATCAGATCACATTTCATATCTTAATCCTTAAATTTATCTTGCGTGACTCACAATGAGGACTGAAAAAAGAGAACACTTTTGAGTTGCACATTTGATCGTATCCACTGACTACGCAATAAGACTACAATAAAAAAGCTTTTAGCTATCTTATCAAAGACTTGGAGAGTGTATGAATCCACAGTGGAAAAATGTGCCTTTAAATGCAAAAAATATCTAGAAATTCTGGATTTAATTGTGTGCTGAAATAGAAAAATCGCTGTGGACTATCTTACACTGTCAATAGTAAGTCTATATTAACCATTCCATGGTTTAACAATTCATTTATTAGCTGTAAGTAAATGCCAGTTATTTCAGTAGCACGGCACTGGCAATCTTTAGTTATAAGGAACAAGTAAAATAGAGAAAAGGCAGAAAAAATATTTACAGTTAACGAAACTTCATCTCCCTTACGTAAAACACTTTAATCATAATGTTTCTTTCAGTCCAGCTGTTGTATCCTGTTGCAACAGATACATAAATACACACACATACACACAAAGACATGTTAGCAACAATCTTGAAGGCTTTTTTTCAGACTTGTGCCCTGCCATTATGTGGTTATTTGATTTATTAATGTATCTCAGCAGAGAGCGGAGGTGCTACTGCAGGGCTGCCATAACCATGGCATCGTCAAGCTAATATACAGCTTGTACTTTGTTCTGCAGTCCTTCTGGTGTTTGTCAAAAATCATTCTTGTTGGGAACTTTAGATACCCTCTAAATGTGTTTTTAGTGCTAAGAGCTCATCTACTAAAATGCTTCAAATTTTCTTGAAAGAAGAATAGTACTTTAATTAAATTATTTTTTTTAGGCATCACTCTACAGAATTTGTAGACAGTTAGTTCCCATGTTACGTATCAATTAGGAAGCAGCTATCAGCTAGACTTAAGAACTTCCTAGTTTTTTTCCTGGTTTGGTTTTGGTTTGTTTTTCAGTTTTTTGTATCTCCCTTACTGTAGCTTAAGTTCAATGCTTCTACAAGATATTTACAAGAGACTTGGAAATAAATTTTTCTCCCTCACCTTCACAGTAATTTTTCATCTATTTGAAGACTATTATCACAACACCACTTTGTAGAATGAGCAGATATAATGCTCCAATCTTTCCAAACTTTCTTCATATTGTTTTGTTATGCTATTAGCTCACACTCTGAAAGAAATAGTATTCCTTTCCAGTTCAGTATACCAGATTCTGTCAGGAAGTTCTATTACCTCGTTTTTTTCCCCTTACTTATTTCCTTCTTCTATACGCACCACTTTACCTTCAGTTTTTCCAGATACTGCCAATCTTTGCAGTCAAAATAAGTAAATCACAAATTATGTAAATAAATAAAGAAAAGAGAAGTTAGGATTGGTCCTTGGCTTGCAATATTCAGTCTGACAGAGCTGTTCAAAGCTTCTTTATAGTTTATTTTGGCTTGTAAATGTCTCACTTCAAACAAAATCTACATACTACTTGACAGTATTCAGTGGTGTAGAAATGAAGGAGATATCTCAGATTTGTGTGAGAGAAATTGTAACATTTTTCATGGAGTGATAGACCTTGTTTTTCATGGTTTAACACAGGCTACACTTAGCTGAACATAGTTGCATCAATTCCTATGAGAATCTTATCTGAGTAAGGTAATATTCAGCACTGAAGGAGGTGGCAAGGATTAATACATCACATTTGAAGCATTACAAAGAGCAGCATTCTTACTCTTCCAAACAGTCTCAAGCAACAGTTAAATGAAATTACGAAGTTACAAAGTTTTCTAAATTTATTTTTAGATATTTTTGCCAAATTCAATTTATTGAATTTTATTTAGTTATTATTACATACAGAATATGAAGAATTAAATTTCATTCTGCAGCTCTCTTTAGAAATCGCTTTATACATCTTAAAGCACCTGCAAGTAGGAGCTTGTATAAGATAGAACATAAAATGCAACTGAGAGCTTGATTATTTGGTGTATGCTGAAAGACCTATAAATTGCACGATATGGCCAGTTTATGATTTGCTGTTCAACTCAGAAGGTCTTACTTTCAAGTGAAAGAGACCCCACAAGTCACAGAAATGGAGTGGTTAGAGACAAAGAACACACTTTACCTCTTTTTCCATCAATTTAAATCCTTATTTAACCTGCCAGCTTCCATTATCTTTTAATAGTTAGAGTATATGCAATTGTAATAACAGTAATATATTGTATCTATTGCTATATATTGTATATATTACAATATAGTAATTACATAGTAATACATTACATAGTAACATTAATTAACATATATCATAACATAATTAACATATTAATTAACATATTAATTTCAATTACATAGTAATATATTACAATAGTAATATATTGGTGGTTTCATTCACAGAAAAATACAGCACATGGCATGGTACACTCATTATACAGATGTCCAAACTGCCAACTATGCAGCTAAATAGGGATTGATTCAGTGGGGTGTTTCTTTGGTGTTTTTGTTGTTTGTGTTTTTGTTTGTTTTTTTTTAAAGCTGAAGAAAAAGAAGGTTTTAACACATTCTATGCTATTCTTACCTGGTACAGTTCTGTGTGTTCAGGTTCCAGGCAGTAAACTTGAAGCTGTCCTCCAAATTCACCCAAATTCACCCAAAAAATGCCAAGGAAAAAAAAAGGTGCAATAGCATAAAGAGAGAGTATAAGGAGAGAGTAAAGCAGATACAGAGAAAGAAAAGAAGTAACAGGAAAAACAGAAATATAACATTGGGGTTTCTCAGGTCATCAATGAGATTAAATCAATTAGAAAAATAGACAAACAAACAGAGTGATTTAGACAACCAAGAAATAAAGCGTCTGTAATTGACCATAAAAGAGCTCAGATCTTAAATTCCTTCTCTCTCTGTTGAAAAAAAGAGCAAAACATTCACTTCCATCATTTAAAATGATCCAAGATGCACAGAATCATTGATAGAAAGTAAGGAAGCAGTAACTTTAACTTGCCTTATGTATATCATAAAGAAATAGAATAAACATTTCAGGACTTTAGGGTTCTCAAAATCTATCCTGGATCTTTGTAACTTGTACAAGTCATTCTTTATTATGTTCATCAGTAGGAAAAGAGGTACGAGATCACTGTAGCTATCTTCAGACCACAGGAGTCACTTACATACTTTTGTTTTATTGGAGTGAATAACAAGTTCTGGCCTCTTCTAACAGCTCAGGTTTCCTTTATTGTCTAATAAAGTTTTAGAGTTTTGTTATTCCACACTCTGCAGTGACTCTTTCTCATTTCAATTTTCTGCTCTATTCAAGACCCTTCTGTCCTTTCAATTTCTCATGCTCTTTTCAGGTAAGTTCAAAAGTATTTTAGCATTTCTTCCTTTGTGTTCACCACATTTTCAATGTTACCCTTGATCCTGTGCGTTGGCAAGTTTCTCTTTCTTCCAGTGATTCATATGTCAATTATTGTTTCTATCCATTTTTTCTCTTACCATAAGGCACTTGAACATACTGAGTAACCAAACCAATTAAGCATAAAAAGAACATTATTTTTCAATAACAACAAAAAATATGACATGTAACTACTCTAATTCAGTCAATATTGTAACTTTCTTCTGAACAGTTATAGAACCGAGTGTAAAGAAAGAGTGTTTTTCGATGTTCATCTCCTATAAAAAAATAGAAAGCATTATTTTTGCTAAAAAATCAGAAAGATCCTTAATATTTTGCACATTAAAAAGAAAAATACACAATCGAATTATTGTTCTATAAAACAACTTTAAATTAAAGAACACAATTGTGGATTATATGACTGTAATCTGGATTGATTTCCAATTACTTTAATTAGATTTTTCCAACCAAAATGCAAATTACGGTCTGAATGATGAGTGTATACCTGTATTTTTTTTGCCCTAACCACATAATAGAAACTCCCAAAATGATTAGTTTTGCACCCTGAGAGAAAATTTAGCTAATAAATATATTGAAATTATGACTTTATTTAAGTGAAAAAGTTCTCTCTATTGAAGATAATTTCTTCTAAGTGGATTGTTGAAAAACTCATCTACTTGGTCAAGAGAAATTTTAAACATTAATAGATTTTGCCTCTACTGCCTTATCTTAAGAACCGTAAGTTATTATGAGGATTGTTAAAGAATAAGGCTATGCCTAGGTCAATCCTTTTGCAGTAGAAAAAACTAACAATACGACATTTACATTATCAGAGTAAGGTAAAAGGGAGAGTCAATATTTTTTATTACACCAGCTCCCATAAATTGAGGAGGGGAGAAAATCAGGCTTATAAGCCATTCTTTAAATTTGTATCATACATTTAACTGTATAAGAACTGCTGATCTTACATTTTAAGCCTATTTGTATTCAAGAATCTCCAGGAAGAAATCAGACCATTTTAAATTTGATGCTTGGCTTCTGGGAATCTTCAAGTACACCTATTGCTGTCCATTGACTACTTACAGAACTTATGCACCCTCTTTAGAGGATTGCTTCATCACATATTAAAGATATAGATGCAAGTTTGACAGCTCAGTTGGCTACAATAGCTCAAACTTTAAAGTTTTATCATTTACGTCTTTAAGAGCAATTTCTAAAGTAGCTTTAGGCTGATGTAGTGATTTTAAAGCTTGGGTAAAGATAAAACCTAGTTATTGTAGCTGTGTGATTAAAGCAATGTGGAGCTTGTGACCATGACTGACAAGGAATTAGATTTAGACTAAGATTTCTGGATTCCATCAAAGGACTGTGCACAGCTACAGGGAGAGTGCTGTATAGAAAATGATATGCAGAATGTGAAATTCCCAAATATGGTATTTTGAGATATGTGTTGAACATATGGTTCCTATGACTGAAGTTGCACTGCATTTTTAGTATATAGTAATTCCATACTTGGTCTACTGCGTCTAGCTGGGATGGAGTTAATTTTCTTCATAGCAGCCCATATGGCACTGTGTTTTGGATTTGCAATTAAAACAGTGTTGATATCACATCAGTGTTTCAGGAATTGCTGAATAGTGTTGGCACAGTATCCACGTCTTCTCACTTCCACCACCTGTGAGTAGGCTATGGGTGCAAACGAAGTTGTGAGGGGACATAACTGTGACAGGTGATCCCAAACGACCTAAAGGATATTTCATACTGTATGACTTGTGCTTAACAATGAAAGGTTAGGAAAAGGAGGAATAGGGTGGGACATTCACAATTAGGGCACTTGTTTTTCCAAGTAATTGTTGCACGTACTGATGTTTGGCTTTCTAGGAAGTATCTGGGTATTTGCTTGCTAGGGGGAAGTAGTAAATGAATTCCTTCTTTTGCTTTACTTGTGCATACATTTTTACCTCCCTTCTTAAACTGTTTCAATCTTGACGAAAGTTTTTTCTCAGTTTTGCCCTTCCAGTTCTCTTTCCAGTCCTGTTGAGGTGAAGTGAGCAAATGATGGGATGTGTGCTTAGCTGACAGCTGAGGTCAATATTCAGTACTTGATTAGAAGGTACAAGGCAGATGCAGTAGAAGAATTCATGAAAATATATAAATTATTTAAAAAGAAAGCAGTAACTTTGAACATGTGAGCCCCATTTTCTGTGCACACTAGGTACTCTATGATCTCCACTATCTGCTGTTTCATTTGCTACCTACTGTGCTGCTGTGGAAAAAAAATCTGGATGGCAAATCACTATTAAGCCAGTCAGTGTGAGTGAACAGAGCTGGGTAGCTCTGCTCGTGGGAAGAGCTAACATCAGAGGCAGCCTTTGTGTCAATCAGTTTTAGACAGATGATGAGCTTCTGCACTTCTGTGTGACTGTAGAGAGTCAGGTGCCTGGTTTCTAGTTCTGGTTCATAATACAGTACAACACATGAGAGAAAAACGGGAAAGTAGAAGCTGGAAAAGCCAAACTGTACTAATGAAGAATTTTTTTTTGTTGTTTGGGGGTTCTTCGTTTATTTTTTTTTATCTACGATTACTCTACCTCTGACTACTTTGTCAACAGTGATGAGAATTTGCTTTGAAAAATCAGTCTAATTGAAGATTACTTTGGCCAAGAGTTATGAAATTTGTGCCTCTTGTACATCTCAAATAAAGATTGTATAAGCATGTATAAGTATATGTACATTTCTTAGTGATCCCATATGAAAATCATCTAGAATTTAAAGAAGGTGACAACAGAAAAAGAAACATAAGTAATTTCATGTAAACTGTATTTTTTTTTAAGTTTCAGTTAACTGCAGTTTCTGTTTTACTTCAAAGAGAATCAATAACTGACACTAATTTTCAGACTTTTCAACAGATATGGTAGAATTTCTGAGAAAATATTTGCAATTAATAAACAAAAAGCTTTTTATTAGAAATCAGAAATGTTTTACAAACATGTTACAAATAAATGAGCTAAATTTCATTTTAAGCAATTAATCTAAAAATGGGTTGATCTGGGAACGGTTACTGTTACAGTCGGTCTTACTCTGTCAACAAAATATGACAACCGAATACACTGTTAAAAAAGCATATGTATTTTATAGGAATTTTCATTTCTAGCAACTTCTATTTATTCTGTGCTTTACCGATCAGCTAATTTTAACAGGTTATTGTCAAAAATGCAGATCTTAGAACATGCTTCCTGCATTGATAACCTAGTTTTCTGAAACTGTTAGATTTAGGCTTTTTTTTTTCTTTTTTTTTTCCATAAATTGTATAGAACAAATAGCGTAGAGGCCACGGTGGGGAGGAATGGAGGGAGGGAGGGAGGAAGACAGGAAGGGAGGGAGGAAGGGAGGAAAGGAGGAAGGAAAGGAGGAAGGGAGGGAGGAATACTACCTAAATATCTTATTTATTTTTGTTAGAAAATATTGGGTAAACATGATACAGTAATCAAGGTTAACCATCATTGTGAACTATACCAGTTTTTCAGAGATTTTAGAGACAAAAAGTATAAATCCGTAGTTCTAAAGATATAGAGATTTTGTAGAAAATTAGTGTCTATTTTTATCATGATTCTCACTCTATAAAATTACTCAAAGCAAGACTAAGGATCTGGGATCTTGTACAAACAAAGCTTGGACAAAAAGGGCATGTGAATTTTTCACACAACAGACTGGGGAATTCAGCCTGCCTGAACTCAGAGATTTGGAATCCCATGAGTTAATTTTAGATGCATAACTGAGATTCCTTAGCTCAGTGGATGGATGTCTTAGTCTTCCTCCGCGGTCAAATGAGAAAGATGAGTTCATCTAAAAATCAGTTGAGTCACTGACTGTAGAAGGAACAGTGCCTAAAAATAGGTTGGATGAGACACACTGACACAGGTGGCAAAGAGTGTACAGGGCAATCCAATAGTGGATACCTCTGCAGTCACTCCCTAAGCGCTTCCCATATTCATATAGGTAAACGAACCCTGATACTACTAGCATTTCCTGAACATTCTTCTTTGTTCGTTAGCTGTTTCTTCCTTTCTTTCAAGCATAGAGTGGGTCACACCAGTTAGGGAAGCTTCTCGATGCACAATACATAGAAAGTCACAACTTCTTTCTCCGGTGTTGACACTATAGGTTGCTGACTATTCAAACAATTTGACAGGGTGTTCTTCTCATTATCATTAATCATACAACAATGGTTAAAATCATGTTTCTTAAGATGTCGCAGACAGAAAACAACATAGGCAAGTTTCCTCTGTGATGAGGAAAATGTGAGAACATACAACATAAATATGGAATATATTTTGTAAGTACTAAGGAAAAAAAATCATTATTTTAGAAAACTGCTCTCATTACCTCATAAATTAAGAAGCAGCATATCATATGAAAACAAAAAAATAACAGAGACAGATAGCACCAAGAAAGAAACTTGGTTTCCTAATCAAGCTTCATTGAGAGGGTTTCTCAGGAATGTTTTTCATAACTACGAGTCTTCGAAGAAAAATATAATTTCATAAATTGAAATCTACGAGACAGTGACCTCAATTTTTTTTCCTCTATTTTTTTTCTCTATCTATCCCATGAAAATGTAGAAGACAGAGAGAGCAACTGTTAATAAGGAAGTTATGACCTTAAGAAGATGACAGAGTTAGCTAGACAAAACTTTTCTTAGTAAAAACAATGAGCATTCTGTTTAAAGGTGTTTGGGGTTTTTATCCTAAAATACAAAATCTATTTTATTTGAACATTAAAAATATAAATAGCTTTTTTATAAATTGGACTTCATAAGAAGATTAAAAGTATACTGTTCTTGACATTTAATTTACTGCAAGAATAATTTTTCTTAATGCAGAAACCAAATCACTGCTATTAGGACAGAGTTATACTCCCCTTATTCCTAGCTGAGATAGCCATGAAATATTTTGGTTTTGTCCTTTCTGGCAGTATCTGAAAAATTATACTATAATGACAAAGATTTGATCAGAAACTTTTTAATACTTTTTCTCCTGTTTGATCAAGATTTGTTGTTATATTCATTCTATATGCAATTTTCTACCTGTCAGGACATGTCTGTCAATTAATATGATAGAATGTCCAATATTTGGCCAGATAAATCAGTATGTATTTAAATACAAAGACAAGGTAAGAAGTTTAAAGGAATGATGTGTGACATTATTCAGCAGTCTTTCCAGTTAGAAGAAAGTCTTCCCCATAAAATTCTGACGTTTTCTTCTTATATCTCAGAAGGAATTAACACTTTTTCTCAGATTTGTTAATATTTTACATACTAAAAACAATGAAAAATATAGATCAATATATTTGAATATGAAGATAAGGGTTTCGGGTTTTCCACTGACTATTCAGAGCAAAGATTTGAACCTGTCTTCCATGTCTTGTGTAAACTTCCTAATGCTAGAGTAATTTATGGTGTCCATTAATACATAGTTTAATAAAATTTGTTTTACTGTGCAACTATCATATTCCTCTGTAATACAAACATGAAGTGATAGATTTTTAAAAACGCAAAATAGAGCTTGAACAGAAAAGTTAACCTCTATTCTTCCACGTTCAGGAATTATCTCTGTCAATAAAGATTTCACATTTAGTACAGTAATAATTGTGTTGATGATGCATGAACCAAAAAAGAAACTCTGTCATCATTCAGTTAATATACTTTTTCTACACCACCAATGGAAAAAGAAAGCAAAAGAAGAAAAAAATAAATAAAAAAAGCAAGCATACGATTTAAATTTAACAGAATGCAGTAATGTTGGCTAGGAAGATTTCAATTTTACAATTATCCTTCTCTATCCATAATTGATCCTTTAAATGTATCCAAAGGGAAATTCCAATATCTGTTTGAAAATAAGAGCAGAAGAGTGAAAAGTTGCAGAGAGACTCTCAAGGTCATGCACTCTACTAAAAATTAACTTGTCAGTTAAGCTTTTTCAGATTTTCTAATAGAAGTTTTTAATGCTACAGCTAGCATTTATTTCATTTTGTTGGCAGTATACCATATAGAGCAATACGAATGTTATTTTAAGAGCTGTCTCTTAGAAGGGTTCACAATCTGTTGAATTTTCATGAAGTACTTTGTGTTTCCACATACAGGTAAACCAACAATAAATAATTTGTTTTCTAGGTCTGAATACATATATTTTCATGTTGAATATAAACCTCACAGCTTCTGATTGCATCTCCTAATTTCTACAATACACATTAACTAGGAAATAATTGATTTCACGTGGAAGAACCAAAACATGTTCACCCTCAAGCACTGGAAGAAATTGTCACTTGTCCTTCGAACACTTTATGAATACCCATTCATTTACAGAGTAGTTTATATTTTCCATGTGCAAACTAAAAAGATACATGAACTTTATCAAGTAAAACATTTGTTTTCTTCTTTCCCAGAATGATATTCTACTCTGAGATCATATATTAAGGGAAAATTTTCACCAAATAAGAGTATAGAAAGGAAAAAAAAAATAGACTCAGATATTAGATTTGAGAAATATTTGAGCATGTCTTTTCTCCTGTGGTAATGCAAAACATAAAACTTCAAGACACCACTATTATAAGATAAAAAAATATATATATTACGTAACTGACATTATGAAGACACACACATTCCTAATGAATGTCAGTACATGCTTAATGCTGTTTTGTTTTTAATAGAAGTCTGTCTATAAAAAAGCTTAACTTTCTCCTTCCATTTATCTTATGATCAATTGCTTTCATTACTAAAGTAATTTCTCTTGGTTATTTTTTGCATTTCATTTTTGGACCACTATATCTTACTTTTCATTTGTCTCTTAAACTGAATTTATACTCCTTCATCTTTTAAATTAGATTTCCAAAGACTGTGAGGACTATTACAAAGTTACTCAAACTAGATAGGCATATCCTTCCCAGATATTTTTTAAAGCCTGAGATTAATTTGATCTGTGCTTTGAAATCTTTCCAACTTTTAAATTAATATTATTTTCTTTTTTTTTTAGAAATAATACTCACAGCATTTCAGGCAAGCAAGTCAGAACAAGAAGATCACATCAAGCCAGGAAAAAATGCAGGTAATGATGAACAAGGAACTCCTGGACAAACTTAAACTCAAAAAGGAATCTTAGAGAGTGTGGAAGCAAGGGATGGGAACCTGGGAGTAATACGGAGACATTGCCAGAGCAGACAGGGATCAGGGTAGGAAAGCGAAAGCCTTCATAGAATTAAATCTAGACAAGGGCATCAAGGGCAACAAGAAAAGCTTCAATAGGTACAGCAATGATAAAAAGAAGAGTACAGAGAATGTGGGCCCTCACGAGAAGGAAATGGAAGACCTGGTTACTGAAGATTTGGAGAAGGCTGAGGTACTAAATGACATTTTTGCATCGGTCTTCACCAGCAAGTGCTCATGTCACACAGACTAAGATGCAGAAGGCAAAGTTGTGGACTGGGGCATCTCAGATATGATGGCGTACAGACATATTAGAAATATTAGAATGTTGTTTTCAAGCTTAATGAAACTTTTCATGGTTGTGTTCAGCCTGTGGATTTTGGTATGCTTATTTTCTTTCATAGATATTTTTTGCTACATCATCCTGCAGTTTTCTTTACTAAAGAAAAAAATATCAAGAGGCAGTACTCATTTACTGGAGTACTCAATGGTTCATATTTATTTGGAGAGGTTGTGGAGTAAAAAGACCTTTGTAACACTCCCTGTCATCCTGAAGGAAAACGTTATACAGGAACATTTTTGAAATACTTTTTCATGTTGCACATGTCTTTTCCCTGTCAATTTTTTTTGGGGTGCTTCATAACGGCAAAAGCAATTTACACAAATATTTTTTTTTCTTTTTTAACAGAGAAAATATCTATAATTAGGAGAAAATAAAATCAATAAAAAGGAAAGTTATATTCCCCTATAGCTCTTGGAACTTTTCTTTAAAAGACTAATGTTTCAGTAGTCGATTTCCCACATTTGTGTGTGCAGTTCAAAGTCTATGGATTTAATTAATTGTATTAATTCATCAATTATCCATTTTTACTGTAATAATAGCCCTAGCTTTTCAGAACAAAATTATGAAATTGAAAGCTTGTTTGCATCATCGCACCTCTGACTTTGAATTAAGAGTTTGTGATGTAAATGTTTCTTGCTTAAAATGAACAGAGAATTATGTTCTTTTTTTATTGAGTCTAGGTTCTATGGCTTAGTAATCTATACTTTTCTTGCCTGAAAATGCATCATTTTTCAAGACCAACGAATGTGCATGAATGTCTATAACCTTGTTTCTCTTTTGAGCTGTTACTGTGGATGATGATAGTATTTTGCCCATTGAATGTATTATTTTCTTTGGAGTGGTATTTAAAGACAGTCATATATGAACATTAGATTTTATTACGGGCTTTTTTTTTTTCTTCTTTCCTGAAGTAGTTAATTCTTCTAATTTATTTATTTCCTTTAAACGCTTTTGTGAAGTGTTTGGAGAAAATTTTCAACAATTTTAAAAAAAAATCCATAACACCACCCCCCTCAAAAACCCTAAAAGGTCAGTGACCATGTAGTCAAGAACCAAAAGTGAGAATGCCAGAATACGAGATGAAGATACCTCCTGCAAGTTTAGTTCAAAATTTGCCATTTGAAAGGTGCTATAACCAGTAACATTCCCTGGAGGTTTTTTTCAGTTTTCAAACATATCTTGATTTCATAAACTCTTGACTGTTAGTCAAATTCTCTGAAAAAACAGAAGATCCTTTTCTGTACTGCCTGTAGTACGGATGACCCCTTCTATTAGCTTTCAAAAGCACAAAGGCAGAAAGTTTTCATCAAGCACAGAGCAATGATGTTTAACAGCTTTCAATAATTCGGGTACTGGATCCTACTCTACATATGAGCAGTTGGAATGAGACCTAGAGGCTGGCCAATGAGCCAGGTGTGCCTGTAGGCTCCCACTCTACACAGCAGCAAAAGCATCAGCGCAATAGAGTCACAGCTATTCCACTACTGAAAGACTCTGGCATCCATACAGTTAAAGATTTTCTCTTTTGTTCAGATTCAAGCTCTTGATTAGAAAACTACTAACATAGTATATTGCTTTCCAAATATATATACATCAACTGACAGTTTTATTTTCCAATAATATCAGACATTTTAAAGAATCCAAATATTTTTTCTTGATAGAAACACATTTTCACTAATGTATATATTCACTCACTAGCAGTAAAGTGTTCTTAATTGCTTACTACTTTATCTATCAATACAATAAAAAATCATAGTATTATTATCTACAAAGAACAAATGAAAAATAAAACCCCACAAAATATGGTTCCTAATTTGGCAGGAACTATTGTACAGACAATAAAATAGCAAAGTATTTTAAAATATTAACAAAATGTTACAAACCTTACTTTTAAAATATCTTTATATCAGACTTTTAAGTTAAGCCTATTTCCCAAGGTTTAGGATGAAGCTTATTTCCAAGGGTCTGCACCTGCATGCCTTTTTTCTTATGTCACAAATTCTTTCAGCCTGGTACACATAGAGGTTTTGCAGTATTTAATTTTCTGTAGATTCAGAATTGTCTCATTTGTTTTGATTATGAATTATGATAAAAGTGTTCCATTTTCAAATATTGTAAAAATGTGGCAGAAAATAATCTGATTTGTTAAGATCTATTTTAGTAGAAGTGGGAGAAGTAAAAGGATATTTTGAGGATTCACTTCAAAGCTACAGAGGAAATTTCATTTCAAACACTGTGTATACTATGCTAAATCTAAGTACTCCGTCCTCTTTAGCTAAATGTATTCTGCCCTATGTGAAATCATCAATATAAACTGGTTTCTAGAAAAAAATGTAAGAAGTGCTCCATTTTGCCCCTTCCAAAATAAATGTCTAGCATTTACAGTACACCTACCTAAATGTCAGAGTAAACAGTCTTGTCCTTTTTATTCCATATAATATTCTTTCCAACATGAATTTCCTTTCCATTTACTGTTCATTTGCTTCCTATAGAACTGCAGAAAATAATTCCTCTGTACATCCACCACATTCCCCCGTCAAACATATATATACTTTTTACATACGTTGAAAAAGGACTGACAAATATTGTACTATGTTAACTGATTATATGTAAATAGTGAAGTACTGAAGTTAAAGTGACTTTTATTTCTTTGATGTAAACTCCTGCAAATAGCTTACTACATTCCAGTAAGTATTTTATATTGATATTTGAGGTGATAATCTGAATAATATTTCTAAAAAAACCTGCAATATTTTTACAACAATATAAATATAATTTCCATTTTATACAACTGTAAGTAAAGTCAATATGATAATTTGAAATAAACATTATGTAAAAGATGCATGCTTTCTAATTCATACATATGTTTTTAAGCTTCTGAGACAGATTCTGTCATACTGGAGTACTTACACTAGTGTAACCCACTTCTTAATTTTGACTCATAATCTACATTTATAGGTCTCTCTTTTATGTAGAAGTCATTATTCAGCTATAAACCTATGTGGATTCCTCTAATGATTTTTTACACAATATTAACTTAGTTGTTTAATTAAATAGGGCTTATTTTTAATATTTTTAAATCCATAAGTGTGGAATAATATTCAAGTTGACATATCAGGGTATTTAACTGTCAAATGTGTTAGCTCTGAGATAATAATAAAGACTACTATTTTGCTAGTATCAGCAAAATATCACCTTTATACTATGGACTTGGTCTGAATATTATGACTTCCAAACTTAAGGGAATATGAGCAAAGGAAGCCTCTTGGACGTATTGCTTTTCTATAACTAAGTTTGTAAATTTCTTCAGTTTAAAATCAGCAACAACTATAATCACCCTTATCCATTTACTTCTGTCAATCCCGATTTTCTACAGACATCATATATCTGATGCGTAAATGACAATGGTGATATTTTTTTAATAGTCTCTGAAAGGAACAGAATATGTGAATACGTAAATGTGAACATGCCGTTCTCTCAGAAGAGTCTGATCTAGACACCAGGTAATAATACAAGAATGTACGTACTAAGATGCTTATGTACTTACTGAGGTACATAAATTGATTTTTATACTAGAAACATTAATATGCCTGTGACCGTTATGTGGCTGACATAAAAACATCTATATTATTAAGCACCGTTATTCTCCAAAAGAAGGTGTTGCTTGCAAATGACACACTGAAATGATACCTGACCTATGCCAGCTCCCAAATCATATTCAGGAACCACCTGGGGGGTAAACACTGACTGGCATGAACCAGAACTATGCCCAGGGATCATTTTGGTGACTTAATGTTACAGAGGAGTGAGATCCAGTGCAAAAGAACATTTGCAGGCAGTGTCTCATTGGTTGGCATAGATAAAGCCTGACTGAATCAGCACGTTCACCGGGGGTACCTAAATTCTCAGTATAAGCAATACGAAGTAGGCAGGTTGTTCTGAAGGCATCAGAGAGGCGGAATCTTCCTTTATAATTTAGACATTAAAATCAGATGGACTAGGTCTATTTAACCATCTACCATGGAATGCACCTTCCCTACGAGGACAGGCTGAGAGAGTTGGGCTTGTTCAGTCTGGAGAAGAGAAGGCTCAGAGGAGATTTATAGTGACCTTCCAGTACCTGAAGGGGGCCTACAGGAAAGCTGGAGAGGGGCTATTCGTAAAGGCTTGTGGGGATAGGACCAGGGGGAATGGGTGCAAACTGGAGAGGGGCAGATTTAGACTGGACATAGGGAAGAATTTCTTCACCACGAGAGTGAAACAGGTTGCCCAGGGAGGTTGTGGATACCCCATCCCTGGGAGTGTTCAAGGCCAGGTTGGGTGGGGCCTTGGGCAGCCTGATCTGGTGGGATGTTCCTGCCCATGGCAGGGGGTTGGAACTAGATGATCTTTAAGGTCCCTTCCAACCCTAACTATTCTATGATTCTATGAAATCCATATTAAAAATCATAAACCCTTACAACTAATTAACATGTGGCTACTTATATGTTAGAAGTTGAAATCTACTAAGTAAAATACAAAATATTGCTGATCCAAAGGGAAATTTTTTTTAATACAAATGGGATACTAATATAAGTATGTTATAAAATTTAAAGACAAGGAAATACATATGAAGCTCCCTAATTATAATATGCATAAGCAGAGCCTAATGAAGGTAATCCAGAGGGTTAATTGACAGTATAACTCTGGTTCATCAACATGTTCTGTTAACATTGTGGTCTTTGACTGAGCCAAGTTTCCATAAAAACGTAATGTCCACAGAGTTTCAGTGGACAATGCTTTGGAAAATGTTAGTTCATACACTACTTTTAATGTATAGTTCTAATAGAAATAGTGAAGATGAAGCTGGAAACAAACTTCCCACTCTGTAGAAACACGTTTTATTCATGTCAGTCACAGTATTGTTCAGTCTCATCTTCACCAGATCTCATTTTTGTTTGAGAAGTCACAATTTTTTTTCTGCTTGATTTAGGCAGTCACTGCAAAGGGTTATTTAACGCTGAACTGAAGTGTAAGAAAGCATTCCATTTCGCAGCTGGATGCTTTTACGCACATGTTCCAGTCGTCATAACCCTGTCTTATAATGACAATACTTATTGTGTTACATACTTTTTTTCCACCTGGAACACTGATTTAATGAAATTGTATGTTTGTTTCAACCACTTAGAACACAATGTGCTTTAAACTTGCCTGTCTTACTTAACTTAAAGAATTTTATTTCCAAACATATAAAGCGAGATTTGCTAAAACTATGTATACTGTTGGTAAAATGCATTTAATATGATATTGACATGATATATTTTTGATTTTGTTATTAGTCACATGATTTTTTTTAATGTCAATATTCATATTCTTTTTCAGTGAGGGTTTTTTTTTTTTTCCAGTTGTTTGCTTTGGGTTTAATCTACTAGGCTTTTTTTATGAGGAGTTTTCAGCTTTTATTATCTTTGGTTTAGTCTACCAGAAAAGAATACTATAAAAATAGACTATACGTAGTAGCTTGAAAAAAGACACTCAACTCTTAGTAATATAGAGACATTTAGGTGTTTCCAGTCTTAGAGCCTAGAATTCATGTTATTAGCTTGAAAAAAATGAAAAATAAGTCTTATATTTGCCAAAAAAATGTTATTCTTAAGTTGACTTTACAAACCCAGATGTTTTACAGAAGAATGTGGGAAGGAAGAAGACTGAGTAGGGTTTACCTAATCTAACTCCAGCACCTAGAATATTAGTATCTAGACAAAGATTGCTTCCTAGTAATTGTCAATAATCAGTGCAGCTATATCCTGGGGGTAATTCACTTCATTTATCTGCTTTAAAATTGAATGATTCACTAGCTGGAAATGTCTTCCATTAACCTGAAAAGGAGCTTTAATATTACTCTGACTCTACTCCTCAAAGTCCAAGCGTCTCTGAATCTTCAATTTGAGTTAACAGGTCTGCAAAATGAGTATAAATCAAAACCTCAATTTTCATTTTGCAGTTGTGTAAAATACAAAATGCCTTCTAATTTCAGAGTAAGTAGCGTTTACTTGCATTTTATATTACGTATTTATTTTCTCAGAAACTTAAATGGTGGGAAGGAAAAAGAAAAAAAAATCTTTTTTGGACTTCCAAATTTTTATTCCAATTTTGTAGCTAACAGATTTTATATTTTTTTTGTGTGAGTGTGTGTCTTATGAGCAGTTTTCTAGAATGGGTATATGCTCCATGACAAGTAAGTACAGATTCCAAAACATTATTTCCCAGTCTACACCCGGTATACATTCTTTATGGACCAGTCTAAAATTTTATTTTTTGGCTTTCTTTAAGAAATTTCATATTTCTTTCCTACAGAATTCCTCTCTGCTGGAAGACACAAGGCTGGTGTAATGTATCAGACTCTCTCAGTTAATTTTTTTGCTCCTACATAATGTGTGATTAAATTATGGATACTTTCTTAATGCATACTTAGTGCAGAATAGGAAATATACAACAATAATTTCATAAATATTATGCTTTAAGCTGCAATAGATCAAAGCTCTATTATATGTAAAGATAAGAATGTCAGCAAAGTTGTTAATTCAATGAAGGAGAAATCTGTAGTAAAGGCTATGAAGATAATTTGAATTTATTGTATTGAAATATAAGGGTTTTAGTTTTATTTTACTTGCCCCATTGTAAGCACAGGCATAAATATCCTGAGGAAGCAATAAACTAATAACCAAAACAAGGAAAAACCCTCTTAGCTGTGGTAATAGGTCTAGTATCTTTCATAATCTACAGCTTTAGAACTCCATGACACATCCATGAACTTTACAAAAAATAGTTTAACAACACTCAAGAGACAGATTTTCTTCTTAATTACTAATTTTCAAAAGAGTGAACAAATTTTAAATGACTTTTTCATGCTCTGTAAATTCTAACAGGTAAACCAGATCTGTGACCATCACAGAATATTAAAGTATAAGTTCACATTCAGTTTTATTTTTTCATCCAGTAACTCCACTGTTTCCACTGAGTAAATGGGGTGCCAGTCAGGAATAGTTACTTCTTGAATGAAATGTGAACTCACACAAAGACAGAATAGTGTCAGTGGATATTATTGCATACTCCATCCAATTTAGTACCTAGCATTTAAAGTAGCAACATTTCATTGAAGTACTGTAATAGCAGCTTTGTTAACTACACACAACTGTCACAAATATTTTCAATCAACATTTTACTTTATGAAGACAAGCTGCTTAAAACTTTCATTACAGAAGACGTGCCCAGGCAAAACAAGATTGTGTCATGTTTCATTTGTGAATGCAAAATTCATATCAGTTCTCTGGCAATATCCAGAGCACAGGAAAGATTTCACTAACGTGTAACTGTCCCTTCTGGTGAATTTATATCCTTTCTTCTAAGTTCCTGAAAATGAAACCAGTGTCCATCAAGTGGGAAATTATTTTCTACTTTATCATATGCTTTTGGAAAATATATTTGACTTCCTTTCTAAAGATTTCTGGAGTAAGGTAGGATTGCATCTAAATAAGGGTGACAGTGGCACACATAACTGCCAAAACTGTCTAGTCCTCCAGGAGAAAAGTGTCTGTTCTTTTCTGTTTCTGAAAATTGCTTTCTTACTCCATTATCTGCTTATGCTTAACTACTTTTTCCCAAGCAGGTATTCTTTTGAAGACAGAAAAAGTAAAGGCTGCAAATTTTCTGCCAAGCAAATAAATCCTTATATAAACCACATTAGCATTTGGAGAACTACTTTTTCTTATTTGTTTCTATGGAGAAGGATCTTTGAATATCCTCCTAAAAAAAATACGATTAGGAAAAAGAGTCAGTAGGCACGCAAAGAAATTAAGGAATCACCATCCTCTTGTATAAATCAGTAATCTTTTTCTTGGTAAATAATATGTCTCTCTTTTTAGTGTCAAACCTCTTTGAGTGAACCAACTGAGGATGATTAAGATGAACTTCTCAGGTTTTATGTCTGACTTGCTCTGACTTCTATGGCTGTCCACAGAGTCCTTTGTTTACCATTTTCAAAACTTCTACTTTTTTACTCTAAGTTGTGAGCAAGTAAGTCACATAAAGTGAGGCATTTTGGGCAGCTGTTCTCCCTATCAGTCCACAAGTCTTGCCAGAAGCTTGCTCCAGGACATTATTCCTAAAGAATCACAGTGTCCTTTGGGCACACCCATCTGCACTGGCCTAGGGTTCTTCATGGGTTACAAATGGATGTATGCTCCACCATGGACCCTCATAGGCTGCAGGGGAACAACCTTGACATTACACAGTTTTGGGGTTTTCCCCTCCCTTCTTAAATATGCTATTACAGAGACGATACCACTATCGCCGAATGGCTCGGCCTTGGCCAGAAATGTGTCCATCTTGGAGCCAGCTGGCATTGGCTCTATTGGATATAACAGAAGCTTCTAGCAGCTTCTCACAGAAGCCATCCTTGTAGCCTTCCTGCTACCAAAACCTTTCCACTCAAACACAATATATGGACTGATGGTATCAACTAATAAACCTCAGTAACAATCATGATTGGAGCATGAAAAAGACTGAGAAAGGGTAGAATATATGAGGAGAAACGTTTTGTGAGAAAAACTACAGCAATATTTGTGGAATATCTGAAAAGGAAGATAGTAGATCTACATCAAGGCTTGAGAAGCGGGACAGAGTACCTTGCACACACTACTTGAAAAACATGTGTTTGTCTTACTTATGTAACATGAGACCTCTGCCACTGCAATCACAATGTTGCCCATCCCTGAAATGTGGTTCCAGAGCCGACATCGAAGGTAAGGGTACTTATGGCCAGCTGCTAATCACAAGGATTTTCCTGGTCTCTCTGTCCCAAACTTTCAGTCACTGTGCTCCCTGTGTATTGCACATTTAATCACACAAGGAGTTCAGAGAGGAAAATCATCAAGTGAATAGGAATACATGACTGTAAATGAAGGGAAGAGGCACAGAGCCACAGCCTTCAGCATCACATCAGCTGACCAAGTAATCACACTCTCAGGCTTTGCATGGACCAGAGGTGGATATGACTTATACCTTAACTTGGTAAAAAATTCAAAGATCAGATATGGTTTGGATTTTTTTTTTTGTTATTATTTCCTATGAGAACACCTAATACACAATAAAGGCAATGAGTCATAAAATGTAGACAAGAAGAAGAAATACCCTTCTTTCTGTATAAAGTCAGTCATTTAATAATTCACCTGCAATTACTCAACTTCAGTCCAGGTTTCCTTCTTTGTTTGACCTACAGATCTGCATAGATCTAAGCTCCAGCCTGTAGAATAAGTACATGTGTCCTCTGAGTGCACGCATGGGAGTCTGTTCCCACAGAGAGGAAGGGTGGGTTAAACTGGGTGACAATGAAAGAGAAAGAAGAACAGCCAGGTTTATAAATAGAAAGTGGGCCACTGAGCAGGAAAGCAACAGCCAGCAGCCTGCAAGGAGAATCGGTAGATAAGCTGATTTTTCTTCAAGCTAATAATTAGGAGCGGAAGGGGCAGCAGTAAGAGAGAGTGACTCATAGTAATAAGACTTTATTAGAGAACTGTCCATCAAGTCTTTTAGTATCTTCAGCCCTGCTCTTTATCCAATTATTTATGAGTACTTCCTCACAGGCAATTAAAAAAAAAAATCTAGTAGATTTTCTTAACAAATTATTTACTCCTAAAATTAATTTATATAGAAATAACACCATGTGATGTTGTTCATTTCCATATTTTCCCACAAGCTAGTGCCCTCAGATAAAATAGCAGGCTAAAAAGCACTTGTTCAGGAAACCGTTGTGAAATCTTTCCATCATGTTCTACCAAATTACCTTGTTTCTGCAATGCAAATGACTTCTTTCTGTATTTCAGGTCTTACCCATGCTAGTTATGCTGAATCTTACAGTGGCTTTTAATGGAAGATTGTTATTTGGAAGAAATCATGTTCAGAACAAAAAATCTCAGTACATTAGAATGTTTTCAAACTGACATACTCTCAAGATCCAAAACTGAATAATGAATTATTAAGTTCACTCATTACATCAATTGTTTTGCTAAGTAGACATACCTTCTTAATAAAACAACAGGTTATATCAAAAATCCAAAATGTTTCCAAATTAATCTTTTTTATTAAATTAGAATGTCTCAATGTTACTGGATCTGAAATGTGTATGAAAAAGAAATACAGAGTATGTAAAAAGAACTATATTGAATCTCACTGCTCTGTAAACAAATACATTAATGTTTGATCAACAGATCTACTAGTGACATTATTTTAGCATAGAATAACTCTTTAATGAAAGAATATTTTGTACCTATTGCTTGAAAGATTGCAGCCCTTTCTATTAACCAAAGCATTAAATCTGTCACAGAACTTTTTGGCAGCTAATCAACTTATGCAATTTTGGAAAAAAACCCCTAATTCTTAAATCTTACTTTCATGTTTTTTCCTTATTAAAACACCAGATTTATTCACTCTTACCTGTGACTGGTGCACATGTTTTTACATGAACAGTTGTTTGACCTGGCAATCATGCATTATAGCTGCATATGTAGCCAGCAGGGGGTTATGCATAAAAGCTTTCCCACTATGTAGTCCTCAGTCTCCGAGCACATTTTTTTCTTACTAATCTGGCTTTAAAATCTCACTAAAGAATTTGCTTAACAAAATTCACAATAGTTTATCTTCCTGAAGGAGAATGTTTGTTTTCTCACAAAATCAAAGTCATATCAATACCATATTAAATATATTCACTATAGGGATGTCCAAATAATTTATATAGAAGAAAATAGCTCCTCTTTCCATTGGTCTATTGCTCTTAAAAAATGCAAATATAACTGACAATTAACTAATGAATTTTAGAATAATCCACCAATGATTAAGGTTTGCATATCTGTCAGTGGGAGTTCACAGACTTGAAGAGGATCACAGAGAATTTTATAATAAGATGACCAATTAAAATAGGAATCTTTTCTTGGGGATTTGTTTCACTGTGCTTTATTATTTTTCTGTGCTGACTTGCTCATAGCTGATTGATGTTTCTGTGAGAAAAGTATAATGAGATACATCTTTTGAAGACACTTTTATTGCACAGGCAGCACAGTGGGAATGATTATACAGTCATAAAATGCACCAAAATATCTACTTATGTCAAAGGACACTTTCTGTGAGTGAAGTTAGAAGAACCTGTCATGACTTTAAGGTCTGATTCTTCAGTTGGCAGAGAGCGAGCGTAACAGATCATAATGTGACAGTCCACTGGGGCCTGAAATGTGCTAAGGGCTTTCACTCTTCCTGCAGTAGCAAAACAAGCTGTTTTAAATGTTGTTAAGGCCGTAACCCTGACAGAAAACTTTATTTTCCCTGTCTTGGCTAGAATTCTGGAGTAGATCAACCCAATCTAACCTGTGGAAAAGGCCAGTTCAAGCAACAAAAGAAATTCAAAATACTTTTATGTTGTGACACAGTCTAGAAGGTAGTTTGACTCAAGCTGGTTCTTATGACTAAAAATCACTCATTACTCTTTAAATTACGTACAGAAATAAAAATTGAATTAAAATTTTAGCAGTTATGCAGGTCATTATGAAAGATTTGTATTAAAATGACATCTCAGACCAAATAATATTGAGTCAGTAAAACTCTGGTGCATATGCTACATTGAGTTTGTAACATTTCCTGCAAATAGAATGGGAAACCTCATTATAACTTTAACTTCTTCAGATGACAAAGGTAATTTTGTAAGTGATATTCTCCACAGCTTTTTTTAACCAGAAAAATGCTAAAAATCTTTAATATATTAAAACTATCTTGTGCCTGGATGAAGTGCCTGACTGAATTAAGGTGTTCAGCTAAAATGTACATTCTGTCTGTGGCATTGAGTGATTCTCACTTGAAATAGTTCCTGATATTGAATCTATATGCATTGTTTTTTTATTTTGGTGGATTGACATTGGCTTGATGCCAGGTGCCCACCAAAGCTGCTCTATCACTCC
This sequence comes from Cuculus canorus, assembly GCF_017976375.1. NCBI lineage: Eukaryota > Metazoa > Chordata > Aves > Cuculiformes > Cuculidae > Cuculus > Cuculus canorus. The sequence goes on from NC_071401.1 coordinate 58,758,215, forward strand.
CCTCCTCAACTGGACAAAGCGAGAGAAAATATAATGAAAGGCTTATGGGGTAAGAAAAGGACAAAGACAGGTTACTCAACAATTACTGTCACAAGAAAAACAGACTTGACCTAGTGAAAATTAATTTATTTTATTAACAATCAAATCAGAGTAGGATAAGGGGAAAAAAAAAAAAAAACATAATAAAACACCTTCCCTCACCCCTCCCTTCTTCCCAGGCTTAACTTTACTCCCAAATTCTCTACCTCTTCCCTGCTGAAAAGCACGAGGGGATGGAGAACGGGAGCTGCGATCAGTTCATCACTCGTGGTCTCTGCCGCTCCTGCCTCCTCAGGGTAAAGACACCTTATACTCTTTCTTACATTCTTCCTTCCAACGAGCTGCAGTTCTTCATGGACTGTATGGGTACCTTCCACAGGATGCAGTGCTTCAGGAATAGGCTGCTCCAGTGTGGGACTCCATGTGGTCACAAGTACTGCCAGCAAACCTGCTCTGTCACTGGCTCTTCTCCTTATGGATCACCAGGTCTTGTGAGGATCTTGCTCCAGGACAATCTTTCCGGAGCATCACTGCCTCCTTCAGGTACATCCATCTGCTCTGGCATGGAATATTCCAAGCGTTACATGTGGGTATCTGCTCCACCACTAACCTTCAAGAGCAGCAGGATGACAGCCTGCCTCACCATGTTCTTCACCACAGCTGCAGGAGAACCTCTGCTCCAGCACCTCATCCCCCTTTATTGACCTTGATGTCTGCAGAGCTATTTCTCTCACATATTTTCACTCCTCTCTTCAGCTGCAATTGCTATTGCACAGAGTTGGTTTGGTTTATTTTTTTTTTCCTCTTGTTAAATATGTAATCACACAGGCACTACCACCATCACTGATGGGCTGATGCAACTCCACTATAAATCCACAGAGCTTTATTTCGCTTGACCTTGAAAGCTGCTCCGTTCAGGACTCAGAAGGACACTGGATGACTGTAACATCAAATAAAAGATTTAGAAATAGAAAGGATTTTGTGTGTGACAGTTGTAAATGTATTAATGAGTCTATTAATCTGAGCAATTTATATTTGCATTACTTGTTAAGGACTGTTAGGAACGTGGCCACCCCCTGCATCTGTTTCTCCTTCCACACACCCTTCCATTATTTTAATTGAATTAGCAGCACCTGTTTGTTTTATTTTGATTACATTGCTAAGATTTTAAGAAGGCAAAGTATGTTCTTTTTTTGCCCCAAACAACCTTGTATAGAATTAATAATAAGGACAGATTTAAAATTCAACAGGAAACATGGAGTAGGATTAGGCACAGAAATATACACCTACATTAAGATATTTACATTAACTATAACGTCTAGGGACAAGCTTAAACATAAATGCCCAGTGGCATTTGAGATGCCCTGACGTGCCTGTGTGCTTTGACTTTCATCTTTCATTATAGAAAGCACAAGTGTTGTCAAAATCTTGTGTCATATACTCCAGCTCCATACAAATATCTTTGTTCCTGATCATGAAATAGATGCCACTGTTCAGGCAACTGAATGAAGTTTAAGGTCTGCACCGGCTATAACACGGGCTTAGATATGCAGCCCACACACAGATGCCTACATTTAGGTGTGCGTGGACTACATAATTTCAGTAACTTCTAAGATTTTACTTGGTAATATATTTTCTCATTTTAGAAATGAACTGACTGCTGACAATACAAATTCATGTAACATTTAAACTCAGTTTTCACTTAATTTTTTTTTCCTTCAGCCAGGTTTCTTTGGGGTAAATATTTCTACTTGTACACAACTTTGACGATAATGGGTCCCAAGCTATCAGATAGAGGTTTAAATATAAAATGAGATGCTGTTTTTATCTCTAAACCTGAACAAGAGACAGGAGTCTGAAAGAATATGTACAATTGCTCTAGGGTTCTGAGTGATCTATAGAAGCAGCAGCTGGTGTCAAGGTGGATCCAAAGAGCCACCATCCCCCAGGGTTTAGATGTTCAGAGAGAGTGAAAGAGAATACATCAGCTGAATTCAGTAATTTTAAAATATACGTTCAGAGAGAATGAAAGAGAATACATCAGCTGAATTCAGTAATTATAAAATATATGTTGAGTGAGTCAGCTTTATGGGAAGCCAAATCATCAGATCTGTAGACACAGATCTCATATGTAGGCTTTGGTTAACTTAGAAATTCAATGGTAAACAGCAACATTTAGATAAATTAGAACATCATGTTCCAGAAATCCTGACTTTCACAGAACTGAGTACATGCTCTTAAAATCCTGTTTTAACTATGATTGCTTAAATTTTGAAAAAAATTAAGTTTTTAAGACAAATATTTGCAATGCTGTTACCAATATGTAACAGCGAGGTTTACAATCAAAAGGTGGCAGTACTGTATCCAATAAACTTTGGGTCTGTATTACATTAGATTGTTGAGAAAGTTATCTACACATTCATACACCCATTGTGATTTAAATATGTTAATGTGTGTATGTACCATCCTCATTGTTGTTGATGATTATGTGTAAGGAACAAGTAGCAGAAATCCTATTTTTCCATGTTACTTAAATGACTTTCCACTTGCATTAAATCTTTAATGCTCACAGTACAAAGAGAGAAAGATGATATATATCATGAGACAGTGGAGTAAATGGATAAAAGTTGAATACAGATTATCTTTAGGAAAATGAAGTGAAACTAGGTGGCAGGAATTCTCCATGTCTCAGCAGATCTAGCAATTCTGAAGGAAAATATGCTAAGAAAATTATTTAGACTTGGAATTGGCACTTCTGTGTTTTTTATTTTGGTTTTGAGGGTTTTTTTCTCCTTTATTTCTAATAAAAATCTTTCAATATATCTAACTGAACTTCCAAATTTAAAAAAAAACATACCTTGATTCTTTTGCAGTGGGAAGGATAGTAAATAATAGCTTCTGACAAGACTGCTGAATCAAAATATATTGAGTCTTTTGGAATAAATAAAAGATTTTCACTAACTATGGTTAGGCAAATTTGTGTCTGAAGTAGGTAGTAAAGTTCAGTCATTGTATTGTTAACATGAACTATTTATTCACAACCTGAATTTTCAAGAAATAGATTTATCAACATAAATTGAAGATATGAACTTCAAAATAATTAAAAATTAAGAAAGACTCAAAAGAACAGGAACAGGCTGAAGAACACATATTCCTAAAGTCTCACAATAAAATTCTCTTGCCATTTCTCTGGGGTTAGAGCTAAAGGAGCTAAAGCTTTCTCCCTGTTTCTCTCTATATATTGAAGCTTAGGATAAATTACATGGACTAAAATCAAGTATTTGAAGGATTACTCTCCATCACTTAACATATAGTTTTGTGCAATTTCTTCAAAAGTTTTCATTGTTTTGAAAACTCTCCAGAAGTCAAGATGTCTTGCTCTATTTGTACCTTTTAACTTTCTTTCTGTATACAAAGGTGTATATTTCCTCTTTCTCAGTAGCTATTTCACACTGCTAATTAAATTCCCTAGTCAGTTTGTTCCTGGGTCTTGGTAGCCTCACGATCTATGCTGCATAAATGTGAGTTCACGCCTTTGAAGTCAGTCATCATTTTTCCCTCTGAAATATATTCTTCGCTCTGTGAACGGTCTACCCTGGGGGCAGCTCCCATTGTGAAATATGGATGGGCCTTAGCTGGGACTTGACCTGTCCAACCTTCTCATCTTATCAATAAAAAACAGCCTGACATACACTAATCTTCTATGTACCAAAAGAAAGATTTCTAACTTTTTTTTTTGGCAAGGGACAAAAGAAAAAATTCAAAAAAAAAGACATTCACTCTATTTCCTCTTTTGGTTGTCAGATACCAGAGGAGTAAGAGGAAACTTCAGGTCTCCCACATCTCTGCAAGTAGAGACAGAAAGAGGAGGGCTATTTGAAGTACTTTTTAAGCTTTCCATGGTTTAAAATTTTATGTGTAGCAGAGGAGGGTATTGAAAGTTTCAAATGGCTTTTAAAGGACAGGTGGAATTTAACCTGACCTACTGTAGAAGAAAACTCACAGGAAAAAAGGAACTAAGGGAAAGCAAAAAACACAGGTGAATCCAGGGGAGCAGAGATAAAAGATGCATTCACAAAAGCTAATTTTATCCTGTAGAAGCTGATTTCATAGGACTGTCTCCATAGTATCTGGAAAGAAGCTGTTTGACAGGTAACATAAAAAGATCTAAAGCTAGACTCTTGTTCTGAATTACCTCTGGAGTCTCTTGCAAATGACTATAAAGTGGTACAAGGGAAGTTAGTGCTTTTGGGCTGAAGTTCATGATTTGAGTGAAAAGAACTTTCCTGAGTAGATGAGAAACAAATGAAAATAAAATTTCAGACAGCATTTAAAAAGGGGGTAGAATTAAAACTAATCTAAAAAGGGTTTGCTATTATTAAAAATGGAAACACAGAAAAAAAGAACTGCCAAATTTTAGACACTAAGAGTGATGAGAAATCCTGAACATATTATTTGTTTAGAATACATTCTTCTTTCATATAAAAGAAAATTAAAAAATCCAAAATAATAAATAGTAATAAATGGAAAAATAGATGAAAAAGTTATGAGAGTATTCATCTTATACTGCCTTGACAGTTATGCCTGCTGTCACTGTAAGACTGGTATAAGCATTTCTCTGAAGCTTCAGAATTCTTTTCTTAACATTATGAATTCTGAAAACAGATGCATGATGTATAAAGGAATGAAGTGTATGTGTAGTATATACTTACCTGTCTTAATACAGACTTCATTTAGAATCAGAAAGATAGACCTTCCGTATGTGTACAATTACATGAGACTATCCTTTAGATCAGTGGTGTTTTTACTTTTAACGTTCATTAAGCTAAATTTTTCTGTATTTATTGATACCCATCAGTAAGTTCAGGCAACAGAGAATCAAGTTTACCTAATCTAGGAATCTGTGTATGTTTGTGTGACTATAAATGTGTTTATATATATAATCATAAAGTCATGGAATGGTTTGGGTTGGAAGGGACCTTAAAGGTAGTCTAATTCCAACTCCATTAGATCAGGTTGCTCAAGGCCTGACGTAACTTGGCCTTAGACTCCTCCAGGAATGTATATATGCACTTTAAAATACATATTTGTTTATTTACGTATTCATACATACAGTCATCTACAATTATTGTTCTGCTGTGATGAATTTCATGAAGTTTCTTCCTTAGTATCTATAGGTGGTATTAATTTTTAAAAACAATATAAAAAGATATTTTCATTTTCCCTTGATCCACTAAACCACTCGCACAAATTAATGAACGACTCCTCACACTGAACACTTCCTACCAGCACCTGGAGGTACCAGGAAACTGTCAAATTCCTTGTTGTTTGTGGTGAACTTAGAGATTTCAATATTTCAGTGTTAACATATTTGGCAGAAGGAAGCAATTGTTACAAAACTGCAAAGTAAGCAAAACCCAAGTAAATCGTAGACAGTTATTTTAATAATATTTTTGACTGAAAATTCTCTAAAAAGCCTACTTAGTATTTAATTGGACTAACTTGTTCACTGGTGGTTTTAGCCTACTTGTAAACATTTATTAATACTTATTTAATAATGATTTATTAAATTAAAATCTTTTTTTTTTCAGGATCTCAGTAACTACTAAATATGACGGGTATTTATTTGTTACTTCTGAATTAGATGTGTAACCTGTAAAATTTAAATTGAAGCATTTGGTAGTTAGGTATATTTAAATGAAAAAAAAACACTGTTCTTGTACACATGAGTAATATTTATTTATTTTAATTTAGGGAGCTATCCGAAGACCAGTTAACTCCAGGAAAAATTATTTCTTTTTAATTTTGGGACTCTGCCTTTTTTCATTTGCTAATATAACAATAAAGTTTATATATAGTTAAAATAAAATGTTGTATCTTAATTGAAGTTGTTTTAAAGGGTTGTTTTTCTCCACCTGTGTCCACAAACTAACTTAACATAAACTTATTGCCCTGCACTACATTTTATTTTACAAATAAATATAATTTATGTAATTAATGAAAGTTATTGTGCAATTTGTTTTCTAGAAATTCAAATTTTAATATGCACTTTTAGTTTACACATTATGTCCTTTGTATACTATTATGTTCTAAAATACAAACAATGAGGTTTATCTTGAAAAAATCTATATCTTTATCATTCCAAATGTATCCGTTTCAGCCATTACATGAGATGAGAAGCAGTTTGGCTATCCTGAATACAGGGTTTTTTTTTTGCGTTTCACATCTATGATTTTAAAAGCTGCCACTAGAGAAATAGTGTGGTTTTCTGTTGAGGAAAAACATAATTTTATATTTTTTTAAATATGTTGAAAGGAGTTTTATAGAACTGGGACTGAGGCTTTCAAAGCAATATTTTTTTTTAATATTTACAGATGAAGAAGATCTTAATGCAATGTTAGCATGTTATAAAAAACCCCATCAAAATAAAGAAAAAATAAACACCAACTATCTCTTGTTATGTAACCTACCCTAGAGTAGTTAACCTGGAAAATTTTAAAGCCAGAAAGTTATTTTCATCCCAGACTTTTTTAATTAAGGTTGTTATTTTCAATACTTATTAATTAAAAATAGGTCTTACAACAATTTTCTAAGAAAAAAATAGTTTTTGAAATGTAATACACAGATTTGAACCTGAGAATCTGTAGTTATAAACTTATAGAGCTAAGAATACTCGAAAAATTTCTTCAAAACAAAAATTAATTAAAAATCTAGTTGAAACCATTTCAGAGAAATTATCATCCTGTTAATAGGTACTCTGAATTTTTATATGTTCTTATTTGTTGTAAATAAATTCTATCTTCATGGTATTGTCTTTTTATAGTTTTGATTTAGATATCTCAGTTCATTTCAGGAACAGATTTTCTGATAGAGGTCCCTGTTTGGTATTTTTTTATCCTGGTTTAGGTATTCCAGTTTTTGTTATTCTGGCTATGAGAGATCCCCGCCTAGGAATCCAATTCCTTCTTGTTTTATTCAGAGACAGGAATTTCAAGGGAATACACACTCCCAGAGCACAGCTACCTTACTTTTGTTTTTACAGCAGTATGTCCCAGCATTCCCTTTGTAGCAGCAGCCTTAATGCTTTAAAACGGAAAGACTGCTGCTATGAGGAGAAAGATCCATTGAGGAAAGTCAGAGACAGTAACTCATGATGGATTCAAGAGCACTCAAGTTCACTGCAATCTCAGGCTTTAAAGATAGTAGACATAAACTCCAGAGGAAGAAATAATTACCAAAAGGTGAAGAACAGAATATGAAGTACTGATTGAGGTTGCAGCAGAAAGGACGAATCGGAGTACTTACAAGCCTTTTTAAAAAAATATTTTATTCCTGGAAGGATGCATATTTTTTGTCTTCATACTATAGCAGCTCAAAGCTGTCTATAGGTCACAAGCCAATATGACAGATAATTAATGGAGTGCTTATATGGGATCATAGTTAAAATTCCAAGCAGTAAAAAAATGTACAGTTTGACTGTATGTATTTGACTAACCTCTTGAAACACTAGTGACATAGACACCAATGGGAAACCTAGTTTTATCACATTTGAGATTAGAGACTGAAAGGTCTTTGTCAAGAGAGACATCACAAAATTATACCATCCTAAAACTGACATCAGGCTCATCTCTGGGGAGGAAAGGGGAGAAAAAATTCAGTGCATACTGAGCCCTTACACTTGAAGTCTGATTTAAAGGGTTTCTGACAGCTGTTGCCATGCAGCTATCGGACCGTTTGATGATACACCTCTAGCTACACCAGCCATCTAAAACTTTGCTAGAACTATTGCTTATAAAGTTACTTTCCAAAACTGACAATGTTCTTCATTAATGATTTGGGGTGACTTAGAAAAAAAGGATATTTCCTGACTTATGTCCGATTTCGTATAGCCCTAATTTTAATCACTTAGAAGTGGAATCTTCTGAAATAAATGATCACCTACTAAGCACCAATCTACTAATTCCAAGGATTTTGCCAACATCTGTTTTCTACAGTATCAAATATAAAACAAATGTGCTTTTTTGACAGAAATGAATAGTTTATTCTCTATATGCCCTCTTGCACTGTTGAATAATACATAATACATAAGATCAAAGTCTCTAGGGTATTATGGAATGTAAAAGGGATATGTTGACTATTAATGATTATCAATATACAGTATATCACAGGGTGGAAGATATGAGGGGCAACTGGAGGCAGATTAAAGAGAATCAGCCAAAAATCAAACCTAGTCATTCAGAATGTCCCACTGTGAAAATAATGAAAGAAGATGAATTTCATCCAAACATGCTGAAAATTACAAGCTATAAAAGAGAGACCAAGGTAATACGTATTGAGGAGTAGTTTCATTTTTAGTACTTTTAACATTTTTTCAGGATTCAAAACTTATAGATTTTGCAGCACAAGTGAGACAGATGAGGAAGTAGGGATTTAAATGAAGAAACAATAGCATCTTTATAAATTATGCCTGAAAAATAGTGAAAAAGGGTCAGGAATACAAGAGGAAGTAGATGTTTGTGATTTCAGAATCTGTGGGCTGAACTGCAACTATAGAAGATATGCTATATTCTTTATAAATTTGTACTGAGATTTCTTAAGATATTAATATGAATGCAAGTATGTTTGGGATAGGGGAAAGAATTCCAGCTAGAAAAAGGTCCAAAGGAAAAATACATGCTTGAAGAACCTGAGCACCTTGCTTTTTTCTTTTTTTTTTTTTCTCCCTACAGTTCATAGCTGCCTCTTCCTCTTGCTCCTGATTAGATCACCACAAAACTGGCTAAGTAGTCTTCAGTTTCAATTATGCATACAACCTTGGAAAGACATTTTATCACTTGTAAAGATGAGCATAAATTATTTATGTATGAGGTAGGTTTTCTAAGAAGTTAGAATGACAGAATTTGATGGAAAATATTGTGTTCAAACCTTTTCATCTTCCTCTCTACCCTGAGCATTTTCTAGAAAATATAAACTGATCATTGACTTTGATCCCTAATTTAGTTGGCATACTGGTACAAATAAATAGTTTCTATATTTTTAATGAAAAAAATGAAATCTCAGGGTTTTTTTTATTTTAAACTTTTAAGTGGATTTCTTGGATTTGAAGCAGAATGAATGAAGCGTATTCTTTTACTTAGGTTTCACAATAGTGTGGCTCTCAAAGCTAGTGAAATTACTTGTGTGTAATAGGAGAAAAAAAGCAGAGGAAAACAGGCTCATTTTTGAAATCTTTTCCCACTCAGATAGTTGCTGTTTATCAGTTCATTTTGTTACTGTGATAAAAATAATGTCACAAAATTAATTATGGTAATTCAAGTAAAAACTAGTTTGGTGCCAGTATCTAAATACATGGTGCTCTAAACTAGATTTTTCAAAAGAAAGATGAAACTATGTTTCAGTCAATAAATTTTGAGATACTTTCTGTGTTAGGCTTAATTGTTTTGAAGATAGATTTCTTCAGCCCTGGAATACAAGACTTATTTTAGAAGTACACCAGCATTACTTATTTAAGTCCAATGAATATTTGGTGGTTGAACTATTCACTGAAACACACAGTGCTGCTCAGACATAAGTGTTTCTGAGTTTGAATTGTACTCAAGTGAAAAAGCTGAAAGCAGTAGCTGAAAGAAATGTAAGATTGAAGGAAAAAGAAAGTAACATTTTGATTTTTGTGTAAAACAGTTTTCATTAGAAAATTAGATAAATTAATAAAATATTTTATTTTGAGCTCACATATTTTGGTTTCAGTGGCAGCCTAAGGTAGGAACCTGAATTATCTAAAATTGTTTATTCACTGAAATATTATTTTCATTTACTATTTTAATTTTACTCAAAGATCATTTTGCTTCTATATGTTAAAGAAATCTGCCTCATCATAGTAAAATCAAACTGAAAAAATGTAATTAATATAATATTTTATAAAACATAATTTGTTCTTGGAAAAAATGTTATGAAAAAAAATGAGAGGGATATTTAAAAAGGTTTTAAATTATTCTTGAACCCTACAGCTAAAAACTAGCAGCATTAAACCCAGAAAACAAAAGGAAAAACAAACTCTCTAAGTTTTATAAGACAAACCTATTCTTTCTTCTGTAGTATGACGTAAAATAGCAACTGTAATTCATGGTATATGTTTAAATTGTCAAGCTGCTAAGGAATAAAAGAAAGCAATGTTTCATAAAATGTCAGATTTTAGATTTTTCAAGGTTATTTTTAGAGGGTTTTTTTTCAGATCAAGAAATATTCCTACATATTAAACTGTGTGATCTGGAGACTTTGTATACAAGTATTTGAATACACAATACTGGCATACACAGCTGTCTGCAAAATTTTGCTGTGTGGTAGGGCATGAAGTTTAGAATCTATATGAAACCACCTTCTGTGTCAGCATCTGGAGACATGCAGGATACCACTGAACTATGATTTGATGCTTATAAGTGGACAGCTGAATGATGCCTCAAAAATGACAAAAAAAAACCAAACCAAAAATGTCCCACCTGATAAATGTGTGTTTCATTTGATTTTCATTACCTTTGGTTTCACCAAACAAATATATATTTCAGACTTTTATTCTTGATCAGGATGAAAAGCAGTTTTGAACTACTGGACCTTATAGTGAATGACTGTAGAAAAAGAGAAGTTTGGATTTGAAACCAGTTATCATAAATATAAACAACATAGAAATTCTCAGGGAGCTTAGAAGGTGGAGCACTGATTTCAAAGGAAAGACCAAATCAAAAAACTATTCCCTTGATATCATCTGAACACCAGTTGCAGTGACAGCACCTCTAAAAATGTTTTAATGACTCAGTTTAACATGAAAAGAATGATGCCTTTCACCTTATTAGCCAGTATGCGGCCCATGAAAAAAGTAAAGACATTTTCAGATAGCTAAAGCTAGTGAAGGACTTGCTCAGCAGGGATCTCATCTTGTGTCAGACAGCTTAGCAAAACACAGCTGGAGTTTCTAACAGCTCATGATACCTAGTTCACTCCCTTTCTTCTCTTTTTGTTCACTGCTTTGACGGCATCTCTTGTATTACTGGAGAGTCCATTTTCTTTAAACAGCTATGTTGATTTGGACTGACAGTGCTTCTCAGTCACATTAGTAAATGAGTCGTTTTCCTCAGTAGTTTTCTGAGAAATGTCAAGAAAATATAGTACCTTCAAAAATTCTGGTATGACATTGCTGAAGTTGTGGGATAACTGTATTGTTACCACTACTACTTTCTCTCCACGAGTCAGAGTAAATCTTTGAAAAAAATAACAGCAAACTGTTTTAAAACAAGAAAATATTTTGTGTAATTTTAATGACAATCGTAGTCCGGATGATGAGTTTAACACTGTTCCTACCATGTAATTGTGTCAAATGAGCAGTGAAGTTCTGTGTTTGGTGTACGTATTACTTGTTCTTTTGCCAGTTAAACATTTTACTATCTCATTATGAGATGTCCATTAACAACAACAAAGAAATAGTAAAAAGAATTTCCTTAGAGATTTTATCCTTAAATTATTTTTCAAGATTTTTTCTATGAAGGAGAGTGTTAATGGGTGATGGGTAAAGATCCTGACAGCATCTCATCCCACTCCATTGCTACAATTCAGGTTATAGCTGCTCTTTAGTGAAATAATTTTCCTATATAACCAACTGTGTTGAAAAGAACAAAAAAAGATTTGTAGTCCCTCAGACAGGATAACTTAATCCCTCAGACATGAGTATTTTAAATTGTCTGGTGAAAATCAGCATAGAATAGTCAGTTTTGAGATTACTTCTGCATTGATCCATGTGAGTTATTGTCATCCCAGTTGTGCTATTCCAGGCAACAGATAGAAAAAGGTAGTTTAAAGCCAGGAGTGGAGACCTGCTCTTATTCAAGAATTTCACTAAAAATCTCCTCCTTAAGTAGCAATGGGAAGTGAATCCTTTCTCAGCTGGTGGTGTGGAGTGGGACTTAAAGAGCATAAATATCTCATCTTCTGTGAACCCCTACCAAAAGTGATGCATGTTGCCAGTCTATTCTGAAGAGGATAAAGAAAATTATTATTGTTTCGGAGAAAGCCTTAGTTATCAAGATTGTAGACACTGTAATAGAATTCTTACATCTTGACAGTTTAATATTTGGATATTTGTAAAAATATTAATATGAATAGAAAAAAAAATTAAATAACAAGTTAAGATTTGGAGAGTAATATGGATGGCAGAAGTGTTGGGCTAAGTCCCCAAGCTAATAAATCTTTATTCAGTCAAGTGAATGTAGTATAGAAAATAAACTGAGAATGGAACTTACATCTTCCTTGGTTATCTCCCTCCCTTCCTTGCAACATTAGAGTTCACTAGATATTGACTTCTCTTCCCTGCAGGGACTTAATTTCTGATCTGGGATGGCCAGGAAGAAAGTTGTGTCACTTCTGCTTCTAGCAGTTACCAGCCTTGGACATCACCAGCCAAAGTCAGGCATTGTCTCCATGCTTCTTTCCCCTCTCCAAGATCTTCCTCCACTTCTGAGAGTATTCCTCCAGTCAGGATCTTCTCCCTTTTTTGTGTGAATTATAGAGTGATTGACACCACTGAACTAATTAATGGCATGATAATGTTGCAAAATCTTCAAAAGAAAGTGTAAATATTTCAGGATCTGCCAAACTCTATTTGTTTATTTTAACTTTTTTTTAAAAATACTTTAAGATTTAGTAGAGATTTTACTGGCGAGTGTAGGAAAGGCTTTAGGAAGTGAAACACTAGAGAAGCAGGGAGCAGAGAGCAGAGAGGAGCCAATTCTTTCAGGTAACCAAAAGAAAGAAAGAAACTCTTCCTGGGGGGTGAGAAGGCACTGTGTTGTAGCACATCAAGACCCTAAGAGTTTCTGAACTCAGACTTAAGTGAAAAAGAAAAAAAAAGAACCTTATCCAGGGAGGACAAAGACAGAAAAATGGCATATTTGCTTTCAATTTCTTTAATGTGTCTGTTCATTAAATACAGCTTTCTTCTATTTCAAATGATGTTTATTCTCAATGTATTTTCTGATAACAAGTCTAGGTAGGGTTTTTAAGTACAACAACAAGTGAAAGCGAAAATACTAAAAAAATCTACTGAAAGAAACACAGTTGTTCACTGATGATTTTATTTTTATTTTTTAAAAAATTTCTCTGCTAGGTGTGCTGTAGTCCCAGATTATTAGATTTCTGTTCTAGGGAAAAAAAAGTGCAAAGAAGTGTCTAAATATTATTTCACATGTCTGTCAGGACTTTTGCATGTAAGTATCATCTCCTATTTTATCTAGCTTAAATATAAAGCACAATTCATCTTCCTTTGCAACATTATTAAAAATATATCTAAGGGACAAAGATAAATTCATCAAAATTTTAGAAGAAAACTTGTGCTATCTGAGTTTCAGTCAGGATTTCAGCATTTTTCCGCTCATTGCAAAGTACTTTGCATTTTTCACAATACTGTGATGAAGTCAAATACTTCTACTACTATAGGCGAAAGGAAGCATATTTAACAGACTTGATTGGAAACATTTAATGGTTACACTTTGAATAATTCCAAAACATTTGATAAAAGTGATTATAAAGTAATGCATTTGATAAAAGAGATTATAAAGTAATGCATTGTGTCTGATATTTGATATGCCAAACAGTCAATCTGAATAGCATTAGAGATTGTCTTTGAAGTACAAAGGATAATAATACACTATGTCCTAACATATACCTAACATTCTGCATTTCCCCAACCCTCCATGTGATGTTACAATGGACTTATCAGTAAGTCAGTTCTTAGGGAACTTTTAAATTTTTACCATTAATATAATCTGATAATACAAGATGTGAGGACTAAACCAGAAGAGATACTACAGAAAACAGAAACATAGTAAGAGGAAAGGTGTACCAGAAGGACCAATGTGCTGACTGTGCTTACACACCTTGACAAAAGGTGCAAGTGTCACAAACCTGGAGGCTGTTGGCAGTGTGACAGAAGATTAGAAGACCATTCAGGGAAATTTGGGTGATACTAAGGATACTGGAAAAAAGAAGATATTTCACTGTACTAAAAGGTAGGTCTGGTTTGTGAAATGTTAGGGATTTCTTACAAATTGGTGTTGATGATTTGAGAAAAACAAAGCATTTATATGTCCTAAGTACCTCAGAGTATCAGGAAAAAAATAAAATAGAGCTGTGAAGAAAGCACAGAAAGAAAAGCAATACCTTTTAAGATGCTCAAGGTGAACCTGATTGACTGCTTGTTACACCAAGAGAAGAGGCATTCCACAGGTCTTGCATCATATCCATCAGCCCTCTGATGATGTCTTATTTATCCCAGGGCATCTCTAACAACTCTGGACATCTATGTGCCAGCAGTAAACAAAGGGCTGTGGATGAACACTATTCAGAAATGGAATCAAGCCCCTTAGAGGAAAACAAAGGAATGAAGGTTAAAGGCTAACAAAGTTTGAAAGGACTTCATTTACATTTTTGAACAAGGAGCGCGGAAATTCAGCAAATTCAATCTGTTTTGGATCTACTGAAGAGGAAGGTAACTCTAGAACTTTACTATAAGTAGCCCTGTCCAGAGAGTGGATGGCAAAAGTCTGGACACAGAGCAGCTTGGGAAAACATCAATACCAATAGCTTAAAAAGGTAAACTACAGTGTAAAGGTATCATGTGATGTCAAAAAAAAAAAAAAAAAAAAATGTCAGCTGTTATGCAGGCTGCTTAGCTTCTGTTTCCAAACTGACTTAAACTTAAGCCTCTGAAGAGCTCATTACTGTAGTCTAGTTTGGAGCATTTAAATTGCCATCATGTAATTGTATACTATGGAAAATAGACACATAGGTGTACCTTGTGCATGTTTGCTTATCTGTGTTTTCTCTGCTGAGGCTCATGTACATAGATTATAGTTTTGTCTAAAATATTTAACCTTAGGATTCGCCATATATATTTCACAGCACAGTCTGATATTGGCCATGTTAGTTTTAAACTGTCTGCCAAGCAAATAATGATAAATGTGAAGAAGAACAGATGATAAAATGTCACAATTTGTGCAACAAGATATTTTCAGGCACATTTCACGTAAGTTAGCATTGTGGTAGCATTAAAGGTATAGACAAAAACATTAAATATAACCACACTTCTGCCTTCCAGGGTGAAACAACCCAGTCCCAGTAAACTTGCAGGAATTGGGAGGAGGAGATCCTTTTGAATCTTTACACTGCGGCAAAGAAAGCGAACAGTGGAGGCACATAGTCAGTATCAGAACTCAAACCAATGCTGAATCGTAGAAGTACAATTTATAATGAAGCTAATCATCTCTTGAAGTACCATTGACAGAATCACATAATCACAGAATGGTTGGGCTAGGAAGGGACCTCTGGAGACCATCTAGTCCAACCTCCCCTGCTAAAGCAGGTCCACTTAAATCAGGATTAACAGGAATGTATACAGGTAGATTTTAATATCATCAGAGAAGGAGACTACAACTCCCTTGGGCAGCATGTTCCAATGCTCTGTCACTGTCACAGTGAAGAAGTTTTTCCTCATGTTCAGGTGGAACTTCCTGTGTTCCAGTTTGTACCTGTTGCCCTTCTTCCTTTCACTGGGTACCACTGAGAGGAGTCTGGCCTCGTCTTCTTGACACCTGCCCCTTAGATATTTATAAGCATTGATAAGTTCTCCTTTCAGTCTTCCCTTTCCCAGGCTAAACAGATTGAGCTCACTAAGCCTTTTCTTATAAGAGAGATGCTCCAGTCCCTGATCAACTTCATGATCCTCTGCTGGTCTCTCCCCAGCAGTTCCTCATCTTCCTTGAAGCCCAAAACAGGACACATTATTCCAGATGTGACCTCACCAGGGCAGAGGATAACTAGGCAGAGGCCACACTAAAGGCAGAGAATAACCTTCCTCAAGATGCTTGCTACACTCTTCTTAATGCACCTCAAGATACCTTCTTGGCCACAAAGGCACATTACTGGCTCATTGTCAGCTTGTTGTCTACCAGGACTCCCAGGTCATTCTCTGCAGAGCTTCTTTCCAGCCAGTTAATCCCTAAGCAATATTGGTGCAGTGGGCTATTTCTCCTGAGGTGCAAAAACCTTGCACTTGCCTTTATTGAACATCATTAGGTTCCTCTCCGCCCAACATTTCAGCCTGTCCAGGTCTTGCTGAATGGCAACAGAGACTTACGATGTATCAGCCACTCCTCCCAGTATTTTATCATGAGTAAACTTCCTGAGGATACACTCTGTCCCCTTATCCAGGTCATTGATGAACATGTTGAACAAGACTGGACTGAGTACCCCTGGACAATACCCCTGGCCACAGACACTGTCCACAGCTAGACTCCCCACCACCAATGACAACCCTTTGAGTTCTGGTATCCAGCCAGTTCTCAATCCATCTCATTTTCCACTCATCTAAACCACATTCCCCTAGCTTACCTCTGAGGATGTTGTGGGAGATAGTCTCAAAAGCCTTGCTTAAAGTCAAAGTAGGCAACATCCACTGCTGTCCCTTCATCTACCCAGCCTGTCATAGAAGGCTACCAGATTGGTCAAGCACAGTTTCTCTTTGATGAACCCATGACAACCAATCGTGATGACCTGTCATAAAGTTAATCTGAATATTTCAGTCAAATATCAAACACTATGGATGCCTGGATAAATAAACTACATTCCAAAACCTTTAGAAACCCCTCAGGCTGGGGTATTCCAGGCACTCCAGGACACAAGTTTTTATATTTCTGTGCCACAAATTCTATTTATTTGACTATACTGGAAATGAGCAGATTTGTTTCCAGTTCCTCAGTACAGTTGACATTCTGGCTTTAGAGCAGCAGAAAAATTGATAAGAATGTCAATTGCGTTGCACATCTGCAACATCTACAAAATACATAATATTTTAGAAAAATATGAGCCAATATCTATCTGAGCATCGAGCCATTGTCCACTAGTCTCTGAATGTGACCATCCAACTGATTCCTCATCCACTGAACAGTCCACCCATCAAATCAGTATCTCTCCAATTTAGAGAGAATGATGTTGTGGGGGACTGTGTTGAAAGCTTTACAGAAGTCCAGGTAGATCACATCTACTGCTTTTCCCATCCCCACTGATGTGACTACTTCATTACAGAAAGGCTGTAGGTTGGTTGGGCAGGACTTGCTCCTGGTGAAGCCATGGTGGCTGTCTCAAATCGCCTCCCTGTCCTCCGTGTGTTTTAGCATAGTTCCTAGGAGGATCTGTTCCATGATCTTCCCAGGTACAGGGGTGAGGCTGACAGGCCAGTAGTTCCCAGGGTCATCTTTTCTACCCTTTTTAAAAATGGGCACAATATTACCCTTCTTCCAGTCACTGGGGACTTTTCCTGATTGCCATGACTTTTCAAATATCATGGAGAGGGACTTGGCAACCACATCAGCCAGTTCTCTCAGGCCTCTGTGATGTATCTCATCATGTTACATAGACTTATATACATTTAGGTTCCTCAGGGGGTCATGAACATAATCCTCCTCTACTATGGGAGGGGCTATAACCCTTTGGTCCCCTTCTTGTTGTCCATTGACTCAGGAGGGGTGAGGAGAATGACTGCCTGTGAAGATAGAGGCAAAAACCTTCTTGAGTACCTCATCCTTCACCTCATCTGTTGATATGAGGTTACCATTTTTATTCATCAGTTGGGGTACATTTTCCTTAACATTCCTTTTCTAATTAACATACCTGTAGAAAACCTTCTTGTTAGTTTTCACTCTCCTTGCCAAGTTCAGCTCCAGCTGTGGCTTGGCCTTCCTGAACACATCCATACACAACCAGGCAGTATCCCTATACTGTTCCCAGGTTCCCTGTCCCTGCTTGCCCTGCCTATGCAGTTCCCTTTTTCTCTTCAGTTTAACCAATGGGTCTTAACTCAGCCACTCTGGTCCCCGCCTTTCCTTGCCTGATTTCCTACATCTGGGGACTGAGCAGTCTTGCACTTCATGGAAAGCATCCTTTAATACTTGCCAGCTCTCTTCTGCTCCTTCATCCCCAAAGACCATATCCCAGGGGGTCCTACTGACTAACTCCTAGAAGAGCTAGAGGTTTGCTGTCCTGAAATTCAGGATCCTGGCTATACTCTTCACTTGTCCCATATACTTCAGGACCTTGAACTCTACCAATGTGTGATCACTGCAGCTCAGACTGTCTCCGATCTTGACATCCCAGATGAGCTCATTTGTATTGGTGACCACTGGGTCCATTATTGCACCCCTTTGGGTAGGGTTGTCTATTACTTGGGTTAAGAAATTATCTTTGATACACTCTAGGAGTCCTGGATTGCCTAAAGCTTACTATCCTAATTTTCCAGCATATGTCAGGGGGTTGAAGTCACTGAGTAAGATGAAAGCTTGTGAGCATGAAGCCTTCTGTAGCCAAGCGCAAGGTCCTACACCTGGGTCAGGGCAATCTGTGAATTCAATACAGGAGGAGGGATGAAGTGATTTAGAGCTGCCCTGCAGAGAAGGACTTAGGGGTGCTGATTGGTGAGAAGATCGACATGAGCCTGCAATGTATGCTCGCAGCCCAAAAGGCCAACTGTGTTCTGGGCTGCATCAAAAGAAATGTGGCCAGCAGGTCGAGGGAGGTGATTCAGACCCTCTATTCCTCTCTTGTGAGACTTTATCTAGACTATTGTGTCCAGTTCTGGAATTCTTGACATAAGAAGGATATGGGGAGGGCTCCACGTGAGGGTTACAAGGATGATCAGAGGGCTGGAGCACCCTCCATATGAGGACAGGCTGAGAGAGTTGGGGTTGTTCAGCCTGGAGAAGAGAAAGCTCCGTGGAGATCTTATAGCAACTTTCTAGTACCTGAAGGGGGCCTACAAGAAAGCTGGGAAGAGACTGTTTATGAAGGCTTGTAGTGCCTAGTGTAGACTAGAGGCAATGACTGTAAACTGGAGAGAAGCAGATTTTTAGACTAGACATAAGGAAGATTTTCTTCACAATGAGGGTGGTGAGGCACTGGAACAGGTTGTCCAGGGAAGTTGTGGATGCCCCATCTCTTTAAGTGTTCAAGCCAGGTTGGATGGGGTCTTGGGCAGCCTGATCTAGTGGGAAGTGTCCCTGACCATGGCAGGAAGGTTGGAATTAGGTGATCTTTAAGGTCCCTTCCAACTGAAACCATTCTATGATTCTACGATACTATGATTTTATGATTGTAAGATTCCTTTTGTTGCCTGGGTCTTTTATTCTCACCCATAAGCTTTTGACCTGTTTGTGGCTATTCTTCAAAGACAGCTCTTCACACTCTATCCATTTTTTGATAAAGAGGGCAATGCCTCCACCCCTCCTTCCTGGTCTGTTCCTTCTGAACAGCCTCTAGCCATCAATAGCCACACTCCATTCATGGAATTTTCACACCAAGTTTCAGAAATGGCAATCAGATCATATCTCATCATAATTCATATTTCATCAAACATCATATTTCATCAAACATATCATACTTCATCAAACTGACAACAGTCACAGCATGAGAGCATACAATGCTTTTGTTGTGAAAATTCTTGAGTGTTTTGGCAAAGTGGGAATGCTCAGCATGAATTTAAGTGCAAAATCAGTGTGACTTGGCATTAGATACTAAGCTATTTTGAAAAAAAAAAGGACATTAATATGCTCTCTCAGCCTCTCCTAACATATCAGATGCTTCAAGTCCTCAATAATCTCCATGACCCTTAGCAGGACTTGGTCAAGTATGTTCACGTCTCCTTTCTACTGAGGAGCTCAGACCCAGCATTCCAGATGTGGCCTTACCAATGTTGTGCTAAGAGGAAAAATTTCCTTCCACAACCTCCTTGCAATGTTCTTCCTAGTAGAGCATGGGAAGCTGTTGGCCTCCTTTGCTGCAATGGAGCATTGTTAGATTATGTTCAATTTGCTGTCCATAAGGACTTGCAGGTTTTACTCTGCAAAATTTCTTCCCAGCTGTTCAGCCCCAGGACTTATTCCTTCCCATGTGCAGGACTTTGCATTTCCCTTTGCCGAAATTTTTGAGATTACTCTTTGCCCATTTCTCCAGCCTATCCAGGTTCCTCTGAGCAGCAGGACAACCATCTGGCTTATCAAACATTTTTACCAGGTTTGAACTACCTTCAAACTTTCTGAGAGCTAACTCTGTCCAGGTAATTAATGAAGAAGTTAAACAGTATTGACACCAGTTTTAAACCTGGTGCACGCTCTCGTGATCGATCCCCAACTAAACTTCGTGCCATTGATCACAACCCTTGGAGTCCAGCAGCTCAACCACTTTTCAGTTCAGTTCATTGTCCATTTATTTGAGCCAATTCTATTTTAGATGCATTGTCATAGCAACATGGCAATGTAATAGGGTAAATCTGTTATGAGTTACTGCTCACAAGTGAGTCATCCCCAAGCACCACTGACAACAGATCTATACCAAGCACAATCATGACATTCAGGCAGATTATCTGAATCTATAGGCTACTTTCTTATCTTTGTCCCCTTACTATTGCTTTCCCCAAAATCCTCATTTTATAAATCACAACAGTTATGGAGTCTAGTTTCTATGTCTACAGTGGTAGTTTAGATGTCAATAATTTCATATTTGTTCCCTGCTAATTTGTACAGTTTAATCTGTTCCATAACACTATTTTTGTGGATTCGTCTTCTGTTGGATTCCTTAGCACATCATAAATCTAAAGAGGATCCTTTATCCTTAAACATGTCCATAGGCACATGTTTAAGTGTACATACACAAATATGTATATATTTTAAAATTAATTCTATTTAAATATTAAATGCTAAGCATATAAATCAATATCCAATAGAATATATGTAATGTAGTTAATACAATAAATGCATTTATTATATATATCAAATGTATTTAAGATGTTTTTAACAGCTACACTTATATTTAACAGAAAAACATCCAAGTTACTTGTAGCTGTATTCAAGAATTAATAATATAGATGTTTTTCTGCAACGTTTGCTACTTAAGCATTTACTGAGTTTCCCTGCCTATTTCTGATACTGCTCCTTTTACTTTATATTAAAGTTCTTGTAATTTTGACACAATTCATTCTTCTCCATTTAAGTTACTCACAGTGTTAATAAAGGAGGTATCAATGAAGTTGATAAGCTGCAAACCTATCTCTACTGTATCATACAATAAATAGTCAAAATTATTATACATTAATATTCATTTTATGTAATGACACTGTTATTTTTTTTAATAGAACTTAAATAATTTTAAGAGGTCAGCCAGTACAGAGATTTTGTTAACAGAATGCTGAACTCTTTGTTTGCTATACAACACTTGTCTTTTTTTTTTCCAATTGAAACTTCTGCGTTAAGAGCAAAGTCTTCTCTCTTTCAAGGATGTTAATGAAAATATTCCTTCTTCCAGATGTATTTACTTTTAAATCAAGTTTAATGACTTCAGATTTGAACTCTGTTTTCATAGCCATCATTTAAAGAATATATTTGACATTTTATCTGTTTGTGTAGTTTTAGACTTTTCATAATAAAGTAATTCAACTACAAAAATAACAATTTTAGGTTTTCTTGTGAGTTTGCATATAAAAACTCTAAGAGAAAATAATTCTCTTTTACCTGCATATTTTGAAATAGCAGAAAACTATCCTGTCTATAGTTCATTGACTCTTTTCAAGTATTTTCTAGGAAAATTAGGCAGAGAAAATTATGCTTTCTATCTGTTCAGTTGCTTTTATTACATTATATCTTATCTGGTCGTTTGGATTATTTAACTTTACAGGAGCAAATGTGTAGTCCAAAAAAAAAATCCAATCAAAAATATTTCTGGTGTTAGAGTGGCATCTTCCATCAGTACTGTCTTGTTTACCTCTACAATTTTTCCCTGTTGTCATCAAAGCAAGAGCTTCAGTGAAATCATTTTCTTCACGTGCTCATGCTGAAGGCCCTTATGAAGTCTTTGCAGTACCTGCTTTTAATGCATAAGTTTGATGTCAGCAAAACAATGATTTAAGGTCCGTCTCTGAAAACGTGCTGCTGTAGAGTTACAATTTTAGCAAAGTCTAATGAGAATCTCTGATTGACTTGCCTCAATTTCTTCATTATTCTTGCTTCCAGAGTTACCAATTGTTTTGAGTCTCACAAAATGTGATTGTTTTCTTTAGTGAATTAAAATCTTAGATATTGTTTTCGCTTGATGCAATTGTGGGTTTTAATTTGGACTTTCTACCTAGTTACTTGCAGCCAGACTGGCTTACTTTCAAATGTCTGTCATTTTCTAATTGCCTTTTTCTGAAACAGAGTGCCTTATCTTATTAAAGATATTTCCACTATGTCATCTATCTCTAAGAGGAGTACAGGAACAAAACAGCTCATGGAGATATGCATCATCTATTACAGAGAGGACTGTAAATGTAGAGGGGATACTGAGGAGATGGGAAAGATAACAATAGATTATGGAGAATAAATGAAAAGAAATTATTTAAAGGAAAATAATTTACATACATAAAAGAAGTGGGAAATAATTCCAATTTACTAAAAAAAAAAGAAATTATCGTGTGATAATAGGCATTTCACAATAAAGCCATAACTTGTTGTGTAGTGCTTGAAGCTTACAAGCTGAAAGTAAGCTTCGTGTGAAAAGATCTTATCACTGAACTGTGATGAATGAATCTAATACCTCAGCAGAGATAGAGAAAACCTATGACTTTTTGCAAAGGGCTTTGTAAATATACTCCTTAAGTGATCTTGAAAACAAGGACAGGAGAAAGTGAACTCTGTTGCCTCAGACACTGAGAGGGAAAGTTTCCTACTACAGCAGAATGCTATGATGTGTATCAACTGCAATTCTGCATGGGTTTTGATCTTGGAATGGTATTTACAATGAACACAAGAGGCAATATTCAAGCCTGGAAAACTGTTGTGGCTTTTGGGAAGAAAAGAGATAACATTCATTAGTTTTACTTACCTATATGTTATAAAAATACAGAGGAGGTGTCATTTTCAGTAGTCTAAGGTGTGTCAGAGCGGAAAGACAGTAATGCTGGTTTTAACTCTTTTTGGTTTACTAGAACAGATGAGAATATGTGTCTTTTTGAATGACAAGACAGAGACTCCAGAAGAATTTTGGCTCAAATAGGAAGTGGTTCTATTTGGATGAAAAGTTTTTCCAGAGCAGAATTATAATATTTCATAGCAACATATCTGTTAAATAGAACAGCCGTTCTACAGACATGCCGGTAAATGTGTTGTGCTGGTAAATGCTAACGTAAACTAGAAAGCCAAAATTATAATCATGATTTTCTGAGAATTAATGCCACCTGTTCCAGTCCTACCAAGAAGCTTTATTTTACCACAGACCATAAAAATGGAAGGCAGGAGGGAAACCACTCTACAAGTTAGCTCCATCTGCTTCCCAGCCAGCTTCCAAAGCTGAAAGCCAAAATTAGCATGTCACCTCCCAGCAAGTCATAGAAGTATTACAAATTAAAATATTATCAACATGTCAGATTTGATTTTAATGAAGTAATTACTCGTGCTGTGCACTAATACAGATCTGAGCAATACATTAAAGCATATTTTAATCTCTTTTCTTAATTTGTTTAATACACAATAAAAGAATGGTTTATGGTAAAGCAACTCCATTAACAAATTCAATTTCGTTTCCACTGTGTAAAAATCTCAATAAGCTCTATACCTAGTAGCTTAAGACAGTGGATACTGAGGTAGGAATTGTAAAGAACTAAAACCCAAGAGCAGTCTGTTTAATACTATACTTCTAAAAAATTCATTAAAAATTGTCTAGGTGTGAGTCAGGTGAAAAGGTTCAGTCACCAGAACACAGACATATACTATTATGCAAGATGGTCTTGAGTAGCCACCTGCAAGCTGTTGATAATTCTGACACGAGAAATTTATGCCTTCCTGGAAAAGTACTTGAAAATTAAATGGAATATTCCAAGATATGTCAAATAAGACTAAATGTGCCTGCTTATACAAATGAAAATTGCCTACTAATAAAACAGTAACTTTGACACCTTGAGATGGACTTCTCTGATTAAACTTAGGATGGTTAATGACTTTATGATATTTGAGTCAATGCCATTTCCTGCATGGTCCTGGCTGGTGTGACCCAGGGACTGTAAAAGACCTTCATCCTGGTAGAACAGAAATGGTAGGCTATCACAGAGCATATAAAATGACAGAGGACACTAATGTTAGGTAGCTGAATCCCTTTCTTAGTTCATGTGTACATACTTGCATTTAAATATCTAAGGCTTAGTTTAATTGTCTAAATAGAGGAGCTAAACAGTATTTAAGAAGCCTTAGGCAGTTTGAAATGTCTCCATGAAGGTGACATATATGACACTGCATACAGAAGAACACTTCTGTAGAACAGTAGCTGAAGAGTACCTGGGATACTTTAAATTATCTAAAGCAGCACCAGACCACTCTGTTTAGGACATTGAACTGATTTCTAAGAATAGAATACAACTACTGCATTAGGCATCTAATTAAACATGCAAATTTGCATCTTTACGATCTAGAATGAATCTTTATATTTAATACCACCTGTCACAATACCAAAAAACATCTCCAGTTTTGAGTCCATTACTTCTCTAGATTTTCTATATTTACTAAATAAAATAAATGAGATATTTCTGTTTTTCTGGGTTTTTTTTGTTTCCATATGAGTTCTTTATGATTATAAGACAAGTTACACTAATCCTCCTTAGCTACTTCTTTGCTTACTCAAATTTTACACTAGTGTAAGCAAATTTGTTTTAGCTTTATCATTACATCTCTGAAAGTAGAACAGTGTAATTCCCTTGTATATAAATCTATTTGTGAGCACTTGTCTCTTGTGGAAAACCAGTTTTTGGAAGAAGTCTTTATGCTGGAGATCAGCTTATATGCATATAAGTGGCTTTTCTCTGAAGTCTTATATTTAACACTAAGGAGAAAACAACATGTCAGTTTCTGTATATCCTGCTCTGCCCCAAACATCTGAGACAGACATGATAGATGAATGAAAATATGCCTTTGCAGAAGTCTGGAACTAAACTATAAACATTAGACTTCAGTCCTTGAAGTGACAGGTCATTTAAAGGAATTGATTAAAAGATTAAAGTATCACTGTTAGACAAGGTGAAAGGATAAAAGCAGCACAGATTTCTGTGGCCATGCTGACATTACATGAAATCTAAATTAGAAGCATGCACAGTAAGTAAAAAAAGGAATGAAAATAACGTTATAAATAAAGTAGTTACAGTTAAAATAAAGATGTATTTCAAATATATCCATTTTATAAAATGTTTTACGAGGTTGTCCAAATTTTATTTTTTTTAAATTGTTTTCCGAAGTAAAATTCATATAGTTCAAGCTTTCAAAATTAATGAGCTAAGGAAGTACTACATTGACTAATACATTTTAGCAATGAAATATATATTTTCTCCTCTCTTCTTGATTTTGGGCAACAGAGGTACCCAGATATATTCTGCTGAAACTTTTGCAGAACATATTTAAATTCTGCTGTTGAAAAATATTAATGGATGTATTTAAAATTTATCTGTCTATAAATGGGAACAAAATCACATCCATATATTTAATTCATTCATCTAATACGTTCCTGAGGTCTTCAGGTTAATGGACATGTACAGAATTAATGCTATAACCACTCAGATACTGACTGTTCTGGGTTGCACTCTGATTGAGCCCAGAAATAATTACAGCATTCCAAGTTTTTTTCAAATAAGACTTAAAAAAGTAGTGCATTCCACAAAAAAAAAAATATAATTTTCAATAATTGAGAATCCTAAAAATTTTGCTCTTTCACTGAGGTAGTTCTTAGAATATATGTAGGTAAAAATGGTCTCGTATTGCTGTCTTGAGGCATACAGAAAAAAAAATAAATTCTTGACTAACAATAGAGCGTGATGCTTTGGAATTGAGAAGTAGGAACTGAGAGCCAGATGAAGTACCAGCTTGTGCATGGAACAGTCTTTTGAGGAGGTAATCTAACTATTGATCATTAACTAATGTAGCTACAGGAAAACACAGATGATAGTCAATATTTGTAAAAGAACAGATCTGGAGATCGTAATGTGTCTGTGGCTGAATTCAAAGGAAAAATTAAGAAGTCAAAACTGTTTGAACCTGATGTTTTGGAGGAGTAGAGAAAGCTATGACATTTTCTCTTTAATTTGAAACCGACTGACTCCAGTTGTAGCAGCTACTATACTGATAAACATAGCTGATGTCTTTTACACAGATATTTTAACCACTGATAAGAAATGCTGCTTGGAACACGCCCATGAATCGCATTCTGGTATCCTCAGAGAAATAAAAATGAGAAAAGAAACCCTTTGACAGAGGTTTACAGTACATTTTGTACTATACATTAACAAAATAAAAAAAAATGAACTTTAAAATATTTGTAAAATCACATTATTAACATTAATTTTTGCATTTCAGCATCTAATTAAACTTTTTTGACAGATAAGGCTATTGACATTTTCAGAGAAAAAATTACTGAGGTATTTTCTTGTCCATTTGTTTTCAAAACTTTCATACTTCCATGACTACAGGTTATGAATGACACTCCTCAGGAGTTGTTATTGTGACCAGTGCTGTTTAATGTCTTTGTCACAAACGTGGACAGTGGGACTGAAGGCATATTTGCCAATGACGGTGTGATGCGGTCAACAAGCTGGAGGGAAGGGATGACATCCAGAAGGACAGGCTTAAGAGGTGGACTTGTGCTAACCTCACAAAGTTCAACAAGGCCAAGTGCAAGGTCCTGCACCTGAGTCAAGGCAGTCACAAATGAAAATAGAGCCTTAATGGAGAATGGATTGAGAGTAGTCCTGAAGAGAAGGACTTGGGCATGCCAGTGGGTGAGAAGTTCAACATGAGCTGGAAATGTACACCTGCAGCCCAGAAAGACCACCACATCCTGAGCTGCCTCAAAGAAATTATGGCCAGTAGGTTGAGGCAGGTGAATCTAACCCTCTACTCTGCTGTCATGAGATCTCACTTGGAGTACTATGTTCAGTTCTGGAGTCTTCAACACAGGAAGAACATGGATCTGCTAGAGTGAGTCTAGGGGAGGACCAAGAAGATGATCAGAGGGCTGGAGCACTTCCCATACAAGGACAGACTGAGAGAGATGGGCTTGTTCAGGCTAGAGAAGAGAAGGCTCTGGGGGGACTTTATAGCAGCCTTCCAGTATTTAAAGGTGGCCTACAGGAAAAACTGTGAAGGGCTTTTTATCATGGAGTATAGAGATAGGATAAGGGGTAACGGTTTTAAGCTGAAAGGGTGCAGGTTTAGTTTAGATATTAGAAAGAGATTTTTTTCCTGTGGATGTGGTGAGGCATTGGAACAGGTTGCCCAGAGAAGTTGTGGCTGCCTCACTCCTGGAGGTGTTCAAGGCCAGGCTGGATGAGGATTTGATCAACCTGATCTAGAGGAAGGTGTCCTTGCAGAGTGATTAGAACTAGCCGATCTTTAAGGTCCCTTCCAACCCAAATCAGTCTGCTTCTATGGTTTTCAGTATGCATACTACATTCTACTTCCAGTCCTTCTGCAAATATATCTGTATTATCTCCTGAAAATAGACTTAGGTGTAGTCTTCCTGTTCAAGCTGGCACAACAATATCCAGCTTTGTGTCAAAACTTCTTTTGCGGCCCACATAGTCATACAATTGAAAACCTAAGCTAATTACCTCAGTCATACTGAAGTTCAATGTAGTAACAATTTTTGGACTACATCTGGATTGCACCATGTCAGTTTGGAAGATGAGTATTGTATGTTTAGGACTGTCTGCAAAAGCCATATAGGTGTAACGAAATAAAAATTTCAGTCTTCAATGTACTTTTATCTTTGAAGGAGGAATGACAGAAACTGACCATAGAATTCCAGAAAAGAGCCATAACATCTCCCATGTATTTAAAGCAATACTTTAACTTGTAATCTCAGAATGACTGTCCTCTGTTTTTGCAACAACAACACAATTTTGAGTGTGTTGATATTTTTGAGAATCCTTTAAGTTACTTTCTGGAAGATTAGTTTATAAATATTTGTGTAACTAATTTTGAAGTCAAATACTTTTGCTTTTATATTGTTTCTTAAATTTTCCAAAAGTTTATTGCTTTTGTTTCTTATTCTTCTTCATCTATGTGAATGGTATAATTCATATCACATTCTCTGCAGACTGGATGTCTCACTTCACCGGTTTAATTATTTGGCTTTAGGAAGGACCATTACTTCTCTTAGGCATCTCTTGACATGTATAGGCCTACATGTACACGGCTTGATCCTCAGAGCATTTTACTGATAGTATATAGCTTGTTAGACAATATTATAAAATAATTTCTTCTTTTTTTTCCAACAAATTATTCTTAATTTAAACATTTAAATTATGGACCAATGTATACATTTATTCAGTTAGAAAATTTTGAATTGTAGTCTAACCACTCAAATTGCTTATAAATTTTCTTGTTATAATTTAAAATTTATATATATACTACTGAATAGTACTGGAAATAAGATTTCTGTGAGGTATGACAGTGAATAACCTTCAAGTTTAGGAACACGTTACTGATAACTACTGGAAGGATGCTTTTTCCAATCAATTGTGCATTTACCCTGCATGGGTTTTTCTCTGCATCATGTATTTTTTAATTTAGATATCAAACTGAGTGAGAAATTAGTATTTTGTTTTTGTAGCTATCATGATCAACAATTTTGAACAGACCGTTTTGTCACCTGGTCCTCAATAGAGAAACAAAGATTTAGATTTTAGTGAAATGACATCTCCCCAGCCCTTGGCATTTATTTGGGTTCCCTGCAGTCACAACAACTGTGCATTTTTTTCTTTTTTTTCCCAAATTCTTTCATTTCAGGGAGGAAGTATTTTTCCTCTCTCTTTGGAGAGAAATCAAAATATAGGTACTAGAGAACATGGGGATCATGTTCTCTGCAAAATATTTTTAAACAGCAAAAATATTCCTGCTCAATGTGCAAAACAAAAATAAGATCTTATCTAATGTTTAAAACCATAATTTTCTGCTTCCAAGATGAAAACCATCATCAAAAGCTTTGTATTTTACAAGGCCTATACATTAGGCAGGCAGAGAGACAGGCTAGTCAAATTCAACTCTAATGAATTATTTTCAAGCACCACATTCATTATAATTGTTATTAACCAAACAAAGCCCAAATTTAAAAAATTCCTGAAAGTGTATTTCATCAGACTCTCTATGTCTGCATATATTTAGCCCAGTCATTTTCTCTTTAACTGACTCTTACCTTGTTTTACCTTATGATTTTCATTCCCAAGTTAATATTAATCTTACCATATTTCTATTAACATTAACTATATTCCTCAGAAAAAAAAAACAATCCAATACTTTTATTCATTATTGTGGAAAGCACAATAATAGCCTCTTATATTTCTCTGATTTCTGTGTATTAGTCTGTCAGGTTTTGTATGTTGATACATTGTGTTGTTTCTTACCTGCCCAGAAACAACCTTCATTCACATTTGGCCAAATTTATTCATTGATTTAGGTCATCAAAAAGCACTTTTAGCCCTTACTGTTCTTTGATCTTTCATATACAAATCTATATAGGTTTCTATTAAATATTTCCTCATTTTGTCTTTTAAAAAGAGGATTCTATCTACCCTCAGTTGCTTTACTTTCTAGACATCTTATATCAGAAGATTTTTCCTGCCAATTGTTTTAATGGGATGGAGGCTGTGTGTCTGTGTGTCTGCGTGTGTATTTGTATGTAGTATTTTGTTACTGCAATAACTCCTTTTGGTGAAATCATATCTTCTGGCACATACTGAACCTTTCACTAAATCTTTCCTAGGCAATAATTTCAAATGGTGGTAACCAGTTTTATTTGTGACCACCTAACAAAAAACATGAACACTTTTCAAGAATATGCTGTATTACCGATTTTCTACTATACCTTCTACCTACATGCAGTTTTTCATATAGAATTATAATATCACTTCTTTCTGAGATAAGAAGAGGTATAAATCTTCCATATCATTGCTCTTGGGTAATATATGTCTCATCTTCACCCAGAACTTGTAGTCTCTTTAATAATGATTTGTTTGGCATTTCGTAACAAACTTGGAGGTAACAGCCTGCTCAAAACTCATTTGTATACAGGTAGACATGTTTACCTGACATCTCTAAAATTCAGATAATTCCTAAATGTTGCTCACACTTCTGTCATTCTAGTTATATCTGAAATGAACATCAATCTGCCCTAGGGAAGTGGTGAATTACTGTCTTTGCATCTCTTATTTTGCTTTTTTCTTCCGTCTTGTTTCACTTACGTGCCACTTACTAAACAATTATTATTACATTTTGTCTGTTTATTTTGGATTTACCTTCATTTTTTCTTGGTTTTGTTCTTCCTTTCTTCTTTGTCAGTCCTAATTGGTAAGGGAGGGGAAGTAAGGAAGTGAGTGACTGTGGAGCTTATCTGTCTGGCAGGGTTATCCCACAGCAAATGTGTTTCTAAAAGATGCAAAAAGGAGAAGGAAACCAGCATACCAAAATAAACAAACAAACAAACCAAAAAAAAACCCCAAATCCCACTTTCTACACATTTTGAACTTTCATTAGAAACATAGAATTACTGAACGGTTTGGATTCAAAGGGAACTTAAAGACCATTCTGTCCATCTTCCTCTGCCATGTGCAAGGACATCTTCCACTAGATCAGGTTTCTTCACGTCCTATCTAACTGGCCTTGAACACATCCAACAACAGGGCATCCAAAACTTGCCTGAGAAACTTGATCTCCATGTCTCACCACTCCATTCTAAAAGTATTTCTTCCCTATGTCCAGTCTAAATCTACCTTCTTTCTGTTTAAAGCCGTTGCCCCTTGTCCTATTAGCACTGACCCTGGTAAAAAGTCTCTTTCTTGTCATTTGTCTTTATATATAGAAAGCACACAATAAGGTGTCATCAGAGCCTTCTCTTCTCCAGTTCAAACAACCCCAACTCTCTCAGCCCTTCATAGGATCTTCTGACCATCTTTCTGGCCCAATAAAACACGTCCTTGTCTTTCTTGTACTGGTGGTCTCAAAGCTAGATGCAGTACTCCAGGTGGAGTCTTATGAGAGCATAGTAGAGGGGAAGAATCAGTGCCCCCGACTTGCTGGCCACATTGCTCTTTATGCAGCCCAGAATAAGGTTGGGTTTTGGGGATGAAGGTACACATTGCTGACTCATATTCAGCTTTTCATACATCAGTGTCCCCTGGACTTTCTCAAAACATTAATTCCTGTAATACCGAAGATTGCCCCAACCCAGGTGCCGGACCTTGCCTTCTCTCTAGATGGCATCGCTTCTCTCAAGTGAATCAACTGCACCACTCAGCTTGTTGTCATCCACACGCTTGCCAAGGGTGCACTCAGTCCCACTCTCTACAGGATTATAAAGATGTTGAACATTACTGGTCCTAGTATGGACCCCTAAGAACAACATTTGTCACTGATCTCCATTTGGAAATTGAGCTATTGACTGCCAGTCTTTGGATGCAGCTATCCATCCAATTTGTCATCCATCACCCATAAAATTCACATCTGTTCTATACACATACATGGATATTGTGTGAGGACATAATAAAGGCCTTACAAATGTCAAGGTCGGTGACATGAATTCTCCACTGATGTGGTCACTCCATTGTAGAAGGTCACGAGGTTAGTCAGGTACATTTTGTCCTTGGTGAAGCCATACTGGCTCTGTCTAATCACCCTCCTTGTTATTGATATGCCTTTACACAGTTTCCAGGAGGAATTGTTCCGTGATCTTGCTGAGCATGGAGGTGAGACTCACTGGTCTTATTTCAGTCTCTTTAAAACTACTGAGACTTCTTTGCAAACTGGCACAAAAAAATTGTGAGAGGCCTGCACCATTCTGGAATGGCAGCTGGAATCTGAGTAGGGTACAAAAAGGCTTTTAAAACTGTGTCTTGTAATACACCAGGTGTAGGCAACTAGCTTCCATCACAGTTATTTAGGGGTGTGCTACGTTTCTAAGTCCTACTATGGCCAGCGAAGATTTTGTTAGTGCATTCAGTGGAGCAATTCTGGGTAATTTTTCAGCTGACAAAATACACACGAATGTTTTTAAGGTAAAATGGATAGCCCTTTAAATTTCATCAACTACAGTGGAAACTTCTGACACCCAGCTTGCAGGCAAACACCCAGCTTCAGAAACTGAATTGCATGTATGTATAATCTAGTGTTGAAGGGTATTTCTGAATTTTATGTCTTTTTTATGTCTTTGTTTAATGAATTTTCCTTTAACTACAGAAGACGTTTTATTAATTATAATGATATTTCCTTCCCAAAATGTTTCTGCACTTTCCAAATAAATGTAGCTAATTTTAAATATGTAAAAAGAATAGTTAAATTGACTATATCTCTTTGCTGACTCAAACAAAGTATCAGGTGTTGTATTTTAAAATATATACTTTGCTTTAAATGTGCTAGGTAGGTGTCTTTACAGGACATTTTTGTATGAAAACTTTAAAGATTTAAATTTTATCCATCTTTCATTGAGGGATAGGGGAATACATTGTTAATATGCACGACTTAAAATGCCTTGAGCAAATTATGGCACTTTTTCTTTATAAAGCAGGAGACTTTTCTTCCCAAATCAATCTGTGTTTACAATGTAAACCATTAACCATTAAATGACAGAAAAACCTTTACTTAAAGTCTCACCTCTCCTTCTCTCCTTATGCAAAGACAGATCCTTCCTTCCTCCCTTATTCTCTTCTTCTTTTCTCTATCCATCTCTCCATTTCTCCTCTCTGCTTTTTCTCTTTCCCTTTCTCTCATCTAAAACACAGAAAACTCACTTGTACTGTGTCACTGTGTTTTTAAGGAAAGCAATCAAGAGCTGGAATGAACTGCTTTTGTCAGTTGCATTCTACAGCTATGATAAGTTAAAGTGTGCCAGCTGCACAGCTTGTCCACAGCTGTTGTCTTTCAAATCTTTGGGTAATATCCATTTTCTCTCCAACGTTTACAGATTTTATAACCGCAGTGTGAGTTGATCAAAATTACTCCAGTATAGAACATTACTAGTATAATAGCTCTTAGTTTTAAGCTATGCATAAGGGAATCTATGCCAGAAATATTTCTTCACATAATACTTAAGACTGCACAGATGTCTGCATTTGATCTAAGAAGCCATAATTAAGGAGAAAATGCTGACAGAAATGAAGTATACATAACACCGACTAAAGCAGAAAAAAATCATGTAAAACATGCTGAAATGTTACTACTTAGAAAGAAGAATATACAACAAGAAAAACATGTCACCTATATAGTTTGACTGTAAAGTGAAAGATAAATACAGTGGGGAGAAAGCAAACAAACAAACAGGAAAAAGTAAATATCAACCAAAAAAAAAACCCCACAACAACAAAAATACACTTGAATAACATGAACTGATTAGTACTGAAACCACTCCAGACAAGTTTTCTTGTGTGCATGAATACATGTATTACAAGTTCACAGTTAACCAGGAGAGGAAAACATGTTCAAGAGGCAGATGAAATATAAATGGGTGTATGATAAAATGTATATACGTGTATCTGAGTTCAAATTTCAGTACTGAAACCTTAAAACTATGAAATTTTGGACAGATGGAGAAAACAAACACACTTTCTCACCTGTAGAAGGAGCATCTGTTTCCTGGCTTACTTAGGTTTTTTTTTTTTTTTCAGATCCCATGAGATCTGTTGCATAGTCACAGCTAATTTGGTAGCTGCTGAATAGTTGACTTCTGTGTCAAAAATATATGTAGTCTGACATGCTCCTGAAATGCAGGGAAAACCAGAGAGTCTGACTTTGTCTATTATGATAAATAAATAAAAAAACCAAACCGGGGACAAGTCCCTGACTCTGAAATCTAAGGTTGTACTGATTCACTTTCATTCCCGTTATTTTGTGTAGTAATCTCAATGGCACAGTTATACCACAGATGTAGTTGGAACGGCTCAAATCCGGAAATAGAGAGATAGAAAATAAATAGTGCTCAAACAGTGTTCGATTTTTTCCTTTGGCTATCTTTTCTTCTAAAGTACAGACATGCTGTCTGAGACATCTGTAGTCTTATCGAAAACAAATCAACTACTAGAGATGTTACCATACACACAATTAAAAGCACCTGGAATAACTTGGTGTGTTACTGGAAATAAGAAATTATATAATCTGTGTTTTATATATATATATAGAGAGAGAGAGAGACAGAGACAGAGAAACCTGGCAGTACACAGTTCTATAAATCTACAGAAACACATACAGGTGCAAAGAGACACACAGAAATATACAAACATACAGCTACACCCATATATTCTTCATTTTCTTAAAAAGCTTTAGCTGCACAAATGTGAAGTAGGCTCTAGTTTTTGTGTCCTGATGAAGTAATCTTTGAGAAGAATGAGGAGTGGAAGGTTTCTCTCCTACCTGAAAGAAATAACTGGAGATATGTAGCTAAGGTGCCTTTCTGGAGTAGAGAATGCAATAGGAAATGAAAATCTAGACTGCAAGGATGAAGTAGCATACTTCACTGAGATCACCGAGGAGAAATTCATATCTTGAATTTTGGACAGCTTTCCAATGTGTTTGTGGTTGTCCATATTGTGACAAGAATCTTCATTGCAAAGTTGTCTGTGAAGGTGTTTTCAGCTGGATCAGGTGAGACTTACTAAACTGGTTCTCATGAATCTTTATACCCAGCTGGTCCATGGTCCCAAGAATATGCATGATCCATTTTTGTTATCTTAAAGCTAACACAAAAACTCTTTGAACCACTGTAACTGCTTAAAATGGTCTGTTCTCTGTGACTATTTCTGCATCTTTAGAAACAGTTTCTGCTCGCTACTTATCAATGTTTTATCAACAAAATATTGTTTTATGAATGCCCATTTGGGTTAATTCTACAGCAGAAACTGTGTGCAATGGTATTTGAGGTGGTCAAATTTTCCATCAGCACATCTAAGCATACAAACATTGCCTAACAATCAGGAGCTGCCTGTGAGAGAATCATTGGGATTATATGAAATTGAACTCACAGAGCACCTGTACCATTGAGGCAAATATCATATTGTGAGGGCAGTTTGGAGTTCAGTCAATCACTTTACCTCAGATTAGTCCATTTTCTCAGCTATGAACATGACTACCCACGGAGTTTCTGAAACATACGGAGAGTTAATGAAGTGTAATATCAGGTAAACCATAACTGTTAACTATAGAAAAATCTCAAATATCTCCCTTATATCACAGTAATTGTTTGAATTCCACAGTTCTTGTCACAGTTTGAGATGCCTTAAGGCATCTTACCTTGCTGTTTAACTGATATTCCAAAATATGAGTGTCCTGTTGGTGCTGTCATAAATTTTAGACCTTCATGTTCAAGAGTATTTCAAGAAATACTAGACACATATTTAGACAAATTTGATGAATTTCCATGATCTTCTGTGGGGGATTAGATATGTAGCAAACATCCAAGCTACATGTAGGTATTTATATTTAATAATTATTTATGAGCTGAATTTCGTGCTGTTGTAGTATAAGTCATGTACTGAAACACTGAGGGTGTGTATGCTATGGAGATAGAAATTTGTTTCATGTTGCATCCAGTTCTTCTTTAATATTCATTAGCCCATTTGAAAGTTTCTGCTTTCAAAGATGTCTCCCTGACCATGAAAAAGAGTCAGTGTGCTCATACATACAGGTTCAGGTTTCTGGTATCCGGCATATTTCTTAAGTATCCTGTCCCTGCAGGTGTTCAAGGCCAGGTTGGATGAGGCCTTGGGCAGCCTGATCTAGTGGGAGGTGTCCCTGCCTATAGCAAGGGCTTTGGAATTTGATGATCTTTAAGGTCCCTTCCAATCCAAACTATTCTATGATTCTATGATTTCTATGCGAACAGATTCCTGTACTTTGTCAGGATTCTCCGACTCTTGCTACTGTGGTGGAAGAAACCCATAACAGTTTTTAAGTGCTCAGTGACAGATAAAACATTACTAAATGTCCACTCAGCTTGGTGTCATCTGCAAACCTGCTGAGGGTACACTCAATCTCACTGTCAATATCATAGATGAAGATATTAAACAGCACTGGTCCCAGTATGGAACCCTGAAGGACACCACTTGTCATGGATCTCCATCTGGACAGCGAGCTGTTGACCACTACTCTCAGAATACAACTATACAACCAGTTTCTTATCCACCGAACCATCCACCCATCAAATCAGGTGGTCACGAATCTGATCCTCTTCTACTGTGGGAGGGTCTTTACCCCCTGGTCACCATCTTGTTGTCCCCTGACCCAGGAGGGGTAAGGACAGTGTTTGTCAGTGAAGACTGAGGCAAAAACTTCTTGAGTACCTCAGTCTTATCCTCGTCTATTGATATGAGGTCACCATTTTCATCCATCAATGGGGATACATTCTGTTTACCCTTCTCTTTCTGATTGGTGTACCTGTAGAAGAACTTGTTAGTCTTCACTTCCCTTGTCAAGTTCAGCTGCAGCTGTGCCTTGGTCGTCCTGAACCCATTCCTACTCATCCAGGGGGTGTCCCTATACACTTCCCAGGTTCGCTGTCTCTGCTTGCACTGTCTGTGTATTGCCTCTTGTTCTTGAGTTAGACCAGCAGGTTTCAACTCAGCCACGCTGGTCCCTGCCTTTCCTTGCCTGATTTCCGACATCTGGGGACCGAGCGCTTTTGTGGTTCATGGACAGAATTCTTAAATATTTACTACCTCTGTTCTGCTCCCTTGTCACCAACAACTGTGTCCTAGGGAGTGCTACCAAGTAACTCCTAGAAGAGCCGGAAGTCTGCTTTCCTGAAATTTAGGGTCCTGACTATACACTTCACTTGCTCCATATCCCTCAGGACCCTGAACTCCACCAGCACATGATCACTGCAGCCCAGGCTGCCTCCAGTCTTGATGTCACTGATGAGCTGGCTTGTATTAGTGATTTATCAGGTCCAGTATTGCATCCCCTCAGGTGGGGGTCTCTATTAGCTGGGTTAAGAAATTATCTTCAATGCACTATAGGAGCCTCCTGGATTGCCTAAATCTTGCTGTGATACTTTTCCAGCATATATCAGATTTCAAAAAAAATAAAGTCTGATTGAAGAAGAAATACACAATTATTTTTTTCCTAAATTAATAATTGTTCTGTTATTTTCTAATCCTACTCATTTAATCTTGCCACAGATAAAGGAAAATCTTAGGGATCTGTCTCCTGGTACAGAGAAGAACAAGGAGAGATCTAAGGCTTTCTGGTTTTGTACAGAAACATGTTTTGTATTAGGTATGTGTTATGAGTTGTCCAAGCCTAAAAGCGTTTGAATTAATTAAAAAATGAAAAGTTGAGAATACAGTTTGAAAGATTAGAGAGTGAACTGAGCAGCAGTTAATAATGGGGACTGTGATTAGAACTGATGAGGAATTTTTCAGTACACGTCAATGCTGAAATTTTCATAAGAATGTATTGATTACAGTGATCACATCAGCAAAATTTTCTCAGATCTAAGGTGAAATGGCTCATGAATAAAAAAAGGTTACCGCTGAATAATCAGTTAAGGTACTCATTAGACTGGGATTCTTTTGTTCAAGTCTCAGGCTGGCAATTTAGAACTGAGTTTAAACTTGAAATAAAAAGTATTTAAGCCTGAGGCAGTCAGCCAAGTTTTTCTTTATAACTAAAACATGGAAAATGGCATCTAGAAAAGTGACTTATATTAGTCTGAAATATATATCTAAAAACATTAGATGAAATGTACTCTGGAAATATGTTTCTCTTTATTTTTCATAAAGTTGATGGGATGACTGATTTTTAGAAATTTTTTTTAGGGAGATAAATTTGTGTTTCTAATAAATTCTTCATTGCCATCTCTCCTTTTTTTCTGACCAGTTCTCTTCAAATATATGCATTTTGAAGGCTGTATAAGCCCTCACCAACTACACATTGACCTACTGATTTGTACCAGGTACCTGAAGTGCTTTGCCTCCCCTGATTAGGTCTGATATTCAAAATGGGAGATATAAAGTTTCACCTTTCTCTGTTCTATAATTTTTCATGGGTAGATATTAAAAGGTCTCATTTTTGTCCACAGAGGAAGTAAAAAAACTTTCAAAAGAAAAAAAGTCAACATGATAAAAAATATTTTCACTTTGTTCTGAAGGAAAACTTGAACCTGAAAACAAACCAGGCAATTGGAAGTTCTATAGTTTAGAGAGGAGTTCCAGAGAAAATAAGTACTTGCATATTTATGTAGATTAGTGTTTCACCCAAACACAACAAAAAAAATATTTTTTTAATAGCACAGTGATTTTTTTTTTTTAATATGTGTATGGAAGTGGTTTTAATGCTATGCTTAATTTTTTTTGGAATTACGTAAGTAAGAAATACTCATATATATTCAGGAAGGCCCTATGTATTCTTAGGTATTGAAGGGAAATTCACAGTGTAACTGCTCAGCAGCAGTAATTTGTGACCATGGAATGTGACCATGACCAGTGTCATGGAGAGCGTGAAGGCCCAAATACAGAACAAAAGAGAGATTCTGTATAAGGGAGTGAAGTTTGCTGGTAAGAAACACTACAGCATTTTCTTGTGATGATCAAGGAATATGAATGCTTAGCACTACCTTCTAGAAAACAAAACTGGAGAATGAAATCAACACCGGTTAAGATGCCTGATGCTGATGCTCACAGAGTCGATACTGTTGTGGGTATAAGAAATGTGTTTGCAGAGTCCTTACAGAACCATTTGTGGAGGTGGTAGAACTGTGTCTGGTGACCACATAAAATTCAACATAGACAAGTGCAAGACCTTACATCTGGGTCAGGGCAAGCCTCGGTATCAGTAGACACTCGGAAAGAATGGATTGAAAGCCATGGAAAGAATGGATTGAAGGACTTGGGGGTACTGGTGAATGAAAAATTAGACATAAACTGGCAATGTATACGTTCATCCCAGAAAGCCAACCTTATCCTGGGTTGCATAAAAAGTATTGTGGCTGGCAGGTTGAGGGAGGTGGTTCTCTCCCTCTACTCCGCTCTCACTACACGCCCACTGCAGTACTGCATCCAGCTCCATGGCCCCCAACATAAGAATGACATGGGCCTGTTGGAGTGGCTCTAGAGGAGGGCCAAAAACATAATCAGAAGACTGGAATACCTGTCCTACAAAGAAAGGCTGAATGAGTTGTGTTGCTCAGCATGGAGAAGAGAAGGTTCTGGGAAGACCTGATTGCAGCTTTTCAAACCTTAAAAGCACCCTATGAGAAAGACAGAGAAGGACCTTTTAATAGGGCCTGCAGTGATAAGACAACAGGCAATGGTTTTAAAATGAAAGAGAGTAGATTTAGATTGAATATAAGGAAGAAATTTTTTATGATGAGGATAGTGAGGCACTATAACACATTGCTGTGAGAAGATGCAGATACCCCTCTG
This sequence comes from Cuculus canorus, assembly GCF_017976375.1. Taxonomy (NCBI): domain Eukaryota; kingdom Metazoa; phylum Chordata; class Aves; order Cuculiformes; family Cuculidae; genus Cuculus; species Cuculus canorus. Next base: position 58,797,750 of record NC_071401.1, read on the forward strand.
TTGGATGTGTTCAGGGCCACGTTGGACAGGGCTTTGAGCAACCTGATCTACTGAAGGAAGACCTGCCCATGGCAGGGGGGGTTGGACTGGATGATCACTGGTTCTTAGAAAAATAATCTTCGGCAAAGGAAAATGTCCTTTATAAAGTCCTGCTTTCAAACACATTACATTCCAAAACTGATCATGGTTAAAAGGAAATTAGTACATCCTGGTACATAATATTACTATTTGAGGAAAAAAAATAATACATCATCTGTAATAATTTCATTTTCCTTGAGGTAGTTAAAACTAATATTTCTGAACTTAATTTACAAAGATGCACCTGTTGTTGATTCATCAGCATGTACAACTTAAAGGTCAAAGTAAATGGAATTCACCTTAGGTTTTGCTACAGATTTTAATTCTTCCATTAAAGACAATGAGCTTTGAACTTACTTTGTTATCAGTAAGCAGGCTTATTGCCTAGCAAATTTAGACACAAAATTGTTTAAATGGAGACTTTCTCGTTAGAGTGTGAGTTATTATAATGCACCTTAATGGGATGTGTTTGATCAGAAATTAATGAAAAAGCCCACAGAGAAGGAAAAGAAAGGCCTATCTCTTGAGTTTGAAATTAATTTAATGTTAGTTCAATGAAATTAGAATTTTACGTTTTTAATAATCTCCCTTTTAAAAAATGACTTAATGATTGGAATGAATACAATATAGGATTACATAAGTGAATTTCAAATAATGTATTAATTTCTTTCAATTTAACTATTTATATATATATATATATATATACACACACAGCTTTTAAGAAAGACCTTTCCCTATGTATTTTCAGGAGCTGATCTTAACAAATATGATGTTATTTGAGAGGTTAGTGCTGGCTTTCTCCTAAGTATCTATGAATTGCTCAAGTATAATGAAAGGAAATAAAGAAGAGTTCTCCTATTCAAAGAAAAATGGTTTAAATCTCAAATCAGGTCTACTCGATGAATTCCTAGAATAGATGACATACTTACTTGATTACAAACAGCTGAAATGGCCATATGGTTGAACAATCAGCGAGGGAACAAAGTAATTGTCCCATGGATAACAATAAAGTGAACACTCTCTTGAAATATTCAGCATCATTTCCAGGTCTGAAGTATTCTATCATGTTGTAATTTCTCAGTGGATTTTAACTTATTAGTGAACATCACTGTGTTATCGTTTTCCATAAAGTTTCTTCTGTCACAAGTACTTTTACTAAAAATCAAGAGCAATAGAAGAAAACATTCTTTACAGGTTCATGCAGATTGCTACTGAGTCTGATTGTGAATATATGTAGGTTTATTCATGTGTCTATGCTTTTAATTACACTTTTAATACAATGGGAAATGTTGAATTCTAGAAGAAGAATTTTCACATTCAATGTCAATAAATGTGTTCACTTAATATTTTTTCTGAAAAACTATTTTTTGTAGAAGAAAAAGGTTCTTTTTTTATTAAATAAGAAAGATTACTCAACTTTGATCATGCCTGTCAGTGTATGGAACTAATATATTTAATGCAGTCTTTTAAAACATTTTGTTTTAATTATGGTTAAAAAAATACCACTAGTAAAAGAGAATAAAGAGCTTCAGAATTTGATTTTTTTATTGCCGTGTCGTAACTTATTGCTTACGGAAAGAGGTTGATTATTAGAAAACATATAAACCATATTTTCACTATTTTCTTTTCCCCGCTATCTTCAGAGCAAAATAAAATTCTCTGTAATTACAACATATTAGTATTATAATACCTTGATGTACATAAGATCTAACCCTCAAATTTAATTAAAATATTTTTAATGTAAAAAAGTGAGTGAACTGACAAACCTTTGGAAAAGAATAAGAAAATGCATTGCTAAATGTCAAAGTGTCAAGTAGATTGAAGTAGTGGGTCTTCTGAAAGTAAGGCAAAGTGTGAAAGCTTAATCTGAAGATATTATAACACGACTACAATTAAATATTCAAATTAGAATGGTTTCCATTTAAAAAAAGTGCAACAACACACATAGATACTAATTTGGAAGAATAAAAAACTTACACAAAGTTAAAATTTTTTAAGATGTAGATGTAAAAGTAGATGGCAAAATAAATATGTGTTTATTATGCCTCTGAGGCCGAAAAAGAATTTTGGAATAAGTAATTGTATCAGTAAAAGAAATGTCTGAAATATTCACATGGAAGTTCCTTATCAAACATTACAAATGTTGTTATGCACTAGAAAAATAGAATCATATTTTTTTGGGAAAAAAAACAGTCGAAGATTAAAGACACTAATATGATGCATTTAAGAGATTCTTTTAAGGGCTTTAAAAGGAGTTTCATGAACCTGTGAAGTCAATCTAAAGCCAATACTTGCTTGACATGAGGAGGGAAAAAAAAAGCAGGTTGTCGAGAGCTTTTGTCAGCTTTTTTTTTCATAGCAGGAGAAATGGTATTTATAAGTATAGTAGATTTCTGTATGGTTATTAGGTTAAAAAAAGAAGACAAAGCAACATAATGCTTTATCTCTGTCATTATTTCCTATTAATGTATATATCAGAGAAAGGAGGCACTCCAAACTCCAATACTATCTTTAAAGAATGAAATCTACCAAAGTAGATACCATACAACATATGACCTTTACCTTCTTGTTTAAGACTACAGTGGTTTTAGACTTAGCAGGACATTCTGAATAAAGGTTATGACAGACCACGTGAAAAGTGAAGACCACGTAAAACTAGAGATGCAAGCAGGCCCAAACAGCAATATATTCATTCTCCACAGTCTTTACTTTCAGTCTTCCTAGGTTCTTTTATTCCTGATTTCGTATAAAAGCTTATTTGCTGCCATTTTACTCAGCCGGTGTGCGATTATTAAAGGTGAACTCTCAGTTTGCAAGACAGAACACTGTGATCATAACCTCTCCTTTAGAGGAGGCTTTTTAATTCTCATTCAGTTCTCTTCTTTTAACTGAAGTTGGACCTACATCAAGAAAGAATAATATCGTCATGCCCTCAGACATAACCTCTTCATTTTTCCCTACTGCCAGTAGCATTCTATCCTTGTCCCAGGTGTATAACAAGGTCAAAATCACAGTCCCTCCTACACTGTTACTCACAGATGGCCTCGATGTAGGAATCCTATGGCATTTCTGATCCAGATTAGGTCTTTCAAGTCATGTGACTGAACTACAGATGAAGTTTTCCTTGAAAGAGATGGCGCCAGGACTTCATGTCTCCTCTGGAAAACTCAGAAACTAAATGTCCCTACTTTGTTGTGGATTCTTTGAAAGTTTTATTCATCTTTTCTGTGCAAATATGATTTTTCCTAAGGATTTATTCTGCCTTGGGCGTTTGTATTTGTTTCCCATTCTATGGAAAGGTTTGGATTTGATTTCAATAATAATTTAAAAGATAAAAGATAAATGTAAAAGCTAGACTTTTGTCTTGGGCTCTGTATCTATAAATCTAAATAAATGTGTCACATTAGTTATAATTTTATATAGGTATGTTTTCACTTCTTGCGAATTTATTAGCTACGGAGTATATGACTAAAACGTAAGTTTCTTCTATTTTGAAATAATGTTCATAAATAAACAACAAGCAGACTTACTCTGAAATTTGATTTGGTACATTGAGAATTCAGAGGGGATATCTGGCTAAATTGATTTTTTTAATTGAAGATAAGAAAACCAGATGGTTCATCACAGATTAATTAGTATTTGAAGGGACTGTATGACCCTCAGCTATGCATCCAAGGTTCTGTGCACTCATTCATCTAGGTTTTTTCCTTATTTTTTATAAAGTAATTTTATGTTGAAATAAAAACTTCAAAAACAAAATTGAAACTTACATAATTACCAGAACATGCTAACATTTTAACATTTTGGAGTGAAGTCACACTACTAAAAGCAAAGCCCCACAAAATGACATAAAACAGATCTCACAACTTCTTTTCCATTTTCTCCTAACAGAGAGCTTGAGTCAACAGAGGTAACGGAGAGCCATTACATTAGATTATTTCAGATGAACTTGTAGAAACATGATCAAAAGGTTATTTGCTTCCAGAGGGGAAGCTGCTGCCATTTCTTTCTTCCTAATCTTGAGAATTACACACACATATAATATCCATATCTGAATTTAGGTTAAAAATTGATGGTCTGAAGAAGGTTATTTTTCTCACCTAAAACATCATGAACAAATGAGTCTTCTGTATATGGTAACTCTGGAACAGAGTTTAGAATTAAAAAGGATGATCAGGCAGCTTCTGCTTGTAAACATTTTATATCAATGTTGTGTCCATTCATTCTGGTATGGATTAATTGTGTTATTTTAGTTTTTAAAATTCCTATGGAGCTAGAATGGACTCAATGTCCTCCAAATCTTTCACCTCATTTTTACCTATTGGAAAGGAGAATAATGGTTTTTGTAACTGAAAAAAAAAAGAATGAAGAAAAAAAATGTTCCTTAATATTTTCTCTATTCTGAGTTTGTAATTGTAAAGTAGTAAAATAAAAAAATAAACTTAAAATTCTAGTGAATTTAAATATAAGGGCTGTTCCCTCCTCAGAATTTGTCATCTATACAAGTCAGAATCATAGAAATGTTTACTTAAAGAGATTTCTAGAGATACCTTGTCCAGCATCCTTCTCAAAACAGGATTGTCATCAAAACTAAACCACATCAGCCATGCCTTTGTTTATATAAAGCATTAAAAGCACCACAGACGTGTTTTCCTGAAGCCCCTTTTTCAGTGATGAATTTTCTGCCAAGTGAAAAATTTTTCCTGGTATCTAATCTCAGCCTCCAAAACAGCAGCTCCTGGCTCATGGCCACTGCTACCTCATCTGACACTACTGAGAAGTATTTGTCTGCAATATTTTTGTAACTGCCCTTCAAATAATCAGTCAGTCTCTAACAGACTAAACAAGCCCACTTCCCTCAACTTGACCTTCTTCATAGGTCATGCTCTGGGTGTCTGTTCAACTTCTTGGCATCCTTTTTGAGGTGTTCTTGTGGTGGGGCCAGATAAAGTAAAATTAGACACAGTATTTCAAATGTAACCTTCCCAGGGCCAGGATGAGAGGGAAAGCATTTTCTCTCAACCTGTTGGTTCTCCTTCTCCTTATGCAGTTCACTTTTCTGTATCTGCAATGAAAATTCACTTTGGGCTTACATTTAGCTTCGTGTCTGAAGTAACATTGAGGTTGTTTTCAGGAAAGCTGCTATTCAGCTATTTTGTTCCTAGCCTGTACTTACACAGATGACCACTCTATCCAAGGTGCAGAACTCTGCAGTTCTCCGTGTTGAACATAAATGTAATTCTGTTGGCCCAGTCTTCAAATTTGTCAATGTTCCTTCAAATTAAAGCTCTAAGATTCAGCGCGCAAGTAACTCCCCTTAGTTTTAATACTCAAAATTTGTGAATGGAGCTTTCAGCTTCGTTAAATAATATGAGACGTAATATTGACTATTGGCATACTCCAGGAGTTATTGGATGTCAAGTCATTCTTTATTGTCCTATGAGCAAACAGACCTTGAATATGTTTGTTGCTTGAACTGTCTTCTGTTTTCCAGCCATGACTTTTTTGTATCAACAATATCTCTTCTATGCTTATTCATTATTAGAAAGTAGAAAGACAGCCAGATGCATAGCTTTTGGTTGGTCTCTTAAGAAATACCAAGTTCCTATTATCTGTTTATTAGTTCTTGCAACATTGCCAGAGCACAGCATGGGGGCACCAGAAGCCACAGTGCTACCCATTGCAGCCAGAAGGACAGAGCCTCACAAGCCAGGGTCTGTCCTGCCTCCAGCAAGAGTGCAGGGAAGGCTGAGAGGGCAACTGGGCGAAGCTTCCACTCCAGGCCATCAGACATCTCTCTGGGGATGGGCCAAGGCCAGGCCAGGTTGTCAGTCTGTGAGTGGCACTGAGGATCAGGAATGGTGAAGGGAACCAGGGTCAGAGAGAGCCTCAGGATAGCCTGTGCACTGAATGAAAGTGTGGCATTAAACTCTGAATGCATTCTCCATGAGTGGTAGATACAGGTACAGTATTCTCTTGAAAAAGTATACTTGTAGTGCTAAATAACTGAGAGTTAGGTAGTGAGGATGTTACACTACTTTTCAACTGCAATGTTTATTTGCTAGTTTATTCCTTTGTTCCACTTTGAAAAATATTTTTTTGGTTGTGTTGTTTGGGGTTTTGTTCTCCTCTCCAAAACAAATTTATTTACAGAGGTTTATCTTTAAACAGCACAGACATGGACTGTCCATCTTAAGCCAGGAATCAGACATTGGTCTTCCTTTGTTTGATAGTGCAGACATAATTACATAGACATCCTTTGCCCTCTTGGATGTCCAGTTAAATTTACAACCAGATAACAAGGACAGCCTCTCCAGTATGTCCAGATCACTTACAAAGACTGAAAATACGGTTCCAGAGAGAGAGAGAGATGACTCTACTGTAAATCTTGCCTTGTAGACAATTTGAGCATTTTTCTCTTTTTTCACATGGGGTTAAACATTATTGTTTGGTTGTCTTAAAGACCTGTGCTTATAATGAATTTGCAGTTACAGGCTCAGGCACAAGCAGAAGGTGTCTTGCGGCCTAAACATACCAGACAGTTTTCTAAACCAGTAGGCACACCCAAATAGTCTATCCACTGTCTCATGTGTTAACAGGAAGCTAGTGACACACTGTAATCATGGTTCTTTTAATCAATTTGATGTTCTGACTGAGACCATCAGTACTGCAGAATGTGTTTCAAATTCATTTTATACTGTGCACTGGCTCTGATATCCTAACAGATCACATTCAGCAAAACTAATTCAAATAAGACAAGTAGTGCAAATGTCAGTGTGAAGCATATTGACCTACTTTTCTTACATAACGGAAGGTGGAAACAAATATGAAGCTAAATGAAAAGAAGTCAATCATGCAAGATTCATAATTAATGCTGCTGAAAATATCATCTGTTGGTCCTTCTTCAGTATCACCACTCTGAAAATATTAGATCATATTCAATCTTTACCTATTCTACAGTTGCTGTTTTGGCATATAGTATATAATTTCATATATATATATATATGTGTTCATATACCTAGAAACTGAGGTGGTGGTGAAGTTTTAGGTAAACAGCGAGGTTTACACAAAGGTCTGCCCAGAAGTAGTATTTACATTTGTATGAAGTCAAGTTTACTATTTCTTTTCCCAAAATTTTATAGCCCCATGTTTCTGTGGAGAGAGGTCAGTTGTCAGTTTTACTGATTCTTCACTATAAATGAAGAAGAATATATTCTATATTCCCTTGTACAGAATAGATACACACAAAGATTCATGGAAATAGGGTTACACTGATCAAGTTTGATCCCAGTTTGGAGGAATCATTTCATATTTCTTCCAGTGCAAGTTTCAGTTTCTACCTTAATCTTTTCTGTGTTGCTTGTGTTTTAAGTAGCACTTTCATCATCTCCTTACTAATGAGGCTTAGAATGTCTTGCCCATTCCTTGCCCACTTTCTGCCCTTCACCACATCTCTTTTTCCTTTAGTTCTCCACCTGCAGTAGTGATGGGGCAGCAATCCTCTGTTCTCCAGACCAGATCTGGCACTAATGTCTTGCAGGTAACAGGACAATAATAGACAATTATAAACTTTTAACATTAAAGCAAGTCCTTCAAAATGCATAGATGAAATTGAAATAGATATTTCCCTTAATTTTTTCATCTGTAGGGAAGGAGCCTAATAAAATATATCACAGATATGAGCAGATACAAACTGCCAACACTAAGATGTAGAATTAATGAAGGGTAGGGAGAAATCCACTGTAGCACTATGAAGGTAAAATATTAACACATTAAATATGACATTCAAATACATAGTTCTTGTGCAATTTTGAATAGCCTGAAGAAAATCTGTTCATCTTCAGATTAACTAGCTATGGTAGTTTGCTCTGGTTCACTGAATGGGTATATGTTACGAAATTTTAACACTGGATTCAAGAATATTCTTCAGTTGTTTGTCAGATGATTCTGTGATTATTTACTGTTTCCTTCAAGCAATGCAAAATTGTTTTCTATGGTGTTGACCTTTAAGACAAGGATGTCTTTATAAAGTAGTAGGAAGAAGATTAAGCTGACATAAGTGACATGAACTTTAGCAGAACTAAATAAGGAAAGATCCTACTGCAGATGTGAAAACACATAGGACCTTTTTTCGTCTGTCATCAGACATCTTTCATATGATCATCTTTTCATTGTACTTTTATCATTACCATGTGAAGGTAGGGTAACGTAGTCCTCCTCACTGTTGCAAGGGTTAAAGGATCTAGCAAGTAAATTATGGCTTCAGAACTAATGTAGATTCTTGGGGTAGGCAAGATTCCTCTTCTTTGATTCTAGAAATTCAGATATTTAGGGTAGGTCCATTTCCAGAAACAATTGGCGTAAGCTTGCTTAATAGGCAATAGATTAATTAGTAATATCCAAGATAATTAATCTAGTTTTAGACTAGAGCTTAAAATTGTATCAATTGTCATATGGATTCTGTATTTCTTCTGTCGACACCGAGAGGAGTCTGGGATGATTAGCATGACAATGGACCTCAGAACCCATTTCTACTATCCATACATAAGCATCTAATTCTAGTTAATATGCTGTACGGTGTCTGAGATGTTCTGGGTGGCATATGGAAAAGAATGTAAGGACAATTTATGTTGTTCTGAAAGAAAAGCTGGATGTAAGCTAGGATATCTATACATCTCAAATGTTTCTTAGTACCTGTGAGTAGGCAAATGAATTAAAAGCCACCAATTTTCAGATGTCTGAAGTCAAGTCAGACACGTACCATCTAAAGTTTAAGGATAACTATTCTTAAATTCTTAAAGCAATTCTTAATAAAAATACTTTCACCACAATCTGTTAATGAAACATATTTCTCTGAGACTTATGGGGAGAGCTGACAGTGCAACAGATCTAAAGGTGATTTGCAAAGATATTTTTTTAGTTTTATAACATTGGACCATTTAAATAAACGTATTCAAAGCCCACAGTGGGATAGCCAGGGCTCTCAAAGTCAAGCATAACACATATTACGTTATATCATGTATCATCATTACAGAATATTTGTTATATGAGTGGTGTTTCACTCATATTTAGCAAATTGAAAAAGGAGTTTGATTAAACTAGCAGGATAATGCAGAAACTTCATTGTGTTTGAGGCTGTATTCTTTTACATCATGTTCATACACTGACCAAATAATTTTATTCTGCTTTTATGGCAATTACCCACTGTTTGAAATGATCAAAATGTTTCCCTTGACTGCTTTTTTATTTTATTTGTCAAGACTGTTATCATTTCATAGACTGCAATAAAATAGATAATAAAATAGTTTTTTATGGTTTCTTTTCTTAATGAGCTGTCAGGATAGCAAAGGATGTCGTTGTGTCTGTAGTCAATAAATAAAAATAGATTCCATATCAGCCGCTCTATACAGTTGTGGTCATGAGCCTGTATAATTTTTAGTTTTATCATTAAAATTGTTTACCTCAGATCTCATAGTTTCTAAGTACCCCAAGACATTTTCCAGAAAGATACTTTAATGCATGATGTTACTTACAGGACAATGGACTGCTTCTGATTTCCTTTTGATGTGTCAAATGTTCTTTTGGATGGGAGAAAGATGCTCAGCACAGAGTACAATTAATACAGCAAAATAAATGTCTTATCCTCACAGTCTCCATCTTCTCATACTTCACTCTGCTGATGCTCTGTTTTACATGTTACTGCTTCTATTCGTGTACTATGAATTGTGTAAGAAAGACCTATATGAAATAATGTCCATAATTTATTCCCCTATTCACTTTGTTTTAATCCAAATTATATCTAGTACTAATTTATATGTATTTTATATATATATGTTACATTATGTTGCCTTTTCCAGAAATGATTGCCTTTAACGTATGCTAGTTTAATTAATTAAATTACTTCCCTAGTTGATTGATGTCTCGTTGTAAAATCAAGCTTATATTCTTCTGTTCCACATTTCAAAACCCAGGTCTTCTAGATCACTATGCAAGGCCAAGTCTTCCATAATGTCTACACTACAAAGAGAAAACATTTTAAAGAAGGCGAGAACTGCTAAAAGAATTTTGTGATGCAAATATGTCATGAGATGAAGGCTTTGCTGCAGACGGAGGTCACTAGAGATATTCAAGCAAGATCAACCCCAAGACTGATTCTGTTTTAAGTGGGTTTTTTTGGTGAAAAAAAGAGTGTGCAAAGGGAAGTTATTTGTAATATGAAGCTGAAGAAAAACAGCTGTATCAAAGAGAATCTGAAGACTGGCTAGAAAATGAGAATTTGCCTTGAGGAAAAGAGTAATAAACATGACGTAAGCATCAATACTACAGAATATGAGGATGAGTAATTGAAATTTAATAACAAAAAATCTGCTATAAGATGAGGACTCATTATGGGAAGTGGTTATCTTCACAAGACACAGTTTGAATTCAGAAGTACCGTAGGCATTGTTTCATATTCCTGATTCAAGTCTGACAACAAACTTTCTTAGCAATGACACATTTTCATTTTATCCTGGGTTTAAATCAGACTAATCTCTTAGTGTTCCTAATCTGTTTTGAAAGAAACAAACTTGGAAGCAGGTGAGTATAGTTTGACAAGCCTATTAATGCCCAAGCCTTCAAAATGCTCATGGTAGAATACCATATATAACCTGAGTTTTCATCCTCGATCATACATCCTTCCTTGCTTACAAACAATGTGGAAGAAAGGTAAAAGTGGAACTGAGTAGAGGTTATATTATCTTGAAATATAACAGTTTGTACTGCAACTGAATTATGAGCTATGAGTTTGGATAGATCTTTCTCTACAGCTATGAAGCTTCCCAGGTTTATGCCCTGCCCTGCTCTGCAATTGCTGGTTCTGAGTTCTGCTGTATTGCTCGCAACAGAGAAATAAGACACTCCATGTGAAAGATAGTTTTATTCATTGCACTGAATGTACCTTTCTCTGAAGAATAAAAAGGAAGAAAGATTCCTATGGTTGTTTCTTCTTCCTTTTTACTCTTGCCTGTGTTTACTTTAATAATTTAGAAGCTAATAAACTGACATCCTACTAGACTCAAGACTAACTCCCTTAGAAACTGAGATCAAATGATGGACAAGGCACGTAGGAAAGTGCTAAGTTAATTGTATTCATGTGAACAGACTGAAACAGTTGCCTACAGACTCTTTCTTAATATAATTCCGTCCTAAGAAAGATCACAAATAAAGAAACCACTGTCAGCAGTGGTGGAAATGGATCTCAGCACAATGACTTCAAATAAATGTTAAATTTTGTCTGTATTTCAGGAAACAATGTACCAAAATTGCATCAAATGTTAACAGAGCTTTACAAAATTAGTAACAGGAGTTTCAACCCAAATCCTATGAAATATATATGTTCACCTTAAGTACACACACATGAACACATAGGCCCAGACTGTAAAAAAAGCTATTTAATTGGATAAGCATAAACACATATACATACAGAGCTTTCACTAAGAGGCAAAAAAATACCTCAAACCAACTACTGAATAAAGAAGTAATGACAACACAAATCACAGTGAGCAAAAATTGTAGCAGAAAAGGGAAGGCCAGTCTCAACTTGTATATACTGAAACAAAGTTTCTCTTTTTTCAAAAACATATGCTCATCCTTCTGTTGAAATGGAGATATTTTACAAACTAGTATTTTCTAAAGTAGAGAAGAATAAAAATTTGTTCAGTTGATATGTTGCTGATTTAATGGATCATATATAGCACATAAAAGAAAGGGGAAAATGTTACTCAAGCTTTTTCTCTAATGCAAGAAGCTCATTGTAGCTTTTTATACTAGATATCAGTTTTAGAGAATAATCAACTTTAACAAATTATTTTTCATAGAGGTGCTGAAAGACTCAACTTTTATTGCTCATTTCAACTAATGGACCTCTGTGTGTTCTGGACAACTTAATTTTGAGATCATGATATACATTATGACATAGCTTAATGTTTCCTAAGAATAAAGCTCTATTCTACAACTATTACTATTGCTGCAATAGGATGATGAAAGGATAACATTTTTAAAGACTTCATCCTGTTATTGCTACAGAAGTTCAATCTTATAGAGTCTTGGAAAGGATAATTTATACCAACTCATTCAAGACAAGGAACTGCATCTTTACTCATGAATGTGGCATTAACAACACAAAAATAAGTTGTCATGTGTACAATTGTAAAAGAGATATGAAATTCAAGACAGGGAGTTACCTTACTTATAGACAGCAGGAACGACAGCTGCAATATTCACAGCCTGGCATGTCATTTTATAATGGGGAAATAAAACAGAAAATTAAATTCTAAAGTGCAGTCTGTCCAGGAAAAATTGCATTCATTTTACACAAATGTCTTTATTTATCAAAAATAATGACTAAAGCATCCTTTCCAGGAAGAATATGAATACTGACACATCTATTTATTATGACAAGAATATGTCATAAAGTTAATTTACTCAACAGGAAAAAAGATATGTAAAAAAAATTTCTTTTATGTGAGAAAAAAAAAAAAGACAGGAAGAGACAGCTTCAGGTTATAAAAAATATACAGCAATTGTGAGTTTGGATTTTGTCTACTGAGTTTGATCCAGAGGGTTAAAAAAGCTTCTAAATTCTTCTTGTTTCATAGAATGAATCATACAGTCATAGAACTGTTTAGGTTGGAAAGAACTTTAAAGGTCATCTCCTACTAGATCAGGTGCTCAAGGCCCTCCCCATCAGGATGGGGAAGGTTTGTTGATTTGTTTCTTGATTTATCTGTTTGCTTTTGCATCCATAGGACATACTTTAATTTTCTATATAAACTAATTTTGTTATTTTTAATGATTACTGAAATTTCCATAAATTATTTAGTAATAATTTTTGATGCTATATGATGCTATATGATTATATACTGATGGCAAGGTTATGCAGGAAAGTAATACAAATACACACATACGCCTTAAAAGATAAGTTTTTAGTGGATATCAACTACTATTTAATTTTAATTTCTATAACATTTTGATGTCTGTAGTGACATACTAATAATAAAGGTGTTCACTTTACTCTTCAGAAATAAAAAAGAGCTGAACTTAACTGCTCAGTTATTATGACTGGTGTCTTATTCAAAGTCACTTGTTTATCTTGAAGATAGAAGCTGAAACAAGGTCATATCTTTGTTAGCCATGCTAAATTGATTTGAAGGGAGAATGGTAAAGTAGCTAGTGGAAAAGAATTTAATATTAATAGATGTTTTTACACATTGTGTTCACTCACTCTCTTCTGGTTGTTCAAAAAGGGTTCAGTAGGGATTTCAATGTGACAGTCAGTGGCACAATGTTTCTCCTGAACAGTAATTTCCATGACTTCTCCTGCACCTTACATACAAGGCAGACACAGTCATCACGTGGAGAGGAAAAAAGGCACAAAGAACCACAAAGGAAGGTGTTTAGCTGTGAGCATTAATGTTTGTGGGAGTATGTCAACTACAGTGATTGATGCTAATGGAGGAGGAAGAATTATTTCAGTTGTCTTTGTTCTGCTGAATTCTGGCAGGAGCTGGTCAAGAACTAGGACATCCGTGTGCAAGAATGCTGGCAAATGCACGTTAACAAGCAAAATACATAGAATAAAACAATGGAATCGTAGAATGGTTTGGGTTGGAAGGGACCTTACAGATTATCTAGTTCCAACCCCCCTGCCATGGGCAGGGACATCTCCCACTAGACCAGGCTGCTCAAGGCCCCATCCAAACTACCACTGAACACTTCCAGGGATGATGCATCCACATCCACAACTTCCCTGGACACCCTCTTCCAGTGCCTCACCACTCTCACTGTGAAGAATTTCTTCCTAATGTCTAATATAACTCTTTCCCCCTCCAATTTAAAGACATTCCTATTACTACATGCCCTTGTAAAAAGTCCCTCCTCGGCTTTCTTTTTCTCCAGGCTCTTTCAGCCTGTCCTGACAGCAGAAGTGCCCCAACCCTCTGACCATCTTCATAGCCCTGATCTGGACCTATTCCAACAGCCCCATATCCTTCTTACATTGGGGTTTCCAGAACTGGACACAGTACACCAGGTGGGGTCTCACAATAGCAGAGTAGGGGGGGAGAATCATCTCCCTTGACCTTCTGGCCATGTTTCTTTTGATGAACCCTAGGATACAGCGGCCTTGTGATACTGCACTGTGAGTGCACATTGCCGGCTTGTGTTGAGCTTCTCATCAGCCAGCATCCCCAAGTCCTTCTTTGAAGGGCTGCTCTCAATCATGTCATCCCCAAGCCTCTATCGAAACCATGGATAGCCCCGATACAGGTGTAGGACCTTGCACTTGGCCTTGTTGAACCTCATGAAATCCACATAGGCCCACTTTACCAGCTCGTCCAGGTCCCTTTGGATGGCATCCTGTCCTTCCGGTGTGACAACTGCACCACTAATATTGCTGTCATCTTCAAGTTTGCTGAGGGTGGACTCGATCTCACTGTCTATGTCATTGACGAAGATATTAAACAGCACCGGTCCCCGAGGGACACCACTTGCCATGGATCTCCACCTGGACATTGGGCTATTCACCTCTACTCTCTGAATATGACCATCCAACCAATTCCTCATCAACTGAACAGTCCACTCATCAAAAAAATCTCTCTCCAATTTAGAAGGATGTTGTGGGGGACTGTGTCAGAAGATTTACAGAAGTCCAGATAGATCACATCTGTTGGTTTTCCTTTGTCCACTGCTGTGGTTACCCCATCATAGAAAGCCACCAAGTTGGTAAGACAGGACTTGCCCCTGGTGAACCCATGCTGGCTGCCATTAATCATCTCCCTGTCCTCCATGTGCTTCAGCATAGCTTCTAGGAGGATCTGTTCCATGATCTTCCCAGGCACAGAGTTGAGGCTGACAGGTCAGTAGTTCTCAGGGTTGTCCTTTCTACCCTTTTTAAAAATGGGCACAACGTTACCCTTCTTCCAGTCACCAGGGACTTTTCCTGACTGCCACGAGTCTTCAAATATTATGGAGAATGGCTTGGTAACTACATCAGCCAGTTCTCTCGGGCCTCTGGGATGCATCTCATCAGGTCTCATTGACTTATGTATATTCAGGTTCCTCAGGTGGTCACGAAGCTGATCTTACCCTAGAGTTGGAGGGGCTTTAAACTCCCTGGTTCCCATCTTGTTGTCCACGGATCCAGAAGGAGTGAGGAGAGTGATTTTCTGTGAAGACTGAGGCAAAAAAGTTTTTGAGTACCTCAGCCTTCTCCTCATCTGCTGATATGAGGTCACAATTTTCATCAGTTGGGGTACATTCTCTTTAACCTTCCTTTTCTGGTTGATATATCTGTAGAAGCCTCTCTTACTACATTTTGCCTCCCTTGCCAAGTTCAGGTCCAGCTGTGCCTTGGCCTTCTTGACTCCATCCCTACACAACCGGGCAGCATTCCTATACTCTTCTCGGGTTCTCGGTCTCTGCTTGAACCACCTGTGCAGTTCCCTCTTGTTCTTCAGCTTGAGTAGCAGATCTTGACTCGGTCACTGTGATGTCTTCGCTTCCCTTACTTATTTCATGCATAGTATGAGTCTTCAGGGTTGCTTTAAAAGGAATAAACATTTACATTTAGAAATCTAATACTGAGTCCTGTATCAGTCAGTGCAGTGAAAATCAACCCTATACTCACTTTATATAAGGACAATGTCTATGCTGAAAGCAATTCTGAAATCTCCAGTGCCTGATGGCAGTTCAGCCTTTATGGTACTGATAGTTGAATACGTATATCAATGTATTTATATTTTCTTAGAAGAATTCAATTTAAATGTCATATACATATTTATAAAGCTAAGATCAGACTAGAATATAGTAATTTAGTTACATCTAATCTATAAAAAGGGGCATATATAAACTCTATAGGCTCAATAATCATGATTAAATTCCAATTAAACTGTCTTAAAATAATAAAGAATCGGAGAATCATATAATGGTTTGGATTGGAAGGGACTTTAAAAATCACCTAGTTCCAATCACCCTGCCATGGGCAGGAATACCTTCCACGGGATCAGGTTGATCAAAGTCTCGTCCATCCTGGCCTTGAACATCTCCAGGGATGGGGTACCCACAGCTTCTCTCTTTCAGCTTAAAACCATTACCCCTTGACATATTACTGCACTCCCTGATAAAGAGACACTCCTAGTCTTCCCTGTAGGCATTTTAAGTATTGGAAGGCTGCTATAAATCTCCCCAGAGCCTTCTCTTCTCTAGCCTGAACAAGTCTATTCTGTCCTTGTATGGCAGGTACTGCAGTCCTCTGATCATCTTCGTGGCCCTCCTCTAGACCCACTCTAGCAGACCCACGTCCTTCCTGTGCTGAGGACTCCAGAACTGAACATAATACACCAAGTGAGATCTCACGAAGGTGGAGTAGGGGGGTAGATTCACCTGCCTCAACATATTGACCACAATTCTTTTGATGCAGCCCAGGATGTGGTTGGTTTTCTGGGCTGCAAGTGCACATTGTCAGCTCATGTCGAACCTCTCACCCACTGGCACCCCCAAGTCCTTCTCTTCAGGACTACTCTCAATCCATTCTCCACTGAGCCTGTATTTTCATTTGGGATTGCCCTGACCCATGTGCAGGACCATGTGTGGCATGAGCTCTTGCTGGTGAAAACTGAGGCAAAAAGTCATTGAGTATCTCAGCTTTCTCAATATTCTGGATAACCAGGCCTTCCAGAGATGGCCCACATTCTCCCGACTTTTCCTTTTATCATTGAGGTACCTATAGAAGCTTTTCCTGTTGCCCTTGGCTAGACTTAATTCTATCCAGGCTTTAAATTTCCTGACCTGATCCCTGTCTGCTCTGATAATTTCTCTGTATTACTTCCAGTCTCCTGCCCTTTCTTTCGCCCTCTGTAGGCTTCCTTTTTTTGTTTACGTGTGTCCAGGGGATACTTGTTCATCCATGCAGGCCTCCTGGCATTTCTGCCTGAATTCCTCTTTGTTTGAAAAAAATAAGGAAAGATACTGAAAATCCTATATAGCAATAAAGGTTCAAGTTACAGAAAGTGTTGGTGTCATGCTGGCACTACAGACCACACAGAGGTGACCTGACCCTCCGGGGCCCACCTCCCTTCTCTACAGCCCGTGACTTCATGTTAGCCCCCTAGGTTCATCAGCCCCTGCTCTAGCAATGCTACATCAAGGCTTGTGTCCAGCTCCTCACAGCTCTGCCTTTCCCAGCCATGGGCCTCAACGATCTGGGCCCACCCAGGAGCCTATATACTAGCCTGGCATCCTGTCCCAGTCCCCATGGCCTTGGCCATCCTGAGGTCCAGGGACCTGCCAGCCTGTTCTGCGCCTGGTGTCAAGACAAACTTTTTAAGATTTACCAAAAGTTTGTATCTTTTCCCCTTCTCCCATCTATCTGAATTCATTCGCCTTCAGCTTCCAGACATTGTGCACCAACATGGTAGTATGCATGGCATATGAGGAACACAAATAAGCCACCATGAAACATTTGTACTGCATCTTCAAGAATACAATAGCAAAATTATTCCAACATTCCATTATTTCCATAGTTTGTTACATAAACAAGACATTATATAAGGAAGTAATAACTTTTCAAAATCTCCTGTTATGCATTTATATATGTTTAACAATACTTACATCTAATTTCCTGGCATAGAACTCATGCATCAATAGAAGGAGCAAATAAGTTCTTTGAATCCTTTTCTGACATGAATTATTGTCAGATGGGTGGGAAGTGAAATCAAAGCACAGATTCACATGCTGAACTTTCAATATCAACATCTGAATTTACAGAATATATGTATAAGCTGTCAGAATCCAGTACCATGTCATAGATGCAGTACAGTATTTTTTTTTAATTTTTTTTTTTTTTTTACATTTTGTAAGAGCTGGAAAATCTGAAAAATCTGTCATGAATTCAACCCTAAATATTCTAAAACCCAAATTTATTTTTGTTGTTTTCTTCTTTTCATTTGCAATCACTCACAGTTCTTTCCTAGAGCTATGTTCCCCAAAGGATCTTCATACCTAGTATAATGAAAAAGATGTTAACTTATTACAAATGGGATCTACAGCGTAATAATGGAGGGACTCATTGAATCATTAATATGGCAAAAGAAGAGTAAAAGGTAATTTTTTTATAATTAAGCTGATTTCAAGCACGTCATGTTCTCTTAGATGTAATTGAATGATGATTTAAATTATTCTTTGTACTTGAACATCAAAAAAAAAGAAAATAAAGCAAGCGTTGCCTGGAGCATTGAACAATAAACCAGAAAGTTTACATTCAAAACATAAGTTTAGGCTGAAGTATTGGTAAAACATCTACTTTGTGGACCTTCAAAGTGACACTGCTGCTTAAATTAAACTCCTTAGAGCCCTCTCGATGATCACTCAGTTATGACTGCAATGTCATTCAAGTAACAAGAGAATAATCTGGCATATTATCTTCTACAGGTAATTACAGGTAATTTTTAAATTACTACAAAAGTGGGGGGGGTAAGTTAAAAAAAAAGAAGAGTGTTTAAGAGCAAAATAATCTTTATTCTATTTATCCAGTGTCTCTTCTAAGTTTTGCTAAACTTAAATTAAACCTGAATATTTTACCAACTAAGGTCAGTGTAAAGACTAGGGTTCTGGTACTGTGTCTGTGACTTAGTTTATTCATTGCAGGTGGTAGTATCATTTCAGAACTGATAGATAAAAACTTGTCTAAAATAACACTTTGTGATTACGTTCTAATCAGCACATCAGTTCATCTCATCAAATTTGAAACTAGCTCCAGATTAATACTTCTAAATGGAGATGTACTCCTGTGAAAGAGGCATTTATGTTCCCATTACAGTCATCAGAAAATCAGGCAATAGAACCATGGTGTGATACACAGCACACTAACTCGGATTCCCAGAGCACAGCTCAGTCGCTGAAACGTAGGTATTTGAAGTTATTTTTCTTGCTGCAAGGCCTGGATTCCAGTAGCTGAATCAGACCAGTGCAGGTCTCTATTCAGTTGTATGCCTGGATGGCCTGGACTGTCGCACATGGCAATGGGTGCACATATCTGTATAACGGAACCCCCCTTTTGATCTGAATAACTTGACTACGCCGAACATATTGACTAGGAGTGAAATTATAAATGAGTATGTTATGGAGTTGTCCTGAAATGGCAGTATGTGAGGGTTGTCAGGCACCACAAAGGACATAAGGGAGATGTGCAGTGTTCCAGGGTAAAAGGTGGAGACAAACTACGGCTATGAGGGGAATTTCGAGAGAAAATAAGAAAGTGGAGGGAAAAGGTATAACATAATAAGAAATGCATAGAAACATAGGGCAATCAGTGCTGAATGATAAGGAAAGTGGACTGGATACCGTCATGTTTGAGTCCAAGTTTTAAGAGCTGTATTTGAGGAAAGCAAATCAGAGACTAAAGCCATGTAAGAGGAAGCTTGGAAGACTGGGTGGCAGGAACAAATGTTAATTAATTGCATGGACGCCTTTTGATTTTTCTTCAGGCTTTCCTTTGTTATAAAGTCTTCATGCAACTTATTTGTAATTTAGTAGACTTTTTAATATTCAATGAACTTCTGCATCAGTACACAATTTTACTTCTCATTTTATATTATTTTTATAAATTCAATTCTGATGAATTTGCCTGAGTTTACTTTTTCATTTAATATTTTTTCCGGTAAAAATTCTTGTAGAAAATATTGACTAAATTAAATGCTTAATTGGCTCCAACTACTTCAACTATACTTATGCTTGTTTAGAAAACCTACTAGAAATTGTTATAAAATGGCACTTGAATTTCTTCTCAAATTCTTTAATTTCAATAAACTGTTTTTCTTTCAAAAATATTTTGAAATAATATCTTGACTGTTTTCTGAATTTCTTGATGTTTTATGGGGATTAGATTTTTTTTGAGAGATCTTTAAGAATGGTATGAAGTAGCAATATATTTTAAGAAGCAGAAGTCAACTGAAATGGAATTTTGTTCAGTTATTTTGTTCAGGATCAGTTATAGTAGTACAATTTTTGGGAATAGAAAATACAGTTTAGAGAGAAGATGGTCTGAAACGGTCAAGGATCAAAGATTGAGAGGAAGAAAAGCTTAATATTTTTTTCAGAATTGCTGGTCCTATATTTTTGTTTTACTCTGCTGTTGAATTCACACACAAACCAAAGTAACTGATGTGTGGATCAATAGGAATTTTCTATGCATGAACTAATTTACTTAGAAAACCGAGGTATACAGGTTGACAATGACAATCTGAAAACGTGCATTTATCTCTCTCTTTCAGTCATGCCAAAGTTATGCACTCTTACTAAAGTTATTCTGCAGGAATTTTATGTACAACATCGTAGACATTGTTTTTAAGCTTTCAACTTTGGTTTCAGTCCAAGTGAGTAAAATCATCATATGGGTGAGGCATTGAGCCTGAGGTTGATGCAGGGTGGGCACAGTGCTACTGTAATGCCATGCTATGGTGCATAACAGTTCGGAGAAGACTGGAGCACCATTATTCTAGCTTGGACATAGCATCAGATTGATATAATCCCATGATTTCTACACTGGAAACCAATTGTTTAGTAAAGGTCAATATCACATCTGTCTGAAGACACATCCTAATACCCAGCTTGCTCATAGAGCCCAAGCATCAGTCAAAAACTCCTTCTATCTGAGAAGCAAAGATGTCCAAAATAGAATTTTCTTCTTCAGGTGTGATGACTGGAAATTGTTCCAAATCATGTAGCAGAAGAAAAATAGACTGAAAATCCCCCATCTGTTTTAGTGTCAGGGGCCTTTAGAAATTTTACCTATACAGTGTGCGTGTGGTTATCAAAACATACTTGCTTCCAGCATCCCTGCATACATCTTTACAGACAGACTGTGTAGCAGGAACTGGGAACTGCACATCTTCCTCAGAAACAGGATGGACACTAGTTTCTATCCCAGTAGAAGCTACAGCACAGTCAGCCTAAAAATACCAAAGTCCTTTGTTTCCTTCTATTGTTTTTCTTAGAAACATAGACCATTAAGATCATCAAATCCAACTCTTAACACTGCCAAGTCCACCACTGAACTACTATGTTCGTAAGCAGCACATCTACAAGTCTTTTAAATACCTCCAAGGATTTAAAGCTCAACCACTTCTCTGGCAGCCTTGTTAAAATGCTTGATAACCCTTTTGGTGAAGAAATTTTTCCTAATATCCGATCTAACCTTCCACTAATATCACTCGAGGCTGTTTCCTCTCATCCTCTCTCTTGTTATTTGGGAGAAGAGATTGACCCCCACCTCACCAGAATGTCTTTTCAGGTAGCTGTAGAGTTCTCAGCCTCCTCTTCTCTAGGCTAAAAAGCCCCAATTCCCTCAGCCACTCCTCGTAAGACTTTTGATTCAGATCCTTCACCAGTTCTATTGCATTTCTTTGGACACACTTGAGTAGCTCAAAATCTTCCTTGTAGTGAGGGGCCCCACACTGAGCACAGTATTTGAGATGTGGCCTCAGCCTTGCGGAGTACAAGGGAATGATCACTTCCTTAGTCCTGCTGGCCACACTATTGCTAATATGAGCCAGGATGCTATTTGCCTTCTTGACCACATGGGCACACTGCCAGCTCATGTTCCACTGGCTATCAAGCAACATTTCAAGGTCCTTTTCTGCTGTGTATCTTCATAGCCTCCCTTCCCCAAGCCTGTAGCACCTGATTTTTAGCCTTGTTGAAACTCATAGAACTGGCCTTGACTCATCAATTCAGCCTGTCCAGACCCCTCTGTGGAGCCTTCATACCCTCCAGCAGATTGACAGTTCCACCAAACTTGATGTCATCTGTAAAATTAGTGAGGGTGTACTCAATCCTCTCATTCAGGTTGTTGATAAACATATTAAACAGAACAGGCTCCAATACCTCGACCTGGGGAGCACAAGGTCACCAACTGGAATTTAACTCCACTCACCACCTCTCTATGGCCTCAGATATCCAGTGTCTTTACTAAGCAAAGTGCATGCCCATCCAAGCCATTAGCACCTAGTTTCTTCAGGAGAACGCTGTGGGAAACTGTGTCAAAGGCCTTACTAAAATCAAGATAGACAGAGTTCACAGATTTTCCTTCATCCACTAAGTGGGTCACCCTGCTATAAAAGGAGATCAGGCTAGTCAAGCAGGACTTGTCTTTCATAAACCCATACTGATCCAGCCTAATCACTTGGTTGTCCTCTATGTGTCATATGATGGCACTCAAGATGATCTGCTCCTTAAAGTTTCTCTGCACCAAGGTCAGGCTGACACGCCTGTAGTACCCCAGACTTCTGGTCCTTCTTGTAGATGAGTGTCATATTTGCTAATCTCTAGTCAACTTGGACCTACCTGTTTAGTGAGGACTTCTGATGAATGATGGTAAGTGGCTTGGTGAGCACTTCTACAAGCAGTGCATTTGTGTGGATCTCATCTGGCTCCATAGACTTGTGTGTGTCTAAGTGGTGTCACTAACCATTTCCCCGTGGACTACAAGGGCTTCATCCTGCTCCCCATCCCTGTCTTTCAGCTCAGAGGGCTGGGTGCCTGGAGAAAAAGTCATCTTGTTATTAAAAGCAGAAGCAAAGTAGGAATCCAGTGCTTCAGCCTTTCCCTCATTCTTTGTGTTTCCCCTCATGTCCCATATAGGCAGGAGATTGCCCTCTCCTCCTACACAAGCTTGAAATATTCTTCTTTCACATTTCCTTGTATCAGATTATCTATATGAAGAAATAATTTAATTACAGTCTGTTCCAATGTATTTTTCACCCACAGTGAGGAACTGACTAAAATCCCTTAGGGATCAACAACATTGTAGTGCTTGTCTAGTTTCAGGCAGCTGGTGAGAGGGAAGAGAAAATGTCAAAAAGACTGATTTTTTTCCAAGGATTTTCTTTCTTCTATTGATTTTGAGGAGGTGCTTGTGTTCAATAAGTCAGTTTGTTCTTTCAGGAGTGTTTCAGGAATTAATTACTTCAAAGACTTTTCAATTTATTTTAGAATTCCATTATCCGGTGTGAATAAAAATCTATCTAACTAACTATATTTATTGTAGTACAAGTGAAATTAAAGCTCTTTTAGCCATTTTGAGTTTGTTTCTCAGCCATATAGTCACAGGACATTTTGCAGTCTACCAGGAGACAAACAATCTGCTCATATTCCCAATAAATGAACAGTTGATCTTTAAGTTCTCCTGGGTTACCATGGATACCAATATGTATCCTGTCTAACAAGATGTACTTACACTGTTTCTGAAATAAAAACCATTTTTCAGAATCATTAAACACAACAGATTAGTAAAGTTTGGTGAGTTTTTTGGTTTGCTTTGCTTTGATTTCTTAAAAAGGGTATAGTAATAATAAAGGTATTAAAAAATGAATACTTTCTAGCAATAATTTACAAGGTGGCATGTTCATCAGATGAGCTGTCTTCCTTAGTTGCTGAGCAATAATGATTTTACTTTATGCAATTTTACTTTGAACTACTAGAGGTTACTATGGAAACCTCTTTTCTTTTCCCTTCTTCACATTTTTTGGACAGGTAGTAACTCTCACTGTGTAAGGGAAGTGGCATATCCACTGAGACTTTACTTGAAAATCAGCTCCAAATTTCTTTTGCCATTCATGGGGTAATGTTACACCAAGATTTGTCAGACAGTCTGCTAGAAGCAGAGAATATTTTCAGGAAACAAAAAAACAGCTTAGCTAAATGTTTTAATATGTGCCAAAATCCTATTTTTTAACTTTCTGAAATGTCATCTTTATTTGATTATCAGGGCTTATTTTTATAGTTATTTCAAAGTTTTCCAAGATGGAACATCAATGACCTCAGGGGTTGTCAATTGAATAGAAAGAATGTACGAAACATACACACATGGTTGCTCTTGTTTTTTTGTTTTTTTCAATATTTTATCATTAATTATTAATTTTTAGTTCAGCTCTGTATCTGACATTTTGGAACTGGAATAGCTTTCTCCTTTTCTTTTGCTATCTGCATTATGCTAGCAAATAGTTTTCATACTACAACTAATGGATAGCATTAGCTAGCTATTATTTTATCACCTCAAATTCTCATATAACATTATTATTATTTTCTAATCCAGAGTTCAGGAAGTCTAATCAAAACCTACAAATGGGTTCATAGCTGGTTTTACTCTAAATTTTGAAACTTTGAAATTCAGACCAGACTTTACCTTTCATCATCAAATAAAATAATTCTTTATATATTAGAAACCAACCATGTCTCCTAGTCTCTAAGAAAGCAAGCCAAAGATCTGAGACTTTTATTTATTAACATTTCTTTTTAGTCATGTGTGCAATCAATCATTCACTCAATAAGTAAATAATCTGCAGGTTTGGTTCTTGTTATTGACTCTTCTGGGTTTTATCCTTTATTTAGGTTCATCTGCTTTGATTGGAAGACTTCTAAGATAAAAATTAAACCACATTCAGAAATAAAGCAAATAACAAATCTCTAACAATCATTTCTATAGATAAGGCTTTTGACTGCCAAAATTTCACACAGTATTTTTTGAAGACACATCAGTAAAGGCTTTACTTCACTTTTTAACTTGCATTCAAAGTGAAATTGAAAGGCAGAAGAGACCAGAGCCTTCTTTGCCAAGAGCAGTTGTCATATCATTCATGTCCCAGAGTTCATGAAAGACTTATCCCTCTTCACCATCATCAACTAACACCACACTGAAGTACTTATATCTTACATTTTCAGTTCATTATGCTTAGTAAGCTTGGGCAAATGTATAATTCTTGTTAATACTTAAATGGTAGGTTTCTGCACAGGGATTCAGAATCAGAGAAGATTTTGTGAGACAGGAAAAAGCC
The DNA here is from genome assembly GCF_017976375.1 of Cuculus canorus. Lineage (NCBI taxonomy): Eukaryota > Metazoa > Chordata > Aves > Cuculiformes > Cuculidae > Cuculus > Cuculus canorus. Next base: position 58,822,697 of record NC_071401.1, read on the forward strand.
AAACACTTTTAGTTCCTCTTTTTCTTTAACTTTTATTAAAATAGTAGTGACAAAATCAATATAAAGTGTTGTATTCCAGACTTAGAAGGTATTCCAGACCAGAAGGTATCCATTCTTTCTTTTTCAGCTACCAGAAAAATAAAACCAAAAAACTGATAGGTAGACATGTAAAAATTATATACCTCTACGATTTTTTCCCTTTTATCATTAGAACTTTTTTTTTTGTTTACCGTTTATTTTTTAAAAGGTATTTAAATACCATCATTTAGAGCCTTTTTACCAAAACCAGAGGAATGGTCTGATTTATTTCGTATATCAAATTAAGTTTTGATATCGCATTTACTCTCGGAATTCCAAAAAAGTAATACCTTGTAGTTCAGATTACCCAAACTGATGAGTATTTTAATAAACACATCGCATCACATTAACACAATGACATAAATCTTAAATAAACAGCCTTGTATAAAATCTCTGCTACCTCAAACTTTTAGACTTTGGTTACTAGCTGTAAATTATTAGAAACAACTTGGTTGTTTAAAGGAAGCTAGTAATTTCAATCTCTGTGTTAAAGGATCAATGTGATACCCATCTATAAGAAGGGCCAGACAGAGGATCCAGGGAATTATAGGCCTGTAAGCCTGACCTCGGTGACAGGAAAGATTATGGAGCAGTTCATCTTGAATTATTATTTTACAAGGTGAGTGTAGGTCAACCGGGAGATCAGGCCCGGGAAGCACAAGTTCAGATCTCCTTCTATGACCAGGTGACCCCCTAGTGGATGAGGGAAAGGCTGTGGGTGTTACCCGGCTGGACTTCAGTAAAGCCTTTGACACTGTCTCCCACAGCATTCTCCTAGAAAAGTTGGTGGGTCATGGCTTAGACAAGTGTACTCTTCACTGTGTAGAAAAAGAGCTAGCTGGCCAAGCCCAGAGAGTTGTGGTGAGTGGACGTAAATCCGTTTGGCAGCTGGTCACAAATGGTGTTACCCAGGGCTACACATTGGGACTGGTCTTGTTTAATATCTTTATCAATGATCTGAATGAGAGGATTGAGTGCTCCTTCAGTAAGTTTGTGGATGACACCAAATTAGGCAGAAGCACTGATCTGCTCAAGGGCAGGAAGGGTCTGCATAGGGGGCTGGGCTGTCTGGGTTGAAAGGCCAAAGCCAATTGTATGAGCTTGAACAAGGCAAAGTGTCAGGTTTTGCTCTTGGGTCACAACAACCCCATGCAATGCTACAGGCTTGGGGAAATGTGGCTGAGAAGCTGCCTGGCAGAAAAGACCTGAGGTTGTCAGCCAATGATCATGAGCCAGCAGTGGGCTCAGGTGGTCAAGAATGCCAACAGCTTCCTGGGTAGTATCAGAAATAATGTGGCCAGCAGGACTAGGTAATTGATTGATCCCCTGTACTCAGCACTGGTGAGGCCACACCTTGAACATCCTATTCAGTTTGGGGTCCTTCAGGTACAAGAAGGACGTTGAATTGCTATACCATGTCCAGAGAAGAGCAACAAAGCTGATGAAGGGTCTAGAATGCAAATCTTATGAGGAGCAGCTGAGAGAAACAGGAATTATTTAGTCTGGGGAAGAAGAGGCTGAGAGGAGACATCGTTCTCTACAACTACCTGCAAGGATTTTGTAGCAGGGTGGGTGCTCGTCTCTTTTCCCAAGTAAGAAGTGATAAGACAAGAGGAAATGGCCTCTTGTAGTACCAGGGGAGGTTTAGAGTGAATATTAGAAACAATTTCTTTACCAAAATAGTGGTTAAGCATTGGAACAGGCTTCCCGTGGAAGAGGCAGTCTCCATCCCTGGAGGTGTTCAAAGAGTGTGTAGATGTGGAGCTTTGGGACATGGTTTAGTAGGACTTGATGAACTTAGAGGTCTTTTCCAACCTTAATGGTTCAGTGATTCTATGATTAAAAAATTAATTACTTATATTTAGTCCCTTTTCCGCTACATAATAGTTATTTTCTACTATAAGAAAATGAAATGCTGTCTGAATGTATATTATAATAATGAAATAATGCTGTCTGAATGTATATTATGTAGTTTACATTTATCCTTCAGAAATAAAGCTGAGGAAGAAGACAAAACTGTGGGAAGAGCACACGGATGAGAAATATCAGAAGATAAAATTGTAGTAAATCAGATCTTCATTAAACTGAGGATTTATGTGCCAGATTCCTAGACAGTAATCTTAACATAGAGTGTTTCTAACCAATATCTTTCTACATATTAGTTTATTGATAAACATCAGTAAATTTGTATAGCCAATACTATTGCTATACAATAGAGATTTAGTCAATACTAGTATGAACCACAGAAAGCAGTCAATACTATCTACAATACCTTTTGTAGGCCTGAAGACTTGTAGTAACTTTGAACATTATAAGATGGGAGTATATGATGCACTGTTGTCCACATTTTCAACATCAGCTGTCTAGTTAGGTCACTCGCTTGTGCTGGCCCATGCTAACCAGGAGAATTCCATTATCAAGAACTGTTGGGCAATGATGGTGGAAGCTCCACAGGTCATTCTGCTGTCAGCATTGGGGTACAAAGAATGAAGAGTTATATAGAAGTAAAAAAGAACGTTACTCCACCTCCTAGGCTGCCTTTGTATTTGAAATTTGAATGCAGCAAACAGGAGTAGTAAAAGCACAGAATCAAGATCCTATCTACTACAGCCTAAGTATGAATCTGCACCCAGTAATAAATTATGCATTTTTTCTAATTATGGTAATAAGTATCCAAAGTATATGTGAACATCTTTGTTTTCAGCCTCGATTTAAATTAACTGTGATGAACATGTGCATATTAAAAAAAAATCTTCTTGAGGCCTTATTAAAAAAAGATAATGTATAAAAATAATGAGATTCAAGGATTCCACTTCAAGAAGCACTTACACTAAAGTTGTTTATTTGGTTGGTTGTTTGGTCTCTGCCCCCATATTATCTCTCTGCATTTTACTGTCCTGTTGTCTGACTCCTGATAATTATGAAAGGAAAGAGGCAGGTCTACCTGAAAAAGCCTGTGTGATCTTCAAATACTATTTTTTTCCTAAAAGTATACAGTTATGTAGGTCAGATATAGTTATTTTTATTACTTTTGACAAGTCTTCCATTTTTCATAATTAACTCAGCTTTTGCTAGACATATATTGACCTTAAAAATATTTTTACTTTTAGGGTCCTTTCATTATTTATTTAATTTCACATTGTGTCCGTGGTCACCAGTTCTGACATTAGATAAAATAATGACAGTGCTAATTCATTCACATTATCATCAAGCAAAATTTACCATGAAAGTAATTGTTTTTCTCGGCTAGTTCATGTTTAGTCACGTATAAAGATAGTAGTTGTGGATGTAAATTCTTAATGTTTATCTTAAGCAATCTGTAATAGACTTTGCAGATGTCATTACAGTGGTGGTTGAGATAGAAATTTATATGGGATAGATGACATTATGGATGGCAATTTGTAGGGTATATTGGTCTTCAATGAGAATTTGATAAAGGAACACAGTGAACTGTTGCTGCAAACACTTTATGTTCTATTGAGATGGCAACATGCGCTCGCAGCTCATAAGAACAACTGTATCCTGGGCTGCATCAAAAGAAGTGTGACCAGCAGGTTGAGGGAAGTGATTCTGACCCTCTGTTCCTCTCTTGTGAGACCTCATCTGGAGTATTATGTCCAATTATGGAACTCAAAGTAACTCAGTTCTGGTTTTCAATGTGAGAAGGATATGGGGCTGTTGGAATGGGTCCAGAGGAGGACTACAAAGGTGATCAGAGGGCTGGAGCACCTCCCATACGAGGAAAGACTGAAAGAGTTGGGATTGTTCAGCCAGGAGAAGAGAAGAGAAGAGAAGAGAAGAGAAGAGAAGAGAAGAGAAGAGAAGAGAAGAGAAGAGAAGAGAAGAGAAGAGAAGAGAAGAGAAGAGAAGAGAAGAGAAGAGAAGAGAAGAGAAGAGAAGAGAAGAGAAGAGAAGAGAAGAGAAGGGAAGGCTCTAAGGAGACCTTGCAGTGACTTTCCAGTACCTGAAGGGGGTGTACAAGAAAGCTGGGGAGGAACTTTTTACAAGGACATGAACTGATAGAACTAGAGGGGGGTGGCTATAATTTGGAGGGGCAGATTTAGACTAGACATTGGGAGAAAATTCTTCATGATGAGAGTGGTGAGACACTGGAAATTGTTGCTCAGGGTAGTTGTCTGGATGCCCCATCCCTGGAGGTGTTCAAGGCCAGGTTGAATGGGGCCTTGGGCAGCCTGATCTAGTGGATGGTGTCCCTGCCTATAGCAGGGGCTTTGGAATTTGATGATCTTTAAGGTCCCTTCCAACCCAAACTATTCTATGATTCTATGATTCTATTTATCTCCTGTGGCAATGTTTCATTAAAGAAAGCGAGGTGATAGAAGATCTCCTGTAGTTCAGTGGTAATCAAACAGGAATAGAAGAGTTCAAGATAAATTTCAAAACATTGCCAGAGGGGTGAAGGAATTAGATAATTTGAAATCACAGAAATGGAGAAGAGTGAAAGCAAAGAACCCCCAAAGCCCTTTAAATTCTCATTACAAATAAATGACAGATTAGTATGATTACAGGCAAATTTTACTCAGCTACATTCATTCCATTTAACAACACATTGTGAATGACATATTAAACCATCTGCTGTATTTTCAACCACACAATTCATGTAGATTCTGGTACTGTTATTGATATTCTTTCTTTTGCATACTATAGATATGGCCATTAAATTACTCCTGGGAAATGGTGAAATGCTGCTGTATAAATATAAGCAAGTGCAGGCTTCCTCAGAGGCTACAAGCTGGAATGCAAGCTCTTCAGGATTCATGGGTACTCGTTTTATTTGTAATCCATGTGGGCCGATCTTTGCCATAACAGATTCATGCCAATACATACTACAGTTTCACTTTTCTTTTACGTAACTTAGCCTTAAAAACTACTTGAGGTATATCCAGCAGTGTTCACTTTTTCACTTTCTTCCCAGCTAAAATTATACAAAACGCATAACTGAGCTCTGAGAGACTTATTTCAAAGTCAAGTAGATTATACAGCATTCAGTCAGAGAAACCAACTTACATATTTGAGGAACTAGATAATACATCATTTCTCTCTAATCTTTTGAATGCAAACACCTAAACTCCCAAATTATTTAAAGCTGATAAACTGTGCAAAAGTACAGTATTTGTAATGCCCTTGATAGGCAGTTATTCTGTAGCCTTAAATTTTTAATCCAGCTAATCTATCCTACTTAAGTTAGATAAGAAAATAAAAAGTTTTCCATTGTGAAGGGTAATTTTATGCATAAAACTCTAAACTTTATCACGATCTCTTTCTAACATTTTTGAAAGAATGTACAAAGTTGGTCTTTCCAAGCAAGTAATAGCATAATTACAAGTTACACAAATTATAATAAGGTTTTTCTGAAAATGTTAACTTTCCTTTCTTTTTCTCCTCTCCTCTCCTCTCCTCTCCTCTCCTCTCCTCTCCTCTCCTCTCCTCTCCTCTCCTCTCCTCTCCTCTCCTCTCCTCTCCTCTCCTCTCCTCTCCTCTCCTCTCCCTTTTTTCCTTATTTATTTTCATTTCATTTCATTTCATTTCATTTCATTTCATTTCATTTCATTTCATTTCATTTCTTTGGCCTAATGCATATTCTGCTTTTTCAGGATAATTTCTTAGCAATTAGTCAGAACAAAGTTTTGAGGTTTTGGATGGTATGTTTTTCTAAATGACAAATGTAACCATAGTGATCTATAATGTTTGTCTCATATTGCTCAGACACATAAAAAAGTTGAAGTTATTTTATCACATTACCTAAGTGATCCTGAGGTTTTAAAAAAAGACACGATACATTTGAGGATAAAAAGTAAAAGTAAATCTAAAATAGATATGTATATTCTCTAAATGTCTTTTTTCTGCACAGTCAAAATAACAGTCATAAGATCTCGGGGACCAGTGCTGTAATTTCATAATATTTAATTACTTTCGGCATAGCAAACAAATTCCTGACTCTCCTTGCCCACTTTTATCCCTACCGTGATTGCTTCCTTCTGTCCTCACACTTTGTGCGCCATTACCTCAGCATAACTCTTCACAGGAGTGTAGTATGGATTTGATTTCTGAAAGGACAGACTGAAAATAGCCTTGTGTTTGGAGGGTTATCTTCAGCTCGTATCATTTTCAGATGCTCTTACACATTACAACTAGACTAATCTAATACATGCTACAACAAGTGTCTTCATAAGCTCTCCTCCAAACTCATGTTTTCATTTGCTGGTGACATTCTGAACCTATGACTAGAGATCTAAAGAGGCAGACAGTGGATTTGCAGGGATTTTTGCCTATTTAAGTGTCAAAGTGTTAACAGTGTCACAGAACAGGGAACAGTATTCAGGGGTCAAGCAGGGAGAGAAGGGGAGGTGAAAGTGACTCAGAAACCACTAGACACAGAACAAATCTATTTGCGGAGAGAGACCTAGTTCTTAGGGTTCCAGATTTAAAGCACAGTTTTGCCAGCACTTTGAGCAACATAACTGAGATCGTAGAGAACAAGGATATGAAGGACAACAAGAGTTCACAACTGCAGGAGGAAGAAGAATCTCTTAGGTCCAAAGCAGCATCCCTCAAATCCATGGCCACAGGAAAGAAAACTCTGAAGCCTAAAAGTAAGTAAGAGTTCATTTAGGATTCCTTATTATTTCAGAAGAACTACAGAGGTATCTCTGTATACTACACAGGTATCTCTGTATTTGATGGTCAAAGTAATGTCTCAAGACTCAGGTCTGCTGTGTATAAAGCAATTTGAGACTAAACCAGGTCAGAATTCTCCTAATATTACTGTGCAATTTATTCACATTTCCAATCAGTCATTGAGATTCTTAAATGAAAAAATGTACGTAATAATGAAGCTGATTTTAAAGCAGGTAGATTGAATTGGCATAAGCCAAACAGAATAGATCCAAAGACTAATAGTTTCCAGAAGGCAATTTAACAAACAATTACTATCTTTTTGAACAAACATTGAAAACTATTAAAGGCTTTTTTTCTTGAGAATAAGAATGACTGTCAGATATTTTTGAAGTTTTCAACTTTTAGTTCAAATACTTCAATATAAAGGACTGAGCCCTGTTCCTCTCTATCTTCTTTTCTTTATAAAAATATTGACCTTAAATAGACTCTGTCCAGATTCACAACTTTTTATGTGTTAAAAAAACAAATAATTAAAAGAAAGGGAAATTGAAATACCTGCATTTTCTGGCTGTGTTTAGATGTTAAAAGAAGATTTTTTTTTTTTTACAAGAAATTCATAGGTAAAGTGAATTTATATTAATTAAACTAAACTGCTACAGGTAAACTCAGCTGATGAAATACTTATAAAGACAGCTCTTAAATCTAGGTATCTGGTTTTAGCGAAACTTCACCGGGAAATTCAAAAATATCCATTGAAAAAAATAGTAATAATTAAAAATAGCAATCTTCACTCCATGTTACATTCTCTCAGTATTCTTTCTAGTAGTATCTCTTGTAAAAATATACATTCTCATTTCATTTTAGCATTCTTGCACTAAATATATAGTAGTAGAGAAGAGTGCTAGAAAAGGTGGTATGTAGTGGTAGAGAGGAATAAGTATCAAAGCAAAATATTTGAGAAATATCTTCACAGTAGTTATAAGGTAATATTAGAAAGCTGTTTTTCTATTATTTTTTATATACTTTATCAACTTTCTTATAAAGTTTCTTCTACACAAATGCCTTAAGTCTTAACAGTGTGCTTGATATAATCTGTTATACAAAATCATTCTTTCACCTTTTCCTGAGACATCCAGAGTGTGGTTTAATATTTCAGGGGAAAAAAGAATTCCAAAACATATTATTTATATTGCAAAGGAAATCACTTGAAAGGAGAGAAAAAAGGAAATTCAGAAAGCTTGTGGAATGTGGTAAATGTCATCTATTGTTCTTTGCACATAGTTGCATTTAAGCGTACCCAAACTGCAATAACATCATCCCATTTCTAGCTTCCTCGTGTATCCTATTCTTCCCATCACTGAATTTTGCTTAGTGACAGCTTTTTAAAAAACTGTTCCCCTATTCAAGATTACACCTATTTCCCCAGAGGGGAAAGAAAAAGAAAAGAAAAGAAAAAGAGAAGTCTGATTTAACACAGAGAATTAGATTACAAAAATTTCCTTTTCCTTCTCCTCAACCTCTCTCTCTCAGTACTGCAGAGCACCCTCGGGAATTTTTAAGTTTTCAGTAAGGTTTGGGCTGTATTCTGCAGTAGCCTCACAAGAATAATGCAGGAGCTTCCTTTTCTGTCCTTTGAAAATGACTCCCAAAGGCAACATGCTATACCTATTCCTCATCCTCTGAACAGTTTCATGTGCAGATTTCCAAGTCATTCTAAATGTTGCCTTTAAAACATTCAGTGTTCTTCAAGAATTTTTCATGCAGGTGAAATAGGACATGACATAAATAAACATTTTATGCTGTTCTGTTTCTTGTCATTAAGCTGTCATATTAATAAAAATCACCCGTCATGGGAAACTCATTTTTGTTCTGGAAAGAATTGTGGCGCACTATCATCCTTTGCAGTCTGTAGGTCTAGGACATAGAGTTTTTAAAATATAAGAAATCTAATCCTTTGAAAACCTTGCTTTAAAAAAAAAAATTATAAAACAAACCTGAACTTATAATAATCTATCCTGAATTCAAAAGAGAGCTGAAGCAGAGAAAAAGTATTGTTCTCTTTGACTATAATAAAATAAAGAAAATTAACAAAACATAAAATGGGATCAAATACACACCAGAACACCATATACCAGTGTATTAAATTTAAAGCTTCTGAAATTTATTTTATAAGGAAAAGTTTCTCCTCAAAAGTATTAAGTTTAACTACCTGTGGAACACTGAGGTTCAATCTAGCTGTTGAAATTAGCCGACAACTAGTTTGACAAGAAATCTGATATCAAGAACAATTCTGATATCTGGTATGAATATGACATCTGTCTCCTTCAACAAATTTTCCTATTATATTGATTTTTTAATTTGTTGTAATAAAGATTTATCGTAGTTATAAATAACAGCTCTCAGTCCTCTTTACTTGCCACTTACAACTATTCAGTGTCTGGGAAGGAATTATGCTGAAAGAGCTGCTCAAATTATAATAATTGTTTCTGTAAGTGTATATTAGTTTGTTGAAAGGAAATATTTATTGAGATATGGTTGTAATTACAGGACGCGGACATTGGTGTGATGGAAACCTAACTTAGTTGTTGCTGTCAGCCCCTTCAGTTACACAGGTGCCTGGTTTGTGGATGACATAATATATCTGATCTTTCTGGTGTGAACCTCAAAAGCCATAGCTTCAACATTCATAGGGAACTATGAATCGATTTTCAGAAGAAAACAACAACTTTACTGTGCGACACTCAGTAGATTCAGGAGGTGAAATCCCTGAGGTATCCCCATTTAAATAAGTCAGTTCAACCAGGCTTTGAAAATCCCACAACCACTGTGTAATTTTATGAGTTTTCTTGTTCATTTTCAGTGAACAGACGTACTGAAACTTCACTGAACTTCACATTCCCTCAGCCACTGCAAGACAGACACAGTATATTTCATTCCAGAAGTAATATGTACAATAACATTTTCAACAGCTCAGGCTTTCTGTTTTGTATTATTTCAAGTGCAGAAGGGCATTGGTCTGAATTAAAATTTCATATTCAAATCCAAGATTTGAAATGATGAAAGAACTACAAAAAATAAGCTTCAGCTTTGTCTGCTGGCACAATTAGTCCAGAGGATGGAGTAAATGGACTAGAAGATAATGAAAACTTCGTTTAAATTTCTGTTCACCAAACTCCCTTCAGAATTTCTATCATTGAGTTAGTGGATAATATTAAAATTTTTGCCAGGGTATCTAGAACAAACACTTTGAGATTCAGGTACATTTCTGTAGATATATAACTGTTTATTTGGCTTGAAAGATGTACAAGCTGAATGAAGTTTAGTTTAATTCACTACAAAAAAGATTAATGTTAAATTGTCTCACATTTGCCATGGTCTATCAACATGCTAAGCACAGAGGCTTGATTAAAGAACTGAGATTCATTAAATTGCTAAGAAATTTGATCAACTATCTGAGTCTTGGAGATAAGGAGGTGTTTTAGAACACAGACAGAAAATGTTTCATATTGTATAAAATTAAGCATCTCTCTTATAAAATAAATGTATTTTTAATATAAAATAAATATCCCTGCTTAGAAGACTTTTCTCTAAGATCCTGCTCATGTATGACATTCCATTCTTTATTTTTACTGATTATGTGAGTAATTTCTATTAGTATTTCAGGGTTTATTCTATCACTCTAGCCAAACAGGTGAACTATGAGGGCTAATTTTCAGTGTAGGAAGCATCTCAAAACCAAAATTATCTCTTGCTCCTTTATGATTTATGGATGCTGAATCTTGTGAGTTTGTATTTATCTGCACAGAACATCCTGCTCGAAAAGCTGAATGCATTACTACTGCATATTACTCAATGGCTATGTCCACACAGCCAGCTGGCTCCTTTTACTGGATACACAAAGGAAAAGCTTCTTCATTTTGCGTTCATCATTGCGGGATCATATCCCAAATTCCTTAGCTAGATTTTTGCCTTTAGTAATCTGGAGGATGTCAAAGAATACCAGCTGGAAACAGGATCCTCAGAATTAAACCCTCAGAAATTCCTATCTGGCACCATTTTCAAGCTGCTATAGCAACAAATAAGAGTGCTCCCTGGTAGGAGATGCTGTTCTTACAAATAAGCAGCAGCTTGTATTTAGCAGCTCACTTCCAAACAGCTCCAGTTGGCTGAATAGTTTGTGCAGCTGTTTTCACAACAGCATCAGCAGTTATCCCACCCCAGCTGGACCAGGAGGAAATGACAGCGACTTGAATTTGCTGCTGCTGAAGGGTCTTGGATCTGCTTTACTTGGCAAAGCAGCATTAATAGGCTCATAAAATAATTATAAACATGTCTTCTGGAATTGTTCTTAGCTTAAGCAGCCTAGGAAATAGAGCAAAAATAAACAACTAGGAATACAAGGAAGAAAATTCTGTCTGGGAAACACAGTTACTGGATAATATAAATGAATTTACTGGGAGTAACTTGGCACATGTGAAGATTTGTAGTCACATAAACATGGGTGGCTAGCTGTACTAGTTTTGGCTGGGATAGCATTAAATTCCTTCACAGTTGCTTTTACAGTGCTATGTTTTGGATTTATGATGAAAACAGTGTTGATAACACAAGGCTATTTTTGTTATTGCTGAGCAGTACTTACACAGCATCAAGTACTTTCCTGCTTCCCACACTGCTCCACCAGCAAATAGACTGGGGAGTGGCACAAGAAGCTGGGAGGGGACACAGCTGGGACAGCTGACCCCAGATGATGAAAGGGAAATTCCATACCACATGGCATCACGCTCAATGTATAAAACTGGAAGAAGAAAGAGGTAGGAAAGATATTTGAAGTTATGGCATTTGTCTAAGTAGCTGTAGTATGTGACAGAGCCTTGCTTTCTTTGAGATAGCTGAACACTTGCCTGCTAATGGGAAATAGCAAGAGAATCCTTCGTTTTCTTTTGGTTTGCTTGCATGCACAGCTTTTGATTCACCTATTAAACTGTCTTTATTTCAGCCCATGAGTTTTCTTGATTTTACTCCTCTGATCCTTTCTCTCATCCTGCTCTAGTGTGGAGTGAGCAAGATGCTGTGTGAGGCTGAGCAACTGCCTGGTGTTATTCACACTCGCCTTTTACTCAGGAGAGGTTACAGCAGTGACTTGCTAAGCAGAGAGGAAGAAACAAGATCAGTGTTATCCCTTTTTTTTTTCCTTTTTTTCTATTCTTCAATTTTTTTTCTGGTTAAGGGTTGCTTGCTGAAATAATATAAAAGTAGTGGCAATAAGATAAGATGCTCCAATGGGAGTTTAAAGAAGCTTGTAAAAATATATTTTATATCTTAATGATATCGGATAAAGACACACAGATATAGAGTACAAATATTGTGGAAAATAAGATTATGAAAAATGTATAAAATTGTTCAAGGATCATGTTCTTGAAAGCCTTCTTTCACAGTCTTCTGGTTTTACTACTCCTGTAGGCAGTGTTAAAACAGCATTAAGAATCCTGAACAAATTCAGCCCTGTTGCGTTGTCTTGTATCGTGATAGAAGTATTTTTTTATGTTAAATAATAAAAGACTAACTCACTTCTCAGACTGTTTTTACATCTATAAAACATTTATGATTTACTTCAATATTTTTAGTGGTAGAGCCTAATTTCCTAGAAAGACTATAAATTAATTTCCCCTACGAAAGTATCAACCTCTTGCTATGGTCTTTTTCTAGGCATTGCATGTTTTGCTCTTATGCATTTTTAGAAATGACTCCAATGTCATCTATTGTGACCTCATCAACCTGGACTAAAGAAAGATGATTTAATTCTTAAATGCCTCTCATTTTTTTCTCTGTAGGAACATCTCAGGAAGTCTTTAGCAGAATGTAATTAACATTCCTTATTAATTCTAGAAGGGGAGAGTCTCTTCCTCTCATCCTCTGCTTTTGATTACAAGCTGTTCAGGAGTGCTTTATTCTATAAATTCTGTAATATTCTACTTGCTTGTCCACAATCCTTAACAAAAATATTTTTCAAAATATGCCCATAAACCTAGGAAATTTAGAGAGTTGGGACTTCAAGGTATTGTTAAAGCTTCAGTATTTATATTCTGGTGTGTATATATATATATATGAAATATATATAAAAGATATATATAAGAGCATTATGATCACGTATTATCTAGTCTGGAGCTGCCAGTTTATAGGATATTGATAAATAGCATGGAATATGTTTATTGAGCATTGGGAGATTAATGAATAAAACAGTGTTTTTGAAGAAAAAACTTTAAAGTTCAAATTGTATTCTAATGCAATCTACTGCTCCTAATATTCATCATTTATTAGAAGTTTGTTTCATAGCATACGGAATCTCTGTATCAAGACAAATACTGTAGCTGCAAAGGGCTCACTTTTGCAAACAATGGTCACAAAGTATACTTCAGTGTACTACTTCTGGCCTTGTTTTATTTCCACTTCTTCTTAATTGGTAAATCTATTTATATCTGCAAGGAGTTTTAATAATTTACTTTTATTTTAATAAATATACTATACATATGCTAATATAATAATGATTAGAAATATGTGTCTTGCCTTGCAAGGTATTAATATGCAAACAGAATGTACAGCCTGAAGTGACTAGTGGGATTATTATCTGAATTACATAGACAATAAGAGTTCTTGAAATTAAGATTGAACTTAACCATGCTTGAACTAAAACATTTTTCAAAGAAAACCACTGTTCTTGAAGAAATCAAGTGTTTCCTAAGAATTTTTTTTTTTCATCTTTCCTGGTTAGTTGTTCTAAAGTGTTTCACCCCTAAAATGATGGGCAAGAGATTGGAAGTGTCAGGCTGGCCCAGTTTTAGGACCTTTTCTCTTCAATGTTAGTCAGCTCTGCTGTGGAAACCGTGTACTGACCTTGCTAGAGGTCTCCAGTTCTTCTGCAGGCAAAAATAAGTTAAAACTTGTCATTAATAAAGCTGATTCATCCTCAGCAGACAATATATTTGCTGCAGAGTAGCTCAAAGATTCCTCAGGAGGAAAAATGACAGGGGAAAAAATTCAGGAAAGCAGACTTCCAGCTCTCCAAGGAATTACTGGGTAGGACCCCCTGGGATGTGGCCCTTCGAGACAAGGGAGCAGAATAGAGCCGGAAAATATTTAAGGCAGTTTTCCACAGGGCGCAAGAGCTCTCGGTCCCCCTATGTAGAAAATCAGGCAGGAAAAGGAAGACACCGGCATGGCTGAGCTGAGACCTGCTGGTTAAACTAAAAAGGGAGGAACTTCATAGGCAGTGCAAGCCAGGAGAGGAAACCTGGGACGTGTATAGAAAGGCTGCCTGGTTGTGTAGGGATGAAATCAGGACAGCCAAGGTGCAGCTGGAGCTGAACTTGTCAAGGGAAGTAAAGACCAACAAGAAGGGCTTTTACAGGTACATCTATCACAAGAAGAAGATCAAAGGGAACATACCCCACTGATGTCTGGAACTGAGGATCATGTATCAACAGATGAGGAAAAGGCTGAAGTATTCAACAATATTTTTGCCTCAGTCTTCACCAATAACTGCTTTCATTGCCCCTCCTGGGTAATGGGACAGCAAGATGGTGACCAGGAGGGTAGACACTCTCCCACAGTAGAGGAGGATCAGGTTCGCAAACACCTGAGGATCCTGAACATATATAAGTCCATGGGACCTGATGAGATGCATCCTAGAGTCCTGAAGGAATTGGCAGATGAGCTTTCCGCAGCACTCTCCATGATATTCGAGAAGTCATGGTAATCAGGAGAAGTCCCTTGTGACTGGAAGAAGGGTAACACTGTGCCCATTTTTAAAAAGTGTAGAAAAGATGACCCTGAGAACTACCAACCTGTCAGCCTCTGTGCCTGGGAAGACCATGGAACAGGTCCCCCTAGAAGCTATGCTAAAGCTCATGGAGGGCAAGCAGGTGATTAATGGCAGCCAGCATGGCTTCAGCAGGGGCAGGTCCTGTCTTACCAACTTAGTGGCTTCCTATGATGGGGTAACCGTGGCAATGGACATGGGTAAATGGATGGATGTGATCTATCTGGACTTCTGCAAAGTCTTTGACACAGTCTCCCACAACATCCTTCTCTTTAAATTAGAGAGATATGGATTTGATGGGTGGACAGTAAGGTGGATAAGAAACTGGCTGGGTGGTCATATTCAGAGAGTAGTGGTCAATGGCTCAAAGTCCAGATGGAGATCCGTGACAAGTGGTGTCCCTCGGGGGTCCATACTGGGACTGGTGCTGTTTAATATCTTTATCAACGATACTGACAGTGAGATTGAGTGCACCCTCAGCAAGTTTGCAGATGACACCAAGCTGAGTGGTGTAGTTGCCACACCAGAAGGATGGGATGTCATCCAGAGGAACCTGGACAGAGTGGAGAAGTGGGCCTGTGAGAACCTCATGAGGTTCAACAAGGCCAAGTGCAAGGTCCTGCATCTGGGTCAGGGCAATCCCCGTTTTCAGTACACGATGGGGAATGGTGTGCTTGAGAGCAACCCTGCAGAGAGAGCCTTGGAGGTGCTGGTCATGGTGCTTGGAGGAGCTCGACGTGAGCCAGCAATGCGCACTCGCAGCCCAGAAGGCTGACCATATGCTGAGCTGCATCAAAAGAAGCGTAGCCAGCATGTTGAGGGAAGTGATTCTGCCCCTCTACTCCTCTCTTGTGAGACCTCATCTGGAATACTGTGTCCAGTTCTGGAATCCTCAATGTAAGAAGGATATGGGGCTGTTAGAATGGTCCACAGGAGGGCTACAAAGATGTTCGGAGAGCTGGAGCATCTTCAGTATGAGGACAGGCTGAGAGAGTTGGGCCTGTTCAGTCTGGAGAGGAGAAGGCTCAGTGGAGATCTTAAGCAACCTTCCAGTATCTGAAGGGGGCCTGCAGGAGAGCTGGAGGGGGGCTATTCATAAAGGCTTGTGAGGATAAGGGGGTAGGGGGAACGGGTATAAATTGGAGTGGGACAAATTTAGACTGGACATTAGGAAGAATTTCTTCCCCATGAGAGTGGTGAGGCACTGGCACAGGTTATCCAGGAAGGCTGTGGATGCCCCATCCCTGGAGGTGCTCAAGGCCAGGTTGGATGAAGCCTTGGGCAGCTTGATGTATTGGAATGTCCCTGCCTATGGCAGGGGAGTTGGAACTACATGATCTTTACGGTCCCTTCCAACCCTAACTATACTATGATACTATGAAAACTACCTGCAGAAAAAAAAACCCATATTCATGTAGATAACTCAACTGAGTTAACAGGCTGAAATACCACCTGGGATATTGTGTCCAGTTCTGGAATCCTCAACATAAGAAAGATATGGGGCTGTTGGAAAGGGCCCAGAGGAGGGCTAAAAGCATGATCAGAGGGCTGGAGCACCTCCTGTATGAGGAAAGGCTGAGAGAGTTGGGGTTGTTCAGCCAGGAGAAGAGAAGGCTCCAAGGACGCCTTACAGTGACTTTCCAGTACCTGAAGGGGGTGTACAAGAAAGCTGGGGAGGAACTTTTTACAAGGGCATGTACTGATAGGACTAGGGGTGGATGATTATAATTTGGAGGGGCAGATTTAGACTAGACATTGGGAGAAAATTCTTCACGACGAGAGTGGTGAAGCCCTTGAACAGGTTGCTCAGGGAAATTGTGGATGCCCCATCCCTGGAGGTGTTCAAGTCCAGGTTGGATAGGGCCTTGGGCAGCCTGATCTAGTGGGAGGTGTCCCTGCCTACTGCAGGGGGTTTGGAAGTTGATGATCTTTAAGGTCCCTTCCAACCCAAACTATTCTCTGATTCTATGATATTCAGTATCAGTACGAAGTATCACTGGTAATAACAGTCCCATAATACATTAGTGGATTCTATCTTATCTTTGTTATCACGTATTTAGATATTTGATGGCATCCTGAAATATTCTATTAAGAGAGTACGGATATGAATACACATTAATCAAGGCCAAGAAATCAAGGCTCCTTAAGTGAGCATTTCTGAGTGATTATACTGCTGAATTGATTCACCTAGAATGTATGAGTGTAACATCATGGGATAGATTGTGCAGCCTTTCTAATTTATCTCAGCTATTTTTACTTAATATTTTGAATGGGAATTCTAGTGTTACATAAGCCCTTCATTGCATTTCTGCATACAAAGGACACATTACAAGCAACTCATCAGATGTAAACCGATGGAATAGGAACACTTTAAAAGATTTACTTATTTAAAGGATAGAGGAATGCTGTGTATTACTGCTGCTTTCTTTTCTAGATGCTGCAAGGCCAAAGAGTGTGATTGGTAGATAAAGGGGTTTCCATGGCTACGATTTTGTTTACTTTCTTTACCTGAAAGCAAGGAACCATTGTCTCAGCTTAGCATTGAGTATGGTCCAGTGGATAGTATGGACTGGAGACTTTCCCAACAAGAAGGTGGCCACCCTGCTCTGGAGGAGAACTCATATGTACTATAAGAATGTCAGCTGTACCATTAATTTTGCCTTCGTGTCTGAAGAAAACTTAGGGCTCAACAACAGCTGTAGGTTCTACTGTCAGATGATGTACAGCCCAACACTCTGATTTTTCTTCTGAATGAATGTTCTGCCATCAAATGTCCATGCAATATGATCTTTTGCCTCATAAGACATCCACTACATGAAGAACACTTGATAGTGAGAATTCAAAGCAAGTGGAATTGTTCAGTTTTTCCGATCATTTCTGTATACTAAAGAAATATTGTAATCAACTGCCCTCTCTTCCAGCATACCCTTGAAATACACAGAGTATGGCTTATTACCTGCTACATACAGTCACAACTGATATTATTTGACATAACACGTTTCTCCGGGTATATGAGGTTATTGAATGATTTTGTGTAAAAACTTGATCTAATCCTGAATAAATGTGAGAATCCGTACTGCACTGAATACTGCATCTCAATACTTTTCCGCTTATTTTTATGTAGCCCTATGTATTTGTTTAGCAATGATGTTTAGCAACCCTGAGACATTGATTACTTGCTTGACAGATGTTGTTATCAATGTGCTGTTAAAAGAATTGATTAGCATTTAAATCTGGATTGTTTAATTATTGACAATTAAAGAAATTTGACTGTAGATACTGAGTGCTGAAGAAGAAACAATACTGACTGACTAGTTATTGTTCATAGCTATCTGTGCTTATTTAGGAACTTGTCATACAGTCAGCTGAAAAACTTTTGCAAGGTATTTTAAAAAAGGTCTTTTTGATGTTGTCATATAGGGCATAGTATTTGTACTGAGAAGTTCAGAAACTTATATTTATGCTCAAAGCCACCACAGCAGCCCTTATCAGAGTTATGTCTATTGACATAAATTAAAGCAATCAAAGATCTGACTCCAGAAAGGATAGATTAAAAAAAAAATCAGTGATTACATAATTTTTAACATGTTTTGATAAATGTTTCTTTCCAGTTTTTTGTTATCCATTCACAGATTTTACTGTATGAGGAAAAGCTTCAGCAGAACTTTGACAGTTCTGTGAAAAAACACTGTGAATTAGTATTATAAGGCAAATAACATTAAGAAACATTAAAAAAAGGTCTTTTTTCTATCCCAATGGCCCCCATTTCATATAGCAATTTGAAATCAGAACTCCTGAAAACGGACAAGTTTTAGTAGCAAGAGATATCATGATAAGTAATTGTGTGGCAAAATGTTCAAACATCCACTATCCGCTATCTTTTTGATGGCTGAACACATCAGTCATATCGCTTCTGACACTCTTTGTAGAACTGAAAATAAATCAGCATTAATGAGTATTTGAAGTTACAAATAGCTGCTTTTCAAGATTTTACAGAGAATTTTCCATACATGCTGTCTCTTTCATTTTATTTTCTTGCTTGAGGGAGGGTTCAGGGAAGATGTTTTCAGTTTTACAATTGCTTCCTAATATTAAAAAATATTTCAGTTTGGGAAAAAAATTAAATAATTTTCCCTAAGTCAACCCTGCTTTGCCCATGATGACAACTGCTAAGAGATCTCCCTTTCTTTGTCTCAGCCCATGAGCTTTCTCTTCTCATTTTCTTCCCCTGTCCTCCTGGGGAGAGAGATTGAGAGAGTGATTATGTAGATATCTGGCAGCCAGCAAGTCTAACTACTACAAATTAACAAAAACACCAATAATTTTACAGATTGTGCTATAAATATACTGCATTTTTAAGCACATCATATAAAGAGAAAATAAATTTGTACTCTATTATTAATTAAAATATTCACAATAAGTAGTGTAAATTTGAATTACATGAAAATATTAATAAGATTTTATAGAAGAAAGAATACATATATGTAAAATAAACTTGATTATAAAAATCAAATTCAAAGTCAGAAAATCATGCATTTTACATACAAATTACTGACTAATAGGAGAGAAAGAGAAAGCATTTTGGAAGTATTAAAATTTTTAAGTAAAAATGAATTTCAGAATGCAAGGTTTATTTTCTTTTTTTCCTTCCTTCTCTTTCCCTTCCCTTTCCTTCAATACATTATTGATAATTTCATGGCAGCTGTTTGGGAGATAGAATTAATATAATTTTAATGCAATGCCACTTCAGCACTCATTTTCTTTTACTAGTAATTTAGATTTAAGTGATCCTTTAAAAATAAATGGACTCCTTTAAAGATCTATTTTTCTTCAACATACTTGAACGGTTCTCATTACTATTGACAGTGGGAGTAACAGAGTAAAATGCTAGTCTTAAATACCCAAGACTGAACATCTCCAAGTTTTTATATAAGATGCTGTTAAATTAGTTGTCCAGGGCTTTTTCTTGCATGTCTGTTTTGCTGCATTAGCCATTTTAATTGCTGTAGTTCATCTATATTTTCATTTTAACACAATTATGACTAGAGATTACTGCTTTGAATTTTTCCTACTCCTTCATATGTAGTCTGTGTTTTGGGTCAAAATTCACTATGCCCCTATTCGTAAATTCATATGACAATATATAAATAAATAAATAGATTCATAAGTTCATAAATTATACCAGGATGTGTAGAAGTGATTTTATTACCACTGCTTCAAGATCCCACATATGGGTCAGGGCAATCCCCAATATCAGTACAGACCGGGCGATGAATGGATCAAAAGTAGTCCTATGGACAATGAAGTGGGATACCGTTAGACAAAAGCTAGACATGAGATAGTAATGTAGGTCGGATATTAGGAAAAGGTTCTTCACTCAGCGTGGTGGAACACTGAAACAGGCTGCTCATGGCACCAAGACTAACAGTATTCAAGCATTTGGACAGTGCAGTCAGACACATGAAGTAAATTTAGAGGTTGTCCTATGCGGGGATAGGAGTTGGACTTGATGATCCTTGTGTGTCCCTTCCACTCCGTTCATTCTGTGATTGTGTGAATGTGTGCCTGCTATCCAGCAAGTCAACCATATCCCAGGCTGTATCAAATCCAAGCAGGATTGCTCTTCAAAAGTCTTTATTTGAGCCAGTTCTGGGACAAATGAAGATATCTGTATTCATTGAAGTAGCCCATCAACTTCAATGAATTTTGTATTGTGCCTGTTATGTAACCTTAGGCTTGTTTTAAATCTGTTTAATGATCACAGATGAAACAATTAATTTGGGTTTTTGGTATCTGTAGACAGATAGGCAGTTACACAGCCTTTAGTGTAGCTCATTCATTAAACATACTGCAAGGCAATAATTGTGATTTGAATGATGCTGAATAGTGTCTGATAATTGACTAAAAGGTCCTTTATTAAAATACCCTTCAGGTATACTTTAATTTTCTAAAATGAGCCTGAAAAATTATTCTGGATAAGAATGTGGAAAAAAAAAATAATATTTCTTGTTCTTTTTAATCAACTCTAACTCCACTAACTTAAAATTAATTTATTTTCATTTTCAGAAGGTATAGTAAAGCAACAGGCAAAGATGTTTACCATTCATATATAGTGTCAGCCATGCATACTGAGTGCATGCTGAGAAGGAAGAGCCATGGAATTTCACAATGAATAGCCAAAATCTTTCTCTGAAGTCAAAGACATTTGTAAAGAAGATATTTCCATGTCCTCTGGTAAGAGCTGATAGTGTTAAATGTCTTCAATTTTGGCCAATACCATGTGTGATAAAAGTTAAAATAGGTTTGTTATGTCTTTAGTGTAAGGACGTCACAATTTATCCTTATGTTTTGTCATCTTACTGGATGAAGAAAAAGAGTAGAGGCTTGGCTGTTGTGGTATTCAGGAGTTACAGATCTCTTAGGGTGACACAACACTGTTTTTTCTACTTTTCAAAAACCAGTTTATTTAATAGAATTATTTCAATGATGGCATAACATATGATGAAACAGCAGCAGATGCACTGAGGCAATACCATAATCAGAAGTGTTTCTCTACTCCTGGAGCAGAGTACTCTCTTCATTTGTTCAAGTCATGGTTATGTTTGATCATATGTAAGTGCACAAAAAACATTGTAGAATCTAGTTCTCAGCCCACCGTAAAGACCAAATTTCTTCTCATTAATATTAATCCGATGTGGAGTACCTCCAGAGAATATTATAACTTGAAGTTTGGATTAAATTCTGAAGGTATACACTTTCACTTTTAGCAGCACCACAGCTTATAATGGTAAGAAGACTCATGTTGTTTAACACTCTCAACCTTTGAAAGAATGTGTTTAAGATAGTGTTTAAATTCCCTCAGAAACCAAAAGAAAGAAAACAAGGCCTTCCTTTTCAGACAACAATGTCTCTCCAAATGCATTCTCTGATAAGTCTGAATGATGAGATAATAGGTAAGGGAAAGCTTGCATAGAGGTATAAATATATTTGTGGTTGGACAAAAGATGCAGTAACGAAAACAAGAAAGTCCACTGGCATTCTCTACATGTGTCAGTGAAAACCTAGGTCAGTGAAAACTGCAATACCATCTTTGTCAAGCTGTGCTGTAACAGAATAATTAATTGTATTTACTCATGCATTTTAAACCCATGTTGCTAATTGTTGCTAACAATTGTTCAGGAGATTTGTTGCTGTATTTCATCATATTGGAAACATTTAAAAAGTTATTGGCAACTATCAGCATTCTACTGCTACTTGTCATTTTTATGTATCTCCCCTTTGTATACATTAGAATAGTAGCAGAATAAGAATAATAGAAAACCGATTCACCTTATTACCAAGAATGCTTTTTTCATTGTATTTTTTACTTCTAAATACAGAAAAAAATACCTATGTAAGCTATGTTTGGCTTGGTTTTTGTTTGCTCTGTGAAATATACAAAGGAATAATTACGTGACAGCCAGTGTTGTAATCAATCACCCTTTTTTGACTGACTGTATTTACTGAGGTAAGTAGTGATCTGGCTTATTTTCCTATTTCTTATTTGGTTTTATTTTGGCTTGGTTTTGGTTTTAGGGGGCTGTTTTTATTTTCTTTTATTGGTTTCAGAAGTCCCTACTTAAGCTGAATAAACTTGGTTTTGTTTGTTACTGCATTTCTTGCATTTGCTTGAGATATGCAGCAACCTAATGGTGGCAGAAGTTAAGAGCTTTAAAGGTGCTTACAGGATGTAAGCAACCAGAGCTATTACAGAAAAGAAATCAAGCACCTTTGTATAAATTTGCAAACCTCAGAAAGCCATTCATTTTCAGCCTTTTGTCTCTGTAACTCCAAGTACCATCACTACTGTAAAATCTGATCTGGTTGTCAGTTTGTCACACCACAGCACAAAAGTGGCAATGCTTAACAGATACAAACTTTATTGACTACAGAAAAATCTAGTCATCCTGCACTCATTTCAATGTCTATGAGCTAAGGAGTCTATTTTCAAGTGGAGTTCATTTGACCCTTCATGGTTACCTACATCATTATTAGATGAGATGTGCCCTTGTAGTTCCTTTTCTCACCACTAAGAAAAGGGTAGATACAAGGAAGGGTGATGGATGAGATGCTTAGGGAAGAGAAACAGTTTCTGTAGAAAGAATCTAGTAAGGAAAAATGGATTAATCTTTCAATGTCAAATATGAAATAAGTGGTAGAAACTCAAAATTATCAGTGCAGTGGTTGAGTCAGAAAACTCTGAACTGAGTAGTGTTAAAGGAAGAGTATCATATTTATTATGGTATTCTTCACCAAGAAAATAAAAATACTCTCATTCTCTTCACACAATACGGAAAAAGGATGTAACTGACTTATTGCCAACTGCCATCTTGTCTGTTAAATGTATATTCTATACATTTATTGCTATTTTATTTCCTGCACTTGTTGTTTTCTTTTCACTTTTCTTTGCTCTTTTTGGTTCTATGTGATTTGCTTTGGTTACTGACAATCTGGGCAGATGTAGAAAGAACAAAACAGTTGAGTTAGGAGTTACCTACAATGATCACCTAGTCCAACTGCCTGACAACTTCACGGATGACCAAAAGTTAAATTATTATAATTCAAATATTTCTTAAATGCTAAAAGTCATGGGGCATTGATCAGCTTTCTAGGAAGGCTGTTGCAGTATTTGACCACTCTCTCAGAAAAGAAATGTTTCTTAATATCAAGTCTGAACTTCCCCTGAGACAGCTTTGAACTGTGCCCATGCATCCTATTGCTGGATACCAGGGAGAATAGATCAACACCTCCCTCTCCACTTCCTGTACTCTGGAAGCTGTAGAGAACAATAAGGTTGCCTCATGTTTTCAAACTAGACAAACTCAAAGTCCTTAGCCACTCCTGTTATGAAATTCCTTACAGCCCTTTCATCAGCTTTGCTGTCCTCCTCTCGACACATAAAAGTATCTTAAGATTATCCTTAAACTGTGGGGCCTAGAATGGTGCACAGAACTCAAGGTGAAGCCCCACCAACACTGGATACAGTGTGACAATTACTCTACTTGAAAGGCTTGTTGTGCTGTGTTTGATGCACCCCAGGATGCAGTTTGCCCTCTTGGCTGCCAGATTACACTGCTGACTTACATTGAGCCTGCTGTCAACCAGCATCCCTAGATCCTTTTCTTCAGGTCTGTTCTCCAGACACTCCTTTCCCAGTTTATACTTGGTCCTGGCATTACTCTGTCCTAGGTGCAGAATCCAGCATTTGGACTTGTTAAATTTCATCCCATTAATGATTGCCTAATGCTCCAATCTATCTAGATCCCTATGCAAGGCCTCTCATCCCCTGAGAGAATCAAAAGTACCTCTCAGTTCGGTATCACCAGCTATCCAGATAATTGATAAATATATTTAACAGAATGAAACCGTGGATTGAGCCCTGAGAAGCACTGTCAGTTACTAGTAGCTCATTCTCCTCAAGAAACTAAATCTGGGACTTGCTAGTGATAATTAAAACCCAATAGAAACATGATATATGCATTAACATATTGATTATTTTCCATTTAAGATTTATTTGTTAAGATTTTATAGAAAAGAGTATTTTCCTCCTATTAGCCTTTTAGTCAAGGACTTTATTAGGCTATCACATGTAGATATTGATTTGACAGTCGCTTACCATTTCTTTTCTTCCTCCAGAGCTAGTGAGGGTTTTTTTAGATGGCTTTGTTTTGACCAGTTGAAATATATTTGAAAGAGTTGAACACCTTCTCTCTATCTCACATATTATATATGCCAATGTTCTCATACTGCCTCAATCCTATCATGGTTATAGTACCACTTTCTCCAGTGAGTCTGCTTTAAAGTCAGTCTTTCCTTTTATCTTTTCTAAGCTCGGAAATAGAATCTTAAGGACCTTAGCGTCATTCCCCTTGCTTATACTGTCTTCTGTTCAGGTCAATTACTTTTTTCTTTTTTTTTTCTTTTTCTTTCTTTAGTTTTTTAAAGTCTGTCCCCTCTAGAGACCAGTAGAGCTACCGACATTGAATTTTTTAACTTTGCTTGTTCCAAATTGAGTGAATTTTATCTGTAATCTTCAAGCGTTTGTGGTTTGGTTTTTTTTTTTATTTGAAACAGATTGTGTAGATTTAGGCTCCACCAGAGGTCCATTCCATGCAGCTTACGTCTGTCGAGAAGACATAGGGAGATGAAGGGAGCAATAACAGCCTTTGTGCTCTACCCACCAAGCAGCAGGTGAGCAATGTCAGGCAGGGGTGTGTCAGTCAGCAATGATTCTTGCCTGTTGCTATCACCCTCACCCATTAGCATTCAAAATCTTTGTCTTACTGCTCATTATGTTGTTATCCCTTTCCTAATAGCCAGCCAATATGAAACATTAATTTAAGAAGTCTTACTGAAGTGTCGTTTCACAGTAATCACAGACTATATGTAGGACCAGTTATTCCAGCACCAGCACTTCTGCCCAAGCAGGACGCTTTGGGCCTTGAGGTGAGATAAAAGAACCCAAGGACCAGGGCGGGGGAGTACCTTACACGTGAGTTGAGTTGTGTCTATGTGCCTCATACAGGCTAACACTGGACCTCTAAGGGGTTCTATAGAACTGTTTTCTACAATTTTTAGGGTAGAAATGCCTAGGTATTAGGAAAGCAAAGGAAAATAACTTTGCTGTAACATAAATATTGAAATATCAGGACTGAAAATGTTAAGAAAAAGATTATGGATATGGAATTGAAGTACAGCATGGTGCCATATCTTACAGTGTAGAGACTGTCATCTGGTGTGCTGATCTATTTGGGATCCTCAGGTCTGTGTGATCATACATGCTGTCCAGGGTTCACTGTGTCTATGCCTCAATCAGTGCTTGAAGGCAGGCTTGACTGAGGATGATGTTGTTAATCCTTCACTGGATAATCTGTACGCCTTGAATGCCTTTTTCTCTTGATGTTGTAATTGATCTCTCAGCACAGAACCTCTTTTCCCTCTGTCCAGTCTCCCTTCCAGGATCAGTCTGATTCCTGGGATAGTGAAATATTTTAATCCCATTCCATTGTCAGATATCAACAAATTTATGTTTTATATTTCCAAGAATATATCATGGTGAAACAATAGGAAGTAAAGATGCATTCTACTCAGCCATTTGATTTGATTTTGGTCAAAAGTACATAAAGTGTAATAAAACGATGTGTATATTTCCCTGTCGCACACTTTTACAACAGTTTCTGGGGCTTCTTTAGAGCTAGTATCCTCTGTGACCTGCAGTGCATTGCAGATCTTAGCTAGAGAGAGTATGAGTAGATTTGAATGAGCACATAAATAAAATGAAGCACTGAACAAATTATAATGCACGACCCAGAGGTTATGCAACCAGTACTTAAAGCCTTTGTACCTGAATCAATTAGTCCTATTTCTAAGCAGGAATGATAAATTCAGGTATAACAGTGTCCTGAGGAGCATGTACACATTGGAGTACCTGGAAGAACTTATTATATACAGGTACATACCCCAGATAAATATTTTTCTAAGTCTTGTTTCAGTGTATTCTGCCATAAACCTTCTCTCCTCATACATGAACCAAAACCAATGACAGAGAGTAAGGAATAAAAGAAAATTTTGAGTAACAAATTTATTTGAGTAGAAAGATGCAACTCCTAGCAGTGATAACTAAATTTTTTTCCTCCATAATAATTATCTTGGTGGCTTTCATCTCATCATTCTCTTACCTGTGGAATCCATGAGATATGTTCATGTAACCAAGTTCAGGTAATTTGTCTGTCTTCATTCTAAGTCAGATACACTTAAGTCTGCTTCAATTTGGATAAAACGTGTGACTGTCTGAATTACCTTTCCCAAGCTAAACATACTCCTGCTTTTAATGAATTTACTAGCTCACGCTAAGGCCATCAGTGCTAATTTTACCCATTATAGAGCAACATATGTCAATAGAAGAGCCTTGTGTGTAGACACAGATGCCAAACCCTTCAAAAGCCAAGATACTTTTTTTCTTAAGCTCTTACGTGACTCATCTTAGCCTAAGGTAAAGGTCTATAATGGGTCATAGGAACTGTGTCCAGAAAGTGCCTATTTCTATTAACTGATGAAAAAAAATCAGGCTATGATATAGATAGCTATGTTGTTTCAAACATAGATATCTATAATCAAGACATAAACAAGTAAGATTAATCTCATTTACAGAGTAAAAATATTGACTTGTACTCTCCATTTTCTGTAAATTTTACATGTAATTTTTATGAAAATATTTTTGAATATCTGAAATAATTAAGATTTTCTTGTCACAAATATTTTGCTGCAAGAATACATTAGAGGAAAAATAAATACTAAACAAATGTGCATCATCATACCATCCTGTTACACATTTATGTATTTAAAAGTTAGGGGTTTTAAGTCAATAAAGAGAAATGGGACAGCTGGTTTTAAGCTCTTGTGTTTTGGTAATAAACATAAATAAAAATGTGGCTTGGGAAAAGTTGTGCTGCATTAGGCTACTCTGTAGTGCAAGAATTTTATAAGATACACCATAATTTATTTATATTTTATTACTTTCCAGTTTACAGCTACAAATTATATCTCTACCCACAATGACTGATAATTCCCTAAAGTAATGAGCTAAGCTATGAATCTTTCCAAAAACAGGAACCCACTTTGCAGTTCTAGCAGTAAATCAAACATGGCTCTGATAGTATTCTTCAGTAATTCTCCACCGCAATTTAGGCCATCTTTCCAGTTGTTTTTTATTTACAGTGTGGCAAATAGCTCAAGGAAGTAATTAGAATTGTGCAACAAAGGAAACTAAAACCCTGTCCATACAAACATTTCTGTTCTGATAAATCATACTGGAACATGGAAAGGATTGAGCTAGCATCTACTTTAAAAACATCATCATGTGTGAAACAACATTCAGCTTGGGTCCAGAATCTGCTTTATATGCTATAGGTAATGCCAAATGCATTAAGTTCAGAGAGTTCCAGGTCTGCTTGTTTAGTTGTTGAGACTGAAACCTGTCCATATTATTCATGTGGACACGTCTCATGTAATGGACTACCATACAGCACTTAGAACCATAGAATCACTAGGTTGGAAAGGTCCCACTGGGTCATTGAGTCCAACCATTCAACAATCCCTAAACCATGCCCCTCTGCACCTCATCCACTCATCCCTTAAACACCTCCAGGGAAGGTGACTCAACCACCTCCCTGGGCAGCCTGTGGCAGTGCCCAATGACCCTTTCCATGAAAAATTTTTTCCTGATGTCCAGCCTAAACCTCCCCTGGTGCAGCTTGAGGCCATTCCCTCTTGCCCTGTCCCCTGTCACTTGGGAGAAGAGGCCAGCTCCCTCCTCTCCACAACCTCCTTTCAGGTAGTTGTAGAGAACAATAAGGTCTCCCCTAAGCCTCCTCTTCTCCAGGTTAAACAACCCCAGCTCTGTCAGCCGCTCCTCATAAGACTTGCTCTCCAGCCCCCTCACCAGCTTCGTCATTCTTCTCTGGACACCCTCCAGAGCCTCAACATCCTTCAGCACAACTGAGTACGGTTTTTACGAAATGATATCGAGGGTATATGGTTCCTTTCTCAGAGGTGTCACAAGGGTAGGAAGGTGCAAATTCTGGAATATTGTTGAAAGACAGTAAAAAGAATGTAAAAAACCTGCCTTCTGGGAACAGTTCTTGAAATAAAGTATCCCCTGAACTGTACAAACTGGACATTGTCTTGGAAAGAAATAACTAGAAAGAGTGAAAACTGGGAGATGGAACAATCTAAAAATTAAGCAGTATGTGTATTAATGGAATTCAATTTTCACTACTGCTGTCCTGTCCCATCATTTCAAGGGATGCTTTTAAAGTCTGAATAGTACCTTCAAATGATATATACAGAAATAAAATCATTTTTCTTAGAATTCTAAAATTGTTTCAGTGAGATTCTGCTTTTTGCATAATTAACTTATGAGTTTTTCAATAAACATTACTGCTTTTCAGGAAAAGATAGTTTCAGGACCTGCCACCATATGATGTATGCATCTGTCATTACTCCTCTAAAGTACAATTTTGTTTCAGGGACTGTAGTTCTAAAGTCTTCAAATGCTTATCCAAAGCAAATATAAAAAAAACTTGTGAATTATGTAAATGGTTCTGTGTTGACATGACTACAAAGTAGAAAAACTTATTTTACACCTTTGGTTACATATTCTTGAAGTAATTCTGAGACTATTCTGAGATAAATCATACTTTCTTTGTGGTATCAAACTACAGATAAAATTTGGCTACTAACTTAGAAGGAGAAATAAAGATGCATAATGACTAAGAATTAGGTAATTTTTGTTGGTGTGTTTGAAAGCACATTGATAATCGAACTCATTTTTCACACCTCTGTCACTATTAACATTTCCTGAGAAGAAAATGTAAACTGTGATTTATCTTCTGGACAGACATATAGCTGTTCTCTTTGGCTGTTTCGCTGTGTCCAAGGTAGTTTGCAGTTTTTTCACTGCCCACTGGGAACTCATGAGCCAATTTACTTTATACAGGAGTCCTCTAGTTTATAAATTTTATATTTTTGAGTACTTTGCAATGTCATTTTTTTTTCACATTTCTAATGTGACTCTTGTTGAAGACATGAAGTTTTCTTTAGTTGACACTGAAACATAAATCTCACAGATATTCTAACATTTAAGAATCTGAGAACATTTAATGCTGAAGTAGATATACCATAAAATTCCACAACCTGTACTCTCAGCTTAAACTTCAGCATTTATAGTATTAGAAAAGCAATGCAGTAATGTTTTCTTTTATGGCTATTTAAAAGGTTATCTATAAAAATAATGAAAAAAAAAACTCACGAGGCAGAAACTTAGATTCTGCTGAACTGAAATGCAGATCAAACACCATATTGTTCAAAGGGAGCAGATCAAGCTCAGTAGTTGTTTGTTCAGCATCTTTTTTCCTGATAGCTGATGAGAAGGCAGAAGAAAATAATGATTCATAAGCTCAGAAGCATACTCAAAATAAAACGTAACAAACTGAGAAAATCAGAAATAAACTAAGAAAAATGTTTTGAATGAAGAATTAACAGTATTTTTTATTTTAGCATACCATGGTTGACTACTGGAAAAATTCATATTTTGAACTGTAAGCAATGCTTTATGACATTATATTTTTTGCCAGTATGTAGCTTACTAGTATAGTGCTAAAAATCAGGATAATGTGTCATACACATACAGATAAATATTAAGAATTATTAGTAGTTTGTGTAACATTAAAATTATTTAAAATATGATTTCAAATGTATGTTATTCTTTTTGCTCTAACAAACAATCTGACACACTTGTGATCTGAGGATTGTAGCACTTTAATAAGGGCTGTTTAAATCAGTGGGACTAGGCATAGACTGGGATCTTTTACATGTATGCAGACAGAGACCTTGCTGAAAAATTTAGCATTGGAGAAAGTGACAATCGAACCATCAACATGCTGAGGCCTTTAGTCAGTTGTAATTCTTACAAAAACTCTTTGGACACCTATTACTCACCATCTTGCCTCCAGTCCTTTGAGCCGTAAGTGCCTTTCCAGTAAGTCTAATCAAACCCTATATATGGATATATTTTACCACACAATTAATTTGTTAAATGGCACAATTCTTTAGATAAATTATTATGTTTCTAAATTCACACAGGTCTTGTCAAGTGTGAGCTTGCAGTGTAATTTATTTATTATTGGAGATAGTTATTCAAAAGAATACAGTGTCACAACAGCTTTAAATAGACATTTAAATTGTAAGTAAGAATTATGATACTGAAATTAAGTGCTTGACAGAGTTAATTTCAATAATTAGAATGCTCTGAGTGAATTGTGTATTACAAGAACTGTGATTGTTCTTACAAAGGCCTGAATTCTGCTCAAAATTGTCATCTTTTGCTTGTATTTTGGCGACAAGAATCAGTTAACAAGATCCTTTGGGTATTTATTTATCTATCAAACCATGTCTCATTTAAAGTCAAAATCATAATTATGTGACTGGCATGGACTCCTGTGCCTGAAATTCTTTATGCAGTAATGAAAAGCTAGAAAGGAAATTTGAGCTTCTTTAGTTCTTTTTGTCCTAGTAAACCCATACTTCAGAGCTCAAGCAAGAGTATAATCAGAGAGAGGCTGTTTGGCACAGAGATTATACTTGCTTGTGTTTATTGGAGAATACTGGATTTTGAAACTTTCAAAGCAAATGCTTACCTCCAAGTAAACTAGCTGACTTACTTTCTTAACATCTAACACCCAGAGCCAGTCAGATTGCCTCCTCTCCAATACTTCTTGACCTTTTGTGTAACTCTAAATTTAAACTAGATATTTAAGGCAAGGTGTTAAATATTATGGAAATATAATGATGAGTAACATATTACAAAAAAAAATAGTGTCTTATATTATACTTCATGGACGTTCCGGGATGTGGGGAGAAGAGGGTGAGGAACTTGGTGTATTTCTCAGTGAAGCTGGGCTGCTGTGCCAGCAAGAAGAATACAAGAAGAATCGTATGTGAAAATAAATAATACTTAGTGGCTATAGAGCTCGACTAGAAAGGAGAAGAAAAGAGGGAATTGCAGTGTCCATCGATTGTTTCTGTCTGAACAAAGACGGACTTAAAAATGAAATTCCTAAACAAGTTCTTCAGAAATAAGATAGACAAGTTGTCTGGGAGTCATCTATATGTTTAATTTTGTCCTAACGGCCTCAAGCTCCACCAGGGGAGGTTGAGGCTGGACATTAGGAAAAAAAATTTCATGGAAAGGGTCATTGGGTATTGGAACACGCTGCCCAGGGAGGTGGTTGAGTCACTTCCATGGAGGTGTTTAAAGGACGACTGGATGAGGTGCTGAGGGGCATGGTTTAGGGACTGTTAGGAATGGTTGGACTCAATGATACAGTGGGTCCTTTCCAACCTAGTGATTCTATGATTCTATGATTATAAAATTATCCTCTCACCAAGCATGTGTGTTGGAGATTCATGAGCTTCATGAGAGTTTGGCATCTACTTTTAGCTTTTCCTAGGTGAGTGCTTAAGTTTTATATTACTACACAAAAAGCCACTACTAACTAACTTTTCTTTCTTAATCTCTTTTATTGATATGTTGAAAAGCAGTTCAGCTTGAGTAAGTCAGTAGAAATGCCTAAAATGTACCTCTGATTTAGCTTAGAGGTTGAGAAGTCCTCTTGAGCAAGAGATGAGACTTGCTCTTGCACTTAAAAATTTTCACTCATCAGCTTTACAGCTTTATGTGGAAACTGAATACCTGAGCTGTTTATTTTTAGATGGTCCTTAATTAGAGGATTATTGAAGGCCATTTCTATGATCGCATTAGAGGCCAAAATCCAAACTTTGTAGTGAAGAAGAGAGTTAAAATTGTTTTAGTGGATTAATCCCACTTGATTAGATGTGTGTTATGTAAACACACACATCCAATACTCATACTTATTTTCGATTGAATAGAGATAAAAAGGCAGTTTGACAGAAGCCAAGTAGTAAATGTCCATTTTAAGAGCAAATGAACCAGACTCCATTAATTCCTTCAGGTACAATAAATGATGTCAGACATGACCTGGTTGTCTACATTATCTATATGCATCTAAACTTACGGAAAACTAAACTTAGCCTAACTTTGACTGTAAATCTTATTTACATTCTTTAAAAGGGCACAGATTTTACTGCTATTGCCATTAAGGAAAATGCATTTCTTTAATTCTTTTCTCCACCATAAAAGCATAGTTCCCTCTCCCCCTTTTATTTCAAAATCAGCACTGATTTTCTCTAATGAATTGTTAATTTGTCGAGTATTCATATTATTTTTTTCTTTATAGAATCATAGAATCACTAGTTTGGAAAGGACCCACTGGATCATCGAGTCCAACCATTCCTAACAATCCCTAAACCATGCCCCTCTGCACCTCATCCACTCATCCCTTAAACGCCTCCAGGGAAGGTGACTCAACCACCTCCCTGGGCAGCCTGTGCCAGTGCCCAATGACCATTTCCGTGAATTTTTTTTCCTCATGTCCAGCCTGAACCTTCCCTAACAGAGCTTGAGGCCATTCCCTCTTGTCCTGTCCCCTGTCACCTGGGAGAAGAGGCCAGCTCCCTCCTCTCCACAACCTCCTTTCAGGTAGTTGTAGAGAGCAATAAGGTCTACCCTCAGCCTCCTCATCTTAGTCTAGGAGAAATACAAATAAATACCACCAACAGGGAACCTATTATTGATTAAACTGGAGATTAAAGCTCAAGGTAAGTTACTTAAATTGGAATGAAGACCACAAAAAAAGCATGAATGTATTATTGTTTTTCTGGCTCATTTTCTTGTATGCAGTGTATTTCTCACCATTTCTCTGATGAGACTTCCCATTATAATAATTTGGTATGATTTTCTATATCTAAAGAGTAAAAAATATGAATGTGCTCAACTATGGATAGTAAGCTATATATAAAAGACAAAAGTAGATGCAAATGTAGAAAATACGGTTCCAAAAAAAGTATGATGTGCAGGTGGCATAACTCTACATTGTTTATTATCTTAAACAGTCAGAATATATTAGCAGAATTAAAATGTCTGGCAAATTATGTGATAATTCTTTAGTGATAATTCCTTCTTCTATTCTAGATATTTTATATTCCTTTATCATTGTTTTTAAGTAATGCAAATTAATGGGAAAATGTAAACAAAAAATCTCAGTAGAACAACAAGAAGACAGCATGATTTTGAAAATTTAAACCACTTTTAAATAATCTCAAATGCTTTGTAAATTATCTTGATGCTTGAAGAGGTCGTAGCATTCTTAAATTTCTCAGTTTTACCACGGAATTTTAAAGTTATATTTAAAGATTTAGTGAATACCATGGTACTCTGATATGTGACTTCCTACTATACATAATTTGTCGTGTGTGAGACAGAGCCCAGAGCAGGGAAGTTTGTACTCTGCTACAGGTCTACTCCATTTGTTTCACACTTACAGTTCCATGATAATACAACCAAGGCTACAATCTCTCAAGGTCATTGTCCATGCACGGGAAGCTGATCGTGATCTGTCAGTGTGACAGGAGAGGCAATGGCTGCATGAGGACCTGTGTGGAACAGTAGCCTGTGGAAACTAAAGAACTTGCCACTCCTAGAATAAAGATGCATCTCATAACCTTGTAATAAAGACACAAAGGTTAATGGGAAGCTTACAAATCTGTGTGTCCTAGCAGCTGCTTTCAGAGCTAGTTGTTTGATTTCTAAATCCTAATGAAACTGCAAGAGAGGAAAGGCTTCTGGCTTTCAGCAAGGAAAGGATTTTTACAGTCATAAATGATCAACGTTACACACTTAGCTTCAACAGTAACAGAGAGCAATCAAGGTCACAGAATCATAGAATTCATTTATAGGTATGTCAATCAAAAGAGGAAGGTCAAAGAAAACATACCCCCACTGATGGCTGGAATTGGTGATCATGTATCTACAGATGAGGAGAAGGCTGAGGTAGTTAACAAATTTTTTGCCTCAGTCTTCACTCTATAACTGATAACTGCTCTCCTCACCCCTCCTGGGTCATGGGACAGCAAGGTAAATCCCCTCCCACACTAGAGGAGGATCAGGTTCATGGCCACCTGAGGAACCTGAACATATATAAGTCCATGGGACCTGATGAGATACGCTGCAGAGTCCTGAGGGAATTGGCAGGTGTGGTTGCCAAGCCACTCTCCGTGTTATTTGAAAAGTCATGGCAGTCAGGAGAAGTTCCTTGTGACTGGAAGAAGGGTAACATTGTGCCCATTTTTAAAAAGGGTAGAAAAGACAACCCTGAGAACTACCCACCTGTCAGCCTCACTTCTGTGCCTGAGAAGATCGTGGAACAGATCCCCCTAGAAGCTATGCTAAAGCTCATGGAGGGCAAGCAGGTGATTAATGGCAGCCAGCATGGCTTCACCAGGGGCAAGTCCTGTCTTACCAACTTAGTGGCTTCCTATGATGGGGTAACCGCAGCAGTGGACTATTTGGACTTTTGTAAAGCCTTTGACACAGTCCCACACAACATCCTTCTCTTTAAATTGGAGAGATATGGATTTGATGGGTGGATGGTAAGGTGGATAAGAAACTGGTTGGATAGTCATATTCAGAGAGTAGTGGTCAATGGCTCAAAGTCCAAATTGAGATCCGTGACAACTGGTGTCCCTCAGGGGTCCATACTGGGACTGGTGCTGTTTAATATCTTTATCAATGATATTGACAGCGAGATTGAGTGCACCCTCAGCAAGTTTGCGCATGACACCAAGGTGAGCGGTGTAGTTGCCACACCAGAAGGATGGGATGTCATCCAGAGGGACCTGGACAGAGTGTAGAAGTGGGCCTCTGAGATCCTCATGAGGTTCAACAAGGCCAAGTGTAAGGTCCTGCATCTGGTTATGGGCAATCCCCATTTTCAGTACATAGTGGGAGATGATCTGATTGAGAGCAGTCCTGCAGAGAAGGACTTGGGGGTGCTGGTTGATGAGAAGCTCGACATGAGCTGGCAATGTGCACTCGCAGCCCAGAAGGCCAACCATATGCTGGGCTGCATCAAAAGAAGCGTGGTCAGCAAGTTGAGGGAAGTGATTCTGCCCCTCTACTCCTCTCTTGTGAGACCTCATCTGGAATACTGTGTCCAGTTCTGGAATCCTCAATGTAAGAAGGATATGGAGCTGTATGGGTCCAGAGGAGGGCTACAAAGATAATCGGAGGGCTGGAGCACCTCCCATACAAGGACAGGCTGAGAGAGTTGGGTCTGTTCAGACTGGAGAAGAGAAAGCTCAGAGGAAATCTTATAGCGGCCTTTCAGTACCTGAAGGGGGCCTACAGGAAAGCTGGAGAGGGGCTATTCATAAAGGCTTGTGGAGCTAGGACTAGGGGGAATGGGTATAAACTGGAGAGGGGCAGATTTAGACTGGACATTAGGAAGAATTTCTTCCTCATGGGAGTAGTGAGACACTGGCACAGGTTGCCCAGGGAGGTTGTGGGTGCCCCATCCCTGGAGGTGTTCGAGGCCATGTTGGATGGGGCCTTGGACTACCTGATTTAGTGGGATGTCCCTGCCCATGGCAGAGGTGTTGGAAGTAGATGATCTTTAAGGTGCATTTTCTATGACTGTATGATTCTGTGATTCTATGATTCTATGATAATTCTGGCATCCTAAATCATTCTAGTTAATATTAACTGCCTGCAGGTTGTCACTGTTTTCACAGCATGGGAAGGCTATAAAGCTGCCTTTGGTATATCTGTGACTCTTCAGTAAAGATGACTTGATGATATTTTCTTTAAAAAAATTTTTCAAGGTCCTAGATAATGTTATTGCAGGTTGGAGTACTTGGAAATAATTTCTTAGACAAGCGAACTATCTCAAATATATCTGCAAACTTTTTGAAGCTTTGCTATCTCAATAGCCATTTGCTTTTATTTTGGTTTAATAACTTTCTTCAAAATCACAGAATTACAGAAAGACTGAGGTTGGAAGGGACTCCTGGAGGTCCCCTTGTCCAACCATGCTGCATAAGTACAGCCACCAAGAGACAATTGTCCAGGATACTGTGCAGTAATCTTTTTATATTACCCCCAAGAATGGAGACTCCATAGCCTCCCTGGGCAATCTTTTCCAGAACTCAGTCACCTTCACAGCAAAAACCAGAAGTGTTTCCTGATCTTCAGAGGGAATCTCATGTGATTGTGCTGTTTGTCTCTGTTCCTGTCACTGAGCATCACTGAAAGGACCGGACTCTCTCCTCTTTGCTAGGTTTCCTTCAGATACTTATATACATTAATGATAATTCACTTAGCCTTCTCTCCTCTGTGCTGCAGACACAGTGCTCTCAGCCTTTCCTGTATATGAGGTCTTGCTAGCGAAGATGGAGGCAAAGATAACATTCAGTATGTAGCCTTTTCCATGTCCTGTATAATGAAAACTCCCATCTGATAGATCAATGGTCCCACATTTTCCCTGGTCTTCTATTTGTTGCCTCTGCACTGCACTCTTCCTGTTCTCTGTGAAATTTCTGGCTAGATTAAATTCCAGTTGGGCTTTAGCTTTTCTAACTTCATCTCAAATGCTTATGCAATGTTTCTGTATTCTTCCCAGGTTACCCATTTTTACTCCCACCCTCTGTATGTTTACTTTTTGCATCTGAGTTTGGCCAGGAGGCCATTTTTCATTCACACAGGCCTCCTGGCATTTTTGCCTGACTTCTTATTCATTGGGTTCAAGGTTGGTTTATCTTAGAGAAACTGATCCTTGAATATTAACCAGGATTCATGAGCTCTTCTTTGCTTCAGGGACTTATCCCACAGGACTCTTCTGAACAGATCTTCAAAGATGTCAAAGACTGCTTTTCTGAAGTTAAGGATTGAGGCTTTTCATCCTCCTCCATGACCGCAGGATTCTGAACTCCGACATCTCATGATCACTGCAGTCGAGGCTGCCTTCAATCTTGAACATTTCCAACAAGCCCTTCATTGATAAGTATGCAGCTCAGAGATGCACCTCTTCTCGTTGGCTCCTTTGTCACTTACAGGAAGAAATTATCATGATACTATGATACTCCTAGACTTTTGATGCCTCACTGTGTTGTGCTTCCAACAGATATCAAGACAGTTGAATTGCCCATAAGGAATAGGGCTTTAAGACTTAAGGATGCTCATATCTGTTTGTAAATGGCCTCATGCACTTCTTCTTCCAGGTTGGTTGGCCCATAGCAGATGCACACATGCTGCCCATTCTGTCCTTAATCCTAAACTGGATGCTCTCCCTCAGTTCCTCTTCCATCCTCAAGAGAAATCCCCAGCAAAAATACCTAGAAAAAATAAAATGTACCCCTTTTGCATTTTTTTTGCACCATTTTCCAAGGAAAGATGAGTCACGGGATCACAGTGCTTTGAACTTATTATCTAATTTCAGCCAAAGCTGAAAGAAGAGGAGATTTTGAAGACAAGAATTTTGAACAGGTTTATTAAAGATTAGCATCTAGGTAAAGATTGTGGAAAGCCTGTGTGGTAAGTGCAGGAGTTAATCATCAGATAAGTATTTGAAATTAATCAGACAACATATAGCAGGGAATCAGCCTAGGACGTGCTGCTTTTTGTCTGATTAGTGCTCAGCAATGTCAGGGAAGTGAGGTGTTATGCTGAGGGAGAGCCTGCAAGGAAAATGAAAAACAATGGACTAATCATGGGTATTTATAAGAATGCTAAGGATATTGCAAAGTGACAATATTGTGGTTTACAGGAATTACAGCAGAAAATAATGGAAAATGCTACATGCTTTTCTTAGTTTCTCTGATTATTAAATAAAACTTATTCATTTCTATTTTTCTCCGGTTATCAATTTTGCATAATTTAATCTGATAGGAAATGCTTGATTGACAAATTTTATAATTAAAGTCATTAACAAAGGTTACACAAAACTAAGAC
Source organism: Cuculus canorus (assembly GCF_017976375.1). NCBI lineage: Eukaryota > Metazoa > Chordata > Aves > Cuculiformes > Cuculidae > Cuculus > Cuculus canorus. The sequence goes on from NC_071401.1 coordinate 58,860,691, forward strand.
TGTCCTAGTTTCAGTCTTTCCTCCTGCCAATAAGTTTAAAATATGATCTGAGGAAACACTGCAAGAGGTGAGAAGTAAATTTGTGCTTTCATTCTGTGAAAATTTGTTTCTGTGCTGTGATTACACAGATTGGCTGTTACTTTTGAGAGTAGTCTTTTTATGATACACTCTTCATCAAAAAGTGAAATGAGACCTGAAGGTCATTTTGCACAAGCCACTCAACAATCTGGACAATGTTTCCTAACCACAGGTGCATCTGAACAAATAACTCTTCTCCTTCCAGTGATTTAAGTAAATATTGAATAATCTAGTTAAGTGCATTGAAGTATTACGACAACAAAAAAATTCCATCTTTACAGAAATTTCTAAACTTCTTTTGACTGAATTTTCAAACAAGTTCAGAGCAAGTCATTTAGTACCTTTGAAAGGGAATCTTGGAATCCTAAAGTGAAACTGTGTTGAAAATGAAACCCAAATGTGCTCAAACACACAAAAAAGAAATATGTGTTTTTTTATGTAACAGAAGATTGGGCCTTTTTGTTTTCCACTGCATTAATATGTGTAAAATAATGAGATCAAAACGAAAAAAAAAAAAAGTCTCTAGTGAGTACAGAGCCTGTCAATTTCTCCCTTTGCATTTAATGCACAAAGTTTTCTAGTAGATTTGCAACTTATTTTGAAACCAATGGGAAACAATAACTGTAGAGAATAAAACCCGTGTTGCTCACTTTTTGTAAATGCCGTTAAGGTTGGGAATCTCAAAGTGTTGTGTTCTGAAATACTGAATTGAAATTTCAGATGTTTTTTAGACTTTCTATCCACAAGTATATCATATATATACTGGTTTATTTGATATAATTCCCAGTTTTGTTCCCTACCGAATGACATACAAAACATAACACAAGCTGGAAATTATTGATGTACTATGAAATAAGGTTTATAACATTGCATATAAAATAATATGTACTTATATATATATGTAACCCCCACATTCATATGAGTACACTCATTAATGTATTTTCTAAAAAATGATTTTATTTCTTCCCCTTATTTAACAGCTAGTACAAGTTATTTTCTTTCAATGAGGGCTATGTAGAGCCAATTGGCCAGAATGAACTATGCCGCAGCATATTGCAGAGTAATCCTATTGTATGAATCTGTCCCATAAATAGGTGTCCAGAAGAAAAAATTGGTCTTCAAGTATAGAAAACTGATCAGCTTTAATATCAACTAGCTTGCAGATTTCTTTGGACCATGCCTTTGGACACATAGTTTCAGAAGAAAACTCCGCATTATTCTAAATACAAGGAAAGAGTTATCTTCTCCTCCGAATTGCTACCTCCTCCATGAAGTGAAACAAGATAGGGAGAAGAAAAGGCAAACCCCAATATCTCAAAATTTTTGTTGTTTATTTTCTGGTACGTTCCTGCTAAGCCCCTGGTCTTCCTGATAAGATATTTTTGATTGATTTAATTTCAGTTACAAATTATATTTTTTTTTTGACATTTCCAGAGAGCAGAACCAAAATGTTTTAGAGTTGAACTGGTAGGCATTTACATGTCTTATTGAATCAAATTCTTCAATTTCTTTCAAGCCTGGTTTCAAAATACCAGGCTTATAAACTAAATACCAGTATAAAAATTGCCTAAGAATTTGTAAGCATTACCACTTTTAACCTGGAACATAGCCAGACTTTGAATTCTTTATGGACTGTTGTGATTAGGAGAAGTTGTTAATGATGGGGTCATGTATTTATTCGGCACAGCCACTTTTATTAATTAACAATAAATAAAGTGCTGTTTCTCTGAAAACAGGAGAAAACAAATCATATGAAACAAATTTCTTTCTCACATCCTCAGGGGTTTTCCATCAGAAGCTGACCTAAAACCTCCTCTCTGGGTTCTTTTCAGGACAATGCGTATTTTCCTTCCCCTGGCTCTGTTCGGACTGTCTTAATCTATTTCTCACTACCACTTTCATTCACAACATGCACAAAGACTCCCACACACATTGCTACTCAGAAATGTCCAATGGGAAAAAAAAAAACAATCTGCACTTCTGTAACTACTGAATTGACTTACATATTTGTTTTTAGTAATTATAGGTATCCTTTTTGCTTTGGGGAAGAGCTATTGTTTCTTTTAATTAATCTGAACAAAAGGCAATTACTAATCTTAAGAGCTTCATGAATTTTGTTTCCGAAGTACACATTAGTGCATTCATAAACAAAGAATAGAGGCTAAATAAGCAATGGTGTTATTTCCTACTTACTCCCTTTCTGAAGATCATGCTTCTAAGAGAGAAAAAGAGGTGTGTTATTTTTAGACTTGTTAAGTCAGCTGAATGTTAGCTTATAGATACTTGCTCACCTGCTGCCAGGTTTTGTTCTACCTTATGACTGAATTTTATTTATGTTTAAAAAAAAATAAAGAAAGAAGAGATATAGCACCAAACGAGTCAAAACAGGATTATTTAACTTTACTTATAAATAATAATCTGTATATAGTATGGTTGGCACATAATAAAATGTAGAATATAGTCACAAAAATGAGCTATATGTTATATAAGAAAGCTTCAGGAAAGATTTTTTTATTAGTTTATTATTCTATAAATAGGATGCATGAATGGGACACCCAACTTAGTAATGGGTCATTAACTCTTTTCCATGCTAATAATATTATTAAAGAAGGGGCTTAGAAAACAAAACCTTTTAATCATATTGGGCAGCTAAAGAAGGAAGAAAACCCTCCATTCTGACAACCACATTATTTTTGGTAGAGATAGGGCTATTCTATAACCAGTGATCTGTGCCAGACCTGTGACAGTAGCAATAATTACCTCCAGTCATGTTGGGAATGAAGCTGCCATTTGTCTCCATTGTGGCTGAACATTGAAGCTGCCTTACACTTTATTCAGCAAATTAAATCCTTTAGCATCTTACTGTGAAATGCTACTGAAAAAAGATCATAAAGAAAAGTAAGTTATCATCACAAAACAAAGACAAGAAACTATGTTCACTCTTCATAAAGCATAGTTTATCATTATGAACTCCCTTTATTAGAAAAATTAGGGATTCACACAACAGAAAGATACTGGCACATGAGTACTCTCTGCCAGTGTCTTTCTTGATTATTTTTTACAATCTCTCTTTAACATGATATATGAATGTAAGTTATCTCACACTATATTTATATATATATTCTACATCCCTTTTTGTGAAGAAGGAGAAGACAGTGATGCAAACTGCTTGTTGACTACAGATCAATTATAATTTTAATTTCTCTTATTTTGAAAAATTGTATTTCTGTACTAGCATGAAGTAAGTATGGGGCTGTAGAAGTGGTGGTGACTTTTTTCATTCACAGGATTAGAATCTATTTTCAGGAGGAAAAAATAATCTCTCTTAAGATATATCAACTTTTCCTGTTTATTACAGTTAAAAAGACATTACAGTGTTATCTTTCTATACATAGGCACTACCTTAAGTATTGAGTGGGAGCACATCCATGAATCTTGGCTCTATGTCTACTGGTTTCAGTGGAAGCGTTTTCAATTATTTCAGAAACTATTAGATTCCTGTCCTGGTGAGAAACTGACTTATCATGTGCAAAGGATAAATCAATACTCTCTGCAGTTGTTCTTATTTTAGAGACATTCTTATTTTAAAGGAAAGTTGAGATTAATCCCTTGTGGAATTATTCATTGTCCTAAGTCTTTCAGTGGCTACTTTATGATGGCTAGAAAGAGTAGACAGTTAGACCACAACAGCGTGTCTGCAGGCAAACTTGTGAAAATGTATCCTATATACATGCTGTAAATCTCATTCACTCTACATGAACAGACAACAATTTTTCTTTTTCTATTTTCTGTCTTCTTTATTGTTGTGGAGCTTTTTTACAGTTAACCCTGTATTATCGAGCAGAATGAGGAAGTTGACTGCCTGAGAAAGAAAAAAACAAATAGAAAGAGCCAAAGAATATATCTACTGTCATGAAGTAAATATAAGAAATAAGTAATAATGAATTCAAAGGTTATTGACACTAAAAAAAAAAAAAAACCTGAAAACTGGTCATTTGGCCTTCAGATTATAAAAAAGTTATTGTAATTTTAGGGATTCATATTCAGAATAAAATACAGTCTTCTTTGTGAAGTATACAATTTAATACTTATGAGAGTATAATTATTAGAAATGAGTAAGAAACAGCATAAAAAATCATATAATTAGAAAGAAAAATTGACTCCAAAAGCTTTAAGAGCTGGGTGGGATTTTTTTTTCCCCAATTGTTATTGTTTTAGTACAATTGTATGATACAATGAAAGATGGAGTCTGTCTGAGCTTGTATTAAGAGGTCTTTGTAGCTTAACAGGCACTGCTTATTTCAATGACCTACTCCGGTAGTAGAGTAGGACAGGAATTGAACTCCCAGCAGCCATGTTTCTCTTCATGTGCATTAGATGATAACAAGTAACTCAAATGTAGATGTTCCATTTGTTAATAATCTAAGCTAGTATGGAGGATTTCCTCCTGGAAGGACTAAGTTTTAATAAAAAATCGGGAACTTTGACTTGAACAGGTAGTTGTGCACATGAATAAATCCTTCAATTGTGCAGTCAATTCTGTTTTCTTACATAATAAGCATATATTAAAATATCTCTAAGTGACCTTAAATCTTGCTATATGTGAGATTATGGAAGATGCATAAGCAACTTCTATGATTTTTTCTTTTACAAAGCATTCCTGCATGCTTTGAAGTACTTCATTACATAAAAGTATCTCAAACTTTCTAACTGTGAAAAGTGTCTTTCAGCTCTACTATCCCATATACAATAATAAACAATTTACTTCTTTGCAGATAAAGCTGTGAGACTATATGTTATGCCTTTCTTAGAACACACTGACATCAGAGCATTTATTTCAATATGTGACTTTATATACTTAGAGTAGCATCAGTGGAAGTAAAAGACAGTTTTTTTTCTTTTGGAAAACATAATCACACTGAAAAAAGTGGGTGAATGCATTTTAATGAGAGTTCAACTTACAATGAATCCTGCCCTTTTTATGTCCATTTCCTTTGTCCTGATCTAACCAGACTCCTGTCCTTTCTTAATGTGAGTTATAACATAAAGCTGATATCCAGTTCAGATAAATTTAAGCAAATACATAAATGGCATAGACAAAAGGTGGTGACCTCCACTGACAACTTTATTTGCCTCGACAGAAGAACCTAGGTTCTTTTAATGATGTTTCCTTTGAGCCCTAAAATAGTGGAAAATTAAGTACTGAAACTGTATTCTTAATTCCTATTGTGTTATGTTTGCTTCTCTAGGTATAAAAAGGCATATATGATTTACATATCTAAGACTGTAAATCTAGAATTAGTCACCTAAGTTTTCCTGTTTTCTTATTTTGTTTGGCTTCTTTGTATTGTTTTGTTTGTACCACAGAATCACAGAATCATGTTTGTATGTGACCTACAATAAAAGTAATGTCTTGATGCTTCCCTAAGTAGTTATACTGAAATGATTCTATGTCTTGCCAGGCATAAGGCAAAAGATTTAGGTACTAGTATATTTTTAAATAGCATCATGGCTTAGTTCTGCAAACATACCAAACATCTCTAGGCATTATCATTCTCAATGGGACAACTGAAATTCCTCTCAGTATATGAAACTTCCTAGCTTTTTTTTAACATTCCCTTCTAAATTTTAACCTCTAGACCCTCATGACTAGTCCAGAAACTGTGCTTATTGTTTAATTTTATTGTTTCTTGAACAGTACTATTCCACAAGATCTCTTATTATCATCTTGAACAATGGTGCAAGTATTTCCCTTTTTGTGCTGGAAATGTTCTAATTAATACATCTAAAAAGTCTTTATTCATTATTTCATGCTGGTGGCACATAGTCATTCAAAAATAAGGCAGAATATATTTTTCCCTTGCTCAGACATTTCAAATCGTGATTTTTGGTTTACTATGAAAATCTTACTATTTTCTAAAAGAAAGTTGTTTCATTTTGTAGTATTTAATTCTATTTAATCCTTATCATCAGTCTTGCATCATCAAAGCAGGTTAACTCGTGAACGTTAGACCACTGAGTAAATTGTTATTGACTATATTTTGTTCCTATTTGGAGAAAAACATTAAAATAAATTCAATCTACTCAAATAATACATAATTAACTGTGTTTGATATTTCAAAGTTAATATAATGCAATTGTTTTCTTACAGAAATTTGATTGCTGTTCTTCTAGTAATGCTACAAATTAGCTGTTGTAAAGTATATTTGGTAAAACCCACTGATATTTATGTATCTAGTAGATATTTATAACAAGTAGACATTCAAGCATCAAAACTGGCTGTCTGTAGGTGCAGGTATTTCATCTAGTGTATCCTTATTCTTGTAAAGTATTCAATGAGCTTCAAACAAGTAAGCACAGATAAAACAAGAATTATGTTATGGAGATATCAGAGGTTTGAGGTAATTGAGAAAAAACAAGGGATTATAACAGCAACCTCCCTCCACTCCAGAAAAAATATAAAATTAATACATTATGGTAGAGGCCTTGAAAGAACAGGTACAACATTTATACTGACCACTAAAGGTTGCCATCTTCTAAACCACAGAGAATCCACAGCCACCCTAGGCAGTCTATTCTAGTGCTCCATCACTCTTACAGTAAATAAGTTTTACCTCATGTTCAGGTGGAACTTCCTGTGTTCCAGTTTGTACCCATTACACCTAGTCCTGTCTCTGGGGACCACTGGGAAGAGTCTGGTCCAATCATTTTGATATAATATGGCCCAGCTCCGACTTGCCTGTTCAGCAAGACGGTTGGGATAGGTATAGGTGTCTTTTCTGTGTTTGCATGGCAGATCAGAGCGATGACAAATGACTCCCAGGGAATGCTCAAATCCAATATTTACTTTGCACACAGCAAAAATAATAAAACGGATCTCAATCTGCACTTTGAACACAAAGTCATGGACATTTCACAACAAGAACTTGTATATGACCAGATTCATAGCAGATAGGAAAAGTGGATAGAAAAAAGGGGAGAGAATAAGGAGAGGATAAGGCAGAGAAAGAATAGAAGTGGCAGGGAAAAGGGAGAAATAATCACCACCCCAATGGGGTCCAATGGGGGTTTCCTCAGGAAACGTGGTCCACGATGTAGAAGGCATGCACATATGCTTAATGGTAGGGATTATTTATAGAGGAGCTCCACCCCCTATTAGCATGTGAGGAGTGGTTTCACTGTGCATGTGCTTTTTCTCTGTGCTGAAAGTTCTAAAAATGGGGTGTGTGAAGAAGTGCCTTCAGGGAAGTTCTTGTACCAGGGCAGTGGGCTCCAGAGGTCACTGGCAGCTAAACAGACCATTCCAGAAACAGACCATTCCAGAAGCCAGAAACAACATTTGTCTGTACACTTTGAATATATATGTATTTTGAGGAGCATTCCTGTCTCTTCAGCACCAGAGGCCAACACCTCAGGTGTGTGTCTGGGGGGTGTAGTGCCTACTCCTGCACCTCCTTTTCTCTCTTCTGCTGTTGCCAAGCTGCACAAAGCCCCACACACAGCCTTGCACCCAGAAAATGTTTAAGACATACAAAATACAATAAAAGATGATGATATTTATACCTGCACCTTAGGTATTTATACTCCAGCCACCTGATAGTCTTCATGTCGCTCTCCTGGACTCTCTCCAATAGTTCCTTGTCTGTCAAAATGGGGGACTCAGAACTGGACATAGTACTCAAGATGTGGCCTCACTAGGGCAGAGTGGAGGGCGAGGCTAATCTTCTTTGAACTGCTAGCCACACTATTCTTAATTTACCACAGGATACCATTGGCCTTCTTGGCCACAAGGGCACATAGTTGGCTCATGGTCAACTTGTTGTCTACCAGCTCTCCCAGGTCCTTCTCCACAGAGCTGCTTTCCAGCAGATCAGCCTGTAAACTGTATTGATGCAGGGGATTATTCCTTCCAAGGTGCACAACCATACACTTGCCTTTGTTGAACATCATTATATTCCTCTCAGCCCATCTTTCCAGCCAGCCCAGATCTCACTGAATGACAGCACAGCCTTCCGGTCTATCAGCTGCTCCTTTCAGTTCTGTATCATCAACAAACTTGCTGAAGATAGACCATGTCCCCTCATCCAGGTCATTGATGAATATGTTGAACAAGACTGGGCCAAGTAATGACCCCTGGGGAACACTGTTGGCTACAGGCTTCCAGCTAGACTCTGTGCTGTTGATGGCAACACTCTGAGCTCTGCTATTCAGCCAGGTCTCAATCAATCTCACTGTCCACTCACCTAATCCACAATATTTAAGTTTACCTATGAGATGTTGTGTGAGACACCAAAAGCCTTACTAAAGTTGAAGTAGACAACATCCACTGCTCTCCCTTAATCTCCACAGTCAGTCATACCAACATAGAAGGCTATCATATTGGTCAAGTGTGATTTCTCCTTGGTGAACCAATGTTTACAACCTTGACCACTCCTAATAACATTCTTTCTTCCAGATTCCTCAAGATGACATCCAGGATGAGCTGCTCTATCATCTTTCTGAGGATAAAGATCAGTCCGACCCACCTGTAGTTTCCCAGGTCATCTTTCTTGCCCTTTTTGAAGACTGAAGTGATATTAACTTTTCTACAGTCCTCAGGCACCCCTCCTGTTCTCCATGATCTTTCAAAGATGATAGAGAGTGGTTTAGCCATAAGATCTACCAGCTCCCTCAGCACCAATGGGTGCCTCCCACCAGGACCTATAAATCAGTGAGTGTCCAGTTTGTTTAGATGATCTCTAACCTGATCCTCCTTGACCAAGGGGTAGTTTTCCTTTCTCCGGACTCCTGGGACATGGATTCTTAAGGGCCAGCCATCTGACTCCAAGTTTACCCTAGAAGAAGAGGGAAGAAACATTTCCATAAACACTAAAAACTCAACCCGTTCTGGGGAGAAAGAGGAAGGCAAATGATTTCCCAACACCTCCCACTTTCTTTTTGAGCAAAGCTGGAAACATCAGCTGTGGTATGTTGAGATATGAAAGGATGTGCAAAACACAGGACAGAAGGAATAGGTAAGAAAATATATATATCAGTTTTAACTGTATTGTCATAGGTAATGGACTGTAGTAACTGAGTGATTTCAAATAGAAGTATTAATATTATCCTGGTTGGACTTGTAATAAAACTTTAAACATATTTTTAGCATTGCCATTAGACTTGAACACTTAAATAACATATATATAAAAATATTTCCTCAGTATTAATAAACATGTGGATATTCCTTTCACTTATTTTGCATTTCATTTTACCTGAGATATATGGTAAAGTAATGTTGGAATCCATTCAAGAACAAACATGTTTATTGTTATTTCTTTCTTTCTTCCATGGTGTGATTAGTAAAACTGAAATTCTGATACTATCTTCATTTCCAAAGACATGTAACCCACCAAAGCGAGTTGATAGGCAGTCAGCATCAGCACAAAGTGTTTATATTGAGCCATCCCTTAAAGGGAAAAATTGCAACTGAACATTGCTGCATTGAATGAATGCTAAAAATATTTAATTAGACCTATAAAAAATATAGATACATAAATTATGAATGGGTAAACATAACTTTGAATTGCATGGACTTTCTCTGTCATCATGTTGAGTTCCTGTTTACCGTTGTGCACCATAGTTTATGTTCCTATCACATAGCCTGGAACCAGATAAAGATTCAATTAATTCAATAATTCATTATTAATTCAATAATTCATTATTAATTCAATAAATTCATACTGATTTGCCCTTGCTATGGATCTGACTCATAAAATTTTGAAAAGCCTAACTTTGTAACAACTTCATAGCTATAGAGTCCTGTAAAGAATTTCACATTCCACACTTCATGACAGGAACACTTACATTTCTGAGTTCTTATTTTTACTTTGAGTTAGCAGAAATCTTTGTAAAGCAAAGTCACACTCTTGCATGGCTCACTACATAGCCAAAGAAACTTCACAGGTTAAATTGCTAGGGCAAGCTGCAATCACACAAGAATTTTTATCTACTTTTTGATGTAATGTTATAGAGACAATTATTTCCCTACCCAGATGTTCTCTTTTTTTCACATTGATTCTTGATACTGTGAAATGTAAGAAACTGTATCCTATAGATGAAGCTTCCTCTGATTAATAATTTAAAAAAGTGAGGTACCATTTTTTATCAGGTACTCCATAGAGAACTTTATTAAAGAACTCATTTAGTCTAAGGTTATATTACATATGTAGATCTCTGGGGTAATGAAGAGATATATATGCAAATCTATGTTGCAGTTTTACGGCAGTCTAAGTGTCTTGGTTTAGAATACGTCAGGATTTAGAGAAAAATTTATAAACTGAGTAGAATTAGTAGCTAATAATTCTGTGGAGGCAAAACTACATCTGCTATTTTGGAAGAACAACTTGCTTTCAGTGGGGAGAAGGATATTGATTCTTTCTATAAGGAAGCTGGTTAATGATACATACAGACAATAATTACCACTAATTATCTCCGCAAAGATTTATTAACAGTGCAAATATATGAATTCACAGGAATGCTGCAGTAAGGTCAACTCGTCATGGAGCTAAACGGGAAGGGCAGTTGTCAGTTTCAATCACAGTTGAGACCATACAGCCTTCAGAAATGGCAGCAAACTCAGTTTCTCTAGGCTTTACATAAAATTGTGCTACTGGATGGCCTCTGTTTTGAGAGGTAGATTCAATAATAGCTTTGGAATAAAATTCAGGATGTGGTAACTTGCCTTGGTGACACACCACTCATTATTTATGAGTACTTCTAGAAGTGTGTTTCATCTCTGCTCTCCAGCTGATAGTTTGCTCTGGTAAATCCTAGTGATGTCACATGAAGAACAAAATAAAGTCCTGGATGTCGTAATTCTTTCTTTTCCTCTTTATTGATAGCTTCCTATGCATCCAAACACCTAGGACACTACTTCCTGGTTAGCTCAAAAAAAGCACTTTAAGATAGAAAAACAAACCTGGTATAGTTTTGATAGAATCAACAATTTTCAGTTAATTTTGACTCACATTCCTCTTTTTAATTTTCAGCCTGAAGCACTCTACCTTCTTTATTATTTGATTCATATATAATTTTTGCAGATTACTGAAAGATTTTAAGACTACTTATTTTTTTAAGCACTTTGCAATGCTTATACTTACTTGCAAAAATGAGACTCCAGACAATTTGTTTTGACATGAAACAATTGAGTTTTGTCATAAAATTTCAATGTCACCTGTAAAATCCATATTAATTGCTTCATCCTTGAATTCCTTAAATGACGTTGAGAAGCAGCAGTAACAAAGGTAATAGTTCACAATTTTCTCTTTCTAATCATAATAACAAACCTTCTTTATCAGTTTTAATATGCAATACTTAGAAAATAAGCAAACACAAAGAAAGAATGTGCGTATTTAGTACAACATATTTAAAAGTACATACAAATAAAAGCTATGCATGAGACATAAATGCACAATTTAAACATGTCTTATTATTAATTACTTGCAGCCACAGTATGTTAAAAAAATAAATCCTATTTGCAATAAGCACATCCATGTTAAGATTCTTTTAATTTTAAAAATACACTTTCACACACTCTTTTCTTTTTACTAGTCTTCTCTAAGCGAAAGCAAATTTTGCCATTATATAACATAAACACACTTAGTGATTTTTTTTTTAAAGAAAAAGATTAGTAAATACCAGTAGCTACAAGTATGAAACTGCTACAGTCTACATACAAATGTTGTAAAAGCAAAGTGACTATAAAGCCTGACACTTAGTTATAAATATTTTGTAAAAGAACTAGTTTCAAAGAGTCCATCAGACATAACTATACCATTCTTTTCCATTAGGTAGATCAAAAGATTATTATTCAGTATTAAAATGCTGTTGATCAAACAAATTTCTAGATTCATACAGTTCTACTTCCATTATAAAACTACACTGTCTCAAAGCTCATTCAAATGTTTAGCCAACTAAAAAAATTAAATCCTTTTCTAAAATGGGAAAAAACATTTTGACCTTCATAGAAAGAACTATTAGTGATATATAAAGAACAAATAACCAATGTGCTCTAATCTACATCTCTCCTTGAATAAATAAAATATAATTATTCAATTACTGATAATGCTGATGATGGTTATGCATTTTTTTTTAAAATTTTTAGCTTCATAATTATAAATATATGCGTCTAGGAGAAATTTAAAGGAATACTAATCACGAACAAGAAGTTAGTTTTCTACCTAACTATTTTCTGATTATTTTACAATACTTTGTATAATAACAGCATTTGCGATTGTAAAATTAATTTGGTATACAGATATTCTTTTAAGAAAAAGAATATTTTTTTCTAAACAAAAATGAGATGTTGGTCCCTATGAAATTTTGGTCAGAAAACTCTTGTTTGTTTATTATTCCTTATGTAACCAAGGTTAAATTACTCACCAGATCTGTTATGAAGAAGGAATCTTTTCCCAACCAGGTTAGCAGGGACTAAATAATTTTCTGTGTTTTCCCCTAAAGCTTGTGGTCTAGAATCTTCCTTAATACAATTTGATAGTTTCACTTGGTAAATTCTCCGTTATTGATAACAAGCATTTCTTCTGTTTTGTTCTGATGGTATCTTGTAGTTTTAAGACTTTGTCTTCAAGTAAAGCTCCGAAGTTTTCCAGTGTCAGTGATTCTGTTTCATGGATAGGGCAGTAGGAGTTGTTGCCAGAAGCAGGGAAGAGATGGAGTTACCAGATGTAATTTGTAAATATTTGTGAAGTTTGTTGAGAAATAAGGTACAATGTACACTCAGTTATCCTGCTGGCTCAAACCTGTGTGGCTGGGAGATGAACAATGTGTTGTAGAGTAGCACAAAATTACTCAGTTCTCCACTTTTCCATTAAGTATTCCACAAGAATAAGCCATTGGTTTTAAAATGTTTTAAGTTCTAGAATAGGGATTTTTTTTAAAAAAAAGTGTTTAAACCATGCAAATTCAAATAAGTGAAGGTTTTCCAATGAACTAATTAATTAAAATTATATACTTTTCAATTTCTTTCTTAAGGCAGATCTATGCTTGTCCTCTTAAAAGGTGTAAATGATAAAAAGGAGATTGTACAGTCATCTCCTAATTCCCCTTACTTTAAATACAAGGATTCTTGCTCTGTAATAGGAATGAAAATAGATTGTTTGGGTAGTATGTAAAAAAGTAATGTTAGACACTGAGGTCTTGTAGAGTATGAAGTCAAATATTTGAATAACTTCAACAGAAGCAATTCAAACTTATCCCCTAGTTTTATATATCTATCAAGAGGTGAGATAAATTTAAGGCTAGATATTATTATGAATTCATTATCTCTGTAATGAGAGAGATAAACATTTAATTACAAATATTAAATTGATCTTTTTATGAGTAAGACATCTTATGTCCAGATCTGCATCTCAATTTTATTTCCAAACAGAAATCAAATCTGCATATAATATGTTATTGTAAAATAGAAATGGCTATAATTACTCTTACTGCATACTGAGACTGTAAGACTCACAACGTCTTTTGCGTGAGTTGTACATGATAGAAAAGACTGAAACTGAGGCATAATAAAAATTAAGGTGAAGACACTATAAACCAGCACACTTTCAAGTCTTACTCTAATGATCTACATTCTCACCATTTCACACTTCAGTAACTGGAAAGCTCAGCATCATTTGAACTTATTCAGAAAATGCTTCCACTGTTTTGTAATGAAACTACTTGCTTCAGTTACAAAGTTTTGACTTGACACAATGAAACTATAAGCTCACTCAAAATGAACTGTTCTGGGGACATAGTATGTAACAGAAAACTAATTTTCATGTCTATTTCTGAAAGATCATATTTTGAATGCTATTATGAACAATCATTACATTTCTTCTCCTCTATTTGTAGCTCAGATCGTTTCCGCTCTCTGTCTTCCTACTTGCAGCTCTAAAGAACTCACAGGAGGACTCGTGACTTCTAACAAAAAGAAGTCTTTTTATCCTGCAGTATATTTTCAGAGAGGAGTGAATTCTCTTAGGGAAGGCATCTGGGACAGCCATGCCTGACTGGAGCCTTAAGCACACAGAAGAAATAATAGGTAAAAGTAGTGATGGACTCCCTTTTGAAAGATTTTCTATTTTTAGAGGTTTGTTGTGTCTTTTGTACCTAGGACACAACAGGGAGATTGCCAAAGCTTATCCAGTGCTACAACTACCACTCTTTGCAACAAGTACAATGTGATGGAAGTTCTTGAGCAGGTCAAATGTAATCAGAAGTCTCTGTGGGACAGGATGAAGAAAATTTGGGTCTGCTTTTAAACAACTCAAGAGAAGAACTCTCTTGATCACAGAAACTGATTATTATGGGGGACTTTAATAAGTCCAGGTTTCATAAGCAGGGTAGCATAATGGGCACAAACAAGGCAGAAGCTTTCCAGCACCTGGGGAAAAAAATACGTAATACCGTTACTGGATGGGCCACCAAGAGCAGGTACTTCACTGCAACTGCTCATCACAAAGTAGAAAGATTTGCCCAAGGATATGGTTGTCAACAGTAGCCTTGATTGCCATGACCATAACACAGCAGAGTTTAAGGTCCTGAGGAAAACAAAAGGCCGACCAAGAACCCTTGGCTGCAAGAGGGTGGATACTAGTTTGCTCACCATCTGAAAAACTCTGTTACTTGGGAGGTTGCCTTGAAGGGCAAAGGAGCCAGTGAGAGCTGGCATATCTTCAAGAACAGCCTCCTCGATGCAGAAGAACAGCCCATCTTCAACAACAAAAAAAATAAGCAGTAATAGGAAAAGATCATGAGGGAATACCTGACTAGGCCTAAATCAAAAAGGAAGAGGGTGAAAGATAGAAAAGAGACAGATTACTGCAACACATGAGCATGCACAGAGCAATTAGGAAGATCAAAGTTTAGATGGAGTTGAAACTGCTGGAGTATGTGAAAGGAAATGGGAAGGATCCGAGCAGGTTCTGAGCAGGCCCAGAGGCAGTGAAAGCAAGTCAAAGACAATACCAGCCTTATGGCAAATGGGAAAGGAATGCTAGTGATGGAGGACATGGAGAAGGCCAAGGAAGTCTTTCTTTTCCTCACCTTTCAATGTTATGATCTGCGGTTCCAGGTTTCCATGCTGAATTGACAAGTTTGTGGGAGAGAAGTACTACCCATCTAACATAGGCTTGAATTAGAAGTTATTCAGGAAAGCAGGAAATGCACGTTTGCAGTCTCTGACAGGATGCATCCATGACCCCTGAAAAAGCTGCTTAATATCATTATGAGACAGCCTTCTCCCATTCTGCAAAGGTAATTGCAACTGTGGAAGGGTCCTGATGACTGGAGAAAAGGCAAAGGCTATTTCTGTATTCAAAAAAAGACAAGAAGAATATTTGGGGAAACTACAGCTTCCCCGCAGTCTTTGGGAAGATCATAGAGCAAGTACCCCTGAAGGTTATATTGAGGCATGCAAAGAACAGGAAGGCAACTGGGAACACTGCCGTGTATTTACAAAGGCAATCTGTTTGCGACCAACTAAACTGTTCTGTATGATGATATGACGGATGTCTTGGCTGAGGGCAGAACAGCTGGATATCATTTATTTTCACTTTAGCGAGGCTTTTGATATAGTGTCCTACAGCTAACGAAAAAATGTCATGAAATTCAAGAGAGTCAAATGTAAAATCCTAGATCTCTGGCAGTAAAATTTGCTCTCAGTACAGCCTAGGGACTAACTAGGTAGCAGTTCTGTAGAAAAGTAGCTAGTTAACCGAAAGTTAGCAATGTGTCTATGCAGCAAGTCTCATACTGTTTTAGTGAAAGTATAGCTGGTATGTCAAGGGTATAGATTATTCTTCTCTATTCAGTATTTGTAAGACAGCACCTTGAGGACAATTTTGGGCTCCAAAGTACAGAAAAAGGATACTGACAGACTGAAGTAGATCCAGAGGTGGATCTCCAAGGTGATCAGGACTAGAGTTCATTACAGGTAAAGAAAGGCTGAAAGTGCTGTTTGTTCATTCTTAAAAAAATTTCCAAGGCTAGTGAAAGGTATCTTTTGCTGTTTTCAGCTACCTAATGGAAGACTACAGAAAAGGAAAAGCATGACCTCTGTTGGAACACAACAGGCAGAAGTCGTAATACAGGAAATTTTTCACAGGAATGGGTCAAGCATAAGAACAGATCACCTTGAGAAGCTGGAAGGATTTCTGTCCTTTAAGATATTTACAACTAAAACTGGAGATGACCTTGGGGGACATATCTGCTGCTACATCTGACTTCAAGGTTAGCGCTGGTTTAGGAGGGTGTTTTATCAAGCTGACCTCCAGAGGTTTCCTCCAACTTAATCTATTTTATGATTCTAAGTCTTATCTTCCCAGACCAATTCTTTCCATGATAAATTTACAAAATAATCATTCCCTAACATATAATTATCACTATATCCATTTTATATTCTTATCTGAACGAAAATATATCTGGTATCTAAACACATACCTTTAGCAACAAAAATATTAAATTTTGCTGTATGATATTCCTTTGCATATTCTGTGTTATATCCTGCAAGTAATTTTTCTCCTGTTCCTTGTTTTTGTAAACCATTGACTACGAGTAGCTAGAAGACGCTGCTATGGAAATTGGATAGTATTAACCAACGCATTATCCATCACAGTATGTTTTCAGTATTTCATGTCTGAAATACAGTTACCACATCCCTCAGGGGCAATCTAGAATTATTAAAAAGCAGTTAAGCAAAACAGACCAGAACATGAGTTGATTACAATGATGGAGTAAAAATAAATAAATAAAAAAACATACACTTAAATATGGTCTATTTTTCACTTATGAATTATTTAGGAGCTTAATGACTGAATGAAACATGAAGCATTTACCAATAGGAAAGAAGCTGAATGGAAAATAGTCAGTCATAAGACACACCAAGTACATTATGCTGAACTTCTTATCGTTAATCAAAATTCTGTTTAACAATTCAGAGATTTTTTTAAACTTTTTTTTAACATTTTAAACATTTTAACATCTGACAACATAAAGTGATGTCCTTATGAAAGGCAAGAAATAAAAATAGAAAAATGCAGTGAAAAAAGGACATCATAACTGATACTTGAGAAATAAGATACCTCCATTTAGATTTTTGAGGGAATGGCTACTTGGGAACCTTTTAATGATGTAGCAATGGCTGAAAAATAAAGTCTCAAAAATTCTAGTATTTTTAATATTTTTTTATCTTATTTGAAATTTGAAAATTCAAAATTTTATTTATTTATTTATATATTTTGAAATGTCAACTCAATCATCATGAAATTACCCTTAGAGAATTAAAAAATGAAATAAATAATAATAAGAATTTGAAGATAAAAATATGAAATTAAGTCTAGAGTATTTTATTAATGGGAAATGCAGGTGTTCGTCTTCTGTTTGGAAAAAAAAATCCAACAAAACCCAAAAAAATGACTGACTTCCCCCAAGATTTTGCTTTCTTCATCTTTGCTTCCCTTTTCCATTTCACCTCGTATGGCTGCTACACATTGCACAAAAAAAAAGTGGTGTCTGGGCTAATATCTATCATCATATATTTTTAATATAAATGTCCATATTTCAGATTTTAAAAGAATATTTAATGAAGTGGTGTAGTTCTTACAATGGTTTGGAATCAATGAAAGATATTTATCTCTCGGAGGTATCTATTCAGTTTCTAGAAGTTACACTTGACAAAGTAATTGGAAGGTCTGTGAGATTACGTTTAACGTCTAAGGACTAAGTATTATTTTCTAACTTATAAAATGAATTCAGCTTTATTTTTACTTAAAAGAGATAACATCTGTGACAGGTTGTTGTATGGGAGTTCATTTACTTTATTCTAAAAAATGGTTCTATAAAAACAATGAAAAATTCTTCAATACCTTTTTGCTTTTCACTTCCTTTATTTTTCTAATTTCATATATCCATTTTCCATAGCAGTATTACACATTCTTCTTTTCTTGTAAATTTTTTCTTTTGTCCATGATTTTTAATTCAATATATAAACCATTTGAATGTCTATATTCATTAAAGCTAACATAACAGAGTAAATTAGTAATTTCTAGATGTTTTTAAATTCCAGGGTACTACTCTAATATAGATAGCTCATATCTCCTCAGCAGGAATATCCTTCCTTACCCAGGCTATTACTTTCTTCAATTTCATGATTTCTCATAGCTCTACTGCAATGTGAAAAAATAACACGTAAACAACCGATATGGCAAAACGTAGATCCTACAAAGTGATGTACATTATAGCCAGCCTCACTGCGTTTGAAACATAGCATGTGTACACAGCCTGTTCTTCAGAACACAAAGATAGTCTTATTCCTTCTTTCTTGCTGAAAAGAAGAGTGGAAAATGTTGGGAAAAGTATCCAGGCATTAACAATTTAAGGATATATTTGGTCATTCCTGTTGTTCTAAACCGGTGACTCTGAAAATATATAATGAAAAAAATGCAGTCATGCCCAGGGTCCTGGATGGGTATAAGGTGGTAATAAGAAACATCAGGATATATACAGTGAATTAGAATTATTTTTCCATTGGAAATTAATAAACTCGGTAAACCCAGCTGGTCCTTTTCACTACACCTAATTCTTTAGGTTTTTTCCCACTCATAAACAGCTTTCAACAAACCTGGCTTCACAAAAATGCTATCTCCTTGCTATATTCAATTTCTGTCTGTCTCTTGAGCACACATTTACATGTGTGTATGCGTCATTTGGTATTGTCACTACTAAGTACCACATCAGGGAAAGTGTTGGCAGCAGCAGAATCATGACTGAAATAGAAAATGAAAAGAGGGTTTAATAAATTTATTTTAGCAGCTGTGAATCATTCTGTTTCTTGTATTCAGACTTGTTCCACAGCTAGTCACAGCACAAAGAGGAATGAAATGATTTTCTGGTTCCACATTTAATGGAAGGTAGATAAGGTTTTTATAATGGAAAAAGCTATATTGGAATATAGTGGTGGTACTTTCTGTTTTGTTCAGAAAAGTAGAAGCTATATCTTTGTTTCATCTTTCCATTATCTCCTAGCTGTCTGTACGGGCAGTTACAATTGGCACATTTGGCTGAATGAATGTATTTCTGAACACTGACATGAAATCATGACTAAAGTGAAGTTTTCCAGTCGTATTAACTTTGGGGATTCTGTTGCATAAAACAAGTAAACAATTACTGCCTTTCTGCAATTAGTTACCCAAATTTTGTGTTTAATAGCTGGTCTTACATAGAATAGTCAGAAATATGCCTTATAAATGGTCTATTTTCTTTCATATTCTTTGCTTATTCCTTAAAAGTAATCTGCAGGGCAAAAAAAACCATATAGTAACTCAGGTATAATATTATTAAGTATCCAAAAGAGTATCAAATTATTTATTTCTTGTCATATAGCATGGTTGAAAACACAGTGAAAAGAAGCTTATTCTAAATTTAAATCTATGGAATTTACAGTACTTCATATAACAATATGATGATTTAATTCCTATTAAATTGATAAAATTTAATTGTGATCATTTTCCTGACATTTGGCTTACTGAAAGAAATACAGAAGAAACAAAGGCGAAGTATTAGTACCTGATGTCTCTTCGACTTTTCACCTTCTCTTTAGCCTCCTTTACTTTGCTCCTTTAATTATAAGTAAAGATAAGTAGGGCATATATTTGGAATATTAACTGGTTTTAAACTTCTGTGAAAATCACAAAATCACAGAACAGCTAAGAAGGGATTTCTGAATGTTGTCTAGTTCTGCCTTCTACTCAGAGCAAGGTCAACTTCAAACTCAACTCAGGCTGCTCGTGGCCCTGTCTAGCCAAGTGCTGAAAATTTCAAAGGATGGAAATTCCATAACCTTCAGCGATCACATGTTCCCACGCTTAATCTCTCACTGCAGCAATTTTTCCTTTTGTCTGAAAAAAAATGCCAAGTGTTTAAACTTTTGAACTTTGCCTCTTCTTCCTTTGCAGAACAGCCTAACTTTTGTTTCCTTTGAGAAGTGTCTGTTTCCCTCTTCTCTAGAACCCCTCTAGTGGAATATTGCAAATAGGTCTCCTCATTCACTCCCTGAGTCTTCTGGTCACTGAGATAAATAAAATTATTTCCCTCATCCTCTTCGCACACGACCTGTTCTCCAGTCCCTAAAAATGTGAGTAATTCTCTGTTGGACTTCTTTCAGTCTGCAGACATCACTTTTGCACAGGACTTTTTTTCTTTCTTTTTATTTGAAAGTTGGAGGAAGTATTGAAAATTTTCCTGGTAGAGGGTATGAATCCTTTTCCCGCTCGCTGCTTACTTTCATGCTCATGCAACCTGTTAAGTGGTTAGCTTCCATTAGCTTCCACTGAATTATGTTCAAAAGAAGCCCGTGGCAATTTTCTATAAAAATACTACCTAGCTGTACTGAAACTGGCTTCTATCCAAGGTGCAAGACTTTTCATTGGTCATCTTTGCATTTCACGAGGTTACTGTGGGGCTGTTCCTTGAGCCAGCGAAAATTAATTTGAATGGCAATAACTATTCTCCTGCTTTGGTGACATCCTCACACATTCCTTGAGTACAGTCTATCCCGCTGTAAAGGTCATTTACAAAGATGTTTCAGTACCAGTATTTACCACTCAGGAGCAATACCTGGAGCTGTCTACAATTTAGAGCATGAACAGACAACGGCTGCTTTTTGAGCTTAATGTCCAGCCATTTGTCCACCTATTTTACAGGCCTCAAATCCAAACTATATCTCTCCAAATTTGTTGCAAGGATGCTGTGGGAGATTTAATTAAAAGCCTTCTTAAAATCAAGTTAAATGGTACTCAGTTGCCAATCTATCTGCAGAAGTTCTTTTGCTTGCCCTTTGCATCTGTTGTTAATTTTAAGTCCTCTTGAGCTTGGATATTCCTGCACTCTATTCCTGCATGGGGACTCATCTTGAGTAGTCCATCCCTACTGTTATTTCCTGTATGCTTTCTTTCTGTTTGAGCTCAGCTAGATGTTCCCTGTTCCACCATGGAAATCTGCTATCAGCCCTGCATAGCTTTCTGCATGTAGGAGTGGACCATTTTTGAGGAGGTTGTCCTTGAAGATTATCCTCAAAGGCAGTCTTCTATGGACTCTTATACAGAGGGTCAAGCACTCCTTCAGCTGCAGCTACAGTGAGGCCTAAATAAGTGCCATCTTCGCACGCAGCCAACATACAATGGTGGTGATCTGCCACAGCACAGCCTCCACCTACCACAGCACCTTTGATGTGCCAGAGCCTGGGCTCAGCTGGAACTCCTAGAGAAATCATGCAACTCTCCATGTCTAAGGCTTCATGGAGTGCATAGGGCCCCTTTGCTGAGGCAGGGAGCCTCAGAACACGTATACTGGTTGGATCTGTGTTATGCTATAAAAGAGCTGAAGGAGGACATCAGTGGACTGCGCAGCATCAGAAATGATAACAAAGATATTAATCCCACAGATACAAAAGGCTCAGCTTCCAACTATATTGAAGGAGGTGCAGGCAGGCTCTGTACTTATCAGCTGGGAAAACATAGAATCCTGTTATGGTGAAAGGTGGAAGTGCCTGCAGTGCCAGGATGACGGCTATTGCCTGACCTGCAATTCTACAACTACAGAAGAGGTTCGGTGCCCTTGTAGCAAATAAGGAGCTGGGAGTTTTTCCCATCAAAGCAGTTGATCTGGCTAAAACTGAGCCCTACCACAACACCAGGAAGAAGTGTTGAATGATAACATTTGGATGACTCCCTGCAGTAGGGAATAGAGGTTACCACCTGCCAACATCACCTACTGTCTGGGGGTGTTTGCTGCTTGATGGGACCTCAGACTGAGAAATTTTTTTGACATTTTCTATGGCTTGTCTTGTCCTTGAATTCCTACCCCCTACTGCTTTTCTATGCGAACATCAACTGCCAGGGAAGATGTTGTGGGGATGTTCTTAGCATGTTGAAAGTGACTTGTATAGCTCTGGAGGTTAGATTGTCCCATAGTGGAAATGAGTTCATCAAAGGACCAAGAGGATGATTAAGAAGTTGGAGCAGCAGTATTCAAGAATTTGGAGGCCTAGGATATATTATCCTTGTTCTTTCTGGTGTCCTGAAGAACATGAAGAGAAGTGAACAGATTCTGCATGTCAACACAAGATCCTGTAGATTAGCATAAGTTCCTGTATGTCCTGGTGGCAGCAAGAGAATTTGGTTTCTATCTCTATGGGGCAGTTTTCTAGGGAAAGGGTGAAAGATAATATGGACAAAAGACCTCAAAAGTAAAAATAAAATAAATGAAAGGAGCTTAACTTAAGCATAGTTATAACAAAAAGGAAGAGGTGAGAGAACAGCATTGTGAGGGATGGTCTTTTGTTTTTTTGAAGGGGAATTGATATGACTGAGTACCTCTGTGAAGTGCCTGTCCATTAACACACACAGCATAGGGAATGTACAGGAAGCATTAGAAGTCTACATGCAGTTGCAGGGCAACAAGCTCATGAACACCAGAGATTCAGTGGCATTCCATGCATGACTGATGTGCTGTCATGGACGCACACAGGATCTTCAAGAAGGAAAGGCTAGAACAATGGTGGTAGAGTTGCCATTTGTGGGAGTGTGTGGAGACCTACCTGGAGGTAGATGATGAGCCAATTGAGAACCAGTGCGTGAGGATTAGAGAGGACCGACCAATGTGAGTCATGTTGTCCATGTCTGCTACAGATCACCTGATTAGGAAGAATAAGAAGAGGTCTTCTTCAGACAACTGGAAGAAGCCTAAAATTCTCAGAACCTGGTCCTCATGAGCATTTTAACACTACTGAAAAGCAGATGAATCATGGGGCAGATAAGTGGACAGTGAAACAGATTGAATTGTAGGGTTCAAGGCTTTATAAATAGCGGCATGAAGTCCAGTTGGAGGCCAGTAATTAGTGGTGCTTACCAAGGATTGGCATTGTGTTAAATATTGTTCAGTCTCTTTATTAATTACCTGGATGACAAGACGAAGTGCACCTTTAGCAAGTTTAAAGATGACACAAAACTGAGAGGCATGGCTTATATACTCTATGGGTGCACTGTCACTCAGAAGGACCTCATCATGCTGGAAAAATGGGCAGAAAGGAACCGTATTCAGTTCATCAAAGAATAGTGCAAGTACTGCACTGAGCAGGAGTTTTATTATACATCAATACATGCTGGAGGACAACCATTTGGAAAGTAGCTTACCTGAGAAAGAGCTGGGGATCCTGGAGGACAATACGCTGACCATGAGGTAGCAATCTGGTCAAATGACAAAGAAGGCAAATAGCCTTCTGGACTCTGTGAGGAAAAGCGTTGCCAGGTCGAGGAAGATGATACTTTCTCTCTATTCAGCACTGGTGATGCCACAATCGGAGTGTTGTGTCTAAGTTTGGTCTCCTTAGTACAAGAGAAATGTGGACATAGTGGAATGAGTTAATCAAAGGACTGAGAGGATGATTAAGGGGTTGGAGCAGCAGTAATACCAGAAGAGGTCAAGAGAGTTGGGGTTGTTCAGCCTGGACAAGAGAAGGCTCAGAAGAGATCTTCTCCCAACATCAAGTATTAAGATATCTTAATAAGTATATAGACCCAGATCCCTCAATTGTTTCCAGAGACAGAATGAAAAACAGTGGAAAACCAAAATTCTATCTAAGCCTAATTTTATTATTGCTTTTATTGTGATGGTGATCAAACACTGCAGCAGATTGCCCAGAGAAGCTGGGTAGTCTCCATCCTGGGAAATATTAAAAATTGGATTAAACACAGCCCTGAACAAACTTGATTCTGATCAGAGCAGTCCAATCAGATTAGAATATCTCCAGAGGTCATTTCCAACTTCAAAAATTCTACTTCTGTGATGAGTTTGAGTGAAACTTCATTGAAAGTTCAAGGCTCAGTGTTGCCGTACAGAGCTGAGCTGCATGGACAAAGAATCTCTTCCAGTTGAATATCAGTTTCTGTTCCAGCTGAAGGCACTGTCAAAAGACTAATGACTGCGGTAAGAGAATCAGTTGCAGGAATGTACAATATTAGATTATTACATTGTATATTATTTGCATAAAATGCAAGTTAACTAAGCTTCTTTTTTACATTATTTCAGTGATTAAAAAATTATTCTGACAAACCTACACAAAATTAAAATAATCAGTATCACAGGAAACTTCTGGCAGCTAATGAAATATGTTAATTTTTAGAATTTAACCACTTTCATAGAAGCTGCTTGCTAAGAATAAGACTTACTGCAATTTCACTGTGACAATGACATTCAGGAAGACAGTTTTCTACTAGTAAGTAGATATTAATTATTATTAATAAAATAATGATTTGTTTAATGTAAAAATATCTACCTACATTAAGGAATCCTATTACAAGCACACTAGAAACGTAGTGCAATTGTTCAATAGTTTTGCACTTTGAAGTTTTCTGAAATAAAGGAATGAAAGTTATATTTATTTTTTTGTCAAATATTATTAGTCCATACTGTTGGTAGCCTTCACTTTTCTAGGGCATAATCTATTCCAAATGAACTCAACAGGAAGGCTACAGAAACCATTTGAGATGCAAAAGAATGGGAAATCTAATTAGACGAACAGAATACTCCATTTAACCAACCTCTGATTGTATTTCCATTCAGAATTTCTCCACACTTAATATTTTAACTTGGAAAGTAGCAACAAATGATAAAGAAAAGAAAGCTCTTGTGAGAAGTAACTACTATGAGAAGTATCGTAGTGCCTGCCTCTTGTGCACTCTAACAGTGTCAGGAAAATCCATACTTCTAGGTAACGCACATAGAATCCATACTTCATGCTGAGAAGCATTGTGTGTTCAGGAACAGGTCATGAAAGCCATCACACTAATGAAAACAACAGAAAACACACGATGCAGCAAACATGAGTCTTAACTGAATTTCTTACGGAGTCTGAAGCTCTGTGGATATGCTTAGTGTGAGGGTAAGAGTTCCATAGCCAATAAGCCTCCATCTGCAGTCAGGTGTTAAAACTCTTAAAAAGTGAGATGTACAACAGCCTCACTTTTCAAAGATCATAAAGGACATGATAGTAGTATAGTCTTGAATTTAAATGAAAGGAAATTAAATTTAAAATTTTCTGTATAGTAACACCTTCTTGTAAGCATTAGACTCCCAATAAATTCCTAAAAATAAAACCTTTGCTGCTGTCACCTCAGTAGTGAAAACCAGCCAAAATAACCTACAGATGATCATTATTTGGTCTTTGAGAAAAATTATTTTGCCTCAGAAATAGAAGAAGAGCAACTGATCATGGATTCAGGAACTGAAATGACTGTGAGCAATAACCAGGAACCTAGAGAAATGCATTTTTTAAATCATTGTTAGTCACTTCTGGAAGTCATGCTATAAAGGACTGGGTTTGTAGAAGTGCCTATATCCACACAGAACTTGGAATGACCCCCTCTACTTCACTCCCTTCTCATGAGACCCCACCCAGAGTGCTGCATTCAGCTCTTGGATCCTCAGCACAAGACAGGCATGGAGCTATAAAACCTGATCCAGAGGAGGGCCATGGAAAGGATGAGAGGGCTGAAAAACATCTCCTGAGAAATCCGACTGAGAATGTTGGGGTTATTCAGCCTGGAGGAGAGAAGGCTCATGGCAGACATTGTTGCAGACTTGCAACGTCTAAAGGGGGATCATAGGAAAGACAGCGAGAGATTTTTGCTAGGGCCTGTAGCGATAAGACAAGGCGTAATGGTTTTAAACTGAAAGACTGTGGATTTAAATAAGATACAGGAAACAATTTCGTTACAATGAGGGTGGTAAGATTCTGGAACAGGTTGCCTAGAGAAGTGGTGAATGCCCTGTTGCTGGATGTGTCCAAGGTAAGGTCGGATGAGACTTTGAGCAGCCTTATCTGGTAGAAGATATCCTTTCCCATGACTGGGGGGTTGGAACTAGAAGACCTTTGAAGATCCTTGCCAACCAAAATCATACTATGATTCTATGTTTTCCCCTTTTTGTGCCTCGATTAACTGCCTAAAGTTACCGAAACTTTAACTGAAAACTTTTACCGAAACTTTAATGAAGTCAAACCCTCATCTCCTTTGTGTATCAAACTTAAATTCAGAATCTAAATAAGTCAAACACTAAAAACTCAGAGGAAGTAGTATTATTAGGTGCTTAACCCTGTGTCTATTTGTTACCCATATACCAAGATAAACATGAATCAAATCACTAAAAATCTGAAAGAAGACTAAATAAGTAAGTTATTTCTTTCAATGAAGCTCTGGAAATTTTGAGATTCACTAAGCAGAAACATTTATTTTCAATAACTGAATTTCCATTGTTCAATTTTAATCTGTAAAAATACATCTGATAATTCAGTAGGACCTTTACTGCACTGAACACTTACAAAAATAAGCTCAAACATTTCCTAAGTATAGTATGACAAATTGAATGGATTTTTTTAATATGCTTGACCATAGATTATAAAATTATTAAAAGTGACTTAATGAGCAGATGTAGTAGCAGTTTTGGGAAAATCTTTCCCCCCCAGTACTTTTTTCATAATTTTATTCTAAATTGGTGGTATATAACCCAGAGATACATCTTCCTATTAATAAAAATAACTTTTACAGAAGATTTCACAGAGGCACATAGACTACTTCATGAATATTTTCACTGAGACCTCATAGTTTTTTTCTTAGCAACAGATATCAACAGTGTCAATAGAAAAATCTCTAAGGTAAGGCATAAGTAATAATGTACTTTACACTTTCATATTTCTTCATGATCTCCTACAGAGAGTGTGCCTCGCATTTTACACACATATTATAAAAGAGGGTAATTGCACATGCTATACAAGGAATACTTCAGTATTTCTGTATCAAAAGAACTAAAGAACTCACAAACCTACAACAGTTTAGAGAAAACTGAAGGCAATTCACAAACAAGGAAATATTGTTAATCATGATTTTAAAAGATTTTAAAAATTAAGAAAGGTACAACAAATTTCTAGATAAGCAGAAATAGTTATTTCTAGCTATACTGTGTTGGGATAGAACATACTCTGAATTTAGAACTAAGTTCCAAAGAAACTGAGAGGTACTGGTCAGAATATCTTGCATCTGAGCTGTGTGATGAAGGATTTTTCTGTCAGATAGGATAATGGAAACAGTCAGTTGTTAACAGGAAAAAAAATTTTGGTTTTTTTTTTTTATTTTAAAAGAAATTGCCCTGATTCTTCCTAAATTATAGTTAATCATGGAATAAAAATTCTTGCTTAGCTCATATCACAGATTTCAATGTGTTCCCATAAATATCTGCAGCTGAGAAAGAGAAAGCACATTCTACTCTTCTATTTCCTATTGTCCTCAGTTTGAAATCAATTTCATAAGGAATAGATGAGTTATATGATAATGATAACTGATTTTGATCAACTGTGCTAGAGCCTTAGACTTTCACAAATTTTAATACATGCTAAAGTTCTCCATGTACATGCATTCATCTTCCTGTGGTCCTGGTTGACTGGGGAAGTTCCACTGGACTGGAGGATGGCTGATGTTGTGCCCATCTACAAGAAGGGTTGCAGGGAGGATCCAGGGAACTATAGGCCTCTCAGTCTGACCTCAGTGCCAGGGAAAGTCATGGAACAGGTGATCTTGAGTGCCATCATGAAACACATGAAAGAGAACTGGGTGATCAGGCCCAGTCAACACAGGTTCACAAAAGGCAGGTCTTGCCAAACTAACCTGATCTCCTTCTGTGACAAAGTGACTCGACTACTGGATGAGGGAAAGGCTGTGGATGTAGTCTTCTTGGACTTCAGTAAAGCCTTTGACACAGTTTCTCACAGCATTCTGCTTCAGAAACTGTCAGCCTCTGGCCTGGACAGGCGCACACTCTCCTGAGTTGAAAACTGGTTGGATGGCCGGGCCCAGAGAGCGGTGGTAAATGGAATTATCTCCAGCTGGAGGCCAGTTACAAGTGGAGTTCCTCAGGGCTCGGTACTGG
Source organism: Cuculus canorus (assembly GCF_017976375.1). Classification (NCBI taxonomy): domain Eukaryota; kingdom Metazoa; phylum Chordata; class Aves; order Cuculiformes; family Cuculidae; genus Cuculus; species Cuculus canorus. The sequence continues at coordinate 58,888,783 of NC_071401.1, forward strand.
GTCCAGCCCTGTTCAATGTCTTTATCAATGACCTGGATGAAGGCATTGACTGACCCCTTGGCAAGTTTGCGGATGATACTAAGCTGAGTGGAAGCGTGGATCTGCTGGAGGAGGCTCTGCAAAGGGACCTGAACAGGCTGGACCGCTGGGCTGAGACCAATGGCATGAGGTTTAAGAAGGCCAAATGCCGGGTCCTACACTTGGGCCACAATACCCCTATGCAGTGTTACAGACTAGGAGAAGTCTGGCTAGAAAACTGCTTGGAGGCGAAGGACCTGGGGGTAATGGTTGACAGCCGACTGAACACGAGCCAGCAGTGTGCCCAGGTGGCCAAGAAGGCCAATGGCATCTTGGCTTATATCAGAAACAGCATGACCAGCAGCTCCAGGGAGGTTATTCTCCCTCTGTACTCGGCACTGGTGAGACCGCACCTCAAATCCTGTGTTCACTTCTGGGCCCCTCACCACAAGGAGGTTGAGGCTCTGGGGTGTGTCCAGAGAAGAGTAACGAAGCTAGTGAGAGGGCTGGAGAACAAGTCTTATTGAGGAGCTGCTGAGAGAGCTGGGGTTTTTTAGCCTGGAGACGAGGAGACTGAGGGGAGACCTTATTGTTCTCTACAACTACCTGAAAGGAGGTTATGGAGAGGAGTGAGCTGGCCTCTTCTCCCAAGTGACAGGGGCAGGGCAAGAAGGAATGGCCTCAAGCTCCACCAGGGGAGGTTCAGGCTGGACATCATGAAAAAATTTTTCACAGAAAGGGTCATTGGGCACTGGCACAGGCTGTCCAGGGAGGTGGTTGAGTCACCTTCCCTGGAGGTGTTTAAGGATGAGGTGATCAGGGACACGGTTTAGGGATTGTTAGGAATGGTTGGACTTGATGATCCAGTGGGTCCTTTCCAACCTGGTGATTCTGTGATTCTAGGTAATTGTTGGGTTTTCTTTTCCTATGCCTGTGTTGTAGCTACTGGAACAGAGTGCTCCGTGTTTTGTTTAGGTTTTTTTTTTTGTTTTGTTTTTGTTTTCCCCATAGACATATGGATTTGTTACAACACTTGTATAACTGACATATTTTTCTCCTATTTTCTTTTTTCTGTTCCACTAATAAAATTGCACCACAAAAGAAACTGTCTTTTTGGCACCAAATTCTTTGATCTGTTGCTAATTTCATTGTGATTAGAAAATAAACAACTGTGAAGCTCTTAAATACCTTTAAGCAACTCTGTATAGAGAATTACAGTACACCACTATTGCATTCCTCAAATGTGCATTCAGTAACATTAAGCTAATGGCTCACAGAATAAATTCTATCCATGGATACCTGGACTACTGTTTTGTTGCTGAAAAATGCAGGAAACATTTGTAACATGGGCTTGTTAGGCTATAATTCCACCAGTATCTCTATCTGTGGAGAACTATGTAACTGCTATAGCTGTGTGAAGAAGGAGACAGGTTGAAGTTACTCTTTCTGCTGTGCTGAGGCCAACAATGAAAACTGTAGATGTTGTTGCTGTAACAAGTCATCCCACATCCTTGCTAAAAGGACTTTTTTTAATGTTTCCCCTTAAAAACAGTTTGATTAGGTAGGAAAGAAGTCTGAATGGTTTTTGTTTATTTGCAGTGCCATTGTTTTCCAAAGGAAAAACTGAAGAGGTGTTATTCAATAATATAGTTTTAATTCTTTGTAAACAGAAAATGAATTTATATGTACCTAGAAGATGGGTCCAGTGTGGGGATGCAGAAGGAAACAAAGGGGGATATTTGCGTCATTTAGGGCCTAATCTACTTTGGTTTATGCCAGTGATTATAATAAAATCCTACTTTACATGTGACTATTCCAATATAAGAAAATATCAACACTTTCCAGCTGTTCATGTGCGAAAAAAGATCAAAGCCCTCTATTAAGTCTTAAATAGGACAATCTAGTCATGGACAACATTATAGTTCAGAGAGGAGAAATTGAATTGGTCATGGGATAAACTTGCCTGCAGCTGGTAAAATCAGAAAATTCTAGAACTGACTATGTATCCAAGGATTTTTATCAAATAATATTCTTTAACTTTTCAATAAAGTACTTTTATTTTCTAATGGAAGTCAAAATTAGTATCTTAAGTCTTCATTTTCTGCTCTGAACATTGAGATTTTACATCTTTCTCCCATTCATTTTGTTTAGATTTAGATATATATTTCTACTCTGGTTTCATCGGAGTCTACAAAGTCTTTTCTGTTTCATATACATGCATTTAATTAATCTACTCAATTAATTGACTGTAGAAGAAACATAATTATTATTATTTACATTGATTTGAACACTTCAGTACAATATCTTACTTATTTGATGTTGTTTAATCTTTCCCCCTCATCTTCTTTTTATATTTAGATTATGATGTGCTTTGATAACAGCCTTCTAATCCTGGCACAACAATACACCCCATTTATACATTATCAAAGTAAAAATTCCTAGAAACCTAGAAATTCAAGATATTGCATTCTTCTTTTACTGGTTTAAGTAGTTGATGACATATGTTATTGTTTTGTCTATGCAGTCAATCTCAGTTGAATATTGTAAGAATAAATGTTAAGAATCAAAAACAACTAAAAATTTTATAGAATCTATTTTTCTCTTGATTAATTTTATGCACCAGTATCGAGGATGTCTTGGTTCATAGCTATGGTGGGTGGATCATGGTCAGCTGCCAGATGCCAACTCAGATGATCTCTCATTCCCATCCTCAAAAGGACAGGAAGACAAAATAAGATGAAAAACCTCAAGGGAAATCACTTACCAATTACCACCACAGGCAAAACAGGTTCAACTTGAGGAAAAATAATTTAATTTCCTTGCAGACTGACGTAAATTTGGATGCTGAGAAAAAAAAAAAAGATAGCCCTTCTTCCTAGACTCGACTTCTCTCCTTCAGTCCTGACTTCTGTACTTCCTCCCTGCCCTGCTGAGTGGCACAAAGAGGTGGGTATGAGGGGTTATGGTCAGCCCATAATATCTCCTTTCTAATGGTCCTTTGTTCTCAGACTTTGTCACTTTTTCAACTTAAGTCTTTCTTGGGCTGCCGTTCCTTCAGGAAATATCTAACTGGTCCACCATAGTCTTCTGCACAGGCTGTGGGCAATCTCTGCTCCATAACCTGAAGCATCTCCCTCCCGCGCTCTCTCTTCTCTCACCTTGGTGCCTGCAAGTTTGTTTCTCACTTTCTTTTCTCCCTCCTCTCTCAGGTAGCAATTTTCCGTTTCTTAAATACGCTTTCCCTGTGGTGCCGACATTATGGCTGAGGGGCACAGCTGTGCCTTGTGCTGGGTCTATTGGAGCCAGCTGGACCTGACTGCGTCTGGCACAGAGTGTCCCTGGCCTTTTCTCACCAAAGTCACCCCTGAAGTCCCTCCTGCCAACACCTTAACACTTACACCCAGTAAAACAGACAACATACAAGTTCTATGTACCTCTATATACCTCTAACTGTCTTATTTTGACATTATTTGTTGCATACATTAAATAACAGAAAGAATACAAAAACTAATAAAGCTGTTAGCAGCTATTGATAGACTATTAGATTGTGAGGCTTTTTTCCCAAGTGCTTTTGGAAAGTTAACTATCAAAGTTCTTTTTTTTTCGTTTTGCAACTTTTCAAGGTTAATCAAGCTGTCAGGAAGAAATCACAAATACATGTGTCTGCACTCAAGAGTACAAATGTGCAATCACAGCAGGAAAAGGAAAATGTTTTCCACTTGGTTGCAATGCATTTATCGTGAGAGTTCTCAAGGAAAATGGTCTGTAACTTAGATGTAGTTTTGAGTCATTTTTAAAAATATCTTCTCACACCATGTTGTTAATGCCATTTCAAAATACTGCTTTGTAAGGGCATAAACTAGGAATGAACTTGTAAGGAAAAGAAATACATAGCTAAATCATACTTCTTTGCTCCATTTTATCTTTGTCTTATATTGATTCTTAGCACTTCATTTTCAAAAAGATGAGACTGTCACAGCTGCCACAGACAACTACTTGTCTAATTGGCCATGCAATCAAATTGCATGCAATTTAACTTTCCAGCAGGTAACATGATGAGATATGAGCTTGGCCTATTAAATATGATTAATGAGTCAAAAGATGAAAGCATTTATTTTTTGGATTTTTTTTTTCTATTCTTCTCAAAAGTAAGTTAAGATCAACATAATTTAAACAACCTTTTATGCTTTTGCCTGGGTAGAAAAACAAGCTGATAGTGTTAAAAAATAAATAGTCGTTCTTTACTGCTTTCAACACTACTCTCAGGATTATTTTCCTTCTCTGGAGTGATCAACTGAATTGCTAATCAGTGGAGAAGGCATGTGAGCTGTATTGCTCCAGGAGCAGCTCAAAAAAGAAGCAACTCCTTGCTTTAAAACAAATACAAATTTTAATGAAGATTTCCTTCACATAAGAACAGATACACTACTTAAATCAGAGATATGATTGACCTTAAGCTGCATCAGGGGAAGTTTAGATTGAACCTTAGGAAAAATTTCTTTTCAGAAAGGGTTATCAAATACTGGAAGAGTCTGCCCAGGGAGGTGGTTAAGTCGTCATCCCTGGAGGTGATTAAAAGACGGGTAGACTGGGGACATGATTCAATAGTGGACAGGTACTGTTGATGTTGATCTTAAAGGTCTTCTCCAACCTAAATCTTCTATGATTCTACATCTATATAGGTAACTGGTTTTGCCAGTGCCTTGTTAGTGGACAGTTAAGTAGAAAGCAGATATTGACACAACCTTATTTTCTACACCCTTCCATATATAAGTTATGGCTAGCAATTAAGGTTTCAAGTAACATACAAAGTCTAACACAAAAAAAAACCCTCCAAGACTGTGCCTCTAATGTTTTTTATTTAATGAATTAAGGAAGTCAACTAGAATCACCTTCAAAATATTTCCATTCGGAGTTGATACACAGTTGCATACAATGCTGCCAGTGTTCAAAGCAATTCCACAGATCATTTTCTAAAAGGCTATTGAGGATCTCCATTTTTTATGATTTCACATCTTCTGCTGACAAAAAACTTGTTCCTTTGAGCAGTGACTTGATCTTTAGGATCTCTTCACCATTAGCCTCTGTCAATGGTTGATCTTCCATCACAGATTTCTTCAGTTTCACAAGAAAATTAATGTTAACTCTCTGTTCATACTTGCATACTGACATTTTCCAACCAATGGTAAGAAAATGTCTATATCTGAACAGATGTCCACTCACACTGAGTGAAGTGATCGACTTGAGCTTTGTCTCACTGTGATGGGTTAGAACATGTCTCTAGCCATCTTTGTTTCTTCCCTCCCACTCTTGGTTCCCTAGCAATAGGGTTAGCATTGGGTTTTTTTTTTGTGTGTCAGACTCGGTATAGCTAATATATATCTTTTCTTGGAGCTCTTTTCCACCTCTATAATTGTGTGATAATTTGAATATAGCATCAAAATTTTAATGCTGAAGTGTGCAGACTACAGACTTTATGTAATTGGGGGAAAAAAAAACAACCAAAAAAAAAACCCCAAAACAAAAAGAACTGAGACAAATATCTTATTTTGAGTGGCATACAAATGAAGTTTGCTATTTGTGTGTTTGTTTTTCTTCAGAATGCTGACATTAAAGGTTTTCAAGAAAAGTAATATGATAAAGTTATTCTTAGGGGCATTAAGTCAAGCAGCCTTCTGGTGATTTTCTGGATTTTCTGAGGGCTTTTCAGGCCTCCTGACTATTGTCTCTGACTGCTGGTTATGTCTGCACCCTGCTTTTCTCAGCATTCTTTGTTCATGTCTGCTCCTTTTTGTGCCAGTCCTGATGCCTCCCCCCCTTCTCCTCCCCCAATCTGCCCTCTACTTTGTGTTCACTGAGGATGCATTTTTCTTCTGGAGGCTCTAATTGTCTCAGCATGGAGCTGACAATCAGACAAGGAAAACGGCCTTCTTTCTTCCCTGATGCTTAGAATGATATATCTTTTAACCACAAGTTTTAAACCAGAAATTTCTCTCTTGGAGGAACTTTGGGGTCCAGGTGAGTTTACTTTTCTTCCTAAACTTCAGATTACTGATTTCTTCTGGTGGCCTTCATACTTGTTTACACTGAGTTTGAGTACATAAATAAGATGTTGCCAAATATGAGATGGCAGACCCTGTTTATAAGCTACTGCTAACAGCACTACATTAACTACTGACATACCTCCTCAGGTCTTCTGTGCACTGCTCAGATAGAATCAGTCTTGGGCTGGTTTGATCCATCAGGTGCTGATACATGGAAATGTCAAACTGATTGATAGCTTTCAGGAAGAACAAAAGTTTCTGTACCTCTTCTCTAGCTCATATTTGTCTATAATATTAAGTACGAAAAAGGAAAATTCCTTCTGTGTACTTTACTGAAATTAGCTGAATGACTGAAGGATAATAAACATGAACAAATGTTCCAAAGAACAAAGTAATAAGTTACTTTCATAAAATGCCCCTAACTTTTCAAACTGAATTTATTAATTCATATTGAACACATTTTCTTTTCCTTCTGAAAACCAAAATTATAGAAACATTGTTGTCTTTTTTTAAATTCTTAAATTCAGAATTTTACTGATCTTCAATTTTTTTTTCTACATTTCCTATTCTAACACTGTTTTTTCAAAGCCTGCTTCTTTACCTGTAGCCCCATGATTCTTCCCGCTCATCATATGAAAGACAGCAAAATTTACAGCCACAACGGTCTCTTCTCATCTACATGATAAGGCCCTTTCTCTCTACCTCCTCCTTTTGAATTTTTTCAGCATCTCTTCTCTTCCTTTGATGAGTGAAAGCAGACAAGGGGGGTTGGGAGTGTTAGAGGTTAGAGGGGGGTTAGAGCTTGGTGTTCTTCGCTTTGAAGACCTTGGAGGTTGATAATGAAGGAGCCAGCTAGCAGAAGTTTACTGATGAGTGGGCATTGGAATGCAGAAAGCTGGAAAACAACGAGAAGAGACTGTGCTTGTACACAGTTCAAGGAAAAAACTTTTTTCATCCTGAGGAAGACTTGTTACTTCATCCCTAAGACCTCGGCCCACGACCACCAAAAGGCACTACGCAGGTGCCAGACTGGAGCGAACTTTCCAGAACTAATTATAATACGAAGCGGGAAAGGTTATGAATGTGTAGTAGGTGCTTATAACTATGCATGTCTTTACACTATAAGTAGCTGCTTGTTAAGTCATATGGTGTGCAAGCTAGGAGGAGAACCCTCTTGCACCCCAGCTTTGGAAATAAATATACCTGCTTTATAACTCATTTCGGGTTATAGGGTTTGATTCCTCAAAACACCTTAATTCCAAATTAAGTTTTCTCAGTGGCGTAAGTAACTCATAATTCTCTTCTTGTATCCGATCTTCTATGTCATATCTCTTTTGTGACTTGAATATATTGCACATCCTTTTAGTCTATTTCTCTTGCTTCTTCTGTTGTTACTGTCAAGCTCTGTGTGATTCCTCCCCTCTCTTGTTCAAATGGAATTATGTGTCTGCACTGCAGCGTCCTTCTTCAAAACCAGTTCTTCTGCTATTGCTTCCTCATTTTCTTACACAGCATTCCCCAAGAAGAAATTATCAGGACATTCTTCTGATAAAGTAATATAACATTTCATACTTATTTCTATCTGTTTCCCTTTTCTCCTTATCTGTGTCATTTTAATGGACTCTGTGAACTCTCTGAGGCATGCGAAAAGAATCCTTATAAAACACTGCATGTCACTGGTGAAAATTTATGGAATTTTCAAAACAATAGGATATTAAATTAGAAACACTTCCTTTAAATTGATTGCCAGTCTCAGTTTTATAATGAAAACAGCACAGCTACTAAATTAGTTTTGTTATTATCAAGGACAGAATCAAATGAAGGTGTATAAACTACCTGCTTAGAACTTTTTCCTTTTCAGTTTTACATAATCCTTATCCTACAAAATACTTTCTATTATCTTTTAGGTGACCTAAAAATTATCGTAAACACTAACCATTTTCAAATTTCCTTTGAAAAACATTGAATATGTTGTCTGCTGTATTGATGTTATTTTTCAAAATTGTTCTTAGTATCGTGGATGCATGGCATGCTAAAGTTGATTGTTTAAATACACTGTCTAAAAAAATCACTGCTTTTATGATGAGCCTAATTGGGTCCCATTGACAGTGAGCTGTGAATAATGATTGCTTGTTAATTGCTTGTTGTTTTCTCCTGAGCTATACTTTTCACAAGTCAGATCAGTAAACTGACACCTTTATAGAATAAAAATAAAGCAAAAGTCTTTCATCTTATAACTTTTTTAAAATGTTTCTTTAGCATAGTGAAAGCTTTGAAAAATATTGTTTTCTCTCGCTTTGCAGAATAAATTGCCTTCACTGATGAAACAAGTCTATATTTTTAATCTTGGGCATTTACTTTCTAGAGATTGCTATCCCATCCCCATATATTTAAAATTCTCCTGTTGGTTTTTTTTTTTTTTTTTGACATTTTTGGTTTAATTTTTTCTTGAATCTTAGAAAGATTTGCAGTTCCACGAGTGACTTAAGATGTTATTCCAGAGAATACACAAAATACAGGTGAAGTTAATATTCAAAGCTGCATTACCTTCCACAAGGCAGACAAAAAAAAAAAAAAGAAGAAGAGGTGAAGGCAACACTGTTGCCTGTTTTCAGAACTTTTATGTAGCTGCTTCTTTTTATACCACTCATCACAGTGAATGATGAAGTCTGGTAATAATTACAAGAATGTCAATATTGTTCTTAGCCTAAAGTCTTGCAGATAGATAGAGTCACAATACCTGCGTTGTCCTAATGAAGTCCTTAACCTCAAAATACAGAGAAGGCAGATTAATGCATGCAACTTTTCTCACTTAAAGAACCAAAATTCCCATATGGGTGATAAGAAATAGTTTTAGAAGCTCTTTAGAGGCTATGGAAGAGTGGCTGTTTCTTTAGAATTTAGAAACTTTCTAGAAAATTACAAGGAGTGAATAGGAAGAGGAAAAGAGAACCTCTCTGTCCAAAGCTGCTTTCTTTAAGGAAGAAGTGAATATTACACATAAAGACACCTAATATTCTGTGCAGCAAGGAGCTACCATCATACAAAAAATAATGTTTGTAGTAGTTATGTAGTAGTTTGTAAGTATTAGGAAAGTTTTTGCAATACTATGTCACAGTAAACTAAAGGACTACACAGCAGATGAAGAGAACTAAAAAAAAGCATGCACCTCTAACTATTCTTCTGTGTAATATTTTCTTATTCCAATGGCTATACCTTCACACTTTGATTCTCAGATTTCTTAAATGTGAAGATGGGCTCTTTTGAAATTCTATATTCACTTATATCTAAATTCTAAAAATTTGATCCAATGCATGGGAGAAGGGCACTTTCAATTTTTTTGGTTAAGGAGGAAATATAGGACTCTAGAAGACCTACAGTAATCTTTAGAAAGAACTTTTCATAAAGAACCCAGTAAATAACCCAGCAGGTTTCACAGCAGACCACTTCCTTCTCCCCTTAATCCTCACTCAAAAGAATGGGAATTAAGGGAAAATCTGTTTCTGTGTTCATCTGTGATTTAAATACCCTACAATATGCACTGGAACTGATTGCCCAGGGAAGCTGTGGATGCCCCATCTCTGGAAGTGTTCAAGGCCAGGCTGGATGGAGCTTTGGGCAGACTCATCTAGAGGGAGATGTCCTGCCCATCACAGAGGGGTTGGAATTAGATGATCTTTAAGATCCCTTGCAACTCAAACTGTTCTATCAGTCCATGAATATTAGCATAGAAATCTTGGAATTGTGAAGCCTGAACATAGCTGGAAGCAAGCCTCAATGATTTCTTAGGAAATATGATTTTCCATGCAAATAAATAGTTTTATGTCATGGCTAAAGACCATAGAGTATTTACTTTATTAACCTTGTAAAATATGTAGAATATATCAGCCAAAAAAACTTCTTTTCATGTCAATGAAGAGTGAAAAAAATGCCTGACAAAATCTTCTGTGTCAATATGCGTCTTTTTTTTTTAAAATTTATGCTGTTCATAAACGTTCTTGTAAAATATAACTACTGAGCTAACAGGTTGAATGAAGTAAGATCGCATATTGAAAGACAAAGGGAGCAGAAGATAGCTCTAAGCACTGACTAGAGTAAATTGTTTGTTTCTTTGTATCTAGGTACAATAAATTACCTTTCAGCAAGGTTTATATACATTAGTCTTTACAAAAGCTTTCTACAGCTTTATCAAACCATATATTGAGAGGAATGCATGATTTAAATCAAGATCTAAGTACTGAAAAAGCATACAGAACCTATATAGAGGATAAGGCAAACAGATCATGAAATACATAATGAAAGTTCTTGCAAATACATGTACAAAACTTTCTTACAACACTACTTTTTTTCAAAGCTTTCTTCGTAACTAATTATTTCAAATATTACTTTTTATGTATTTCATTTTTCTAATGGGTTTGGCTATTATCACACTTCACCTACATTATCTGCTTCTGAGTCTTTCTATTACAGCAAATTAATACCTAATAATACAGAAGATATAATTAATTGCAGTACCTTTTATAATTATGTTGAGAAGTGTAAAGTGGCTGATGATATTTATATATGAATTTACAAGGCTTCAGCAAATATATTCACCTTTATCAGATCAGATCAAAAAATACGTCATTCAAGAGCCTGGTTGAAAATGGGCATGCATTAACTGGAGGAATTGCAGTTTTGTAAGATAAATGACCAATTCTTTAAAAGTCTCCAATTTCTGTAGATACACAGAAAATACAGAATCTTGCGAAGTATCTTACACTTGAATTATAATCTAAAAGTGATTATCTATGGTAGATTATTTATTAGTAGAAAAGCATTTTAATGTTTTGTTCCTAGAGTTGAAAATTTTAGTGTACTGAGTTAAGATATATTAGTGAAATAATTCTTATGTATTCACATACTCTGTAAATAAAATGTATTTCTTTAAATTTGAACTGGAAAAAACAAAATTTGTACTCTCACACTATTAATTATTTACTATTAATGGTATGTTATAGTACAAAAAGATATTCTTAAAAAGCATAACTCCATGCTTGATATGTCTTTCAAGTTAGAAATGACATATTACATCTCAACGATATTATGTATGTTTTATGAAAATTTCTGAAAAATTGGGTGAACTACCATATGACATCAAATCTAAAAAAATAAAATATAAACCCTTATCATACTAGCTTCTGTGTTGAGAATAGGAGTTTGTAAACTGGAAAGATGTGTAGCTCACAACAACTATAGCCTCCTGTTGTAATATGACAAACTATTTCTTTGATAAAAAAGGGTAATTAAAGCCAGATATTTCGAATGATTAAAAAATGGGGGGGGGCAGGGGGGGAAATAGGAAAAAATCAAAACTGTTCCTGGAGTACCACAGCAGAAGTTTAACCGTTTAAAATTATTCATGCGTAACATCTTTACTATCATTACTGACTAGATGAGTCAGAAATCTTTCAAAACATTTTCACAAATACCTCAATAGAACAATTAAAGTTGTTACTTATAAGTACTTTTTGTTCCCTACATCAGTCTCACTGTTGCATATGCTTCTAATAGACAAAAACACACTGCCACCAAGACCTTGGAGAACAGTTTATTTCTGTCTTTGAAGAAGGCTGTCGTACATTTCAACAAGTCCCTGGTAAGAACAATTAGAATACAAGTTACAGAATACCAAAGAATGGCACTACATCCCAGTAAGGAAGACTAGGTGTATTCTTAAATTTCAGTCCTACTGTGCATTTGCCACTGTATCAGGGATGAAATCATCTTCACCTCAGTCTTTTCATCTGTAAAATATAATTGAAGCCTGATATGTATGCAAGATTTTTCCATATTCAGGCTATCACGGAGCTCAAGATAAAAAGTATGTCGTCATCATCATCATCATCATCATCATCCCTATAGTGTTTGGATCTTGAGCAGAAAGAATACTCAAATCAGGACTATGCAAAACTGTCACATAGTTATGACAGGAGAAAGAAAATGTTTATATTTTCAAGATGTGCTTATTAAAATGCTGTTCCCTTTCCATAGCTAATTTCTCTGCAGTCTCATGAGCCACACATACCCCAATATTTAATTTACCTCTCCTGTCTGGGTTCTACCAGATAGGAATTGAGTGGTAGGCTAGGAATGCTGTACCGTCCTCTTAAACCCTGGTATTGAAAATAAATTGAAGCTTAATGAAGGAACAAGAACTGTCACACAAACAAATGACAACTAGGCAAATAAATTATTTCTAACATAACATGAAGCTTCTTCCACTAAACTCAAATAGGTTTCATGGTTTAGAAATATATGCATTTCTTTTTCTTGCCCTTCCTGCTTCAAACCCCGCAAGTTACACTGGAGTGTTATCTTTCACATTGGAGATTGTTAATAAAACTGAGGAAAATCTGAGGAAAATATAAAACTAGGCTTACACATCACTCTCAAAATGAAGACTATGATTTTGGAAAAAAAAAATAATTAAATCCTCTGACATTGAATGAACTGATTTTTCCCAGTAGTTTGACTTGACCGCCTGAAAACTTCCTAGGGAGAGGTAGAGATTTAGTAAGTTTTAACATCTACATTTTTGGTTGCTGAACTTTGCATAGAATTTATAAATAATAAAGCACTGAGTGTTGAGGAAGATAACAAAGCTAGTAGCAAAAACCTGTGGTTTAGACCAGTCACCAGAAAACAGAGGGTTAAGGTTCAAATCCGTTCTTCCATATATCAAAGGGTGCCTCGAGACAGGCAATGAAAAGGCACAGAAAATTCTTTTATCTTTGCCCAGTACTCCACAGCTTGGTATTTAAGAAAATCCTCCAGCAAATTGCAAGCTTAAGTCTCCTGAGGCAGTGAAGTAAATTGAATCAGGTGTTCTTAAATTGTGTGTGAATGCTCTATGCACTGGATTCTTCATTAAATCTGTGATTTTTAGCTGCCACGTCATGTTTTCAAACAATACCATTTGGCCAGTGCAAACTAAATCCTCGTGAAGCCTTGTAAAATTATAATTACCTTTTTATCTTTTTTCCTGGAACTGTGCTTTCATAATCAAATCACCAGGTTTTACAGTTCCCATGCCAAATCTATCTTTATATAAATAATTAATAAGGGCCAGTTGGAATCCAAAGAAATCAAGAAATTCCTAACTGAAGTAGCATATTGAAGCAATAAAGTAAGTGTATTCATAACAGGATTCAGTGAAGTCTGTTTAAATCAACCTCTTAATGAACAAAAAATCCCATTTTGCTATAACTAGTAACACTTCTGGGTAAGAAATTATAATTACATTTATTCAAAAAGTCAGTGAATTCACTTACAACTATTTACACTAAAATTTTTGAAAAATAGATTTAAGAGATCAGAAAGATTAAAAAATAAATCAGCTTGTTTTGAAACCAACAACATACAAAAATAATCAATATATCAGTTCACATGAAATTACTTTTGAGGATTTAACATTGTGTATTAATAAATGAAATGCTTCTGAATGAATAACTGTCCGTTCCCAGGTAGCACACTTAAGAGTCAAGCAATTATACCAAATCCTGGAACATGTTCTTGCCAAAACCTTAAGGCAGCTAATGTTTGTTGGATCTCCTTCTTATTATAGGGTGAATGTAATTTCATGATTTGCTGTAAGGTATCAGAGGGAGTATTGTCTGCCACCTTGCCTGTTTATGACTAAAAATCTAACTATTTAAATAAGTCCTCCTTTTTTAGCTTTGAAGAGAGTAATTAAAAATAAAATCTGTAATGGAAGAAACAGCAACATGTAGTGAGCAAAGAGACAAAATACTTATCATTCACTATTAACACCATGCAAGGGCTTTCACTAATATTAATTAAAAAATATTTGGTCACTTGAAAGGTGTTGTTGGAAGTTCCACTGTTCATAATAGGATTCAGAGAGCAGATGGGACTATACTGGTAATAAGTCCTCCCCTAAGCTTTCTCTTCTCAATGCTTAACAAACCCAGTTCTCTTGACCTTATTTCATATGGAAGTTTTCCCAGTCCTCTGATCATCCTAGTGGCCCTTCTCTGGACCCTTTCCAGCCTGCCTGCATCTTTTTTGTATAGTGGGGACCAACACTGAACAAAGTTACTCCAGGTGTGGCCTGACAAGTGCTGAGTAGAGTGGGATAATGACTTCTTTATCTCCGCTGGTGATGCCCTTCTTGATGCATCCCAGCATCCTGTTTGCCTTCTTTGCTGCTGCAGCACACTGTTCGCTCATGCTGAGGTTGTCGTCTAACAATACTCACAGGTCCTTCTCTACAGAGCTGCTCTCCAGCCAGGTGGAAACCAGTCTGAGCTGCCCACCAGGGTTATACATGCCTGAGTGCAAGACCTTACGCTCATCTCCATTGAACTTCATAAGACTCCCGCTAGCCCACTCTTTCAGCCTGTCCAGTTCTTTCTGGAGGATAGCTCTTCCCTCTGGAGTGTCAATCTCCCCACTCAACTTGGTGTTATCTGCAAACTTCACCAGGGTACTCTTGATCCCAATATACAGGTCATTTGTGAAGATATTAAACAGCATTGGGCACAATATCAATCTCTGGGGGATCCTGATTGTGACTGATTGCCAGTTTGAGAAAGAACTATTTATCACCATCCTCTGGGTACAGCTTGTCAGCCAGTTCCTTACCCACAGCACAGACCCCTTCTCTAGGCCATATCACTTCAGTTTATCTAGGAAGAGGCTGTAAGGAACTGTGTCAAAAGCCTTGAAGAAGTTCAGATAAACAATGTCCAATGCTCACCCCATATCAACAGACTGGGTCACTTTGTCAAACAAGGCTGTCGGGTTTGTCAAACACAATCTGCCCCTAATGAATCCGTGTTAGCTTTTCCCAATCCTGTGCTTCTGTTGACTTGTGACAGTCTCTGCTCCATAACCTCCCCAAGGACAGAAGTGAGACTGATGGGTCTATAATTGGTCGGGTCCTTCTTGGAGACTTTCTTAAGGATGAGGGTGACATTCACCGTCTTCCAGTCTTCAGGGATCTCCATGACTTCTTAAATACCATGGAAAGTGACTTTGCAATAACATCAGCCACCTCTCTCAACACGCTTGGGTGGACAGAATGTGGGACCATCGATTTGTACAGGTGAAGCTCCTGTAATTATTCACACACCAACTCTTCGTTCACTGATGGTGCGTCTGTGTCTGCATCAACCTAAATATTTGTTCCTATGACCTGGGCCCCAACAGCGCTGGTAAAGACAGAGGTGAAGAAGGTATTGAGGAACTTTGCCTTTTCAGCGCTATTGGTGACTGGTTCACCTCTCCTTTTTAAGAATTTTGTAGCCTATGAGCCATTACAATTTTCAGTCAGTGTTCCTACTGCGTGGTATTAAGGCTAACCCCTTCAGCCCAGCAGACACTGCATTTTGCAAAAGTCTTGCTTTCCCAGTGTTTTTGCTAGCATAGTCATTATGTTCCAGAGTATAGTATCTTGTCCCTTAAGGACATACCAAGCAGTCAGTCTCATTGTCCAATCAGAAAGCGTGTCAGGAGTATTTCAGAGAGGAGGAGGTTTACATCCCCATGGACCTGCAATTTGTCTAACAGCATGTGTCACCAAAGATAACAGAAAGAAGGTATAGGGGACAATCCCCACATCACAGTTACGAAGAATTATTTGTCCTCTCAGATATATTTGTTTGAACTCATTCAGATCAAGAGTAATGGTTTCAACTGCCATTTGATAACACTATGCCACCAATCTAGACGTTTGACTTTTTGGCTATATTTTAAGGATCTCTACACTAGTTGTTGTGCAATATAGTTTGTCATTGTGACCTGGGCCAGCAGGGAAGTGTCTTTGTGTCTGGCAGGAGCTGGGAGTTGTACTGCATGAGTTTGAGCAGCAGAATGCAAGAAGGCTGTACTATCTGGTCCAGATTTAGGTCATGAAGCAGGGATAGGAGGCCTGATGCCAGAACCAGATTCATGATGTGGGGACAAAAGGCCCAGAACCATCTTCGTTGTCATCAGTTTTCAGTCTATGTATCTTTTCAGTCGTCTCTCTGAGACTGAAGGTGCATGACCTTGCTCTGTTTTTTTTGTGAAGCCAGAGGCCTGGGGTTGGCTTGTAATTCCTGAAATAGCTGACTTTTATCAAGACTATGAGATTTAAAGGGCAGCTGCTCAGACTGCTCTAACTTACTGTAAAATGTCTTAAGCTTCCTGTTTAACAGCTCTCTTGGCAAAGTGCATGCAGTTGTATACATTTCAGTAAGAAGTCAAATTCTGCCATTCCTGAAATTTTGCTCGCAGAGATGAGAGAAGAAACCGAATTGCTCCCAGATGTGGGATGAATAAGGTAAAGGTCTGACTTCAAAGATTACTTATATCACTACGATCTGGAGTCAGTAGTTAGCAAGGTGTCACTGGCAAGAGGCCATGATCTTGTAGAGACTCTGTGTGGAGATTTCAGCCTGTTTAAGAAAGGAAAAGAACATGCATCATTGGAAATGCTCAGAGAAAGGGGCTACATTTTGGATAAAAATTAAATCCTTTCAGTATTGTAGAGACATAAGAAGGCCTACGGCATCACCACCTTGAACAGTCAATAGATGTTGTTAATCTGTAGACAAAAGATGATGTTGTATTCTCTTTTTTTCAGAATAATTTTATTTTCCCAATCTGTTTCCACTTTTTCAGAAGATAAATCACTGTTTCATATATTCTGTACCTACTGATGGTATCTCAGGATATTTCCAGTTTCTACATACTCAGCTGTACTTCACCAGCTGAGCTTTTCAAGGATGCTTCTGGTCCCAGCCTTATTTCCCAGGCTCACAGCTTCCAGGCTGGCAAGTAAGTCCTCTGTCAGTATTTTTTAGCAAACTTTTTTTCCTGTTCAGTAATTTTTCCCTTCTAACCGACCACCTTTATGGCTGTTTATATCAACAGTAAAGTTTTCCACCTCTGCTGACAATAACTGGAACTTTGACACCTACTCTGCTGACGTTAAATGCAGTTGTTTGTGAACCTGAATATGGGCTTACTCAAAAGAAAAACTATTCTTTTGCAGAAGTATTTGAAATTGCTGCTATTCAAATATGAAAAAGATCCCCCCAAAAAGCCCCTCTCAAAGTTATGCACTAGAAAATATTCTGATCTAGTTTATGGGATGTATTATATCTGTCATTATGCACTGTCACAGTACTTAAGCTTATTCTGTCAGTGAGCATTATCGCATCACTCCAGAACACTTCAGATCACTTTCACAGCCAGTTCTACCAGCTCTGAGGTCATTGTATCAGGAAATAGAATCACAGAATATCTCAAGTTCAAAGGAACCCATAAGGATAATTGAGTCCAATTGCTTGCCTCTCCTAAGACTACCTAAAACTAAGTCACGTGACTAAAACAGTTATACAGATGTTCCTTGAGCAGCAAAGGAGGAACTTATTTTATTCCTTTTCTATTCAGATACTAAGATACTACTATTTATGTTTCTTCAAATGTTGTAACATAACTGAAATCAAATTCTTCAGTCACCGACGGTACGTTCTGTTCACGTATTCAAGGCTTGATATTAAGGTGGAAGTTGTCCGAGTCAGGCTGTCACTGCCTTTGTGTCCTTGTTTTGTTTCTAGAGCAATGTCTGTGTAGCATGCAGTATGGCTGACTACATAGAGCCAGCCTGGAATTGTAAGTTGCATCTTAACTCAAGGTAGGTGCAACCATAAGGCCCTGGCAGTCCAGTTCTTTGATTGTTCACTGAGATGTCTTCGAATGCATCACACTTCCTTCACAGACTATGCACCAATCTGTCCTTACAGAAGAAGAAAGGAGAGAGATACTTCACCTCTAAAAGGTTACATTCCCACAGGCTGTCACGATGCAGCCTTGAGGTGCTATAGAAGTTTGAACCAGATACATACTTAGTGATCTTTGCAATTTCCTAGCAAGCTTCCATGGCTAAATAAGAAAAGGGTAGAGAACAATCTCCAGCCTGTAGAAGAGGTAGCATGCATAGCTTCTTGTTAAAAGTAATTAGATTTAATCCATTATATATCAAATGTATATTAGAGTGGGATTTTCATACCAGCTAGTTATTCTACTTAACAATAATTTCATGACTATTAATTCATAATTATAATACAGATTATCTATACATATAGAATTGTGTATGTTTTTAGAAGCATTATTGCATTATTACTTTATTGAAAAAAATATTCATAAAGGTACAATGAGAAACCGTGCCGTGATTTTTAGAAACAATTAGCACTCTACTAAGAATTTTCAGGGCTATGCATTTTCAAATTAAAGTATGCATAAAGAAACAAAGGGTTAACTCCTTAGATGCCATGGCCTGTTAATATTCATGCAAATAGAAAACCAAATCTTGAATAATAAATATATTTTGTTGATATTTTACAAAGAAGTCATATAACACTAAGTTGAATGATATTTAACAATATGCTGGACAGAAATTTATACTCTCTCCATCACCAGATTTTAAAGTAATTTGTCTTGTTTGTTATTTCATATGAAATTATCCAGACGTTTTGAGTGTAGTTTTTATATTATTTTAACATACATACATATCTCTGCATGATTGATACAATTAATTACAATGATCACTGTTATGGTTGTTTGCAAGTGTAACATATATGTAAATTTAGTTCTGAATTATTCATCTTGTTAAATTTGATCTTCCTGATAAGCCATGAGACAATTAGTGTCTTATGTGATTGCATTGTCTTCCTGTTTTATACACAGACTTGTTAATATTTTATTGATTTTTCTTAATTATATGAATAAATACCCTTAATGAAAATAGCCATGACTGAAAAAGATCTAAGATACCTTTAAAAACTAAATACCAATTCTAATAAAGGATTTAGTTCCCAAATTTGAAAGAATCTAATCTAATGTAAACCTTAATTCTCTAATCTTTGCTTTGTATTAGAAACACTGCAGCATAAACAAAGAATTTCAAACCGAAGAACAGCAACTCCTCACTCTATGATAGTTCTAGAAAGAACACTAAGGATTCCCCATTTCAGATAACTGTATTTACTGTCAGGCCATAGGGCCAGAGTTTTGTTTTGTCTGGCATTTTTGCTTTAGGGGTGGCTTCTATAAGAATACCTTAACTGCTGCATCCATGTAGGACAGAGCCAGTCAAAGATGAACCCATGTCTGGTCAAAGCTAAGACCATCAACAATGCTGGTGGAATCTCTATCATAACAGATTTAAGAAAAGGCAAACCAAACAAAAGTCTCTGTAGGAGTTGGGACAGAGAGCGGTGTATAAGAAAATGGGGAGACACAACTATGTAGACACCAAAGTCAATGAAGAAAAAACGAGAGGAGGTGCTCTAGGTGCTGGAGCAGAGATTCCCCTGCAGCCATGGGGAAGACAATGGAGGGGCAGATTGTTCTACTTTAGCTTATGGGGGACCATAATGGAGCAGATATCCATGCTGCAGCCCATGGAAGGCCCCTAGATATATCCTGAAGGCAAGTGTAGCCTGTGGAGAACCCACACTGGATTACGTTTTCTGGCAGGACCTTGTGGGGAACCCACACTGACACAGTCCATTACTGGAGGACTCTGCTCTGTGGAAAACACTCATGCTGGGCTGGAGTAGTTCTTGAAGGACTGCATCTCATGGGAAAGGATTGTGCCCCATGGGAGGGACTCCACTGGTGAAGGGGAACACTGTGAGGAGGAAGGAGCAGCAAAGTGTTATAACCTGTCTGCAACTCCCATTCCTCTGTTTCACTCATGATGGCGGGAAATCGAAGAGTTAGCAATGAAGTTGACCCTGGGAAGGTGTTTTTAACTTTGTTTTTATTTCTTACTATTCTACTCTGTTATTCAGTGGCAATAAATTAAATTAATACTCTCAAAGTTGAGTCCATTTTGCGAATGACATTAATTGATGAGTGATCTCTCTGTCTTTATTTTGAGCCATGAAATTTCCATCATATTTTCTTCCCCTGTCTTCCTGAAGAAAAGGAATGATAGAGCAGTTTGGTAGGGACATACTAGACAGTCAAGGTCAACCCTCGACAAAGAACTTTGGTTCTGCATGGAAGAAAGAACTCTCTGGGATAATTTACAAACTCACAGACTGTAACTGTCATTGTGATTTTTTTTGGGGGGGGTTCTGTTTGGTTTTGGTTGTTTTTTTTCCTACAGGAAACATATGAACTATGTGTAGCATATGTGACAAGTTCACACAGACAACTGCAACCAGAAATGAGATGCCTGCATCCAAGACCAACACATATTTAGACAGTTCCCTCCACCATTTCCTGTTGACTTACAAGCTTATTTTTTACCCTATTCTTTGCCTTGTAATTCTCGCATATAATCTATAGATAACATTTAAAAGCTTAATTCAGCAGTGTGAATTCTGTTCTTGTAATGAATTTCCTAACTTTTGGTCAATGAATATGCTACGAAGCATCACAATGCTTAGTCTCTTTCTAACATTAGCTTTAAATTTTGTTTGTGGCTCTGTCTCTGTGCCCAGTGTTCTGAGTTCCTTCCATACAAATAGTGGGTTATCAGAGAAAATTAGCAGCTGTTACATTTTTGAGGAAGTCAGGCAGCTTAATAGCCATTTGTATCTCTGGAAACATTCTCATTCACAATACCAAGTAATAGAAATTTCATCAGAAATAAAAACTGTAATTTAGTGGTAGGAGACTACCCATCTGAAGTCAATATCAAACTTTGGTGGACCTTCACTATATATATCTAGTTGTAACAGTCTATTATAGACTGTATTTTTCTCTATTTTTTAAGTGACTTTGGAAATTCTGTCACTAAATAGATGGTCAAATAGTTTTTTAAATCAGTAATGTATAAATATACAATGAGTTGCAAGCTGCAACAACAAGGTATTTTCCCAAACAAACAAATAAATAGATGTCTTAAATAGAGCCATACATTTCAATGTTACCTATTTTTACTGCATATCATCATAATTATTGTTTTCAATAAAATAACAGATTCTTTGTCTGGAAAGATTATACTCTGTTGGACCCACAGAATTTATGAAACTTATATCAGTTTATAGAGATCAGTAATTCAAATATAATGAATTTTGCTCAATACTTATTGAAATAAATAACATCTTGCGAAAAGTATGAAGATAATAAAATTCATCTTGAAAGAACAAATGAAATTTTTTCAGAGTTCTCGGGACTATTGTATGAAGTAAACCGCCAATTAAAATCATCAGAAATGAAGTACTACAATCCTAGTACTTTCTCTTAAACCCAAGCATTTTCAGAAAAATAAAGAACAAATTAGGACAATAAGTCTAAAACCAGATCTTACTCAAGATCTTATAACTAATGTGAGATCGTATGGAAAATATATTTAATTGACTCTGGCATTTTCCAAATTACTGTCACAAAATATTTAAAGCATGTCCTTGTAGAATCATAGGATCATTAAGTTGGAAAAGACCTTGGAGATCATCAATTCCAACCGGTCCTGTCCACTTCGAACCCAGACCCCTAAGCACTTCATACACCCATGTGTTCAACCCCTCCAGGGATGGGGACTCCACCACCTCCCTGGGCAGCAGGGCTGCTTGTAGGCTCTTAAGCACTGAAATGTAGCAAACAGGTCAAAATTAATATACAAGAAAAATCTTTCGTAGATTGATGTTGAAATGTTGAAACATTAAAGTAAAGGAGATTGGCTGTAGGGGTTGAAAACTGCAAGCACATTCAGGGTTTTAAAAAAGTGGCACAAAAGGTAAAATAAGTTCTTAATTGTTCATTATTAAGAAAATAATGGAGGCTTCCAAGTTAATATAATTTCAGAAACAATTAGCTTCTATATTCTCAATACTTACTACTCTTTTCAGTGTTTTAAACAGAGAATGAGAGAAAACAAATAGCATGTCTAGAAAGCTTGTCATTTAAAGTAAGATAATAGGAAATAAAAAAAATAGATTGAATACTGCAAAATAATGGCTTCATAAAAACCTGAAAACTGTAGTAGAACAATGCTTAGCTTTCAAATTCAAGCTTTAATGCTTCCTTTTGTCTAGCTTTTGCACTTTTCTGGAGGACTGCCAAATTAATTCATCAAGTTTTAAAAACAGGGACATTTACATTTAGTGAGCTAGTATTTGGATTTTTTACTTACCCACTTACTTATATCTGACTATGTTTTCCCAGCGTTTTGTCTTTGAAATTAAATATTAGCCTAGCAGGCAAAAAAAAATTTGTTGAAAGATTACTTTGATGATTTACTTTTGGGGAGTTTTGTATTTAGCTTCCAGCTGCTTTCCCATCTATAAAAAGGGCAATATATCTTGATTTTTCACAAAGAAACTTTTGACATGTAAATATCTCTTTCTGCAAGAGTAATACTGTTACGGTGATACTACATGTAGTCAGTTCTGAAAAATTAAGGGATTTTTCCTTGTTTGATGATGTAGGGTCAGATCTAGTTGACACTTCCATCACATATATCTGGATATGTATATAATGCTAATTATACGTACAAGGCAGTTTCCTAAGATTCAAGTCAAAATTAAATACTGCTAGACAAAGTTTTTGTTGTTAAATAAGACTCATAGTACTTGATATTTTGAATCATTTGCTTTACTGAGAATATACAGTTAAGAAGACCACTGTTTTTTTATGTATTCATTTGGAATTTCAATCACATTTAGAGTACAAGCTGACCACCGAGTCATACGTATTGTAGTATGTCTAAGTAGTGCCCAACTGACTGTGTTGTCGGGTGTTGTTACCTTTTAAGTTCTTAAGGATAACTGCTGTTAGAAACCCCTGGCTGCACTGATGCAAAGGACAATGATCCGAGTCCTGGCCACAGCAACAAAAACCAAACAAAATAATCCTAGACGCAAGCTTCGAATGGATTTGTATCTCTGTTTTCCCTTATGCTTTAACTACAAGATTAGAGAATCATGCCATCTGTTGCACTCACTCTTTGGTTTGGGATTTTTCTCTTTGACTCAAAGACTCTGTAGTCCCTTTTGCACAGGACCAGTGTAAGCAGTTGAGGTTCCTTTTAATCAGACAAAATAAATTTCTTCATAAGCTGGCATGATATTAATTTTTCTACATATTGTATTAAGTGCAAATTAAAAAATCACATTGATAGATCTAAAAATATTATATGTAAAGATGCCAAAATATCCTGATATAACACTTTCAGGGACCTTTTGCTGTGTATTCATTCTAGATGAATTTTAATTGCAAATTCTGATAGAATGTAATTTTAAAAAAACTTCTTCATTTTGTAGGGAACTAAATGTAGTTAAAGACTTGGCTAAAGGAAAACCCAGAAATACCTGGTACAATAGCAATATCATATGTCAGATTGAGCTAACGCTGCTATACAACTTATTTAATTTGTTTCAGTATCTTTTTTACAGGACAAAATATGAGTCTGTAAATTTATCTCAAAAGAAATTCTATATTACCTAGACAAAGCATTTTATCTCTTCCAGTATGTTGTATTTTGTTTGTATTATTCTCCCTGCCCCCCACCCCCGGCAAAGTATACCAAACACCAATATACCTTCATTCTATGTGTTGATTTCATGGCATTTTTCGGGATTGCTAAGTAGGTCCTCATTAGTTGTTAAAATGAATATTGATAGCTATATTCATATTAATAAATATCAACTTTACTATTGCAATATTGTCTCCTGCAGAAATCTGTTATCCAAGTTATCACATTACTGTCTGCATAGATTTACAAGCAGACGGGTAAAATTAGTTTGAATCCTAAGGCTTAGTTGATAGTAGTTGATGATTTGTACTCTACCTAGAGTACAGTAGAAGGAGGGACACTACATGAGTCTAACTTTTCCTGTTTAACCACTTGATCAATAACCTGCAGAAAAAGACAGGGTGCACCTTCAACAAGTCTGAAGGTGACAAAAAATTATGGGAAAACTAGCTGATACCCTGGATGGCATGGTGACTACCAGAGAGACCTAGACAGTTTGGAGGAAGGGGTCAACTAGACCCTCACAAAAATTAATATAAAGTCCTGCCCCTGGCAAGGAAAGTCCTGCTGCAACAATATAAATTTGGGACTGGTGGGCTGGGAAGTAACTCACTGTCCCTCAGGGGCCCCTGAGTACCCCCAGAGCACCTGACAGGAGCTATGGGTGCTCCTTCTGTGATCCACTAGGAGTGGAAAACTTCAGTGTGCTGCCCATATAACAGACAAAATATGTGCTAAGGAACATAATGCGCTTTAAAAGTACATGATGAATGGAAGACTGCAATGTTCCAAATAAAAGCATCTTTATATAAAACAAAAATTCTCGATTTTCCAAATATCAGATTTTTCACTCCAACTTATGATTGCATTGTAAGAAACTTAAGTGAGCTTTGGAGGTTACAGAGGCACCATAGACTTTAATTTTATTTATAGTAGTCAAGATTGTTTCTGTTATGTTACTAAAAGAATGAGCAAAATAAAGAAAACTGGTTTTAACTGCAGGAAACAAACGCACAGGTAGAGTTTGTATGGAAAATTAAATAGACAACAAATCTAACTGTGGTAAATCCTAAAGTATCTTCCAGAAAAAGCCTTAAAGCTAGAAAATGAAATTTCTCTGTTTTCTGGTTCTGTAGGAATATTAGCATTGTTGGATATCTAATGGAAAGGCCATGAAATTAATGGGCTACATCACAAACATAGCATAGTAATTGTTTTAAAGCAATTAGCCCTCTCAAGGTCATCAGACATAGGTTAGCACTCTCATATAGACAAGAACAGTCACACCTTAAAAAAACGTTTTTTCTAAACAGCTCGTTAAAAATCACATTGCAAAGCTGTTCGAAATTATTCATCCATAATGCATTGACATTACTGATTCTTGTCAGAATGTTTACAAAAACTTAATTAATATGCAGAGGCATAATTTAATATCACTTTAAAGCACTCAGATGTCACTAGACAAGGGCTTGAAAACTGTAACTTCCGTATCTATATGCTGCTTTGAAAATAAAGCTATTTCAGTAAACAAGTACTGTCTCACATTTTTCAGAAATTACAAAACCACTTAGAAGCTGTTATTTAGAAACAGCTTTCTACTTCTATAATTTATATTAAAGGAAAAAAACCTGTTTGTTTTTTTTTTTAACCACATAATTTGGTTAACTGATGCTTGTTACAATTCGGTTTGGCTGTCCTAGAGTTATGCAGAGTATATAACATCTGCACTTTTCTGCTTTGTTGATGAACTGCAAATAAACCCAAATAATTTTCCTTTTTGTCCTGTTTTTTTTTTTAAACAAAGAGTTAAGAATAAAACTCTGTTTAACATAACCTTCTATAGTGCTACTGAGGTGAAAGGATTATAAAATTCTATCTTCCAGAATATTAAAAAAAATTAATCTCAGTGGTGACAACCTAGAATATATCAAATGATTGAGTCTTCTAGTATTCTTGAAGTTCAACACCACTTCTACAAAATAAAATAAGAATAGAACGGCTTTAAAGAATATGCAGGAAGAATAAGGGCCTGCAAGGAAATTCTTAGTAGTCTTGGAAGATATTTTTTCTCAGATTTATTTAAGAGACAGCGCATCAAATAGGTCAGAGGTCTCTGTCTGCCCTTGAAATGAAGCAGAGATCTAATCAGAAATCTAGTTTTCTGACCTCTTCAAGGAAAGACATACATTCATAAATATTGCTATTTTATTTTCTGAGGGTCAGAATAAGTAAAAGAAATAAATCCATTACCCTTATGCGAATATTCATTTGAACTAAAACATATGCTTCTTCTACTAAACAAATTTAGCAGTTTCACACGTTTAAATAAACTAACAACTTCTGCAATATTTTAAATTATTGAATATATTTTCTCTCTTCTACATTGCTCTTGTTATTCCTTTCCTGTTGACACCCTACTAATACAATTGACAGGCAAACTGGATCAACTGTAGATTAAATCCTTCAGTAATCCTACCTACTGCCCATAATATTATATTTGTTGTAAACACCAAACTGTTAAAATCAGGAAGTTAGTAGTCAGAAACTGTCTGTTACAGAATCTCAGGTTCATGATAAGGAGGTACAAAATACTGCCCAACTCAAACATGTCACAGACCTGGGAATTTAAAGTTTGGATGAGATATCATTCTAAAAGCTAACTAATTCTGCACTGTAGGTCATTATGTAAGTGAACTAGATGCTCTGTGCTCAGCAGGTAACAAACATATATTTCCTAGCTTGTTCATTCCTCTTCTACACCTGAACCATTAACTAAATTTGTTATGTTCTTTCAAAGAATAACAATTAGAAGCCTCTTCCAATCCTCCTATGTGAATTACTTTTGTGTTTATATTGAAAGCTGATTACAGACCTCACCTTATTGTTCGCTTCTGTATTCCTCACCTCTCAGACATTTGTGCTGTGCACCTTGAATTGCTGCTAAATTTGTGAGATTTCAGATCTCTGAAAGACTGAGTGCCTTGCAGTCCCTTGAAAAAAGCGACATGCTGGAAGGTATGTTCTTACTACAAATATGTATTTTTATTATCCTTGTCACATAAACACACATACGTTCATTCACTATTTGTGGAAAAAAAAAAACAACCAACCAACCAACAAAAAATATAAACCAAACTAAATCAATCAACAGAGAAAGCCCTAAAACCCAAGAAATCTAAAATAAAAACAAAACAACACTAAAACAAACAAATAACTAACCAGAAGTCCCTATATCTGGTTATATTTAATAATAAATTTGTATGCACTCTGAGGGTCCTCTCTTTTAATGATGGACCTACGTCTTAAAACAGAAAGTTAAAAAATGTAATTCAGCTTCCTAAATTTGTCACCTGAGTCAAATCTCATTCAGAACTATTCATTATATTGGTAAGTCATGAAATACCTAACTTTCTTTATTGAGATCTGACTCTTAAAACTACAGTAAAATTCCTCAAAGTGATGACTCATTCAGTTTTCCATTAATTACACATCTCTCAGAATAAAATCTAAAGCTAATGATAAAATCACAGCTGCAAACATTAGAGCTTACTATTATGCATGTATTTTGGTCCCAAGAATATTCTTGAAAAATTAATGCAGTTAGGAAAGACATAAAGATACAAAATATTGAATAATTGAACCGGTTCTAGTCCACTTTTAAAATACTTTTTTTTACTAAATTCAGGTATTTTTGAAAATCCTGGGGAAAAAAATAACAAAATCTTTAAACAAACATTTGCAAATGTCTACGCCAGAACTTACATCAATTAACTTAATCTGGAAAGGGTTTAAAACTCTAGCTCAGACAGATTCATAGAGGGAGGAAAACATGATAGATAAGCTCTAAGAACATTGCATGTGTTTCTTGCTATGATAGGCAGTTTTCTGATATTAGACACTTATCACCTTTTGTGAAGTTCTGACTGCTGTTAGTTTCTACTGACTCCTGCATTTCCCAAAACTAAGGATATTAACCTGGAAGGCTAGAAAGGGTTTGGGGTTTTTTTGATACATGACACATCAACATGTAATACATGTAGTACATGTAGATCTTTAAAAGCAAAGAAAAAGAAAAGCAAGTTAAAAACCAACAGGGTTTTTTGTCACACACATAGCTCAAGATTGCAGTACAGGCTCTGTCACATCCTAAATAGTTCTGATCCATAAAACAGAACAGTTATTACATTAAGAATTTGCTTCATTTCACTGCAATCTGCTTACTCGGTTAAAAAAATAATTTAAAAAACTACCATCTTGCTGTTCTACTTCACTAATGAAAGGCTTATATAGCTTCCCTCTCATAAGTAGATATCATAAAGAATAATGATCATAATATGAAATCCTAGTGGGAATATTTTACTGTTAGATACTAAGAAAGTTAAGAAAAACATCAAGCATAACATTTGCTATGGAACTTTTTACAAAATCTAAAGAGATGAAACAATAGTTCTGGTAAGACTAAGAAGTCAAAAAATTCAACATTTTTTACTACTGAACATTTCAGAGTAAGCAGAATACAATTATATGTGCATTATAAAATACAACTTAAATACAGAGTATGTACTAAATAAGTATGTTGAACTTACAAGGATATATATGTCTGATACTATTTTAGGTTTACAGGGTATAATTAATAATGAAAAATTCCGGTCACATTAGGGGAAGCTGAGTTCAAGAAATGCTTAACAAAATAAATAACATAATACATTATTAACATGACTACCTGTAAATACTCTTTATTTCTCTTCAATGTAAGAACTCTAAAAAATTAAAAGCACTAAAAAAACAAAGAAAAAAGAGGAGTGCATATGACTGTATAATATTTTCCCACTCACATTACTGTCTCCATGTCACTGTAACTCACACTTTATTAAAGATATAGATAATTTGGTCTTCACAGCCCTCTACATCCCTGAGATCACTTTCCTTTCTGTATCAGAGGAGGCTGTGTTATCTCTCCTCACTGCCTCAGAAGTTAAGGTTCACTGCCTGATACACTACTAACAGCAGTGGTTTGAATAGCCAGATAACAACTGAAAGGTGTTTCGGGAAGAATCAATCTGTACCTTAGCTCTTCATTACCAACTGTCAGCAGAGGCCAGATGACAGAACTATAAATGCATGTCCTCTCAGGTCAAAGTCAAAATAGTGAGCTTAAATCATCACCTTCGTAGCCACCTCCATAAAGGCATTGAAGAACATAAAACTGTCACAGTCCACAGTGTTTTTGAAAGCTACCTCATTTCAAATGTATCGGAGTGCTATTGCATAATCTTCAAACATATCAAATATTAAAAAAAGTCTTACTAAACAAATTTGGAAAATAATTTAAGTATGGATTTTGTGAATTTTGAGATGTTACATAAAAGCAGCTTTGTTTCAAGGCTTGAGATTCATTTAGCTTTATGGATAGATTCCAGTTGCCAAAACCCAGACAGCTTGTGCAATTTGAGCATAATCTGTCATGTTCTGCATAGTCTCCAACTCCTGCATGAGAAGCGTGTGAGTGTCCCATTGGTCCAGTATTGTACCTATAACGTGCCTTAGAGCATGTGAAGTGCAAGTCACTTAATCCAATTTAGATATTTGCCTTCAAATTCTATTAAATAGCTTTAAAATACCAATATCTCATCATAAGGGAAACTCAGATGACTATTACAAATGTAGCTACAGTACAGTTAACAGAGTCTAGAGATCTTTCCAGCTGACCGTATGTAGTGTCTTCCTTAGGATGTAACAATTAAAGACACAGTTCAGTAGCCTTTATGTAGACTTCTAGTGCTCTCTAAGATGCCATAGCATATCTGAAATATTTCATGCTTTTCTAGAGTGCCAGCTTGACAGGTTAGGTGGAGTCCCCTAGAGTGTGTAGAAAGACGACTGAATCAAATATCTTATGTCATTTTTCTCTCAAACCAGTAGAATAAGTTGTACGTTTCTGCTTATTTTTTGTTAATTGCAAAGAAGTCATGAGTAAGATTGTTATTAATCTTGCAATTTGCTATCTATGTCAAGAGATAGTTAGAACCCTAAGGGAATGATGAACTGTAATACTAATCAATACAACACCAACAGTAGGCTAAACAATCTACTGTATAAATTCTTAATTTGTTTATATTCTGTGGGAGTCATATGAGACACAAAAGTGAGACTCCTGCAAGGAGATTTTCTTTGTAAGAGTAGTAGCAAGAGGGGGTCCCTGAAGAAATGGTAACTGTTTGACCTGCATCATAGCAGGCTTTTTTTGATAGCAACTGTATGTTTTGTGAATATTGAGTTATTTGTGGAGTTGACACCTTTCAGGGGTTTCTGAAGAGAGGGGCTTGATAAGGCTCTTCTTTGATCTGGAGGGTGGCAGAACTTGTCCTGCTTTAAAACTTGCATATTGTATCCCCTGATCAATTTTCTGTTCTTGTTTCAGATAATTTTCAATAAATCAAACTGACATTCAATCTGTATACTTTTTGTTAGTTTTACTTGATATGCATCATGTTCTTTTGTTTCCTTATATTACTATTGACTGTCAGTTTTTCAGGAGGAGGCATAGTTGTTTTTTTATTCTTTATGGCTGCTTGCAGCTTTTTTCTGAGGGAGAAGGTGTCTTAAATATTTTAATAACACAATTAACATCTCACATTAAAAACTAGCAGTACTTTTCACATACTGACCTGTCATTAAAGACTATGTTCATACAAAATTTGGTCCTGCTGATGTACAAAAGCAGACAAGGGGGAGCTGGGAGTGTTCGTTAGAGCTTGGCATTGTTCGCCTTGAAGACCTTGGAAGTTGATAATGAAGGA
The DNA here is from genome assembly GCF_017976375.1 of Cuculus canorus. Classification (NCBI taxonomy): domain Eukaryota; kingdom Metazoa; phylum Chordata; class Aves; order Cuculiformes; family Cuculidae; genus Cuculus; species Cuculus canorus. The sequence goes on from NC_071401.1 coordinate 58,919,124, forward strand.
GCCAGCTAGCACAAGTTTACTGATAAGTGGGCATTGGAATGCAGAAAGCTGGCTGCATTTGGTCCAGGAGTTTGAAAACAGCCAGAGGAGACTGAGTCTGCGCAAAGTTCATAAAGAAATATATTCATCCCGAGGAAGACTTCCTGCTTCATCCCTAAGACCCCAGCCCACAACCACCAGGAGGCACTACGCAGGCTCAAGACTGGAGTGAACTTTCCAGATCTAATTAAAATATGAAGCGGGGATAGAGTATGAATATGTAGTAGGTGCTTATACTTATGCATGTCTTTACACTATAAGTAGCTCCTTGTTAAGCTATATGGTGTGCAAGCTAGGAGGAGAACCTCCTTGCACCCCAGCGCTGGAAATAAACATACCTGCTTTATAACTCTTTTTGGGTTATAGGGTTTGATTCTGCAAAACATGGCCATTGTATGCTAGTACTATAGTAGAAATGGTGAGACGCTGGAAAACTTATTTTTTTTTTTCCCTATAGAAAGATATATGCTGTATACTTTCTCTCCTGACACAATAACTTATTTTGCTAAGAAAAATTAACTACACTGTAATCACTGAACCCAAAACACTGTAAGCTTCAGAGAAATCATTATCATCATTTTTCAAAAATTATCTCACCAGAGACTGAGAACAAGGTAGTACAAGAATTGCGAAAAGTTAGAAATAAAGGGGTTTTTCTAGGTATTCGAAGAAAAAATAATAATCTTTTTGTTCAAACTATCTCTTTTCATTGAATCTGTGATTTACTTTTAGACTTCTATGACATTAAGTATTCCAATTCTACTCCAGCTACATTATTAGAATATCTCTCTGTACATGGTCTGTGTTATAGGGCATAATTTTTTCCTTTTTTTTCATTATGTACATATCTCATAGTAACTCTTTGTATCATTGTTCATCCACCTTTGTTTTGACATTTTCAAACTTTGCTGCACAGTTGTCATAGAAGGCAATATTTTCAAAACTATGAGTCTTGTACAGCTTATTCTTTTTACAAGTATTATTACTAATCAAAGGAAAATAAGCTATTTTATTTAATTCTTAATTATGTCAGATGTCAAATTCTTGTCATTGTTGTCTGTAAACTTCTTTCCATCTTGTGATTCATTTAAGTTTCCCGCACATTACTTTTTTCATTGAGAATTTATGAACTATTGCTTATTAAACAAATAATAAACTGAATATCCTGATGATTGCTACCCATTGGGTTCTAAATGACGTTGGAATTTGTTCAACAGATTTTTGGCATGCTAAATTCAATATATGCTCTATAGCTTTATTAAAAAGAAAAAATATACATATTAAAATAAGCAATTATGTTATATATGATCAACAATTTTGTGAAAACAGTGATAAAGGATTAGAAGTCAAGAACTGTTACGATGTAGCTGTCAAGACTGTGTTTAAAACCAAAGAGGAACTGTTCCTTTTGTTCTGCCTTAAATGCTAGTTTTGAGTCATGTTTTGAGATGAAGAGGTTGAAACTAGTTGAAAAAAACCAAAACAAGGTCACCGTTTTTTTGCACCTGCTAAAACATTCTTTGTGCTACTGAGCAAAAAGAGGTCAAGTACAGATGCCTGCCATTTAGGGAGGGGCTCAGCAGGGCCCAGAACTCCTGAGATCAACTGTGTGTAACTGTCAGGAAACCAATGAGTGACAGCTTATGTAACTAGAGCTCCTAAAGGAACGCCCAGTGGGTGCAAATGGGCATGATTAGTTGACATCAACTGCATAAAGGAGGAAGTTTCCCTGTTTTCAATGCATATTCCCATCTTTTCAGGAGTTCGGCACCATATTTCACTGTGGGATAATTTGGAAAAATGAAACTGTATTTTTCCACTACCTATCTGTAATATAGGGACAGAAGCATCTCTTGCTAGCTTGAGCTCCAGCTGAGCTTTTTCTTTCCTAACTGCATGTCTACATGCTCAGGCAGAATTTTTGTGTTTCTCTTTGAAGAACTGTCCACTTTTCTTTGTCTCATGCTGCTTTCTTTAGTTATTTTTTTTTCAATTTCATTTGCATTTACATTTGCGATCTCCTAGTAGCTTGCAGTTTAACAAGGTTAGTTTATTAATATGCCTGCTCCTTTCTCCCATTTAGGGAATGAATCACACTCATGTTTTGAGAAGGCTGTTTCTGAAAATCTCTCAGAAGTCCTGAAGTTCTTTTTTCCTCCAAGACAGACTCCCTTTGGATCATCCCTTATGGTTCCCTGAACAGGATAAAGTCTGCTATTCTGACATCCATAGTCTTTATCCGTTTGTATGTTTTTCTCATGACTCTTGAGATCTTAACACCTAAATATTTAGGGTCACAGGGGCCAAAGTTGCTGTTGACAATCCCATCTCCAAACAGCTTGGATATTTGCAAGCAGTAACTGAAGGGTACCAATCCTTGTCCATATTCAGCAACTGTGTTAAGAAGTTGTCATAGACAGCTCAGAAACCTCCTAGATAACCTCCATTCACTTAAACTCCTCTCATATAAGGCACAGTTTTACCTTCTCTTTTATCATTTTTTAATTTTTGTAAATTGAAATGTTCTTTTCACTGTCTTACTTTTACTCTGAAGTGTACTTATGAAACTTTTTTTCCTTTTTATGTCTCTGTGTAGCTATAACTGATTAACATGCTTATATCTTTCTGATAAAAACCTTGCATGCTTGACCTAATCCTTTCCAGTAATCTTCAGTCGAGTCCTTATTTTCAATTTTTCATGATCCCATTTAATACATTTTAAAGTCATTAAAGAGCTCATTATATAACCATTAGGTTATTTCATTATGTCTCCTAGCTTTCCTCAACAATAGGATATTTTGCCACTAGTTCATTCATCTTATTTTGCAGCTCTCACCCTTTCCTTTCCTGCCTAGTAATACTTTTCTTTGGTTATTACTTTCACCCATATTCCTTTCCAACTTCAGATATCCAATAATTTGCCTTTGATCATGAAAAATAAATAAATGAATAAATAAATGAACTCTTAGGTAGTCTTTCCCATAAAAATGTATTCCATTTTATGAATCAAGACATTTTTCCAGGAACGTTTAGACTGTCTGCTCTGATTTATTTTAGAGCAGATAAACAGATATCTGAATGTCTCACTACCAGAATGTCATATATTTTGGAAGCATGTATTGTAAAAGAATTTTTAGTAGCAAAAAAAGACATCAAGTCAGTATGATCCTGGGTTTACTCCATCTAAACAAATTAAGTAAATGTGTTGCATTTTTTTTATTTTAAAAGATAAAGTTATGACATAACAAGGATGGGATTTTCCTGTCCTATCTGAGTCAAACAAAGCCTGATTTAATCGTGCTCATCTCTTTTACAGTCAGAGAAATTGATTAATTTCAAGAAAACCATCCAATGTAAGACAAATGAGTAATTCTATGGACTTCTTTTTTCTGTAACTATCTTAAATAACTGAACATTATATCTTTACTTCCTAACTTACACCAAAGAGTGTATGAATTTCTCTCATAAAACCCAATAGTTTGGCTGCTTTTCTTTTGAATATTAAAATCATTCCAGAAGCTCCAGAGACAGCAGAAACTCTCAAAACAGAAGGAAAAAAAAAAGTATCATTCCCATAATAGTTTGAATTAGTGACACAGCAGCTCTCGTATTCTGAAAGCGTTTCTCAGCAAATTATATGCCTAGAAGAAAATTTATATGAAATGAATGAAACATTCATACATTTCCAAAACAAGAACTACTAATTTAAAGGACATGATAAATGGGAGACTAATTAATTTATGTGTTTACTCGGTAAATATTTCTACTCGATAACAGGCTTAATAAACTTAATCTATTTCCATTCATATATGGTCTTCAAAGTAAGATTCTCTTTCTTTTCACTCAGTTCTTGACCACATAATTTCTCCTATTTTCATATGCCTTTCATATTTTCTGCATATAAACAGACTTATTTAAGAATACTTCTGGTCTATTTAAATTTCAAAATACTGCATTTTTTAAATTGCAGTGTTTTAACTGGATACAAACTAGTTCCCATATTAAGGGAAGAACTCAACAGGTTGGGGAATAGACCATCATGAATCTCATTGAGTTCAACAAAGGTAAATGCCAAGCCCTGCTTAAGGCGAGGAATAACCCCATGCACCAGTATAGATGGGAAGGCAAATGGAATGGAAGACAGATTTGCAGAAAAGACCTAGCAGCCCTAGAGGGCTGCACAATGACTGTAAGTGAGCAAAGTACTATCAGTGCAGTGTCCCAGACTGCATTGAAAAGGTTGATTTTTCTCATTACCATGCTTTTTTTCTGTTTCTGTAATGTTCTGTTTTGGAAACAAACCAAACCAAACCAAACCAAACCAAAACACCGAATCAAACTACAATACACCAAAACCTCCAAACAAAACAATTAGATTTTGTATATCAGATGTGTATTGTTGTTCAGTAGAAAATTATTAGTTAAGCAATTCAATTTTCTGAGGCTTCTGTATGCTTTCATAAGGATCCAAATCCCAACAGTTCTTAACAGCGTGTATGCCCACATGTGTTTCTAAAATTTTCAGTAACTTATTGTAGCAGTGGTGACTCTGCGTATCATACATATATCTCTGCTTGCTAACAGAAACCTCAAGCTATTTTTGAGAAGTGATGCAAGGGAGCTGTAGAAGAGAGCTAGGAGATACCTGAAGGAGAAGAAACAGATCATTTATCAATTCTATAAAGAATGACATTCAAATGTAATAAGAGAGAGATCTGGGAACAGAAGGTTAAGTAAACTGAAAATTTAAAGGATTTCTAGGGCAAAAGGGAGAATGCAACAACAACAGTGATGCACCACAGGGTATAGTTTCCAGCACTGGTCAGAGTAGCTACCCTAGCACATCAGAGACCTCCCATGAGAGCAAGCTCTACTGAAAATATGTCACCACCCAAGTCTGAGACTTTCCCATGCCTCTTGCTGAGACTGAGAGAGGAAGAGATGGTGGCCTTGCCTGCAACAAGTGTGTGCTGGCTTGGAGCCTCTTTCAGTTGAATAGCTGTGGGAGAAGGTGAGCAGACTGCAGCAAAAGAGATAACAAAAACAGGGTTAACAGTCCACCAATGGACTCTTAGCACCTGAAAATCTTATACTGATGTAGTAGCACTATAATTGAATTTCTTATCTGGAGATGACATAACTGTTTTATTTTTAAGGTAATGTAAAAATAACACAACAGTATATAAATGTAACATATCTGGAATGTAATTAAAATATCATTAGTACAGTTCTGTTATAGAATTTTATATATTAATGTTTAAACTGGGTACATTTCTTCTAAAGAAACATCACTGCACAGGCATTGCACATATTTTCACAAGCGCATAAAAAAGAAATAACTTCCAGTAACTATCCAGATTATTCACTAGAATGTAAATTCATAAATTCTTTAATTTCTGAAATATAAGGGTATATTTAATGAACTGAAACATGGTCAAGTGATTTTTTTTTCTGCTGTAAATCTGTTTATTGGTAAAGAGTTGTCTACAGTTCAGACATGAAACTTTCAATGAAAACATCAGATAAAGCCACAGAGTAAGCAAATGTAAATATCATATGTAGGTATATATCTATCAAAGTAATTAAAATGTAACAGCAAATAACATTTTTTTCCTTGTGTCTTTTTTTCAGTCCCTGTAAATAAAAAAATTGTAATTTTATTTATATTTAAAAAAATAACAAGGGGCATAGTCTTTTCAGATCCATTTGTAAAATTCATGATCATGCAAAACCATATTTTAGATTTTGTATTGTAATGTTATGTCCCCATTAAAGGGCTCACTCCACCAAAAGTATGGAAGAGGGCAAATCATCTTTTAGTCAATAGTCTAGTTTGTTATGAAAGAGAATTTAATCCATTTTAAATTCTGACAGAGCTGAAGTGCTGATTTCCACTGCAGTGTGTTAGAGACTTTTGCACTATATACTCTGCAAGAAAATGGGTGAATGGGTGCACGAGTCCAGCACATTATTTACTGTCAGAATCATAAAATAGCTTGGATTGGAAGGGACCTTTAAAGGTCATCTAGTCCAACTTCCCTGCAAAGATCAGGAACATCTTCCAGTAGGTTGCCCAGAGCCCCATCCAACCTGACTTTAAAGGAGCTATGAGAGAAAATACAATGATTATACAAGACTTGGAAAAAAAATTTCTTTTTTTGTAAGAATGACTTTTATCAAATTGAAAAGTGTGAGATTTCTTTATTGGATCATTTCCCATAAACCTTCTAAGAACAAGAATATTGCTTGGGAGAGGTAATGCTTTTTTAAATTAAATCGGTGTAGTTTAGAGGAAACATTTTTGGGGGGACGCAAAGCCCATTTAGCATATAAGCCATAACCCTTGAACAGATCAGGGAAAATATAAATAAAATCTCCTTCAAATGGAGACGATTCTATATAAGAAATGCTTTTGTTTAAAACTTTTGTGCTACCTGTAATGTAAAGTGCTCTCCCACACGTAATAGAAATTTTCTTGCATCTACTGAAAAACAGTTAACAGTATTTGTTGGATTGTTTGCATTTTTACACCAAACTACCATCGTGCTTATTCCTTAAGTTTTTTTTCTCTACTGTACTTAAAATAACACCACAAAATCATTAAGTATGAAAGGCTAAATGAACTGAACAACTCAGGAAATGCAAGCAAAATGAAAAGTAATTCTTTTCTCAAGATATCAAAATAGAAATTGCATAGAAGCTATAGTAATCTAAAAAGCAAAAAAGTGTAAGTAAGAGGCATAATAGTGGGAAAGATACTGGATAAAATTACACCAAGAAAAGAGATCAAGGAAAAAAACCCTAGAAAATAATCATATTTTTAAAAGAGCCTTGCAAGATGCTATAATTGAATAAAAAATGAAGAAAATAAGTCAAAATGAAGATAGTTTATAAATTATATGGAAAGGGAGAAATGCCAAGCAGTGCAACAACAAGGAAATATTCAGATAATAACTTCTTTCTGTAAGAGAGAGACATAGTGAGAATGAAATAAGGCCTAAAATGGATTAGAAGTGAGTAGCTTCAAGCACTGTTAACAGTTCAAATCTGCATTCATCCTGGCTGAGCATTTGGAATGAAATCCAAGCTTCTTTGATCAGGCACAGTAAAACTGAAAGTTATCCTACGGGGTTTTTTTATGAATAGTATTTTCATCACCTTTCTGGTTGTTCATCAAGCATTTTTACAGAGCTTCCCTCATTTTCAGTAGTATGACCTGGGAGGAAAAGAACATACTACAACTCCACCTTTAAGAAGCAGTATGACTGGTTACTCCTTAGGACTCAGTCTGAATAGTAGCCGGTGTCTGGAACATTATGCCAGCTGGCAATTCCACCTGTGATTCTTTTCTGTAGGGTACAGTGGAGTTTACATAGAATTGCTTCCAGTGGGATTAGTGAAGGTTGTACACAAAATTACCTCATTTTGTCTCTGTGAGCTGCTTCAGGTGATTAGGATGTGATTCAGATTTAATTTAGACAGACAAATTTAGGTATATTCAAATTATCTGGGTGCCTGAAGCTCCCATTTACAGTCATAATAAATATCCACAGTCAATATCTTAATCCCCTATGAATACTGAAGAGCTATTCACATCACCTTAAAGCAGACTATGTCTCTGTTCAGTCACTTGAATACAGTTGCATTTTGCTATGCTCCAGGTGTCTGAAACACCATCTAGAGGACTGCAGACAGAAGAGACTTGAAGTATTTTGGAGAGACAGCAGGATGCCCTGTTGGATACTTCAGACCATTTTGACTATCTGTAGACTTCTATGTGTAGTTGATTGACTCGAGCCTGTGCTTTTAATCAAATGCTAAACCTCACTGATTGAGTTAGCTAAATCTTTATCAACAATAACCAAAGCTTAATCACATTACTCACATACAAATACTACTGTTGACAATTAAAATAGGTATCTGAATTTGATTCTGATCAATCTTGCGTCTAATATCCTTCAGCTCCTCACATTTTTTTAGCATCAATCCCAAAAAAATTTACTAGCTAGAAGAGCCTTTGAGGTCATTCTGCTGAAGAAAACCAAAATCTGGGCATATCTTCATTTTTAGCTTTCTTTTTTCTTTCAGGATCTGAAGCAATCACTTAATGTATGTAAGTTTGTTGAAGTTACCAGAGAAAAGAGTGTAACTCAACCAGTCCAAAGACATAATTTTATAATAAACTGCTGCTGTTCTTTAAGCTATATAATTCTTTATGCTTGATGGCAGGTAACAAAATCTCTTTCCAATATAAAATTATCTAAATAAGAAAGAAAACTGCATTCTCATCATTGTTTGCTCACTTGCCCAACTACACATACTTCCTGTTTTACTTCTGTTTAACAAGAAAGATCTTATGTTTCATCTGCTCATGAACAAAGAATTAGTTACCAATAATATCGGTATTTTTCTCACCTGCAATGAAAATTCCATATGCTTATATTATCATTAAAAATTTGACATAGTAACAGGAGGAAGCTTTTATGTGTGCTATTCCCTGTGTGGTTTCCAAAGCAGAAGACAATAGAATATTTTTTAGTCTATTATTTTCCCCCATAAATCAAAATTATTTTAGAAAACAGATGCACTTTTTTGTTAATCTCTTAATCCAGCAGCTAAAAAAATGTTCCTGATCATAACTATTAAAAAAATGGGATATGATATTTAGTGACATCCATAAAAACTACACACATATATTCATGTACATAGCATGTTAAGTATATGAATCGGATGTACTAATATTAACAGGCTTACAACAATTCGCTTGCCAAGTAACAGGATAATGACCAGTTTATAAAAGCATAAAAAAATCATGACAATGAAGTGAAACAAAAAGTGATCACAGCATTTCCTACAATGCATGAGATTAGAATCAACATTTTATTTTTATATTCACAAAGTATTGGAAAATATTTTTTTAATCAACATGTATTTTCAGATAAATGAAACATCCATTCTCCCAGAACAGTGAATGATACATATTTATAATAAATACGTTCTTGTTACTAAGACAGGTCAACCAACAACCAAATACAAGATTTTATTCTTTAAAAAAACAAATTAACTCCTCACTGAGAAAAATCTATTCCTTATTACACAGCAGTTAAACCTATAATAAATACTGCTCTTTATTAATTACCAAAACAATATGAAAATATAACAATAGCTATTACATTATTATATTGTTGTTGTTACTTTTGTTGTTATAATTACCTTTACTGGCATTTGTGTTTAACTGCATCTGCTAAGATTAGAAGTTCTCCTCCTGCTGGAGGGTAGGGAGGCTCTGCAAAGGGATCTGAACAGGCTGGACTGCTGGGCCGAGACCAATGGGATGAGGTTTAACAAGACCAAATGCCGGGTCCTGCACTTGGGGCACAACAACCCTATGCAGCGCTACAGACTGGGGGAAGAATGGCTGGAGAGCTGCACGGAAGAGAAGGACCTGGGGGTGCTGGTTGACAGCCGACTGAACATGAGCCAGCAGTGTGCCCAGGTGGCCAAGAAGGCCAATGGCATCTTGGCTTGTATCAGAAATGGGGTCACCAGCAGGTCCAGGGAGGTTATTCTCCCTCTGTACTCGGCACTGGTGAGACCGCACCTCGAATACTGTGTTCAGTTCTGGGCCCCTCACCACAAGAAGGATGTTGAGGCTCTGGAGCGTGTCCAGAGAAGAGCAACAAAGCTGGTAAGGGGGCTGGAGAACAAGTCTTATGAGGAGCGGCTGAGAGAGCTGGGGTTGTTTAGCCTGGAGAAGAGGAGGCTGAGGGGAGACCTTATTACTCTCTACAACTACCTGAAAGGAGGTTGTGGAGAGGAGGGAGCTGGCCTCTTCTCCCAAGTGACAGGGGACAGGACTAGAGGGAATGGCCTGAAGCTCCGTCAGGGGAGGTTCAGGTTGGATATCAGAAAAAAATTCTTCACAGTAAGAGTCATTGGGTACTGGAACAGGCTGCCCAGGGAGGTGGTCGAGTCGCCTTCCCTGGAGGTGTTTAAGGAACTGGTGGATGAAGTACTTAGGGACATGGTTTAGGGAGTGTTAGGAACGGTTGGACTCGATGATCCAATGGGTCCTTTCCAACCTTGTGTGATTCTGTGATTCTGTGATTCTCGATCTCCTTATACAGATATACCCGAAGATTTTGAATTTTCTTACATTTGAATACATGAAAAAAGGAGTTCAGGCAGAATTTATAGCTTCATATTTGGTGCAGCAGAAGTATTAGTCCAGTATCATCCACCTCTGGAAGCCTGCAACTGATAAATCCTTTCCAGGTGAGTCTGAAAGTTTTCTTTTCATGTAAATGTAGATGTTCAGTCAGAAAACATTGTAAAGTGCCGAGTTCAAGTATTTAGGAGTAAAGCTTCAACAAAATGTCAACAATAATTGGAGTTCAAGAAGAAAATACCAAAGCCACAGAAAGATATGATTCAGTAAACATGTTATTAGCATGCTTAATGCTACACTGACATGGTACAAAAGCATATTTTGTAGAAGTACCAAGTTAAACACAGTTGCAACATACACCTGCATTGACAAATTATAGTAATGGTGTTTCTACCAACCTCTTTGAACAGTAGATTTAAAGCACTTACACACAGAACAGGAGACATAAATTCTTGTTCTTTTGTAACAGAAAAGAATAGAATCTGTTGTTCCTATTTTCAGAGTGAGTGCCCTGGCCCCTGAGCTAACAGTAGGAATGAAGGGAAAAAGGGGAAACGGAAACGTTCAGTGCCCAATTCACTGGCTGGAGTGGGCCCCTTAAGAACAAGAAAAGAAAAACGTGCAGGACACTGTGAGCCTAATGGTTGGACTTTTTCTCAAGCATGCATCTCCTGATGGAGTGATAAGGATAGCAAAAATTAATAGTTTACTGGTCACTACAGAGTGAGAGTGCAAGAAAGACTATAGGATTGTAGTCAAACAGCTGAATAAACTTTTGGAATTACACTCACTAAAGCAAAAAGAAGCTGCAAAACCACTTTATTTGCAGTCCAAATATCTGCTAAATATCTGGCATAAGAAACGGGTAATAAATTAGTTCATACTATTTTGCTTTGTCTAGTTTTATTTTAAATAGATCATTGAATGTCATTAAATGGTAGGTGCTCTTTTTAATATTTCTAATCTAAATATATTAGAAAATTTGTTTTAAAACCCTAAAATTATAAATTATGCCTAACAGGCTCAACTGATTAAGGATACGCTTCATCTCAATGATTCTCTCTTTATGCTTAAGAAATGAGGAATTTTTTTCAGACTAACATTTCCAGCATTTTTTTTTTCCTTTCAGCTTCCTGCATCCTTTAAACGCTTTTTAGGAATGAGAGTAATTTAATCTTGTACAAGCTTTCCTTCTGATAATTTAAAATCATTGACTAAAGCATTTTCTGGATTAGCAAAAACACAGGTAGATAAATGTTTAACAAGATACATTCGTTACCATTCCCAGCCAGGTTTATCTACTGGGACACGGGGCTTTTCACATGTTAATATATTGTAGTGTTATGCTAATTATTGTGGAAGAAACCCCCACAAAAGTTTCTTTAGCAATCAAAGGTATTTAAATTTAATCAGTGGGGTCCTATCCTATTATGCTAAATATACTTAAACTTCCTTATAGATTTGCCAAGCTGCCTCTTTAGGAGCATTGGTTTATATTTACTAACTGACAAATAAGCATATTTTCATTTATTATAATGTAAAGTAGCAAATGTTGTTTCTGGTTTGAGCTCATTTCTGGTGTTCTCCAAAAAATATTTTTCTGTAAAGTTACCACGGAAATAACATGGAAATTAACCCTGTCTCCTGTGGAGACGAAGCTAGCATTTGCCGAAAGAGACTGGGTTCCTTGGATGTTTCTTTTAAGAAAAAACTAATAAAGTAATAGAGATAATAGTTTTTATTAAAAAAAAAATAGTGTTTCTTTTTTTTAGATTCCTCAAAATATCTTTTTTGAAATCCTTTCACTCTAAGGACAATACTCATCTCAGATGACAGTCTACATTATGAATGGATGCCTTCAGTTACTAATAATAAATAGAATCTATAGAGAAGATGAGGTCTCTTCACATTTTATTTTGTAGTCTGCTGAGAAAAAATTCATTGTGGAATACAAATCAGAGCTGAAAAGAATGGAAGGTAGGTTGTTTTAACATTCCAACCATTTAGGCTTCAAATGAACTTACAGAAAACATTTTCTGTTATTTGTTTACTCTGAAGAGACTGTCAATTTTGTTGCTCACAGAACAAGCAAACACTTATGAAGTCACAGTGATTTGCAATTTCTGATTCACACTAACCTTTCTCTATATGTACTATTTCTTAAACACTTGGTTATTATTAAGTTAGTACTTGCCATGTGCATCACCTTTTCATTAACCTTGTTTTCATCCTTGTCTTCGTGAAGATTCATCTAGGGTTTAGTTACTTTTTTAAAAATTTTCTTTTCATTCTTATTGCACTACTCAAGAAAGAAAACTAGTCATATACACGTATGACAAAATTGTCTTAATTCTAAGACTCCTTTGGCTCTTTAGCCTGCTTCAATGGGAAGCACCACATTTCCATTTAGTAGGTATATGCACCTGACATCTCCTATGATGCTTAGTGTAAAACATTGGTTGCTGCCAGCCCTGATGGGACCACAATGACATCACTTGGCTTCAGATAACAAAATGATACAATGAGGTTGAAGACTATGTCAGCTTTTGTCCTGGTATACCTTCACCTGAAATTATGCAGAACTTAAATAGGAAGTGACAGCTCATGGCAGAGCTTGAAATATATTTGTTTTCAAAAAGAATTTTATTGATGGACACTGTCATCTTAAGCCAACATTAACTTTTAGATTTCATTGACTCTACTGGTCCTGGAGAGATCACATCAGTATCTTCATTCTTCTTTTTCATCAATCACAGTCCTATTCCATTCTTATTTTACTACATTAATGTTAAATAGCAACAACAAATACATGTAGGATCGTTCAGACAGGACAATGTAAATTAGTTTTGAGAAAGATGTCTGATCATTAGATATGACAAAACATCTCCTCAAAAAGTTGGTTTGCTGTTGTATTAAAACAGATTTCATATTCAGGCAAGAAAAACTATGATTTAACTGAAGCTCAAATACTTCAAATCAAGGGTTTGTTTTGTTTTGTTTTCTTTTTCAAGAGTTCTTAAAAGATGCAGCATTTTTTGTATACAGAGTGGCTGAAAAGCTCTCATAAGCATCTTTGGTAGCTGGAAGAATTACTTTTAAAGTCACTACAATTTTTTATTTAGAGCTGCTGGAAGAATTAAACAGTAGAAGCAGAAAAAGAAAGCTTTTAATTCAGATAAAAATAATTCATACAATGTATTATTTGCTAGATAACCTGAATATTTCTAGAAGCATTTGACTGGTTTGCTTCAGCAAGTTGTGGGGCTTATTTTAGGTTGAAAACACACAGGGATCCAGAGTCACTTGAAGTGACCTAGTATATCCCAGCTGAACTCCAGCTGCAGCTCCAGAAAGGTAAGGTCTTCTCTGGGACTTCTATTGTGTCTTCCAGCCTCACATAGTTAATCTACTCAGCACATCCCAAAGGACACTAGCCAGCAAAAGCAACTGAACTTAGCCCTTAGACTTCTAGTCTTCTTAAAACAGTATCTGTTGTATCTGCACTAAAGTTAGGCATATTGGGCTTCCACTCATGAGGCCTAAAAGGCAGACATTTAGAAAATGTTATGTATCCACCATACAAGAAAAGTTTTCAGAATTATGTTTGACCTTTACGACAGGTACATGCAAATTTTCGTTCACTGCAGTGGAGGCAAGACACAATTTTCTAGAATCTGGACTAGCAATTTAAGAAGTAGTGAAATAAGCTTTAATTTTTATTGCTATTCATGCTTCCGTAAAAGTTTAGCTACTGTGCTATATTAAAATTACCACACCGCTATAGAAGAGTTGTTGTTTTTTTTTATTTTCTGAAACTATTTTGATCCAGAAGAAAGTAAGTAAATAAACCATGAAAAAATCTGGTCCATTTCATCTACACAAACTCATATTATGATGTGGTTTTATTCTGTGTTTTATAAATCATAAATGTACGATAAATATTCATTAAAAATACTTCTATTGTTTCTAAGTCTTACAGATTTGAAACCCTCCTGCTGCTTTAACTATCGTGTATTTAGGATTTGAAAATAATTTGCATTTCATAAACTAAAACATAGCAAAATATACTACAACTTCTTCTCTGCAGTCTTTTGGGTTGTTTTGTAAGTAGATCTGTCCATATTTATCCCAGAAATCTAAATTAAACATACCAGGTTTTATTTTTTACTGAAAAATTCTAAACCAGCAAAACTTTAGTGTTGTTAGAAGCATTTTCTATTTGTAAAAATAGCTGCAGATTGTAAATAGTCCTCAAATGTCTATACCCCCCAAGTTTAAGAAGCCAGATGATCATAATAACAAGAAGTAAATTCATGTATGACCCAACAATTCACTTCATTTATGGAGTTGAACCTAGACTTTTAATTTGGAGTAGTGGAACTCAATTACATTCTGCTTCTGTTAAATCTCTCCCTGAAAATGACGTTTTAACTTAAATTACTAAACTGCATAAATTCAAATCTAGGAAGTGTTGATTAGATCTACTTATATTGTTCTCCATCAGAAAAGAACTACACACTCTTACCTGCCTTTACTCGTATGTTGATATTGTTATATTTACGTAAACGAAAATAATAAAGAGGCAAGGAAAAGGCAGTACCTTAGATTATTGCGACACTGAAGTGATAAACGTTTGATCACTCCAGTAGTTAGGAATTCATAATGAAGCTGTTCACTTTCACAAAGACGAAAACACTACCTTAGTTTATGAACCATCATAATGGCTGCACATAACAAAGAAGACTGCAACTATCAAGTTGCTTTTCAACTCTGTTTATGACAATAGCCAGCAGTGACTGCCTATTTCAAGTACTTCTTATACATTTATGGAAAGCAGGAAAGAAGAAAGATGCAAAACACTGACCATTTTGTTCTATTAAACTTATTCTTGAAATCCATAAAAGAATTTGTCTCAATGACTGGCCACCACTTCTAAGCCCAAGACCTAAAGTGTTTGAGACACAGATGTAGAATGCTGTACTGCATTCAGTTTTAAAAGCAATTTGAATGTGATTCAAGTTAGGTAAAGTGGTTCTCTGATTCTTCTAAGACATTTATCTGCATGTTTGTGGTGAGGGATTTGTGCTTTCCATTGGGGTGGGAGTTGGGAGATGCTAGAGTTCTCAAGTGGAGATGATTAATTCCAAGTGAAATACTCTAGATAATATAGACTCATTATAGTTTTAATTTGCATCTGCCAAGACTTTAATCATATTATAATAATTTTGCCGTGATTTAGCTAGGTAAAATATTATTTGATTTAGAATAACGAAATTAGGCTGACATTACGTTTTTACTAACTTGCATAAATAACTGTCCTGCTTTCAGCTGTGATGGAGTTAATTTTTTTCACAGTAGCTGCTGTGTTTTTTACTTAGTACAAGAATAACGCTGCTAAAACATACTGGTTTACTTGTTGCCAGGTGATGTTTATACTCTGCTGGGATGGAGTTAATTTTCTTCCAGTAAAAAGTGAGGCAGTGATTAAAACCAAACCTAGTCAGTCACACCTATTGATGAGGGCATAGCAGAGTGTGAAAATGTTTACTCAGCAAGGTTATCTGATTGGGGACCTTGTCAGTTGGGAAACTAATTTAAAAAAAAGAGTAAACCAAAAGTAAAACATACAGACACACAGACCTAACAAAACAAATATGGTAACAATGACAAGAAACAATTCTCATCACTGACACAAATTGACGGACTGTCAAGAAACTACAGGCACAAATAGGAAGGTTTTTTCCTACATCCTAAAAAAAGACGCAAGTTGGAAATAAAAGGGACTGAATGAGTTTGCTAATCACTGATCATGTCCACTTGAAAAGAAGGAAGCTTTAGCCAAGCCTAAAATTAAAATCACCTAATCAGCAATATGGTTGCCAGTTAACATCATGTGGACATTGATAAGAACTGCCATGATGTACTTTAAAAAATTATGATTTACAACAAAAATAAATCTGTAGAAAGCATTCTAGCACTTCTAGGCATCCAAATTACAGAATCGTCAGAAAGATCTCCAGGACAAGAAAAAAATATCACTAGAGGGCACTAATATTTGGTCTCTGTGTTTCCTTGGGGCATTTTACATCAGTAGTGAGATCATTAAATAATCTTCTAGGACTTTGGAGAGTAAAATGTTCACTTTCTTCACCCAAACATTGATTTCTGAAGTCAGGAGAGCTCCAAAGAATATGAATTTCAGAAACAGAACATTTGTTAAAGATTTTAGTGTTTTAATTGCAAAAATCAACACTCATTTAAAGCCCTACAGTTATGTTGCATATATAGATATTTACTGCAAATGCATGCTGTTTCTTAAGAATAATGTGTAGAAGGAACTACTTTTTATCGTCTTCCTACCCTTCAGGTTTGAGGGTTTTTTTTAATTATGTTTTTGAAGGTGTAATATTTATCAAAAGCATTAGGAACCCCATCAGCTGTCCATACTTACAGTGGCTTCAGGAACTGTTTTTGGAAAATGGAAGTCTAAGAACATGTCAAAAGATGTTGATACTGGGCAGAATTTGAAAAATGCTGCTTTTGGAGAACTCTTAAAACCACTACCCATCTCTGCCCCTCTTGCTGTGGTCCCAGTTGGTGGCAGTGGTGGCAAGGGCAGAGCAGGTGTGCCTCAGGGAACTGACACAGCCTTGGTTGGGGATGGTTGTAGCAGGTTCACTCCACGTCATAGAATCATAGAATCACCAGGTTGGAAGAGACTCACTGGATCATCGAGTCCAACCATCATCTCCACTGGCTGACTGGCTGACTGGTTCTGGTGGTGACGTACAGAAAGACTATAATGTGAGGTTGAAGATGCACAATAGCCCTTTGTGTTTTGAGGTGTTTTGGGGCGCATCTGCCATCCTCCCTTGCTGGGACCCCAGAAGAGAGCCACTGGGGGCTGAGTGGAAGGAATGCACCTCAAGATGTTTCCACTTGTGCTCATTTTATGGCCTGCACTGATATCTGCAGGCTGCTTTGGTCTGTTTCAGTGTCTTTTTTTTTCCCAATTACTGTTTCATCAAAACTGTTTTCTTCTTGGTAGGGAAAAGAGTGATTCAGATAAATTGGCATTTTCTGATGTCAATCTCTTAGTTAAAAATATGCTTGTCTGCTCTGCTAAATACACTATCACTGTGCAGTTTAGCAAAATATGTAGGCATAGGATTTAAGCACATAATTGAGTATACTCTTGTTAGGCAGGGATTGCTTAATTAAAGTCAAGTATTAATTAGATTCCTTCCAGATGGTTCAAAGGGTCCTCGTCATTGCCTGCTTTTATTAATCCTAACCTAAACAAGTTGTATGGTGCTTCAAGCCTGCTACTCTTGTTTCTCTTCTCCTTGTTTTATGTGTTTTAAAGACTGCATTTGCTCCAAATTTGCTGTTTTATGTATGGAAGAAAACAGCTTCATCCTTTATATTTTTTGAATATTTAAGTATCTGTATTTACACGTTTAGTCTGATTAGTGGATAGTTATGGAAGCCTATAAGGTCAGGGCAGATGTATTGCCATATGTTGTCATGACAGAAACCGCAATAGATGTACAAGAGGTTTTTCTAGATGTAAGTGTTCAAGAGAGTGGGATTTGGATAATACATAGCAGAACTGGACAACCCTGCAGAGTTATCCTGAAATGCAAACTAGACATATATATAAATATTATGAGGAAATAACCGGAATAGCAGAGAGCAGATTAGAAAGCCTCTGGGATTCAACTATGTGGCAGAAGACAGAGAAAAGGGAATCCGTGTGTTATGTTTGGTCTTCCTGTCAGGAATGAACAAGGAAGACTAGGAAGGCAGCATGGGGTTTCAAGCTTTGAGAACAGCAAATTTGGCTGCTGTGAGATATGTGACCTTGAAAACATATATTTTGTGTACACACACTGTTAGAAGGCATAAAAAACGGAAACAAAAGATAGGGGATAGTCTGACAAGTTGCAATCATTTTTAATGTCACATTTGCATACATGAAGTTTTAATTAACAATATAAGTACAGTATGTTTAGTTTAGATGTTATGGTCATATACGTGTATGACAGGCCAACTGCTCCAGATAAGCTTGTAAAACAACTTATTGCAGAAATTCTAGGAAAGAAGTAAGAAATTCTGAGAAAGAACTACATGCTTATAAGACTAAAACTATAACACATTAAGATAATTTAATTCTAACAAGCTGAAAAGCATTCAATATATAGCTAAAATATAAGCATGTGACACCTATAAATTAAACCACTATTAATCAGCATATAATTGAAATGAGTTTACTTTGAAATCAAATGTAAGCTTGCTAAAATGGTGTAAGCAACAACAGTATTAAAGATTTTGTAATACTGTGATTGTATAGTCAGACACAATGCATAAACGTTTTACATAAATATGTGAGCAATGTGACCGACAAAGGAGCAAATAAAAACATGTAGTTCCATTTAGGAAGCATGAGAAAACATAAACCAGAGCTAAAGTAGGAGAAATTGCAAAAGGGAATAAAAACAACACGAAAGGCTTGCTTTGGGAATACGATTTGGAGTATATGAAATGTCTGCTGAGTACAGAAGATGGTTGCCTGGCAAAACTAAAAGCAAGGCAAGCATCACTGGGAGCAGATGAGATACCCTCTCTGTAAAAGTGGTTAGAAACAAGCCCAAAGCTGACTGAGTAAAGGTGGAAAGGAAACAAGATGAGCTCAATTCTGTACTGACTTCTTTCATCAAAAAGCTCTCAGACTTGATCATCATGACCTCTGCAACTGAGAACTGTCACAGGTAGTTTGACTTTATGGTGTGGTACCGTATACTCACTGCTAATTTTGGCTATAATAGTTACTTTGTCAGTTTTCAATATGTTGTAAAGATGATTAATAATTTACAAGAGCTAACCATTTGCACCACCTGTGTTGTAGATGAATTAATAGAGTAAAACTGTGTTTTAAACATTGACATGCCCAGTTTGTCTGTATTATAAACATACATTTCATAGCAATTTCTAATTCTCTCATTGTGTAGATGCACATATACAAAGTTGCAGTAAATGCTTATTTCACTGAAGGAATGATAGACCTGACTGATTAGTGCCATGATTTACTCTGTCATAAAATTATCAAATAATGCTGTATCTCTCAGCTGAGGCTATGTAGTAGGAGAGTTAGTCATTATTTGTTTGATTTTCACTTCTATAGCAATCAGGTAACTACTTCTGCCCTTCCTGGCTGTCTCTGTGTACTGAATGTAAGAGGAATCCAAAGTTACTTCTCCTATTTTTAACGTTTATAGGCACATAAACTAAGTAAAATGACATTTAGGCAGAATACTTCATTTCTCATTTTAATAATGTATTAAGATTGAACTTCAATTCTTACATTTCTTAGGTTCGCTTACACTGCAGAGAGTAGGAAGTACTCCTAAAATAAAACAATGACACTTTATATATTTTGAAATATGCCCCAGGAATTCAGAAATAGAAGATATGTGTAATTAAGCTTACTGACTTCAGTCAGACTACTAATGTCTTAAGTTAAGTATATGCTGAAGTGCTTCAATGGACTAGGGGCTAAGGAATTTCTAATAATACCTGAAATATATTCTCCCATTACAATGCAGTTTTTCAGGACAGTTCCAATGTCTTTAAGTGTATTTTTTTTTTTTTTTAAGACTCTTATAAAACCAAAATACAGAAACAGAAGATTTCAATATATTCTCCCTTTATACTGGAGATTGAAATGTCTTGGTGTGTTATATTTCAGTGATTTCACAAAGCAAATTTTCAGATTTTTACCTACTTGCTAAACCGCAGAAGAAAGTCAATCTTGCTAACAATTGATGATAGTACAAGTATTTTAGGCATGCTGATTATGATTGTTATAATGTGTCCTTGAAAATTATCTGGAGTATGTCCAGTTGAATTCAATCTGTTGCTAGGAAATCTTCAATAGTTCAACATTAATTTATGAAGCATATTTAAAACTTTTTCTTCTTTTACATTTCTGTATACATTCAGATAGCCTCCACAAACCGCTTTAAAGATAAAAATTCAAGCAATGTCTGTACTGTTAAATAGCAAAATCTCAACTGAAAACTAAGAGCTGTCCTGTACAGAGTCAAAAATCAGCAAAACATGTTAATGTTGATTTAAGCAGGAATGCCTTTTTAATTTAAAAGTAACAATATTTTTTTTTAGATTTAACTTGAGTAAGCTTTACTTTTTTACCAAATTCCAGCAGTTACAAATTGTAAATTGTACTTAAAGTTATATTAAGTCTGTTGTACTGAAAGCCTTAAAAGGATTTTCTCAAAATGATTCTGTCTTTACAGAAGGCATTTTTTCTCCTCTTGTCAAAATTGTATCCAGTTGTTTTCCTGTTTTCACCATAATCACTGATGTTTTCCTTCTTCTAAATACATTTGGATAAGCCACATTCTCCATTATGGAATTCAGTAGTTTCCCTGCCTGTTCACTGCCTGGGTGAATAGCTCTTTATAGTGTGAGTCATAATCTTCACCAACCTATTTTGACAGTCTTGATTATCCCAGGAACTCTATCTATTTCTTTTGATTGCACACAGTCTAGTGTCAGTGTGAAACCAACACAGGAGGGACCCAGGTAACAGGTTTTCTGCTTTCTTTTTCTTCTCAAGACCTTACCACTTCATTTTTAATTACAGAATTGTTATTCTTTTACCTTAATTTGTGTTTTATACAAAGCAACTGTTCATGCTAAAAAGGGCAGTTATTCATTTTTACAAATTTAAAGCAATATTATTAACCATTCAGTATTAAGTATTGTATTTAATGAGGCTTGAGACAAAGCTTAGTGAAGTCAATACTATTCAGTTCAGTGATGTAGAGTATATAATGGATTTCAAGAGAATCTCTATTTTCAATTTGAAATAAATATTTAAGTAATCTATAATAAAAGCAATGTCATACAATTATTAAAATTGCTATTTGGAAAAATGGAATCATTTTATGAAAAGGATGCAATTAATGCTTTTGAGCTACATTCTCTCCAGAACAAGAACATTAAATCTCACTTCGACATCAAAGCATAACATTTTCAAGATAACATGTAAATACCAATACCTTTAAAAACAAAAAAAAAAAATCCTCTGGAAAATGTCAAGCTGCTTAAATAGATATCCTTCTAAGCATTTTGGTGAAATCTAGGGAAAATGAAAAATATTTATATGAATAAGAAGAGAAAAAGAAAGATAAATGTTTATTCCTGAAAAAAATTGACTGTAATCCTGCTGTAGGTGAAGGAAATTTCCAGGGTTTGGGTCCAAGATCCTATTGGAGCTGCTACTGTTGTACTTTATTTTATTTTATTTGGGTTTGAGGTTTTGAGGGTTTTTTGAGTATGAGTTTTTTGGTTTTGTTTTTTCCCCAATATATCTTTATTGGAAAACTGAAGATCTTAAGCTTTATCACCTTGACTTCCATGCCTAAGAAACATCAAAACCCATGGTCATCAATTCTAACTACACAGCATCAGCAGGATGCAGAAGGACCTCGTAAAGTCTATCAATATTGTTTCTATAGTACTGATCAAGCCTAACAAAATACAAATAATCACCTAATGACACAAAATAATGACTATTATTTGATGATTTCTAAGTTGCATACTGGAAGAAAATATTTTAGTCTGTGTATGTGAAATTGGATGTCTGATTTACTATATGCACTGAACTGACAGGAAAGAAATTGTTCAGTAACAGCATAGTGAAAGAAAACTACACCACCTCAACAAGGAGAAACAACACTGAATATTTTTCCATCTTTTTGTACATGTGAAAACAGCATGGACTTTGTTTTGTACAGAATAATTTTGAAGTTATTTCTATAGAGATAAAGTGATACACTTCTTATTTTCTAGACAGTTTATTATACTGTGTAACATTTTGATTACATTGTGTAAGTGTGAAAGCTGTTTTTCAATAAATTCATGCAAGCTGTGTAATAAACTCATGCAATTTTTGTAATAAATATGAGTATAAAATATTGATAGCTTAGTGGTTATTTTGAAATAGGCTTATGTAAAACTATGTTTAGTGATAACTACTTGTGATCTTAAATATTAATATGGGTTTTAAAATGGTAATTTAATAACTATTGTCTATTTGCAAGGTAGTAACACTGTTTAAATAGAGTCATAGGTGCAGGAAGGCACTTAACACTGTTATTCATTTAGTTTTCTTGCAGTGTTTTTTATGTACTTCATTATGTATTTCATTTCTAAAATTATCTCAGGAGATACAAGTGAAGGACATAGGAGAACTCCACATCACCACCCTCCTTAAAATATTCTACTAGACTGTATCCTTCAAGGATTAATAACACTGCATAAAATCAGTTTAAGTATTTTTTAATTCTATTAATAAATAATGAATTCTTTATACATCAAAGAAGAAATACAGCATACTAAGGCAACTCAAAATTTATATAGGTGCATTAACTTCAAGGAAACAAACAAACAAACAAATGGATACTTTGCCCATTGGAATGGCGGGTGGGAAGCATAGTTTAAACCATAGTTTCAAGTTCACCTCTTTTTTATTTTTTTAAAAAGCCAGCACTATTGTCTGCTTGAACATAGTTAATTTGAAAACTAATCTCAAATGCATATTGATCCAACTCCTATACTTTTTCATGCTCTAGAAATATTGAACAGAAAAAGTCCACTTGCCTGCAGTCCAACAATTTGCCAGTTTCAAACTTTCTGTACTGTGCATCATTTCTTTAATGTTCTTAAGCAGAGATAGAACAGAAAGCAGATAAAAGAGATTTGCTGCTGTAGTGAAGTAAAAGTTCACAAATCAAAAGCACAATGTTATAGAACACGACACAGAAAAAGAAGGAACTCAGGTTTCCTGATTTATGTGTTAATTCTTCACTCCTCTGAAGAGAGCAAACTAAAGACAAAATAGAAGACATTAAGTTTTTCAGGGGTATTGCTTGTTTGTTTGTTTTCTTAACATTTTTATCTGAAACTTCTTCTTAAAATGTTTTTACAAAAGTTGTAAATGTCTTATGTACTTGTCATTAGCCAGAACTACCTGAAATAATATTATCTCATTGGAGACATTATAATTTTCTCTCAAAAAACTTTTCAAAAAAAATCTTCCTTTCTAATAGTTGGTATAACACAAATAACAAGAGAGTTAAATAATAGTCAGCAGCACTAAATGAAGCATAACATCAATAGAGATTTACTCCTTTTGTTTCTTTGGCAGATACTTCAAGTGAAAAACATCTACTGCCTCATTACTCTTCAACTTAAGTAATAAAACTTTTCTTTTTTGTGTCTGCTTCTGCCAGCTGCCTATGTTAGAATCACACTAAAATGTTTTAGGATTCTAATTTTGACTAAAACGCTAATTTTGACTAGAGTTGGGTTTTTTTTATTTACCCTTTTCATCATCTAAAAAGAGAATCCAGAGCAACACTTGTTACAAACCCAGTCATCATAGAAATACACACATCAAAACTTCCAGATTAATTGTAAGGCTTTTGATTATGTAAGTTTTTTTCATATTCTGGAGAAATAAAAATTATGTCTTTTAGTGATTGTTGTTGTTTTACCTCTGTAGGGATCATAGCCAGGGTTTCCTTACTACAATGAGTAGCTAGTCATTGGTGTCAGCATGTGGAACGAACCTCATGGAATTCTGTCACATATAAATTTATCTAAATTCCACCAAACGTGCATGGGAATATGCTACATTTGTTTTCCTTTTACTTATACTATGTTTATATTATAAATAAAAGATAAGTAAAAGGAAAACTTTACATTACATGTTGATTTCCCTCAAGGTTTAAAGTTAATATTAAATTGTTCTTGTCTTCATTTTTTTGCTGACACATGAGGAAAGAAAAAACTTCAGTATTAAATGTAGAATAAATTAAATGCATGTTACTGGGAAATAATTTAAGAAGTTTTTTGTGGGCAGAAGGGGGCAATGAAAAAGGCAAAGAGATGGTGACAAAGAACTCTGATGTCATTCTGACTATGAGACTACTGCAGCTACAAATGAGCTAAGCTGTACCCAGTTGCAAAACAGATGAAAAACCATTTTAGCCTAATGTTGAACCACTTTCAGAATCACTGTATTAGCTAGTACTGAAACAGGAAAAAAAAAAAAATGTAGCAAAATCCACCCCATTCATCTTAGCTTTCCTAACTACAGGAGCCAGAGAAGTTCCCTCTCTTTTTCCTAAGTAGCTGGCATTATGTACAGGAAAGCTATGATAGCATTGTAAATAAATAAATAACACCACTCCCACTACCCCCGGAATAAATACTGTATAAATGGACTCTTAACACTGCCAACTCACCCCAGGTCTTCATCATCCCCATTCAACAGTTTTTTAGAAGCTGTAAATTTTGGGCCCTTTTGCAAATTAGATTTTATCAGACTGGTTCCTTGCCTTTTTCTTTCTTCCAGTGGTCTATTTACTAGTACATACCTCTCTTGCAGTGCTTCTTTCATGGCTCTGTTTCCAATCCATGAAGCACATGCTTGGAAGTAGGCAGAGGGACTTTGAAGGCAAAGGGAGTACATGAGTGTCAGGGCTAGTAAAGAGGCATTTACCATCTGCAAAATGTTTCAGATACTCAGTCATAGGTTTACTAAAGGGCAAGTCTTGAGGTTCAAAAAGGCCAAGTGCCAAGTCCTGCACTTGGAACACAACAACTCTGTATAGTGCTACAGGCTTAGGGAAGAGAGGCTAGAAAGCTGCCTGGCAGAGAAGGAAATGGGCTGCTGGTTGACAGCCAGCTGAATATGAGCTAGCAGTGTGCCTTCTCTAGCCAGTTCATTCACTAGTGGTGCCAGGAAGTTGTCTTCCATGCACTCCAGGAACCTCCTAGACTTTTCTTTCTGCTGTATTGTAGCTCCAGCAGACATCTGCCAAGTTGAAGTCTTACATAAGGACAGGGGGCTAGTGATCATGAGACTTATCTCAGTTGCTTATAGAATATCTCATCAGCCTCTTCTACTTGTATGGGTGACTCCCTAAACCATGCCCCTCAGAACCTCGTCCATCTGTCCCTTAAACACCTCCAGGGAAGGTGACTCAACCACCTCCCCGGACAGCCTATTCCACTGCCCAATGATCTTTTCTGAAAAAATTTTCATGATGTCAAGCCTGAACCTCCCCTGGTGGAGCTTGAGGCCATTCCCCCTTGTCCTGTCCCCTGTCACTTGGGAGAAAAGGCCAGCTCCCTCCTCTCCACAACCTCCTTTCAGGTAGTTGCAGAGAACAATAAGGTCTACCCTCAACCTCCCCTTCTCCAGGCTAAACAACCCCAGATCTCTCAGCCGCTCCCTCACCAGCTTCGTTGCTCTTCTCTGGACACGCTCCAGAGCCTCAACATCCTTCTTGTGGTGAGGGGCCCAGAACTGAACACAGTATTTGAGTTGCGGTCTCACCAGTGCCGAGAATATTCTGAAGCAGAATACTGTGAGAAACTGTGTCAAAGGCTTTACTGAAGTCCAAGAAGACTATATCCACAGCCATTCCCTCATCCAGTAGTTGAGTCACTTGGTCATAGAAGGCAATCAGGTTAGTTCGGCAAGACCTGCCGTTCGTGAACCTGTGTTGACTGGGCCTGATCACCCAGTTCTCTTGCATGTGCTTCATGACAGCACTCAAGATCACCTGTTCCATGACTTTCCCTGGCACTGAGGTCAGACCGACAGGCCTGTAGTTCCCTGGATCCTCCCTGCAACCCTTCTTGTAGATGGGCAGAGCATCAGCCAGCCTCCAGTCCAGTGGAACTTCCCCAGTCAGCCAGTACGACAGGAATATGATGGAAAGGGGTTTGGAAAGGACACCTGCCAGCTCCTTTCATAGTCTTGGGTGGATCCCATCCGGCCCCATAGACTTGTGCGTATCTAGCTGGGCAAGCAAGTCTCTAGCCACCTCCTCTTGGATCATGGGAGCCTCATTCTGCTCCTCTAACTCCTGGGTTTGTACACGGGAGGAACAACTTCCCTTACTACTAAAGACTGAGGCAAGCAAGGCATTAAGTACCTCAGCCTTGTCTTCATCCCTTGTCACTGTTGTTCCTTCTGCATCCAATAGGGACTGAATATTCTCCCTAGTCCTCCTTTTCTTATTAATGTGTTTGTAGAAAGATTTCTTATTATCTTTCACAGACTCAGTCAGTTTGATTTCTAGTTGTGCCTTAGCCCACCTGATTTTTGGTTTTTTTAAGTAAAATTTATGGTATGGACATGGATGGTGCATGTATGTGACTGAACACTTTCAGAAACAGTGTTCATTCTGAGTTCTTATTCAGACATAATTGGAAACATTCACCAAAAAAGACAATAATATTAATAGAAAATGAGTATGAGTGTAGGCATAAAAATACCTGTTATTTTCCAACATAATCATCACATACTACATTATACTTAGAGCTCCTAAGATATGGAAATGATACTTACAGTTGTACATGTAAAGGATATTCTTTCTTGCTATATACAGTACATCTGCTTTTAGGGCCTAAAAAGGACTGTGGTGAGGCAAATTGGATTATTAAAATTTGTCAAGATGTATTACTTTGACAGTGTTGGAGATTTCTCTCTTCATTACTCCACAAATATTCTCTAAAGAGTCTTCCATGTTTGTATTAAGTCTTCGGAAAGTACATTTTGCCTGTATTCTTTCATGTGGACTCTATGATTCTATAGTTTCTCCAGGGTAAATTCTTCGCTGCTTCTTTTTGAAATGCTTTGATTTCTTATAGTTAAACTACCTTAACAATGAAAACTTACCATATTGAAACTTTTTTAAGCTTATGGATATTTTGCTCTCAGGATATGAAGTAAATGTTCTATTTTCTTAAAACGAAATTCTAAAGAGGACTTAAATTAAACGCAACATATTTGACCTATGAAACAAAACAGACTGTAGCTATTTACGTTAGTCACAAAAATACCATCCAACCTCAGCATTAGAAAAGTAAGCCTGAAGAATAGTGATTTTATTATTATATAATCATCAGAACACAGAACAAACATCAATAGACAAAGCTTACGTAAGGATTTGCGCTCAGGGTTACACTGCTTTTGCTCGACGTCTCACATCAGATGGACTTACTCCATCTGATATATATTAAGAATTTATACTTCATTGCTGTCTCTTATTCTATATGCATATACTTTATGGGTGTTGATCTGAACATTGTTTTGAATAACATTTGATTTATATGCCTTGATTACATAGCCCTTACAGTGAAATTATTGCAAATAAAAGAAGTTGTCACACACAAAAAAATAACCCGAAGGTGAAATCATACATTTTGCAATGCTTCATTTCTGTTTCAGACTGGAAGTACAACGGTATCTTGCTCTTTGGATCTGTTTCCTCAAAGTCCATCTTTTTCAGAGTCAATGAGACAAGTAATGATATCAAACTATGATTAAATGAGTCAGTATCAATTCTGCAACTGAATGAAGAACTTAACATGGGACCATAAGTTTACAACATAATTCTTTTTTGCTGATAGATGCAATTGAAAGATTATTCATGTTTAATTTGTGAAAAAAAAAATACAGTCAACAAGCAGTTTTTATCTTGGCACTGTGTGTTGGTTTCCAGGTGTTGGCAGTGGGGGGACTGCAGGGCAGCTTCTGCAAGAAGAGAACAGGGCCACCACATGCTGAATACAACCAGTTCCAGACATCTCCAGCTGTCACACTGTGGGACACAGCTGACGCCCTCCCTTACATGTTGGCACCTTGGGAATGGCAGGGAGGAGCAAGGAGAAAAAAAAAGAAAAAGAGAAGCAGCCCTGCGATCATCTGGGTGAGAGAAGAAGAGGGGAAGTGTTCCTCGTGCTGGAGTAGATATTCCTCTGCTGCCCATGGAGGACTGTGGTGGAGCAGATAACCACACTGAATCCTATGGAGGACAGGACACCAGAGCAGGATGACATGCCCTGAAGGAAACTGCAGCTCGTGAAGAAGCCACACAGTAGCAGACTCTCATTTTCTCCTCCTGTTCTCCTGAGGAGGGGGATTGAGAGACTGGCTGAGTGGGTGTCTGGCAGCCAGCCAAGGTCAGCCCAACACGGTCAAATTTACTTTTGTGCCAAAGCCCAGAAATACAGCAAAACAAGGAGGTAGTGCAATGAAGGTGTTATCCCCTGATCCCTAATTAAAATGAAATAATATTAATACAACAACAGAGAATAACATAAAAGAAATTGTTGTCAAAACTCACGTCATTATTTGCTGTGCATTTCGGTGACAGTCCCAGTCCTGATTCCTCTAAACTCAGTTTGTCAGATTCAGGACTGTCACTATATCTTTGAATATAAACTTTTTAAGAGTTTGACTTGTGCTATGTGTTCTATGTGTAAACTGGATACAAGGCTCTGGTCTTTTTTATTCCCTTAAAAGTTTCCTCAGTTGCACGTCTTCACACCTCTACCATTACTTGGTTTTCCAACACTGTCCCAACTCCCCAATTCTTTGTTACCCACCACTATCTTCTTCTCCAATACAATAAAAGTATTTCAAGATAATAGTCACTACATGTCTGTGTAGCAGAGATAAAGATTCAAAATGTGTGGAAGTATTCAAGGCCAGGTTGGATCAGGCCTTAGGTGGCCTGGTCCAGTGAGAGGTGTCCCTGCCCAAGGCAGAGTGATTTGAACTAGATGATCTTTAAAGTCCCTTCCAACCTGAACAATTCTATGATCCTATGATTCATTTTATGCAGAATATGTTATTTTCTCTGTTTTGTAACTGTGGGCATCATGATCTCTTGGACTATTTTTTATTATCTGTCATTTATCATCAATCATCTCCACATAAGACCTAGTCTCACATGACTGTAACCTCTTTGACAGGACACGTTTGGCAACTACAATCTTCCAGTTACCATGACATAAGTAATACTTAAATTTCATACAGTCCTTTCCAACACAACACAGTCCATAAAATTGCTTTTTCTGCAATCCATAAATTATAATTTAGCTTTAGTTTCTTTATCTGCTACCCTTCCTACAACTAGAAGACTCAAAAATTAAATCTCACAGCATACCACCTAGCTAGGTTACAAACAAAAGAGATGGATATTTTATATTTCTAGCACTTATAATACATAAGGAGTACTGACTGATCTGTCAGTACTGTTATATTCAGGGATTTAAGGTCAAAGCATTCAAAACATTACTTAAATAAGGCTTGAATGTAATGACACATAGCTACACTTGAGTTCAGCTTTCCTTCCTCATGCAAATTCTTAAAATTTTTGCAAACTTTTTACCCTCCTATGTCCTGCTCCCTCCAACAGTTCTACATGAAAATAGAAGGGTTTTCATACTATTCTCATCCTTTAGGTGTGTAGACAAAAGCAGAATAATTTATTTTTTCACCCTGTTAATAGACAGAACTCTTGTTTGATGGATATGTAAACAATTTGTTTTGCTGGAGTTACAGAACAGGTTGCTTGAATTCCCACCTGCTTATTTTTAATGTAATCAAGGTCTTAGTAGACTAATCAACAAGCTATTAGTACAGTTAAAAGGATGGTAACACAGTTGAAATTATATGTAGTTAAAATTATAGAAGTGTGTGTGTGTTTTGAAATTGTAAAAGTTTATAAATGTATTTTTAAGTTGTACATACGTTTATATATATATAAACTTCCTAGTATCAATCTCTTTCTCTCTTTTCATTCTCACCCTTCTGTTGCCCCTGTGGTGGGTCTTACAGTGGATGATTTCTGTCTGAGAAGGGTCTGTATAGGGACCCACCAGAAACCTAAGTCTTTTTCTGTGAATAGTAGTGTTGATTCTTGTAGCCTTTTCTTCCACACACTCGGATCTACCTCAGACCATTTTTAGGTGTCTGCTAATACACTCAACATCTTGTTATGTTTTCATTGGTCTGCAAGTCCTCAATGTATCCAAAGCTCTGTATGTAATGTGTATTATGTATACTTGATGCTTGTATTTTCTGCCCTTTTTAAATCTCAAAAATTTATTTTGCCCAGATCCAAAGACTGTGTTTCTTTGATGAACAAAAACTGACCATTGTTGAGGTAGTATTAGTTTGTGCCTGGACTTTGTTGTCATCAGATACTGACTATTATACTGCATTTTATTCTAGGGTCACAGGTAGCAATTCCTAAATGTTATAAACTGTGCTGCAATTACCTGTTAGGTAAGAAACCCATACAGTGATAAGCTTTATACCACAAGTCGGTACGAAACAATAAAAGCTAAACCAAAGCAGGTAATATTTAGCTGGTGATTAGGTAATTGCTATTTCAAATCAAATCACATCTTCAGGCAGGCCAAAGCAAGTCCAAACAAAGCCAGGGAGATTTTGAGGGATCTGATTTGTCAGCTTAGCAAAACCTGTGGCAAGTAACAATTCAGTATTTACTCGAGTACAGTGCTACAAATAATACCATTGGACATTAGATTAGCAGTATTTCACTGCTAATTCCAGACCATTCTCTATATTTGCTTTGCATAGTGGCTGCAATTTAGCATGGGTGAAATTCATGACCTACATGAAGAGCAAATATGATTGTCATCTTCAAGTATTTTTACCAGCATTATTTCCAATGTTATAAGTTTAGAACCTGTTTTAGATATATTGGTTTGTATAAACAGATGAAATCTTCCAATAATTAACAATTATTTTTAAAATAAGCTTAGTCATAGCTTTCTTCTATCTTACATGCTTCAGCAAACCACAACAGCAATAATAACTGGTATACATTGGTTCAATAAAACTTAAGAAATTTCCAAAAGTGAAATGACCTGTAGTATAAGAATTTCAATAAGTTTTTAAATAGGTAGCCCTTATAATTCAAGGTTACTAAACTTCTTTAATCCTCAGAATTTTGTTCAAGACCTTTGTTTTGTTGTATGCAATTAGTGTATATAATTATAAATATAGCAGATTGTACACCGCTTCTTTTTCTTTTATGTTGATAACAAAGGTTTCTTTTGATTATTTAAACAGATATTTGTCTGACAACAGTTTGATATAGCTTTATCTTCATTGTCTTCTAGTGTGTAGAATCATAGAATGGCAGTATCATTTGGGTGGAAGGGACCTTAAAGATCACTTAGTTCCAACCCCCCTGCCATGGGCAGGGACACCTTCCATTTGATCTGACCACCCAAGACCCCATTCAGTCTGGCCTTGAACACCTCCAGGGATGGGGCATGTACTTAGAATGAAATCTACTTCAAAGTTAAGTTAAGTTGTAAAGTCTCTGAAAACAAAATAAGTCTTCAGAATCAAGCTTTATTTCCAATATTGTTACCTCTGTTTTACATTGAAATACTTAAGAGAATGACACTTCCTTTCTGCATTTGTTAAAACACAGATTTTCACTAAATAGAAAGCTGCTGACCAAGTTTTAAAACAAGTCATTTTAAGACTTCTGGAAACAATATACTATGATCAATTAAAAACATAATATCAGCATTACTTATGTCATATCTCAGAAAAGCTCAACAAGTAAACTGTGATTTAGAGTGCGAAGGGTACATAACAGTGTGAAAGGGTGACTATATCTGATCTTATCAGAGTGCACTGCACCGCTTTTTTCCAATAAAAATAAGATACACCTAAATCTAAGATTCAGCCTTAGGAAAATCCATTTTTACCCTGTGCATGAGGACTACTTTTATTTGAAGTAATATTCTCCAATTCTGGATTGTGCAGCCACTCCAACTCTATGGTTTTGAAAGGCCATTATTCTGAGAAATATGAAGGAAAGAAGTTTCTTCTGATTGGCAAGAAATTTAGTTTGGGGGAAAGTTGGTAGATGGAGTACTGAACTGATAGATACAGATACTGAAATTCTGATTAACAGAAAATCCATGTTACTACTTCTGTAAGTGCCAAAATACACTGGTTTTTTTTCTGTTTCTGCCTCACTGTTTCTAACCATGTTTGTCAGGACAGTTGCTAGAGACAAATAAATTGTTCAGGCATTGGTTTCTGAGGCTGCTGGAATTTTCTTTGTGAGGGGATAATTTGTGAACTCAACAACTTCCTTTTTTGACTAGTTTTGTGTTATCAAGTAATTTCTCTGACTTCAGGAATATTGATAGGGAATCAAAGTTTCTTTTCAAGAGCTAGACATCATGTTATGTACATTTCACATTATATGTGTATCGGTATATATTTATATATATGTGAATACGTAGACATATATGTGCGATAACATAGTACATATTTTATATATATGGGTATACACACTAACATCTATTCAGTAGATGTGCATATTGGAAGACTGTCATATGATTTATTTCCTTCTAAATTCAGTGAGCAACACTGTGGTTGAGCAAAGGAGATTTCCTCTACAGTCAGTTGAAATAAAAAAATTTTATAGGAAAAAGAAAAATTCAGGCAAGAATTTTAAGATTAGACAAAATGGTTAATAGAATGGCTTGTTTCTTTCTAAGAATTTTAAAGAAACAACACATCTATGTGTGATCAGATAAATACCACTCTAAATTTCTACAATGTTGAATCAAATACTCTGATGACGTAAAGCATGTGGCCATGTTCAGGCACTTATTTTCTGAGTTCTGAATATGTCAGAATTCTTATGATTTCACATATTGCCTGAAGGTGTGCTATTTTAACATTGTCGAAACTCAGTCCAATTTTAATCTAAATGTTTTATTTCAAAAGTAATTTTAAATATATCTTTGAGAAAGGCTACTAATTTAAGCTACTTAATTGTCATCAAATATTTATTAAAGTATAAAGCATGTTAAATTGTGAGGTGCCCTGCAAAATTTAGTTCTTACTAAAGGCAGCGTATCCTCTGTAGGCATAAGAACACAAAATCCTTTGATCACATTGTGCAGTGGACCAAGGTACCTATCTCATCTACTCCTAAGTATTTCCTTCTGGGGAGCCCACTCAGGTAGACTTGGTGGGCAATATCACCTCTCAGTCAATACTTCTACTGCATTACTAATAAAGCATCCTTTGAATCTTCAACAACATTTGACATCATAAGCAATCTGCAATTTATGTGAGGGAAAGTGAAAAAAGCTTAAACCTCTGGGGAGGCATTATATTTTTTCATGTATTTTATGTTTCCTATTTCAAGCACACATTTTCATTCTACTAACCACAGTGCCCAGTGAAGTGTGAGTCAGACAGTACCTATTAATCACATCATTTAGTCTCTGTCTTATAAATATGACTATATTAAAATAAAACAAAAACAAGGAAAAAGTCCATACTAAGAAGAAAGGAAAAAAATATTCACTTTTTCCTTCAATATATTTTCACACTCTGTATTTTATTTGATAAGAAAGTGAAACTAAAGTTACTGAGATTAATGTAGTCCCTCAAGAAAGCTGATAGTTTCAAAATAAATTACAATATTTGGTGACTGTGTGGAAGCTTATTTGCAAAGATGATACCACAAGTAGCTCAAAAGTTGTTTGTTTGATTTGTTTTTTATTATTTTATTTTCCTAAATTGAATGGAGAGATTAAATATTCAGAATTCACTAGACATAAAGAAATATATCAAAGAATTTTTTTTTGCATTCAACTGTTTTCTTTCTTTTTTATATTATCTTTATAACTGGTTCTTTGTAAGACAAAATAGAACATAATGACAACGAACATAATGAGAGCAACTCAAACGAAAAATCAAATGCAAATTTATTTTAAGGAAAAATATGTGGAAAGCCTTAGTGTAGTCAGGCTTCAAAATTAATATTACATTATTTCAGAAGATTTTAGCTTATCTTGATTGTCAGCTGTGTTGTGCTATATAATAGTTACAGGTCCCTGTTTCTTATGGCATACACAAAAGCTATTGTATGCACAATATTTTTCTCTCATGTCTTGTTTTATTTATCTAATTGTTGTGTTTTTAAAATTCCGTAGTGGAGGAAAAAAATCAAATGAAGAGCAGTAGACAAACAACAACATAACTTTGCAACAAAAGCTGCTATATTTGAGAAAAAAAAAAGATAGGATAGTTTGGGTTGGAAGGGACCTTAAAGATCATCTCGTTCCACCCCCCCTGCCATGGGCAGGGACATGTCCTACTAGATCAGGCTGCCCAAGGCCCCATCCAACCCAGCCCTGCACACCTCCAGGGATGGGGCATCCACAACTTCCCTGGGCAACCTGTGCCAGTGCCTCACCACCCTCATTGTGAAGAAATTCCTCCTCAAGTCCAGTCTAAATCTGTCCCCCTCCAGTTTATACCCATTGCCTCTCCTCCTATCACTACAAGCCTTTGTAAACAATCCCTCCCCACCTTTCTTGGAGTCTGCTTTTAAGTACTGGAAGGTCGTTATAAGATCTCCTCTGAGCCTTCTCTTTTCCAGGCTGAATAAGCCCAACTCCCTCAGACTGTCCTCGTATGGGGGGTGCTCCAGCCCTCTGATCATCTTTGTAGCCCTCCTCTGGACCCATTCCAACAGCTCTATATCCTTCTTATACTGAGGATTCCAGAACTGCAAACAGTACTGCAGATGAGGTCTCACAAGAGAGTAATAGAGGGGCAGAATCACCTCCCTCGACCTGCTGGCCATGCTTCTTTTGATGCAGACCAGGACACGGTTGGCCTTCTGGTCCACAAGGACACACTACCTGCTCATGTTGAGCATCATTATGAGTATGGTTGACAGTAAACATATGAGTAATCTCAGCCTACTCCATCCAGCATCTAAACAAACATTTTTTTCTTCTTGAAGAGAGATATGTTGCAAATCTTAAGTGACTTCCCAAAGTGTCAAAATCAATGAGAGACATCAGCAAAAGTGGTAGTCTTACATTAAGTACCTTCATGCACATAGAAAGACATGCAAAAGGCAACTTGAAAGGATCCAGATATTCAATGATTCTAAATTATCTGCAAGAACTCAGAAATAGGTCTAAGCATTACTTTAGCAAAGTAGACATTTTTTCAGCAGCTTGGACATTAAAAAAAAAAAAAAAGAAACAAAAACCTGAAAAAATATAACCATTTAATTTGATGACTTATCATAAAATGGAATGTCATGCATAACTATTTCAGGATATCCCTCAAAAAGAAAAGTTAGAACTAAAACATACAGTACTATTACAGTTATTCCCTATGTGGAAGTCTAAATAAATTAAAATTCTTTCTTATATATGGAAATTCAGACACATTGTATTATGGTAATATAGAAATGCATATTGTTTAACTCTTGTTTACCTAAATTTTACTTAATTATCATATTCTAAGTGAAAAAAATAAAGTACATTAAAAGGGAAAAAATATCTGAGCAAGATGAAACTGCTTGTCAGGAATTTTATTTAATTAATGCTCTTTTTAGCCTCAGAGCAAAATATAATTCCCTACTATTAAATGTTGTGAAATTCAAGTATTAGCACAAATAAATATTTCCCACATATTTTGGTACTGTTTGTTAATAGTGATTGTTAATGAAAAATTAAAGGATGATATGCACAAACCTGATAAATGTCTTATGTGTCATATTAGAGTATCTTGTTCAGCCTAAGTATTAATGCATGAATTCATAAGTACTCTTAAAAATAATTTATTATGAAACCATGGGACCTATAACTAGTCTGATGATAAGGCAGAAAAATGTATGTTTAGGCAAGTTTATTCAGTTTAATTAAAATATTTTGAATTAATACATATTAGAAATGAATCTTAGCACTAGAATACAGTCCTATAACGGAATTTTTTAAGTCAGAAAAATATTGTTGAGATATTTTTCCACATAGTGTGCTATTAAGTTGGATATAGTCAGTATAAAAGCAATGCAAAAACCAATCCATTGTAAAAATTGAGCTGTATTATCATCTTATAGTGTTTCAAAACACAAGATAAGAAGTTTCTTACCATCTCCCACATGCCAAGGCCATTTAAAGGCTGATTAATTTGTTACTTATGGCAGTAGCAGGAATACATAATTCTTCTCCACTGGATAATCTATGGGTTATAATAAACATTCGCACTAAAGCTGCCAAATCCTCATTACAGTCAAGCAGATTTATAATATACTTTACTTCTCAATTATTATATTGTAGCTAGATGTACTTTAGTAATCATTGATAATACAATGTGATCCATTTTTTTATCACTAGTTCATACCCATGATGCCATTTGTCACCAACAAGTCACTATATACCCATGCAAAAATAAAAAGTAAATCACAAACATATTTGAGTATGATCAGTCCTGGGCACAGGAATGCATCCTGGTAGAAACTTCATGTGGTCATGAGATGCTTTGTGTGTTTTTACAGTATGTACCATTCCATATTAAACTCTCTGTTAGGAAAATCTGGGATCCAAAAATAGGTAAAAATTTTGAAGGACTACATTCTTTAAGTGTTTAATTTTTAAGGACTCACTGAGGCATACGTTTTTTATTTGTTTGTGAACTACTGGTAAACATCTCCTTAGTAGTTGACTGTGGTTTTACAGACTTTTTAATACCTCATGACAGTGAGTACTTAACAAAAATGAAGGCACATCTGACAAAATTTCTTTAGTTGTTATGCAGAACCCAGTGACAGATTCTTTGTGTTCCAATAGATCAGTTTATGGAGGTAGTCATTTGTCATAAAAGTCTTATAAAGCAACTGAAACCAATAAAATGCAAATGAGACTTATAAAGTTATTTATTAAGCTGACTTCCTGTCTTTACATACCTTTTATCAATAAAAAATGTAATCAACTTTACTGATCAATTCTTAGTTAAGTGACTTGTGTTTATTTTTTTATGTGATTTTTCTGAAGGCATCAGAGTCATAAATATACACGCTGTCACTAATTAAAACAGCATTATTATTATTACTCCCTGACTGCTTGACTTCTATTCTTGAGGAGCTCTGGTTGTCATTTCTAGGATACACTTGTTTGTGACTGACGAAACAGTTTATTTTGTAGCTACTGTTGCAATCCTCAAAGAAAACACGAAAAAAATTCCAGGAAGAATATTCTGTTGTTATAAATAACAAAAAAAAAAAAAAAGAAAAAAAAAAGAAAAATCCATGCAATTTCTTTCAGACAATATATAAAAAGGTCTGGCCATAGAAATAGGAGATGACATTTCTCAGCATCAGAACCTGACTACGTTAAATGGGTATACATAGATTTTAAGAAACTTCTCATGGGAGCTGAATTTTATTTGAAGTTGCTAAGAGACAAGAGGTTCATGAGAATACTCGATTGCAAAAACACTGAGCTAATTTCTTTTCATCACATTCATCACCACTGAACAATTTTATTGCTCGTTTGGAAGAACCCTGTAGAGACACCATATTTAGGGAGACCAAAAATGAGCTAACTGTCTCTATCCCTGTTTTCACCTATTTGATATGTTCTCACAAAATGTCTGTCATCATGAAAAAGTCCTAAACCAGGCATTTGATCATATTTTCTGAGCAGGTGAAAGGGTATTATGAAAGACGTGAAAAAAAAATCCTTTTTTTGTGTTTAAAGATAAGAATAATTTACTTTCAGTGTTAGCTAAACAAAGAAAATGTTTCCCCTATTAATTTTTCTTGTTTTATTCAGCTTGTCTTCTGCTGGAGGAAGCAATCTGTAAGAGAAAATGCATTTAATGGTAGTTGTAACAGATAGAATTGTGTGTGGTCTTGTGCGTGAAAACGTCTCTATCTCTATAGATTATCAGTGAAATAATTTCAACAACAGTGAATTCAAGCTAACTATGGAGAGTACGATTCAGTCCACTTAACACTGGTGCATAACTAGCATTGGAATCTTGAGGCTTAGAGACGAAATTCTCCCAATCTAGGTATCTACATATCCACTGTAACCATACTTTAGATTCTTTACGAAAGCTATGACCTTTGGCTAGGAGGTCTGGAGGAGCTTGACTGCAGCAAAACAACACATAACTATAATGGAAAAAAATTCCTTAATATCATCGCATGCATTTTTTTTTCTTCAGTGCTACACATGATCCGTAGGGAAAGAATTCCCATAAAAAACTGTGATGCCACTACCTCACTTTCATCCAACCTCCTTATTAAAATGTTACTGTGATGAGGCCTACAGGAAGCTAATCACTAGGCAGGTGGTAAACTTGAATAACTGTGATTACCGCTCCTACCTTGTTTAAAATACCCATAATTTATTCAATTAATTCTACAGTTTTTCTCACCAATCTAATTTGCTTGATCTCTTACAAGTTTTGGGGGACTGTGATTAATATTTTCTGGAAGTTCAGTCAAAAGTACAGAAGAACTATCTTCAAAAGGCTTCATGATTTCCGAAATTCCTCCTTTAAGATTTTTCATGAGCCCAAGAATAAATTTACTAACTTACTTTTCTCTTTCAGTATTCATAAATCAAAAAGAAATGGTCTTATATTTTCCTGTTCATGTCAGATATTGCCCTACTTGCCATCTCTCATCACTATTTTGTGAAACTGGTTGATCTAATATGACATAAAGTGAAAAACATAGTGTTTTACTGTACCTACAGTTACCCTGAGAAATTACATTTTCCTCAATTAAAGTTGAAGGTATCCTGAATGAAATAAAATACGGACTCAGGATAAGAAAGGGAGGAAGGAAGGAAGGAAGGAAGGAAGGAAGGAAGGAAGGAAGGAAGGAAGGAAGGAAGGAAGGAAGGAAGGAAGGAAGGAAGGAAGGAAGGAAGGGCTGGTGGATGTCCTTTCCAAAGAAAGAAAGACAACATCCCTCACCCACTGAATGACACCTTCTCCTCCTCCCCCCTTCCCCCGGAATCTGAATATGGCATGTAGCAAACAATACAGAAAAAGTCATTGTTGCATGGAAAAAAAAAAGG
This sequence comes from Cuculus canorus, assembly GCF_017976375.1. Taxonomy (NCBI): domain Eukaryota; kingdom Metazoa; phylum Chordata; class Aves; order Cuculiformes; family Cuculidae; genus Cuculus; species Cuculus canorus. The sequence continues at coordinate 58,958,137 of NC_071401.1, forward strand.
CAACAAACAAACAAATAAAGCCCCCCAACTTTCTCATCCTTATTTGCATTCAGAGCTTAATTCCTGGCTGCCCTGTTAGTCTGATCTGATGTGAATCTGACTTCTTTTTGGCTGAGAAGCAAAAGTACAGAATAAAGAAAAGTCCTATTTGCAGACTGTACTCTCCAGATGTTACTTGAATGTAAGTAAGGATATATTTGACTCTACCAGACCTTTGCAATGTCCCAAAGTTAAAACAGGAGACTGTGGTATCTGAGTAACTATAGTTACACTGTAGATATACCAGACTATTAAATAAAATACACGTGAAAATTGATTCCCTTGGCCAGGCAATGGCAGGATGCTCCTGCAGCAGTTACTAACTCTGTGTTGTTTACAGTGTTTGCATTCTAAAATATCCACATGCATTTTTGGTTTTTTCATGCAATGTAGCTGTGAGGCTATGGGAAATTATAGGTTCCAGAAGTAATTGTTACATGAAAGATCTTTGGAAGTAAAAGCATAGGTATGTATAAGAGGATCTCAAAATAAATTTAGAAATGAAGGTAGATCTACACAAGTAAAACTAGAATCCTCATAAGAGACCAAGTTTTCCAAGTGCAAACTTTTTTTAAAAAAATAAATTGTATAGTTTTGTCCCACTGCTTCCTTCTCCCATTACTTACCTAAATGACATGACCTGAAATCCAGTCACTGAAGTAGTTACTAGAAGCAACTTCAAATATTAAATTTTCCCAGATTGTGTAATTAATAGTAATACTAATTTTCTTATGTTTAAAAATATGCTTTAAAGCGTTAGAAATATACAAACTTACGTCAACAAAAAGCTGAATTTGGGTTGTTAAGCCTACAGACAAATACTCCTTTACATTCCTGACACTGCTGTGCTGCCATTAGATGCTCTAGCGATGACATCATTTTAACACTGCTAAATTATTCTTAAGCTGTTTTGAACCAAAGAAATCTCCTTATGTCACTGAAATGAAATAGTGACAAAAGCAAGGTTTTGAGTTTACTATCATGTTTTTCTTTGTTTGCCCCATAAAAATATCAAAGGACAATGTAAATTCTACAGATAGGCTTAAGTAGAATATTGGAATGTATATTTTAAAGCGGAATAGCACGAATTCTGTGCAGAATTACAACAGTTTTATAAAATCTTCTCCCACTTCCCTATGCTTGTCTTGCATACCTATTTTCTTTCCAACTCAGTGATTTTGAGAAACAAAATCCTCAGTATCTTCTGGATCCCATGAGGTTTCTTTCCATCATAGGTCACTGTATACTGATTTTTCAGTTTCCCAGACTTCATTTGTAGAAGGCTTCCTTCTACTCTTTTAATTACTCCCTCTGCATACTTGAATGTGCTTCCCTGCACTCCAGGTTTCCCCAGTTCAGCATCCCTAACTGATCCGACAAATAGGCTGACTTCCCACCTCTTCAAGTTCTGCTTGATTCAACAGACAGCAGTCACAACAAGTGAAACAGAGGTCATTATTCCCTGCTGCCCAGCCAACCCCTGCAAAAAAAGCAAAATGTAATATTTAATAACATAAAGTCAGCAGTAAGCAAAAAAACCTATACCATCCTTCACACTCATTTTGGAAAAGAAACTGGTATTATTTAATCACTGGCATTATGCTGAACTATGTCACTGTCATTATGTCACTGAACTATGCATGTTCAGAAATAATTCTTATAAAAAAAGGCAATTTAAAAGATTGTACTGAAATAATTTTGCACTTGCTTCCAAATATTTGAAAAAAAAAATATGTGGGGATGTGGGGATCATGAGATGAAAAGAAAGGTGAGAAATATTTTTTTTTCTCAAAAAAAACCAGATTGACTATGGCAGCAGGACAAAAAAACAGTTTCAAAGGTGGCTGAATAAACATACAAAAATGCTTGCAAAATGAAGTAGCAAACAGCTTCTGTGAAAAGTAAATTACACTCATTGACTCATCTGCAATGCCAACCTCCTCTTCCCTTTTTTTTTCAGTAGTTTAGTCATTAACCATACTTCAGTATCTTGTGCTATTTGCTACAAACAATATCACTTGGGTAATTTTCTGGAACTTATGATTTTTCTGTAGACTTGAAACTCTTCAGCAGACTTCCTAATGCACACAAAGATTTCAAGAAATGAAATGGGTCTATTAAGGGATTATATCAAATAGCTGCTTGTAGTTTCACTTGGTATTGACATGAAAGCTTAAGCAACTCCACTGGTATGCTTGAATCTTGCTTTGAAGTAAGTTCATTTGAAGCTGAAACTCAAAAGAAAAAGTCATGGAGTACAAGATCAAGATGAACCAAAACTGGGGAAAGGGAATTATATAAAAGCTTTTCAAAACAAAATACAATTTTATGTGGTTCTGCTTATAATTCAATTTCAGTCCTCTTCTCAGTTACACCTTAAGTATTTTCAATTGGAAAGTATTGTTAAATTTAAAATTGATTTCTGCCATTCTTCAAATATACTGAAAAATATTTTAAAAGAAAGTTTTGAATATCACATCACAAGGGATTATCTGAAAGTTAGAAGAAATCTTATATTATATATAGCACATGGATATTGTTAGAGGTTGGATATTGTTCAGGTCTATCAGAGTTTTAAAAAATTTGAATGCATTTAACTATACTATTATTTTGAATTGTTCCCACAAATTTCCTTCTTTTTCCTGAGACTTCATTCTGAGTAAATAATGCTTATTTGTCTATACCTGCCTACTAGCATTTATTTATTTATTTATATAAATATTTTCCAGCCCTTTTACCAGTTTCATCACTCTTCCCTGGACATGCTCCAGGATCTCAATGTCCTTCTTATAATGAAGGTCCAAAAGCAATCACAGTATTTGTGTTGCAGCCTTACTAATTCAGAGTACAGGAGGAGAAACACTTCCCTGGTCCTGCTGGCCACACCGTTTCTGATACAAGCCAAGATGCTGTTGGCCTTGGCTACCTGAGCACACTGCTGACTCATGTTCAGTTGGCTGTTGACCAACACCCCCAGGTCTTTCTCTGCAAGGCAACTTTCAAGACATTCTTCCCCAAGCCTATAGCGCTGCACAGATTTGTTGTGTCACGAGTGAAGGACTTTGCACTTGGCCTTGTTAACCTCATCCCATTGGCCTCAGCCCATCGATCCAGCCTGTGCAGATCCCTCTGTAGAGCCTCCCTGCCCTTCAACAGATCAATACTTCCTCCCAGTTTAGTGTCATCTGCAAACTTGCTAAGAGTGCATTGAATCCCCTCACCCAGGTTGTTGATAAATATATTGAACAGGACCCAGCACCGAGCCCTGGGGAACACTACTTGTGACCAGCCTCCAGCTGGATTTAACTACATTTACCATCATTCTTTGGGCCCAGCCACCCAACAAGTTTTCAACCCATCAGAGGGTACACCTGTCCAGGCCAGTGGTGGCCAGTTTCTCAAGTAGGATACTGTGAGATACTGTGTCAAAGGCTGTATTAAAGTCCAGGTACACTATGTCCACAGCCTTTCCCTCATCCATCAAGTGCATCATCTTGTCATAGAAGGTTATCAGGTTAGGATCTGCTTTTCATAAACCCACACTGAGTGGGCCTGATCACCAGTTGTCCTGTACATGCTGTGAGATGGCACCCCAGATGACGTGATTCATGACCTTCCCTGGCACTGAGGTCAGACTGACAGGTCTGTAGTTTCCTGGATCTCTGGCCCTTCTGGTAAATGGGTGTAACATCTGCCAGCTTCCAGTCCAACGGAACTTCCCCAGTCAGCCAGGATTGCTGGTAGATGATGGAAAGAGGTTTGACAAGCAACTCCACCAGCTCCCTTAATACCTTTGGAGTCCCATCCTGCCCCATAGACTTATGAATATCTAATTTGCCGAGCAGGTCTCTAACCATTTCCTCTTGTATCAAGGGAGCTTTGTGGTGCTCTTTCTCCCTCTCTACCAGCTCATGAGGTTGAGTATCCAGGGAGAATCTCACATTAATATTAAAGACTAAAGCAAAGAAGGCATTAAGCACCTCAGCCTTAGACATTCAGTCAGCTTGCCTTTATCCTTTATAGTCAGGCAATGGGCAAATAATAAATAAATAAAAAGACTTTCAATCTGATACTTTTCATCATTTACTAGTCTGTTACAGCACCATTAAATCATAACAGTGAATTTATCTCGAGGAAAAATCTACTATTCTTACAGTTTTGAGGTTTTTGTTTGTTTTTCTTTTTTGACACCCTAAAAGATATTGCAAACCTGACCTGGTATAAATTCTTGCTTAGAGAAGGTTATTGCTTAATTTCTTTATAGATTAGCTTTTATCAATAACATGAAATTACAAGAAATTTAATGCTATTAGGATGAATTTTTATGACAAAAAATATGCAGATTGCTCAAACAGTTTGCATTTTCTACAGCTTCTCTTACAAATGCCTGACTCAAGTACAGAGTCTTCAAAAAACAGTCAAAATATTACACTATTTTGTGAATATCAGACACTCAATTAAAGGTCTCTCTCTTCATTAAAATAATATTGGAACATAGTTAACTAAAGTAGTCAGAAGACACTTAGGAGAACTCAGGTTTCCATGTTGAAGAATCACAGAAATAACTGAGTATGTAAAATTAGCATGTCCTGACAATCCAATTAAAAGACATGGTGGTTGTAATCATGACATTATGTGTAAGGAGTGTTAGGTTAAGAAAGAGCAGATTTTGAAAGTCAAATCTGAAGTATTAAAGTACTTAATTCTGCTAAGTATTCAAAATCTAAAAAGGGAAAAATAAAAGATTATTTTTAAAATCCTAGTCTGACAGAATGTAGCACCTGTCTGTTGAATGTGATGTTGAGGTAGATGTATGGCAATGGAGTTCAGAAAAGGCCATCAGGAATTCATAAAGGCCTAGTAGAGCTAAGGAAATGATAATCCCCTGTACCTGGCACTGGTGAGGTCACTCCTTGAATATTGTGTTCAGTTTTAGGCCACTGACTACAAGAAAGACATTGGGATGTTGGAGCTGTGTAGGGCTTAGATACCTACCAGGGTTAAACCACAACAGCTGTATTCCCTACTCTGGTTCATGGTTCTCTAAGAGATCCTGAAAACTTTCAGCCTCTAGGCAGTCAGATTGTGCTACTCCTGTGCATTGATTTATGTAAACGATTTTTGAAACGGCAGAACATATACTACCAGCCAGGTACCACGCTGGTTGGTGCTATCTGCTTTCTTCCTGTGCTGAGTGGACCAGCAGAGGAAGCGCCTTTCAAAAATTCAAAGAGGAAGAGTCAGGTTTCACATCAGAGGATCTTGTGCAAATTGGCTAACCATGAATTATATGACTGCATCTCCAGACGCAGAGGAAAGCTCTTGTCAATCGCTAGTGACAAACTAAAATTAATGGTGGTGATTTGAATGGATCCATTTATTCATTTTTTCACCTACAAAATTAATTTTGATATCTGACTCTGGGGCCTTGATCCACAGATGAGTCAAGTGAAAGTGAAATAATCATGTTAATTTATTTTTGCTTTAGCTGATGTCCTAAGTGCATATTTTAAATGACAGTCAACTGAGTCAGATATGTAAAAGTGGTTTGCTTTCTTACAAAATTTAATTAAAACCCACCTCGAGCAAAAATAGAAGTTAACACCTAAGATCACTCCTCAACTACAGCAAGTCCAATACGTATCAGATCAATACCTAAAGATTCCCCAAAAGAAACATTTTGCTTCTAATATGCGTGTCTTCTTTTTTTTCACAAAATTAGGATAAACAATGCTAAGAATAATTGCTCTGTGGGAACACGTAATGCAAAATGCTTGAAGGTTTTCTAGGCTGCCAGTATAATTGCTACTATTATAAATTGGTGCCTCTTTTGCATTTCATGTCTTAAAGAAAGACGTTACTTGAAGATGTCCATGCAGGAAAACCTGTATCCTCTTTCATCTCTCAAATATCTGGGGAGAGAAATAGAATATGAAAAGATATCTAGTGAAAGGAATATAGTCATGTATAGTCCGTATTGACACTCTGAGGAAACGTCTACTATTTTTTTTTTCCAAAACTGCTGAGTCATAGATATCAGTCACATTAATCTGCTGATTAGGGAATCTGTAGAAGTTTTTCTGCAAAGACAGTTTTCTTTGGTAAAATGTATCAGAAGACAACATTTCTTAAAATACATCAAGACAATTCATAAAAGCAAAAACGCTTCAACAAATCACTGTCTTTATACTAGGAAAAGCAGAAGTTCTAGACTACTTCCTATGAGACCAAGTAATTCTTTTTGACCGTAATGCTCTAGATTCAGAAGTGTTGATCTGCTTGAGGGCAGGGAGGCTCTGTAGAGGGATCTGGACAGGCTGCATCAATGGGCTGTGACCAAGGGTATGAGATTCAACAAGGCCAGATTCCAAATCCTGCACTTGGGACACAACAACCCCATGCAGTGTTACAAGGTTGGAGAATAGTGTCTAGAAAGCTGCCTGGCAGAGAAGGACCTAGGGGTGGTGGTCAACAGCCAGCTGAATATGAGCCAGTAGTGTGCCCAGGTGGTCAAGGCAGCAAAGAGCATCCTGGCTTGTATCAGAAATGGTGTGGCTAACAGAGGCAGGGAAGTAATCCTGCCCCTGTACTCGGCACCGGTGAGACTGCACTTCGAATACTGTGTTCAGTTTTGGGCCCCTCACTATAAGAAGGATGTTGAGGCACTGGAATGAGTCCAAAGAAGTACAACGAAGCTGATGAACTAACTAGAGTAGAAGTCTTCTGAGGAGTGGCTGAGGGAACTGAGAATGTTTAGACTACAGAAGAGGAGGCTGAGGGGAGACCTTATCGCTGTCTACAACTACCTGAAAGGAGTTTGCAATGGGATATGTGATGGTCTCTTGTCCCAAGTAACAAGTGAAAGAATGAGAGCAAATGGCCTCAAGCTGCACCAGGGGAGGTTCAGATTAGACATTAGGAAAAATTTCTTCACAAAAAGGTTTATCAGGCACTGGCAGATGCTGCTCAGGCAGGTGGTTGAGTCACCAGCCCTGGAGGCATATAAAAGATGGGTAAACGAGTTGCTAAGGGTTTAGTATTAGACAGGTACAGTTGGACTTGCCTTCAAAGGACATTTCCAAACAAACGATTTTATGATTCTGTGAAATTCCATCCTAGACATCCTGGTACAATCTTTGTGATTAACATATGATAGAATGGGCTTGATTCCTTAACCTGAAAGGCTGATACAGAGGTACTGAAAAGTGCTGGAAATTTGAGACCACTTAGCTGTATTACACCATGGGACTCCACTCAAAGTACCTGCAACCACACACAAGTATGAGTCATTGTCCGGAAAGAACTGGTTCATTAGGAAACCTGCAATTGACTAAGGAATCACAGTGCTCACTATTTAACCCTCAGTCTGTATCCCAAAAGACTCCCTGTTACTTATATTTGTTAATGGCATGCAACAACACACTGCTATATTAGAAATAATAACACTAGGAAACAGAGGTACAGAACATTTTTTTTCCCTCTATTCTTCTTCACATTTCTGCAGTATCCTGACACTTCAGAACTAATATGTTCAAAATATTTTGATGCCTACAAAGGAAATTAAACTGTGAAATTCGTAGAAGGTCTCAGTAGGGAACATTTCAAGATTTTTGTAATCTTTTTATTAAAAAAAAATTCAATCACAAAATTTCCTACTGAATAGTTTTTATCTCCAAATTTTTTTGTTTAGGAAGGAGGAAAAGAAGAAAATTACTGATAGAAACACATAAATGTTTTAAAGACGAAAAAGGGAACTTAGTTCCCAGCACGGTAGATATGAAAAAGATTGTCTGCTACAGAGAGGATATAATGATAAAAGCATATGTTCCTTCCATCCTTCTTTTTTCACTCTGAGTTTAGAGTGAACACTCAAGTGTTTTGAAGATTATAATGTAATTATTCATCTAGATGAATGAACAAAGCCTGAAGTCCATTCCTGTGAAAATGTGTTGTTTAATGTTTTAAATAAGATGAAACAGAAGATTATCTTTAAGTACTAAATGCACAGTCACAAATAAATTTGATGTGCTCACATCTTATGGACATTACCAGACATGAAGTCATCTCAGTCTTTCACTCTAAAAGATCTGTCTTTTCTAGATATGCCTTTTGGTCATGCCAGGACTTTTAAAGCTGGATAGTTGTCATTCTGAAACCAATTAAACATTCTCTGAATCCCTAGAAAGCATTTCTGTTCAGACAGTACCTAGGCGGAATAAGACCAGCATTCTCCCAGAAAAAGACTGGTAAGAAGCAAAGAACTGCCTCTGTTCTTGTCCTAAAAGGTACAAAAGGGAAGAGCAAACATGGCCCTACATTAACTCTGTATCCACAAAATTGAGAGCTTAATTCCCAAGCAGCTTTTAAGATCACCTTCAAATAACAGTAAATAAAATAAGAACAACAAAACCTAACAAGCAGGTAGATATATTTTTTAAATTACTAATTAAAATATAATAATAAATACAATATTATATTTCAAAATACTGATCTGATCTCTTCTGCCTATCTCTACCCTTTCTGTTGTAACTAGCTGTTCAAGAGCTCTAATGGGCCTGGTGCCGTGGATGCCATCCAATGCCTGCCTTTTGCAGGCGTGCAGTGCTATATGTTGGCTTTTTTCCTGGTGCCACTGAAAACCACAATGAAAGCCAGTGAAACAGACTGTGGGGTGATTTGCCTGCTCTTTAGAGAGCAGGCTTATGAAAATGTCTTGAGCATATGCCAGCTCTCTAGATTTCTCCATTGAAGTACTAATTGTAGGGCAAAATTCTTAGTACTAAGTTTTTAATTCTCTGACTTGGTACACTGTCCTGAGCACAAACACCAATTCAAGTCCACCATCATGTGATTCATGCCTTACAGAAGGTTCCTGCCTAATGACCTTTGCCTTCCAGATATTCTCTGTGACTCTATGTAACCAGACATTCGCTGAAGCATCTTCACTTCTTTTTTACCACATTTTTGGTGTGCTGCAAGATATTGAAGATTATATGTCTCTGCAACAGCTCAGATGGTGTTCATATAATTCCTTATGAAAATGAAGAGCATGAAAAAGAGAGTGAATAAGGCAAGGAACAATGACACAAACCAGAGTTGCTCGGTTCCATTCGGAGAGAGGTATGTAACCACTTTACTCTTTGCTGCCTATATCTGTCTGTGTCCTTGCATAGAAATAGAATTGTGGTTTATTGAGGTCAAAGTCACTCGCTATCTCAATCTCTCCTCATGGGAAACAAGAGGAGAGCACCCACTTGTGCTTGCAGTGACTGAGGGATTAACAGAAGTTACTGTGAACCAGAAACTACTTAGATAGAAATGTGTATTTTAGAAGGCTGGAGACAGGTTAGGCTGAGAAAAATATATCTGTTAGACTTTATGAGACCACCATTCACGGACTCCTTCTTCAATCCAACAGTATAAAACTTTACACTGTGAGAGTTGCTGCTCTGAGTAGAGCAAAAAAGGCAAAAGTTCTAACATCAGGCTGGCCTAAGCAATATCCTAAAGACATTCCTTTTATCTTAGAGACTGCCTTTGTAAGTATTCCACAGCCTGTCCTCTTTGCCACCTTAGTCACCATTTCTCCTCTATAATAAAACAGTCATAAGATATACTTCAAATCAGTGTTGTGATACTGCTTCAATTTAAGAAGACATTTATCCAAGTGCTCTTGTTACCATAACTGATACATAGTATAGACACCTCTGTTGTGTGCTAGATTATCTCTGCATCAACATCTGACCTCCTGTTACGCATTTCATTTGCAGTAGTGTCCTATGTGCTCCATCTTCCTTCACAGACTACTTTCATCTACTTGCATTTTGTATTTGTTCATTTGAGAGCTGTGGGTTGTCTTTCTCTTTTCACAGGAACAAAAGCTGTACAGTAACCTGTAGGCCAGCATAAAAGAGGCTTAACTAGGATGCTGTTTTCTGAAATTTTCCATGGTATCCCACAGTGAGTCATCTGTATATTCTTTTAATTACTTCTCTTCTGTATTACAGAGATGCATTCTAAAGTACAGGATTTTTATTTTTTTTTTAACTTTCCAGTATGCAGAGTCTTCTTGCACATCATCTTCCTTTGGATGATCTAATCCAGGAAATAAGGTATAATTAGAAGCACAAAATAAACCAAGCTTCCCAAATACAATTGTTGGAAGAACTTCTGCCTGATCACTTATGTCAGTTCTCATCAATTCTTTACCTGGATCTTCCTAGAAGTCATATTACACTTTTGGTAATAATAGCACTCACACAGATTCTCCATTTTAATATCGCATAAAATGTTTTCCTTTGAAATATAGCATGACATTATTTAAGTATCAGTAAAGTTCAAACTAATCCAGTAAGACAGATCTTTTGTGCTAGCAAAAATTTTTGGCTGCTAGTTTAAGTGCATCGAACTATTGACATGCTATTTATAACTAAAATTGATTTAAAAAAAAGTAAAGGAATTGGAGGTTGAAAAAAGCAATTCTAGAAAAATGTTTGGCTATGTGATAAAAAGCTCCTCCTCATGGAAGAGCACAGAGGTACAGGGCAGGATGGGGAACTCAAATATCTCAATTGGAGAGACAAACACACCCCTCCAACCCAGAGTTCAGCTGAGATTCACATGTGTCTGTGTATGTCTGTCCATCAGTGACTGAGGTAACGTAGGAAGAGCAAAAATCCAAGACAATCTGATGGTTGGACTGTACATGGAATGACAGTTCCTGGAGGAATCCAAAGTTTATGTGTGTTTGTATGTTGCTGCATGTGTGCAAGGGGGTCTGTACCAGCAACTGGAGTTGGGCTGCAGTGCAAGGGCTTGGGATTGGGTTATACCAGATAGAGGAAGAAAGATAGGGACGAAAAGATAACCAGTATGGCTTGCATAATTATACAAGGATCAGGATTAATATAACAATAGCCGAGTGAACCAGTATGAGTATAAATCTAACAATCAAAAAACAACAATTTGACAAATAGGTTTGAAGCTACAGTTCTTATCCTTGGTTTTCTATCCCTTAGATTACTAGCAATGGTAAATAAACAACTCCAATCTTAATGCATAACCCACAAGCAGTAATAATTTTGGAGCACTCAAAGGGGTGCCACTTACTTTCCCAAAAATTTTAAGGTTCAATTTTGTAACCAGAATCCCACTGGCTCAGATAAATTTAGGGGGCTTAAAGTCAGAGTATTAGGAAACTTGAGGCACATATAAAGCCTCATAGTATCATAGAATAATAGAATCACTAGGTTGGAAAGGACCCATTGGATCGAGTCCAAACATTCCTAACACTCCCTAAACCATGCCCCTCAGCACCTCGTCCACCTGTCTCTTAAACACCTCCAGGGAAGGTGACTCAACCACCACCCTGGGCAGCCTGTTCCAGTGCCCAATGATCCTTTCTGTGAAAAATTTTTTCATGATGTCCAGTCTGAACCTCCCCTGGCGGAGCTTCAGGCCATTCTCCCTTGTCCTGTCCCCTGTCACTTGGGAGGAAAGGCCAGTTCCCTCCTCTCTACAACCTCCTTTCAGGTAGTTGTAGAGAGCAATAACGTCTCCCCTCAGCCTCCTCTTCTCCAGGAGAGTAATCTAGAGTAATCTGGTTTCTCCAAAGGATGGAATTTTGGATCTCAAGAACAGAACTCACAGAACAGTGTGATGATTACAACCTCAGGAGTATCCTTCACCACCATTTTCTTGCTCCTCATCAAGACCAGTGGGTCTACATCTCTCTTCCTGAGGAGCAATAATAGCATTAAGAGAGAATATTAACAGAGAAATATGCAACTTCCTTATGAAAGGAAATATTCAACTTAGGGAAACCCAAAATCTGTAATACAAGTATAGTGAAAGTAGTCACATTAACCATATTAAACACAAACACAAAATCAACAGTTGTGGCAAAAAAAATCTCAATACAGGTATAGCAAAAGTAGCCACACTCATCATATTGGATCCAAGACAAAATCAACAGTTGTGGGTAAAGGTCTCACCTCATCTTCAGCAGCAGAGATTACAGCAGGGTGTATCAGGACCTGTCCTTGGTCCACGTGGCTCTATGGTCAATCATAGAGTTTTTTTGGGGTGGTTTTTTGGTTTTGTTTTGTTTTGGTGTTTTGGGGTTTTTTTCCTGATTGAAAAAAAAAGAAAAAGAAAACTTGGTCCAAGACAGGACCGATTTTAAAAAGAAGGAACAGTCCACTGTGTATTTATTTTATAGTACTTTCTGTGTGCATCAATGGCTATCCATGCATATAGATTAAGTGGAGTTTTTAGAGTAAGGGGTACCTCTCCAGTATTTGGTAAGTTCACCAGCACTGACTGTCCTGGACAATATTTTAAATATTTTAAATATAAATCTGACTACCAAACATTATTTGTAAGGTCTCTTCAATATAAATCACATATGAAATAACATATCTAAGATCTGATATGCATGGCCCTTTCATAAAGACATAAAGTATGATTAGAGACTTTCATTATCTCTCCCAGGACTTTGGCAGTTCAAAATGGGACTTCTTCTAGTTCTTAGAGGGTTGCACTGAGTATTGATGAGGGGTAACCCAGATGAGAATTTCCCTTCCCGTTTTTCAAGGGAAATAAAACCAATTTTGTGCTTGTCATTTCTCTTCTGAGAAGTAAGATCAGTCCTGGTAGGCAGAAAAACTTGGGAGATTTTCCAATTGTTCCTTGCAAAGATATTTGATCCTCTCCCCTCCTATACTAATATGTTCTCTGTCCAAATTGCTCTCTGTCTTCTCCTATCCATGTCATCCATACTGATGAGTTTCTTTTTAAAGTTTGGTATAACAGTCCTGCCTTACCGTCCACTGTGGTTTTCTGCTGCCTATAGAGGAATGGAAATTGTCCACATTTCCTGCACATTCAAACATTGAACAGACACTGGAATTTCCATAAGTGATTCTTTCATTTATGTTTTTATTAGTTGTACACACAAACATGTACGTGTATGAACCAACATATGTCACTTCTTTGATAGTTTTCAAAATAAAACTTCTGTAATTTAGCTTTTTCTGGAGAAAAAACACATTTATTCTCTTCATAAACATTATACATTTTGAAATGTACTGTGGAGCCACTTTTCTGTAGAGAGAGACGTGTGGAAAGGAGATTTTTTTAAACACAGTTTGTCTGATAAGCACTATTTCTCTTCTGAAGAACTTAATCATAGTGCCATAGGTAGTTCTGAACATTTTTGACTGGTGATATATGGTGATATAAAATCATTTTAGATGAAAAAAGAAAATTAGAAATTGATAATATTCTTTAATAAAAATGTTATACGCTTCGGAAAGCAAATCCACAGAGCAGATAGCAGTGAAAAAACTTAAGGAGCAGAATATTTCTGGGAGAATATTTTGAGAAAAAAAGAGTGTGATTCAACATAATGGAATCATTTTTTAAATAGAGTGACAACATTTTCTAAGTTAACTAATTGGAGGAAAATTGCTGGGAGGTTGTATAGAACATAAAATATAAAAGAAATTTTAGAAGAAAAATAAAATTACATCAATTTGAAAGAATTGAATCACTTGTAAGACTGTTTCTAGCTCTCCTACTTACCTTTATTTTGAGCTCTCATCAGCCAGCTTGATAGACCTCAGTGTCTTTCTGCTCTTATATTTCAAACACTGCACAATGATTCAATAATATAAAATTCACTGCTGTGGGTTTTTTTATACTATTCTAACAGTAGGCAAAATACTTTCTTGCTTGAGTAGTTCTGAACATTTTCCAATTCATAAAATGCTTACAACTTACTGGGGTTAACTGCATGATCAATGTTAATGACACAGTTAATTACAAGTCAGAAACCATGACTAAGTTTATTCAGTGGAAACTGCTGGGAAAAAAAACAACAGGCACTGAATATTTTTATAAATGTTAATGTGCTTTTTTTTAAATAAAGTAAAATCTTAACTTTATTAAAATTAAATTAAATTAAATTAAATTAATTTTTTTTTTTCATGGGGGAGTTTGGCACCTCCTCTTCCCATACAGAAGTTAATGAGCTGCACAGGCTTAACTTTCACAGCACTACATCCACTTTATGGAGAAAGCACTATCCAAAGCTTGTTGAGAGCGAACGTAAGAGGAAAGCTGGCAAGAAGTGACCAACTCGTAAACAGCCAACCTGATAGATGTTACAGGAAAGAGAAATCTGGCCCAAACCACACAGATGTGGCCCGGATATAGCTATGAAGCTTCAATGAATAGCATGTTTTCATACAGCTTGACCAAGAGAAAATTTGAAGATGTTCGGGGATTTCAGTTCCCAGCAGGACTGAAGGATCCTGTTGTCCAGATTCATTCATTCCAGAAAAAAAAGTTCTGGATCATGACCACATTTTTGCAGACATGGAGTAGGATGTCACTGTAGCAAGTGTTGAAGGATCAAACACTGGAAAAGGATTCCCTAGAGCTCACTCAAACACTTGATGTGCCCGCTTCATTAGCACAGTCCAAAGAGTGCTGCTGTGTTCTTGAAATTGAAACCTTCCTAAACTTGCAGAAGGTACCTACTCCTTTATCTGGAGCATTCTTTCCTACTCATTGACTTCCTCCAGCACCGTGTATGAATTTGCAACCTGCTGCATCTTCTCTCACTTGTGGTGCATCAGTCATAGGTAGTCATCAGCTTCTTGCAAGGCTTTATCATGAAGGAGAAAGAAAGAAGGTGTTATTTCACTCAGAGTATGATGCTTTCAACCGCTGCTCATCCTTCCCTTGACACCTAAAGCCTGCCAGAGACAAATGTAAACTTTAGCCTTAACATGATAGCTATAAAAAGCAAACTGGCTGCAATGCTAAGGTGAATAATTGAAATTCTCAGCAGAAAAATGTGGTCTGCTCAATATTTATGATAATTTAATAAAATCATGGAAAGTTGAATGAGCAAATATGTGACTGGGTGACTCAGGACTGCGTGTGCTGCCAGTGTGTTAGGTTAAATATTCTTTATGTATAATGGAAGGATAACTAATAAGACTAACAATTGCAGTTGGATTGTTGATTTAAGTAATAAAAGGCAGAGCTTTAGCTGCTGTGTGACAAGGATGAGAGCAAAGAGACTGAAGGGTTGTGTGCTTCACTGCTTTTCTGGGCTAGGCACAAACATGGGTAAAAACAAAAGACTGCTTTTGTAATCTTATCACTCATACAGACACCAGAATGGGAGTCCTCTAGTCCTCCAGAGAGGGCTAGGAGCCATATCTTGACTGAACCTGTGAATTTGAGCACTGGAAATTTATTAACCGTCTATACATATTTTTTTTTTTGTAGAAAATTGTGTTTGAGAAGCTAGAATCTTAAACTAAGAATCTTTTACTCTGCTTAGCCAGACACTGATACTTCAGAGTCTGTTGAATAATGTACTTAATATGGTTGGCAGAAAATAAAATAAAATAAAATAAAATAAAATAAAATAAAATAAAATAAAATAAAATCTATTCTATTAAATAGTTTGCCCCTTTGCGTCCCCTCCAGTTAACAAAGATCACTGTTCTTCAGATATATCCTAAAAATAAATTATATAGCTTTAAAAAAAAAACTAAAATAATTTGGAGCTTTTCCTCTTACGGACTAATTAATGCATGTCAACAAGATGTACTACAATCAACTCAGAACTTTTGTTAAATAATTTTATTTAGGAAAAAATACAGGAAATTTTTGTAACAAGAACGTGTATATCATTGATTTTGAGTAGACCAAGTCCCATATGCTGTAATGTGTTAATTTTGCAAGAGAAAGGCATAACACACAATATAGTTGAGCAAGGGAAAGATTGCTCATTCTACCAACATTTATATTTATATAAATTTGCTGTACTTAAATAAGGAACAGAATTACCTTCAAATTAAAATTTTTCAAGTAGAATGTGGACTGAGTTTTCCAGCCAAGTTTATTTCTGTGTTTACTGCTCAGAGAGCTAACTTCTCACAATATGTGGGTGTGATACATACAGACTTTGTCACTATCTTAAATTTAATTTTCTATGTCATTCTGAGAAAGCTATGAATTTGTTATAGAGTAGGATTATTCTACTGAATTCCCCTGTCAGCATGCAAATTTGCAACAGCAATTTACAAATGGCCACTCCTAGAATGAATACACACAAATAGAGTGGAAGTACTCTAATATGTAATATAATTTCGTCTAATAGTTGACTTTATAGTCTGCTTGAACAAAAAGATGCAAAATCTTTTCTAATTACAGACTAATCAAATCAAGGAAGATACTTGTTAATCATAGTGAAGCATACTTCAAAATCTGTGTCCATTATTTTATCAGATTTTTTATCCTTTGTTTATTTGGTAACATATTATAGACCTCCACTAAATCTGGGATTATAATGAGATTATTGGTAGTGTCTTTCACTGACTTTTGTGGACTACTTTGCATCCTAACAGGTTTATTATGCCTCTTAATAGACTTGATGTTTCCTGTGTTTTCTTATCAATAAAGTGTTTTTCTATCGCTATTTTAATTTCTATTTTAGTAAAGGCCGATGGCTATAGAAAAGCATATTTTTTTTCTCATGTCTTGATCATGATTTAAAAATCAATATTCGAAACATTTTATCCATGTTTATGAATGTTGTGTGTACACCACTGTTGTGGTTTAACCCCAGCCAGCAGTTAAGAACCACAGAGTGGCTCACTCACTCCCCTCAGTGGAACAAGAGAGAGACAATCAGCAGGGTAAATTTTAGAAAACACATGGGTTGAGATTAAGAGGGTTTAATAAGTACCCCAAAAGCCGTGTGCACAAGCAGAGCAAAACAAGGAATTCATTCATTACTTTCCATCAGCAGGCAGGGGTTCAGTCATCTCCAGGAAAACAGGACTTCATCACACAAAACAGTTACTTGGGAAGACAAATGCCATCACTCTGAATGTCTCCTCCTTCTTCCTTCTTCCATATTGTCTAAAATAAGCTTTGGTCAGTTTGAGTCAGCTGTCTCATCTGTGTCCCTTCCCAAGTTCTTGTGCACCCCCAGCCTAAACTCACTGGTGGGGTGGGGTGAGAAGCATAAAAAAGGTCTTGACTCTGTGCAAGCACTGCTAAACAATAACTAAAACATCCTTGCATTACCGAAACTGTTTCCTCTAAAAATTCTAAACATAGCCCATTACAGGCTACTATTAAGAAAATTAACTTTATCTCATAAAAAATCACCACAATCACTCAAACGAATTTAGCAGTGAGATTGTATTGCATTTGAAAACATGATAATTTTATTATATGGGAGGTATATTTTTTAAATTTATGTATACTTGAGGTAAACATATATTTTTATTAAAAGAATTATTTTTTTCATTCTGTTTCCTGTCTTCCATTACCTCTGCTTTTGTTTTTATCTTATTATTTACTCCAAGAGGGTGCAAAGGAAACAGAAGAATAGCGGTAAAAGAAAAGCACAAAGAATCTTGATAATGAAAAAAAGTGTGTAAACTAAGAAAAATAGAGACGAGTGTAAATTGGTGACAGGGTATAACTAAGGCAAGAAAAGAAAAAGGAGGTGTATTCTCAGATCTACATTGTTAATCTTTAAGTAATAGGAGAGCAAATCCATTGTTTTCACAGAAGACTTCTAGAACTGCTTTTATAATCTGATGGTTAACGAAAGTCAGAATCAGTTTTCTAACTGAGAATTTAAATGTGGAACCCATAATGGCTGCTGCTCATGTGTTACACTGATTGCCAAGAAGAATTATATTTTTTGATTTGTCACATGCCAATGTGAGACATGATTTTTTTTTTAATTAGAAGAACACTATATTTATGTAGCATTTTCTATAGCTAGAGACAAAATGCCTAGTAAAGGAAGCAGTCATGTACTCAGTCATACAAGACTCAATAACAAGATTTTCCAACTATAGCAGATTTTAGCTAAGATTACTTTCATGACAACAGAATCAAAACAGCTAAGGCACTCTCAATGCAAAGCAAAAATTGTCTGTCTGTTCTGAAGTATTCTAAGACACTTGCGTTTTCCTTATCTCACTTTGTTTCTGACAGAAGCAGACAGACAGATAGACAGGTAAGTAACATCTCACAATAATGAAGCAGTGACAAGATTCTTATTCACTTTAGATTTATAGGGCTTTTTAAGGCTGTATGGTACAAACACTGAGACAGGGTTAGTGTTTCTCCAGAAAAGTGGATATAGACTCTTTGGGACCCCTACTAAAGTGATCTAAGAAGAGCAAGAATTTGAAGTTCTCTTAAACAGCTGCTAGGAAATTTCCATCGGATAAGTTACCTATAAGTGGGACAGAGAAGAGAATTACAAGGATCAAAACAATAAAGCACATGGGTTGAGATAAAGACAGTCTGATACATGGGGGGAGAAACAACCGGGAAAAAAAAAAAAAAACGAAACAGAAAAAAAACCCAGCTGATGCTGCAGCAATCGATTACCACCTCCCACCAAACACTGAGCAATGGCTGTTCTGGAAAAAACTCCCTCTCTCTGGCTTTTGTTGCTAAGCATGGAATATCCCTTTGCCAGGCTGGGATCAGGCTGTCTGTGTCTCCTCCCAGCCTTTTCTCTCCCACAGTTTACTCACTGTGGAAGCAGAGCAGAAAACAGAAAAGGTTTTGATGCTGTGTAAACACTTCTCAGCAATAGGTAAAGCATTGGGTTACAACACTGTTTTGGTGACAAATCTAAAGCGTAGCTCCATATGGGCTGCTCTGCAGAAAATTAACTCCATCCCAGCCTGACCTAGTGAAATGATAAAAACCATAGCTAGAAAATAGAATACCTGAGGCCAAATTTCAGTAGTGGCACCTCTTAGAAGAAGTTAATCATCACTTAATTCAAAGTCAATCTAGTCAATAAACTTCCTTAAAAAAATAATTTGCTATTTTTCAAGAACTCTGCATGGGACTAAGCCATGTGACTACAGGTGTGAACTTGCTTACTGGAAAATGTCTAATGGAAATAAAAAGTTATTCATATTAAAAAACATCAAACCATTGTGGTGACAATCTCAGCAAAATTTTGGATAGATGTATTTAATAAAAAGAGGTGAAAAGTACCCTGGCTTAAGGATAATTTTTATTCTAATGAATTTTCTTTTTTGCCACCACTGAAAAGGGACTTTTTTCCAAGTATTTAAGCATATATATTCATAAAGAAAAATGAAAGGTTGTAAACAATAAGCTTCAAGTTCTACATATCCTGATTTATCCAACCTGAGTCTTATAAAGAAATAACAAAAACACCGTAACATAGCAGAAGTCAATAATTTGAGAGGAAATTAACTATGAAATATCTGAACAGCCACTGCTGATAATAAAGGTAAGTAATACGGCCAATAATGGAACAAGAACATCCCCAGAGTAGAAATATCTCCTTACCCACAGATCTCTCTGTTATGTATTTTTGATGTTTATTGAGGTTACATCTTTAATACATGAGTTCTGTACTGGATCAGCTTTCTAATACATAGGTAGTTTCCTCACATATCTTGACATAAAGCAGTAAAATGGAGCTCCTCTGAAAAACAAAAAGCAAACAAAAAAATCACTCTGCATATTATGAAATTGGGTTTTTAACACTATGTTGACAGAATCATAGAATCATTAAGGTTGGAAAAGACCTCCAAGATCATTAAGCCAAATCATCAACCCAACATCATCATGCCTACTAAACCATGTCCTGAAAAGCCACATCTACACATTTATTTAACAGCTCCAGGCTGACTCCCCGACTTCCCTGGGCAGACTGTTCCAATGCTTCACCACTCTTTCAACAAAGATTTTTTTCCTAATAACCAAACCAAACCTCCCTTGGCACAACTTGAGGTCATTTTCTCTCATCCTGTCTCTAGTTACTTGGGAGGAAAGATCAACACCAAGCTCACTACAGCCTCCTTTCAGGGACTTGTAGAGAGCAGTTAGATTTCCCGTCAGCCTCATCTTCTCTAGAATAAACAAACCCTGTTCCCTCAGTCACTTCTCATAAGACTTGAGCTCCAAACATTTCATCAGCTTCTTTGCCCTTCTCTGGACATGTTCCAGTACCTCAATGCCTTTTTTGTAGTGAGGAGCCCAAAATTGAACACAATATTCAAAGCGTACTCTTTCCAGTACTGAGTACAGGGGCATGATCACTTCTGAGGGAGCAATGCCAGGTATGTAGAAGATTAATTTGGACTAGGATAAAGCATGAAGCTGGTATCAAGCATATTAGAATAAACATTATTGAAAAAAAAAACAGGTATTCCAAATTAGACACACAGGATGACAATCTTGAATGTGTGAGAAGCCCAGGCTGGGAAAAAAATGCCTGGGAATAAGTGAATTGGAGATATGACTGAAAACAGTCATGAGAGTATGGAATAGACAAAACCAAAAATATCCTGTTTGTCTGAAGGTCAGAAGACCAAGGAACTGTATAGAGATATGCCTGAATGAGAGAAGCTGAGAGTAGCAGAAGAAGCAGTAGTAGTACTTTCTTTATTTGACTCCTGTATGACATGCTGATTAAAAGAATATAGAGAAAACTGCAAGGTCTGCATCTCCATCATCACCGCACACTTCCCTACTCCTGTTGGCCACACCATATCTGATAGAAGCCAGGATGTTGTTGGCTACCATGGCCACCTGAACACATTGCTGGTTCATGTTCAGCTGGCTATTGACCAGCACTCCCAGGTCCTTTTCTGCTGGACTGCTTTCCTGCCATTCTTCCTCAAGCCTGTATGAAGTTGTGACCAAAGTGTAGGACCTGTCACTTGGCCTTGTTAAGCCTCATACAACTGATATTTGTCCATCAATCCAGCCTGTCTAGGTCCCTCAAGCAGATCAACTTTCCCGCCCAATTTGGTGTCATCTGCAAGCTTACTGAGGGAGCACTCAACCCCCTTGTCCAGGTCATAGATAAATATATTTAGCAGGACTAGTCCCAACACTGGGTCCTGGGAAACACCACTTGTGACTGGCTGTCAACTAGATTTAGCTCCGTTCCCCACAACGCTGTAGGCTTGGCCATCCAGCCAGTTTCTTATCCAGAGAAGAGTAGGCCTGCCTAAGACACGAGCTGCCATCTTCTCTAGACAGCGCTGTGGGAGACAGTTTCAAAGGCTTTACCAAAGACCAGATGAATAAAATCCACATCCTTTCCCACATCCATTAGGTGAGTCACCTGGTCATAGAAGAAGAACAGGTTGGTCAAGCAGGACCAGTCTTTCATGAACCCTGAGTGTGAACCCCTGGTTGACCTGCCCTCAAGATGAACTGCTCCATAATCATTCCCAGTACAGAGGTCAGTCTGACGGACCTGTAGGTCCTGTGATCCTCCTTCAGGGCCTTCCTGTAGATGGGCATCACATTGTCAAGACTCCAGATGTCCGAGATCTCCTCTGTTACCCAGGACTGCTAATAAATGATGGAGAATGTCTTGACAAGCTCCTCTGCCAGGTCTGTCAGTACTGTCCGGTGGATCCCATCCTCCCCATAGATTTGTGAGTGTCTAGGTGGTGTAGTAGGTCATTAACTGCTTCCTCCTGGATTGTAAGGGGTTTATTCTGCACTCCATGCCTGTCTTCTAGCTCAGGTGGCTGAATACCCTGTGTATAACTGGTCTGACTGTTCAAGGCTGAAGCAAGGAAAGCATTAAGTACCTCAGCCTTTTGCTCATCCTTAACAGCAATGTTATTCTCCCCTCCCATGCATCTAATAAAGGATGGAGATTCTCCTTGGCTCTTTTTTTTGTTGTTAATGTGTTTGTGGAAACATTTTTTCTTCTCTCTTATAATTGTGGCCAGCTTGAGTTCAAGCTGGGTTTCTGCCTTTCTAATTCTCTCTCCACATGACCCAGTTGTACGATCCTTGTAGTCTTTGAGTTGCCTGCCACTTGTTCCAAAAGTGATAAACTCTTCTTTTTTTTACCCCAAGTCCCAGCAAAATCTCCCTGTTCAGCTAGGCCAGTTGTCTTCCCTGCAAGTTTGTCTTATGGTACATGGGGGTAGCCTGTTCCTGTGCCTTTAAGACTTCCTTCTTGAAGAATGTCCAGTGTTCCCGGACACCTTTGCCCTTCAGGGCTCTGTCCCAAGAGACTCTCTCAATCAGTGTCCCAAACAGGCCAAAGTATGCCCTCCATAAGTCTACGGTAGTGGTTTTGCTTACCCTTCTTCTTACTTCACCAACAACAGAGAACTCTATTATTTCATGGCTGCTAAGCCAAAGACATCCTCCAACTACCACATCTCCCACCAGGCCTTGTCTGTTTGCAAACAACAGATCAAGTGAGGCACCTCCCCTGGTAGACTCACTTACCAGCTGTGTCAGGAAGTTATCTTCCGTATTTTCCAGAAACCTCCTAGACAGTTCCCTCTTTGTTGTGTTGTATTACCAGCAGATATTAGGTAAGTTGAAGACCCCCACAAGAACAAGGGCTACTGACTATGAGAGTTCTTCCAGATGCTCACAGAATGTGTCATCTACCTCTTCATCCTAGTTGGGTGGTCTGTAACAGACTCCTAGCGGGATATCTGCCCTGTTGGCCTTCCCCCTCATCCTCACCCATAAGCACTCAACCTCATCATCACAATTGTTGGGTTCTATACAACCAAGCCCCTCTGTAACATACAGAGCCACCCTACCAGCTTTTCTTCCTTGCCTACCCCTTCTGAAGAGCTTAGAGACATCCATTGCAACACTCCAGTCATGAGAGTCATCCTAGCACACTTCTGTGACTAAGTCATAGCTAACATTCTACACAATGACTTCCAGCTCCTCCTGTTTGTTGCCCATGCTGCATGCATTGGTGTAGATGCATTTGAGCTTGGCTCTTGGTTTCACCCCCAACAGTGGCATGCCACCCCTAGGCTCATGTCTAGTGAGCCTGAGTATATCCCGTTCCCTCTTCAAACCTAGTTTAAAGTCCTCCCAATGCCCTTACCAACTCATGAGCAGGAACTCTTCTTCCCTCTTTAAGACAGCTCAACTCTATCCGTTGCCAGCAAGCCCAGTGCTGTTTAAACCTCCCCATGATCAAAAAATCAAAATTCTACTGATGGCACCAGCCTCTGAGCCAGGTGTTACTTGTTCTATGTAATGAACTCCTCCAGGAGTGTCACATAATTTGCATTTATTAAAAATTAATTTTAAAATACTCCCCTATTTTATAGGTCAGTCATTCTCAGATAAGAATCGGTTCTGAAGGATAATCTTACCTTCAACTAATTTCTTGAATCTAAATAGCTGTCTAAAATGCTGTATCAAGTGTAGCATGGTAGTTCATTTATCTTGCAAATGATTCTTTTTACTCTATAAGTACAGTATTTATATTCACCAGATACCTACAATAATCTTCTGAAATGAACGGGGTAATTAATTGTAACATTAATCTATTGTTTCAAGCTCTCTGAGGACTAGTAGGTCATGACGTGTCATCTATTTTTGAAGATACTTTTTCACCTGCAGCAGATGCACTTTTATTTATTTTTATGTGCTTTATTACAGCCTTTTAATTGATGGTTAAAATATTATATAAAGGTTTTCTTATAAGGAGTGTCCTTGGGCTAGACCTTTGTAGCAATCAGGTGTGGCAAACCTATAAATAGGAGAATAGGCCTGTATGTGATGGAACAAATCTGTGACCGAAATGTTATGCCCCAAGCCAATAGTTTTCAGCAGCTGGACTGCAGGAGGAAGCAAATCATGTGGAGGCAGTGTGAGAGGCTGATAGAGTTAACATGAACGTCTCAAACATTGTTAATGCGTAGCAATGGATGAGGCAGACACTGTTAAATCATGATAAGCGTGATGTGCCTGGGGAGAGAAACTTGAGGAGGCTTGCTCAATCCATCTCCCTCTGAGATGGTGACTGTGAAAAGACCTTTGCCTCATTATTGGCCAAATGCATATAACGGATGATATCCATGCATATGCAAATGAAGATTATCAAGTACACGCCGGTTGCAGCATCCAATACAGAGGCATATTCCTCTCCTATGGTCCCATTTAGAGGTGTATCTTTCCCTTATGTCATTAATTGACTGGGGTGGGAAAATAGGGGCATAAAAAGGACTCCCTGAGGAGTTCAATGCATACCTGTCATCTTGGGATCCTACAAGACACGAGACTGTGTTGAAAAACACTGAAACCTGGGTTGGTGATATCTTTCTCTTTTTCTCTTTCTCCCTCTCTCTCTCTTCCCCTTTTCTTGTTTTCTTTCTTTCTCTTTTCCTTGCTATAAACACAGATTCAACAAGTGAATGCCGATCCTATTTCTGAGACATCACCTGTGTAAATAAACTTAATTTATTTTAACCTGATTGTTTGCCAAGAGAATTAATGGATCTTAGGGGTCAAGGGTGCCTTTGGTGGCTCCTGGACAGTCCAGTTTGGATCACCACACTATATTAATATCTTGAACACAGCTAGGAAATGTTTATTCACATTGGAATTAAAATATATGTATTGTTAAACTGTTACATTAGTTTTATCCTTAGCCAGCTAACATGCTTCTGCACAATTTCTGGGTGTCTTTAGGAGGTAGAGATCAAATAACCATTTATTATAAGGACATTTAGTGGTGTCTGAGTTTTGTGGCCTGCCATAACCAAGAACTACCCAAATACTGTGCATCCTGTGGCTCTAGAACTACAAAGGCAGAGTCCTCGTCAATTTTCTGTTTTAAAAATTTGTGACTTAAAGTTATCTAAGATTTTTACAAAAATTCAGAATCCTAAAAATCTCTGTCACAGGAAGAGAAGAAGGGAAAAAATGTTTTGTGAATATTACGTGCAAATAACCAAAAAACTCTGTGCCAGTCTGACTTCATGGAAAATTCTTCCTAGTTTTGTTAAACTGATGATCTAGTGATGTCAGGCATATGAGCAACACCAGCTACCCTAGAGGTTTTTAAAAACTGTTATGATGACAAATGTAATCTGTCCAACATTGTTTTTCTCCTTGAGGCCAATCTTGCATGCTTCATCAGACAGGGAACAGCCCAGCATTCCCAGAGGTCTCTCTGTGGACTAACAGAGAAAGCAAAACACTGTTGGGCATTTGCATGGTTTTTGCTTCACAGACCTGAAGCACAGGATAAATACAATGTAAGTATTTTTTAATAAACGCATAAAACTCTTTCAAGACTATTACAAATGTTAACCCACTAAAGGTAAAAAACGTCCTCCTGATTTCCTGTCCAAATATATGCATGCTTTGTTTCTCAGAATAATCGCATCACAGAACAGGGAGGGTTGGAACACACCTTTAAAGATCATCTAATTCAACTCCTCTGTCATAAGTAGGGACAATTTCCAGTAGACCAGGCTGCTCAAAGGCCCATTCAACCTGGCCTTGAGCACTTCCAATGATAAGTCATCTACAACTTCTCTGGGCAACCTGCTCCTGTGCCTCACCATCTGTCCTGTAAGTAGGTTATGTTAACTGGTTATGAAGACTTACGATATGTATGTACTTGATTTAGTTGTTATTTACTGTGGTAACATCCAATAGAGTCAGAAGCATGACTTTTACAAAAAAGATGTCCCTTCTTGGAGGAGAAGAACGGTGCAGTCAATCTGTCTGACAGGTAAGGTGATCATGCGCCAAAGAAAGGGGTTTTGGGTGCCAATTTTATGACTCTTTAATACTCTTTAATACTCTTTCTGAGATAGGACCAAACCAATTATTACCTGTTCATAGGCTCTTGGCAAGGCCTGTTGTGTCATCAGAGGTAAGACTCAGCAGCTGGAGTGGAGAGCTCAGTA
Source organism: Cuculus canorus (assembly GCF_017976375.1). Taxonomy (NCBI): domain Eukaryota; kingdom Metazoa; phylum Chordata; class Aves; order Cuculiformes; family Cuculidae; genus Cuculus; species Cuculus canorus. The sequence continues at coordinate 58,983,936 of NC_071401.1, forward strand.
CACAGGCTTGGGGATTTTGCAGCTCTTAACTAAAGCAACATCACGCTGTGCGGCCTCCACCTCACCCCAGGTGTCATTTAGCTGATTTGAGTATTAGACCACCACCCAATTCATCTGTCTCACTAGACAGTCTAACCACTCTCTTCTGCAAAGTCACAGTGACTTTGGTATTTGTCCGTTCTTGCAAGATTGGCTTTGGCAAGTCAGGCAAGTCCATTGCACGACACCATCCCCATAATAAAAAAAAAAAATAAATCTTCCTTATGTCCAATCTAAATCTACCCTCTTTCAGCTTAAAAACATTACCCTTTGTTCTATAAATACAAACCTCTGTAAAGAGTCTTTCTCTGTCTTTCTTACATAGTGAAAGACTGCAATCAGGTCTCCCTGAATCCTTCTCTTCTCCAGTCTGAACAACCCCAAGTCTCTCATTCTGTCTTCATGGAAGAGGTATTCCATCCTTCTGATAATTTCCAGACCCACTCTAACATATCCATTAATTTCTTCTGCTGAAGGCTCCAGACCTAGGCTACGTACTCCAGATGGGGTCTCATGAGAGTGGAGCAGAGGGAGAATAACTTCCCTTGACATGCTGGCCATGCATCTTTTTATACAGACCAGGATATGACTGACTTTCAGGGCTGCAAGAGCATACTGCTGGCTCCAGTTTTTTACCCAACAGTATCCTCAAGTCCTTCTCTGCTCGCAGCTCACTCATCCTCCATTCAGCTCATAGATACCTGGAATTGCCCCAAGAGTCTGTCCATCAAACTCTTATCTCTTCAATTCAGCATCAAGGTTGTTGTGGGAGACCACCCCAACTCTTTGGTATAGATCTATTACTACGTATTATATTACATTTTTGTTTCTCTCCTTAGTATTTACTCTGTGATTGTATTCATAACAATGTTTATATCACCCCCAAATTATTACTTTTCTAGGTTTTACAGAGCAATCCTATTTACTCTCATGCCATAAAATATTTTTCTCATTCATTCCATAACTTTCTTTATACCACAGGAGCTAGTCCCCCCCAAAAAATATAAACAAAAATAAATAACAATATTTCTTTTTCTAATTCACAAGTCAAAGAAATAGGCACATCTGTCATTTCAAAATAAATGTAATTGTTTGACAGAACTTTGTTATAATTAAGTGCTTTTAAATCACCTTCCATTTCTAATTTTTTGTCCCATGCTTTAAAGTCTAAAAATGCATATTTACCTGCATTTAAACTGTATTTATATCTTTGCTTTTGCAGGGTGTCCTGAAGGTACAGACAAATGTGCTGTCAAAACATCCCCATCATTTGCTGGACCTCCTTGCACTTTGGTCATATTTGGAAAATAATACTTGATGCAATACAACATTTCTCTTCCTCCATTCCCCAAATCTATTCCTCATTCCCATGCTCTTTTTATTGGTGATCTTCTTTCTTATTTCTTTACTTTGCTTTCACAAATATATAGGACTGCAGAGTTTGACATTTATACTCAAACGCTAGCCTAAGGGTGGTAAGCTACACTGCCTGGGTGAACATCCCTCTATTTAACTTTAAAAATGTTAAATCATTTATTTGGGGCAGTAAGTCCTATAATCTTTGCAATCTATTTTTCCTATTCAGGATTTTCAGAACCTCATGCAGTCACAATAGCTGCTGGTAATAGGCAAACTACATATATATGAAAGAAGAGCTATTGTGCTTTAAGGCAAAGACTGTTCTCCAGTGTTAATGCAGAGCACAACACCCCAGAAGAGACAGGAGGAGGCATTTGGCTATTGACAGGAAGCTCCAGAGAGAGCTTCAATTGTTACATCGCTGCACAGAAAAATTCATTATTTTCAGAAATTCAATGCTTTCAGAAGAACCAACAAAGTCTCATGGAGCCAGCCAATTTTTCTGACTAATGTATGTGGGGAAAATCTGGCATTATCTGCACATTCGCATCTCCTTTTTGAGATAGTACTTGCCAATACGTAGTAAAGGGTATCTCACATTTACCTACAAGCTTACTGAGTTACGTTCTAAGCAACCCTCACATGGTGCACATAAGATCTTAAATCCTTTCAGAAGCATATTGCCCTTAGTTACTATGGCCAAAATGTTGTGTAATAAAAAGAAAAAGAAATTTATCTAAAACTTCATTCAGCATAATGGCTTGACTCACTAGCATTCCCTGAATTTCAGTAGTTACTGAGTAAGTACCATGTAAATCCAACATGCCGACCAACTCACAACTTTCCCCTGTATATAAACAGAGCAACAGTTGTTTGCTAGCTTACAATAGCAAAATCTCATAGGGGGGTGGGGTTAATCTGTACTTTACAATCATAATAATGATAAATAGTAAAATATTTTTTATAATTAAATGCATTATTAAAGTGAAGATACACTTCACTTAAGCATATAATTTAATTCAGAATAAGAAGAATTTGATGCAAATTCCTGCATTTCAGGGATATCAGTGTACTATGTACTGTAGTTCTGTCACAAATAAGTTTTTTGGACAAAATAAAGTTCAATGCTAACATCATGTTATTACCTACTGCATGGAGGAAATATACGTGGGAAAATTAGGTTATATGTGATTATAGTCAAAGAATGATACGTGCTTACAGCCAAAGGATTATATGCACACACTCAATTCTCTGTCACTTAGCTAAGATTTCAAAGTTTCATAGCACTTATCTCCAGTTCAGTTACCTTCCCAACTGGGCATGTGGCATGAGTTTGCTCCACAGTTCAAAACTGAGGTTTTGCTAAGCACACTCTCAGGCATCAGATTTTATAAAATGAAAAATATTAATAGATGAATATAACAACATGGTCAGCTTCAAGGAAAGCGGACAGCTCTACAGAGAGGGGCCAAATCTTTCTCATCTTTAATGTAATTTTAAGGTGGCACTAGACACAAATATTTCCTCATTCTGAGAAGCTATCCTTCAGTTTTTCTTTTCAGAAGCAAATAATTACATGATTTACACATGGGACAATTTAGCACCAGTAAATGTTGCTGTATATTATGTCTATATTACAGTATGAATCCCGAGATAATAATTTAACAAGATAATCTAATAGGAACGCAGCACTTGATCTCATTGTGACTATTTGAAATAGGATTTGTAATTACAATTTTCTCTGGGAGTTTAAAATATTAAAGCTATGCTAGTCACACAGACCATTCTTATGACACTACTATGCATATACATCTCAATTTTGATCTTATTTCCCAGCATCTTTCATATAAACTATCCAGAATCCATGGACAGATGCTGATGACATCTGGCCCAAAGCAGGCACGAACAAGGTGATCACGATGCTCATCTGTCTGTCTGGGTGTTATGATAGTTAGAGAAAACACCCTGGATCATCCTGGCTCTGGAAGCAGATTTGAAATGTGTCATACAGCCTGAGACACAAGTTTGGCTTATTGTTCTATTTTAGGTTGCAGTGATCACTTGCAAGGCAGGACTGGCTTGCAGGGATATCCAAATAGCTCCAGCCACCTGATTTGCATACCTTACTATCTGTTTTCCCACTTCCTGACCTTACATTCTACTACTGCAAACCTCCTTTTCTCTGCCCTTGTCTTTTCCCAGATAAACAGCCCATTGATTGCAGTTTTGCTGCATCCATATTCAAATTTGGTTTATCTAATATTGTTACTTGGACGATCCCTTTGTTTTGCAGTAATTGTTACTTTTTTTATTTCATTAACTGTAGTGCAAAAGAAGTCGAATTATTATTTTAACTTTTATTTAATTATTGTAATTGCTACTTATTCCATATCTGTATTATATGAACCTTACTGAGTTCTTTAAGTCATATTCAGCCTGTGCATATCTTCCTTGTTCACAATCTCAACAACGTGAAGTTTCATCATTTATTTTCTTTTATTTGGGGTGCAAATTTTCCCCTTAGTGCTGATGAAAGACCAAATCATCGCACCTGAAAAATTAGAAAACATGGAAATTAAATTTTATGGCAAATTAGTAATCAGTTTAACTGGATTAAAACCCCTGCCAAACGCTGAGTTACCTGTGCATACATGAGTGCGTATTTTTCCATTAAATCAGCTGTAGAACAGTTCTATATTTTTGCTGTTTGAAGACCACTGTAGAAAAGAACACAGCGCTCTAGAAGGATAATTAGAGGGCTAGGTGAGGCATTCATGCTGTATACAATGTAGAAATTAAAACCTTTTTACCCCCTAGTTTGCAGCAGTGCAAAGTATTGGAATCCAAATGTTATTGATGGCATTGATTCATCCTAATCTTGTCTGCTTTTCCTGTTCCTCACAGTTAGAAATCCTGAACAATTCTGTATGGAACTGCTAAAATAAACCAAATTAGGTTTTGGAATAGAGGCTAGATTTGAAGTAAAATTGACGTTATTTCATGGTAGAATATCTCTTTATAGACCATGCTCTCTGTCTTATGGATATCCAAACTGACTGTAAATAAGTAGATGCATAAAAAAATATGTTTTTTCTAAATGAAAAATACATAGTTCAGAGACTAATTACCTCACTAATGTTTCAGATAATTAATTAAATGAAAAGGATTCGAGTTAAAGAAAAAAACCTGATCATCTAAAATGGCTGAATTCAGTCATTTTAGTTCAGATAAAGTCTCGTTGCCAGTGATCACAAACATACTGTATGCATCTGTCATGGACTTTTTAAGTTATTTCAGGAACATAAAATTCACAAAGGACTGTATAATTTCCTAATGAATTACTGTCAGGTTTATATCTTTAAAATTGTATGTGTACAAATATACTTACATACTCAAATATACATGAACAGTATAAGAGAGACATTCTTCATCACAAGGATACTTCGCATGGAAAATCAGTTAATATAATGAAAATCCAAACACTGTTTTGTAGTGTAATCTTGCTGCCAGTGCCAATAATCTTCTCAATTTTACTGTGAGAAAACAACGTCCTTTTTCTAAGTACTTAAATTCTCTTTATAGTGTGTGAACTGTAACTCTGAATTGGGTGTGGATACAAGCTGTTTTTTCTCAGTTTCAGTGGAAGGAGACAACGCAGCCTTTAAGACATAGGATTTCTTAAGAAAAAAAGAAAGTCTTAAGGTTCTTTTAGTCCTTTTTTCTGTGGGGTCTCTTTTACATAATTCAGACAATAAGACGTTCCTGCACTATTTTCTTGCTTCCTGTATTAATATTTAAATGACAATTGTCTGTTCAAAAAAAATGCTAATGGTTCTTTATATCAATAATATCCAATAATAAATATATATTATGGTTTGTGAGTTAAGCCTCTCTTTGTTAGAAAAGGTAGGTATTTTTATGTAGGCTAAAGTCTTTCCTTTTCATACCATCTAAGATGGCGATATTAAGGGCATCCTGTTCTAGCATATCTATTAAGTTAATCAGACACACTATTCTTCCCTCATCATTGTTATCTACAGTAAAATAAAGAAGATTCCTTGAGTCTTTCAGAATAAAGTGTGTTTATTAACATTTAACCATGCTTTCGGCTTTTTTCTGAATCCAATTTATAATTTTATCAAATATTTCAAAGCACTGGAGATGGGAATATAGCTTACTGTGTGATATTTTGGCTATCTGTGTAAACTACTTTAATTTGTGGCGAGGTACTTTAAAAGGTGCTTGTATGGCAAGACATTATCTCATCTTTATATATAGCATGAGGTTTTCTGTCCATATGAGCAGAACACAGCTGCCTAGATGAATTAGTAAAGTTCCTGGGTGAAGTGGTTTTTGAATTATCATACAGTAACACTGCCAAAGACAGGATATTGATGTTAATGAACCAATAATCTGTAAGTGTGGTAAATTGTCTGAACTAAATTCTGTGCTAATTTGTATCTTGTGCAGAATCAAATACATCACAAATTATCAGTATTGTCTCTTCCAATTACAGTGTCTTCTGTAAAGAATTATTTGTAATTATTTTTAGATATATTAATTGCTAATCTTATGGATATTTTATCCTGATATTTTCACATTTTCTTCTCAATTAAATGCTTTATTTTGTTTTCTGATAAAGTCTGCTTCAGTAAAATGGGAAAAAAAGAAATCCCCAAACCTAAATCAAACAAAAAACCCCCAAATAAATCAAAACCCTAGAACTCATTATTTTACTGTGTATGTAAAGTAAAATATTGCAAGTGGGTTTTCCCACTGACATTAGGTAGATTGGTTTACGATAGTAGGCACTGTGAACTCAACTCTTTTGGAACAGGCTAACCCCCAGGGTACTCATGACTAGGGTGCTAAGTGTCTGGAAAAGCTTAGTAAAGGAGGACCTAGGGATCCTGGTGGACAACACATCGACCATGAGCTAGCAATACGCAGTTGCAGCAAAGGTCACCAACACTATCAAAGCTGTACTAGGAAGAGCGTCAGCAGCAGGTCAGGGGAGGTGATATTGTCCCTTTACTCAACATAGGAGAGGCCACATCTGTACTTCTCAGTTCAGGTCTGGACTCCCCATTACAAAGGAGACCTGGATATTCTGAAGTGAGTCCAGTAAAGGGCCATGAAGATGGTTTAGGTCTTGGAGCATCTGTCAAATGAGGAGAGGCTGAGAGAGACAAGATTGTTCAGCCTGAAGAGGAGAAGGCACATTGGGAACTTATCAGTCTGTATAAGTACATATTTTAGAAAGATTTACAGCAAGTTTAAAATGGAAGCATGATTCTGCTATTTCATATATCTTTCCATGCTCATTATTGTTCTTTTTCTAAGTTTTCTTTTAATAAATCAGTGCTTTGATAAGTGTCATTCAGCTTTATTTACCTAATAGGTAGTTATGAGCTAGTTTTTGAATCTATAGTTAGTAATTTACAAAGAACCGTGGACACCTTCACAAAGTAATGTATTCAATCTGAACAAATATGTCTAAATTAGTCAAGAATTGCCTATCTTTTCCCATCAACAATAGAAAGACTATAAATCATAGACAGCCAAACAATAATAGACCTACAACTTTTATGAGGATGATATCAAGTAAGATGAACACAGAACAAGATATTGACAAGTCAATAGATTATCCTACTTAAATATCTATGCAGATATGGATGTGTTACCAAAGCCAAAAAAAGTCTGCAAAATATTACCATGCTTACAGCAGGAGCACAGGTACTCTAGGTTCAATTTAATTGTGAATACTTCTGTGTATCTATATTTAATACTTCAGTATTACTAAACATACCATAGGGCATCTGACACATCTTCAAGAAATTCATAAATATAATATAGTACATACACTTCTAGATACCCCATGCCATTCTGGACACTAAGGATCTCACAAAGACTCTATGGAAGCTTGAATCACACTAAATACCTCTGTGTGACTGAAGTGAGTCTGTCAAAACAAACAAGCATTCATGAATTGTATACACAATATTTCTGAACTTGGTTCAGAATATTCTTAAGAAGTTACTCTACCTTATTTCCCTCCAATCTGTCTCATTATTTCTGAAGCTTAAAGGATAACTGTCAACGTTGCTTTTGCACACGCCAGTCAAAGAAATATTTACAGGCAATAATTACTTCAAAATGTATGCCTATATTGTTTAAATTAAAGCATCAAAAGACAACAGTACCAACCAACCAAAAAAAAAAAACCAAAACCCAAAAACCACACACAGCCCAGAAACACAACCCCCCAAAGAAGTCCTATAAAGAGATCACTGGCCTGACAACTACAACTTCACCTGACAGTTAACACCTTTTTAAGAGTTTGATGACAATTTCAGACTGTTTTTAATGATCTGAAACTGTATGTTTTTATTGTCATTTCACATGAGAACTAGGCTTGATGAAACTAGTAATTAGTAACTGGTAAGCCAATCTCAGCAGAGAGTTTCCAATTAGCTTTAAAAGCTTCGAATTGCCATTAAGCGTTATTTAAATTATAGTTGTCGCAGAGAGATGTATATTTTACTTCACTTGTCCTGTTTATTCAAAGTGCTACTGCCGCGGATAGCCGGACTTCTCTTCCCAGTCTCTGTTCTCCGTCGCCTCCCGCGTTCCTGCTGACGTTCCGGCCTCTGTTCAGGTGATGCTTTAACTCAGAGCTTCTCCTTTGAGTGCTCTACGAGCTCCTCCTGGGAGCGTCCTAACTTTCCCTTAGCTGCTCTCTGTTGGAGTGCTCTCTCTTACTCTTGAGCGCTTCCTCTGAGTAATCTTCCTCTGAGTAATCTCCCACAATGCTCCACCAAGGACTCAGCTTTATACACCCTTACCACATCGTTAGCAGCTGCCTCAGTGATTGGCCACATCTCAGGATTCCACACCTGCAGCAATTAAGTTTAACTCAGCTGCCCTACGATTATCTTTTGTTTACATCATTTTAAAACATTTACATTTCCCTACATACTACTATGCTGTTCTTTTCTGTTTAACAAATACTGATATGAATAGTGCAAAGCTACATCTTTGAAGCATAAAAAATGTTAATCAAAACAGTTAAAATATTTATGTAAAACGTATTTGTAAGATCAAGTGCACAATCTCTCTTGAATAACGTCAGATTATTTTTGAGCGTGTTGAAAGTGTAATAATTAGTTTCAAAATTCATTCAAGTACATCAAAAGTAGCTTAAGATTTTAGATTTTGACAGGATCTGAAGGTGGATTTCCTCTTTAAGTGGTTATGTTTGTAAAAGAGAAAACCACAGTCTAAGCTATGCTTTGATTCTAACCTTTAGCTCCTTCTGACGTGCTCAATTTACAATACGGTTTTGTAAGCCCAGGGGTCTGAATTCTTACCTTTGTGAAAAGATAAATGTAGAGGAGGGAGAAATAAGATTGGTGGTAGTTCCACCATACAAACTGCTTTACTAAAATAAGAACTTAAAGACCAGAACTCGTCCCCAATAGCTTTTTTTAAAAATAAAAATTTGGCAGATCTGTTAAGACTGAGCAATATTTTAATTATTATCCTATATCGTTATCAAAAGTAAATTTAGATTACCACCACACAGATAAGCTATGGAAAAAAACTTAGGGTGGAGTTAATCAGTATAAAAAGAATTAAATCTATATTCTTTTTATCAACTTTATAAGAGTTAGGAACAATTCAAAATCAGAATTGGGGCAATATTTGGGTAAAATAAGCCCTTAATTCCATATCCAATATATAATTGTGACTGTTATAAAGTATATTTGTCAGGAAATAATTAGTAAGAGTTACCTTTGAACCCAAATAAAAGTAGACTAAACTTGTGGAGGCAACCACAGCATAAAAGCACAGTGTAACATTCTGATGGCTGAGCCAGAGGTCTGTGCATATTACTCAAGTATTTGCTAAACGCTACCGCCAAAGGTGCAAAGATGTGTGTAGGTGCATATAATAGGGATCCAAGCAACAAAAACGTTGTGCAAGGACAAGACAAACACAAGGGAGTCCAAACAGGCAGAATGTCCGGCCAAGCATTCGAGTAGGATAACTTAAAAATCAAAATAATTGAGATAAGCGTACAGGCCACAGCAGACGTGATCTTGCCTTTGGGAGAGGGACAAAGAGCATAAAAACATTAGGTGTACATGAGACAAACTAGAGAACATAGAAGACAACTCTTCACTTCTGACTTCCCTCATCAAAAAACTCTCAAGGAATCACCTTGCCTTTCACAGAAAAGGACCACCCAGGGCTGCTCCCTTCAGAGCCAGAAACATCACCTCTGTGCTATAGTGTACTCATAGTTAATACTGATTATAAGTGAGAAGTGAATGGTTTTGCCTGTGTTTTTGTAACAATTAATTATTTGGAAGAAATCTTCAAAAGGACAGTGTTGTAAATCAACAAATTTAATGAAGTTTTATTTATGTTTAAGACTGTTTTGTCAGTGTTCTAATCACCCCTGTTACCCTAATCTCTAATTCCCTAACTGATAAACAAAAATATTTTATTGCAACAATTATGAGTGATAATCATTAACATTATTTTTAATTTTTGCTCATTTCAGCATGTTCAGGTTTTTTTCATATGTTTGGTAAATATTGAACATAAACTGCAAATAGTCATGTTTCCACAAACAAACGTACATGTGTCAAATAATTTTTTCCCCTACAGATTTTGGAGGTGCTAAGAAAAGTTTGAAAACATGTTCACACTATAATTCACTTAGCAGCTGTGGGTCTGCAGTCAGCCTGAGTCTGTCACTGACAGCACTGGCAGAAATGAATTGTCTTTCGTCTTAATGCATCCAAGACCTCCGGCTCAGATATATACGTGCTCTAATAGCAGGGATCAATACCGCATGCCTTTAGGAATGATATGAGGGTTCTCTTAAGCCTAAGAAGAAAATATAGTGTCCCACTGTTAAAGATTATTTGAAGGTACCTTGTCCTCTTTCTACTCCAGGAAAGGGGCTAGAGAGTAGGGCTTGAACCATAATGACAGGGCTATGGAGAGCTTGTGCTGTGAAAAAAGAATTCCAAACCCATTAGCACACCACTAAGAAGAAAATGTGAAAATCATTTCAAGCTATTCTCTGGCCAGCTGCAGAGAAGATTTAAAATTAATGTAATGGTTTTCTTGTATTAAACTGTTAAATTTTCCCTGTGTAAAATATTCTTTTCTCTCTCTTTCTGAAGTCTGGCTGGAAAACTATCTTTGTTCCTTGCACCATAGCAATATCACTTCTTAAGTCTGAAGCAAAATTAGCAGAACATTGTATCAAATGTAAGTGAGAAAGTATGTGGAGGCATTCAAGAAACTAGAAAATTTAGTGCTCCATATCTTACAGGAAATCTCTATCTTACATAGAAGTATAACTTTTCTCAGAAGTATACAGCTGTGGCTCAAATACAGGTAACAGACTTTTCAGCATGTTTTTGCTTTTATAGATAACGTAGGTGTTTTGTACCTGCATTAAAAATATATCTACTATAGCTTCACTAGCATGAATAACTTGATTGAGTAGACTCACAGGAGAAATTATGTTAGCTCCTCCAATGTCATGACTCTGTGATAGCGAGCATTTGATCAAATAATATGTTCATAATTATGTGAGCAGGCAAAGCTAAAAAAATAAACTGATTCTTTTTCCCCTGAAACAGAAAAAAGCAAAATATGGTATTCTTACACAAGGCATCCCAAATATAAAGCTTGTAGGAGTTTCTCTGTAAAATCAGTGGGCTTTGGAAGTCTAAACTTATCCATTCAAAATTGCTTCACCAACAACAAAATGCCATCAGATACTTTCTAGGGATATTCTAATCCCTGATTAAGAAACAGAACTTTGTAACCTGTGATCTTCCAATAACATATGAGTGGACTGAGACTCTAAAGACTGCAGGTGCCTCCCAGTTAGATATACATTTGTAAGTGTAAGTTATGTAGAAAAATTGTCCTATTTTCACGAAATCTGGTTGGCTCATGAATCTTATGCCCATTGTTTACTATTAAGACCATTTTCATTTGAAATATTTGTTGTCCAAACATCGAATCATTAGAGTCTCTTGACATACATAATAATAAATCAGTTATAAAAGGTCACTTCTGCATATAGATCACGTACCTTCAGTGGGACTTACCAATGAGAGTTTTACCTGGTAAATTCTCCTTGCAGGCCAAACATAAGAGCAGTGACAGTCCAAATTTATCATTTTATACAATATCTCTATAGAATTTGTAACATAAATTAGCACTTATATTAAATACTTTGATGCCTCTTCCAAAGAAAACATTATTTCTTAAAGGCTATAGTTGAAGGCTTTAGGATTAATTAGAATGGAAATTATGGAACTGGAAGTGAGTATCACAAGATAGACTATTCTTATACTATGAGTTCATTAATTCTGGTTGTATGTAGAAAAGTTGAATTCAGAATTAAAGTCTGTGTTTTGTTTTGCTGTTCTAAAAATATTGTTTATTTAGAAATATTTTGTAAATGTCAGAAAAGCCATAATTAGATTATATTAGAAGTACACACATTAAGGGGTCTGGACAGAAAAATAATTAAAATAGTTTGACCACACAAATTATAAATATATTACATTATCTCAGCAAATATGTAATGGTGAATAGATTCTTGTTGCAATAACAAACTCCATCCCTGTAGCATTTTAGTTCTTTATTTTTCTTATAAGCGGTACTCAGAAACTTATTGTATAAAACAATCTCAACAGAAGAAAGCATCGTGTAAAGAGACAAAAAAAATCCAAGTCAATGCAATCTGTGATTCTTCTGCAAATTAGTACTACTGATCAGTTAAATTATGAGATTAAGTAATGTAAAGGCAAGGAAAACAATTCAATGTAAGAAAATGACAACATGATCAAAATATTAGTAATAACCACTCAATAAGAAATAGTGACAATAACAAGTTGTAATGCTGTAAATGGCTAAATATTAAGATGAAATCTCAGGGAAACTTTAGAATAAAAAATTATATTTTAAAATACATGTACATGTATATAATTGAAATTCTGAACAAGTCATTCATCAGAAACTTCATGGAAGGAATGCAAACTGAAGGAAGTTCACAGTGACATAATTTAGTATATTAAATGTTGGACATGAATATAACCTTTTGACACAGGATAATGTCTTGAAGAACATTTAAGGAAGAAGTGTTATCAATTATTTAAATTTTATACTATGTAGCACTTCCTTAATAAGATAAATGAAAAAAAAAAATCCACCTGGACTTTCCAAGTCAGCTTCCCAATGTATGTTGTAATTTATCAAGGCAGAGGAACAGACTGTTTGCTTCTAATTTTTCTTATTTTTTCATTGTGTTTGTGGTTTTGTTCTTTATTGAGGTGGGTTTTGGTTTGTTTGTTTATTTGTTTCTTGAGAAAGATTTATGTTTTCTTTCCTTTGGGCTTGGATGGAACATAAGTTAGAAGGATAGAATTTCTGGCTCCAGTTAAGCACAATATAATTAGAGAAAGGCTATTGTGATCTGCCCATGAAGGTGTCTGGCAGACATCCCAGGGGTTATTATGGTACCTATTCCTAAGCAATGTTTGTTGCCAAAGCCAAGGGGGAATTCTGCTTAAAAACAGAAAGCATGTTATGTCTCTAAACTGTGTAAAGATCATACAATTAGACTTTCATTCTTAATTGTTTTAATTCAGTTAATGATCGTTTTTCTGAGGTTTTGTCATTACTGAAGGAAAATTAGATACACTATGTTTTCTGATATATAGTGTAAGATATATTACATATTATATCGAATTACTTTAATAAGTACCAAATAATCAGAAACAATCTAATTTTAAATTTTTCAAAACTTCTAATATGTTGAGGTCTCACACGAGTAAAAATTATACAGAGATTTTGGATACATAACTTATAGGAAGTACTTTTTATGTACATGCATATATGCCAGCATAGATCTGCCTCACTGGTTTCTTTTGTTATTCAAGAATTCTAAAAGGTCTGACTACTGTAAATATTTTGGATTCTTCTACAATTTCCACTAAGCCATAGGCCCCAGAAATACTACAACAAAAAAAAAAAAGTTGAGACAAAATATGACTATGTTCAATACTTCGTCCTATGTACAGTGAAAAATTTCTAGGTGGGGTTTTTGTTTTGTTTTATTTTTAAGATGAGGAAAAGGCTGAGTACTCAGAGCAACAAAAGGTGAAAAAGAAGTAAGAAGTAGGGCGACGTCACCTCTCTAGATACTCATAGATTCCTTCTCAATACATGGGAGATAGGTTCAAATGCTTCCTATTCTTGTTTGCTAAAGATATATTTTTCACTAAAAAAAATTGTTAGCTGTGAATGCACACAATGAAAACATTGAAAACTCCTAAAAGAATAAGTAAAAGTAAAGCAACAGTTACTCAAGCACGTTGGTGTCAATAAACATTTTCGTCAATTAACATACTGCTCAATCTTCCTTCGCCTAACTGAAGGCATGTTGCGGGTGTGACTGCCAACTGAAACAATAAATCCTGCATGTAACCTTCTGACTAAAATCATGACTAAAATCAGTTATGTAAGGCAACTTATACAGCTCCCAGTACTGTATATTGAGCACCTTCATATTCTTAACGTATTTCTTTTCCTACCTCTTCATGAAACATTGACAATTTATTATATACATTTACAGGCAGTTAAATCGACGCCATAGCTGGGGAGGAGGTGATTCAGCTTTAGATTTTTAGATGGCTTGCTCTCTAAAACAGTAAGTTAGTTTATTGCTCAAAGCAGCTAAATATATCAGGCATTTATAGAAATCCCACTCATGTCTACCTGTGTCTTTGCATGCTCAATTAACTCAGAAAAATTGGCTTTACATGTCTAGGACAGTGTAATACAAAGACTTTACAGCAGAGTTGAAACTTGAATCCAATTTTGCTAAATATTAGATTAAGTTCCTTAAGAACTAGAAAATCCTTTGCTTTTGGCCTAGAAATCTATTTAATGCTCCATCCTGGCTTATGAAAACCAAGGGGAAAAAAAAAGTCATTTGAGGTACTCTGTGCAGATTTCCATGAATGTCAGCAGCAGAGAATCAGAAAGAGTATATTTGTATTTGTGAAGTTGTAAATATTTAAAAGAGAGAATGAGTACAATCTCTGTCCATGCTTTCTAAAAATATAGTCTGCTTATCCATTTAACAGGCTATTTTTTTGTAGACTAGTTGCAAAATGATCTGAGTATTGATCCTTTTTAAAATCTCCTGGTAGGTTTTTCCTGGGTTTCATTGTTGATCAAGCACTAAACAAACAAACTGACAGAGAAAGAAAGCAGTCCTTCACTGCAAGACATAAATAAGCAAACCCTAGAAATTAGATATGAAATAGCAGCCTATATTACCTGGTTAAATAAGCTTGATAAGGTAGACTGTACAGAGCAAACCCAATGGCATTAGCATTTTGTAGGACATTCCAACTGCTTTTTTCCACTATTTTTTTATTTCAGTGTATGCACAATACATTAACAGATGTCATATACTATGCAAATATATTCTATCCACTAAACAGTTGGGACACAGAGCAAATTATATTTCAGTGTACTTCTAGCTGTAGGTCATTGTTACAGATAATGTTGGTAAACTTCTGTGGTTTAAAAAGCCATCTCAAGACAGAGACATAGAAAATAATGTGAAGTGAGAAGACAAGCCAGTAATGGGGGAACAGACACCACACTCATAAACCAGGAAGAACTGGTTGGGGATGTAAAGATTTGCAGCAGTCTTTGCTGTGATGACCATGAGATAGCGGACTTCAGAATCCTGAGTAGCAGAGAAAAGGATAAAGCAGGTTTCTATCCCCAAAATTCAAGAAAATACATTATGAACCTCCTTGGGGACCTGCTTGGAAGAATCCAAGGAAAAAAGCTGGCTGCAGGAGCACAGTTTGGGTCTTACAAGAGCAGACTAGAGAGGAAGAATCACGTCCCTCAGCCTGCTGGTCACAATTCTTTTAACGCAGCCCAGTATTCACTATATATGTAGGTATCTTAAACTGTTATAATTCACAAGGTTACCCAGAGACAGAGAACAACAAAAGCAGGGCTGCTCCCTGGTAGCCACTGACAGAATCCATCAAAAGTGACAGACAGTGGAAGGGATGGATCAAATCCAGAGTCTTTCTAGGCTGTCCAGGCTGAAGGAAAAGGAGATAGAGTTGGAGACATGGATACAACAGAGGTCCAGAGACCTTTGAGGAGACAATATGAAGACAGGTAAGACATATATCCAAGGGATCCGGCTAAGAAACAAGTTAACTAGTAGAGCTGAGAAGACAAAACCAGAGACAGTCACGCTTACAATATAACTCACAAAATTATCAGAGGCCAATGCCTGAACTTCAAGAGAGTTCCCTGGAGTACTGGGCTGAGGGTATGGATGGAGGCCCCAGGAGAGGCTGGTGAGAGTCATTAAGGTCTACTAGGATATTCAGGGCCTTGACACACAGATGTAGTGATACCTTTAAGTTCAAAGTGGAGACTTTGTCCATACCATGTAACTCTGTAAAAGAGCCATATAAAAGATGAGTGATCATCATAATTGCTTATGATGCTTTCATGTTATGCTAACAGTCTATGTACCACAAGTATTTTGGTTATCATGAAAATAATCTATTTTTTCCTTTTTTCTTTTTAATTACAAATTATTTAAATAAATTTCTAAACTTTTTTGATCAAGAGGTTCCAGTAAAATTTGTCTGACCAGAGAACCTAAATTAAACCTGCATTGATGTAAATTCTCCAACATTATCTTACAACTGTTATTTAATTCTAAGTATTGTAGTGTTAACATATGTTTCATCAAGGTTCATATCTTGTGATCCCATCGAGTTCTGTTACACTCTAGGTTATATTTACATCAAAGCTACTGGAAGCATCTTTCAAATGAGCAATCCCTAGCCCACCAGACAATTGGAATAGTGACAGAATTGTAAGCCCTTGTCTTTGATTTCTATATGTAAGTAACAAAGAAGTCCAAATGAGACTTCAGCTATACAGAAAATAAAGGAAGTTTTTTTCTGATTTCAATGGGAGCCACATTTACCTTGTAGCTCCTTAACTACAAATTTAAAGTAACACAGTAACAAGGTAACTGCTGTCACAAGGTAACTTCTTGTAAATCCAAATGGAGCAAAACTGATTTTCTGTAACATCTTATACAGCAATTTAAATTATACAGGATGATCAATCTACTCAATTTGACCTTGTTGGAAATTTACTTTTATGTTAATAAGAATGACAGGTTGACCAAGGCACTCTAGAGTTCTTCTGACATATCTCTAAATTCTATTATGTTATAACAAATATTCTGTCATCTTTTCACACACAATGTTATCTGAAAAAACTTTTTTCAGCATCCTTCAGTTCAGAAATTTTAATGTTATGTCAAAAGTCTTACAAAATTCAAGACAGCTTTTTTACTCTTTTTTTTTTCCTTCCAGTGAATTACTTTAATAGCAAAAAGATGCTGCAGATATAGTAAGTACAAGTTTTACTTGAAATTTCTAAAAAATAAACAAACTGTGTAACACGTTATGTAACAAACCATTTTCCTTTGAGTATGATATATACTTAGGATGTCTTTTCAGCATGATTTTTGTGTTAAAACCTTAGAAGCAACCTCAAAACTGCAGGACTGAAAAGATTAACAGTTTACAATGCAAGCCTAATGAACCATTGGCCTTTGGTCTTGCACAAAGTTTGGTGTAGATTCTGAAGCTGGCATTGATGAGTCTTGTATGTTGACGGATAAAGATGAAAGACACTAACGCATACACAAACAATCCTCTAGACATGAGTTCTTTGGCACCAGATTCTTCGACAACCCTAATTATATTAACTGGAAAATGAACATCTAGGAGTTCATATGGGTTTGGATTTTGTATTATAGTTTGTCAAAATGGTTAAGTCTTGTTAAAGTGTGTAAATTTCTTTTCTTGGGGAAAAGTTTGTCATTGCCAACATAGCACAAGCTGAAAAATGTTGAAAACATCCTACCTAATCATATAAACTTTGTATTTTTTCCTAAATAAATCTGAAATGAAGTGAGACTGTTCCTTCATTTTGGATGGTCTTATCAAGAGGAACTGTATACCAAATAGGCAGATACGAGAACTGTGATCTAATGCAAAGAATATAAATGAAGGTGTTGCAAACCCTGTGTTTTTACCAATTTGTCTGGTTCTCTAACAAGAAAGAAGTCTCCCTTTGCTTGGATAGCTATATTTATTCCCTCACAAGAAATTTCTGAACTTTACCATCACAGTCATATCTTCAAACCCCTAATTTAAGCATTTAACACACAACAGTCAGGCACTGCTTACTATTATACCTCAGATAAAAATATGCAAAAAGCACTTTCCATATAGTCTACATGAATGTATGTAATACAATTTAAGCTTTTAATGTCAGTATGACAGTTAGTCAGAACACACTCATTAACAATATTGCTGTTTTCTAAATATGTTTGGGCATTTCTCCTATGAATGAGGTAGAGAATGAACTTTTCAATTATTTTTAGGTGCAAATAACAAACATAAATACAATAGTCTTTCAAAACATGAAGTCCACCCTCACTACTCTCATAGTGTGCTTCTGTGTTCTCTCTTTGCATAAGAAAAGTTCATGTTAATAACATAGTAAAATTTACAACCTATATACTCTCTTTATACATTCCCTGTATACAGAGACCTTGTTTAATGTTAAACTCTTCTTGATCTGAACTTTCTTGATTACACAAGAACATAATTCCCTTTTTCTTCCACGATGACATTTGAACCTTAAAGTGCTTCTACAGTTTTCTTCAAACACTTTGATATCACACTCTAATATAGTGCCAACATTATGCAAAATGTTCTTTATGCCACTTCAAAAAAATCTGTCTAAAATAAGTTAATGGTCTTTTTTTTTTTGGTTTGGTGTTTTGTTTTTTTTTCTTTTAGTGCCAGAGAGGTTAGTGCCAAAATAACATCTAAGAACAGCAGTATGTGCTGACATGCTAAGGGTATGTTAAAGTAATGAAATCCAAGAAATAAAAGAGGTAGAGAGAATGAAGTGGATTTGAATCACAAGGTACTACATGAGAGACAATGAACAAAACAGAAAAAGCTAAAAGTGTAAGAAAAGGAAAAATATAGTTATGTCTGCCTGGTGAAGACCTATGACTGTTAATATATGGATATATTTCTAAAATCAGAATCTTACTTAATTTAGTAAAGATTAAGCTCTTCAATGAAGACTATGTAGTAAGACAGATGAACAAAGATGGATTTGCATAGAAAACAAAAAGATGAAGAAGGAAAGAATATGTTAAAATCATCTGCATTTCATGTTTTTTGTATTGTTCTCTGAGGTGACTGGCAGTTTCTGTTGTTTCTATGGTGCGTTCTTTTTCTCATGGTACCCACCCTGTTCCTTGATCATGGACAAGCACTTAAGTCAATTTTAATTTATTTTGCACAAATGCAGACACCAAACCATGATTCCATTAAGTCACTCTGGTACTTAACAATCGTAGATGTTAACTTTTTTTTCAGTCTGAATCTTAAATTTGCAAACAACTGTCAATGAAATGACACAGTATTCAAACATATATGTGTATGAAAAACAAAATGTGGTAAGCAACAATCTAAGTTGCCAAGAAATTTCAATAAGACTATGCATATTGCTAATGTTTTTGTGATTTTTTTTTTTTTTTAATGAAGACAATCTTTTATTTCCCCTCAGATGGATAAATTTCTTTGATTAAGATTCATCTTGCCAAGCACAGATGCCAAGAACTGAGCTTCTCATTCTTAGTCCTCAGTTAGTAGGAAGGGTCTATAGAAGGGTGTGGACAGGCTGGATCAATGGGCAGAGATCAATGCGCTGAGGTCAATTGTATGAGGTTTAACAAGGCTAAGTGCTGGGTCCTGCACTTTGGTCACAATACCCCTATGCAACACTACAGGCACGGGGAAGAGTGACTGGAAAGCAGCCTAGCGGAAAAGGACCTGGGAGTGCTGGTCAACAGTCAGCTGAACACGAACCACCTATGTAGAATCATAGAATCACTAGGTTGGAAGGGACCCACTGCGTCATCGAGTCCAACCATTCCTAACAATCCCTAAACCATGCCCCTCAGCACCTCATCAACCTGTTCCTTAAACACCTCCAGGGAAGGTGACTCAACCACCTCCCTGGACAGCCCTGGACAGCCTGTTCCAGTGCCCAATGACCCTTTCTGTGAAGAGTTTTTTTCATGATGTCCAGCCTGAACCTCCCCTGATGGAGCTTGAGGCCATTGCCCGTTGTCCTGTCCCCTGTCACTAGGGAGAAGAGGCCAGCTACCTCCTCTCCACAACCTCCTTTCAAGTAGTTGTATAAAGCAAGACGCACTCCCCTCAGCCCCCTCTTCTCCAGGCTAAACAACCCTAGCTGTCTCAGCCGCTCCTCATAAGACTTGTTCTCCAGTACCATCACCAGCTTTGTTGCTCCTCTCTGGACATGCTCCAGAGCCTCAACATCCTTCTTGTGGTGAGGGGCCCAGAACTGAACACAATACTCAAGGTACTCAGTGCTGAGTACAGAGGGAGAATCACCTCCCTGGACCTGTTGGTCACGCCCTTTCTGATACAGACAATATGTCATTGGCCTTCTTGGCCACCTGGGCACATTACTGGCTCATGTTCAGTTGGCTGTCAACCAACAGCCCCAGGTCCTAGTCTGTAGCACTGGATAGGGCTGTTATGCCCCAAGTGCAGGACCCAGCATTTGGCCTTGTTAAACCTCATGCCATTGGTCTCAGCCCAGCAGTCCAGCCTGTTAAGATCCCTTTGCAGAACCTCCCTACCCTCCAGCAGATCCACGCTTCCACTCAGCTTAGTGTCATCCACAAACTTGCTAAGAGTGCACTCCATGCCTTCATCCAGGTCATTGATAAAGACATTGAACAGGCCTGGACCCAGTACCGAGCCCTGGGGAACCCCATTTGTAACTGGCCTCCAGCTGGAGTTAACTCCATTGACCACCACTCTCTGGGCCCGGTCATCCAACCAGTTTTCAACCCAGGAGAGTGTGCTCCTGTCCAGTCCAGAGGCTGAGAGTTTCTGAAGCAGAATGCTGCGAGAAACTGTGTCAAAGGCTTTACTGAAGTCCAAGAAGACTACATCCACAGCCTTTCCCTCATCCAGTAGTTGAGTCACTTGGTCATAGAAGGCAATCAGGTTAGTTTGGCAAGATCTGCCTTTCGTGAACCTGTGTTGACTGGGCCTGATCACCTGGTTCTCTTGCATGTGCTTCATGATAACACTCAAGATCACCTGTTCCATGACTTTCCCTGGCACTGAGGTCATACTGACAGGCCTGTAGTTCCCTGGATCCTCCCTGCAACCCTTCTTGTAGATGGGCACAACATCAGCCAGCCTCCAGT
This sequence comes from Cuculus canorus, assembly GCF_017976375.1. Classification (NCBI taxonomy): domain Eukaryota; kingdom Metazoa; phylum Chordata; class Aves; order Cuculiformes; family Cuculidae; genus Cuculus; species Cuculus canorus. The sequence goes on from NC_071401.1 coordinate 59,004,784, forward strand.
CTAGTGGAACTTCCCCAGTCAGCCAGGACCACTGGAAGATGATGGAAAGGGGTTTGGAAAGGACATCCGCCAGCTCCTTTAATACTCTTGGGTAGATCCCATCCGGCCCCATAGACTTGTGGGTGTCTAGCTGGGCAAACAAGTCTCTAACCACCTCCTCTTGGATCATGAGAGCCTCGTTGTGCTCATCCAGCTCCTGGGTTTGTACTCAGGGGAACAACTTCCTTTACTACTAAAGACGGAGGCAAAGAAGGCATTAAGTACCTCAGCCTTGTCTTCATCCCTTGTCACTGTTGTTCCTTCTGCATCCAATAGGGACCGAATATTCTCCCTCGTCCTCCTTTTGTTGTTAATGTATTTGTAGAAAGATTTTTTATTATCTTTCACAGACTTAGACAATTTAATTTCTAGTTGGGCCTTAGCCCTCCTGATTTTTTCCCTGCATGATCTCACTTCCTCCCTGTAGTCCACCCAAGATGACTGTCCCTTCTTCCAAAACTCATAGACATTCCTCTTCTTTTTGATATCCCTCAAGATCCCCCTACTCAACCAAGCTGGTTTTTTCCCTCGCCGGCTCCTTTTCCGGAACATGGGGATGGCTTGCTCCTGAGCTGCTAGGATTTCATTTTTTAAGACCACCCAGCCCTCATGGGCTTCCTTGTCCTGAAGGACTGTCTCTCATGAGAGTTTGCTAACCAGGCTTCTGAAGAGTCCAAAGTCTGCCCTCTGGAAGTTTAATGTGACTGTTTTGATAATCCCCTTCTTCATCTCACCTAGAACTGAAAACCCTATCATCTCATGATCACTTTGTCCCAGGCGTCCTCCAACGGTCACATCCCCACAAGGTGTCTCTGTTCACAAACAGCAGGTCCAGGAGGGCACCCTCCCTTGTCGGCTCACTCACCAGTTGTGTGAAGAAGTTGTCTTCCACACACTCCAGGAACCTCCTAGATTGCTTCCTTTCTGCTGTATTGTACTTCCAGTAGATATCAGGAAGATTGAAGTCTCCCATGAGGACAAGAGGTAGAGATCTAGAGACTATCCCCAGCTGTTTATAGAAGAGCTCATCAGCTTCTTCTTGGCTGAGTGGTCTGTAACAGACTGCCATCACAATATTCACCTTCTTGTGGGCTCCTCTGATTTTAACCCATAGGCACTCAGTCCCTTCCTCACCATAATCCAGCTCAAGGGTATCAAAGCACCTCTAACACAGAGGGCTACCCCACCTCCTCTCCTACCTTTCCTGTCCCGCCTGAAGAGTTTATACCCCTCTATGGCTGCACTCCAGTTATAGAAATCATCCCACCACATTTCCGTGATGGCAACGACATCGTAGTCACCTTGCCCTACAACAGCTTTCAACTCCTCCTGCTTATTGCCCATGCTGTGTGCATTCGTGTAAATGCATTTCAGCTGGGCTGGCAAACCTTCAGCCCTTATAAAGGGAATAGAGTTCATTCACAATTGACTGGTCCTTGGAATAACTAACTCCACAGTGCCAGCTTTATCCTTACTGTCTCCAGGTATAATCGGCCCCACTTGTTCTGTGGTGGTGTACTGGCGGTCCTCTCCAGCACACCATCTCTCAGTCACTGGAGTCCCACTTCCAGGCTCACTCCTGACTAGCCTGGTCTCGTCCCCCTTCCCCTTCACATCTAGTTTAAAGCTCTATTTAAGAGCCCAGCTAGATTTTTAGTAAGGACTTTAGTCCTCCTAGGAGACAAGCGTGTCCCATCCCTAGTAAGAAAGTCTGGGGATGGGTGAGTCACCCCATGATCAAAGAACCCAAAGCCTTTCTCCTCACACCAGGCTCAGAGCCAGGCATTAATCAACTGTTTCTCTTTGACCTCCTGCTTCTAATTCCTTAGCATTGGGATGGAGATAAACACTACTTGTGCCCCAGAGCCGTCAAAAAACTTTTCTTTATGAGCACAGCTCTCTCTGCTACGTGGCCGGCTACACCACAGCCTAGTTGCAAGCCTGCAACTCGAAGCTGCCCTGCGTTGGGACACCACCTCTGCCGGCATCTACCGACTTCTCCCGAGTGTCTCCAGTACCACTGCCCCATCCTCCAAGGGTAGTTCGGCGATCTCATCGCCCACACATGCAGACTCAAAGCTGTGTGTGCAGGGATTCGGTTGGCTCTGCCTTCCTCTCCTTGCTGAGGATTAAGAGATGTGTGCCACAGTGCCCAGCGGCCAAGAAGGCTATCAGCATTTTGGCTGATATCAGAAATTATGTGGCCAGAAGGACTAGGGAAGTGATTGTCCCCGTGTACTCTGCACTAGTGAGGCCACACCTCAAATTTTGTGCTCGGGTGTGGGCCCCTCAGTACAAGAAAGACTGAGGTGCTGGAGTGGGTCAAAAGGAGGGCAAGCTGGTGAAAGATCTGACGCACAAGTCTTGTGAGCAATGGCTGAGGGAACTAAACCAACTGGGGCTGCTGCATCTTGAGAAGACAAGGCACAAAGGAGACCTTATTGTCCTCTACAGCTGCCTGAAAGGAGATGATAGTGAGATGAGTGTTGGTCTCTTTTCCCAAATAACTAGGGATAGGACCAGAGAAAATGGTCTCAAGTTGTGCTAGAGGAAGTTTATGTTGGATACCAGGAAAAAAATCATTACTGAAATACTGGTGAAGCATTGGAATAGCCTGCTTAGGGAAGTCATGAAATCACCACTCTTGGAGTGTTAAAAAATTTGTAGACGTAACACTTTGGACATGGTTTAGTAGACATCGTTACATTGGGCCAACGGTTGGACTTGATGATCTTAGATGTTTCTTCCAACTTTAATGATTATACAATTCTAAAAGTCCAGTATCTAAATGCTTATAGAACTGTTTCAAATGTGGAAATAAATCAGAAAGCAAAACAGAAATTCATGGCTTAAAAAAGATCGAAGTGAGTAAAAGAATAAAAAGAACAAAGTAAGTAAAAGAAGAAAAGCTTTGTCAAGGTTTGAAAACCTTTTTAACTTTTTGGCATCCCTAGTAGTGTTTCTGTTTCTCTGAATATGGCAAGTTGCTGTTACAAAGCTTAAAACTATCTCTCATACTAGATACATCTAAAATACTATAATTTGCAGAAATTCTAATAATTTTTTTAAAATCCTAGCTAACTTAGAATTGTATTATATTTCTTCTTTTAAAACATCTTGAAAAGATACACTTGTAATTATACTTTTATTGGCAACTAAGCTTTTCATGTGGAGGTGTACAAATTTAACAGTATGCAAAAACTGCTAATGTAGGCTAATTAATTAAAATATGGAATTCAAAGTAATTGTTTAATTTAAATTGGTTTCTTATATGAACCTTCTTTTAATTGAAAAAATGAGACAGTCTTATTTCCTGCAGTTCAATTAATAGAAAATATAATATTTGCTTAAATATAGTCCAAGAATTATACACGAATCCTATTTAAAATGTTTTATGAACAGTAAAAAGGACTGGCAGATAACAGAACATGAATCTTTCACTTCATAGTTATTCCTTTGATTAAATGAGAATTGTGTAATGAATGACTGGAACTTAGTTATTGACCGATTTCCTAAGTAAGAGTAAGTAACTGTGATGGTGAAACAAGTCTAGATATTCAAAAATACTTTGCACAATCTATTTTAATTATATTAAATAGAATACTTTTACTATTGCAGTATTAAAGTCCTCATCCACCATATGTTGTGAGATATTTCAGCCCAACTATAGAAAATCTATTCCAAACCCAGTTAATACGTATATTAAGTGTATAGGTACATAGGTTAGATATATAGATATGCATGTTTATGTATGCTTGCATGTGTCTCTGTGAGGCATGTTCAGCTTTGCTGCCAGTTAAACATGTAAACAGGAAAGCACCAGCCACTTCTCTCAATCCTGGACACAGATCCTGGGTCTCTGTGTGCACTGGGACAAGCCATGCAGGAGGACTTGCCCTCTAACACCTCTTAACAACAATAAAATATGCATATTCAAGACAAGGCACATCCTTTTCCTATAATTTTTTAGCCACTTTGATCTGAAGAACAACAGGAAACATAACTATAGCAGAGTCCATAACTCCCTGATCTCCGTTCTGTGTATTAGCCACCCGACTTTCTAATTTCTAAGCAACAATAAGTACATTCTTTTCAAAAGGGATTTAGAAAAGCATTCATATTTTTCTCTACTGAGTAGAAAATGTAGTGTTCGTGACAGGTGGTAAAATCACTGCCGGTGTACTATTATAATTTGTAAGACCAAAAGCAAAGAAAAAATCAGAACCTTTCATAGATTAGTAATTATTTTCTCAATTCTGTTTCTAGCTGCCCATTCAAGTTGCAAATGGATAAATTTGGAGCAATCTATAAAAGGGCAGTTATGCAAGAAAAATATTATGTGATAAATTGGACTCTTCCTGTACAACACCTAGCTGATTGCAAAACAAAGATGCAATTTCATGCCCTTGTAACTAACATTTCAAAGAAGGTGTAATTTGAATTTCACACTTGTCAGCCGTAATCATGATCTTGCTTAGCCGTTTCTTTGGTTGATGATGTTCTGCCACAGGATACCTAAGTTTATTAAAGATTCTGTTTTTCTGACATTAACTAAATTCTGTTTTGACAGTCACTTCTGATTAACTGACATCCATCAAAGAATACCAGATTTACTAAACCTAGCTATGAGACACGTTACTTTAAAAGAAAGATATTAATGCCCAGCCTCAGCACACCTGCTCAGCAGAACTGGGAGGGAGGGAAGGGGGATATAGGTTTGTTTTGAATTGAGTATTTGTTCGACAGACATGGAAGTGAGTACAATCACTCTTGGGGTCTACACAAAATTCCAGTCTTCATTCTGAACACTGCCACAGTTATAGCTCTTTCCCTTGAGTTCAGTCAAAGCAACACTCAAAATTCCAGTCTGTACTTTGAATGCAGTCAAAGTTACAAGTCTTTACTTTGGTGCTTGTTCAATGGACACGACCGAATTCACCCACAAGTGCCAAGAGAAAGAAAAGTTAAGTAGGTTTGAGGAGAAAATAAGAACAAAGAGAGAGAAAGAATAAAAGTAGCAGAAGAAAGGGGGATGTCATATAAAAATAAGTACTACCTCAATGAATCCAGTAGAGATTTCAGCAGGAAATAAGATTCACAGAAATAAGGTTCACAGGGCAGAAATGTGCATATATGTGTTTCTCAACACAGAATATTTATAGAGCTCAGTCTCCTATTAGCATATTAACCCCACAGAGGAGGGGTCTGTCTGCATAAGTGCAATATCTCTGCGTGGAAAGTTCTCAAACTGGGGCATGGCCAGAATAAATTACTAAGTTCTGAGGAGAAAAATGTTATGTATGTCAAGGTCAGAGAAACACAGAAAATTGTATATTTTTTTTTACTATTTAATGATGGAAATGAAATCTCACTAATTATAAATATATTTTGGTCATTTGTATTGTATTTGTTCTAATATGTCAAAGAAATATTTTATATTAAATAAGAAATGTATCCTTGCCTAGGTCAATGTTAATCTAATATTTTAAATTTTAGTTTCAACATGTTTAATCAAACATGCACAGAGGTTTGTATAATGCAGACTCTATACTTTGATAAGGAACTGAAAAACAAAACCACAAGTAATCTTAAACAGTCTTGCCTTTTATTTCTCTAAAAGAAATAAGTTTAACAATATTTTGCTTGTGCTAAGAAATGCCTGTGGTATTAGTGTCACATTTAGTTTTAAGCATTTTCGAGTCTTCAGAGGATTTCAGTTTTGTTGGTTTTGACAGTAGGAAAATGTCCCAGACTGTAAGTAACTTTAGAAGACTGTAAGGATTGTCTACATATTTACTAATCATTCATCACAAGGATTAAACTGATTTTCTATATCAAAGTGAAAAGTTTACAGAGGAAGAAGTGCAAGACATGGTGGGACTTCAGAACCTTCTGCTTAAAGACACATAGAAGGGAAAGCTGTTACAGGGTGTAAAATCAGGAGAAAAATGTTCCAATTTGACTCAACAATTATAATTGTTAATTTTATATAAAACACATTTCTTGTGATAGTGAAGTAGAAAATTATACACAAACCAGTTTTCAAATTCAGAAAAAAGTTAATATTGTAATCTGGAAAATATGATGCATTGGGTTATAGAATATGAAAATAATGGAAAATATTGAATAGTTTTTAAAAAAAGCTTTTGGTTAAAAAGTGTTAAATAGCAACAAGCCAAACCTAAACGTATATACACACTATATATGTGTATTTTGTGTATAAAATAATTGTGCACATGTCTCATTCTGTACCAAAACCTAAAATTTGACTAGCAAAATAATACACTATATAATCTCCTTTAATTTATCCATTCTACAAAAAAGTAGACCAATATACACTTCCAGTTCTTGTGTGAAAATGATTGCTGTCTTCTTTAATCTGTATATCTTAAATGAAATGCATTTCATATTTACAGAACAATCTCATTTATAGGACTATAGTTTAACACTATACATTTTACAAATAGACAACATCCATTTGGAGGAATCAGAATGATTCCTGGTAGATATATCACATCTGGCAAGGCAGAACAGACTAATACTGACAAGAAGAGGAATTGAAGTACTGGACCAGGCAGCTCTTGATTGATGTGAAATGTGCATATTAACATTAACCATATGCAGTAGTTACTGGTAAACAGAGAAGATAGCCCCTTTGGTTCCAACCTCGCTTGTCAAAGAGTTCTCATGCTTGGCCATCTCAATTTCAGAAACTAAGAACCATCAATGAGTCTAATGATCAGAGCCAAGATGACTCGTAGTATACCCTTTATAATAAGATTAACTAATATATTTGACTAATGCTTGATTCTTGGTTATTAACAGACAGGTTTAACTAGCAGATTAACATAAAGAAATGCTTGCTTGAAGTTTTGAGATTTGACTTGTGTCTCAGCAGTCCACTCTTCCCCAATAAAAGTGCAACACTGAAGTTTGGTATTCTCTTAAATTCTCTATGAATTTCAAATTAATACATATATCTAAAAATACTCATAATTAAATGTATGTTTTGAGGCCCTGTTGATCCTCCATGTAAATTGCAATCATAATGCATTATCTCAATGTTATGCTCACATCACCTATGAAAAAGCTTAATATGAGTGAAAAAAAACCTTGTAAAAATAATTTTAAAAGACATTCAGTATTTAAAAGGCCTCTAACATTTCCTTAGATTAAGTGGGTATTAAAAATTTATGTCTTTCTGTGACATCTGACATGATGCCAGAACTGCTGTTCAGCAGAGTTGCAAAAGTTTTAACAGTTAACAGGGTTTTTTATGTGATACTTTCAAATCATAAAAGAAACAAATGATTGGCATGGCTACCCTCATAGTGAATATTTAATTCCTATTGTTTTTGTCATGTATCGGGCACAGCCTGCAGTTGCTGGTTTGAAAACACAGACTAGATTTTTTTCCCCTCCTCTGTAGATTCCTGGGATCTCAGCATCACATGAATAAGTGAGCCAGGCAGACAACGGCTCTGGAATGGTCTGGCAATATTGTGAGTTTTGGCAGACATAAACCACTAACCCTTTTATCATGAATAATTTCAGTGTTTGAACTGTCGTTACAGTAAAGGCACTGAATTTTGCAAAGTTATCCAGGCAGTCTGGCTTTTCACAACATACTCAGTAAAAGGGATGACATTGGCAGTTGTCTTCAAGAGTTCACCTTTTACTTTCGGGGTTCTGTTTTTCCTATTCTGCAGGTCAGTCAGGTCATCTGACCAGTCAATACTTATGTTTCAACATTTCTCTAACTGACAGTCTGCAGTGCCACTCAATGAAGAGATATCGTGTTACAGCAGAGTAAATATAAAAAATGGCAGGTCAAGGAAAAGAACTCGAAATACATAATCTTTTTTAAAATTAATTTTATTTGGGAGGTGTCTGGGCTTCTTGTTTGTTTGCTTTTGTATTTGTTTCTTTTTCTTTTTAAAGTATTGTGCAATCAGAATCATAGTTCCTACACTGGCAAAGCTTATGGAGCTCTTCACATTTCCTTCACAAAGTTCAGAAGAAATTTATTATCCTTGTGGTCATGTTTGCATTTTTATGCCATAATTACCAAACACAAATCAAATGTACTCCACAATACATCTAACTATAAAATAGTATTCCAACTCCAAGTGAAGGAACATAATATTCTGACAGAAATGCACTTTCATTTTAACAATATTTCTGTTAATAGAAGAAAGTTTTATTGCAATTAGATTCCAATATGATTGTCAAACTATCATATAGATTTTATTTCATATTCTTATTTCTTTTCCAAACAAACATGCATAGATCGGATCGATTAGTTATTTGAACCATGAAGGTCAGTATATAATAAAAGTATATATATAAAACCAACATGATCTTGTAAAATCTTCACATTTGTAAAGACATTTCTTTTAAACCTAGTAAGTTATTAAAAAATCTTATTTAACCCAAACTTTTACAAAGCAATAAAGCAATACACTGAAATGTATCCCATATTGTAGTATAATTTGGATTGGAAGGGACCACCTAGTTCCAACCATGATGAATGGAAAGATAATAATTGCTTCCTGAGGAGAGAGCAAGTCTTCTAATAGAAAAGGAATGGAATGCTATTATTTAGAGCAAAGAATATAATGAGGTAGGCCTGTCAGAGTAGAAACTGCCTGATAAAAAGATGTTCTGAATAACAACATGTAGGAATGAACAGCAGAAAACCAAACGGTAGTGAGATATTTGTATTATGGTATATTCCTAGTAGAAGAGGACATAGAAGACTGTACAGTTCACAGTGTACATCTCTATCTCCTTTTATATGCTGTCTTAGAGAAACCCTCTGGACAAAGTACATGCAGTCAATCTGAAAGCACTGACCCTCATCAAATTATGGATTGCTCTTTAAAATGCACTATGTTGTAAATATTTAAAGGTTTAGGATGGCATTGCATGGTTAACTAGGCATAACCACGCAAACTGTTTACAGGCTGCTTGCGAGGCAAGCATGTGTTCAGTTGATGAATGGATCAAAAGCTATGTTACTATGTGCTGTTTTGGAAAAGGTTGCATAGTAACCATCATTTTTCTTCCTCTGACCGCTGGAGCATTTAGACAAAGTAAAGAAATGGGTCAGTAAACATTGTTGCAGCTTAGTGTATAGTTTCATACACCATTGACAATCAAGATTGTTCTGAGGGCAGAGTATGGAGGACTGATAAATCAAGTGGTTTCAAACTTGAAAGCAATCATTTACTGTACTGATACTTATTAGCAAAACACATTACCATTTGCTGCTTAATCACTATCAAGCATTATCAGTACACAGACAAAACAGTGCCTAACAAACTTGTCCTAAACTAGCCATAAGAATACAATACCATGAAACTCATGTGCTTAGTTAGCACTAGTGACTTTATTCCATGATCATTCTAGTCACTAAGATCAAGTTGATTACACTCTTTGGAGGGGAAGCTGGAGCTGAATCTGGGATGTATTCTTTATACTTCAATTTTCTTTTCTCAATTATGATGCTCTATGCTTTTCTGTCCCCACATACAAAGAGAAAGAAATTATTTCATCTTGTCTTGGTATATTATTTTGGGGATCAGAACTTGTTGGTTTTCTGCTTATAGGTGCTTATATAGGGTTTATTCCTCAATTGTCTGTTCCTTTATGGCAGAACGCTTTCAGGGCCAGGACTACTTAGTTTTACATCGGAAGACCTCTTTCCACCATGATTTCATTTATAGCAGAAATCCACAACCAAGTTATTGCAGCAAAACCAACAGCAGCCCATTTTTTTCTTCTTCTATTTTTTTCTGCATGCCATTCCCTTTCCTCTATACCAGCTCCTCTTTGTAAAAACAGTTACTGTTATTATTCAATGTTTTCTGAGATCAGTGCTTCAGCAATCATATGCTTTTCAGTGTGCTCTCCCTTTGGTTGCCTCAGCTAAATGACCCAGATGAAATAAATTAAATGAGACTAAGAACAAAATGAGAACGAGAAACATCCAGTTTATTGGCAGCCCAATCTTGATTACTAATTATCCATTGCTTATGGTATGGCAAATAGGGAACACTTCAGCAGCTTCTCTGCTTTCTCTCTCTATTGGTCAGGTATAAAGTGTAGTTTTGTGATGCTTATAGAACAAGACAATAAATTTCCTTTTTTTTTTTCTGCTTAGCATCATGATCACAGGCATATTAATTCACTTAACTCAACAGAAATCATGTAGTAATAAAAAGGGATATAACTAGGATTGAGTCAGACAACTAACAAATCATTTCATCAGTTTCACTTTCCAAGCTAGAGTACCAAATCAAACAGAATTAACCTAAATAATTTTTAACCTTACTCATGCAGTTTGTACCTATTAAATTAGAATTTATCCTGTGCTTTCTAATGGTGACCTAAATGTACAAATTTTTTTTTATGTTGTTCATAATTCCTCTCTTTCATGTTTCAGAGAGTTGATTTTTAAGCACAGATTTTCACCACCTGGTTTTATAATGCATAGCAGGTATCACAGGTATTCTCTAGAAGCGTGTTTTGGAATGTAACTTCTAGAACTGAGACTGTTCCATACCAACCTTTCAGATAATTGGAACTCCTGCTCAAAATGTGTCATGGACATAGAGGGTTGTGAAAGGAAAGGTGGACTCAGGCCATGTTTTGTATGCCATACCTGGAGCCATTTCCCAGTTCCTTGTGTTGGTGCTATGGCCAGGCTGGATCCAGGTAAATATTTTAGTCAAGATTTGGCAGGCCTCAAATTTGACCTCTTGTGGGTTCCGTTTTCTCTAAACAAATTCAAGACCTGCAGAGAAGTGCAAGCAATGTGCTTTGACTTGTTGCTAGCCTGAGCAATCTACTACATCATATGACAAGATGTCATTGTCATCCCCACCCTGACCATTCCTTCTGGGGGTCCAACAGGGAAGGGCAGCAAGTGTGCCCTCTATCCTGTGGCACAAAAGGCTGTTGTTGCCTCTGCACCCTGAGATCTCTCTGGTTGTAGCTGCCAGCTGTTTACCTCTTTTAGCCTTCTTTTTGTGTGTTATGCTTATTGTCATTTGTTTCCCTCAATTTGAAATCACGCAAAACTTCTGAGTGTGACCTTTCTTCTCTGCAGTAGCCATGAACTCCGATGCCATTTGTAATACAGTTGATTTGCTTCTTTTTGAAGAGAAGATTTAATAGAAGAAATCTGCAGTGAGAGCTCATATTACTTTGAAGTTTTTCTTTAATAATGTACAAATCCCTGATTTATTGGCACAATTTAAGATTATATTTTAAGCAATTAAAGTAAAAACACACTTGTCAAAATAAATGAGCACAGTATATTTTGTATGGAGGCAACCTTGACAGTTAATTGCATTTGCATCCTTAGTAATTCACAAAAAAAAATTTTGTAGTCTGCAATGAGTCTTGTAAGTATTACTATGATTTAGAAAATTTTTATTTTTCTGGATTGTTTTGCTAAGGGTAGTCTGAGTTTCATTTTATTATACTGTCTTTGAAAAAGCAATTAGCAAGTTCCAATTCTACACATTTTCAAATGAGACATTATGAAAATGTATTTTGAAAACATCTCTTGATTGCTTTGCTCTGGACTTACATAGCACTAATTTGTAGGAAAACATAAAATTTCAGCCTGATTGCCTTCAGGCACAAAAATAATCTATGTATAAAAGTAGAGTGGTGAATGACATTTAATCATCACTTTAGTGAGCCTTTTCACCCTGTTTTGGGATTTAAGTTGGTACGTTACAGTCTGGATGAGCAGATAAATAGACAGATAAAAACTGTTGTGGCTAATGGGTCATGGTCTGCCTGGAGGCTGGTAACAAAAAGAATACTGCAGGGTTCTGCACTGGGTTGTGTCCTATTTAACCTCTTCACAAGTGGTGTGGAGGAGGTGACACTCTGCTCTTTCATCAAGTTCACAGGTGGCACCAGGTTGTACAGGATGCAGCAGATATGCTGGCGCACAGGATAGCTATCCAAATTGACCTCAACAGGTGCCCAAAAAACAAGGAATAATACAAAGTCCTGCCCCTAGGTAAGAAGCAACCAACCCAGGATATTGGTTTAGAGAGAATTAAATTGAGGGGTAGTCTCATTTCTCTCCAGAGCTTCCAGAGTAGAGGAAGTGCCGAAGGAGTTGCTGATCTCTTCTTCCTCTTATCTGGCAACAGAACATGCGGGAATGGTTCAAAACTGCATCAGGGGAGGCTGAGACTTGATATTCTGGAAGATTTCTTCACTTACAGGGTGGTCAAACAGGCTTCCTAGAGGCAAACAATGGTAGAGGTGTCACTGACCACACACAGGGAATCACATTCAACAGCAGTTCTGGTCCAAGTGGACTTATAACTGCTTGATTTCTAGACAGTGCTCTGTATGCTGTTACACTTTCCTGTTTCTTGACAGGGTCATCACCACCTGGTTGGCCAGGTGCCTGGGACCTTCAAGAGCAGTAAGGAGGGAAGCAACAGTTCAACTAGCCCAGTGTTTTGTCTATGGGAATAGCAATGGGAAACACCATAAGAGAAGGCAGAAGGGCTTGATTACTTCCTGCAGACTTTTATCGTCTCCCCAGATGAACAGTAGTTGGACTGGGATTCTAGGAAGGTACATCCCTTGCTGTTACTTCTGTTATCTGCTGATGGCCTACTGTTAATGAGTTTATCTAATCCTATTTGGACATAATGGCATTGTCTCCTATGACAGCAGGTTCACAGAAAGTTCAGTTACCTGTTTGGTAAAGAGGTATTTTCTTGTATATATTTAAAATCTGTTGTCAATTTGTTTGCCACATTCATGAGTTTTTAAAAGTTGACTAAATCTGTCAACTCGATCGTTTCTAAAGTGGATAATTGTTTAAATGTCTTATTCTAAAGGTAGCTGTTTCATCTCTGTATCATATTATTTGCTATTTCCAGTATCTTTTCTGACTCTGCTATATTTTCCTGAGATGCAAAGACAAGAGCTGTGCAGTTTTTAAGATGTTAATGCAACACAATTTTATAGCAGCAAAATTATGATCTCGACTGTATTCTCTTTGCCTCTCCTGATGATATCAAGCATTTTGTTACGGTTTTTTTTTAGGGCAGATATTGCACATTAAGCCAATTATTTCAGAGAATTGACAACAACGACTCTAAGTTCAACGACCTTATATAAAGGTGCTATCATTTTTACCACTCTCTGTGTGTGTATATATATTTAAGATAATATTTATTTATTACCTCGAGATCATCTTTTATAACTCCCCAGGCGTGCCCAGTTATGCTGATCTGTAGTTTCTGAAATAGTTTGTATAAATTTGGGTGAAGAAAACCAAAAAAATATTGTCGCTTTTTTTTTTTAGTAAGAACCATTATACGCTTTTGGAGTGTCTCTCCACAACTGCTTTAGCGCATTGAGAGGAATATGTTTTTTATTTTTTTTTTAATTTTTACAAAGATATAAAAAATTATCCTCTTTTATGAAACCATTGCACATTATTACATTCCCAAATTGTTCCTCCAAAAGTAGTTTTTCTCTAGGAAAAATCCTAAAACAATCACTTTTCCTTTACTGCTCTGTGCCTAAGAAACCTTTGGCCTCTATTTATTTGCTCTCTTTTTTGTCCTTCATGGCTCACCTCCTGGAACAAAATTCTCAGTTATGAAATTTGACTTAGTTTAAACAGTTGCTGTCCAAGACATCATGTTGAGGAAGAACACTGAATCTTCCTTCTTCTTTAGGTAGTAATTTGACCTGGAACTCTGCCAAGATGAAAGGAAAGAATATCAGAAGCTAATCACTGAAAACTGATGAGACTGCCAGCCTTGCTTGTCTTTGCAATTTTTACTTTTTTCCCATTTTTAACCGGTGAATGGATAATATACTGCTACTAGCATCTTTTTTTGGCATTATGTAGTTTATTCTATTACAAAAGTCTCAAATATGTTTTCATCCTTCTTCTGTACATTTGTTCATTTCTGTAAACACCTATGTGAACAGTTGTATAGTTCTACTCCTTGACTTTAAATAACATAGAACAAATTTTGCAAACAAGCAACAACATGTTTTAAAAAAAAATTATTCTCTTTTTTTATTTTGTTTTGTGTTTTGTAGGGCTTTTTCATTGTCTTATTTGCTTACTTTATGACCTTTTTTTTGTTTGTTTTGGATTTAAATATGTATTACTGCTAAAGGTTTATTTATAAACAGCTTAGCCTATATACCTTTTACTATTCTTGTAAGAATGAAGTTTTCTTCATAGTCTTTACCAGATTCATTTCAGAAAATCTAGAGATAATAAGGGTACAGTTCCACCTAGTACCTATTCAAGAAGCTTCTTCATAGGGTACTTAAGTACTACAAATAGAAGTAGCCTTCATTAAATCAGTGACTACATGTGTAGGTGGTTAGGTTTTCCAGCAGGTAAGGAATTAAATGAAATTCGACAATGAAAGATTTGACGGCCCTGATGCCAAATGGCAACAATTTGTTCTCATCCCTATTGCTAACAGTTAACTTCCTCTACAGACAGATCTTCTGGAAAAGAGGATAGAGCAATCCAAACCAGAAACAGAGAGTGAGCTAAAAATCTAGTGTAGCCAAAAATAGATCACAGGACTGTCATGTATATGCTTTAATCTTTATGTTTAAATAATAGTATATTTCTGGGTATGGGCACTTCCTGAGGCAAAGCTTACATTAATGTTAGCAAAGGCTCAGGATTATTCCAAAAGACAGTATGAATGCATCCACCCTGAGGGAGGAAAGAAAAGGAGTTTACTCATGTGGATTGGAGACATATTGTGTTGTCTTCTTTCTGGGTTGGAACATAAACTATTTTATTTAATGGTGTCCTAATTAAGTTCACAGCCACGTACATTTCTGACAGAGAAAATATACATATCCTACAAATTCCTCATGTCCCGAATTCTGACATGCATAAGAAAAATCAAGAAGAATTTGTAAGGTTATTGTATGGCTTCTTTTTCCTAGCTTGGCTGTCTTCTGGTAAGAAGTGCAGGTAAGTTTAGGGAAAATACATAATTTATTTCAGTCAGTGTTTGGTAATCTTTGCCTACTTGTCTTTAAATAGAATGAGGGAGAATTTTTCTTTACCTTTGATTTGGCATTGTGAATCCTTTCTTAATGTCATTATACACTGAGGTCAGCTTAAACTACCTATGCCCTACCTATAAATTTTTAAATAATTTGAACTTTAAATCATTTAATGAAGTCATTAATTTTTTTTCTTACACAAGGAAACAAAAATTTTGAGTGATACCATTTCATAAAATATTTATAGAACATTTTTATTAGAACTACATCTGGTATTGAAAGCTCCTATTTCAAATACTAACAACAGCTGAGAGCATTTTACCCAAATCACTTTTTGTGAGTAATTTTAATGATTTTCTTCTAGCTGGACCTGAGAACTGAAAGTCTTTTTTTTTTTCCTCTGATATGGCATTGATATTTATGTGCTTGTCATATTTGGTTCTACTCTTGAGCTGACATATATAAAATTACATGCGAACTTTGTCCCTCTATTTATTATTTTTAATCTTTGCATGTGGAAGAGGGAATGAAAGAAGAAAAAATATATTATGTTGATTAAGACTCCCGGTTTTAAGAACCTTTTATACTACCCATGTACCTTAGTCAAATTTGCACAATGACTTTTACTACTTATTTATTCAAGTTTCGAGGTAATTCCATGAATTCTCCAATATTAAAAGTAATCTTTCCAGACAAATAAGTGAACAGATGAATTCCAACATCAATTAGGATGACCTACCTTTTTCTGCATTAATTTGATCTACAGTTTTCTATATAAGCATTTCAGTTAGGTTTGCTGTTTCCCTTTTATCTTAGTTTTTTAGACAGGTTTCAGTTTGTCTTTTTACTTCTTTAGCCTCAAACCAAGGTTTTTCTTCTTTTGAAAGGTCTTTGAACTTGTGGACATACCTCTCCTTGCCTCCTCTTCCTTTCTCTTCCCCTAATGGAAAGTTCATTTTTTCCTTTTGGTTTCCTGTGTAAGGAGAGAGTACATGTTTTTGATCCCTTCCCCTCACTGCTAAAAGTATGAGTTAAGTCTGTCCTCTGTTGAGTCTCTTGCCTGGTGAAAGATTTCAAATATGATATTTCTACTTTGCCCCACATGTCACTTCTCCTTTAGTAAAAAAAGAAGTTTTCCTTGTAAAATTAACTATGAGATAAATAAACCTTTGGAGTGTTAAGTCTTGTTTGAGAGTTTTCTTACATCCTCAGAGACATTCTCTAATTCTTTCTCATATTTATTTTTTTATTCCTAGCTACTCCAATTACCGTATCTCTTTTTACACATCTCATTCATTTGATGACACCGAACTCCTGAAGCACAAACAACACTCTTTTATGCCTATTCTGACTATTTTTGCTTGCTTTTTTCCTGTGGTATTTTGTAAATTGTATGTGTTGCAATTTGTCATTTCACTATGAAATTTCTTCACATACTCCCTAATTAGATTTTTTTCGTTACTTTTAGCCCCAAATTTCATCCGTTTTACCTCTACGATCCATGCAGCATTTAATCTAGTGTTTGTTTCTGCCACTACAGTATCTCATTTATCTATGTCCAACTTGAAATGGGAGTATATGCCCTTCATCTTTTTTCACCAGTTGCTGCACTTAGTGAGGTTATAGTTAATTGCTCAATTTACAGTGAGGATTATCTTCTAAGGTTTAAATATATAGCTTTACACCTATTTTTCCACATTAACTATGTCCCTAAAAATAAATTAAATACATGACTTGATGGATGGCATGGAACACTCCACATATATAGTAATGCAAACTCTTTTCATCTCTAAAACAGGTGGGCAAATGGAAACTGTCTACCAGGAATGATGCCTGACCACAACGAAAATTCATGGACCATATCCAGAAACTTTTGGAGACACTGGTTGACTGAAAACATACCTGGGACCACTTTAACTTTAAGTAGTGTTGATTGAATTCCACTGCTTGGGAATATTTTCTTCCACTATGTAATGGAACAGCATGAACATGGCCATAATATACATTGTATTGACATTATAACACAATGTTTTGTTTCTTATTTTGGGTTTTTCGGGGGCTGATTTGGGGAATTAAGAGGTTGTGGGTTTTTTCTTTTGCTTCATTTTGGTTTGGTTTTGTTGTTTGTTTTTATTATTATTATTATTACAATAACAGATATTTCTTAAGATTTTTTTTCAGTAGTCCCAGTATCTCTAGCTCCAGTATTTGGTTGATTGATTAGTCTGTGGAGCATCAATTCTAGCTATGCCCTGCTTGTTTTACCTATATACTGCCCACTCTAAATACTGGCAATTTAAGTTCTCTGTTATGTCCAGAATTACTATGTGTTGTTCATATTTCATCAAGTGAGTGCATTAAACAAATTTCCTTCAGTATGCTGAAGTATGATTTCCAAAAATTTTTCACGGAAAGGGTCATTGGGCACTGGAACAGGCTGCCCAGGGAGGTGGTTGAGCCACCTTCCCTGGAGGTGTTTAAAGGACAGGTGGATGAGGTGCTGAGGGGCATGGTTAAGGGATTGACAGAAATGGTTGGACTTGATGATCCAATAGGTCCTTTCCAACCTAGTGATTCTATGATTCTATGATTCAACTTCCCTAGCTATAGGTGGCTAAATGAAATCTGATGTAATTAAGAGCCTGAAATCCCATAATATCCTATTATGACATGAAACTCTGGAGGATGATATTGTTGCACTGCTTAAGGCTAAGAAATTCAAAAGATTACAGAGCAAATTCCTATTATATAACATGGAGATTCTGAGTTTAAGTAAATGTTAGGGATAAAACTGCCTTTGAGATTTGCCTTTTAAAACTATTGAACCTATTGAATAGATACAAGTACTGTATAGGGTGAAAAAAAAGCTGACCTATTTAATAAATAGTCTCCACAACAGGCCTGAGGTAGATCTTCTCTTCAAGAGCTGCTCCATTTGACATCACCTACCCTGCTTTAAGCCAACCTCAGTGGCAACCAATGCAGCAAAGCAAAAAAGTCCATAATTATGTTTCTCAATCTATCACATTATTCAGTTATCTGACCTCTTTGATAAAGTATGTAAACCATAGTCTCAGTTTTGAAAAAAAGCAAGTCTAGTCCTCTCACACGATACTGCAAGGAAGAAAGATTTTTCCATGTTCCTCATCTCTGCTTACCTAATGTAAATTTGGAAAAGAATAGGGTAGTCCAGCTAGGAGAGAGGTCAGTGCAGGAGCTTCAAGACATTGGACAAACTGCATTGCCCCAAAATTGTGTGGATACTATACCAAGACCTCAGTTATCTTGAAAGGATAAAAGAACTTCCGTATGACTAGGGGGTTTGGGTTGTGTTCGCATCCTTTACTGCACTTAATTTTAAAGAGTTAAGGTACAATTAATCATATCATTTGTTATAGCTAATATCGTTCAGAATGCAGCAATCAAGCCCACTTTTAAACTACCTCTGAAATTATCGGTTCCAGTAATTTCATTATACATACCTAATAAATGCTTCATAAAAGTGCAGAAAAAATCCATCAGAACTCTTAGGTACCTGAGAAAATATCTTAGTGGTAAGAGTGCATGAGTGCATGCTGGGAAAAATAATTTCTGTTTAACAAGTGAGTACTTCTGCGAAGTCTTAAAATAAACAAAAGACACAGCAAAGAAAGAACTGGAAGATACGCCGCAGAAGAACTTGTTTTTTTCTGGCTGTTTAAATAAAAGTTGGTTTTGCTCCTAATATTTATGTATTTATATAAATTTTTATGTATAGAGAAAGTGTGTGTGTGTATTTATATATATTGTACCACAATCATTCATATGACATATTTGATGAATGGAAGAGACAACAAACTGTGTTCTGGCGAAACTACCAGCTGTCTGACTGCTTAAAGTAATAGTTTGATAGACCATCTATAGAGAAAACACGATGTCCATCATTCATCCTTAGAAAAAAGGAAATTAAGTAGAAAGATATCACTGAAAGACAGGTTGCATACCTGAAAGAAATACCTCTCTCCTTGTTAGATGTGATAAGTTTTGCATACAGCAAATACCAGAAAACAAACACCAAAAAAAAAAAGACCCAAAATCCCCCCCAAAGCTCCACTATTGTTGGTGTCTTATTTTATTGTCAGTATCTTATCATCTTCTCTTATTTTATGTTTTACAAAACACTAATCAAAACAAAATATCACATCTACTGATGTAATAGCAGCAGTAAATGAAAAGCAGTGAAGAGAGAAAAGAATTTCTGAAATCTTTTTGTTGCAAGAGACATGGAGTTTTCTAGCAGCTGCACTTGCTATAACAATGGATTGCAACAAATAACAATGACTGCTGTGTTGTTCTGCTATTGAGTACAGAAGTGTCAGAAAGCTTGAAAGAGTGCTTAGGACGTCTTGACAATTTAGTAAGTTTAAAAAAAAGTCTGGCAGAAACAAGTAAATCTTTGTGATGTGGTTCCTTTGTGCTTGCTGCTAAAAGCAGCGTATCAAGGGGTACAAGGGCGCTATAAGTAGCATGGAGGAGAACTCTAGCTCTCAATCATAGCGTCATTCTATTTATTAAGTATTGCAACTGGTTTTTAAAGAAAGAAGTGTGACACATTTTAAGCTGCTGGTACTCTTTCTGATTGAACTAGTGGAACAATAGTTTTAAAGATTCAAAATCTTTTATCAGCAAGTTAGGTTTCTGTCCAGGCACTTAGTGTGTAGCCTGGCTACCAACTTCTTACTTACTGTTTTACCACTATGGACAGAGTTTCTACCCAGAGTTTTGGGAATCAAATGAGTCTGAAAATGCTGAAAGAATTCCAGAGAGAAAATTGCGTGTGGTCTTCAGAGCTCTACAAATCCCAGTGAACAGAAGATCTTGGATCCTTGATGAACTGATCTATTCAGAAGAAAGGTCACCATGAGGCAGGGCCGCAGAACAAATAAAACAGATCAGGTCTAAACAACAGGAGTTTTGATTTTGCAGAAAGCTTATTATACAAAGTAAAACAAAAGCAAACAAACAAAAAAAAGAACTGGAAAAAAGCCCCAAATCATAGGACCTTTAAACTTCACGTTATATTCTAGCCTCTGTCTTATAATTTTCACAGATTTTGCATTGTACAAAGGAACAGGATGGAACACTGTGTTACTAAACTATGGGATAAGAGGAATGTAGCTGTTGATCAGTTTCTCTATTAATAGAAAAAGATATTATAAATACAGGTGAATGGATAATTCTTAGAATTTGGCAGGCATTACTTAAAAAATAAACATAGTATTTGCCTCACTTACCTGTCTGTCATGTCTGATTTATTGCCTCCAACTATGAAAGTTTCTTGATTCTTTGAAGCAAGAATAAAAAATAAATAAATGTGATGTACACAAACAAATCAATCAACATTGTACCTGCTATTGTCCTCTTGGATGAGTGGTTTTATATAAGGAACAGGAATTTATTACTGCAATTTCAACATGCTGTTATTATCAGCTGCCAAAATACTAGCACATTACAGCACCTTCTTGTCTCCTCCCAGAGATCAGTAGCACTGTCGCACAAATGCAGAGTCAGCAATAAAGTGGGAATAATCTAACTCTGGATATGAAACCGACAGGAAATATTTTTAAGATTTATACTTGTGCTCTTGACTGCATGTTTAAAACAACAAGTTGGTTGTGGCAGATATATATAGGTGAGTGCCCAAGTCTATTTCTGCTAAATCTTGAGAAATGTAACTTCTATGAAGTGTCTACTGCAGTCACTTTATTCTTTTTCCCCATGTGGCTGAGCTGTTACAATACTCATTCATCACCATCATGGAGATGCAGCTTGGTTCCAGGATAACCATCTTGGAAAGTCAGCACTGAAGCAGAAAGGAACATTTTGTACCTCAGAGAACCTCAGACACACCATTAAAATGAAATTTAGGATTTAAAAAAATAGTGGTTAGGCTTGCAGCAATTTTGGAGCGTATGACTGATGGTAACTACATCATTTGTGATCACTATAGTAATAAGCAATGCTTTGCTGCACTGTGGCTATAGACAGTAGAAAATCCTCTTACCCTGTGAGCCAAGAAAATATGGCTTCTGTAGCAACTGCTGTTTACTGGAGAAAATGAAAATGTGCTAGTATCTCTACTGAAGCAGTTTGATTATGCTTTGGTGACAACCAGAACGGATCACATATGTTTCTGACCAGAGCGCTGCAAATGTGAGGAGTCAGTGCTCACTTGTATGCATGAAGAATGAGATTGAGAGATGTAGTGTGCACTATGTCAGTTGAAATCATAAAAGTGACTATATACAGTATCCACAAAAAAATTCAACTGATAGCAACATGAATTTTGAGGATTATAAATTAAATATTTCATTAGAATATTTTTTTTACTTTGTTGATGAGTTAATTTGCCTGAAATGCTAATTATCTGGAATGTGGGAGTAAAATTGCATATTTTAGTCATTGTAATATTACTGAAATTAGTTAAATTGTTGTCAATAAGTATTTAATGTATAATTTTTTTCTTGCTTCTATGAGAATATTTTATTAATAATATAGTTCATACGGAGCTTTTTTAGTTTTAGTACTAGTACATCCCTGATTTCAAGTAGAGGTAAGAATAAATATTCTGTTATGTGCAGAGCATCTCAGAGTGGAAAAATTACTTCTCTAAGAAGGTATGCACAATTTCAGAACATAGTTTAAAAAGTGTGTTAATAATGCTTTTCTCATCTTAGACAAAGAACATCTGCTGATTATCAGGATTTCTCATAGCACTCATGACACTAAAAAGAAAACACAGAAGTCTCTGTCTTTTAGAATTTGGGAGACCTAATGAGAAATTTATCAAACTGTAGAGTCTTCAAAAAAATGTATTACAGTCTTCCTGACCATAAACAAATCTACATGGGCTGTCTGGACCACTAAAGAAAAAAGTAGTATACTGTTTCCTTCTATAAACCTTCATCTCTACTACACTTCAGTCAGACATATAACAACACATATCACATCACATACCAGATGACACCACACACAAGCTTCACAAACAGGACATGCGTAACTAGAATATGACATGCTCATGAAAAGGTTGGCTTCTGTTGCTTCTTGTGAGACGATGATCCTTGATGTTACTAAGTTGCGGTTTTCTCTCTAGTTGGGATTTTATCTTTCTTTTCTTTTCTTTTCTTTTCTTTTCTTTTCTTTTCTTTTCTTTTCTTTTCTTTTCTTTTCTTTTCTTTTCTTTTCTTTTCTTTTCTTTTCTTTTCTTTTCTTTTCTTTTCTTTTTGTCTCTTTCTTTTTCTCTTTCTCTTTCTCTTTCTCTTCCTCTTCCTCTTCCTCTTCCTCTTCCTCTTTCTCTTTCTCTTCCTCTTCCTCTTCCTCTTCCTCTTCCTCTTCCTCTTTCTCTTTCTCTTCCTCTTCCTCTTCCTCTTTCTCTTCCTCTTCCTCTTCCTCTTCCTCTTCCTCTTCCTCTTCCTCTTTCCCTTTCCCTTTCCCTTTCCCTTTCTCTTTCTCTTTCTCTTTCTCTTTCTCTTTCTCTTTCTCTTTCTCTTTCTCTTTCTCTTTCTCTTTCTCTTCCTCTTCCTCTTCCTCTTTCCCTTTCCCTTTCCCTTTCTCTTTCTCTTTCTCTTTCTCTTTCTCTTTCTTTCTCTTTCTCTTTCTCTTTCTCTTTCTCTTCCTCTTCCTCTTCCTCTTCCTCTTCCTCTTTCTCTTTCTCTTTCTCTTTTCCTTCCTCTTTCTCTCTTTTCCTTCCTTCCTTCCTTCCTTCCTTCCTTCCTTCCTTCCTTCCTTCCTTCCTTCCTTCCTTCCTTCCTTCCTTCCTTCCTTCCTTCCTTCCTTCCTTCCTTCCTTCCCTGTCATAAAACCTACTATGGAGAATGTTCAGTGAAAAGAAATAACTCCTATCAATCTAATCACACTGATCACAACAAATCACTTTTATTCCCCACAGTTTCACATAACTCAGAAATGGGATTCAGTCCATGATTTCTTTGCTTGTAAAGCAGAAATATCTAATTAAAGAGGATAATTGATAAAAGATAACTTCCATTCCAACATAATTAGTCTTGCTAAGGCATTCCAGTATTTTCAGAAAATATGGTTATATTTTCCAAGCTGTTTGATTAACCCCTAAGTCACTCAGAGGAAAATGCAGGTTTATATGATAACTGGCTTAAAAGAGATTTTTTTTTTTTGGTAATATCTTCAGTAAAACTATTCAAATTGCATAGGTAAATCTACTAAGGGAACAGAAAAACATTGCAGATGTACACTGTGAAGGACTTAAGTAATACTGCAAGCTCTACAAGGCATATAAAGTAATAAAATAAGAAAAGGCATTGAATTTCTGAATGGAGAAGGCTAAAGGATGTATCAAACATATCTTCAGCCGCTTAAATTTAAGTGCTATTTAGTAGGAAGGTAGTGATTTCCAGGAAAATCACATTTCTTACAGACATGCAGCCATGCTTTTCAAACATTCATCAACACAAGTAGAATTTGTGATGTGAACATCTGTCCCATAAATACTAAAAATAGGCATCTGCTACTAGAATAACCTGTGGGGCAAAAGTAGAATAAAATAACTCTTAATTGCTTGCTTGAAAGTGAGCCACAGGATTCTTTCTAAGATTTTTTTTAGAGAAAACTGACAAAAAGTAGCTTTCAAATTGATCTCTCCCTCTTCGTTGTTGTTTAGGTATGTATCATCAAAGAGACACAACCTAGAAATATCAGAAATCTTTATTACTTTCAGAAAAGAATCACACCTGAGAAGCAGATCTGTAGATGGGACATCAATAGAAGCATTAAAATAACATAGAAGCTACACTAAGATTGTTGAATAATATATTCCTCTACTTGGGATGTAAGTAATAAAATGGTAACAATCTGTGTGAATTAAAACATGGGAATTATCTCCAGTTTATTTCTGTTAGAAGTTCAAATATAGATCCTGGCTGAAATGAACAGTCTCATTAACAAAACAATCATGCAGATCCTGAAGGAGATATTGGACACATCATTGACTCTGGAGTTCTGCTCATGTTCTGTGCTGGAAGGAGAACAAGTTCAGGTTTTCCTACCATGTTGTTTTTAAATGCAGTTATTGTCTTTTGTTGAGAGCAGGCAATTACGCTCTCAGTTGTTCTGAGAATTTACAAATGATTATACAAATTCTGAATATCCCTCATTTCTACACATGTAGACAAAAAAAAAGTATTTTAAAAAAGTGTTTAAAAAGTGTTAGAATCCCAGATCATTAATATTATTGCCTGACAGATTCTTGGCTTCTCTTTCTTAAAGATTCACATATTAATTTTTTGTTTTCTTTCTTTTGATGATCTCAAAGTACTTTAGCCATTAATTTAAATGAAAAAAAAATGTGAAAAAACGTCTCAAACTTGAGTTTCCAAATATAGATCCTAACAAAGGAGCTTGATTTTGAAAACTTACACCAAAAATTAAATCTACAGTCTACAAACTCCATTTCAGGAGCACTAGCTTATGCCAACATGCTTTCCTCTGTCACAGTCTTGAAAAAATAAAATTCCTGTTGACCTGCTGCTGTATTTCTAATCACCGTTAAAGAATGTACTGAATTGTTTCAGGGAATCAGAGAAGAATTTGATTTATCAGAGACATGGACAGTGGCATTGAAGGCACCCCCAGCAAATTTGCCAATGACACACAGGTATGCGGAACAGTCAACACGCTAGAGGGAAGGAATGACTTCCAGAGGGACCCTCGCAGGCTTGAGAGCCGGGCTTGTGCAAACCTCATGAATTTCAGCAAGTCCAAGTGCAAGGTCCTGCACATAGATAGAGGCAATCCCAAGCACAAAGACAGGCTGGGCAGAGAATGGTTTGACAGTAGCTGGAGAAGTAGGCCCATATGAATTTCATGAGGTTCAACAAGGCCAAGTGCAAGGTCCTACAGCTGGGTCAAGGAAATTCTTGGTTTCAATATAGGCTAGGGGATGACGTGAGTGAGAGTAGTCCTATGGAGATGGACTTTGGGGTACTGGTGGGTAAGAAACACAACATGAACCAGCAGCATGTGCTTCCAGCCCAGAAAACCAACCATTTGCTGGGCTGCATCAAAAGAAGAGTGACAGCAAATTAAGGGAGGTGATTTTCCCTCTCTGCTCTTATGAGATCTCATCTGGACTCTTGCATTCAGTTCTTAGTTTCTCAGCATAGGAAGGACATGAATCTGTTACATCGAGTCCAAAGGAGGGCCATAAAGAGGATCAAAGGGCTAGAGCATCTCCCATATGTGGACAGGCTGAGAGAGGCTTGGGTCTGTTAAGTCTAGAGAAGAGAAGGCTCCTGGGAGACCTTATAGCAGCCTTCCAGTACATAAAGGGGACCTACAGAAAAGTTAGGGAGGAGCTCTTTATCAGGGAGTGTAGTGATAGGATGAAGGCTAAGAGCTTTAAACTGAAAGAATGTAGATTTAGATTAGACATTTGGAAGAATTTTGTTACTGTGGTGGTGGTGAGTCACTGGAACAAGTTGCCCAGAGAAGCTGTGGATTCCCTATGCCTGGAGGTGTTCAAGGCCAGGTTGGATGAGACTTTGAGCAACCTGCTCTAGCGGAAAATGTCCCTGCCCATGGCAAGGGAGTTGGAACTAGATGATCTTTGAGGTTTCTTCCAATACAAACTATTCTATGATTCTATGAAATGAAAATACTATGAAATAATATGCATAAATTCCAACTCTCCTCAAATATTTCTATTAAACAAGTAGATACTCTAAGCCCCTGAATCAGTTACATAATTAAAGATATTCTCTGGGCATTAACCTTTACTTATGCATAATACACATGTGTCTTGCCTAGGGTGATTAAAATGTTCTTTCAAGTTGCTTTAGGAATTTCATGAAATTATGAGCTATGTCTAGTTTTTAGTAGAATCTTTCACTTAAATCATTAATTTCAGTGTCAACTGCAAATCCAATTAAAAAGACTGTGAAACATCAGAAAAAGGTAATGATGATAAGGTTTATGTAAGAGAATACCAAATTATAGTAGAGTAAAAAAATCCAGAATTGTCATAGAAACTTGCTTTTGCACAGACTCTATGTATGGTGTTTGCTTGTAAAAATGCTAGTATTTTTGCCTTACAGTTTATTAGGGTAATTAATCTTGCATAGCTATCACTGAATCATGAATTAAGGAAAAAAATGTATTTCTATAAATGCAATTATAGCTTCAACAAAAAATACTGCTGAAAACAGTGTGAGTCTTTCTACTGATTTCAACAGCCTTAGGATTGGACCTTAGCCAATACTTTTGCTTGTAATGATTTGTCCCAGTTTTTTTATCCTGGAAGCAGAAAGATTAAATTAAAATAATTCTAGACCAAAACACATAATAATCTTTCTATTTTATTTAAGTAAATTAAATTAAATTAAAATAAAATAATTCTAGACCAAAATACATAATAATCTTTTTATTTTATTTAAGTAAATTAAATTAAATCAAATCACTATTGCTACCAGGTTTATTTCCTGGGAAAGATCTCATCTCACATGCTTTAAGTCAGATCAGGGCGGATACAGTTTACTCATCTATCTTGACATTAAATTAGCTGGCAGTCAATGAACCATACATTTAGGATTACTATCAGCAATCCAATACATAAACCACAAACCTAGACATTTATAAAAGTGTTTAATAAATACCTACACTTTTCTGAATACCCTTCAATACTGAACACCTCTTAACAACTAAACTCAAAACATTCTACCCCCCTCTTGTCCCCTCCCTGCACCTCCTGCTTTGTGATCATACCCACATCTATCTCTGCACAGAAAAGTGGCATCATAAACCCCAGAGCTGAAGAGGTTACAGAAAACAAAGTTCCTGCTCATGTCTCCCGTGTCTCTGAGAAGTGGGATCAGCCACTTTTTGTACTAGTTCAGTGGTATGGAGAGCTTTGATTTAGGTTCAACTTACAATAGCATTGAACATAATTAGACATTTTTGCAAAATGCAGAACATTTTTTTCCACAAGTAGTATTGATTATGTTAGCAAGTTCATATACTCTAGAAGGAAACAACCAATGTAGTTTAAATAGAAAGTTTAAATTAATATCTAGATACATTTTAATGTCACTACAAACAAAATGCCAGATTGTGTCCGTAGCAGTTTCTGAGAACTAAACTGTTCACAAATATAAGGAAATGGAGTAGATATCGAAGAAAAGTAAAAGCTTTCCTGATATTAAAATAAAAAAAAATGTCTTTTATTATGTGTGCTTTGACCTGTTTTATGCAGCCAAAATAAGTATGTAATCTTTTCTTGACATCAAAGCCTCTGTTATTAAATTTATGTAAATATTTATAATATGAGTCATAAAGTAGGTACTTAGAGCAGTTTGACAAATCTCTTTCTTTTCTTGCATATTTATGAAAATAAATGATAGAGTTGATTTGTGCAGAAAATAGTGTTTGTGTGAATTTCTAGTATAGATAACATCTATGATTTTTTTTAAGAAGCCTGGAAAGATTTTTTAAAAGAGTTCTGTAATAGAAACAGACCACTCAAGCACAGGATATAAAAATTAAGAACTTCAGATGCTTTTGGAGGAAGAAAAGAACAGAAAACACAGATTAAAGGTAAAAGGGAAAAAAAGAACAGGAGGAATTCACGGGACTTTCTTGTGTGCACCTTCAAATTAGCTGCAGTAAGGTATTGGGTCCCATCAATTTGTGCTTACTCAAACACGCAGTCAAAGCCATCCTGGTAGGCAATGATTGCTGCAAAAGCAGAAAGACATAGATTTTGGGGGACAGACCACAGACTCATTCTCTTGGAGATCATAAATACCGTGGAGAGATGAGCAGATCAGTGAGGGCAATGGAGGTTGCAGAGCTCAAAACGCCAAGGTTATTTTTAGGCACAGAGTAGGAGCAGACAGAATGGTGGCGGCTCATGAGGCTGTTAGTTCTGAGGCCTTGGCTCATAAACTGGAAAAAAAACCCCTTTTACAGCAAAAGCTGCTAATTAGGAATGCTAAATGAACGTTGCATCACTGCAAGTACCTAGTTAGCAAGAGGTCAAGGGAACCACAAAGTTTCTTAAATGTAAACTGCTTTTCTGATTCTGATGGGCCAGTGAACGTCTTCCACTACAGTAGATGATGGCACCTTGAAAAGGCATCCTGCTGCTGCAGACCTTGAAAAGCTGGTGAACTGTTGAAACGCTGACTTTTGAACACAATGAGGATGTTTCCCTCATTGCATGCACTTGCTGCACTTCCAGGTCCTGGAATGTCATTTGGATGTCTAATTTTACCCTCAATCTCAACATAGCAAGGGTGCTGGAGGAAGTGGCAGACTACTCCAAGGGTTCCATAGAGTACCTTCAGCATCGACAATGAACGATCCAGAAATTTAGGCCTGGGGAATATGTAGAAGAGAACAGATTGTTGGATTCAGATCAAGTATGACTGCCTGAAGATTTTGACACATTTATTTGGGGTCTAGAGCAAATACTTTTATCTTTTACGTCAAGTGTTTGAATTCAGTGATTACAGTCAATTCCATTTTGAAGCTGCCTGTATGCATTAGACTTTGCAGCCTCTCACTATTAATTTAAACAATATGCACACTGCAAAATGTTTAGACTGAATGAGTAGTTTCCTATAAAGAAAGGAAAGTTGTGTTTTGATTACTTTCTGTCTGTTGAGGGTAGGATACATAGAGTCTTGCAGACTGTTGCTCTATTCCAAAGCTGTAGACGAAAAGCATTGCTATATAATTGATCTAAATAACAGCAGCACTAATTTCTGGTTTTGTTGTATTTTTTTTTTTTTCTGGCAGTCATACAAAGCTCACAGAAGTGAGAGACCTTACAAACTTAGAATTGTTCCACAGAGCAAAATTGCTACATGACCAATTGCGGTGATCTTTGCACTGGAAGGTCATGCTTTGTGATATCACCTTGTTTGAGAGTCTGCTACACATTAATGTACATAATCTCCTCCTATCCAAGAGAAAAAAAGGGCAAGTGTATCTTTAAGTCAAACAACAGGTTTTTATGTTCCAAGCTCTGTTTCACCCTTTTACAGGATGAACACATGGTATTAAGAATGTCAGGAAGGGATGAGAAGGGATGAGAATCTTTTATGAGTTCATCATGTTGTATAACCATGTCTGTAGCTGTAAATACTGTTGCCTCTATATCTCATGACAACACAGTTAACATGGGGACATAAGTAAGGTGCGTCAGCTGTAAACTCTTGTGTAGATCTGAGGAACGTTTACAGAGGCACAAGATCCTGTCTACTGAAAAAACAAATTTTTTGTTTATGATTTCCTGTGAGAAGTGTAAGGACTATGTAGAAAAAGATCACAGATATAAAGAGTAGAAGAGCAGAATTTACTATGAACAGATCCATAATATAAACTAGGAGCCAAATTTCATGCCTGTGAATACAAACTCAGGAGAAGGGCAGAGCTATACCAACTATAAGATGGAATATTTGCAGGAAACAGAAACACATATCCTGAAGTTTTGGATAGGGTAAATCAACAGTCTGCAACCCATCCACTCAACAAGCCTAACAAGGCATGGAAGGAATAAGTTCATCCTAGCTGGCTTTGAGGTCAGATCAGTGCCTCTTCCTTTTCTATTTAGCAGTATGGAGATAAGCTTTGGTAATCCAAAAATAGAAGCACCTTATATATTTAGGCATTTCTGAAAAACTTAGAGGGGGAAGATTTGGCAGTTGTAAATCCTTCATTCCAATAAATAAGCTTTATATAACAAAAGCCTAGTAGATATTTTCTCTAGAGAGGATTTTGATAAACTGCTCACTCTTGATTAATTCTTCTCCATCTAATGCATACACCATTTTAATATTTACAGCAGTCTATTCAATTAAGATATTTTTACGTATTCTTCCACACTCTTGTTTTTCACATCCTTATATTTCTGTACGCACTTTTTGCATGATGAAATCAGAGTCAGAGAGCTGTTTTTTAATTTGTTTGAAGACTGCACAGGAAGTCTCTGGCAGACAGGGGAGCATGGAAATTTCAGGGCTGTAAGAAAAGACCCTAATCAGCTCTAAGAACTTTAAAAAATCCATATCTATATCTACCTAATCCAGGCACTTGAAGGGCATCTTTGCTTTAGACATTTGACATTGGTTTTAGTTTTCTGTACTTAGCATGAAATTAATCATGCTGAAAATTAGATTAGCACAAATGCAAACATTTCCCCTCTGTTAATCATTTCAGTGATCATAAAAATCTCACTTGAAGCCATACTGAAGAATTCTGATACCTTGAGGGGTGCACAATGTAACATGGATCCAATTTCCATAAAATATTTAATGAGAAAGTTATCAGTCCGAAAGTCTATCTATTACCTAGAAGGGAACTTATACTATCAAAATAGGTTTGCAAAATAATATTTCTTAATTCTAAAGGAAATATTAATTAATTTAAGAAGAGCGTTAGTTTTAAAATGCTATGTTGAATCCTACTGGGACTGTTAGTACTAGCAACATCTTATTTTGTGCAGATGTGCTTAATAAGTGAAGTTGCCCGGTTCAGTTATTTATACATTGGTGTCTTGTGCCATTCACAATGTCATAGCATATCTTCTTTAGCTTCAAGATTGTGCTCCAAAATAAGGATAGGTGTCTCATATTCTCTGCCATATCTGGCCATGTCATGTAGATATCCCTTGATATTCCATGGCACTAAATGCCTATGTCACTGAATTGTTTCACTTTAGACAACACAGTCAATGGAGTCTAGAGGGCTATTCAACCTGAATTAACACGTGTGACATGACCCAGCCCCGACCGACCTGCTCAGCCACAAAAAGAGGAGGCAAGGTTCTTTTGGATATCTGCACAGCAGTCCAGAAAGACTGGCAAATCCCCCCCGGGGTAAATTAATTTACAATATTCATTTTGGACACAGACAAAATGAGAAAACAGATCTCAACCTGCAGTTTACCACAGCAAGAACTTGGATGCACTCTGAGTGTGACTTCTCAAAGTCGCAAAGCAGATCTCAATCTGCATAGATCACAATCGGTACTTTGAACAGTCAAAGTTGCCAAACAAATTACAATAAAACTCGGATTCAATTCAATACATCAGAAAATGCCAAAGAAAGAGAGAAAATGTGTATAAAAGAATAAAAGAACAAAAGGAGAGAAAAAGGCAGAGAGAAAACATGGTTCAGCAGAAATTCCTCGAGAAATATGGCCCATGGGGTGGTAGGTACGTGTGCTTCTTGGCAGGAGCTACTTACAAGGCAGGTCCCTGCCCTATTAGCTGCTAAATACTTGAGTCACAAGTGATCAACATAGGTCTTTAAAAGTATGTTTAAAGGAACAATATTACCATATTTATACTGAATTTTGAAATATACTCTACCAGCAGGCTGATATTTTTTATAAATGTTTTGAAAAATAAAATCCTGATCTTTCCTCTGCTATCTGAATAACAGTGAAGCTGCAAAAGAAAAAAAAAATTGACTTTCTAAGCAAATTGTGGAAGTGTTCCTTTCTTATTCTCAGGCTCCTTTTGACAGACCTCCAAAACTCCAAGATATCCTAAATTGTACCATCTAGTTTCACATTCCTGCTTGTTTATTTAGCACATATCTGTTTTTCTGTTTTCTGTTGCTTTGCTTTTTTCCTCTTCATACCATCAGATGTTCTTATGCTTGTTATTTGCAAAGAATAGTTGCTATATCCGCTACTTTCCTACATGATTGCCTTTTTTGTACTATTTTGATTAGCAGCTATTACAGAGGATATAAAAGTAGGGTACCACTTTGAGAAATGAATAACTTCTAAAAGTCGTCATCCATTTTATACTATTTCTAAAGAAGTAAATGGATTTTCATTGTGTAAAGGAAATGACTTGAAAGTTGTTTTCACTATCTCAAGTTGGTTTTCTCCTATTTTAAACCTTATCCTGCTTCTCTTCTGTAACGGATTAAATGGAGTAGAAAGACTAGAAAAGTACTGACTGGCAACTTCATTCTGTCCTTTACCAGAAATCACGAACTTTCACAGTGCTGTCTACAGCTGTAATCCATTAGATACCGCTCTGTCTGTTGTGTTCTCATTTACTCTACATATTGCAAATTACCTCTCCCTGAGAAAAAAATTCCTGTGATTAGAATGCCCAACTTACATTGAACCTCTTCTCTTGCTCTCTTTCTTTAAAACTAAAGTCCTTATTTAAGTATAATGTAGTGCAGTTGTATTGGGTGTAGGGTGGTAAGATTTTGATAGTGAGGTAGGTGAACTCGATAACTGGACATTGGTAACAGAGGCTGGAGCTGCCCCATGTTGGACACGTCTGGTTCTAGCCAGCTCCAACAGACTCACTGCAGAGCACAGCTGAGCCCCTCAGTGATGAGCGTGGCTGGGAAAACATACCTAGGAAGAGGCAAAACATTGTGCAAGTAGTGAGACATGAAGAAAAAAAAAGTGAGAAGCAACCCTGTGAACACCAAGAAGGAGGGTGAGGAGGTGCTCCAGATGCTGGGATATTCCCCTGAAGCCCACGTCAAGGACCATGAGGGAGGAGGTGGATATTTCTTTAAGGAAGCTGCAGCCTGTGGATAGCCCACAAAGAAACAAGATCCTCGGGCAGGAGCTGCAGCCAACAGAGGTTTATTCTTCAGCTTTATCCTGCAGAACTGCAGCTCATCGAAAAGACCCTACAGTGCAACACGGGAAAAGTGTGAGAAGGAAGGAGTGGCAAAGAGGAGCACTTATGAAGGGAGGTAAAGGAATTAGGAATGGAGAAGTGAAATTGAGCCAAGGAAAAAATGATGGGGATAGGAAAAGCTGTTTTAGTTTCTATCTTTGTTTCTCACCATCCAACTGTATTTTAATTAGCCATAAATTAAATTATTCTTTTCCAAGTCTGTTTTGCCCAGGAGGATAATAGGTGATATCGCTGTCTTCATTTTGTCCCACAAGATTTTTTTATCAGTTTTTTTCCTCACTATCTGGCTGAGTGAAAAAGAAGCCGGGTGGGGATCTGGCAGCCAGGCAAGGTCAACCCACTAGAATAAGTGAATGTGAACGATAACAAAAAATTGTCAGAAATAGCATGACAACTTAGTATTTTTAAAGAGTTATAGACTTGAAAAACGTGTTATTTCAGTAAGCATCCAAAACTTCATGTTCTTTTTTGGGGGAGAGTTACGACAGAGACTTTTTGTCTTACCATGTAACTGTTACATGTGATGGAGCCCTGCTTTCCTGGAGATGGCTGAACACTTGCCTGCCAAAAAGGAAGTAGTGAATTAATTTCTTGTTTAGATTTTCCTGAGCACCCAGTTTTTGCTTTACTTTTTAAACTGTATTTATCTCAACCAACAAGTTTTCTCATTTTTAATAGTTCCTTAAACACTCTTTTCCGTGTTTAAAATCAGATTTTCTTACAATGATCATTCCCTGCTAATGTTTCTTAATTTATGTCAATTCTACTCAGCCTCCCTCCCTCAACATTTCACAAATAAAATATAACATCCATCACAAAAAAAAAAAAAAAACAAAATTGGATGAAAGAACAAAATTTGTTTACATGCATTCCTGTGATGGAATTCAGAAGATTTTATATACATCTACTTAAACAAATTTTCAGTGCATTTACACTGCCTTTTCTTCAGATAGCCATTTCATTAATTACATTCATGTTAAAATGCTGGAGGCAGGCAAAGTGTTTTGCTTACCATATCTTTCCTGTCTATCCTCATACTTCTAATGATGTGAAGCAGAAATTTGACTAGGATTTTTATTTTCTTCTGGCACTTTAGAAGCTAGCATGTGTTTTTAACTAATTACTAATTTTTTTTTTAAATTAGCATAGCTTTATTTTGTCATTTCCTACTATTTTCCCATATACTGGTTTTCTTCTGCTGCTAATTTTCACCTTTTTTATAAACAGGTTTCACTTCACTTTTTCCCTCACTGTGTGAAACTCTGTTACTTGTTTGTCCTCCAAGCAAATGTTCAGTTTTCATGTAGTTTTCTAAAGTTACCAACTTTCTCATAGACATCTTGTCTTGAAAATGTGCAGAATTGCCCATGAGACGCAGATACATAATTTTTCATTTAACTTCATAGTTTTGCACTCACCATCTCTACAATTTCATATAAACTGATACAGGGACTAGATTGCATTTGACAAAACATAGCTAGCTACACTTGTAGTTGTCTGATATTAAGTGAAGTGAATTTTAGCAAGATGTTCTGATATTCGTTTCCTTCACATTCCATTCTTTCTGCAAGACTTTCACTATTGCTATCTGCCACAGAGTACTGAACTCGCCCTGAAAAGTCTGTGTGAGTGGTACTATCATTTGTAATACTCACTTACATCATTTTTAGAACAGGAAAACTCTTCTGTTTTTTTTTTTTTTACTTCCTTTCCTCTTTTTGAGAGTAAAGGGGTTTGGTGTTTTTTTATGAGGGGGGAGGAAGTGTAGCCTTTCAGAAAATAATTGTATTAAAAAATAAAGCAGGCATATTGCTTCATTCTTCTGAAAGATATTTTTGGGAAGAATGTATAATGGAGAAATTTTAGTTTTGACAGAAATTTGTTATGGCATCCATGAAAGTGGCTTCAAAAAGTTTAAGATTCTTTTATTGATCATTCACATTTAGAACTAAAAAGAAAATTTCTTTTTTTATCAATGAACAATTATTCATGCAGAAGTAAAGATAATGAGCCATGTAAAAAAAAATACAAACTAAGCTTTACATTATTAAATTTTATACAGTAGCAAACTATCTCAGTGTTTGTCTGCTAGTCTGCTGCTATTATTAATATTTAATGTCTTAGTAAGCAGTTTCATCTCTTGCTGATATTATTCAGTTGAATACACCAGAGATTAGTTTTTCTTAAATTTCTGAAAACTCGGATAGCTAGGTTGCTGTTTTACAGTCTCCTACTCATGAATCCCTTCATCTTGACACTCTGATAAGTATAAAATTAAAAACAGGATAAAAACAGACAACAGAAATTTATCAATGTAAGATTTTTTAAAAGAAGCTAAATGCTGAAACACTGTAACAGGTTGCCGTCTAACAATGCCGCATGCCTGGAACATGGAAGCTCAAGTTGGACAGGGCTTTGAGCAACCTGATCTAGTTTAAGATGCCCCTGTTTATCGCAGGGAGATTGGACTAGATACCTGTAGAGATCCCTTCCAACACAACCTATCTTATCATACCATAACGCTCCTGTAATTGTGCATGAAAGTGGATTCAGAGGCAAACTTCTATTAATTTAAATGTAGAAGTTTGATTTTGGTTAGAAAGTAGTCAAAATGCCACAGACACATGACTTGTTTTCAAACTATCTTTGTCCTTGTTTGAAGACAAAGGGATGGTCCTATTTGTTCGCGTTTCATTGGCAATTTTGCTTGAAGTATCAATGACATTTTTAAGTATATAATGATTCTTTTAACTTATTGCTTTGTTCATTCCTAAGAGTGATTTTGCCAGGTATGAACTGGCTTCCTTTTAGAACATTTTAACCAACACTTTCATTCTCAAAGCTGTCCAAGTGCACTTCAATGTCTATATTCTGGCTTGGTGTGTGGGATGCATGACTATAACTGTCTCCAAGTGTCTAGCAGGCTGGGCACAAAAGAAACCATCCAGAGTTACTGCATTGTGTTAAAGTGATATCCAAGCAAAAGAAAGGCACCAAGGTGTTGCACCTTAGTATTTGGAGAACATTTTATACCTTTTGTCCTTTTTGGAGATGCCACATAGGACTCTTGAATCACTTTGATTTAGAAAGTAGGGGTGTCTAGGAGAACAGCATTTTGGATGTTCTGCCTTCCTGAGTTTAGCAGACAGAAGACAGACAGAGGAAGAGATGGAAGCAGTGATAGAGATAGCAGAAATAGAGAGAAAGGTAACAATGGAGATGGTGGTGGAGACAGACAGGTAGGTATTTTCTACTCATTGGAGTTCCAAGTAGATTAATAAGTCATAAAATCATAGAAAAGTTTGAGTTGGAAGGGACCTTAAAGATCATCTAGTTCTAGAGAGGCAAAATCACTTCCTTTGACCTGCTGGCCATGTGTCGTCTGATGCAGCCCAGGATATGGTTGGCCTGAGCTGCAAGCATGCATTGCTGGCTCATGTAAAGCTTCTCATGAATCAGTACCCCCAAGTCCTTTTCCACAGGGCTGCCTTCAACCACATCATCCCTCATCCTGTATTGAAACCATGGATTGCTCTGGCCCATGTATAGGACCTTGTACTTCGCTCTGTTGAGCCTCATGAGATTCACGTGAGCTCACTTCTCCAGCTTGTCCAGGTCCCTCTAGATGACATCCCATCTTTCTGTTGTGGCAACTACACCACTCAGATTGGTGTCATCTGAAAACTTGCTGAGGGTGCACTCAATTTTGCTGTCTATATCATTGATGAGGATACTAAACAGCACCGGTCCCAGTACGGACCCCCGAGGGACACCACTTGTCATAGATCTCCATCTGGACTTTGAGCCATTGACCACTATTCTCTGAATATGATTATCCTACCAATTCCTTATCTACTGAACAGTCCACCCATCAAATCCATATTTCTCCAATTTAGAGAGCAGGATGTTGTGGGGGACCGTGTCAAAGGCTTTACAGAAGTCCAGATAGATTACATCTGTTGGCTTTGTGGAACCTCTTTATTAGACAAATTCAGAGCATTTTCTTAATGCAGGTGGCAAAAGCAAAATATCAGTGGGTTCAAATGCTGACACACCCTGTTTCACCCACTACCTGTCAGTTCACAACCCACCTAACCAACAAAAAAACCCTGTCTCTAGAAACATTGGAGGTACTGAGAAATAGTCTGCTTTTTGGTAACAGAACAGTACATTGTGAGCCCACAAACACCCTAGGACTAACAAGTTTCATTCTTCCTTTTTAATAGGTATCGTTAATGAGCAGGGGACTGCAAAGTTACTATCCTGCCACCGTATGATAGTATAGCTGCAAGCAAGAGGCAAAGTCTATATATATACTATCCTATGGGGCCCTTTCCTGGCATCTTCGTGCTAAGCCATTGATTTAGAGAGAAAAGAAAGGAAGGAAGTGGACCATGAAAGCCATCATGGAAAGGTGCCTTCAGGTTATTCAGCAAGGCTCATCTACAAGATGCCAGACACAAATTCTCCGTCTTTCCAGAGCCACCAATCTATGTTGCCAGACAGTGATTTTCTGGAGGATGTCCAATGTCAACCCTCTGCTTCCTAACCATTATCAAGTTTCCATCCTCTGAGATAAAGTCTTTTCTCTCACATCATAAAGCTTCTCTCTCTCTTCAACCTATTCTGTGCAAAGCAATAAGCAGGCAATTTCCTTCTTCTTTACCCCTCACACTCCAATATAATATTGTCCTGATTCAGGCAATTTCCTTCTTCTTTACCCCTCCACTCCATAATAATATTGTCCTGATTCTTCGGTACTTCATTAATTCTAACCTCTTCCTACTAAGATTCATTTGAGAATTTGAACATCAGATATTTTCCATATTAACAATAGGATTCTGTTACAAACCCCTTCATACTTGCCTGCAATAAGCATTGAAGTCAATAATGTATTTTTTTAAAAATTCTGTAGGTTTGAATTCTCTAAGCAGTTATTTTAGACATTATTCACACTTCATCTACACCTGTTCTTCAGTGCGTTCGCTGGCTATGTTGAGTTTTATAGTGAGTTTTCTATACTTAGTAAGTTACTCTTTTAAATTTTTGAAGCATCACATTTAATGCCTGAAAATTTACTTTATTCTCTATAGTTCCATTTGAACATGATGCCTGCACTTTAAGGATGTAATTTTTTTTTTTCTAATAAGCAGCTTCATTCTGCTGTTTAAACACCAAGACTTAATTTCTTATTTTAGGGTTCTGTATAACCAATAATATACATTTAATCTGAACTCAATCTATTGTCTTTAAACACTCTCTACTGAGCCTGTAAGAATTTTATACTTTTGGATGTGTTTTCCTATTTATCACTTTTTTATTTCTATGCATTTTCCCTTTTTAAAAATAAATGTTACAACGAATAATCAGTACGATTTTTTTTCCAGTGAGAAAGATAGGCAATTTGAGTACATTATGGCCGCTAGTATACTGTGAGTGGTTGGTTTATAGTAGCACATTTTTATACCAGATCCCTCACAGTACTTAGAAAACATCTAGCAGTGGTTTCTGATTCTCTTAGCAGTTGTCTCAAGAAACAGTCATTTAAGGAGTCTAGAAATGTTTCTGCTGCTTCAGAGTCTGACAGGATATTTACTTATTTTGCACAGGAGTGGATAAAGTAAGGATGCAGGAGTTTTTAAGTATCGAATCTTTTATAATGACCTTTACAATTTTGTGATTATTGTTCTATATTTGTTGGTCGATTGATACAGTTCTAATACAATTCCTTCCCTGTTGAGCAATGGAATATTAATTCGGAGGAAATCTGGAAGGCATAGAATTACAGTTAACTTTCTTACCTTTTTCCTGTTATTAAATTTCTGTTTCTTGAAACCTGTTCCTCTCATCTTCTGTAATACGGAGTAGTATCTTATCCTCTAAGAAGTATTGCAGCAATGCTTATTGACAAAGCACTATTCATTCTGATTGCGTTCACTCTCTGTCATTAAATTATTTTAAACAATAAATAAAACTTGTGGACATTTTGTTTACATTATTGCTGGATTGTTTTCTGTTTTCTGTAAATTTACTCTTACAAGTACATTATTACTTGGGAATATATTTCCAACCTGATATTTGGAAAATGGAGAAGATTCAGAACTGCCATGTTACACTTAAAATTCTGAAAATTTTAATTTACATTGTGTTATATTAATTATATTATTTACAGTATATATATCAGGCTACATGAAATTATATTATATTGTACTGCCTTATGTATGAAAATATGCATTTTATAAATTCATAAATTTACTGATTAATATTTAAATTTATGACTATATACTATATACATAAATTAATACTCATATTAGTGAAAACAACCTGATGACACTCGTGCTTGAATTCAAGCTTAACAAGGGAATGTAACTTTTAATCATAGGGAACAATTTAAAAGTGAATGCTTTCCTATAAGTAAAGTGAAATATGGAGTAAAACTCACTCTCAAATAAACACAGTATAAATCAGTGAGATATTTTAAGGTCATGTACATTCTTAAGAACGTAAGTATAATAAGAAGTTTCTCAATCCTAATTAGTGCTACAGAGAGCTTGGATGGAGAGGAAAAAAATGACAGGAAAACATACAAAAGAAATCTATTTTAGAATATCCTACACAGAAATAACTTTTCATCATTTAGTAGTATTTACTTAGATTAAAATGCATTTGTTTAATGGTTGCCAAATACATGTAGAAACACTTTATCAGCTACCTCCTTCAAAATACAATATTACAGTACTAATTTTGACATTTCTTTGATAATCTGAAAGGACTTTTTGATGCCTAACATATTATCAGCCAAGTTTGTGATAAAATATCCATCAACAGTAACACATCTATAAAATATTTCGAGATTTTTATTTGCACATAATCTCACAAAGAACAGACTAGTAATTATCAAGTTAAATACATATGAGATATAACAATATACTTACTATTACTTCCATAGTGATCCTGAGAAACAAGTTCTGTAGGTTAGAATGGGTTAGACCTTCAGCCAGGGTGCATCAAGCTGTGCAAATTCCATCTATGGGAAGCTTATCTGACATTTTGATCACTTACAGAATTTTCTTTGAAGAAAACAGTTCTATTCAACATTTTTACTTCACAGGAGAACTTGCTGCATTTGTTGAGACAGCCAGGGACACATGGGTACAATTGCAGGTTCCAAGCGGAAGCTGCTTATATATCTTCTTATTACAATTGGCTGGTGTAGTTTATCCTGCAGAAAAAGGCTACACACAACACAACATAGCCAGTCTTCCAGAGGGGATCATTACAATATCTGTATAACTTTATAGTGATATGAGTAATTACCATAAAGGAGTACTTTTATAGAGTCCTTATGACTACATGGTCTTTGCTTAATGTATAAAACTTGTTTCCTGTGTTTTTAGCAATTTTTAAATGTGGCGTTGCATTCCACAAACTATCAGTAGAATGTTAAAAACTTTGAACTTACACACCTATTTTAATTTTAGTTATGCTGTTATGGGGTTAATATAGCAGGTGCTTAATGATAACAAAGATTTAAAGGAAGCAGATATCACTTTTAATAGCTGACATGATTTCATATTCTCTACCCTAGTCTAAGCTGGAAAATAGCATATCTTAAAATTTAATATTCAGTTACAAAGGCTTTTGATCCTTCTTATTGGGTTCAATCTTGTTTGTATTATATGCTACTGGTGAACTGTAATATTTCTCCTCGTGTTTTAATAACTAATTAATTGTTGATCTATGTCAAGATAAATGAAACAGCATTGCATTACTTTTTGTGGTGAATGAGTGAAGGATTCTTCCCTATATTCTACTGAATCATACTACTGATGCTTCCACTGGTCTCCCTGTGCTGAGGCTAACCTTTCAGTCAAACAGGTCTTAATTAATGTGAATCTAAGATTATAGTATGATTCACTTTGCTTGGTACCTGTCTTGTGCTATTTTTGCCTTCTCTTCTTTCCAGTTGTTGGAGCTAGCTGGAAACTGAAACCTCAAGAATTTAAATTATTTCAGCCATGCAATTGGTATTCACAGGAATAGTAAGTTGCCAGACAGTGGTGGGGAGCCAAAATGTCTTGCCAAACCACAATCGCTTGTGAGATGGAGGTGTAACTCTTCTCAAATCAGACAATAATAAATTAATTCACTTAAAAATAACATTTTGGATGGTGGATGTTTAATTGTGACTAAAGATTTATCTCCAAATGTGAGAACTATCTGAGAAAAGCCAAGATATTCCAGAAAATCTGTCTTAGAAGAAATGAGTTTATTGCATAGAGATTTAGAAAGCATTATTTTTTTGCTGACAAGGATAATACAGAAGAACTGGACTTAGGCATTGATTGATGTTCACATCTGCTAGCCTATTTACAGTAACTTTTTCTGAACCTCTACACACTGTCTAGACTACAAATTCTTTGCACAATTTTCTTTATCCATAAATAGAGCAGTTAGAGTTGGAAACTATAATATAGTGCTTTGATGGATACATATGAAAAAATTGTTATATTTGCATTCTGATGATATTAGTTTGCTTTATTGATTCATTAATGGATCATAATAATCTTGCAGTTAAAGTTCTTTATGTTGGCAAAGTGATCTGATTCTCATCAGAAGATACTACAGAGATTCAGGAAATAAATCTATTTGAAATGCAAAGGCCTACAAGGGGAACAAATAACCCATGTTCTTTCAATCCTAATTTTTTTGTTTATATTTTGTTAACTATATGTACATAGTACATACACATATTTATAAGGCCAAAGCAAAGAAATGTAAGCTCTGGACTGGTGTTAAGAGGATGAGGCCAGACTCTTTTCAATGATACCTTGTCATAGGATAAGGGGCAATTTGCACGAAGTGGGATACAAGATGTTCCATCTGAACACGAGGAGAATCTTCATTAATTATGAGGGTGACAAAGCACCAGAACAAGCTTCCCAGACAGACTATGGAGTCTCCTCTGGAGATATTCAAAACCTGCCTGGATGAAATCCTATGCAACCTGGTCTAGGTGGACTTGCTTTATGCCGGGAGGGGAGAGGGGTTGGACTATATGGTTTCCAGAGGTCCTTCTCATTCCCTACAGTTCTGAGATTCTGTGATGGTTCTGTGATTCTGTGATGGTTCTGTGATTCTGTGATTTATTGCTCCAAAATGAGAGAACATTAAGAAGTAAATGTATTGATGAGGATTAATAATACTGATCTTAAAAACGAAACAGTAAAGAGTTACCTCAGGTGATGAAAGGGACAGAGCGCTCCAGAAAAGGTAGGCAATGACAACTGAGAAATTAACACTCCTTGAAGATGTTAATCTTACTGTATTAACTGTAACTGTAACTTACATATATATATAAAATAAGAAGCATGAATCCAGGATGGATGAATTTAGGTTCTTTATTGAGAGCTATATTAATTTCTGTCTGGATTTTTCAGTGGTTGCTAATCATAGAATTATAGAATCATAGAATGATTTGGCTTGGAAGTGATGCCCCAGTCACGGGAAGGGACACATTCTACTAGATAGAGTTGCTCAAAGCCTTGTCCAGCCTGGCCTTGAACACCTCCAGGGATGGGGCAACCACTGTTTCTCTGGGGAACCTGTTCCAGTGAGCAAGCACTGTTGCATTAATATTCAAAGCAGATGGAGTAAAATCAGAAGGAGAGGAATATCATAATGCTTTTATTATAAAATAAACAATTCATAGCAACAAAAGAATTAAATTCCGTTAAATTCAGTGAAGTATTAGTAGTTTTGATCTGTAATAAGTAAATTAGAGGACATTAGAAGAGTGCAATCGGAAGACATACATTCTTCACTTTTAAATATTTTAGTATGACTTCAGTAAATTACCATCTATCATCAACCATAAATTCAAGACTTCCTCCCAGAACAGAAATGATGTAGGAGTTGATTAACATTGGAAGAATTTTCTGGTGAGAAGGTGAAAACAAGGTGTCAAAGATGAAGCAGAATGTGAATTGAAAAGAAGCAAGTCAGTTTCATAAAGAAACTAAGAAGCTGTGAAGATGAAGGTGAATGATAGAAAACACAGATATGGAAAATCCTTGTGCAGAAAGTATCTAGATATGGGAATGGTGGTGAATGCTGAGTGGAGAATTAGGTAATATATAATCAAAATCATTGTTAAGAGGAACCTGCTGAAATCTTATTATTCTTTTGAATCTGAAAAGCATCCTGAAAAGTTTGTCATTGAAGTACAAGACCAATGCTTTGTATAATGAAATTAGGAATTTAATGATATAACCCACAATGAAGAGGGAAGAAAACTGAGGGACAGTGAGTATTCAGTTGTCAGTTTGATTCCATGTTAATGTTGATGGAAAATATTTCAACTTAGCAGATCAAATTATTTACACTGATTTGAAACACCTTTTTTTGTTGTTTGTTTTATTTTGTTTCATTCTCACACTTCTGTTTGTTTGTTTTGGTGGAACACTGATAAATTTACTGAAGTAAGAAAAAAAGAATTTTGAACAGCAAGGGTCCCTCCTAATTCATAAGAAAAATATAGATAGCTGCAGATAATCCTACGATGACTTACTTTACCTCAAGTGAATGTATAACCTACATAAGATTTAGAACAAGGACTTTAAAGTTTTACATTACTATATTTGGATATGCAGATTTCACTTTTGATGTTTATCCATACATAGCATAACATTTCAAAAAATGAGTAATTTATATGAAATATTTACTATTTGAAAACAGTTTTGCCACTATTCCACATTTTCTTCAGTGTTTTCTTAGAACTAACTTTCCCAGGAAAATCCTCCAATATTTATTTCTAAATATTTTAGAATGTAATCACATTTAGTGTTTTGTATTCTTAAGTATTTACAGGCATATGCTTTTCTCGCTCTCTAAAAGTCATAATATGGAAAAATTTTCCACTTCTGTAATAAGTAGATGAGAGAACAAATTGTTGCAGTTATAAGTTAAACAGTTGAAAACAGCTAGATTTTCAAATAGTACTTGCAGCAAGTGTAAAGCAAGATGCAGCTTGGTTATGTTTCTCCTTACAGATACTTTTCCTGTAGTGGAAAATTATTTTCTATTATTACTTAATTACACGGAGGTAAGTTATTTTCAGGAAGTATAGATTTAAAGAAAAAAGGTAAAAAAGACCCACAAATAATATAAATAACATTGTAAATATTCAAACTAAATACTTTATAAAATTCTATATTACAGCCAGATCTAGTCAGGATGATATCAATATTTTATGGTTACAATTACATAAAAAATTAACCAAATATATTGGATGCAATAGTTTCATTGTGGTCTTCATTTTTATCACCAAATTGTTTCTAGCAGGAAAACGTTCAGTATTAAAATCTTTCTTAGGAGACTGGGGATTGTCATATAAGCTTATGCTCTTCAGTCAATACAGTCCAGTAATATAACTAAACTACATTATACAAATTTTTGTCATGCG
Organism: Cuculus canorus; assembly: GCF_017976375.1. NCBI lineage: Eukaryota > Metazoa > Chordata > Aves > Cuculiformes > Cuculidae > Cuculus > Cuculus canorus. Next base: position 59,049,028 of record NC_071401.1, read on the forward strand.
GAAATTGAAAGTCAAATAGAGAACTGATCGTTCTCAGGAGATTTTCTTCAAACAATACTTTACCAACAAGTTTCTTATCTAGTTTAATTCTGATAGCACATCTCTCAGAAAATGGATGTCAAAAGGCTATCCAGCAGATTCCAGTGCAGATATGCTGAATTGGATGAGGCACTGACCTCTCAAAGACAAATAGATAATGTACAGCATGTCCATTGTTATTATTGCATAAATTTGTGGATGTTAAGGTGATACAGAGTACCTCTGTTGTGTAAGACTTTTCTCACTATTTCATTTTCTCTTCTTAATATTTTATTTGATTCTCAATAAATAATTTAATAATGTTTCATTTTTTATTAATTATTCATTGCAGTTGTTTATCTATCTCAAATTATAGATTAATGATAAATGTTCAAATAATAGTTTTTATAGATATTTGCTTGCCAATAGGTAGAGAAATACATAATTTCATGTTACCCGGTAATAAATAATGAAACTTTTTCCATATCTCACTTTCCCAAAGAAGCTCTACATCTTTGGCAGCCACTACTTTTATTAGAAATAGCTTAGATGCCAAATAAAAAGTCATTGGAGGCAGTCAAAGTGTAATATTTTAAACAAGTGATAACACAGAATTTTTATATTCATTTATTTAATCTGGCTAAAACTATTCAGCTAAACCTTTTTGAAATAAAAAATAATTTGTTCCCTCCTCAAGAGATTTATTTGAAGGGGAAAGAGGGAGAAAAATTAGTGTTTCTATTAAAATATTCATATATAAATTATAAAATGTTTCATGTTCCATTGTGTTTTAGGTTAGATGTAAAAAATTATAACTGTCTCTCATGTTGGGTAAGGATATTATATATGATTGTTCCCATTTTTCAGAAATTTTTCACTTCTACTATAGCATTAGAAATAATAACCCATGCTAAAACCTGTTTCTAGATATTTAAGAGAGCAATCAGGAATTGCCTGTGGAATTGCATGAAAATTATCCTTAGATACTGCCAGCTTACAACAGTTCTGAAATATATTGTCTTGAGTGCTTATGGATTAATGCTCTGATATAATAGGTAGGAGTGTTAAAAGACGTCTTCTTCAAGACAGCAAATAAGAGTGGAGAACAAGATGTATAAATCCTTGATTACCTTGCCATTATCTGTGTGTGTAAAGATGAAATAAACATCCTCCCCACAAGCCCTTCATTATTAAGGAGTTACTTCATAGTTATGATCTTTCTTTGAATACTCATTGTTATTATTGAAGCGATGATAGACTTCTTGGAACTTGCACTAATATAGAATTTTTTTTTTGTTGTTCTTTTTAATTAAAAGGAGGCAAGTTCTATGAATAATTTTGTGTGGGACATCGTATCGAATTAACTGCAGCCTTGAATGAAACATCTAGTATACCCTCAACTTTTACAAAGAGAGAGTACACCAAAATCTATTGTCCTACACAGACACACAGCTAGATATGGTTTCAGGTGCCTTGTTCGTTTGTACCTCTCTTCCCAAAATATATGGTCCACCAGTATATTCTGTAGCCCTTCATTTACTGATCTAATGGCAATACTGAATGCTGTTGCTTGGTGTTTCTCCTCATGACCCTGAAATCATTCAAGAAATCATTTTTTTTGGATGGATTTAGTCTACTTGCCCCTTACTTTAAGATGTTAACCAAGACATGGCATTAAGAAAACTATTAAGTTTTGCAACAGTAAGTGCCTAGTTATCTGTTGATTAGTTTGACTCCTCTATTGCAACCTAAGGTTGAATGGATTTTTTATGATTCCTGTTTTTTGAGAATCAAATGAGCTAACAGTGAAGGCAATTTTAGGCCCACAAGAATTCTTTCCTTCTTTAAACTCCTTGTTTTTGACTCTGTTTACCAGTCACTTTTTTCCATAAACACCTAAAAGTGGTTATTAAGCTTTATCAAGTTACCACCTGAGTAGCACACATGAGCATTGTAATTGTGATGAGCAAAAAAAAAAAAAAAGTCAAATATAACAGCATATATAGAAATTATGCCAGTATTTGAAACAAAGGACAAACTTGACTAAAAATATCAATGCAGATTGAGAATTACCTGTTTGGGTTTTTTTTCAGTGAATAAGTGAAGTGTCATCTGAGATTTAGAAACATGACTTTGAGCATAGACCTGTATTTGTAGTCAAAATTGTTTTTTATCAAACAGATATTTGCTCAGGCAGATGATAGTCAAGCATAGATGTTTACGCCATCAGTCATTTTTTTTCCTTTTTGTTACTGATAATTATGGAAAGCTTGGTTCCTTCACGACATTTAATGTAATGACATGACAAAGCCTGTCTACACATTCATTTTATTTCTGAGATTAAACTGAAAGGCTAATGAATGAAATTTCATTGATTTGTACTGTAACTACCCGGACTTAGTATTGTGTAGGCTGATAACCGAGTGAATAAAAGATGAGGATGGCACAAATCTTATGGACAGAAAATAAGGAGAAAAGTATTTTTTTATTTTATTTTAAGCAAAGTAAAGCAGACTGCTGTTAATAAGCTAGCTAAAACTGGAAAACATTAATAGATGCTAAAGCAGAGTAAGAGTAAATTACCATTGGACCCAACGTGTCGTGACGATGAGTTTGTCCTCAACTACACCCAATGTTTATTTATATAGTTATTAAAAAAAGTATCAGTTTGCACGAAGCATGGTACCTAAAAAGCAGAAATTAATTAGTATTACCTTATGATCTATGTTCTTCAGGATATAACTAAATTTTTACCTCGGAGCCTTTAACAACAATAAACTTTGAATCTGTATTACTGTTTTTCCTTCTGGTAAAAAGGATTTGTTGGATAACAGGTGGTAAGACACAAACAGAATGTTACAAAACAGATTATTAGCACTGTCAAGAAGACTAATGACTAAATAGGTTGAGAGCTCATAAATACGAGAATAAAACATGGCTAATGGGATTGCTCAGGAGGAAGATATAATTTTATAATAGAACCCAAATTCTTGCACCAACTATTCAGTGATTATGGCTGTCTTAAGAACTAAATATTTAAAGGAATATTTTCCACATAACATATGTATATATATATTTTTTAAAATGATAAAAATACAGTAATGTCTATGTTGCAAACTTTTTTCCCATATTTGTTTCCCTCTCATGTTTCTGGTCTGTCTCTTACCATTATGACTAACACTAGACTCAGAATTCCCAAAGATCCTTTATTTGATGGTGAGGGTTGGGAGTGAAATCTTCTTATCTGGATGGTTTAACAAGACATGTCACATCCCCAAAGTATAATTCACAGACAGCTGAGAATATGGTAATTAGTTTTAAAACCATGAAGGACAGACAGGGTATTTGAAAGATTCCTTAATAAGTAGTTCAAGGTAGACACCTACATACTAGACGGCAATTATGTAGTGAAATGAATCTCCTCGAAAATATGATTCACTACAGAAACATGATATTTGAAATGCTGGAATTCCTGAAATATTTACTTAGAAGCAAACGAAAACTTCTCTGAACATCACAATGCAGAAATTAATATAATATATTCTTTAGGCATTTATTTTTTGTACTAAGCCTATTTGTTGGTTGGGATTATTCAATACAAAAGTAAATACAGAATACTCAGCAATTAAATTGATCTAGAGAATTGAATTCACCCTGAAGTGACATTATTTAAATTTCATTTTGAGATCAATAGTATCAGTCATCTGTATAATGTTTACAGCAAGTGTAATAAGTGTGATGTTAACCTACTGAGCAGTTTGTGGAAATGCATTCATAAAAGATAACTTAATTCCTCTTTTAAAATGCCATCTTTTTAAATATCCTAAATGAGCAAAAAGACTAAGAATGTTTGCAAGAATTCAGAAATCCTTTGATCTGTAATTAACTACTTAGGCAGTATCACCAAAAATTTTGCATTGATCACGTACACCACCTGTTCTGTTCTATTTTTCCTTCGTGCCCTTTTCTTTTTACCTTTTATGTGTATATATCCAGTTGAAAGATATGTTAGAAGTTGAATGTACTTCCAGTCATGGCTGGTCCTCAACTGGTTCTCTTTGTAGAAGATAGACAGATTGAGTGACTATGCATTCTACAGGCTTCCACCTTATTTTTTCTATGCCTTACGTATGCCACTGAGAACAGCTGGTGCATTCATTTTCCAGAAGCTGAAATTAAAATCTACTTCATCAAACTGTAGCCTTCCAGAAAACAGCAATCATGAGTATTCTAGGTGCTCTTTCTTTATAGTCAATGACACTTCTGAAATGCCATTTCCTTTCTTTGTTTTCAAGACATTATCGAAGATGGAATTAATTACAGCCTTGATTTGTTAGTAATTATTTTGGGAATGGATATATCACCTCCTAAAGGTGACTATCCCAGCAGATTCATCACAAGTGAAATCTAGCAGTTTGATCCACTGCCTAAATTTTGGCATGTAGTGTCACCTGAGATTTGCTAGGGTATTCTGACTGAGACCCAACTGTCAGTCCAAAAGCATATGATCTTCTCACAATTTTACACCTATTGGTCTCCTCTGAATATCTCAGCTACGCTGCAGCCACTCCAGTGGTATTAGATGTATATTTTTAGGTACATAAGTAAAGTCTTAAACCACAACTGTATATTATACACCTACTTCTCAGACAGTTAAAATTAGGTAATATTTATTGACTTTAAGAATGTGATTGAGCTTCAGATCTTTTACACATATGCATTTGTGTTCAAGCTACTATCTACACGAAGATCAAGTGCCCAAGATGTCACCAAAGTCAGCGCACATGAAGTCAGTACCTAAATCTGTCATCTGCAATAGATGCATTAGGTTCAGTTTCATTGCCTAAACATCACATCCAAAGGTCATTAGGATATCACAGAGAATCTCTCACAGCCTGCAGCTGCTCCTGCAGAAACTCAGAACTTTCTGTGGGTCCTATGTCATATCTCTAGTCCCATTTAGATGTCTCATACATCCATATGGAATCTCAAATGGCATTTTATATCTCTGCATAGGCATCTGAATATATGGTCCAGTAGCTGTTCAGTTCTTAGAAGAGAATTCCATGTATGTCATCCATAATATAGAACTGAATTGTATATATTGTTTTGGTAGTATATACCTGTTATAGGTTCGCTTATTATTTCTATTTACTTCCTGGTCACTTTATAAGATGGAACACAGTTTCCGTTGTTTCACTGATAATGTAACTTCTAAAAGGCTATAAAGAAACATCCAAATCAAGACTGTTGCATGCCTATCTCTGACCTTTGCCTTTCTAATTACAAGTTTTCTCTGTCTGATAAGGCGGAGAGTAGAACCAAGTTAGAATTAAGGATCATATCTCACAAAATACTGTAAAATATTGTAATAACAATTTTTATCAGGTTTAGAAAGGTCTACATTAGAGATAGTGTTCTTATCAGAAAGGAAACTTGCAATTAAGTGCAAAGCTGGGGAGTAGAAGACTATTGGATTATTAAACCTGAATAAATTACTCCATTTATTGATAAGCCTAGGACAAACATTTTATACTTTATAAATATTCTACTAAGAACAATAAAAATATTTTAAACAGTTATATGCACAAGATATCTTCCATTTAGCCAGTGGATTCCAGGAGAAAACTGCTATTTAAAAACAAAAATCAGCAAATATAATTCTTTTCATGCTCTCTATTTTTGTCTTCTCTGAAGTGTATACACTATACAGAATATGTGAAAGGAGTCTTTACAAGGGATATAAAAACTGCAAAATAAGAGGGGACTAATATGCTCTCCCCTCCTCTACTGATGTATTTAGTAGATTCTCATCTTTACTCTTTTACCAAAAGCAGTCTTCTCTCAACACAGGTTTTTACACAATATTTTTAAAGAGAAGTATTTTTTCTTAAATCACTACATCTTACTGTAGACCCAGAAGCAGTGATCTTCAAATAGCCCTTCCATACCTTTTATTCAGACTCACAGAACAAAGGAGTATACAATATACATTCTAAGCCCCCCAAACACATTTTACCTGATTTATACAAAAAATTGACAGCTCAGTAGAATCAGGGTAGGAGGGGCAGAGGAATTGTATTCTCGTATGTTTAACAACAGCCAAACTTTTAAGTTTACCCATGTTTAAAAATACATTTCTTGAAAGTCTGGAAGATATGATGGATGAAAACATTTAATAGAGGAAGTTTAACCTTCTATCACAATAATCTCATAAAGTTAACACTACTAATTTGTTTATAGATAAGGAACTTGTGTTCCTTATCTGGCTGTCAACTACAGAAGAGTCCTGATCTGCAGTTTCATAGCTCTTGACCTCATGTGGATGCTGTAAATACTCAAATGGTACCTATGCATAGGCATCTGAACTCAGTTCTCAAAGCTATATTTGGATAAAAAGAACTGTCAGAGATCAGTTTATTTGCCTAAAGGTTTTATGACCATAGTGTCATTTCAGAGTCCCCAAGTTGTCCAAGTTCCCCCCATGAGCTTGACACAGACACTGTACCAACAGGAGGCTCATGATCTGGGCCAAGAGCTGTTTGCCATGTGGATTATCACAAGGCATCATAGCTGGAACTAGATCTATTGTAGTGGCTTATAAGCTCAACATTTACTTTAGTGTGAGCTGAGTCACCTTCTAGGCTCTACCAACTCGGTCTTCTCTGAGAATAATGAGAGTTCTTAGGGCATTACAAACACCTCCCAATACTCGACTATAAACTCGTTTTCTTTGGAACTGAAACCCATCCAACATATTAAATACTTCATAATTTGTAATAATATACCTTAATTTCACACTTTTTGTATTTTCTCTTCTTGCATTTAGTAGGAATATTATTGAAGCAAATAAGCAAACAAAATCTTGCCAGTCCAAAAAAACCACACAAACAAAAAAAAAAGGGAGAGAAAGAATGCCAAGTAAGCTATTGTTACAAGCAAGCTTTAGAAGAACCACTTTTTGAAGTGCTTATCCATATCTCCTGAATCTAAGGAAGAACATATATAATAACTTTTTTGCTATTAGATATTTCCTGCAAATTAAAGAAAACCTTTGAGATTTTTCCTAGAGGAAGGGAAGAGAAGGCACAGCAACCCAGAAGAACTAGAAATATATTTTCTCTAATTTCCAATGCTGATATTACAACAGCCAGTGATGTCATTTTAGACTCATAATTATTAATAATAATTACAAGAGATGGTCATAGGAAGAAGCCTTGATTTAAAATATTATATTTCTTTTGTTTACCTTAAAAGGAAACCTTAATGAATTAACGTGCATAATGGAGGTTTCAGACTTTAAAAGAGAAACTTCAAGAAATTAAAGGAACTGGCACCTAAAAATTGCAATATCAAGGACTTGCATTTAGTATCCCTAAACTAAGATCAAACTTTGTGTTTCATTCATGCTTCCTTATTTTATGTATTGAGGATGGTGTTGTGCGGTTATGGAACAAATTAAAAAAAGCAGATTATCTGATCCAACAACAATCCTAAATTTAGCCTCAGTAGCAAGAAGGGATATGACTGCTCTTCTTGAATGATTGTCAACATTAGAGAAGGCTAAAAATCATTTCCAGTAAAGGTCAATGAAAAAAGAGAGTGGTATTAACTGGCCATGGATAGAAATAATTATGTTTATTTCATTAGAAAATAATTATTCTGGAAAAACCTACTGAAGATATCAGTGGGTTAGAAAGTACGTGTTTTTAAAATAAATTTCGATAAATAGGGTATGATTTCCTGAGATTCTGAAGGACAATGCTTATGACTAAGAGATCTTGACCTCTAGAAAAAGAAGAAAAAAAAAAAAAAACCAACAAGGTAAACAGCAAACTAATTCTTAGCAAACTGGGGTATTAAAATCCCTGGTTTTTTTACTACTCTCTGAAAGAACCCTCTGTTATTGTATTCTCTTATGATCGTCCTCCTGTCTTGAAATATGGCTTCTAACATTTTTAATGGGAAAATCTTATGTATCTAGCTGTGTCATCACAATTTTATGAAATACTTATATACTTTTTTGTTTTCAATCCTAGCAGAGAGTGCAAGGAAAAATAATAATTATACATTACTCACTTACAATTCATAGGTGTCACAGGCCTCTCTGTGGAATATATGTGTAGAAATAGATTGTAAGACTAAAGTAATAACATGAGTACCTTAGATTTTTTTGTGCTTTTTCTTTCCTATATTTAGGTAGTTAATTTCCTGTAATATTTGCTAGGCAAAATAATATCCTGTTAGAAAGAGTTTCCTACTGAGTTACTTTGAAACACTTACCCTCTATATGTTTCTTGTCTTCTCTGATGCATTTTGCCTCCCACTCTGTTCTGTTCCCTTGGCTTACCACGTTCTTCACATTTCTTTATCTTTTTTTTCCTATGTATGATGGTTGAAACTGTGTTTCCTTTGACATTTGAACAGATTAATAATTTCCTGTGAATTAGAAAGAAAGCCATGTGAAAAGGGAGTTGTTTTCCTAGAGAGAAAACAACAGCTTTTGTGTTGTTTAGATATGTCATAATACAACCAAGAAAAACTATGAAATGTCAGTGAACAGTTAGACAAGATCCAGGAACTGCTGCATGATTGTTTCTCTTCCTTTCTCTAAACTCCTATAACTTAGATCAACCGAGCCTCATCACAATATTCAAGAAAGATGTCTTTGTAGAATGGCATTTCTTACTCTGCAGAATATTTTATTTTTGCAAGTTAACATATTATACAAACCATATGTTAGATAATTTACGATGATGAATAATTTCATAAAGACATTATCACCTATCTTGTGCTTTTAATATCAAAAGAAATGTGTGTACAAAGAATTTTTGAAAGACTTGATGAAAGGTTCTAAATAAGGTATTTTTTGGATGCCAGCAGTAATTATTTATTATAATTTGTTTTCTGATGATTGTATGAAATTGCCTATAACTGACTTGCAAAATTAAAAAAAGGTGAAAATGGTAAAACAGGATAACCTCATGTATTAAAAGTTTCCAGTGGGTTCTTAGATCATAAGCTAACAGAACACCTATGTTACTCTCTTGTACTGGAACTACCCTTTCTACCTTTTCTGCCTGAGAAAGGCAGAGGTTAGTCTCACACTTCATGGTGCTAAAATAAGATAGCGTTTCTGAAAAGTTTAAACAGACTAAGTCATGGAAGATTAATGAGTTCTGACTAGGTAGAAAGTTATAGAGTAGAATATATAGAATACAATTCAGAAAGAGAATAAAAACAATATATGATGCCAAGTGAAGAACATTTCTTAACTTACACTGAGAGTACACAGTATGACTAGGTAGAATAGGTTTACTTTTTCCTGGGTAAGTTGTCTCACCTTACAGTGATTTACTTTGGCATGAATTGATGAGTTTTTTTAAATGTACCTAAAAAGAGAGAGCACCTTCCCCAAATGCGTTAGTCAAAGAAGCCACCTGATTTACATGTGAAAGATGATAGAGTAATAGTAAAGAGATAGATTTTTTAATATTAAACATTAGTCTGACAGACTTTTAGCTACAAATGAATAATTAAAAATGAAAACATAATCACCTTAATGTCATCAAATAAATGAATGAAAAAAAAGAAAATCCCACCCAAATTCCTATCTGCTTCATTTGATTAAGGAACCATCGAAATCATAAATCATTTTTGTTTACTGAATATTCTATTAGAAATTAATATAGAATGATCTTATGTGTCTTTGGATGTCCTCCTGCAGACAATATTTTGAACAACAGAAAGAATGTTGGGGGCTTTACATTTCATAATCCTTCTTATTTACCTTTGTTAGCAAAAGGTGGAGTAGGGGGACGTAAGCATCCACTATCACTCAAAAAAAGAGATATTTGACAAAAAGAAGGATCATAAATTAAACCTGAATTTAGCCATCACAAACATTACCATGTTATTTAAGTACAACATAATAACACACAACTGAATGAGTAGTGAATTGAGAAGCAAAGTTTGAATGTTGAAGACCTGCTAGCTCTAAGTAAATTTATTTGAATTATTTAGTGACTTTTCAAAATTAGAAGTTATGATAACAGGCAATTACTGTCTGTCAACTAAGCAGAAGACTTGCAGATCTGTAATTAATATTAGTTGTAGGAAATAGTTTTACCAGCTCTTCTCCTGACGTAAAAAGAGAAGACACCATATATTCCCTAAAATCGAGAAATACAGCAGGAAAAGAAGAAAATATGTAGTTCTACTCAGCCCAATGCAACTGAAAAGATGTACTAATAAACTTAACCTGTTTCCATCATTTCGCATATGTCAGTTCAGAACTGAACTAGGGCAGAAGTGCAGCTTGACTGTTCTGTCTTGTCTCCAATAGCAACTTGCAAAATGTCAGTAACTGAATCACAGATCACAATATCTCATGTCACAAGAAAGGTCATCTGTGATGATACAGTTGTGGGATTTTTGACTGCCGACCACATATTGCCTGGATTTACAGTTTTGCATTCAAACTTAACTTGGAATTAAAATATCTTATTTCTATGTCACCTCTCCAAGTCAGTTTCTTTCTTCCCTAAAAATTGTATTAATAATGACTATAATGATAAAAATTATGACAATAGTAATAATTTCAAAATATATATGTGTATTTCAGGTGGATTCTTTTTAGATCTAGCAGATTATAACAGATACAACTGAGTAGCTCATCTAGACACATGTAAGATGAAGGGTGTTCTTTACTTTGAGACTTTATTCATAAAAAGAAACTATAGAATATGAGTCTTACTAGCATGAACATTTCCACTAATTTAATTAATATTGCAAGTCTAACAATAATCATATAGTTGCTAGCAGGCATTCTGGTGAGTTTTCCAGTGACATCATCAAATATTTCATTAGGTTTACACAGCAAGGATTGGATGGAAGGACAAGACCCATGCTGGAGAGGTCCTTCAAGGACCACAGTCCATAGAGAGAATCCACATGGGAGAAGTTTCTCAAGGACTGCCTCCCTTAGGAAGGCCCCATGCTGGAGAAGAGTAAGAGTGTGAGGAGTGACAAAGTGTTATGAACTGACCATAACACCTGTTCCCCATCCCTCTGCACTGCTTAGGGGAAGTAGAAGAGTTGGGAGTGAGGTTGAGCCTGGGAAGAAGAGAGAAGTGAGTGGAAGGAGTTCTTAGCTTTGTTCTTATTTTTTATTATCCTACTCTGTTCAATTTTCAGTAAATTAAATTAATTTCCCCAAGTTAAATATATTTTGCCAGTGATGAAAATTAAGTACGTGCTTTTCTCCTTGTCTTTATCTCAATGCACAAGCTATTTAATATATGTGTCCTGCTGAGGAAGGGGAGTGATAGAGTCACTTATTGGGCACCTGGTTTCCAGCCAAAGTCAACCCATCAGAGATAATTTTTTCTTATTAACAATGGTTTTGTATAAATACTCAATTTGGATGTACATTTTGCATAGCAGTACTCAAAGAAAGGTTTACTGAAATTCACAATCCACTCTAGGCTATACAGTTTCTTCGAGAAGGTGTTAGAAGCTGGGAGGCTGAAAGATAACTATTCATTTAATTCAACACTACAGTACGTTTTTTTTCTGCTTTGTGCTGCACATGTAATTTCTATGCCCTTCTTTTTTCCCTTAATACTTGTTTTAATCTGTATAACATCTGCCAGCATTTGTTACATAGCCACTCGTTAAGCAGTTTGAATGAAAACTTTATAAATGTATTTAAGCTTCAGAGAAGGATATTGTATGTTTGTAACTTGTATGCATTTATGCTTGTAACTCAAAGAACAAAAGAAAAAAATGCTTCTTAAAATTAAAAAAAAAACCCATTGTTATGTTCATCCTCAAGACTGTAGTTGTGACTAATAAAGTACATACAAATTAATGTAATTTCTCAACAGCATAAAAGGACCTAAAGCTGATATGCTATAAAAAAGAGTGGCAATATAGGAGACAAGGGATAACAAAGTGGTTTCATTTTTGGAAATATTGTGTTCTTCTCGTTATATTCCCCAATTGACAGAGACTAAATTCTGCAGTAAGTGAAAAATTCAATCTTGATAGAAGCTCCAGTGGCAGCTCCTTGATAAATTGCTGACTGTGTTTCTCAAAATAAAAGGCTGTGACTTGTAAAGAGACACAAGATCTAAAAGATATAACCTTAACATAATAAAGACTCAAGAGGTCTGAGGAAAACAGACAAAGCAATGCATGCTAGGGGCCATCACAGAAAAATGTTTACTTTCAGGTGATCTCAGTCACTACTCTGGGTAACAGATGAGAAAAAATCAAACTGAGAAGCCAGTGGAAACACTAAGATTTAATAATTATCTGTTTTTTCACAGTCAGTATACATTATACACCTTGCAGATCACCTAGCCTTTAAATTAAATCTGAATAAGTGCAAACACCTGTAGAACACAACGTAATTTTAATGTGAAAGCTAACTATCCTAAAGCCATCCTTTCCTAATACCATCCAGAAAAGTAACATGACAGAAAAGCTTTCATTGTTGAAGCACTGAGAACAATTTTGCAACATTTTAAGACTATCAGATGCTGCTATTAGACAATGCCTATTGCTTGAAAGAATAATTAAGATTTGTCCCTTTTTTCTTATTTTGCCTCCTAGGTGAACTACTGTAATAATCAATCTGCCTCTGTAAGTATTTGCTCTTTCAGATTTTGAATTTTTTTTTAAAATGCTAATATAGTGTATATTAAGCTTCAGGGTTTCAGTTCTGTTGGGTGAAGGTAATAAGGTCTTGGTGGAAGACAGGCTGCATGAGGGGCCTCTGGGACAAGAGCTCAGGAGCTGCCCCACGCCAAGCACAACCAGTTTCAGACAGCTCCAACAGATCTACTGCAGGCATGGTTGAGCCCCTCAGTCAAGATGGTGGCGTGCTTAAATATGGATAAATTGCTGCAAAGCAGAGAAGAGTGTGGAAAAAAGTATGAGAAACACCCCTGTAGACAGCAAGGTCAGAGAAGTAGAAGCATAAAGTGGTGCTTCAGACACCAGAGGAGAGCTTTCTTTGCAGCCTGTGGAAAGGACCACCTTGAAGCCCATATTCGTGCAGCAGCCTATGGAAGATTCAGGCTGCAGCAGGTGAATACTCCCCAAAGGAAGGTGTAGCCCATGAAAAACCCAAGCAGTAGACACTATGCTGGAATAGGGGAAAAGTGTAAGGAGGAAGGAGCAGAAAAGAGGAACTGTTGTGAACTGACTGCAATCACCCATTTCACATTTCCCCTGTGCTGGCCAGGAGGAGAGATAGTAGAGGATTTGGGAATGAGGAAGCTGGAAAGAAGGTGGGGCTGAGGGAAAGGTGTTTTAGTTTTCATTCTTGTTTCTCACTGTTCTACTCTATTTTTGATTGGCAATAAATTACATTAATTTTCCCCAAGTCAAATCTGGCTTGCCCATGATTTTAGCTGGTAAGTGATCTCCCTGTCTCTGCCTCTACCCAAGAGCTTTTTTATCTTATTTTCTTTGTTCAGCCTGTTGAGGAGTGGAATTGAGAGAACAGCTGGGTAGGCATCTGGCAGAAACCCAAACTTTATTCACCGCAACTGTTCAGAGGACTTTTTAATCAGAATTTGCATATATAAATGTGTTATTCAGAGTTGAATATATGTTTTGTCTAACAAGTATTCCAAGAGTAAGAATCCTAACCCCTGCTTCAACTACAAGCTATTGGAATAGAAGATATTCTCTCACTGATTGCTCAATATGAGTGGGGATTATTTTTCACTGACTAGATGACATTGATACAGATGAGTTCATTGCGTATTTGGATGTATATTAAGGAAAATAAGAAGACAAAAGAAGAAATTATAAGTGTCTTTTTATCAGTAAAAAGAAGTTATGTATTTTTTATTGAAAAAAACATGCAAAGTTAAATATTTGTAATCTGAAGATGCTGATATGCTGATCAAAAAAATTAAAGCTAGACAAAATAAATAACCACAGAAAATTATTTGAGATCAATGATGACTCAAATGACAGATTTCTTGTTGCAGAAGTGAACTCATGAGACTGCTATTTTGTTTCACTTATTTCAAAGAATAATCAAAATAAAGGGTATGAATTTATTCATGTGTGACTTAAGGGACTCCTGGGAACATTCTGTGGATTTTGAGAATAACTGTTACCTCCAGGTAAGCATAAGAGCAGCTCTACAAGCTTCTGACGAATTCTGCCAGATACTTTTGGTCACAGAATGCTTACAGCCTTTATTCTAGCTGTCTCCTGGTTAGGAAGGGTCAAGGACCCTCCTGCCCCATCTTAGACAGAGATCTATATATAATAAACAAGCACAGTGCACACACACCTCCACCCCTGCCCCCAGCTCCAGGCAGCGAAAACATGGAGTAGCTTGTCTAGCTTTTGATGTAAAAAGGTGAAAAGAAGAGGCCAGCAAACCTTCTCTGTCCAACAAACCTTCTCTGTCCAACAAACCTTCTCTGTCCAACAAAAATGCTTTTAACTATAATAGGGCACAGTCTCCACACACTCCTCTCTTGCTGTTAGACTCTTGCCCAGACAGACCACAGTCTCAGTCTTCAAGGAGTGCCCGGGGACCTCTTTCTGATGTTTCTCTAGCCTACAGGAATCATAGGATAGTTTAGGTTGGATGGGACTTTACAGGTCATCTAGTCCTCCCCCTCCTGCAGTGAGCAGGGACATCTCCAACTAGATCAGGTTGCTCAGAGCCCCATCACTTGAATGTTCCCAGGGACAGGGCATCCGCGACTTCTGTGGGCAACCTCCCGCCCTCAAAGTAAAAGAAATTCTTCCTAGTATCTAATCTAAATCTATATTCTTTCAGTTTAAAACTGTTACCCCTTATTCTGTCACTGCACTCCCTGATAAAGAGCCTCTTCCCGGCTTTCCTGTAGTCCCCATTAAGTACTAGAGACTTCTATAAGTTTTCCCCAGAACCTTCTCTTTTCGAGGCTAAACAAGCCAAACTCTTTCAGCCTGTCCTCAAATCGGTGTGGTGTTCCAGCTCTCTGAAGGTTCTGACTATGCACTCATTCCCACTGTCTATGTCACCAACAAAGACATTAAACAGTCCCAATACAGATCCCTGAGGAACGTCACTCATCATAAGTCTCTGAGCCATTGACCGCAACTCTTTGAGTGTGATAATCCAGCCAATTTCTTATCCACTGAGTGTTCCATCCATGAAATGCACGTCTCTTCCATTTAGAGACAACAATGCTGTGTGGGACAATATTAAATGCTTTGCACATGTCCAGGTAGATAATGTCAGTTACTCTACCTTATCCACCAATGCTGTAGCCCAGCCATAGAAGGACACTAAATTTCCCAGGCACAGTTTGCCCTTGGTGAAGCCATAATGGCTGTCACCTATCACCTCCTTCTTTAACATGTGCCTCAGCAGAGTTTCCAGGAGGATCTACCATGATGTTGCCAGGCACAGAGGTGAGACTGACTGGCCTGTAGTTCCCTGGGACTTCATTTTATCCTTTTTTAAAAATGAGGGTTATGTTTTGCCTTTTCCAGTCAGTGGGAACTTCACTGAACTTTCATGATTTCTCAGATATTACGGATAGTGGCTTAGCAACTTCTTCTGCCAGTTCCCTCAGGACTCATGGATGCATCTCATCAGATCTCATGGATTTATGCACCTTCAGGTTCCTCAGATGGTCTCAAACCTGATCCTCTACTACAATGGGTGGTTCTTTGATCTCTCAGTCCTTGCCCATGCCTTCTCTGCCTTGTGTGGTGTGATTTGAGCCCTTGTCAGGGAAGATCAAGGCAAAAAATTCTCCAATTCCACAGACTTCTCTGTATTCTGGATAACCAGGTCTCCCATTTCCTTCCAGAGAGAGCGCACATACTCCCTAGTCTTCCCTTTATCATTGACATACCTACAGAAGCTTTTCCTGTCCTTGGCCAGATTTAATTCTATCACGGTTTTAGCTTTCTTAGCCTGATACCTGGCTGCTTGAACAATTTCTCTATATTCCTCCCAGGCTATCTGCCCTTACTTCCAACCTCTGTAGCCTTCCTTTCTGTGTTTAGGTTGGTGCAGGAGTTCCTTGTTCACCCACGCGAGCCTCCTGCCATTTTTTCTTACTTCCTCTTTGTTGGCATGCATCACTCCCGTGCTTGGAGGATGCGTTCCTTGAATATTATCGAGCTTTCTTAGCCCCCATCTCCCCTCCAGAGCTTTATGCCATGTTACCCTACCCAGCACATCCCTCAAGAGGCCAAGGACTGCTCTCCTGAAGCCTAGAGTAGTGAGCTTGCTTCATGCCCTCCTCGCTGCTGAATTAAACTCAACATTATTTCATGGGCACTGCAGCCAAGACTTCCTTTGATCTTCACATTTGCCACCAGCTCTTCCTTGTTGATAAATTTTTAACTTGGTATATGTCTTCCAAATGATATATTAGTCATGTTTGGAGATTTTTTCTTCAGTCTCCAAATCAACCTACATGTGTTAAAATGTGTTCATAAAATACTGTCTTTAAATACCTAAAGCTATTAAAATACCACAACTAGATCCTAGTACAGTTTCATCACTTAATTCTTCTATTGTTGCTTTTTAATGTTCATAATTTTAGATTTTGGGTTTGCCCTTCTGAATAACATGGATCATCATACTGATATTTCCTTTTGAAAGAGAAAAATCTTGCATAATTAAAACATCATTTTCATGCTAAGACTTCCAAAATCCTTCATTATTATTGTCTGTAGGTAGTCTGAGCTTTTACATCATTCATGATTTTGTAGCATCAAGCTCAACTTATTCCAGCTTCTTGTTTGAAGTTCTTTCATGCTGTTTCCAACTGACTGAAGCTATCAACTACAGCGCATCCATGGGAAATCAGGAGCCAAAAAGCTTGTTTGTTGAAGATAAATTCATCAACTCACTGCAATGTTTGAGTCCATTCTGAATCTGTCTTTGCATAAAACTAAAAGCTGGAAAATATATTAATCTCTAGTTTAAAAAGTATTAGGTGTTGACACTGGCTTATCTCTCAGATGTGAAACTTCTAAGCTTGAGCTTCAGAGGAGTTCAAATAAAATTTTGAATACTGAGATGTCATTCTTTGTAAGATCAGTAGATGACTTTCTTGTGAAATCTTTCCAGTACTGTTTCTTTTCTGTCATCCTCTCCATCAGAAACCTGTTACACTGAAATTTAGGATTAATATTTGACTTTCTTATGATAACTGTCTTTATTTTCTGCTACAGGAATCTCAGAAGTTAGTTTTCAAACCTGTTTTTCAATGTCTTCATGGCTTTGGAACTTCTAATGATGAGTACTGAAAAATTGTTACATCAGCCAATGCTGTTCTTGGCAGTGTCCCACACTAGGAAATAAAAGTTTTCTTTCTTCTTTTTATTTAGGCTGAGTAAATAATGCTATTGCACATACCTGAGGGAAAAAAAGAGTACTCATTCTGGAATCACTTACACTATAGAGAGAAATAAATATGATGGTAAAGTAAATATTGTTGCAATGCCAGTGATACATAAGCTGTTTATGGAGAACAGAGCCTATTTTTTTCAGATTTCTATTGTACCTGCCTCCATGTGCTTCTTTATTGACTGCAGAGACAGTCAATAAAGTTTTGTGCATGAAAAATTGACTTAAAATTTCTGTTGGGTTCTTTTGGAATTTACTCCTTTTTTTACTTATTTGAGTCTTTTTTAGATCATTGGAAATATGACTTGAGTAAGAGTGTGTAATCTGGATCTTTTTCTTTCTTATCATTTACAGAAAATCTTAAACAAACCCAGAAGAAATGGAGGCAGATATTTGATTTCAAAAGATGTCAAAATAGTAAGGAAATTAACACTCCTACTTGATATTATGATATTATTTTATTTTGAATACTTGGGGTTTTTTAACCAGCTGCCTAATTAAAAGAGATGGTTAAGCAGAAAATTGTACATATACCAATCTTAAGGTCTATTATGTATTTTCAGCATGAATAAATGACAGCATGATTAAACATCAGCTGTCAAAAATAACAGACATAGTGGAATGGTGCATTAAAAATCAGCTCACCTACTTGGGTGAAGAGAATGTAATGCAGAAAATATTAAAAAAAGTCTTTGAAATGTTACAGTTGGTCTGTATATTCAAGAAAACTGTTGAAAACGTGAAAATCAAGATTAGCCAATCCACTTGTCAGTGAATAGTTATACTTCTAGCAGTTTAACTAGTATATAAAAATGTAAGAACATGAAACTTATACAATCAGTTTTAAAACTATATTAAAAATATATAAATGTTCATCGCTTTACTAAAACCTTTCAAATGTACATTTAAATAATATGATTACGTTAAATACGAGTGAGACTTGTGTTTTTCACGAACTGCTAGGGATACAGCAGAACTTGCTAAAAATAATGCATCTATTTTGTAGTACATAAGTCAGGTGAAGTATATGGGAACTTCTCATGGCACACAAACAACACGTGTAAGTTCTAACCATGGATGGATATTAGACATGTAAAATACATTTCTCTATTTTTTTCTATCTGCATTTTGTTCTCCTGAAAACCTTATGTAACACATCTTATGAACCTTATGTAACACATCTTATGAAATAATTAAAGTAGAATTTTCCTTCTTCCTTTCTGTTTATGTTGTTGTCTTTTCTTATTTGTTTGTTTAGTTAGTGATTTTTGATGTTAGGTACATTGTACAGGGATTCAAATCCAAATTCAGATCTAAAAATTTAGCTGTCTAGATATCTCCATGTGAACTATGTTTCCAAGCTTCTGTGAACAATGAAGAGAATGGTATGGCTAGCGCTTTAAATATGGGTATCCAATACAATCTGAGATTCTATGGAATATCCAAAATATCCACCAACACAAATCTTTAAGAAAAAACATCAACCTCTACTATCTTTCAAAATGTGCAACTCTACAGAAGAAAAAAGTTTTGAATTGGAAAATGGCTTCTTGGGTTGCTTTATGGAAATGTAATATATAAAGAGTTGGTTTCAGGATCCGGACATAAATCTTCACAATTCTTAGCATTTCTGATTAATTTTATGTGCTTTGAGACATTTAATGGAACAGAGCAGAAAAAGCTACAGGAAAAAAAATATCTTTAACAAAAGCAACAGGTAACTATAAAAACAACTTCTCTTTGCCTTCTTGTAATAATATTTTGCTTGTTTCTAAATTTAGAGATTTGTTTGTATAAATAAAAAGAAAGGTATATTACATTCTATCCATGTTAAATATCTCAATTTGAATCCCAAACATAAATTTGGCTGAGCTCCCTTGGAATGACCTTATTCTTCATTAGTATTTTTTCAAGAAAGAAATTATGCCTTCAGCCAGAATAATAAGTATGAATGAGATAACTCATAGGCCATGAATGTGCCTCTAATAAGAAGTGAGTGATTTTACTCAGGTAGACTACACCAAAGAAAACATGAAAATCTTTTCTTGAAGTCTTATTTTTAAAAATGTTTTTGTCTGTTTTTAAAGACAGCAAAAGTGAAAGACTGGAAGTAATTTACTGCATTTTCTTCTTTGCACTGAACTCTTAAAACTATTTAATAACTTCTTTTAAAATCTTTTAGTTTGATTCTAATGTTTGTTGTGGTCCACATTTTTCATTCCATTTTTATTAGGCAAGTAATCAATATATAGTCTTCTGGCAAACAACTGAAAGAACAATAAATCTTGGTAAATAAAAGATACCACTTTCTCATCCTATAGAAGTCTGTATTTCTGATTTTTTTAATTTCATCTATGCATAAAATCTGTACCAAGCAACAATATCTGTTCAAATTACGTGCTATATTCCTTTACAAAAATATTGACTGAGATGGGGAAAGTTCCAAGAAGAGCAGGGAGATGCTTCCTTTTCTGGTGGGTAACTGAACATAGTCATATAAAGAATGTTGTGGACTATAAGGAATAAAATGCAAAAAAAAAGAAAGAAAGAAAAAGAATCACAGAAGAGGGTGGGAATTCTCCCTTGGAAAAGAGAATCTGCTGAAAGGAAGAGGCCCTATGCCTATGTTTTAATGGAAAATTCAAGTGGTAGCTCTGGACATCTTGCATCACAGAATCCCTGCAAGCCCCAAAACCCTAGCTGTTAGACAACTGTGGTGTTTAATAGGGTGAAAGTAGAAATTATGAACCTTAATATGGAAAAGAAGTATCTTCGGCAAAACCATATAGTGTCAGTGCCTTGTAAATGTAAGATGTGTTGAAGATGGAAAGGAAATTAATGATCATCTTCTAGTTTATATTTTATTTACATTTGGGCTTTGAGTTTAAAAAAATATTCTTGTCCTTTTTTTCCTAACTCTGCACAAAGGAAAGGACTTTCTAGATAGACCACTAAGGTCTGATCAGCTTTGGACCTATCATTCATAATTCTAAGGAGTTTTCAGTGGCTTTATGGAAGACATATAGGACAGAGAGTTGGTTGTAATAGTGTACATGGAATAGGAAAGTTTTCAGATTATTTGCATTAAAACATTCCAAATCACTTCTAAATGTAATACACAGTAGGTTACAGGGGTGTAACAGCAATATGATATTGAATATGGTTTTGTGCTTTTTACTTTCTGAAGCCAATCTGTACACAATCATACTTTTATTGTTTTGTTTATTTCTCTATCCAGGAGTTTTTATTTCAGAGACACATTGCATTTATCATGTGGCACTCAGATGACATTTATTACTACTTGTGTGTTTTAATTTATTCTTAGAATAGTGCAATGGCCGTAAGTTGGACCCTACTCTTGATATGAGTTATTTTAGTCCAGATCTATTTGTGTACTGGGTCAGAAAGCAATTGTTTACCATATCAACCATACCTGTTACATTTTATCTCTAAGGTTTATGACTGATAGCGTAGGATTGCCTGAAAGCAAAGTTCTATGGTTTGGGGTCTTTTTGTTGTTTTCTTTTCTCATCTCTAATATTACTTTCATTTCTGTGGAAAGCTTAGATGACTAGCCAGTAGTTTACTTTCATAATCAAATTGCATAAAATTAATTTTATTTTTAAAATCTACCTCACTTTTTGAGGATCATATACATTTAAACTTTATGTGGAAGATAGAATGACTGTAAAATAAATTAAAAAACTGACCTTTTTATGGAAAATTTAAATATTTGGTGTGAGATTCAGTGAACACATAGGCAGAAATTTAAAGTTTATATTTTGAGCAGCTACTCCAAATTCTTTCTATAAGCTAAGAAAATAAGGAATTTTCAGAGGCCAGTTTCTTCCTTCTTAATTACTTAACCAAAATACTTTCTGGAAATACCTGTTTCCTCATCAACCATGGGAGAAACTTGAGCAAATATTTAAAATTAAATGTCTAACTTTTAGACAGAACTATTTAGGTGGAATTAATCATTAATTTGATCTCAATCCTTGTTCAGAGAAAACACAGTAAATAACTAAATTTAGACATTCATGGTTATCTTGATTAGGATACACAGCCCATATTTATAGTTAAGGAGAAATGAACTTCAGCATCTGCCTGACATCTATGTCATCATGTTTATAACTTCACAAATACTTTCAACAAATGAGTTTGAACAAATTCTTTTTTTTTCATTAATTTTCCATGGATTTATATGATGCTAGTCATATTATCATAGAATCACAGAATCATTGAATCATAGCATAGTTAGGGTTGGAAGGGACCTTAAAGATCATCAAGTTCCATCCCACCAGACCAGGCTGCCCAAGGCCCCATCCAACCTGGCCTTGACACCTCCAGGGATGGGGCAGCCACAACTTCCCTGGGCAACCTGTGCCGGTGTCTCACCACTCTCATGGTGAAGAAAATCTTCCTAATGTCTGCTCTAAATCTTCCCCTCTCCAGTTTATACTCATTCCCCCTCATACTATCACACAAACCTTTATAAAAAGTCCCTCTCCAGCTTTCCTGTACTCCCCTTTCAGGTACTGGAAGGTTGCTATAAGATGTCCTCTGAGCCTTCTCTTCTCCAGGCCGAACAAACACAACTTTCTCAGCCTGTCCTTGTACGGAAGGTGCTCCAGCCCTCCAATTATCTTTGTAGCCCTCTTGGCACAAGCCATATTATCAATAAGAGTATTTTTTTAAGAAATGAAAAATTCAGGGCATTTTTGGGTGATACAGTTATGGTGAATCGTTGAACTGAATCTTAAAGCTCTTCACTTTATTCTATACGTGAGATTTTAAATATGACTGTAAGGTAATGTCTTGCTTTATTGTATATTTTCTCATTATAACCATTGAAGCAATACTTTTTGTGTGCCTCTCAATGGCAAAACTCATTTGGCTAAGTTTTTTATTAACCTAGAGAAATAGCTTTTGCTAGTCTCAGAACAATTTGAATTCAGGGAGAAATTAAGGTTTGTCTAATTAATCTAAACAAAGATGAAGTTCTTTTCCTTTGTTGATCGAAGTAGATAATTTTTAAAGTCTAACTAGACCACAGATACCTTCTGCTTGTCAAGGGAGCTTTGCTCTAACAGTGAATGGAAATCCATAATTCTAGTCCAAATTAGGAAGTGAAACAGCTAATGACTGTTAGTGCTTGTTAAACAACTATTTTTACAGGTACAGAAAAAAATAAAATAAAGCTTCAGACAAGCCTTAAAACAAGTCTGGACAAAGCAAATTCAACAAGACCTGGCAGGACTCACTCAAGATCTCTGACACCCTGCCTTTATCAGTGCTGCAGCCAGATAATTAGCGGTAGTTCAGGCTTATTTGTGACTTTTTTCTACCTTTCTCTCACTGAGGTATATTTTGTAATATGGTCATGTAAGAATAATAAGACCAAGACAGCAGTGTCCAGTACCCTGTAGTTACCAGAAGGAATCTTATGACCAGCACCCAGCTGCACACATGCATCCAAATGAACTGACACAAAACAGATCCCAGATATGAAAGTCATCTGGTTTTTAACCTATGAAAACAGCAAGTAATTCTTCAGACTAGGCAGATTTCGCCCTATGGAAAATTGTATATAAATACCAGTGATATACACTTGTGTTTGGTACACAGAACATAACCTCTTTGGGTTTGGATTCCCTCCGTCTGACTCCCTGCTCTGGCTCTCTCCGTCTTGGAAACTAAGAATCAGCAAACACTGCAGCCATCAGAACCAAGAACTTATCATATACTTAGCACTTCACTAGCATGTGTGTTCAACATCTGATTCTTAGTTGTTAAAGACTACATGTTAATTGAACCTAACAAGTACACACTTATTTGAAGTCCTGAGATTTTTCTAGTGTCTCAATTGCTCATGTATTTTTTCACCATAGCGGTCCCCAGTTCCCTTGTATTGACAATTTCAATGATAGTAATAACATTTCTTGAGGTACAGGCTTACAATAATCTTATTCCCTGCTGTGTTGTTCATGAGGGAATATCCAGAAAGAAATCATAAATAGTCATCACAGTTGATAAGAAATAGGCTGCAGGAATTACTTATCACTGTAGAAACAGTTTCCTAATGATCTTGCATCAGAGATGCAAAACCTGAATGAAAACTAGTTGTACAAACATACGTTCAATTAGAGATTTTTTTGTTTTGGCCCTTCTGTTGCAATTTTTATGATTCTTTCCTACTTGGCAGAAAGCCATGATTCCCCTGCCTGCTACCAGAAAACAAATATCAGCTTCTGCACTTATGGACAGGCGGAAATATTTTGAAGAGCAACCCTTGTTAATTGGAATCATCTTTTAAATCTCAGTACAAATATTTGTCAGAACAGTGAGATATATAGAAGCCACATAAGCTGGAATTCTGCAGCCATCATCAGAGTTTATAATAGACATAGAAAGGGAATAGTGAGTTAAAAAACAGGGGGTTTATGTTTTGTCTGTTTTATGTTTTGTTATGTTTTGCCTTTCTTTTTCTCAAGATAATTAATATACTATAACAACTGACCAAAATACCTTGCTTATCTTTCAAGAAAAAAAAAAAAAGTATTTCTGTAGCAAATATGCCTGTCAGTTAATATACATTTTCCTTGTGATTATATTGATTTTTTCTGACCCAGAATGGAGCAAACAAAGGGAAAGGAATTCTCTAAACAGTCAAAACGATAACTGATGGAGGATAGAAATTAAGATGGATATTAGCAACATGAGGAAAAAGTTACGGAATTGAAGCTTTAGGATGAGATATCCAGCTTTTTTTTTTTCTTCATATGCATTTACTTTTACTTACATGGTTCATTTTTCTGAGCAGAGAAAAGGACTTCCTGTCTTTTTATATACTACAAAATTTTCACGTGCTCTCAGACAGAAGACATTGCAGTAACTGGTGAAATAGTGAGGATTTAAGATACGTCGTTAATAAAAATAACAACTTATAACATTAATAACAAAGACAATTCCAGACAGCAAAAAAAGTTAATCAAAAAACAATATGTTCAAGGGGTGCTTATATCAAACTAATTTTTTACTTTTAGGGACTGTGGATGTGGTAGAAAGACAGTTTAAGTCAATTAATGGAATATTCTGACATAAATTTGCTAACAATTGTGTTACCTATCTGTACCCACACTTTATCTCCTACAGAATTTCTGAGGTCACTGCTAGTTACAAGCTAACTCTATGACCTGATATTGGTGTGAAAATTATTCTACCAAAATCTGGACTAATCTCATATTCAGTCCCTGTGGTGGGTTTTTTTTTTTTTTTATACGCTGGCATCCAACTTGCATTCAATCTGTTCATAGACCTCATATCCTTTGCATATTACGATGTCAGAAAGACTGATGAGAATGTGGTTTTGATCATTGTTGCATTGTGCAGTGAATTTAACCTTGACTGATGATGTGTCTCTGTGCATCCCCTAAGAAGATCATCAGCTGCAGCATCCTACAGCTGACCTCAAACATGTCTCTGATGTGAAGTGATGTACCTGTCCTGCTATTTTTCCGTTAAGAGTATTTTGGATGTTCCTGTGCATAACAATGTGTATCTAATGTAGTGAACACCAATATAAGAGAATGCACTCCTTCTCAATAGTTTGTAATACCTGCAAGATATACTCAGTGTTGCCTTTCACGAGTAATGAATAATCTGGTGAACTGTCATGCAAAGGTGAGGAATCAGAAGAACTAACAGCATTCCACTTGAAAACCATGACTGAATTCATCCAATATGGATGAATTCATCCAATATGGATGAATATGGATTTAATCTTAATCTTTCTTTCATTTGTTGACAGTTTTGTTGAAACTTACTAAAATAATGCATATATCATAGAAAAAACGGGCATGACATTATAGCATGTTACTCAATTTGGAAAATAGTACTTGAAGTCCTCTCTTGTGCACATTGGACAATGGAAGCTAATATAAAACTGTTTTTGAAGTATCTTTATTTAAAGGCATTTTCTAATATGTGTCAAAAAAACTTTTCCTTCATTAAAAGTATATCTATTCCCTTTTCTTTGCTAAGAATGTGGCAAATTTAAGGATGGTTATTATATGAGTTAACAACATTTTACAAGGAAGACTGATGTCAGAAACTCATGTCACAGAAGAAAACTCACAAGATCAGAACAAGAAGAAAGTAAGCTGAAAATGACTGTGATTATGTGCTTTCTAAAGCGCTACCATAAAAAACTCTATGGAATAAAGACTGTAAAACTATTCATCCTCAAGAAAGGACACAGGAAAGTTACCAAAAGATTTCTATTTACAGAAATGCATTCCATGTCTTTGCCTATCATAGAATCACGTTTCACAGAACAGGTAAGCACAGACAATCTTTTCTTATGAATCAAAGAAATTTTCCAGTAAAATTATACAGAACTATATACACAATTTTAATTTTACTTTGCTTTCATTGTCCTATGAATATATGATCTTATTTCAGGACTGACAGGACATCAGAGTTGATTAAAATATTGGTGTATTCTGTGCCATAGTAGGTCTCCTTATGAACCTGTTTGTAGTGGTAGGATTTCTTCCCACACCACTAGCCACACAGACCAGTCTGTGCTGCTTTGCACCACCTTTTTGATGCACTTAGAAAAACACCTCTCCTGGTTGGGCTACTATCTGATCCAGTGGAAGACAGGCTTCATAGGGAGAAGTTGCCCTAATTTATAGAGGCAGTCATACAGGGCAACAAGACAGCCCCCTCAATCTACCTGAAACTGCTGTGATTGGGAAAGAAATTCCCTTATTATCTGAAGAAAATGAACATCAGTCATCACAACCAGTCACTCTGGGGAAAGAATGCGCCTTGTTACAATGCAGTGATCCAGAATACTTGGGCACTCCTTCATTGCTCTTAGGGTCCCAGGTACCTGGGAAGAGGTCCTGTCATTGCCTAAAAAAGAGATTGACCATCAGTTACCCCACCTCCAGACACTTGATATCTGGATCGTGGCCCAAGTGAAGTGGTCTGATTCAACTAATGGAAAGTTCTACTAGAATGACATCTTCCAAGCACAGCCAAAGTGAATGTTAAAATATCAAAGTTGAAATAGCCAAATATCTAATGAAAGTCAATTAACTTGAATCCCCGTAAGTATGTAATTGTATTGAAGGCCCTTTGAGCTCTTCTGGATCACAGTAGGCTGAGACTAGTAATTTAACTCTGACTTTGTCTGCCTCTCATTTGTAGGGTGGGATCTCATTTGCTAAGAGCAAAGGAAAAAGCCCTAGAAGTCATTCCCCACTGAGAGCCCACCATCATTTGTCAGGAATACTGGTGCATTAAATGTGAGTATTCTTACCAATCTTAAGAGGGAAATTTTCAAGCTGCCTCTAAAAATGTGTAACTCATACTTCTCTTATGTGTAAATATTGATATATCTCTGTATACATACATATATTTGTATCTCTGTGTCTCCATACATACAATGTGTGGTAAATAGGAGAAAATCTTGTAATTTTCAAGTCTGATTTCAGTTGCTGATTAATTTGATTACAGCATATATGTTAAATATTTTCATTACTTTGTTAATAAAATGATAATTGTTAATAGGAATTTTGCAATCTTAACTTAAGAAATTCTAAATTGCTGATAAACCAAAGTTTCATAAATTTCTATCCGCAAGACTGGTACCATTTGAAAACCAAGAAAATGAAAATTAAATAATAAACAACTAAGGTTACAGTATGATAGAAGTCAGACTTTATTTTTAGTTTTGGCAAGATATGAGGTATATTGTTCTCCAGAAAAAAATAGAGTTCCTCTGCAAAAGAAAGCATATTTACCTTCCTCAGTTAATCCCCCACATAACAGAATAAAGTCATCTGAACATCAGGAAACACTTTTTTAATGTGAGGATGACTGAGCACTGGAACAAGTTCCCCAGAGAGGTGGCAGAATCTCCATTCTTGAAGTTATTCAAAAGCAATCTGGACATGGTCCTGGGCAACAGACTCTAGGTGGCCTTGCTTGAGCAGGGGCCTTGGACAAGGTGATTTCTATGATAACATATTTAAGAAAAGGTAAAACTCACTGTGCAGCAGCTGTGAGAAGAGTAGAGAGAAAAATATGAGACAATGCTGCAGACACTGAGGTCAGAGAAGACAGAGCAGGAGGAAATGACCTAGGCATCAGAGGACAGATTCTCCTTCAGACCTTGGAAAAGACTGTAGTTAAACAGGTTGTTCCCTTGCAATCAGTGGAGAACATAATTGGAGCAGAAATCCACACATGAAGGACTTCATGCCAGAGGAGGTGGACGTGCCCTGAAAAAAGCTGTAAGCCTGCATTGGAGCAGGCTCCTAGTGGGAACTGTGGAGGACTCACACTGGAGCAATTCATAAAGGACTATAACACATGGAGGGGACCAGTGCTGAGCAGGCGAAAAGTCTAAGAGGAAGGTGTGGCTGCAAAGATCTGTTACAAAATTACCACGGCCCTCATACTCTATCAACCCTGCACTGCTGAAAGAGAGGAGGAGATAGAGGAACTGAGGATGAAGAAGTGAAGTTGAGCCTAGGAAAAAGAGGTTGGGAACGGAACATGTTTTAGGGGTTTGGTTACTCTATTTCTGGTTATGCTAATTCTAAATGACAACAAAATCAATTTTCTCCCGGTCAAGTCTGTTTGGTCCATGATGGTAATTAGAAGCAATCTCAGCGTCTTTACCTTGACCCATGAGCTTTTCCATCTTGTTTTCTGGCCCTGTACTGTTGAGGAAAAGGAATGAAGAGGCTCGGTGAGCACCTGGAGGCCAGTCAAGGTTAAAAGACCACATGAAATAAATTCTTTTATTAACTGCATTAGGTATTTCTTGTTATTCTTATCTGTGCACTATAAGACAATTTAACAAAGTTTTTGTACAAGTTCCTCTTCCATACTTTGGGGATTGGTGGAATCAAAAGGGAACAGAGTTGAGAATGAAGTAGACCTGAACTAAATTAAGAGAGAACATAGCCCTAGCCATGTCACAATTTTGGGAAGGGTAATCATTACCCATTAAATCATTACCTGTCAATCGATGTGGTTAGGTGACTGACACAGTAAGTGCTGCAGCCGGGCACGAGATTGAGGTGAACAAGAGGTTGACAGAGTGGGGGAAGCCCACAAACCCCACAGAGAGCCCGGCGAGTGGGTCCGGACTGCAGCAACCCCGGGCTTGTATGTGATGGATGACACTGGGGAGCGGTCCTGGAAGAGGCCGCGGGAGATTTAAAGGGTCTTCTGGGAGCGACGCTAATGGGGCCACACTTGCATCAGTTCATCAGATCAGTTCGCACAGGGAGAGCGCAGTTCCAGTGCTCGAGAGCCAAGCTCGGTCAGTGAGAGGGAGCCCAGCCATGATGTCCACCCGGCGAAAGCTGCTTCCCCAGCATCTGCCAGGAGGGATGTGTCAGTTCAGACTGAGCTCCCGGGAAAGCACGCAGCCATCTAGGTCTTGGGCTGCATGAAGTGCCACCAGCTTGCACTGGAAACGGAGGGCAGTGAGGGCCGCATGAGGTGCAGACAGGTGGAATTCCTTCTCAGCCTAGTAGCACAGCTGAAGGAGGAAGTAGAGAGGCTGAGGAGCATCAGGGAGTGTGAGATGGTGATAGACCGACAGGATCATACCCTGAGCTCCAAAGCAAAAGAGAAGAAGACACATACACAGGTAAGAGCCCAGGACGAAAAGAATCTGGCATCTTCCCCCGCTAAGGTTGTGGACGAAGGGTCAAAAGGAGGTAGGGAGTGGAAACGAGTCCACCGACGGGGCCGAAAATCAGCCCTCTCCTTGCCCACACCATGTCAAGTGCCACTCCACAACAGATTTGAGGCCCTCAATGTGGAGGACAGACCAGAGGAAAACATGGAGGAAGATGCACCCACATCAGAGCAGGGTCAGAGACGCAAATGACATAAATGCTTAATTGCTACAACTGGCACAAGGACCGATAGGAGAGTCATAGTTGTAGGAGATTCTCTATTGAAGAGGACAGAAGGTCTGATATGTTGAGCAGACCCCACTCACAGGGAAGTCTGCTGCCTCCTAGGAGCCCGGGTAAGGGATGTGACCAAGAAACTTCCCCGCCTGGTGTGAACAACTATTACCCATTACTGCTGCTCCATGTGGGAGGCGATGAAGCAGCTGTAAGAAGCCGAAGGGAGATTAAAAGTGATTTTAAGGCCTTGGGATGGCTACTGAGGGAATCAGGGGCCCAGGTGATTTTTAATTCCCTCCTCCCAGTAACGGGTGGTAACATGGAATAGCTCAGACAGGTCCAGTCTATTAATATATGGCTCGGTGGCTTGTGTCACAACAATAACTTTGGGGGTTTTGGTAACAGGATGGCCTACATGGCACCAGGGTTACAGGCTTCAGATGGGAGCCACCTTTCTCAGAGGAGGAGGAAGATCTCTGCTTGGGAACTTGCAGAGCTTGTAGATAGGGCTTTAAACTAGATACAAAGGGAGAAGGGGATAACACCAAGCTAGCCCTTAACAAGAGGTGGAAGGATGGGTGTCAGGGGTCAGGTGTTAGAGAGGACACTTCTCCAAAACACCTTATAGGCAAAAGAAGGTCCACTGGGAAGGTGATGCAACTGACAGTCCAGCTGAACATGCCTTTACACTAATGCATGAAGCTTGGATAACAAGCAGCAGGAGCTGGAAGCTACTGTGCCACTTGAAAGCTATGATCCGGTTGCCATCACGGAAATGTGGTGGGACAAGTTGCATGACTAGAATGTGGCTATTAACAGTGACGGGCTGTTCAGGAGAGACAGACTGGGAAGGGGGGGTGAAGGCATTGCCCTCTATCTCAGGAAAGAGATAGAATGTGAGGAGCTCTCATTGAAGGATAGCCACAAACAGGTTGAAGGCTTGTGGGTAAAAATTAAAGATGGAAGAACCAATGGGACCCTTGTGGTTGGTGCATACTACAGGCCACCCTATCAAGGTGAGACAACTGATGAAACCTTCTACATCCAGCTACAGGAGGCCTGACTCTCGCAAGCTCTCATCCTACTCGGAGATTTCAACCACCTTGACATATGCTGGAAACGTAGCACGGTAAGCTACGTTTACAGGAGACTCTTGGAGTGCATCAAAGATAATTTCTTAGTCCAGCTGACAGAGACCCCCACCTGAGAAGAAGCAATACTGTACCTTATGGTCACCAACACAAGCAAACTCATCAATGATGTTAGGATCGGTGGCAGCCTGGGCTGCAGTGATAATGCACTGGTGGAGTCCAAGGTCCAGAGGGATATGGGACAGGTGAGGACTATAATCAGGATGCTAAGTTTCAGGAAAGCTCGACGTGAGCTGGCAATGTGCGCTCACAGCCCAGATGGTCAACCATGTTCTGGGCCACATCAAAAGAAGTGTGGCCAGCAGGTTGAGAGAAGTGATTCTGCCCCTCTACTCCTCTCTTGTGTCCAGTTCTGGAATCCTCAATGTAAGAAGGACATGGAGCTGTTGGAATGCATCCAGAAGAGGGCTACAAAGATAATTGGAGGGCTGGAGCACCTTCCGTACAAACTGATAAACTACCTAGCAATAAAGATGAAAGATTAAGAAATGTTCACAGTATAGGCTAAAAATCGTTATAGTTTAGATCTTCACTGGTTTATGAGAAGCTTTATTAATTTGCCTGTATCCTAATAAAGGTGAGCTATTTTAGAACTTAAACTTTGTGTGGAAATTAAATGATCAACTAGATGGCAGTTACTTTTTAAATCTGATACTGTCTTTAAACAGTTGACCAGCTCTGTTACTCATAAGGAGAAAAAAAAGAACCTTTTTTTTTGTATTGCATGAAATGTATTTTGTGTCTGGGTTTGTGGGTTTTTTTCCACTTTTTTTTTTTTTTTTTTTTGTTATTTCATTTTAACTATTGGATATTTTGGAAAGAGAAAAATTTTTTAATGTTGTCCTGCATGTATTTGTTTATGCATGAGACATCTGCAGGATGAATCACATTACACAGTTAAAGATTTTCAGTGTTAAAACATTTGATTTCTGTTACTGTGATACCTTTATAGAGTGCACTACTGGGAAAAATTTTGCTTTTAAAACATCTAGTTGATAAAAGACAATTTATATGACCTAGCTGTCTGAATTCTCAAGAGCCTCCTTATATACCTATGGGCCATTTTCTGTCTTACTGAAAGAATTATTTGATTCTTCAGTTTAAAAATTATTTCCTTTCCATACCCTATAAGGAAGTCATCATGCCACAATTATTTTCTGAGGTATGAAATCTCTGTGAATTCTGAATTGATTAGTACGCTAAGAATGGAAAGTCAGTAATATATGCATTATTCTATGTTAATACTACTGTTAGACTTTTGTGACTTGAACAAATACCTTATAAGCTTTTTCCACTTCTCTATAATTGGAATATTTTTCCTAAATCTCCAATGAATTCATATCTGTTAGTGTTGGGAAATCCTTAAAGAGACATTAATAAAACTGCTGTATTTTTCTGCTGAGCAAAATAATTTAAAAACTTTTTATTGTGGGATACGAATTGGTACATCTGCATAATGAGATGTTCAGCTCATGTGCCTTCCAAATCTTTCAGAGCTTAGCATAATAATAATAATTATAACCCAATAAAAAAACCCAAACAACTGTTAAGTCACTTCAGTAGCAGTTTCTTCCTCATTTCTCCCAAGTACCTGCTAATAAAAAGTCTGTGAGTTACCTACCCCAACAAGATTTACTAAGCTTGCCAGCTGCCAAACAAGCCAAGAAGAAGTGATTCCAAGAGTTTCAAACCAAGACATTGTTAAGCTGTTATTTAATTCTTTTTCTTTTTTTGTCGTTATTTCTTCTGCACAGTGTAGACTTTGGAAAAAGAAGCAAGATGTTTGCTCATATTTTGCTTGTGTGAAATACTTATTCATTTTCCTGAATATGGATCAAGACAAAGTAGTTTCTTGGTTTCCAAGATCTTCAGTACATTAGCACCAACCAATATTCCCATCCAGTATAATCCAATAATTTCAGTCATCTGCAGTTTAAGTGCTGTGTCTTCATAAAGCAAGTATTAGGAAAAAGATACAATTTTCCATGTGTCACAGGGCAGTCTGAAGAGTAGATATGCAATATTACACACCTTTAGTTGCTGATTCACCTTCTTTGAATAAAGCAGATCAGCTTTACTCTGCAGGCTTGACTACTTCTGATTTCAGCAAAAATCCAAAGAAACCGAAGATGGTGAAGTTATAAGTACTTAAAGCTGCTTCAAAAGTAGGCTTTTATTGTGATGATGAAGTCCACTCTCAAAGCTTAAGATCTGTTGATTGTAGTGAAAAGAAAATTTAATAAAGAAACAGCTTCTTTTTCAAATAGTATTAAAGTGGACACAATACAAACTGCATTATATATGGCTAATGTGACAAGGAAAAAGAGCTTATGAAGAAAGTTATGTCCTTACAGTCACTTCCAGAAATTGTTGATGTTGACAAGCACAAACAGATCATTGTTTTACTCAGTTGCTAGAAAGCTCACAAGGTTCATTATATTTTCATAGAATCATAGAATGGTTTGGATTGGAAGGCACCACAATGTCATCTAGTCCAATCCCCCTTCAGTGAGCAGGAACATCTTCAATTAGAACACGTTGCTCAGAGCCCCATCTGATCTGACCTTGAATGTTCCCAGCGATGTGGCAACCACCACCCCTCTGGGTAGCCTGTTCCAGTGCTTCACCACCTTCTTCCTAATAAGAAGTTTAAACTTATTTACTTTTAGTTCAAAACCATTACTCCTTGTCCTATTTATAGACTTAGAGCTTAGATTTTAGAATGTAAAATTTTGGTATTGTTTATATATGGCTTTTTAAGAGAAACTTACTACATTTTGTGTATTTGTGATATCTCCATTTACTGTCACTTGAATAAAACATAGTTTGAAGCACATGTTAATTTTATCTCATTCAAATGGAAAACAAGACACAGTAAGCAGCAAGAATATGAAGCCAAATGCCAAGACTTTCTTTGCCAATTTCAGCTACCTGCTGAACTCATTCACAGAAGTATCAGATAATGAAATGTGCCCAAGAATTAACTAATGCCTTACTTAAACTCAGAAATAGTTAAAATAATTCTGTTAAATCTTTCAGAAATACTCATTTTTATTAATAGCACTATATTACTATGAATCCTTGAATAGGAAATTGTTGTTTGATGAAATCTGCTCAAGGCTAAAACTGGATGGAATTTTTTCCTAGATCTTACTCTTAACTGTCATCTATGATGCGCTCAAATAGTGTAATATATACTAAATAAGGCTTATAAATTAACTTAGAATCATAAAATCATGGAATGGTTTGGGTTGGAAGGGACCTTAAAGATCATCACGTTCCAAACCCCCTGCCATGGGCAGGGACACCTTCCACTCAATCAGGTTGCTCAAAACCTTATCAAACCTGGTCTTGAACACCTCCACGGATGGAGCATCTACAGCTTCTCTGGGTAATCTGTTCCAGTGTCTCACCACCCTCATTGTGAAGAATTTCTTCCTAATGTCCAGTCTAAATCTTCCCCCCTCCAATTCAAAGCCATTACTTACAGGTATATAATTATTTTTGTACAGTAGTTATACAACAGATATTGAAGTATTTACTGAATCAGATATTTGCTTCTGAAAATGGATATATATATATATTTTAAGAATGTCAATAATACTTTCATGGAAGTTATGAATGACTTTGTTAAGACTGTAACAGTGTTTTTCATTTATTAGATTTCAGGGTGGTGTTGAAAGAATGGTAAGACAATAGGTATAATATGCACCTCATACAATTGTGTAGAATTTTAGAACAATTTTAGAACATATCAACAACATTTTTAATTTAAAAGACAAGTAATAAATAATGGCATTAAGGAAACTTATTTTTAAAACTAAAGAGTTACAGGAACAGGGAAAAATTAAAAAGAATGTGAAGAATCAACTGTTTCATATGACTCAGAGCTAACAGAGCAAATGGAATACAGATGCTAAGGAAACTTATTTTAGCATACAAGATCAAACAATTTCTTTCTTTATTAAGATAGAGTTTTTAATCAAGGGAATTTTATGTTAAATGCCTAATTTTCCATCCTTGCTTTTATTTCCAGTATGTTATTTGCAGGCATTTTTATCTCCTATTATTCCAAAGGCTAAATAAATTTATGTCGTATTGTCAGAAATTTCTGTAAACAAAAAGCTATTTGCACAGAAGAAGCACTGACACAGAAAAACTAAGAAAAAAAAAAACCTCCACATCTAAATCTGGTAATATGTCTAGGTTCTGTTTTATTCTATTTTATAATGCACAAGAAGGAAGTTGTTTGTAGCAGATTTAATTAATTAATTTAACCAAATTATTTAATATGTTTGTTTCTCATTTATTAGGTCTTTGCATTCTGATCAAACCAAAGTGTCTACAAACATGCTTGATTTCAAAACATAAAATTTAAATTACAATATGTTATCTTAATCTCTTTTACATTATTCATATCCTTCTATTCTGATTAGCAGACGGATGTTAGTGGACCAGAAAATACTTTTTTCTTTTTTTTCGATAAATGCTTGATGAGTTTGTAAGTCCTGTTACTTTAAATGCCTTCTATAATTTCTCTTCTGTCACTACACTCTACAAAAAAAGATACTACTTATATTCTGTCAGGCATAAATATTTGTCTAAATGTTTTTTTTTCAATTCAAACTGCCCCATGTTACGGCTTTCGATACTGCTGCTTGATTAGGACTTTCCCCTCCATTTTTTAAAAACAAACAATTTACTGAGAGAGGAGTAATTATTTTTTTTCCTCAAGAATGGAGGAATTGTGGAAGAATAATATTAAAAAAAAAAAAAACCACAAACCACAAACCAGAACATCCCTGAAGACAAGTTTATGTCCACTACGTTATGATGATTAAATGAGGCTTTTTTATTTACCATCAATGTGGACAGATAAGCACCTCAAGAATATGATTCAATTTAACATGTGAACCTGTCTTTAGAAATACTTTTCTGTTTTCCACAGGAAGAAAAACTGTGTCCAGTTCTGGAATCCTCAACATAAGAAGGATATGGAACTGTTGGAAGAGGTCCACAGGAGGGCTACTAATATGATGAGAGGGCTGGAGCGCCTCCCATACAAGGACAGGCTGAGAGAGTTGGGCCTGTTCAGTGTGAAGAAAAGAAGGGTCCGAGGAGATTTTATAGCGACCTTCCAGTACCTGAAAGGGGCCTGCAAGACAGCTGCGGAGCGACTGTTCGCAAAGATATGTAGTGATAGCATGAGGGGGAACAGGTACAAATTGGAGAGGGGCAGATTTAGACTAGACATAAGGAAGAATTTCTTCACCATGAGAGTGGTGAGGCACAGAACAAGTTGCCCAGGGAAGTTGTGGATGCCCCATCCCTGGAGGTGTTCAAGGCCAGGTTGGATGGGGCCTTGGGCAGCCTGAACTACTGGGAGGTGTCCCTGCCCATGGCGCGGGGGTTGGAACTTGATGATCTTTAAGGTCCCTTCCAACCCAAACTATTCTAAGATTCTATGATTCTATGATCACTCCGGTGTGACTAATATACTTGTTCTCTCCAGACCTAATCTTGACGCTGAACTGCATGACCAGCTTGTACCCAAGTCATCTCCCTGGCCTTATCCGGTGATCTGGACTCTTTGCTATTGTCACCAACCCTGCTCTTCTTGCTTTGGTCAAGTGTTATGGGAGTGCATCCAGGTTGGTGAGGTCTTTTTAACTTACCTGTTCTACCTCTCCTACCTCCTTTCTCTGGCAGAGCAGCCTGCCTTTACTGTACTGTTAAATACACTGTTGTACTTAGAAGTGAAAGGAAGAATGTGTGTTTTTGCACAGTAATCAAATCTGCTCTTCTACCGTTCAAAATACATGAACAAAAATTCCCCAAGTGTAAAATAGTAAAGCACTAGTGAGAGGTAGATTGAATGGAATACAACGACTAATAAAAGAACTTCTGTTGTCCAATTTTCTTGTTCTCTTTCACAATGGTTTCACTATCTATTTAATGTCATTGTAAACAGCTATATTTCATACCACACACACACTGAGAGTGGTTTTTGGGTATTGGTCTGTATTTACCTTTTTTTTTTTTTGCTCTGAAGCATATAGTTCTTCTGAAAAAAATAATGATGAAGAGTGTGCTGAGACCAAAGGTAATGCAGACTTATTTCAGAGAAAGAACTGCTGATGGAAACTCCAAAGAATTAAGAGTGTGTATGGAGTTAAGGAAGTTTCTGGAAAAATTCCAGGAAGTGGAATTCATCAACCATTAATGACTCTCAAGGATCATTCAGTCCTTTGGATGACAAAAAATTTTACTGCCTTTTTGCTTTCTTTCCTAGTGTTATTCTGGATATGGATAAGCTATACAAAATGCTACAGATCAGAAATATCGGCATAAGAATAATGCATATTGTAAAAATTTAGAAAATGGTATTTCATCTAACTTGGAGCAAGTAAATGAATTGACAGCTCTTTGGAAAAAACAGCCTCACATCCGCTTCTGTTAAAGCAAGAGAAGTTATACAAACTGACTTCATCTGACTTAGAGAAAACCTGTGATACAATAGTTATCCACATGGTTGATGGGACTCTTGGAGAATTTCTGTTCTGTCTTCCTGGATGAATTAAACACTTCCACCAAATGTTATCTGACTCTAAGGAAAAATAAATCAAAGACAGATAAGTATTTTGTAAAGAACTGCAGCTCTCAAGTGATTTAAAATCTACTACACTGCAGCTACCTTCTTTGAGTCAAAAGCAATGTAATGGAAATTTTAAGTTAAATGACAAAACTCCTTGATATTACTATTACAATATCCATAAAAATATCAGAATAAGAAATCTTATTCTCTACATTGAAAAGTGTAGAACTGTATTTCAGGAACACAATAGGCACAGAAATACTCAGTGCTCCATTAGGGCCATTAATTGAGGATGAATTAGTAGAATGTACACCAAACTTCAACACCAAAGTCCCTGTGTTCTTGCAAAGCTGAAGAACAGATAGATATCCATCACTTATTTTACAAGACATTGTCAGGTGCTTGTAAGAAAAATGTATCTCTAAACAGTAATCCATTGTGAATAATTAGCCATTTAAATGTGTGATCATCTTGTTTCTGTTTTCCACTGTGCAACAATATATATTCTTGTCTTCTTTAGCACTACCTTCAAATAAATTACCTGCATGGTTCTTGCTTTCTACAAAATTTTTGTCTGAGACGTCCAGATATGTGTATATATGTGCAAATATCGACTGCATCATTTTCTGTTGAGAATCCCATAATCTAGAAAAACATTAGACTTGCCACCTGCTGGAATATACTGCTGCAAAGGACAACTGGAATGTACTCTGCATTTCCTCTTTTAGAGTAAGCATTAGCTGACTCTGAATTGCCACAATCAGTCACGCTCTATCACTTTCACTATCCTCTTCCCAATTACTATTTAATGACTTATACCAAGCAACATAGGTTCAATGGGAGAGAATGCCTTTTTCCTGCCCTTTCCTACAAGGTAATTTATAGGGCTACCCTTGTTAGTGTAGTGACAATCTAATTGTACCTTACCTTTTCAGGACTCCAATCTAACCCACCGGGCCTGAATCTTGATCAATATAAAGGATCATACAGAAATGGTAAAAAAGAAACAAAAAGTGCCTGAAATAACTGTTCTGTGATAAAAGGAATAAACATAACCAAGACCACTGTCAGATGTAGAATACTGCTGCCAATGTGAAACAATTGCTTCAGCATTTAGGGGAAAATCAATCAGGAGAAAAATGTCTTTATTTCTTCAAATGCAAGAACATTCTGCTCCAGAGTTAGTTCTCGGAAACATATCAGGTCAACTTCCTTTTCTGCAATTAGCCACTCAAAGAATTCCAAATTGCTGAAAAGTGTTCTTCTTAATTCATTGTCCCCAAGAAATTATAACCAAGGGACACTCCAAAGGGGAACCCAGGATTACTGAAACACGTCTGAGACATGAAACTTCCACAGGTTTCCATGAAGGTGGTTTGCTTTTCACCATGCATTATTCAGAGTTTATATAGATGGCTTTAGAAAGAAAGAGACAGAGAAATAGAGTGGCAATTTTAATGCTGTGTAGAGCCTGCTCTTAGCTATGCGATGATAAATTAGGCATTCAGCTGCACTCCAAGAGAAGTTCTGTTCCACCCAGAGTGCCTGGATAATGGTCACACACAAATGGTTATGGAATTAATGTGTTGAGAGAAAAAAGGTAAGTTACACGTCTGAGCTACATCTGTATATCAAGTGTCTGCATATTGCTGGCTAAAAAGCCTGTTTCTCAGGCTCTGCAGGCCTCCACAGCTACTGACACAGGAGTAAATTGCATTTTGAAAGGCAATACATGGTTTCCCAAAATCAGCAGACAGTAGAGAGATATTTTAACATGTGGTGTAGAAGAAAAAGCAGAATAATATATGTGCGAGTTTTTTCAATGCTTGTCAGCAGTTATAAACCCAGCATTACTGCAATTTCTGTTATTCTTTTTAGTCTTGTTGTTGTTTTTACAGAGGAATATGAGAGGAAAGACCCACAAGGAAAACTCTTCTGCACTACTTTCTTGCAAATACTATAAAATTATGCAGTTGTTCCCATGTAAGACCTGAACTGCAAGATACAATTGGTAAGTATTCTCTTTTATTGAACTGTGAACTTCAATTGATTGATTGTCTCACAATAGGAGGCAGAAAACAAGTCTAAGTTAACTTTTGACCCACCAGATTTATATTCACAGAGGAAAGTAATAAACTGTCCCACAGAATTAGCTTTGATCTTTGCAGGTTTCACCTATGATGCATGAAGTGCTGTCCCTAATAAAATCAGTATCACAATTCCCATTTAATTTCATTGAGGAAAGAATTTCAGTCCTGTTCTAATGTTTGGGCTATTTGGCTCTCTGTGTCTCTATAGGAATTTGAAGTTGGAATTTATTTGAAATTCAAAACCTTTTGTAGCTTGCAAACCATCTGACACTAAACACTGTAAAATTACCTTTTCTGTTGCAATTTCTTAATTAATTTTGAAATATTACCTTTATCTTCTTTTTGCTTGGAAAAAGTTAATTCCATTTATATCATGTTTATTTCTAGTCTTAATAAAAATTATTTTAGTGATATATTTATTTTTATAGTGTGCAGAAAAATGAATGATAGATTTTTCAGAATATGTTTTATACTGTGGGAATATTTTTTATAATTCATAGACAGTACATTTCTTTTTGATGTACAAAATCTCCATTTTATAAATTCCCTTTCAAGTCACAGAATTACAGTTTAGGGGTGATCTATTATGTTTTTGTATACTGAAGGGCACATTAATTTGACAATATCATTGGAAAATCTGTTCTATTTCCCCTGCACTAGAATTTTATACGTAAACCCTGAAAAAACTGAAGAATTTTAAGAACAGTTTGATTCAATTAGACCTACAAACATTGCCTGAATTGTATAGACTTAAGGTGTATGTCCGAAAAAGAAACCAGCATAATTATTTACAAGTGGTAACTCTCTTGTTTCCTGCATTAATAATCTGAATGGGAGCCAAAGAATTTGACTGAGCATTAGAAATTATTATTCAGTGCTTTTTTCAGCCATTTTGTAGAAAAGCGTGGTTCCCAGATTTACAAACTGTAGGGGAGGGTGAGATACCTCCTCATAAAATATGACCAGAGTAGCAGTACATTATGAATAGATTGACAACAAAAAATTATGTCTCAATATACAGTACATGCGTTTGAATACCATGCATCACTTTCTTTTGGGATCCAGAGCACAGAGTTTTATTTCTCTTGAAGACATATATGCTCCCGTAAGCCTCAGAGGATAAGATCCTACCTGCATAACAGTGCACTGGCTTGGGTACTCTGCTGGGAGGTAGAGATTTGTTTCACCAACCTTTGAACATCTTTTGTGTAGGCAATTATATCTGTAATAGTCACCTAGGCTTGATAAATAACCAATGAAGGCAAACAAGAAATTCTACAAAGTAGATCCTTCAAAATGTTTTAGACGGATTCCTCAGAGATGAATCCTTCCCTGACAGAAATATTGGACACTTTTGGACCACGATCACTACAATGAAGGAGGTCCAACTAGGTGTGCATTACATTGTTGACACTCATTTTTGTGAAACACTGCATCTCTTTAAACACCACTAACAACGATTTCTGTCTGTTTTCAGAAAGTAGCATGTCTTTATATGCAAAAACAGAGTCCGAAATGTTCCCAAGGTACCTCAGAGAGAGGCGCTATGAACATCAGATTTTTAACAACTGATAAAAAATAATATTTAGTGCACAAATAAGTGGTTAAGCTTTGAGATGTTTTAGTTTTCTATGTACATTCTTTAAAAAAAAGTGTCTTCTCAACTCAAACAAACTAGTTGTTTATTTTTCATTGCAATTTGAAGGTTCTTGTAAGTGGCTGTTAGATATGAGAGACTAGAAAATACTGCTTTAAAAACCAAACACCATAAATGGAAGAAATTAATCAGGAGAGATGGTCATATATCTTTGTCCTCTTTTATTTAAACATTTTAGACATAAAAGTTGTCTAACTCAGATGAGATATTTGTATTTTAGATGCATAAAATTAGGATTAGGCTTTTCAAAGTAAAACAAATTCCTTGAGCTGGTGGGACTAAATTTCCAGAGCACTGGAATCTAAATGATACTCCGGCATCTACCAGAAGCTGAAAAAGTGAACACAACCAGTCTTCATCATTATAGATTGCTGCAATTTAAGGGTAGTTTTAAAAATGTCATATATGTGAGATAAGTGCTACCAATGAAAATGTACAAAGAATTCATTGCTTATGTTCATGTTGTTATGTAACTTCAGTTTGCACTAGTATCTGTACAACCTCTTCATTCTTTTAATTAAAAAAAAAAAAGTCTCATAATGCTATTATCTTTAATGTATGTCTAGCAAACTTGAGAAAACATTCTGAAAACATTACTGGAAGTTTTTGCAGTGGCAGACCAATCCTTTCCTCCAGCCTATTCACAGAGTTTTTGGAGGTTATTCTGGAAATAAGAAAAGGTTAATGTGTATAAATGATGATGCAGTCTTTGTTAGTAGTACAGACACTACCGATAAAAGTACAGCATTACAGTTCCTCAGTATTGCTTAGTGAACAGTAGAAGATGCATTCAAAAACAAAATTATGATTGCTTTTTTAAAAGTACCAAATATTAGGAAGCAGATGACTTTATGCCGACATAGTGAAGAGAGCCAAATGGAAATGTCAAATATGGAGATATTTCTCAATTCCAAGCAAACACCTTGATACCTGAGTTTTGAAAAATATAGATTTTTAAGTTTTAAATTTTGTGGGTTTATTGCTCACATCTTGGTATGATGAAAACCAACTTCCAAATATGTGTTTTGTCCATTACTTAAAATCCATCAGGTACATGTAAAAATGCCTGCCTAGATGCTTATTTGGAACCACTAGGCATTCTACAAAGGAAAAATATCTAATCAACATCTTGCACCAAAAGGAAAGTGCCATGCCAGTATATCAATAGTGGACATGACAGAAGGCTTGTTACCAAAAAAATTCTTCAATGTAATTTGCACTCCTGACCTAGCTAATAAAGGGAACTATCTTGCAGAAATCTGAAGTTTTTTTCAATTCGCTAGCTGGCTTCAGACCTAAGATTTACAACTTTTCTGTGCTGCCACAGTATGGAAAACAGTAGCAGCCAAGTAGAGCCCTGGATATTGTAATTTTGTAGAGAAAAGCGGGGTATAGCAGCTATTCATCTTTTATTCACAAGTAATGTAGGTTTATACCTTCTTTTAATTTTGTTTAATTAAATAAATGTCAATTGCAGTTTTTGAAAGAGGCAAGTGGGGCATAATTTCAGGTTAATGTGGATAGATGAATGTGTACCAAAATCAATGTTTACTTGAGGTTTGAATTTTGCCTCATCTGAATAATTCATGAAGACAAGCGCATATCTATATTATCCCAATTCCTTTTCTCCCAGGAAGTTTTGAAATAGCACGTTTTGTTGTGTATATGAAATGTAGACTAATGTTTTCCTTATTCAGTCAGTACTCCCATCTAGAGACTGAAAATAACAGTTCTGCAGAAGAAGAGGACTACTTAGCAGTTAAGTCTTCACAATCACAGTAAATTTTTAACAGAAAATGTCAGGTGAGTGTATTTCTAATCTATCTGATTTTTTTCTGTTTTACCTGATAATTTGTTCCCTTGTCTTTATTTACACCTAAATAATCTACACTAATTTCCTTTATCAAACCCAAAACCAACATGATCTGACAGCTTAGTGAAACTAAGAGATTTAATGCAAACATACTTCAAAAAAAAAGTTTTTCAACTCCATCAGTATAGCACTGTATCAGTAAAGTTCTACTGCTTCAAGTTTTTTTATTGCTTCAACATTTGTTACAGCAACTTTATGGGCACATTTTCAAAATGCATAATAGGATCACTGAATGGAATAGAAGAAAACAATAAAAATGCACAATAAGCCCACATCACTAAAAGTATATTACTAACACCATAAACAGTACAATATTACTACGCAGATAATTTTGCAGCAATCAAATACAAGTGTTCTTAACAGTATTGCCCACGTTCTGATTTGAGCCAAAGCAGAACAAAATACCTAACTTTTCATCTAATCCTTTTCTAAGTAACTTCATTTCTTGGAAGTTAACAACACATCTGTCTCTAAAGGAATAAAGCTAAATATTTATAGTTATCACTGAAGTAATGGGGCACTGTTATGCAGAAAGGCCATTGCTTATACTCATTCATACAGAAATCAAGGCCATCCTCAAGCTGATGAAATACCATAAGTCAAAAAGGTGAGAAAGGATCACACATGCAGAGAGGAGTAGACAGGACAGATGACCAAAAACTGACCAACAAAGTGTTCTGTATGTGTCACAATGAGAGTAAAGCTGAAGAATCATGAGGTTCAAGCTCTATTCTTTGGTGGTCAGTGTCCAGTGAGGATCTCACCCGTCCATCAGATACTGATTCCAATCTATGCATTCCTTAATCCAGCTTCTGTTTTCCACTGTCCCCAGCCTGAGATATCCTCTGTGCCTGCCCTACCCTGCCAGTGGTGACATGTGGTCATTGAAGAGTTAGATTTTGAATATTTTTATGTATTTTATTTTTAATTAATATTATTATTTTCCTTTCTATTATTACTGTTTGATTAAACATGTTTTAGCTTCAGTTTCACAGCCACAAGTGTCTTTCTCTCTCATTTCTCTTTCCTCTCTCCCTGTGGGAGCAGACATGGGACTTCAACTCTCCTGTACTTACCTGCTGACCAGGTCATGGATAGGGAAGAGAGAAATCAGGCCAACTCAATACTATTGTTTTGCTTCAGGAATTAAATTATTTACCAATAAACATGATAATAGCTAATGTTTGGTAATAATGGGATTGCGTGAGGGTGGGATTATCTTTTGTTCTCCTAACTTTGTGATGAAAATGAGAACTTTAATCACACGTGTTGATATACCGGCCAAATATATCTTCTCTCTGCTCTACCAGAGGTGTAATGCTTGACTATTTTCATATCAAATATTTAAACTTGATAAGGGCAAAGTGGTTGATCTGGATGGGCAAGGGAATGAGAGGATTCTTCTGAATGGTTACAAAATTCTATGTCATTATGAAAATGCAGGGACAAAGAAAACCCTAATGGTCTAGCAATTTAAGCTATTTATGTCTATTCAATTTG
Source organism: Cuculus canorus (assembly GCF_017976375.1). Taxonomy (NCBI): domain Eukaryota; kingdom Metazoa; phylum Chordata; class Aves; order Cuculiformes; family Cuculidae; genus Cuculus; species Cuculus canorus. The sequence goes on from NC_071401.1 coordinate 59,093,255, forward strand.
ATTCTTAAACAGAAGTAGTACTAAAAATAATAATTTTTAAATAGTATTTTTTATAGTGTACATGGTTATGTTCTATTGCTAATTCTCAGTTCAACTGAGGATATTAAGTAGACGGACATTCATTGGAAGTGTTTACCAGTATGTAATATTTTTTGTGGAATGTTATTTAAAGAAAAAATATTATTTTAACTTAACACTTAACTATTAAAATTACTTTTATTACTTTTAAAATAACATTTTTCTTTGCTTAATGTATTCAATTAATTTGTAGTCTTCTAATTTTAATGTAATTCCAGGAATTTTCAGTCTTGTAACCAATAGTTTAAGGATTATTTCAAAACTTCCTTATACATCCTAAAAAAATTGAAAGGTAGTATTGCCACGAGTATTAAAAGATATAGTGGCACTGGTCAGTCATTAACCCATTGATTCTAGAAATCTGACTCTGCAGGGGAAATTTTTACATCTTTCCAATATTGCTCAAGCAATCTTTGTGTGTATGTGTGTATATGTATATATCTCCAAATTCATGGTGGCTCACAGGTCTTCCATGCACCTCCTGTTTCTGAAAGAAAGACTATCCAATCACCGTCTTTATGTAGGAATTCTCATAAATACCCAATTTACATTCCATTTTGGTATTTTCTGCTATTTGAAGATAGAGGAAATGAAGGCACTACCACTGGAAGTGTGCAATTGAGAGCTGAACGTAATATTCAATTGAAAATAAGTCAGGAGAAAACAATGTTTTTCCTTTGGTGATGCTTATAGGATGAGGTCTTTAGGGTTCTTCTAGTAACCTAGAGAAACTGCAAATGCATGGTTTGTGAAGAAAGTATTGAGTTCAATAGTCTTTCTCATCTGGCCTTTGAGAAATCACACAAGTTGATCACTCAAGCAAAATGTATCAAATGACAAAGAATAGACTTGAATTTCTAGTTTCATATAAAAACCAGTTTGTGACTTCAATCCATTTGCCTTTGACAATGGCTTTAGAATTCAAATAAATTAAAATATAATAAATATAGTTAAATATTCCTAAATAATTATTAATTCAATCAATAACTAAACATAATAAAACTCTCCATGCATGTCTGGTAATACGTAGCTTTTGAAAAAATATCTTCCTGACCAACTGAAGTGTGCTGATCTGTGCCTGTAGATTCCAATAAAGCCTTTAAGAAACTTTACTGATTAAAAAAAATGCATAGATTCTCCATGGAGTTTCTGATTTTTCATTATGAACATCAGTACCATGTAAAACATACACACATCCTCAGGTCAAGGTAGACTTCTTAAAGGAAGAAAATAGCATCCTAACGATATGTGAAAAGCTTTTTCAGCTTAAATGTGAAATGCAATCAGTATGTCAAAACATAGAGACAGATGTCGAAGTTTGACTCCAAGATATCACTGAAGGCATTGTTATTTTACACTGAACGGCAAATTTTAAAGCTTAATTAGAGAACCGTAGAGTAGGTGAGATATGTTGAATTAATTGATGAATTACTTGTTTGATTAAAGCATGATTAAACAGATTTATTTTTATTTCATATTCTAAAAATGATAAATTACTTTAAAGCCAGTTCTGTAATTAAGATACACATAAAGTAAATGAAGAGATTAATGTTTAATTAACTAAGGCCTTAGCTATAGCACTTGAGGGTCTATTAACTAAGGAAAATCTGCAGTAGCTGTGCTGGCCTAACTATTTTTTCATGGAACTTTTTTAAAACGGAACTATTGTGTATAAGGAATTGGGCTAATCACTGAAATGGTTGAAGGGTTATCTTTTTACCTCAAAGAAGAGACGTGTTGATGTATATTCTTGCTTGTTGTAAATTATACCTATATCTCTACTGAAGAAAAATTGCTGATTTCCATCACACACAATTCTGATGCTAAGCACATTAGATACCTGCTGGGCCAAATTTGTTTTGATCATGATTCCACAACTGGATTATGATTATATTGCATTTATCTCTTATTGACTAAAGCAGAATAGAGATTGGTCTGGATATTTTGAAATGGAGTTCCTTTCAAGTTCAGAACGAAAGTTGAACATCTTGTATTCTCTATAAAAGAAAATTCCCTTTATTTACATCCTTAACTTTATTTTAGATCTTTTATATTCAGACATAAAATGTTTAGCACATGAAAGATTAACAAGATGTTTCGAAATTAAAAAAAAAACATTACATTCTGGTAAAGGACACATTGTCATCGCTAATGTTTACAAACAGTGTGTTCTACGTCCTTCACTTGGGACTCAACAACCCTGTGTGGCACTATAGGCTTGGGGAAGTGTGGCTAGAAAGCTGCCTGGCAGAAAAGGACTTGGGAGTGTTGGTTGGCAGCGAAGCGAACATCAGTCAGCAGTGTGCCCAGGTGGCCAAGAAGGCCAATGGCACCTTGGCCTGTATCAGAAACAGTGTGGCTAGCAGGATCAGGGAAGTGATTGTGTCCCTGTACTCGGCATTGGTGAGGCTGCACCTAGAATACTGTGTTCAGTTTGGGAGCCCTCACTACAAGAGAGACATTGAGGTCCTGGAGTGTGTTTAGAGAAGGGTAATGAAGCTGGTGAAGGGATTAGAGTACAAGTCTTTTGAGGAGTGGCTGAGGGAACTGGGATTGTTTTACCTGGAGAAGAGGAAGAGGGGAGACCTTATCACTGTCTACAACTACCTGAAAAGTGGGTTGTAGCAAGGTGGATATTGGTCTCTTCTTCCAAGTGACGTGATAGGACAAGAGGGAATGGCCTCAAGTTGCACCAGGGAAGGTTCAGATTAGACATCTAGAAAAATTTCTTCACTGAAATGGTTGTCAGGCACTGGATCAGGCTGTCCAGGGAGGTGGATGGGTCACCATTCTGGAGGTCCTTAAAAGATGGGTAGATAAAGTGCTCAGGGATATGGTTTAGTAGTGGACAGGTACGGTTGGACTCAATGACCTCAAAGGTCTTTTCTAAACAAGTGATTCTATGATTCTTAAATTCTATGTTTATATATATATCACAGTATCAGCCTCAGAGACTAATGGATAAGTGAAATGGGCCAAGGCTTCCACCTCCTCCTGCTTATTCCTCATGCTAGGTGCATTTGTATAAGTGTGATTCATTGTGCCTATCTCCTCATGGAGCAGTCTGAACCTCACTAGGATGCAGCTCCTCAGACTTTGTCATGTCTTCCCATTGCTTGTCCCTGACTAGCCTGCTATTACCTCTTTTCCCCTTCAAATCTAGTTTATAGCCCTATCAAAGAGCTGTGCTACCTCTTGAGCAAAAACCCTTCTCCCCTTCTGTAAGAGGTACATGCCATCAGATGCCAGCAGACCTGATGATGAATAGACCATCCCATGGTTGAAAACCCCAAAGTTTATAGATAACACTGACCTTTGAGCAACACGTTTACCAGCTGGCTGTGCCTGCTTAATTCTGTTATTCACTGCTGCTGAAAGGATTGAAGAAAATACCACTCACATACCTGACCCTTTAAGCAGCTGTCCCATGGCTCAGAAATCCCTTTAGATTGCTTTAGGGTTTCTCTTTGTTATCTCTTTGCTGCCTACACGAACTACCACTAGTGGGTAATAGTCCGAGGGCATTATCAGATTAAGGAGTTTTCTGATGATATGTCTTAACCTGGCTGCAAGAAGGCAGCATGCTTCCTTGTGAGTTGGGTCCGGTTGGCATATTAGACCCTCCGTTCTTCTCCGTTCTTCTCAGAAAGAACTACCCTTCTTTTTGCCTTTACACTAGTGGTGGTGATGCAGGGGAGTTCACTGCCTGGATGACTCCTCCATCACAGGAAGGCCTACACCTCCATCAGCCATATGCCCATCCAATTCCAGGTGTACAGACACCTATGAAGGTGAGGCAGGCTGAGAATGGATTCACCTGCCACCCCGAGCAGTAATCTTTTTTCATCCTCCCCCATCTCCAGGGCCTCTTCCATTTACCTGATGGTGGTAGAAGGGTTGGGAGCCCTTTGTCTCCTGTGCTGTGGTTGGCTGGTGCATCTTTCTCAGGGATTGCAGCGTATGATTCCACCAGTCAATCTTCTTCTCTGACTCCCTGATACTCCTCAGCCTGGACACCTCCTCCTGAAACTCTGTCACCATGCTTAGCAGATCCTTTACTTGAGCACATGTCTCACACATTACCTTGCTGCTGCTATCCGATACTGACCCACAACTTAGGCACACCCTGCAGCCCAGGACCTGAACAGCTGCACGTTCTCGAGAGTTCCATTTGTGTGGCTGCATTTGTCCTTGCAGCTGGTTGGGCTGTGAGCGACACTGAGGGCTCAACCTTTTGCTGGGTGGATACCATGGCTCCTGCTGTTCTCAGATCCTTGGGACAGAGTCCTGCCTGGTGAAACTGAAACGCAAACTGAAGTACCACACCCTTCTGATGTGTCACGCCCTGTTTGCCTGCTCTGTTTGCTGAGCTCCGGGTTGTGGTGCTCCCTTAAGAGCCATTTAATTCTCTTGTGGTTCTTTGTGGGAATGCCCCTACTACATCAGTCACATTCATAGGATATGCCAGCTCCTAGCTGGTTATCAGCCCATCCACAGCTTTCCCTGGCTCTGGGTACCTCTCTTTTCCTCCTCAACATGTGCTTAGCTGTGGAACTTACAGGTGCCACCACTGTGCTCCTCACCAACTGGAAGAAGCAGGAGAATCTTTGCTAGCAGGTTGGCTGATTTAGTGAATTGTAGTTTAACAGCTTGGGAGGGAGCGTCCAAGGCTGTGACACCTGTATATTTATAAGAAACAGGGTGGATAGGTACATATACCAGAGCAGTGAGGAATCCTCTCCAAGACCTTTCAAAGGCAAGAAACTGAAGTCCAGTGACCTCAAGTGTATATATACCAATGCACATAGTTTAGACAACAAAAAGGAAGAACTTGATGTTTTTGACCAGTTTGAGTTACAATGTCTTAAGAATCACAGAAACTGGCAGTAAAATTGACACGACTGAAGGACTGGATGAACTGAAGCACATTGGATGGCTACAACCCCAAAACATAGTACCACGTGTGACCTGCTATGAAGAGCATTAACTCAATACCAGACAAAACCAGTTGAGACTGCACTGATGATCTGTTTGAATTTGGAAATAAATATTGAGCCAATCTGTCTAAAGAATTTAATATCAGTAAAATACCCACCTGCAAAATGGAAAGTTGCAGTACTTTTGTGTGATATGTACAAAGATTAAATTATAGTTTTACTTGGTTTTGTTACTCACAATCTTATGCCTATGGTTTTATTTTTAGATTAATAAAGAGGAATAAAGTATAGTTCCGCAAATAGGTAGATATATCTTTTTAATTGTTTTAATTCATTGTTTCTTTATTGTAAGCCACATGAAAATTCAACATCTCTCTGTTCAGCACTGCAGCATTTTGCTGCTTCTAAAATATTGTCATAGTTGCCAAACACAGGGTCTCAATTTGATACTAACTGTGAATCTTACAGTGAAGTCATAGCTTAACAAGTCCTTATTTCCATTTTCAGTGGAAATAACAGCATAATCACAACAAAGCAAAATCATATATACTCTGAGATCTCAAGACAAATACAAAACAATCTCCGTCAGTGGTCCATATGTGATCATCAGTTCAAGGATTCATAAAAAGTCTTCAACAATTGTATTTTTACACTTTCAATTTCTGTCCAATACACTTGACAATGTTAAAGAATTTCATACTAATGAGTCACTTCTGTTCCGAACTCAGTTTTGGTATTAAAACCTTGGCATGCAAATTTTACTAGCCCACGGAGAGCTATTTTCTTTTCTTTTTTTTTTTTCTCAGCTGAGTTGGAAAACAAATATTTGATAACAATATTAACCAGAAAAAAAATAGTTCTGTCACAAGATTACAAATTATCATTGTAACATTTCCAAGATCAGCAACTAAATATATAAAATTAAGCCTTCCTCATCACATTATCATAAAATAAATTGGTCACGAGTAGTAGCATCATCTCGAAATTGATTATGGCGAAGTAGCTTCCCCTTTGCTTTCACAATTATCTATGAAAAAAAAAAAAGTTTAGATGAATCTGTCAGCTGTATTTCTGTTGGTATTTCAGTTTCAATTTTTTTTTTCTAATACTTGAATATAAGATTCAATACTCAAAGAATTTTACAACCTTCAACTCACATCAAAACAGAAAAACTTTCCTCATTGGGAGGTTGACAAGAAAATAAGGTCTTGGGATTACTGAGAATCCTGAACTCAAATTACAATTGCAGAAATTACAAGATGATTAGGAGAGGACTTTGTTACTGATTACACTTGAATAAATGTTAAAAAAATGCATTATTTACTATTATATTCCTTTCATTATTCCTTTTTATAGAGCTTTTGACTTGGATTTTAAACTCTAAACTTCTCCTTTGCAAATCTCAGTGCACATATTAAGTTCCTATTTGCAAATAACACATTCAAGAATATAGCCAAAGAATGGCATTGATAGTCAGTACTAATATCCTTTGGTTTCCTATGCAGTTTCTGACAGAGTAATGCAGATGCTTAGGGAACAGTAAATGTACAGGACATGTGTAGTGATGTTTTCCTTGATGCTTACATTGTTCCATGGAATGAAGAGCCGTGACTCAAGGTCTTCCTCACCCAGAGATAACTTCAATCTATTTAACAGAGCTCAGAGTATCTTTCTTTAAAAATCTGTCCAAATCTTCTTTTGAATGTACATAAACCTGGACCACTCAGAATGTCCTGTAGGAAACAGTTCAATGGCTTAACCATGTTTTGTATGAAGAAGTATTTCCTTTCATTAATTCTGAACCCAGCACCATATATTTCTCACAGGGAAAGACAGTAAGCAACACTCACAATAACCTCTATTTTAGCCTTCTGTAGATCACAGACCAAAAATCCGTGATATAGATTCACTGCTGTTAGTGCTATTAAACTCTTTGTCTCTTTACATCTGCAGTAACTGTATCAAATAAAACAAAAATATTTCCTCTCATTTACAGCCAGAAACATTGTGTCACGAGGAAAAAGTCCTGGTTTAGCTTACTTACAGATCAAATGAACCTCCTGTAGACCACTGATATGGCAATAGAAAAGTGGTTATCTACTTTTCCATTCCCTAGGGTGTCATATTGAATATCATTAAATACAAAAAAACACTTTCAGGGCTTGCTGGGAGGCAAAATGATAAAATTATAGCCTTCAGCTATGTCTTCATATATTTCCTTGCTTTTAAATGAGCCTGTATCTGGTCACATGTATAAAATGCCATTAATTGCCTGATTTATCTGGGGTTTTTTTTCTTCCCATGCTCATCTTCCACACTTTTAGTGAAATGCTAGAGTTCAAACAGAAAGTTTGTTCATTGCTGACTATTAAAAGCTAGTCATAACTTAAATCAATAGTATAGTACAAAGTTACTGAAATCACCTGGACAATTCATCAGTGCCTCTGTGAATTGTCCAGGACATCCAGAGGTGCTTTGAATGCTACTTGCCTAAGTCACCAAAGGGACTGAAGATTCAAACAACACGAATACCCCTGAAGATACTTTTGCAACTTTTTATAGTTGACAGTGGATGTACTGGGTATAAAGTTACTTTATCATATGACAGATAAAAGTTACAGTGAATTTTATCTGAAAGCCCTGAGGTCTTTGTCTGGAAACTCTAAATGTATTTTTCAGTCCTGTGACCAGGAAGATGACATATTGCCTTAAATCAAAAGGAGATTTATGTGATTTGAGATTATAAATACAAGGCCTGCTTCTTAACACATTTATTTGTGTACATGTGCAATGCAGACTGAATAATAAACATTTAAGGAAAAGAAAGTTATACAATTCCAAATGCATTATTGTTCTACTGACATAGGTTAATTTACATATATACTATTTCAAAGATTTTGTGATTTATTTCAGTCTGAGTTCTGTCTCCCCTGTGTATGTATCTCCTTCACTTAAGCTTTTTATTTTCCAAAACTTTTGCCTGATTGCCCCTTCCCAGCAGTGTGGAGTGTGAATTACATTTTTCACAGTATATGTACTTCGTGAGCTCTCTTTCATCAGAAGATGCCAAAATCTTTTCAACTCCACACTTAAAATTTATTAAAAATAATTATTCATTAAATACTGACATTTCCTATAGCTTTTTGTTTGTGTAGATGCAATCATATTTTTCTTGTTACTTACCACTGATGAAGTATTTCACACTGACTCTAATCCTGAACAAAAATAATTATGCTGTCCTCTATAAATCATTAATATCACCTGTGCTGTGACCCAAATTGGGCTATCTATGGGTCACCCTGGGCTTCCTCATAAAATTTGTGTGTTCTTATTCAGCTTAAGGTGAACCAACACCAAATGATTTACTTAAAAGGAATTTATTTACATAGGTAAAATCTTGAGAATAAGAGAAGGATTGGTTTGTTAAATCTGTAGTATGGGGGAAAAAAAAAAAAAAAAGGAGAAAAGGAGAGAGAAAAATTAAGAATATCACCACCCCTGGCTCCATCGTTGCCTTCATGACCCCAGAATGGCAAGCGCGTGCCAGCCCTGTCTCGAGAGTGTAATGTATGTATTAGGGACCTTATGGGGAGAGGTTTTTGGTGCACCCATGCAGTAGTCCTTCTGGAAGGGCCTGGAAATGAGTCTGCGGGTGTTTAATGAGTTTGAGGTCTGGTGATCCTTCTCCTCTTTTCTCCCTCTACTGGCAGGGTTGCAGAGTGACCGCTCTTGGCATGCAAGAGCTGTCGTGATAAGTAAGTTGACACAGAGATGCTGCCTCACTTCCTTCCTGCAGCTCCACAGCTGGAAAACAAGTGATTTAAGGCATAGCATTTCCATCATTTCCATTGCAAAATTAGTCTCTTACACACTTGCCAAGGCATTTGTCTGCAACATAATGGTTGTTTCAAGGTCTACATCTTTTGTTTTATTTTCTGCTGTGTTTATCCATCTCTTAAAAAATTGTATCTCAACTGAGGTAACATATAACACTCTCAGTATAATAATAATGAATAAACTGAACATCTGTATATCTGCTCTTTATGAAGGTGTAATTCATTAACTCCCCAGCTTTTCCTGTGAGCTAGAATTTAAGTCCAGTTCTAGACCTGCTCTCCTTCCAAAGCAGAAAAACAGACTCTGCAAGAAAGATGTTCTATTATGACAGTTACGGCATGTGCCTTTTCCATAAAAACTTCTCTGTAATACAATTATAGTCTAGCCATAGTCTACATTCTTGCATTTCAGACATTTTCCTAATGTTTGTTATACTTATCGAAGAAATAGTAGCATTTTTATTCCATCTTTTCTTTTTATATATGACAAAAAGTTGTATTGCTATACTATATAAAAGTGTATTCACAAACTAATAAAAAAAACAGCACTCTAAAAAAGAAATTTATAGTAAGGTATGATGTAGCATCTGCATCATATATCATGTTTACCAACTCCGACCAGCTGGAACAAGGATATGTTCTGAGAATATTTGCTCATGTTACAATCTTAGAAAGCTTACTTCCTTTGTTTGTTACCTTCTTTCTTTGAGTGTGGCTTTTTTTTTTTGTTGGCTTTCAGTTCTGGGGTCTTTTTGTTGCCTTTCAGTTCTGTTTTCTTTTTTTTTTTTGTCTCTTTAGTAGAAATAAAGTCAAATTGTTCTGAGGACATTTTTACCTTCATGAAATCATTCAACTCAGTTTTACAGCTGAGAAGAATTTTCATGTTACTGTTCCCTTGCTTGTTATGTACTAGTAAAATCCAGACTAAACTGTTAAAGTCAGTATCTTTCTGAAGATACCATATGGATTTATTTATTTTATTCTCATAATTTACATGACTATGAAATTAGCTCTCTGTGATTGTGCTTCTCTGAATGTAACCCAAGGTCCTCATGGTTTGGATTTGCGCTGCAGTACTCTGATTTGAGCATATGTGGGGTTTTTTTTGCTGTTGCACATTCAAAAAATAAAGTTTTTATAAATAACAGTTTACCTTCAGTTAGCACACATGTATTTAACCATAAATGGAATGGTAGATCGGTTATGCAGAGGATATTCCTTAAGTTTTTAGGCAAATCACTGAGATAATTTATTACTGGTGTAAACTTATCATGTTCAATATGAAATAAAAAGTGAGAGTTGACTCAACAGGAAAGCACCACTTCAGCAACGAAACAACTAACTATTTTAGTATTTCATTTTACATTAATATACATGATAATTAAATGCAGCTTTTTCAAGGGTTTATGCTTTGAGTATTGTGGAACTCATCAGAGATTCCCATTAAATACTCATGAATAAAATCCATGAATTATGAAAACTTCCATTTTATTTTTCCGAAAAGTCAGTCAGCACTGTGATAAATTGATCCTTAAGTCAGCTCATGTCATCTTTTCTGGATTTTCCTGAAAAAAACTGGGAGAATATTTTCTGAAGTAACATGCATGGTTTGCAGGAGCTTTCAGCATTAGCAGATGGCTATACAGATTATCTTGCTTATTCTTGACTTGTTAAAACTCTTGACATGTAAGAAAACCCTTGAGACTATTCTTACTTCTTGCCAAACCACATGCTCAGTAGTTGCAACTAGTAAATAAGCTAATGATCGTACTTAAGTAAGGCTTGATCCTGTGAGGTCTTTTCAATTCATCTCAAGTTGATCATGAAGGTGCTTAAAAGTGATGCTTACATCGCTGCTGCTGTGAGTTTTCATAGTAATCTTTTATATTGATTTCCCTATTTGTTTTGAGGTATTTTCTGATTATCGTATATGATCTTTAAAGTCCCTTCCAACTCTAACTATGCTATGGTTCTATGGTTCTATTCTCTATAGTATGGAAGATAATCTGGACAGATGGTCCTGTTAATTCATCTTGGTAGGTTTTAGTGAATCGTGGGCTGATGACTCTGCTGGGACAGCCCTGGGGTGTGCCCAATCAATGTCTTAGTTTTTTGGGAGTCCTTAATTTATGTTTCAGCCAGTCATAGATTCATAGGATCATAGGATCATAGAATAGTTTGGGTTGGAAGGGACCTTAAAGATCATCCAGTTCCAATGCCCCTGCCATAGACAGTCCAACTGGCCTTGAACACTTCCAGGGAGGGAACATCCACAACTTCTCTAGCCAACCTGTTCCACTGTCTCACCACCCTCACTGTGAAGAATTTCTTCCTAATGTCCAATCTGTATCTTCCCCCTCCCTTGTCCTATCACTAGGACAAAAAATCCCTCCCCAGCTTTCTTGTAGGCCTCCTTCAGGTACTGGAAGGCCACTATAAGCTCTCTTTAGAGCCTTCTTTTCTTCAAGCTGAACAACCCCAGCTCTCTCAGTCTGTCTTAATAGCAGAGGTGCTCCAGCATTATTCACTCAGTGCTCCTCTGGGTTTGCAGAGATGGGCCTTTAGTGATCCAATAGCCCCTGTGATGGGCCTGGACACAGCCAGGCAGTGTGTTATTTGGCGTCCTCCCTTATTGTCTCTCTGAGCTCTTTTGTGTGTCTGCAGAGGAGCTTTATCACATAACCTAATAGATACTAACTCTTTCTTTGAGGAACCACCAATTTCATATGCTTTAGATGTGCGCCATTTAAAAACAGATAAATGGGACTCTATATAAAAGGAAGATCAGGTATCTCAAGAGACAGCAGCAATTAAACCCCTGCTCTTCTGTAATACTGGTAAGCTAGAATAATAGCAAATAAAAGATATTTGCTTTATCAGACAAAGGAAAAAGGACTGAAGTAGAGAAATTACTAGATAAACTTAGTTACCTACAATAAAAGTATTCTACCACAAAATTTTCATGAATATGATATAAATCCTCTGGTTGTATTGATGTAAAATAACATCTGATCTAGCAGATATTGTTACATTCCATCCCTCTGCAGTTCTTTTTACGAGTTTTAAAGTGATTTCCTGACATTTTTTGCTAAGTCTATACTTTTGTGTTAAACTCCCTGTATATCTGCTTCATAGAGGAGAGCAATTTTGACGTCTTAAGTAACTGTAGCCACGTGGTGTCACATCTAATCACCTGTGGTAGTGTCTTGATTTGGACTATGATCAGGAAAATACCTAGACTGTAAGAAATATCACAGATTAACCTTATTTAAAGAATTCAGCCAATCCTTACTTAAAGAACTTGGCCAACTCTCCTCCAGACATTTGTAGATCATAGACTTCCTGAAGTAGACAGAGTTATTATGAATTTAGTTGCTATTAAGAGGCCTCACGGATTGGATCTATCAATCTTCAACCTTTATAGATCACATTTCAATAATCTCATCTGATCTCATTTGAACCCATGAAAACCTTCAGCATCTGAAGGGTCCTTTGTCTCAGAATGAACTGCTTACTGGGTAAAGAACTGCTCACTTTGCTTGCTTGAGTTTGCATCCTCCTAGTTTATTTGATGCTCTGTTAATTCACCCTCTCTATGTCAGCATCATAATGCTGTAACACTCATAACAGAGGGGTGAAATCCATGTATATGCAGTAATGTGCTTAATTTAAGATCTTCCTACACTAAGATATTACTGAAAGATCCAAACAAAAATAAATTAACACTCCTTTGCAGATACTAAATCCCACCCATTTCTTCATATTTAATTCCTCTGTGTATGTATATATCGATATATATATGAAAAACAAAACCAACAACCCTCTCCTTTGCTACTTCTCCTCTGTTATGACATTTATTTAACTGTTCAGTGTAGGCAGAGGGAAGTGTGTTGATTCCATGAACATTTTGTTACGAAAAGTCACAGGGACAGTTTAGAAGTCTTTCTAAATTCCGTGAACTGTTTTTGAAGTGACTGAAGAGCATTGGAAATGGGTTACAAGGTGAGACTGATGTTATCATATCTTATTTCCACCTGGGAAAACATAAAGTACTTCAGTTCTACATTAAAGGATTTGTAAAACCAAGGAATTTTGACCTTCAGTGGAGAAAATACTTACAATGAGAATGAGATACAATAAAATATTCAAATCACAAAATAGAATGTAAGATAAGAGAGAGTGAAAAACTGGATAAAGATTTCAGGCAAGGCTGAATCAAAGCAATCATGTTCACATACGATGAGAAAAAGATCATGCAATAGGAAAAATGGGATCTAAAATTTAAACTGCAAGTGAAAAGCAGGGTGCAGTTTCACTGTTCAGTGAGCTCAGATTTGGCCATTTTGTGTAAAGTATCCACATCTGCATGACAACACTCACGTTGTACCAAAACATCATGTATCTGCATTCAACTGTATCTTTTATTTGCAGGTGTTAAATATCCTGTCCCACAGTCACGCATTTGTCCATATTTGTCTGTTCAGTCCATAAAAGTGCACTGTGAAAGAAAAGTTTGTCTTGCTGGACAACCACTAAATAATTACTCCTGTTTCATGTAAACTATGACACCTCTGTCTTGTTTCATTCACATCACATCTACCTACTGTGAGTGTTGAAGATTGGAAGCTTTTGTGAGAACTATACGTATTTCAGACACAGGACAACAACAAAGAAACCCCACTCAATAGAGAACCACAGACACACTGAAGCATATTTTTCTGCCTTATCAAGGTGCCAGCATGCCTTGCAGAGATCACATATGGATCTACTGAGGTCAGACATAAACCTGGCCAGAAATAAAAGAATTCTTTGACATTTTCTTTTAGTTACAGCCTAGAAGTGAAAGCACAAAATATTGTGGCTCCTTCCTGCTTCAATTTCCTGAAACTGAATCTAGAAATTCTAGATACCTGTTTCACAGTCCTTTCAGAGTTCTTTTTCAGCACCAAAACAAGAAATTCTGCCAGAACAGAATCAGGTTCCATTTTTTTCTCAGTTACACAATCAAAGCTAAATAGTCTGATTGATGTTGACAGTTGTTGAATCAGTGATTTGCAAAGCAAATATTGTTTCCTATAACTGTTCATTGAGCTTTGAAAAGATTTCTTTAATGCACTGTGTTTATCAAGGATGCTTAGTCTGCTGGAGTGGGTCATATGCATAAGAGAATTAGAGAGAACATTAGTAGCTCATTAAGAACAATTTGATTAATCAAGAAAGAAGGGTGGCAAGCTCAATGACAGCATCACTAAGGGCAAATCGTGCCTGATGATTTTGGTGGCCTTCTATGATGGAGTTATAGCATTGGTGGATAAGGGAAGAATAGCTGACATCATCTACCTGGACTTGTGCAAAGCATTTGACACTGTGCCACACAACATTCCTGTCTCTAAGTTGGAGAGGCAAGGGTTTGAAAGATAGATCTCTAAGTGGATAAGGAACTGGCTGGATTATCACACTCAGTGATTTGTAGTCAACAGCTCAGTGTCCAAGTAGAGACCAGTGATGAGCGGTGTTCCTCAGGGGTCATTATTCAGACATGTGTTATTTAACATCTGTGTTGCAGACATGGACAACGGGATTGAGGGCACACTCAGCAATTGCTGATGACACCAAGCTGTGTGTCACAGTTGACATGCTGGAGGGAAGGAGGGAGGGATATGAACAGGCTTGAGAGCTGGGACTGTGTGAAGCTCATGAAGTTCAACAAGGCCAAGTACAAGGTCCTGCACATGGGTCAGGGCAATTCCAAGCACAAATACAGGCTGGGCAGAGAATGGATTGAGAGTAGTCCTGAAGAGAAGGCCTTGGGTGTGTTGGTGGATGAGAAGCTCAACATTAGCCGTCAATGCACTCCTGCAGCCCAGAAAACCAACTGTGCCCTGGAGTGCATCAAAAGTAGTGTGACCAGCAGGTCGAGGGAAGAGATTCTCCCCCTCTACTCCACTCTCATGAGACCTCAACCGGAGTACTGCATTCAATTCCAGACTCTTCAGCAGAGGAAGGACATGGATCTATTAGAGTGAGTCCAGAGAAGAGCCATGAAGGCAATCAGAATGTTGGAGCGCCACCTACATGAGGATAGGCTGAGAGACTTGTGTCTGTTTAGCTTAGAGAAGATTCCAGGGAGACCTTATAGCAGTCCTCTAGTACTTAATAGGGACCTACAGGAGAGATGAAGAGGGACTATGTCAGGGGGTGGAGTGATAGGATAGGGGGTAAGAGTTTTAAGCTGAAAGAAGGTAGATTTGGATTAGATATTAAGAAGCAATTTTTGCTGTGAGTGTGGTGAGGCACTGGAACAGGTGGTGTAAAGAAGCTGTAGATTCCCCCATCCCTAGAGTTGTTCAAGGCCAAGCTGGATGAAGCTTTGAGCAACCCAGTCTAGTGGAACAGACCATGGGCAAGGGAGCTGGAACTAGGTGATTTTTAAGGTCTCTTTCAACCCAAACCATTCTATGATTTTATGATCTACAGCTGTAATGTAATCAATTTGTATATAAAATATTTATTTGTAGAAATCTCACACTGCTGGTTGATTCATGAAATAACGGCAGAAAAGAACCTATCAAAACAAGATATGGATTTGGCTGACTGAAATCAAGATGAGAAATTAGGAAACAAGGGAAGGTTTTGTACTAACTCTCTTTTGCTGAAGGTTAACTGTCATCTTGTATAATGTCAGTGCTCTATATTCATGTATCTTTGTTTCTGAATGCTTTTCAATCAGTTTCATTACATTGTCAATCTGAGATTTTGCAGACATGTTCTTTTTCTTTTTAAAATTCCTTTTCATTAATACCTGTACAGGGAATGGATATAAGAACACCACATTAATCACAAAATGCTAAGCTTTCAATCTAATTGGTTAGTTATCTAGTTTGCCTTTACATGCAGACTAGAAAGATAGGCACTTTCAGAGGATGGAGGTTTCCCCTAAAAGAAAGGAGTCTCAGTCAGTTTGAGTAAGTGTCCTTTTCTGGTATCACTAGTTATGAAGAGTCTAAATGAGCAGCAGTTCGGGGTGGAGACCTAACATGGCAGAGTGGCAGTAGCAGCTCTGGTTAATAGAAACAACGTGAAAAGCACCGCCTCTTCTCCTATAATTTGAATAACTAAATTAAAGACAAATTCAGGTTTCTGAAAATGAGAAATAAGAAATATATACCCGACACCATAGAAATTATTTGTCTTCAGGCTAATAATTCTCTTTATGCTGAGGGAGTAGGTCAGCATATGTATCTGCTTACAAGATTCCATTCCTTGAACTTTGTCAATAAGCTAATAATTCTCTCTTAGTAAATCCAGAATTCCTAGAAGACATAGGGTATGAAAAAGAGGGTTCGAAATGTGCTGGAAAATGTGCTTCCTCCCAAGTTAGTCAGGTATTGCAGGTGAATAGAAAGAGGAAAATATCTTTAAGGGAATGGTAAGACTTGGATAATTTACATAGAAAAGAGTATTAGCAGAAAAAAATAAGCTAAAATAAAAATGAAAAACAAACAAAAAGAAGATAAATACATAGAAAAGCTACAGAACTAAGATTTGAGCTATGTATGATGAGAAATCATCATATGTGCATGGCTGATAGAGAGAAGAGACTGCAAACGTCTTTCTGGGAAAGTGGAGACTCACTAGAAGAAGGAAAGCTGTCCTTTGCTATACTAAGAAAGCAATTCGGGAGAATTAGCAAAAACTATTAAGAGGTAAAATTGACTTGACTATGTTAATGCACATAGCTCCTCTTCTGTTTCAATATAAACTGCCTGCATAAAGCAAAAGGTAGAATCATATATTATGCAGTAAGGAATTAATAAGTTAACATTAACAAAGAAATGGCTATAAAATATAAGATGGATACATGTAAATACTTATGCATACACAGAGAAGACAAATAATTAGATTCTTACATTTACTTCAATGAGTCAAGACAATAAACATGCTTTCACTTTAATTTATACCTTTGTGAGTCCAGCTTCTTTCTTTCCTAATAAGAATGATCTTATCTTCTGGGTCATTTATCCTTCATGAGCTCATACTTTCAAGGTCAATGGATTTCAGTTAAGGAGAACAAATATATTGCTTCCAGACATGCTTTGTAAATGCTGTCTGGTATCCTGTCAGAGTTTTAAAAGGTAAGTTAAAAATAAAATGGCAAAGGTTGTTTTAACTGATGAGAACAAAGTGGTTTTTTTATTATTTATTATTCATTTTATTATACACATACAAAATGGAAAGGCATCAGTGATACAGAGAATCTATTGAGGCTCTGCATGTGAACAAAATAGTATGAAATAAGCAAAGCGTTGCTTGAAATACTTAATTTAAACAAAAAAAACCTACAAGAATAATTACCAAGGACTAGACAATATTATCTAATAGTATATTATCTGTATTCACTTGTAATCATAGAGTTGCCTTCCAAAGTGTCACAATGATTGAAGTTTATGACAGAAATTAATGCCTATTGCCAAATAAAAAACTGGTTTCCATAGATATAATAAATTGTTACCTCATCTTTTTTCTCTTAAACATATATAAAGTAAACTTTAAACATTGTACTTTATACTAATCCGCAAATCCTGGTAAATGGTTGCTTGAAAATGCAACTTCTTGATTACGAGAGAGGAAAAATGAAACTGGAGGGTGAGACTGAAACAAAAATTGTAGGAACCAAATATCAATGAACACCATTAGCTCTTGTTAGAAATGCCAGTACATTTCTTTATTTTTACCGGTTTTGAGACAAAAGTTTATAATAATCTTTACTTATGGAAATGAATAGCCAAAATGTTGGGTATGTACATGCACACACTCAGAAATGGTGCTAAAATAAATATGGGATTTCCCAGACATTTTAATACAAAACTATTGAATCTGAAACTTCCATATTGAAGTACCAGTAATTTATCTTTTTAAAAAAACAATTTCAAGATGAGAATGCTGGACTGGAAAGGACTACTTAGCCAAAATAAATAAAAAAAGTAAATTACTTAGAATGGCAAAGAAAGAGATTCAGGGCCCTCACTTGTTGAAGACAAACCACAGAATTAAATTTGCTGTGTGTTTACAGTGAGACTCACTTATTTTGGATTCTTCCATAGCCAGAAAGGAGATGCAGGCAATTCCAAGCCATATTTGTCCAATTTATTCTAGGTGTCTGTTTGTAGCTTAAGGGAGGGGGTGGGAACAATCCCAACCCCCCTCTCCTGCCCCAAGTCCATAAAACTAAAAAAGAAAAAGCATATTTTTTATCAGTTTGTCTTATGGCTATAAAGGTATAAAGTTTATAAAGACTAGTAGAAATTATTTCTTCTATTGAACCCAGCTAAATTTAAGCATAAGAAGAGACACCTATAGTTATTTAAATGAGTTCCAGTTAACAAATTGAAGACTATCGAATATATAAGTCCTCAGGAGGAAAAAAACACCTAACTACAAGTTCAATATTCTTTCCTAATTAAAGCAGAGCTTTATTTAAAGCAACTTAATGTAATTACTTTAAAGCAATTTTTGGATTCTCCAAAAGCAGATCTTCAAATTACACCAAAGATAGGTCTTCAGGAATTATAGAAAGCATAGAAAAACATGCAGTGCTTTACAGTTCTTTTGTTTGTTTTTCATGGCCTACAATTCTTACTATTATGATTTATATCTGTGTTGGGATATGGTGGGAGATATCAGGAAAAAAACAGGAATTCTGTGAGTTCAAAGTATATAGATGAACATATGAAATATTTGCTATGAGATTAACTGCTAAGAGTACAGTGGGGGAGCCGTGAACTAACTATTTAAACAAGAAGAATAGAAAAATATTGCTAATCTTTATTTATGCAAATATATTATGCCAGATAAGAAGAAATTTCTGAAAAAAAATCTTGTCCTGGTGTATAAAAATTATCTTCAATACTCTTGCCAGTGAAAGCAAACCTTTCACTCTTTAGAAAATAAGATAAATAATAAATTCTTCATGTAATAAGAAATATACTCAAATAAAGTAGTCAAGGTTGCTCTTAGCATTTATGCAAGACATCTTGTGAATCTCTCTCATAACCATTTCAGTATTTTCAGTGTTTCCTTAATTCAGGTAAATAGTTGGAAAATATTTGTAGGAGACTCTCTTTTGAAGGGGACAAAGGGTCTGATATGTTGAGCAGACCCCACTCACAGGGAAGTCTGTTGCCTCCCAGGAGCCCGGGTAAGGGATGTGACCAGGAAACTTCCCAACCTGGTGAGAACAACTGACTATTACCCATTACTGCTCTTCTTTGTGAGAGGTGATGAAGCAGCTGTAAGAAGCCCAAGGGGGATTAAAAGCCTTGGGAATTAAAAGGGGATTTTAAGGCCTTGGGACGGCTACTGAGGGAATTTGAGGCCCAGGAATTTTCTTCCCTCCTTCCAGTTACAGGTGATGACATAGCATAACTCAGACAGGTCCAGTCTATTAATAAATGGCTCTGTGGCTGGTGTCACCGCAACTTTGGGTTTTTTGATAACGGGATGGCCTACATGGCACTGGGATTACAGGCTTCAGATGGGAGCTACCTTTCTCAGAGCGGGAGGAGGATCTTTGCCCAGGAGCTTGTGGTGTGCCAGGGGTCAGGTGTTAGGGAGGACACTTATAGGTAATGAAGAGTTCACTGGGAAGGTAATGCAACCGGCAGTCCAGGTGAAGTGCCTTTGCACCAACGCACAAAACTTGGGTAACAAGCAGCAGGAGCTGGAATCTATTGTGCTACTAGAAAGTTATGCTCTAGTTGCTGTCACAGAAACATTGTAGGATGAATCCCATGACTGGAATGTGGCTATCGAAGGCTACAGGCTGTTCAGAAGAGACAGACCGGGAAGGAGGGGTGGAGGCGTTGTCCTCTATCACAGGAAAGGGATAGAATGTGAAGAGCTGTCGTTGAAGAGTAGCCACAAATAGGTTGAAGGCTTGTGGGTCAAAATTAAAGATAGAAGAACCAATGAGACCCTTGTGGTTGATATATACTACAGGCCACCCGATCAAGGAGAGACAACTGATGAAGTCTTCTTCTTCCTGCTACAGGAGGCTTCTCTCTCACAAGCTGTCATCCTACTCGAAGACTTCAACCACCCAGGCATAAGCTGGAAAAGTAGCACGGCAAGCTGTGGGCAATCCAGGAGACCGTTGCTGTTCAATATCTTTATCAATGATATTGACAGTGAGATTGAGTGCATCCTCAGCAAGTTTGCAGATAACATTAAGCTGAGTGATGTAGTTGCCACACCAGAAGGATGGGATGTCATCCAGAGGGACTAGGACAGAGTGGAGAAGTGGGCCTGTGAGAACCTCATGAGGTTCAACAAGGCCAAGTGTAAGGTCCTGCATCTGGGTGGATTCCATCTCCATTTTCAGTACATGATAGGGGATGACGTGGTTGAGAGCAGCTCTGCAGAGAAGGACTTGGGGGTGCTGGTCGATGAGAAGCTTGACATGAGCCTGCAATGTGCACTCATAGCCCAGAAGGCCAACCGTATCCTGGGCTGCATCAAAAGAAGTGTGGCCAGCAGGTCAAGGGAAGTGATTCTGCCCCTCTATTCCTCTCTTGTGAGACCTCATCTGGAATACTGTGTCCAGCTCTGGAATCCTCAATGCAAGAAGGACATGGAGCTGTTGGAATGGGTCCAGAGGAGGGCTACAAAGATGATCGGAGGGCTGGTGCACCTTCCCTACAAGGACAGGCTGAGAAAGTTGGGCTTGTTCAGCCTGGAGAAAAGAAGGCTCGGAAGAGATCTTATAGCGACTTTCCAGTACCTGAAGGGGCCCTCCAGGAAAGCTGGAGAGGGACTATTCATAACGGCTTGTGTTGACAGGACCAGGGAGAATGTGTAAACTGGAGAGAGGCAGATTTAGACCAAGGGAAGTAGCGGATGCCCCATCCCTGGAGGTGTTCAAGGCCAGGTTGGATGCGGCCTTGGGCAGCCTACTTTAGTGGGATGTCCCTGCCCATGGCAGGGGGGTTGGAACTAGATAATCTTTAAGTTCTCTTCCAACCCTAAGTATTCTATGATTCTACGATTTTATGATATTTTTTGTCTTTCTGTGTTTCTTGGTCGATAGAGCCATGTTGCCATACTAAATAAAACAACTGCTTTTTACTCCAGATCTGCCCCTGGTCATGACCTTCATGAAGCTGTAGGAAAGCAAGAGGCAGTTCATGACTTCCAGACAAATTTGTCACAGACTATTAGATAGTACTTTAAACCATAGTGTTTATAAATTATTTAATATGGAAATGCATATGTTTTCCTGCAGTCAGAGAACACTTAATTAATCTTGAAGAATGAAGAAGGTATTTTACCAAATCTAGATAAAATCATTAGGTAAAATAAGAATTGTTATTATGTAATAAATGCTAAAGGATTTCCACTACACTTAATGAAGCATAGCATGATGATAGAATAAAAATTAATAATTAAAACATCCTCTGCAGATTTAAATGCATACACACCGTCTATTTTAATTACATATGTAGAAAACCAAAACAAATTAATGAAATTAATGAAACATTTTTAAATATAAGGAATTAATGAGATTTCCCTTTTTTCCTCACCCATTTGTTTTCAAATACCCATTTACTATAGGTAACCTTACAATCTTTTTTCTGTAAGGTATTCAGATCCATGTGAGACCTTGAAGGAAATTTCTTCTTTCTTCAGAATTTCCATAAGAAACTCTAAATCTTATCTTTGATTTTATTTTAATTATTTTATTGTGCTATTACAGTAACACTTTTTTTATTGGAAATTTCTGTAGTTTCTTATTTCATTTCTTATTCAGACTGTGACTGATTTATTGAAGATAAGACTTATATGAATTCTTGCAAGATAGAAATAAAGAAATCAAAAAGATGGTAACTTCTGCCCCTCCACCTTTGCTTTCAAAATGATCCACATAGCACTGCTCATAAAATAAAATAAAGCCTAAAGTGTTTTATCCCCAAATACCCATGCCAATATTGCCTGCAGATGCCATTCCTACTGTCAAAATTGATTGCTTTTGACCAGCTCTCCAATGTGACCTGTGTATGTATCCTTTAAAGAGAGAGCACAAGTCATATCACATGAAATAAGTAACTTCTTCACTTTCACTATCTACTCTTTGATATTTATCTGGTCTAGATACTACAGGCAAAGACAGCTTTCTTCTTGTGGTTGAATGCTTGTATGATGATAAATAAAAATCCTGTTCAATACCCATAATAACATATACAATAAGTATGCGGGTTAATAAAAGATTAAAATTGGTACAGTGCAAAGCAGATAAAAATGAATATTGATCAGAGATAGATGAGAGTAAAGCAAATCTGTGCTGACTACTCCTGGTGACTTTCTTGTCCTTCATGTGCCTGGAAATGTTTTCTGGGATAAGCTATACCATAACATTCCCACAGACAGAGGTGAGGCTCACTGAAGGAGACTATGAACTATCTTTTAATGGAATTCTTAAAAAATCAAGTTATATATTTTTTCATCATTTCAAAAGATTTTTATGAATCTATTTTAATAAACTGCTATGACAACAGCTCTATTAAACGTTCTATAACCTTCAAGAAAACAGATTATATATAAAAAATGTTATGAATAACCTTGAAAAGTCAAATGCAAGCCTCATGATTTTAATGAGTTTTTTAATTAACAAGGTTATACAAATCATTTAGAAATGAGTTAGTATTATGTAATGTACATTCATGATTGTGAGTAGAGCAGGAAGAACATCACAGATAATGAGATTTTGGGTTTGAGCCAATCTACAGTCATGTCAGTAGCAGCTAGCCCATGGAAATGCTGTAAAGTTCCTACATATCTCAAAGGATACTGTGACACAGGAATCAAACCTATCCTAGAGCTAGAAATTAAAGCATGATACCTATGTGTTTCCTAACAGCATGATCATATGCTTTCCACATTGTGATATAAAGCTCTAAGGAATCACTAAACAGGATTTACTCTACACAGCCGGATTTATCAGTTATTTTTTTTCAGGTAGAGTGTACAGGTTTCAAATTATTACATGTATTATGCTCCTCACAATTTTGGCTAAAATCTTTATCGATAGTGTGAATAGTGATATAGGTGAATAGTCACAGGATGTTTTAAAAAAAATGAAATAAGCTTCTGTGGTTATTGGAAATCTAAATCTGATCACTGTGAGTATGTTAAGGAAACTTGCATTTTGATGTAAATGTCGTATGGTGTATTTCCCAGTGCAAAATTCAGGACTCATCTTTCTCTTCCCATCTGTCCTTGCTTGTCAAGAGTAAAGACTACCATCCACTGTTTCTCTTTCATCTGGCCATGAATGACATAACAAGCCAGAATCTGGACAGAATCAAGGAACACTATAAAGCCCTGAGTGTACAAGTGAAACATATTGGTGCCCAAGCTATCTGTACCTCCGTTTTGCCAGTGAGAATAAAGGGGGCAGCCAGAAATAGATGTATGATGCATATAAAGTCCCAGCCATGTGATTGGTGCCATCATGAGGGGATTGGTTTCTATGACAAACATCCATTGATCTTTATAACTTGTTAGGAAGGGATAGAATCCACCTGTCTAGAAGAGGCAAGAGAATCTTTGGCAACAGGCTGGCCAGCTTGGTGAGGTGGGCTTTAAACTGGAGGACTCAGGAAGTGGGGTCCAAAATGGCAGTGCTCATATCATCACATCCAGCTAGGGAATAAGTCAGGCCATCCAAAGGAGCAACAAATGCTCGTTAGCTGCCTCTCAAAATGAAAACCCAAAGGCCAGACATCTCAAGCATGTGTATGACTATGACAGATTCACTTGCACCCCTCTAGGTAAACGTGCATACTCGATTACCTCTCTGAAATGCCTGTATACCAACACAGAAAGCATGGGGAATAAACAGGATGAATTAGAGATGTGTCTGTATTTGCAGGGCCATGATCTCATTGCAGTTATTGAGACATGCTGGGATAGCTCGCATGACTGGAATGTTATCAGAGGTAGCTATGTACTTTTTAGGAAAGACAAGCCAATAAGGTGAGGTGGTGGAGTTGCTCTTTACTTAAAGAAGTAACCGGAATGTATCAAGCTCTGCCTAGGGGTGGATGAAGAATTAGTTGAGAAGTCATGGGTAAGCATTAAAGGGCAAGCTAATATAAGTGACATTGCTGTAGTTGTATACTACAGGCCAGCTGATCATGAAGAGGAAGGCAAGCAGGCCTTCTGCAGCTGGAAGCAGTCTAATGATCACAGGCCTTGGTCCTCAGGGGGGACTTCAACCACACAGATATTTGCTGGAAAGGCAACACAGATAAGTACACCTTCCAGGTAGTTCCTGCAGAGCACTGATGATAATGTATTGGCATAGGTGATGGAGGAGCCAACAAGGAGGGGTGTACTGCTGGACCTTGCACTAACAAAGAAGGTACAATTGGGAATGTGAAAGCTGGGGGCAGCTTTGGTTGCAGTGACCATGACACAATTGAGTTTAGGATCCTGTATGGTGGAAGCAGGGCACTAAGCAGGATTACAACCCTGGACTTCAGGACAGCTTAATTTGGCACCTTCAATGCCAAATTCAAATGGAAGAAGGAAGCTTACAGAATGTGGAAAAAGGGACTGGCCACCTGGGAGGAATATAGATATATTGTCAGAGTATGTAGGGATCCAAAGAGGAAGGTTAAGGCCCAATTGGAATTAATTTGGCAAGAGATGTTGAGGACAACATGAAGGGCTTCTTCCAGTGTATCAGCAGCAAAAGGAAGTGTGGGCCCACTGCTGAATGAGGTGAGTACTCTGGTGACTTAAGATACAGAGAAGGCGGAGTTATTGAATGCCTTCTTTGTTTCAGCCTTTACTGCTGAGGCTGGCCCTCAGGAATTCCAGACCTCCAGGAAACTCCAGAAAAGGGAGTAGGTCTGGAGAAAGACTCTCCCTCGGTCCAAGAGGATTGGGTTAGAAGTCATTTAAGCAAACTGGACACTCACCAATCCGTGAGCCCTGATGAGATGCACCCATCAGTGCTCACAGATGTTTTTGCTAAGCCACTTTACATTATCTTTGAAAGACTGTGGAGAAAAGGAGAGCTACCTGAGGACTGGAGAAAAGCCAGTGTCACTGCAACCTTCAAAAAAAGGCAAGAAGGAAACTACAGGCCAGTCTGCCTCACTTCCATCCCTGGAAAGATGATGGATCAGCTCGTTCTGAATGTCATGTCCAAGCATCTGAAGGAAAAGATTATCAGGAGTGGTCAAAATGGATTCAGTCAGGGGAAACCATGCTTGGCCAATTGATAGCCTTCTGTTACGGAGTAATTGGCTGGGTAGAGAGCAGACAATGTTGTCTACCTCAACTTCAGCAAGGCTTTTCACACTGTCTCCCACAACATCCTCAGAGGTAAGCTTAGGAAATGTGAGTTAGACGAGAGGACAGTGAAGTGGATTGAGAACTAGGTGGATGGCAGAACTTAGAGGGTTGTAAGCAGTGGCACAGGATCTAGTTGGTCGCCTATGGCTAGCAGTGCTCCCCAAGGGTCGGTACTGGGTCCAGTGCTGTTCAGTGACCTGGATAAAGGGACAGAATATATCCTCAGCAAGTTTGCTGATGACACAAAATTGGGAGGATGTCACTGATAGGAACTTAAAACCCCCTGATTTATTAGCAATTTAGAATTTATTAGGATAAGATTGCAAAATTGCTATTAACACTTAATTAGGTCTTGATTGGTAAAGTGAGGAAAATCTTACCAATGCTTATAAATATCTAAAGAGTGTGTGTCATGAGGATGGGCAAAACTCTTTTTAATCATCCCCAATGAGAAGACAAGGGGCAACGGGCACAAAATTGAACACAGGAAGTTCCACCTGAATATGAGAAAAACCTTACTGTGAGAGTGACAGAGCACTGGAATTAGCTGCCCAGGGAGGTTGTGGAGTCTGTTTCTCTGGATATACTCAAAACCTGCCTGAATGTGTTCCTGTGCACCCAACTGTAGGTGAATCTGCTTTAGCAAGGGAGTGGGGCTAAATGATCTCCAGAGGTCACTTCCAAGTCCTAACATTCTGTGATTCTATGATAACCTTAGGGAGGATTCAGTGATAAGTGCTCTATTTTTGTTATATAGTATTTATTTAGGCTTTCCTTTACTCTTATGCAATGTTTCTCTATTTTTTGTAATTTTTTAAGAAATGGCCTATGTCCTCTTGTTAAAGACCTCTTTTCCAACTATTTTTGACATTACTGGAAATATTGTAAGTACTTTTACCCTAACATTTTCTAACATTTATGTTATATTTCAAAATGTTTTTTGTATGGGACCCCTAAATCTGTACTCTTTAATCTAGGTGCCAGGATAATGTAAAGAAAACAAAAACTCTAATCTACTAAATAAAACTTTTTCTCCTTGCAGAATATAAAAAAACTAGTATATAGTTCAGTCTAATATGAAGTCAGAAGGACTTTATAGATTTTGACAGAAAGATTATGGGAGTTAGGAAAGAATGGCTGCTAGCTTCTTCTACCTTAAATTTGTAAGTTTGTTCAGTGAGTGACTTCACTTTCCCATAAGATAGAGCACAAATATAATAACTAGAATCCCTCAAGAAGCATTTTTCCTGAGAATTAGGAGCTCTCAAGCCAAAGTCTTGCAAATAATTTAAAGCTAAATGCTTTGTTTCTTCTCCTTAAGTTCCTGGTAAAGTAAATTTAAGAGGGCAACCCATAGAGAACTTAGTTCAACGTGTTATTCTAAAGCAAGGTAATAATCCTCTTTTCTCGGTCAAATGATAATCACCTTCATAATTTGGGGTTTGTATTTTTTTTATTTCTTTGAATATTTAAAGCAACTAAAACAGAGCTGTAACAATATCTACTGAAAATAATAAATGTTCCCTGAACTTGAGACAATCAAATCTCCAGTAGATAGTACATTTAGCATGTAAGAAGTAATCTTTTATTTCTTTGAAAATCTACAGCATCCAGGAGCACCACAGTAAAATGAATTTCATTTTGAAAAATGTCAAAGCATATATTACATACTTATATATCAACCATGCAGTTAATTTAATAGTAATATTTTGCACTCTGTTTTGTTCCTCTGAATTTCTATTCAATTGAACAACTTCTCAATATTTATTCTTTTAAACTTAATAAAAATTACATAAAACCTTATATTCCATAACTATTTCTCTTTCTAGCTTTCTTATGCTCATGACATTAAGCTCATGTGCTTGAGAGAAGCCCTGCAGAGAAGGACTTGGGGGTGCTGGTCGATGAGAAGCGTATTCTAGGCTGCATCAAAAGAAGTGTGGTCAGCAGGTCGAGGGAAGCGATTCTGCCCCTCTATTCCTGTCTTGTGAGACCTCATCTGGAATACTGTGTCCAGCTCTGGAATCCTCAACGTAAGAAGGACATGGAGCTGTTGGATCAGGTCCAGAGGAGGGCTACAAAGATGATCGGAGGGCTGGAGCACCTTCCCTATGAGGACAGGCTAAGAGAGTTGGGCTTGTTCAGCGTGGAGGAGAGAAGTCTCAGAAGAGATCTTATAGTGACCTTCCAGTACCTGAAGGGGGCCTACAGGAAAGCTGGAAAGAGGCTATTTGTAAAGGCTTGTGGGGATAGGACCAGGGAGAATGGGTGTAAACTGGAGAGGGGCAGATTTAGACTGGACATTAGGAATAATTTCTTCACCATGACAGTGGTGAGACGCTGGCACAGGTTGCCCAGGGAGGTTGTGGCCGCCCCATCCCTGGAGGTGTTCAAGGTCAGGTTGGATGGGGCCTTGGGCAGCCTGATCTAGTGGGATGTCCCTGCCCATGGCAGGGGTGTTGGAACTAGATCATCTTTAAGTTCCCTTGCAATCCTAACTATACTACTACTAGTACTACTACTACTAGTACTAGTACTATGACATTACCTGGAATATCCCAGTAATAGTCAACATTTTTTGTCAACACTTTTACAGTTTGACATGAAAATTGTCTTTCTATTCATTTTTTCATATCTATACTTAATAAATATTTGAGATTTTTATTTCTATAAGACTCTATAAGTGCACAAGGACAACTGGGAAGAACAATCACTATTCAAGTGCAATTTTGATGATCAATGAAATGAACAGAATTTGAAGACCTATGTTAATCTATTTCTTTAAAATAAGATTAAAATAAAATAAAGCCATAAATGCATGAGATACCCTGTGTTCCCAGTTATATCAACTTTTATCTGACACATCTGCAGAATTGTTATGCCTAAAGGGTTACTACTAGACTTTCGTAATTTTGCTGAAAGCAAAACTGGTTCTCCCAGCATTATGGACTTTGTTATCACATCATTTCATGGTGTAGTTTTTTCTCTCACACTTACCTGTACCAACGAAGTTGGTAGGTGTTATGACTTTGTGATCTTATTGAATAAATCATTGAATGGATTATGTGCAGGGTACCTTTCTGTACTTGCAATGAGTTGGAGAGAAATGTGAGAACTTGTGTAGTTCTCTCTGTGTAGTTGCTGGTGGTTAATCTCCCAACTTGAAGTTCCTCTCCTTGGGAATGTAATTTTACTGTGATCAGTTAGTTATGGGATTTTATTTTCAATAAAGTGAAATAGTGGAACATTTAATTGTCCTGTAGAAACTGCAAGGAGACATCAAATCAGAAATACCGAGTCTTAGAAATGAAGACTTGGATGGTCTTCTCCTGCAATTATGTTTTATCTTATTTCTTTCTGTGCAGGTTCTGAAAATGTCTTGTTTCGCTTTAAGGAATACTTTTTTTCTCAGGACTATGAATTTACATGTGATGAAAAAAAAAACCAAACAAAACAACAAAGCAACAACCAAACCAAAATGAAATAAAACACCAAATCAATGCCTTTAAGATTAGTCTGATGGCTCTTAGGTTCATCTGTTTCTAACTGAAAGCCCATTACTATTAATCTGTTGGCATGTAGCAATTAGATGTATTTAGACAGTGAAGACACAAATAAGGTCAATACAGTAGGGAACTCTCATAACTTTCAGCCAAAAGTGATTATGTCAAAGTTTATAGAAGTTTGTATTTTCCTGCTAGAAGCAAAACCATTAACATAAGGGTACAATTTTATAGAACTGCTAAGATTAGCCACTTGTTTCTCATTGAAGGCAACTAATAACAAAGTACTCCAATTTTTCCGTTTCATTTTATGTGCTTTTTACCTTTCCTTGGTTTATGACTTACTATAAGATAAATTTCAAGGTGGTTTGTTTGTTTTCTTTACTGTTTTATGCATCTTAACTTCTTAATTCTTCTCCAGTCTTCATATTTATGAGTTTACTACTCTTTGGATCTTTATTTAATCACTAGGAAAATTTGCAGAGTTATGGTGTCTGATCTTCTACCATCAGATGGATTGTTTTCATGTCTCCAAGAACATTTTTTTTCTGTATTTATTTGGGACCAGTTTATATCTGTTCTTTATCATTCCATCATTTTCTTTATTTTACGTGTCTCTACCTTTACTGATGTTTGTGTTCATGAGACATTATAGAAAGTTGTCGCATTCTATTCAGATTTTGTTTTCCATTCAGATTTTGTTTTACTAGACCAAACAAGATGAGGTCCTGTAGTCTCCTTTTTGTAGCCTCCCATTCCTTTCATCATCCTACTCATTCTTGTCCTTGCTTCACTCTGAAATCATGTTTCTTGATGAAACTAATTATAATTACGATGCATACGATTTCTTTGTGTTATCTTTTATACTGTGACTGAAACATCCCTCATTCGACTGATAAATGTCTTCTGATGGATATAACAATGGGATTTTCCCTTTTTGCAGGTAAGGATTTACATGTTCTACATTGTGATGCTTCTGTTCATATGAAATCCTTTTCTAGCCTTTCTTTCAGTGAAGTTTGTGTGCACAGACTGCTGTTGAATTTATTCTCTCATTTGTGTTCTCAATCAGTTAATTTCTCCTCTATGATACCCTACATCATACAAACATTATAAATCAGTGGTATTTGGCTAAAAAATGATATCTTTAAAAATTCTGTTATGTTTTGATTAATTTACTAATGGACAGATTCATAGTTTTCCTGAGGGTCTTTACACACAGTCTCTGACAAAAGCAGTGTGAGGAAGAAATCGTTGGGTTCTTTCCTTCTTTTTCATCAAAAGATGTCTAAAGAAATTAAAAACACTTTTGCTTTTCTATTTAAGAATACTTTAAAAATACAATGACATAATTTTATGATTAATTACCAGACTGCTTTTTTCCTTGTAAATATTCAAAACTATTCTTTTTTTTACCTCATCATATCCATAAAGAACAATTAAGAATGAAAAAAAAAGGGATTAAAAATAATATTTCATAAGATGAAAGCCTGCATTTGAGGCAGAATTAAGATAATTTTAAACTGTATACTTCTACAGACAAAGCTTTACTAAATTCAAACTACTTTAACAAAAACTCTTCCAATAGTTTTTTGTAGGTCATAGAGTACTTTCATATATTTTATCCAGCATTTCTATGCAGTGTGCTGCTGACATAGCACCAAGTCAGTTGTCTGTTCTAGAATTCTCAGCAGTTTTATTTTTCTGTTTTACTGGGTTAAATGAGAGAGTGTGCAGTGGTAGTAGATGGGAAGTTTGCATAATCATTTCTGAACTTTTAAATAATGAACATGCCAAGTGGTCTGCACTGTGTATATCAAGTATATGTTATCCTTTGCAGTTTGTCAAGATACCTTTTTTGTCTATTATTATATCGAAAGAAACAGATCTCAGTAGTACCATAGGCAAAATAAGTATGTGTGCAGTAATAGTTTGTTTAAAAGTGTTTCAGAATGGAAAAGAAGAGGAAAACAGTAAAGACAGATTATTCAGCACAACACCAGCTATTTGACAAATACTATAGATATATAGATTTTAACATTCTAAGCTAACTTCAAAACTTCATTGTTTCATAATGTTAATGACAATAACTTCTGTATGATTCCTTTTATGTTCTTTTTGGTTTTCTCCCATGATCCTTTATGTCCTGAAACATTTTAACTGAAACTTTTAAAGAATAAATATCTTTTAGTTAAGTCAAGTCACAATATAGGGAAAGAATCTGCAATAATTCTAATAACCTAGATTTCTGAAACTGTTAGGATAGTAGAAAAAAAAGAAATGTTATGTTTTATAATATTTAATTGTCATTAACACAATTTCCAGAGTGTGTTTATCAATGGCATTTATCCGCTTAATAATAACTTCCTGTCACCTGAAATTGTAGCATAGTTATATAGGTACGGGCAAATTATTTCATTTACATTATGCCAGTACATGCAAAATCAATTATATATAAAATGTTCTTTCCAGCAAAATATAAGTCAGTTCAAGAAGGATTAGAATGGAATAAAATAGAGAAAAATAAAATAATAAGAACAATTTACACAAATATTACTGTACAATATTAATTTTATACTACTTTTTTATTGATACATATAGAAGGTAGACTCTACATGTGAAGAACACAATTACATTATTTTAAGATAAGTGGAAAACTCAGAGCCTCAAAACCATCTGTATTACTTTTTCCCTGAAGCATTAAAAGGCTTGTAAATAGTGACAGGAAATATGGCAAAGGCAGATGAAAAAAAATGACCTTTTTTTTTAGTGGGAGAAAGAATAGGAAATTTAGAAAAGTTGATGTTTTTAGCAAGGATTTTTCATCAGACATGTTTCCAATGAGGTATGACAGAGGCTGGCACAAAACTCCATGGGTTCAGCTTTTTTCAGTCGTCTATAAATAAAAATGAAGTTTCTACTGAAAAAAAATGTGTACGATAACAGGAAAAATGAGGGAGATAAAGTACTATTGAAAGAAAAAGAGTCTACAAGACAGTCTGGTGTTCTTAGCTTATTCAAGTGAAATATATATTCATGTAGTCTTGTACAAGGTAATACATTTCCACTTGAGGACACAGGCCATCTTGATTTTAAGATTTTTGAGGAGAACAGTGAAGCAGTGCTATGGTCAGAAAGTCTATTGTAATCCCTGCACATGTATAGAGAAGCAGAGTGACCAGGAAAGAGATGTCAATGATGTGTGCAGCACTGCCAAGGGACCGTTGGATTACTGAAAGTAGATATCTAGACTCTTAAAATGGTACCTGAAAAACTGGAAGAGGTAAAAGGACAGAGCATAATATGTAGAAGGACAAAACGCTTTATACAAAGAAACTTAATGTGTGCCTCACTTTTGCCAGTTTTTCAGCCAAGTTTACCCTGACTCTGTTTTGTGCTATCAAAGGGGAGGGGAGAAGGCTTCTCCTTGTCTTAGGAGAAGGCTGAAGCAGAAACATAACATACACTGAGTTTTAGAGTTCTCATTTTCTTAATTATGTGGTCATTTATATTGTTTTATGAATGACTGCTGTCTCTGTACCAGAGAAATATGGTGAGTAGTGAATAAAAGGTAGGCTTCCTACTCTACTGGAGGGGAGGGATACGTGTTAGTATTTAAGTAAAAGAATCGGTCATCTGAAGTGTCCTTCACCAGGATAGAGTCAAACAAGTCTCTCTCTGCTCTTTTGTTTCCATTCGTGGACTGGTTGAGACTTATACTTTTTTGCTGCCTGATCTGTTTTCACCATATATGAAACAGATATAGGAACAGTACACATTAGAAATAGAAACAGAAACAGAAAGAGTACACATCAGTCCATGCTTTTGACAGACCTGAGCACATGTATTACATATATGTTCTTTTTTTTTGTGACTATTGTGCTATTGTCCTAAAATGTGTTCTAGCCAGTACACTATGGCCCATTTCTCTTGTGAATGATAACTGACCTTTCTGTACTCATACTCACTGTGCCTTCTAATGTTTGGGATGTTTGGACTACTATGCCTTAAGAAGTTCCCAGATGTCAGAAGTGTTATATGGCTTGTCCTAACTTCAAGAGTGACATTCTGTTCCTGATTTTGTAGGATGTGGTAGGCAATAGTTGCCTAGACATAGACATTGACAGTAATTAATATAATCAAGAAAAATT
Source organism: Cuculus canorus (assembly GCF_017976375.1). Classification (NCBI taxonomy): domain Eukaryota; kingdom Metazoa; phylum Chordata; class Aves; order Cuculiformes; family Cuculidae; genus Cuculus; species Cuculus canorus. Next base: position 59,126,119 of record NC_071401.1, read on the forward strand.
GATATAATTCCGTGCAATTGACAGATACCACACTGGATATCACCACTGCAGTTCCCTTCCAGTTTTTTAAAAGTGATGGACACATGTATGTATTGTACTCTTTAGCTGTATCTCAAATGACACAAAACCTTGTTCTGGCAAGGTTTAGAATAGATACTTCAGGACCATGAAGTTGATGTGTGGCCTTAGCAGTTAAGATTTAGAACTGAGAAAAGGGGAAGGTAAGGAGGGACATGGGAGATGAGGATAAGGAATGTTTTTATACCTAGACATATCCCATTTCTCATTAGTTGCACGGTTAAAGCAGTAGCTAAATCTGTGGATATCTTTTATTTTAAGATTTAGAATATTTTACATATAAATAACACTTTAGATATTTGGAGTAATATTATTATTGTTATTGTCATTGGTCATTATTATTATTATCATTGTTGTCATTATTATTATTACTATTAGCGTTACTATTGTCCCATTTGTATGGCATAGGATATATCTGATTCATGTCTTCAGAGAAATAGTAAGCAAGTTGCACTATCACATTGTTATTTTATTAACATTTCCCTTCAGTGAAATATTATCTTAAATATCTAAACTAAGAGCACATTTAATTGTCGAAAGATTTGTTCAATAATTTTATACAATTTGTTTGCCTTAAAAAGAAAAGGATTTTGTTGAATATCATTCAATTTTTTGGCAAGGTAAATCAAGAAATCAAGTGGAAGCAGTACTGGTCCACTAATAGCTTGTAGCAACTCAAGAATTTCACACTTTTAGCACACACATCATTAGTATGTCAAGAGTAGCAACTGTGCGACAGCAGTGTGATGTGTTAGCCTAGCAAAGAATTAATTCAGTGCTGCAAGGTAAATGACATTAACTTTCCTTCATACTGTAGGCTGTATAGAGATTTATCAGTCAGCCACGATAAAAGAGGTCAAGCTAAGCATCTATTTTTGCTGTTGTTGTTTTGTAACTGATACATGATCAAACTCACATGCAAATGTACAGCCCCCTCTATGTATATATCGATATTATTCTGTATGGTAACATTCACGGGGTAAGAGCATATTGTATGGACAAGTCCAGTATCAACACAGCTCTGAACTGATCATTGGATTGAAGATATTAGCAAAGATGGAAATACCATTAGCATTGCCTAGATGAAGTACCTTTTTCTTTTTGTTTTGTTGCATATAGAGACAGGTAGGAAAAAAGAACATGAAAGAGGTTGTCCTTTACACACTGAGAGCAATGATGACCAAAGAGAAAAACAGATGAATCATGGGAAGCACAGCATCAACTGTAATCTCTTGCCAACCTACTTAATAGGAATGTGATTCCTATAAATATGGTCAAAGGAATCACACTTCAAGATTTTTCTTTCTGGCTGACAGTCTATCAACCAAAGACAAACAAAATCAAGCAGAGCCATATGTACTTTCTACATTCTACGTGAAAACAACATAATATACAGACCTCTGAAATGCTTTTAAAAGTACCATGCTCTCTCTCCTCTCAAAGTTACTATGGAAGCAGGTGTTTATTTGACAAGCTGAAATAGGCAGAAGAGCAGAGATTACAGATTCATACAAGTTGAAACATCACATTCATCTTACATGAAAGAGATAGGAACATGAAAAAGAGTGCATGATTAATGTGTCTGCAGTTTGCTCTTGGTTTTTTGTTTTTTATGGTTTTATTTAAAGCACAAAATGTACAGTTTCAGAAGGCAATCTCTAATTTTTTTTTCTGGTAAACTGCCATTTATCATCCATTAAGAAATGGTTTTACAGGTATGACTGATAATCATTGTATAGCTATCTCTTCCTGTTCTGTCCTAGTCTTACTATATAACCTAGCCAAATCACTTAAGCTGTTTACATTCCAGTTCTCACAGTAAAATAGAGTTGGTAGCTAAGGATGCATGAAACTTTAAATAAAAATGTTTGATTAGCAGGAAGTTAGGAACTTGAGTTCAAGTTTAGGGAACAATAGTTATTATACAGCAGAAAATTAGCCAACTTGCTTGCCAGGGCGTCATGTTATAACCAAGAAATTAAAATCTGTGCTTGTTCCATGTTCTGTACCAAATTTAACTTGGTTTAACAATCAATTTCAGTTAGTCAGAATGTACAAAAATACTTGGTACAAATTATTGTACAAAGTACAAAGCTATAGGCTATCATCAGCCATCTTCCAGAGAACAAATGGAAATACAAAACACTGCTCAGTAGCTGGACATGAAGAAAAGAGAAGCAGAGAAGTCCTTTAAATTCTAAGTTAATGATAGCAACTCTCCTTTAGACTTGTATTTAATAGCAAATTATTCGAATTCTCAAACTTCATCCAGGAAATCATTGTAATTTGTGCAGAGAAGTAAGAATATGACCAAGGTTTCAGATAAACTCTGCTTTCCTTAAATACTGGAGAATGCCAAAGTGAAAGCAATATTTATTCTGAAAAGAAAACATTTAATGTCCAACCCTGTTCAATGTCTTTATCAATGACCAGGTTGAAGGCATTGAGTGCACCCTCAGCAAGTTTGCGGATGACACTAAGCTGGGTGGAAGTGTGGATCTGCTGGAGGGTAGAGAGGCTCTGCAAAGGGCTCTGAACAGGCTGGACCGCTGGGCTGAGACCAATGGCATGAGGTTCAACAAGGCCAAATGCCGGGTCCTGCACTTGGGCCACAACAACCCTATGCAGTGCTACAGACTGGGGGAAGAGTGGCTGGAGAGCTGCACGGAAGAGAAGGACCTGGTAATGTTTGACAGATGACTGAACATGAGCCAGCAGTGTGCTCAGGTGGCCAAGAAGGTCAATGGCATCTTGGCTTGTAGCAGAAACATTGTGACCAGCAGTACTCGGCACTGGTGAGACCGCACCTTGAGTACTGTGTTCAGTTCTGGGCCCCTCACCACAAGGGGGATGTTGAGGCTCTGGAGCGTGTCCAGAGAAGAGCAACGAAGCTGGTGAGGGGGCTGGAGAACAAGTCTTATGAGGAGCGGCTGAGAGAGCTGGGGTTGTTTAGCCTGGAGAAGAGGAGGCTGAGGGGAGACCTTATTACTCTCTACAACTACATGAAAGGAGGTTGTGGAGAGGAGGGAGCTGGCCTCTTCTCCCAAGTGACAGGGGACAGGACAAGGGGGAATGGCCTGAAGCTCCACTAGGGGAGGTTCATGCTGGATATCAGAAAAAAAATTCTTCACAGAAAGAGTCATTGTGCACTGGAACAGGCTGCCCAGGGAGGTGGTTGAGTCGTCTTCCCTGGAGGTGTTTAAGGAACAGGTGGATGAAGTGCTTAGGGACATGGTTTAAGGGGTATTAGGAATGGTTGGACTCAATGATCCAGTGGGTCCTTTCCAACCTGGTGATTCTATGATTCTATGAATTTCCTGGTGATAGGAACTTAAAATAGTTTAAAGAGGGAAAATCAAAGCAACAGAGCATAATTAACAGTAACTTGTCCCTATAGTTGTTCCATTACCTCAATAGAACAATTGTCCAGCTTGCAACTTAATATCTAAGATGGAAAGTCATTGATTCTCAGTATTACAGGAATAGTTGACTAGATCTCCATTGACTGCAATGGGAGATTAAATGGCTGTTACAAAGTAGACACATATACTTGGATGCCTAAATTTATTTGCTATTTAGAAGTTAAATGTGTGAATCTAAGAGTTCATATCACATGCATAATCATATCTTTTTGTGCTAGCTGAGGTTTTTAGAGGAATCTATTGTTATGCAACTAAGCTGAATCCATTTTTTTTTTTTTTAAATGCCAAAAGTTAGGTAGCATGCAAAGTGATTTTTGTTATGAGTATTCAGGAGCAAAATGAAGATAAGGAAACATATATTTCAAAACTTTAAGAATATATACTTTTATTATGCCTTGTAATGATATGATAATCCCTATATTACAGCATATTGCTTTCTGGAGAAAGCAAAAGAGGAAAAAAAAAGAAAAAGTACAGTGCATCAGATTGATTCTTTGTAATCAACTGATTAATTGAAACATTGGTTAAATAATGAATTGTACTGAATTAAACAGAATAAACTAGTATTCAGTACCGTCTATTCATTAAAAAATGGTTCATGATGAAAGATTGCTCTCCTCCAGCCATCTGTCAAAGGTCTTTACTCTAGCTTGCTACCTTGACACTTACTCAGTGTCCGTACTGCCTACACGTATGTCTAAAACACACTGTGTGCATACCAATTCAGGTCTCACTCTGGAATTTTTAAGAAAGCTGAATGCAAATATCAATTACAAAGATGCAGATAAATTTAAAATAGTTATTTTATATTAAAAATTTATTATGAGTTTATTTTATGTATTCCATGATAATTAGCATAATAATTATACCATGGCACAAAACTGTAGGAATTTGGATTGGAATTAAAGAGTAAAAAACTAATAACCGTAATAAACACAAAAGGAAATATTGTATGAGTCTTAATGATTTTCAGCTTGAGTGGAAAGTATATTTCACTGTCAAATCTGTGCAATGTTTTCATCCGTCTGCCTGTCTGGTGCACTGCAAGGTAGCAATTGTTCTGTGAACTCTCTAATGATTTAATGTTCATTTTTTTCTACACATTCTCGGAATTTTAGAAATATGTAAGAAATGCTGTAGGCAAAATTTGAAACATTTCAATGATATTCTGCGTACTTTTCCAAAGGAATAAATCAGTGTTTACATTGATAAAAAGTTCCTCAGTAAACCAAACACAGTTTTAAACTAATACCATATTCTTAAAACTCTCATACATATTTTTCACAAAGTTTTTGTTTGGTATCTGTGATGTGAAAATTTCACTGACTTTTATGAGCTTTTACCTGTTAAAGGCTAGTAAAATATGGCATGTTTCTTATTGGTCTTTCACTTATCACTATAAAGAAACTGAAACTTTGAAGGATCAGTTTCATCTATTGACTATGTTCTCTTTTAGTGTATTTATAATGAAAAATAATCTGCAGTATTTGTTTTATTTATGTGTTGGAAAACAATACCTACAAGATTGGTTGCCCCTTTGTTAGATTTAATAAGGGACATCAGGTCTGGTGAACAGACTCTAAGGATCCTAGCTTCCATTCTTCTGTTGGGATACGTAAATTCAGGCCCAAATTTTTTAAAAAAAGTTTATACCTTTAACTGATTAAGCTCTCACTTTCTATTGATTTCTATGGGAATTTGAATATATTCTCCTCAGTCTCTGTGTGAGATATGTCATATGAGATGTGATCCTGAGAAGCTAAACTGCCCTTTCATTAAAGAATTTCCACTGCCCCCTTTAGAGGACTCGTATCACAACGTATTCAAGAGTAGAAGAAAAAAAAGATCAAGATCATACTCATAGGGAAAAACTTTATAGAAGAAAACAAGACCACACTCAAAGGGAAAAGCTTTTTAGAACTAAATAGACATTGTTTATCCTAATGTAGAGTTCTGTCAAAGGAGAGAGTTAGCTTTTAGTGTTCTTTCTGTTCTTTAGTATAAGAGATGTTAAAACAGTTTTATTTACACATAGGCAGAATGTATTCTTTACATTGATTATATTTCCATTATGAGATTTCAGAAGGATTTTGTAATGGAAATATAATTTCCTTATAGTCCTGGTAGACAAGTTGATGATGAGCTGACTATGTACTCTTGTGACCAAGAAGACCAATGGTATCCTGGGGTGCATCAAGAAGACTGTGGCTAGCAGATAGAAGCAGGTTATCATCTCCCTCTACTCTGCCCTAGTGAGGCCCAGTCTGGAGTGTTGTGTCCAGTTCTGAGCTCCTCAGTTCAAGACTAAGACAAGGAACGACTGGAGAGAGTCCAGTGAAGGGCCACAAATATTATTAGGCATCTACAGCATCTGACTTATGGGGAGAGGATGAGTGAACTCAGTCTGTTTAGCCTGGGAAAGAGAAGAGCAAGAGAGTATTTTATCAATGCTTATAAATATCTAAAGGGCAAGTGTCAAGAAGATGGGCCAGACTCTTTGCAGTAGTGCCCAGCAACAGGACAACGGGTGCAAATTGGTATGCTGGAAGTTACACCTTAACATGAGGAGAAACTTCTTTACTGTTAGGGTGATAAAGCACTGGAGCAGGCTGTCCAGGGAGGCTGAGGGATCTCCTTCTGCAGAGACATTCTGGACACATTCCTGTGCAACCTGCTGTAGGTGAACCTGCTTTAGCAGTGGGGTTGGACTAGATGATCTCCAGAAGTCTCTTTCCATCTCTACCATTCTGTGATTTTCCAGCAAAATAATAACACCTCAATACAATGACAGTATATGAATATATGAAAGGTAAGGGGAAAGGGAAATGGAAAGCTCTCCTCAGTAGCCAGGAGGGAATTGAAGTGACAGGGGTCTTCTATACTAACGTAGCCCTCTCTGGTGTGGTGGGAGATAGTACTTTTAGACAGTAATATGTAGTTTTATAGGAACCTGCTCAAACTCACAATGGGTTTTTGCCCATTACAATGCTATTTTAGCTGACTGGAGGATGCTTTGATCAGGTGCAGATATCCCACTCTGATTTGATGCCAAGCTCTTTGCATATAAATTGCTAGATAATGCTTATCACATATTTAGATTAAGATTATCTATTTTGTCATGCATTAGATCTTTATTTTCCTCTAATACAAACTGAAATCTACAAAAAGAGGAGACAGAATAGAGAGGAGCAGAGTGATGAATCCTTATCTCAGTGACAATCACTTCCTATGAGAACCCACTACCATAACAGTACAAGCTTTTGCAAATATAAGGCAATAAAAGTACCATCGAAAGAAAAAATTCACATGATTAATAACTGATACAGCAACTTAGTTGAAAAGTTATGCAATTGCAACTAAAAGAGAGATTGTAGTGGTGAAACTGAGAACCTCAAAGTATCCAGGTGGAGCCCCTTGGTATTACAAAACTTAAGGTGACTAAGGCATAGTGAAACACAAGAAATAGAAAGGACACTATTCTAATTACAGGATAAAATACCTTCTTCAATCTTAAGAAGAAATTATTTGAAGTACAGGACATGCTCGCTAAATTTGGGAATCACCAAGTAAGCTGCAGGCATATAGAGAATTTAATTCTCTGTGCCTGTGATAATCATAGAATCATAGAATCATAGAATCACCAGGTTGGAAAGGACCCACTGGATTATCGAGTCCAACCATTCCTAACACTCCCTTAAACCATGTCCCTAAGCACTTCACTCACCCGTTCCTTAAACACCTCCAGGGAAGGCGACTCGACCACCTCCCTGGGCAGCTTCTTCCAGTGCCCAATGACTCTTTCTGTGAAGAATTTTTTTTCTGATATCCAGCATGAACCTCCCCTGGTGGAGCTTCAGGACATTCCCCCTTGTCTTGTCCCCTATCACCTGGGAGAAGAGGCCAGCTCTCTCCTCTCCACCACCTCCTTTCAGGTAGTTGTAGAGAGTAATAAGGTCTCCCCTCAGCCTCCTCTTCTCCAGGCTAAACAACCCCAGCTCTCTCAGCTACTCCTCATAAGACTTTTTCTCCAGCCCCCTCACCAGCTTCGTTGCTCTTCTCTGGACACGCTCCAGAGCCTCAATATCCTTCTTGCGATGAGGGGCCCAGAACTGAACACAATACTCAAGGTGCGGTCTTACCAGAGCAGAGTACAGAGGGAGAATAACCTCCCTGGACCTGCTGGTCACACCATTTCTGCTACAAGCCAAGATGCCATTGGCCTTCTTGGCCACCTGAGCACACTGCTGGCTCATGTTCAGTCATCTGTCAACCATTACCCCCAGGTCCTTCTTCTCCGTGCAGCTCTCCAGCTACTCTTCCCCCCTGTCTGTAGCACTGACAGGGCCAGTATTGATGCAAGGAGGCTCAAGTCTGAGTCGTGTCTCATTGTGTAAGCAGGGGAATGGCTGACAAACCCACATAGAGCACAACAAAAGTCCTAATATCTAAAAAATTTAATCTGCAGGAAACTGAAAGATTTTATGTAAGAGTCTGAGTATCATAACAGTGAAGAGATGGAAGAGCTCCCTACTAAAGTAGGATTTGACAGCAGTTTGGGTCTTAACATTTTGTCAAAAAGTTTTCCTGCAGAACACAAATGCTGACACTAAAAGATGATATATACAACCTGGGTAAGAAAAAAACCATGTGGACTGTATTGAGACAGTTTTGGTCCGATGCCCTCCTGTGTGGACATTTCATTGACAGATATGTACCACATCCATTTTCAATAAAAGAGTAACTTCTTAATGCTAGCCAGTCTCTAGAATCAAGCATAGACTTATGTAAACTTACTTTAAAAGTAAAAGCATTAATGATTAAAACCACCCATTGTATTTTTATCTATGTCAAATGTGTTTGCACATGTGGGTCATTACAAAAATTTTCCAAGTGATGTCCTCACTAGAGACAGCAGAAGGAATTTAACTGATTTCTTTAGAAAACCCTCTCAAAAGTAACTTAAGCTCATTTATAATGAGGGTGGGCAAGTTGTTCTACATCTATTTTACTTTTCATGATCACTTTCACTAATAACTTTGGTCTTATTTTTGCTAAAGGCAACTATCTTCATTCATTAATTCTATCTCATAATAAAAGCTAGCACTTTAAAACCTTATGTCTTCTTAGATATGTAAAATATTTCACTTTACACTTGCCTTTTTTTTCTATTTAAATATTACAGGTTGAATATTCAGAACAAAATCAGTAATCAGCCATACAATTTCCAGAACTTAATGATTAATTGAATTACTGTACATCTCTGCAAAATGGAGATAAGATGAACAGCAACAAATATAAACTGATCAAAATAATCTGTCTGGCACATTCAAGAAATTTTAAGTATTTTTATTTAAAATATTTAAAGTCACGAACACCTGCTGATTAGAATATACAACCTGCTTGACCTCCCAAAACTTTCAGATCAGAAGAATGACATTATTTGGACTGGTTAATTTTGTCTAACGAGTCTAAATATTTTGTTCTTTTTTTAAGAAACAGTGACACATCTAAAAATAGGGTTTGCACAAAGAAAATGGCCTTAAATGGTATTTCATTGCTGCACATTTCCTCATGGAATTAACTTTGCTATCTGTTTCTAGAATTACTGAACAAGCTAACAAGTGACTGAGTACTGTAGTGAAAAGGTTGCAGAAAGATTGTACAGAAACAGTGGAAATAAACACTAGATAAAATTTTAAGAAAAGCAATCACTGGACAAACCTGCCTGGTGTACTGTAAAAGTTCATTATCCATTTCTGCAGCAAGTATGATAAAATAATATCTATTAATCATTTAGATTTTATGAAACTGTGTTTGTGGTAATATTGATTCACACCTTTCAGTACCTTACTGCTGCTTTATAATTATTGCGCTGTTAACATCGGCATCCAAGAGACAGACCTGTGCTTTTGTTTTCAGCACTTTCTGCAAGAAAAATTCTATTCTATCTGTACTTCACTGACATTTTACTTGTTCCAAAACGTGTTGACTCATTGTTTTATTTGAACTGCAACTAACTATAATCAAGAAGTGACTTTGCAGAGAAACATAATTAAAAATACTATGATTACCTATACTTTTACCAACATATGTATGCTAATTTTTGGAAATTCATCCATTTCTGTCCAATATAGTTCACTGACTTCCTTGAAATATAGTCCTAGGCTGCTCATTTCAAAGGCAAGTAGACAACAGAACCATAAAAATATTTTGCCACAGCAAAATGTAACTTAGTTAATTGGATAAGGTACTGATTTTTATTACTAAATTTGCTGTTCTACATCAAAAGTGTTTTATTTTTCTTTCAAAATGAAATTAGATCCATGAATATTTACTGCACTATCAAAAAATAACTATAATGCACATACTAAGCATTTCAGACCAATGGAAGACAGTGTGCAAGTCCTCACCTTATTGTCTTGTAAACTTGCAAACTGTGCTCAGTCAGTTCCCTTTGGTACTTCAATCTGTAGAATCATTAAGCATTCACTAAAGGAGCAATTCTCTGGCTTTCCAAATCTTAACAGAAAATCCTGTATACAGACTATTAACAGATTATTCCTCTTATAGTGCAATGCCTTCAAGCCACAGCTGTAACATCTTCTGTATGCATACGATAGATAAAGCAATGCATAGCTACAACTCTGTCTCATTGGATTGAAATTACCTGTTGATGAGTACTAACCATATGAAAAAGAGATCTGGATAAAATCAAACATGACTGGGGAGAAGGGAAGCAGAGAAGTTTGGTGGATATTGTTATGGGGTTTTTTTTGGTGGTGATAATAAAAACAAAAGAAACAAAGACAAAGTGGTTCTATTTTTGAAAACATCTTGCCTGAACGTTCTTTGCAAACATGAGATCAATGAGAGTTAATATTGTCGCCATTGTTGCTGCTGGATAATTCTCTCTCTGTCTGCTTAGACAAAATGTCCTTTGGATGCAGATTTTACTGTGACTCATGTCCTTTTTTTATTTTAAAATATAATTCTGTAAACACTAACATTGAAGGACAATTTAGAACTCTATAGAATTCCTCAGGACATGACAGAATAAGAAAGAAGGTAAGAGTCTGAAAGGTACAAGAACCTGATGGTTCCTGGGAACATATTTGTTTCTTGAACATGTCCTTAAAGTTTTCCATTAAATACTTCTTATGATTTTTACTTTCTTAAACCTGTTACTGTGTTTAAGGATTTTTGAGAATAAACCTGTTAAAAGTTAGATGGTTAGCGATAGAAGACTGCCTTAATCAAGAAGAAAATGAACAAACAAGCAAAGGTATAAAAATAGAGACTAGTCCACCTAATTTCAGAGTACACAGCAGAGAATATTAATTCAAGTTTGTCTGGGTCGAGAAAATGCAGAAGTTTGTTTGTTTATATTATTTGATTTCTTTTTTTGGAGGAGAGTTCTTCTGGAGGAGGCTGCAAAGTTAGCTGCTGAATTTGTCACTTGATTCTTTAAATCATGGTAAAAACATCCCATATGCAATACAGATGCCTCTTTTCTGTATATTAGAAATTGAAATAAATGAAATATTCCTTACAATTAAGAACCACTTTTTGTTTGTGGATCTAGTTGCAGCAGCTGCAGTCTAAGTATGGTAATAAACTCAGTATTAGAGTGTGTAATATCTTTTTCAGATCTACTGCAAAAGCAGCTGCTTTTAAGTGAAAAATAAGGATGTAAAATGATAAAAAATGACAGTTAAACTACAAAAATATTAACTGCCTTGTTTTTCATAAAGAAACTTTAACCTACATTCAGTTACTGAGCTAAATCATCATGTTTTAAAAACACATTGTTATGCATTAGGTGGAAAGCATTTCATATCAAAAGCTTAATACATCAGGCTGCAAGGCTTGGTTGCAGATGAATTACACCTGGAATATTTTAGTCAGCTGCTAGGATTTAAAAATACCATTTTAATAAATTGATGTATGACCCACTGTAACCATTGTTTTCCACACTGCATTAAAAAGCTAAATAAAAGTACAGATTTTTATTTTGTTTTTCCTTTTTTTTTTTTTGAGCTTTTTTTATTGTTTTGACTGGTCTGTCTTTAAATTTACCAATGAAGAGACAAAGGACACTAAATTTATCCTTACCATAAAAGCTTGTTTGTGGGGCACTGGCTATTTTAGACCAATCTACTCTTTGCAGATGTTATGCTGAAAGTGTAAATTCTTCCCTTTGCAGCTAAGTGATAACTACCCTCATTTGCCACTGGCTGAGAGGCAGTGCAGCAACAAGATCAAGTTATGAAATACCTTACAATTAGATCTTGTTAAATAATAGACCAAATGAAACAATGCTCTGAGCTATACCTTACAGTTCTTCAGACCTGTGTGAAGGAAACTCTCAAAGGCTGCTTTAGGAGAACTGAGGTATGAAAAATAGGCAAGTGGACAGAGGTAGAGAGCAGCACGGGCATGAAAAGGGAAATGATGTAAGCATTTCAGAGACAAGAAGGGAGAAGATATTTGGCGGAGGTATTAGGTGATAAGGACTCTGCATATGAGGGGAAATCCATCTTATATAATGGAAGATTGGGAACACATGGCAAAGTTTTAGAGGACTGATAGTAAAAAAAACTATAAAAGTGGATTTGGTAACAGCACTTTGGAATGAGGAGGAGTGAAAGCTTCCCAGTGTGAAAGGTTAGCTGTAGAGACCAAGACTGAGATGAACGAAGTGGAAGTAAAGATCAATTGTGAAAACGGAAAGACTTGGAGAACAGAGAGGTTTGATGGCATTCTGAGTAGATGAGGAAGAGGTGGAGTATGCGCTAATAAAAGACAAGGAAGATGAAGCAAGTCTAAGCATCTGGGAAGTTAAGAGAACAAGGAAGTTATAAGGATCAGAAATTTTGTCTACATCTACACTAGTGAATAATAATAATTGTAAGTACACAGCTTAGGAAAGAAGATAGTTGTAGACTGTGATTCATCTCTTGATTGAAGTAGAAGCAGTTGCCTGCCTATGTTGAATATGCAGTTGCCTATATATACAGTACTATATGCAGTAGTATACATCTACTGCTATTCGAGACACAGTGGAAGATCTGAGATACCCCTTTCAGACCAGCAGTGATGACACAGGATGACAGGAGCACACAAGTTCTATTGAAGTATCAGATACAGAGCAGGTGGCATACGACTGGATACCTCACAAGTAACAAACTTGGATAAAGTATTCACGAACAAACTTAAAATATGAATAATTACTTGTAAATATGATCTGAACCAAATATATCTAACTGAAGGAGTTTTGTGGAAAAATGTGTTATTTCTATATAGTAAATTAATCAGAGATTTAATGTTCAGTATCTCTTGCAATATGACTGATACTGTGTAGATATCAAGGAAAGAAAGTACAGAACACTTACATAAATTTGAAGGGTTATGTAGTGAAATGAGTGAAAAAAGAGATGTGTACAAGAAATAAACATTAGATACAGATACAAATACATAGCTTTGTGTATTAAACATATACATATATATGCATGCGTATATATTTAAAGACCCTTTATATTTACATCTTCTTTTAGAGATGCCGAAAATTAGAGGGTTTACACTTTAATGGCAGAAACACATGCAAGCAGGAGTCAGATGTGTTCTAATGTCCATATTCCCATATGCTCCATAATGCAGAATATTCAAAGACAACCTGGCAAATCGTAAAGCTGAGAATGTATCTGAGGATCTCAGCTTAAGCAGTCCTGAGAAGCCTAAGTTTAAGAATACCTTTTTGTTGAAAGAAAAACTTTGTTGAACTGAAAAAAAATAAATATAACAAGGGATATAAATATTGGATGTCTACTGAAAAATAAATCAATTCACTCTTTGGAAAGTAAGATCTTCATGAAAATTATGGAAAAGTAATAACTGCGTGTACCTAATTTTTTTAAAAACTCTGCATTTTTTTTTACTCTTTTATTTTTCAGGTTAGAAAATTAAGGTAGGATAACTCTACTCACATTTATATTTTAAGAAGATAGATATTCATACCAGGACTAGCTGCTGCAGGCTATTTTTGTAGTCAAATAGAAGAATAAGACTCTAAAATAGGCCATTAAGACAAACTATAATATTTTTGCAGGTGCATATTTCTCTGCATTGATTATAAAGACAGCCTAAAAGAGCTTCTAATTTGATAGTCTAGCTTTTTCTTTTAATTCCTAGTTCAGTTTTATGATCAGACATTAGTGAATATAATTACTAGGAAATATAGGGATAAATAGGAATGGGGTTAGACAAAGATAAGGGGGCAAGGGAGGGAAGCAAACACAATGGAGAAATAGAAAGACTTGATATACAGGGGAAAGAGATTGCTGTAAGGACATAACAAAAGAAAAACTAGGTTCATATTTTATTTGCCTTCTTTTTATGAATTACTCTCTGATCTCTCTCATACTGACATTTTTTACTGGTGTTTATGTGGAAAGGTGACAAGAAGGTGAAGTGTTTCCATAGTGTCTGATAAGACTTAAAGCTCAAAATGTTCGCATCTGTCAGAAAGTGTCAAATTCAGTCCACCATTTGGGGGAAAAGATCTGAAACATGCTTTCACGAAAACCTTCAACAGGACCTGGAGTTTTGTTCATTTATTTATAGACACTCCTATAATACAACAGTACTGTTGCTATATATAATCTAGCCTAAATAGTTCTAAAGTTCCATAATAAGTAACTTGGTAGTAGTAAAATCTTTAAGATGCAAGAAATATAAATTTTCTGAAAAGTAAATAAACTTACTATATTTTACATATAAAAGAAGTTTTAACTTAAGAAACTTGAAAAAGTATTTACATTTTGCATCAAGTAAACACAGAAAAGTTAATCTTGAAAACTTTGCAGCTCCAGGTGCAGATATTCTTTTGCGTTACAGCAGCTCTATTATTTCACCTAAATTATAGAAGGCACTAGAAACAACTGTATAGTGAAAGACCAGTTTAACAAATTCTACAGATTCGCAATGAGATTTTCTGCCCCAAATCTACTTACATTCTAGCTTAGATGATATATATGGGTTATCGATAACGATGAAACAGAAGGAGAAAATGAAAGGAAAAAAATACAACCTTGATCTATCTTTCAGTAGAAAGTGATTTAATTCTAAACAATATGAAAAAGAGACTCAAAAGGACTCTTTGGAGCTCTTCCACCCTCTTTCATGCACTGGTCACTGCTTTAGCTTTTGTGAAAGTATCATTGAAATAATGAGTGAAATTATCACTCACTGAAATTATCCTTCTGAAGAAAAGTATGTCCATATTTTATCAAATTCACAGAATCATTATCCAACTCTTATTATCCTTCACCTGTCATCACTTCACTGGTGCAAGTTCAGCTCTTCTTTTGTCAGGACTTGAATCATACTCTCTACTGTCTAAGAGTTTACCTCTGTGTGCTCAAAATCAGCACCCTGGCACAGCACAGATACCTAATCTTGGTATAGACTGGTGTGAAGAAAAAGTCAGAAGAGACCTCACCAGAGACCACATCCCCCATGCCCCTAGTTCCTCTTTATTGTAAATATTTTTCAGCTCAAGTACTCGCTTTTTGTTCCTAACTTAAAAAAGCTGCTGGTGTGTTTGGCTTGTCTCTTTGTGTCTTACTCAGTGTAAAAGGTTTCTTCCTGTATTCTCCCCATTATTCAAGGAGATGATGGAAAGAGGACATGATCCCAAAATCCATACCTTATCTATTGGATTTATTTTAAAAGTGAGTCTTTTTCTCATTCCCATTATGCCACTGGCATCACAGAGACATAGAAGGATGGCTCCTATGACTGGAGCGTTGCGATGGAAGGATACAATCTGTTTAGGAAGAACAGGGGAGATGAGGAGGGGATGTCGCTTTCTATTTCAGTGACCAGCTAGAGTGCATGGAGATTGGCCAGGGAATAGATGAGGAGTCTACTGAGAACTTACGGATCAGGATTAAAGGGAGGACAGGGACAGATGTGTTTACAGTGGAGGTCTGCTACAGGCTACCCAACCAGTAAGACCAAGGCCCTCTACAAACAGATAGGAGCAGCCTTGTGGTCACAAGCCCTGGTCCTCATGGAGGACTTTTAAACACTGATATCTGTTGGAGGACCAACACAACAGGACACAAGGAATGCAGGAGGTCCCTGGAATGCATTGATGATAACTTCCTTCTCCAAGTGATAGAAAAGGAAACCACACTGGACCTCTCACCAGCAAGGAAAGGCGGTTGGAAAACCTTGGGAAGGTCATGAAGCTCATCGAAAGCCTTGGCTGCAGTGACCATAAAATGGTGAAATTGAAGATCCTTAAAGCAGTAAGGAGGGCGTGCAGCAAGCTCACAACCCTGGACTTGAGGAGAGAAGGCATTGGCCTCTTGAGGGGTCTGATTGGTAGAGTACCATAGAATAAAGCCCTGGAGGGAAGACGACACCAAGGAAACGATAATATTCAAGGATTCCCTCTTCCAAGCTAATGAGCAATGCATCCCAGAAAAGAGGAAGTCAGGCAAAAATGCCAGGAAGTCCGTGTGGATGAATAAGGAGCTCCTGAACCAAGTGAAACACAAAAAGGAAGGCTACAGAGAGTGGAAGAAGGGGCAGGTAGTCTGCGACTGGCAGATTTGGTGGCCTTCTATGATGGGGCTACACCATTGGTGGATAAGGGAAGAGCAACTGACATCAACACTGCCCTGAACAACATCTTTGTCTCTAAATTTAAGAGACATGGATTTGATGGGTAGGCCACTCACAGGATAAAGAATTGGCTGGATGGTCACACTTTAAGAGCTGTGTTCAACAGCTCAATGTCAAAGTTGAGACCGGTAACTCAGAGGTCTGTACTGGGACTGATGTTTAATGTCCTTGCTGGTGACATGGACAGTGGGACTGAGGGTATCCTCGGCAGGTTTGATGGTGACACCAAGTTACGTGACATGGCAGACACACTGGAGGAAAGAGATGCCATCCAGAAGAACCTTGATAAGTTTGAGAGCTGGGACTGTGTGAAACTCATGAAGTGTCCCTGCCCATGGTAGGGAGATGGGAACTGGGTGATCTTTGAGGTCTTATCCAGCTCATGATTCTATTATTAATGCATTAAAATTTAAGTACATTACTTGGTTTAGACAGCATGATTCAAACTTATCCTGCTTATTCTGGTATCTTAGTTAGCTAGGGTAAATTCAGACCATTTTAGTGAAGTGGAGTATTTCTGTTATCTTAACTACATGAAAGTAGTTGTGTAGTCTAAACTAATTCTGGAAACAACCTTTTTGATCAGTAGTGACAGCCTAACAAGGCAATAGAATTTGGGCAGTAAAAAACAATTTTAGGTTTAAATGAATCATGTTATGTATATACTTCTTTCTCTCCACATTATATAGAGAAGGAACCAAGGTTACAAGTTTGAACTAGTCAACAAATTTTTAGTTGGTAGGTATTAGGTACATTCTTACCATGTTAAAAGATGACTTTATGCTCTTGTTTATTTATTTATCTATTATTCAAGAAAGAACTCATTACAGATGCTCTTTCCAAGAACTTGGCAGAGAACTTGAGAGAAGACAGTGCTGAATATAAGTATAAGTAAGGTATTTAGAGACTTCTTTTTTTCCAAAAGGAAAGCAATAATTGAAAACGGTAATTATAGTAACAAAAAATTACCTGAGAATTGACAATAATTGTAGTATTTTTTTGAATAAATGAGAAAAAAATAGATTTACAGAGATTTTCAAAATCTATGTTAAATCTCTTGAATTCACAGATATTAGTTTTGCATATAGATGAGGTACCCTAAGAATTTTGTAACTAAACCAAAATCATGAAACAAAACACCACACCACTCCCCCTGCAAAACAAGCCATATTTGATATACTTAATACTTTATATTCTGAACTGAAAAGTCTTTGCTTTTACAACTGTCATTTCTTTTCTGATATCTTTGGGTTACGACTCTTAAAAACATTTACGTTTTTTTTCTGGTTTATCTGGGAAATCTAGCTATTTTTGTTTGTAAACCTTGAAATAAATTATTTTCTTATACAGTTCTTCCTGAATCATATGGCAAATAAATGTAACACTATAATAACATATTTTTATTTTGGTTGACTGATTGGTTGTTTTGTTTTTTTTACTGGTCAAATTTACAATCTTATTTTCAAGAAAAATAAATATAAGCCTTGTATCTCATTAAAGTGTTTATATGTTGAGATATCTATGACACCTCAGGAGCTTGTTCTCATCATTTTCATGTTTATGCTGTCTATAAAGGGTTAAGATGTACAAATAGCCTCTCTTCAGCAAGTGTTAAAATAGTGTTTTGTTGCTAATAATATTTTGAAATCACAATCTCAAGTTTAAAGTTCGTATTATAATGAAGTCATATCTTTTAACACGGAAATCTCAGACATCCAGTAGTAGCTTACTTATTCTATAAATGTTTCATATATTGTACCTTCTTCAGGAGAAGAACTATGACTGCAAAATTTTGTACTTTCTTGAAAGGCCTTTCACTTCTGCTCGACATTTTATTGGACAGCAAGTCATAAATGCTTTTTGTCATCTCTACTTAATTCAACAGAAGCACATCTTGGCATTTTGAGATTTCATTTTGAAGCTTATCCAACTTCTGAAGCTGCTTGTCTGTTTCTGTCTGTCATCAGGTAGTAAATTGTCCTTCTTTTCCTGTGTACTGACTTTTCAAAACAAAGCCAGATTCCTTTCTGGTTTAGTGGCATGCTATTCCTGTTTGCATACTTGTCAGGTTTTTTTTTTTAATATTTTAGTATATACTCTTGCTTCTTTCTTCTGTTTTACCGCTGCACTTCTCTTACTGCTACATACCCCTACTGGCTTCCTTTGCCAGGGATAATGAACACTTCTAGCTTACACATGATAATTTCACTCTGAGGAGTTCTTGAGATTCAGTGAAGACTGGAGTTTCTATCTGTTATGATCAAGGCACTGTATTAAGTAAATACATTCTCCTAGTAACATAAAAAAGAAACATAGGTCTGAAAGGGTAGAAGTCTCTTTTTACTGCACATCGAGGGATAGAGCAGCCACAACTTCCCTGGGCAACCTGTTCCAGTGCCTCACCATTCCCATGGTGAAGAAATTCTTCCTTATGTCTAGTCTAGATCTGCCTCTCTCCAGTTTATACCCATTGCCCCTAGCCTTATCACCACAAGCCTTTGTGAACAGTCCCTCCCCAGGTTTCTTTTCAATACTGATATACTTCTAAAATGAACCTACTACAGCTACAGCTGCAAATTTATTTTTGTCTGGCTTGCATATGCAATCAATCACTAAATTGTCTTGTTAAACAGGACATACTGTTTGAAATTCTTTACTTCGTGTTTAAAGCTCATGACAGAAGTCAGACAATGGAATATTGGGAATCACTCAGATAATGTAATTCAGGTTATTATGTGAACTGCTTAGAAAGGAACTGCTAACTAAGATACAAGAATAAGCTGGATGTGCTGTCTAAAACAAGTAATGTACTTAAATTTTAATGCATAGAATCATAGAATGGTTTGAGCTGGGTAAGACCTTAAAGATCACCTAGTTCTCATCTCCCTACCATGGCCAGGGACACCTTCCACCAGATCAGGTTTTGCAAAGTCTCATCCATCCTGGCCTGGAACAACTCCAGGAACGGGGCATCCACAACTTCTCTGGGCAATATTTTCCAGTGCCTCATCACCCTATAAGCAAAATATTTCTTCCTAATATCTAATCTAAATCTACCCTCTTTCAGTTTAAAGCCATTACCCCTTGTGCTAGCATTACATGCCTTTCTAAAGAGTCACTTTTCATCTTTTCTGTAGGCTCCTAAGTACTGCAAGACTGCTATAAGTTCTCTGCAGAGCCTTCTCTTCTCCAGGCTAAAAAAGCCCAGCTCTCTTAGCTTGTCCTCATATAGGAAGTACTCCAGCCCTCTGATCACCTTTATAGCCCTCATCTGGACTTGATCTAACAGATCCACGTTCTTCCTCTGTTGAGGACTCCAGAACTGACTGCAACACTCCAGCTGAGGTCTCACAAGAAGAGAATACAGAGGAAGAATCACCCTTCTTGACATATAGGTCACTCTTCTTTTGATGCATTCCAGGACATGGTTGGCTTTCTGGGCTGCAAGTACACATTGCCAGCTCATGTAGAGCTTCTCATCCACCAACACACCCAAGTCCTTCTCTTTAAGGCAATTCTCAGTCCATTCTCTGTCTATGATGTATTCTTGCTTAGGATTGCCCTGACCCATGTGCAGGACCTTGTACTTGGCCTTGCTGAGCTTCATGATTTTCACGCAGTCCTAGTTCTCAAACTTATCCAGATCCCTCTGGATGCCATCCCTTCTGTCCAGTATGTTGACAACAGCACATAGCTTGCTGTTGTTGGCACACACTGGCTGATCGTACCCTCAATCCCACTGCCCATGTCCCAGTGTGACCCCTGTGGAATGCCAGATTTCATTCTGCACTTGGACATTAAGCCGTTGACCTCAGCCCCTTGAGTGCTACCATACAGCCAATTCTTCACCCACCGAGTGTTCTACACATCAAATCCATGTCTCTCCAATTTAGAGACAGGGATATCATTCAGGACAGTGCCAAATGCTTTGCACAAGTCCAAGTAGATTATGTCAGTTCCTCTTCACTTATCCACCAGTACTGTAGCCCCATTGTAGAAGGCCACTAAATTTGTGAGGCATGATTTGCCTTTAGTGAAGCCATATCGGCTGTCACCAATCACCTTATTTTTCATGTGCCTCGGCAGAGTTTCCAGCAGGATCTTGTCCATGGTCTTGTTTCAGGTAACAATATATAATGACTAATATGCTTAAATACAGACATTTTGGTTGTTTTACTAGACAGAATATTTTACTAGAAGGAGGTTTGTAGTATAAATACTACTTGATAAAAATTGTTAGTTTCAAACTTTAAAAATGTCCTCTTGGCTATTAACTTCAGTTATTCTCTGAAGTTTTGGAAGAAAATATTCTGGTATCTAATTGATTCTGGCAACACAGGCTTTAAGAAAAATTTTGATTAAAGTGCTTATCACTACTGAATTATTTCATGGGAGATAAAACTAATCAATATAGTGAAGACACCTTCCCAGAAATATATAGATCATTTGCCTCTATAAACAAAGAGACAGGAATAGATTCAAAATCATCTAGAGGGATGACCTTGTTTAAAACCTCTACTATCTTTAATCAGAAGATGGGAATGTTTGCTTTTATTTATTATGTGTTGTTTCCATAATTAGTTTTATACATATGAAGGAAGATTTGAATGCTAATGATGTGTGTGGTTCGTATAATACAAAATAAAAAAAAATTACCTGAACTTTATGCTTTCATGTTAAGCCACTTTCCACTTCCTTAACTTGATCAGATGTCCTGTATTTCTGCCGCAAAGTGGCCTCCTTTCTGATCCTGATTCTGAAACTCTCAGCCAGACTTTTGTTCATCCCATATGAATGCTTCCTACAGATAAGCTGCTCCTTTGTACTGAAGACAAAACCATGTCCTCTACTTTCTCTGGCTGTCTTTCATGAGAAGTATGTGTTTGCCCTTTGCACGACTTCAGTTCCACCTTGTCTTATTTCACTCAATAGCATTGCAGTTGTGTAACTACATGTGTTATTCTGGTTCATCCTTTATTTCCCAGGTATTTGTGTATGTACCCTTGAAGAAGGCCTTGTTCCATCCTGTGTTTGATGCCTCTTTTGGTCCTGCTCTCACAGATCTTTGGTTTTCCACCTGAGCCCACCATTCCCTCACTTGTCTGTCTTCTTGTCTATCACCTATCACTTGGGAGAAGAGACCCACATCCACCTGTCTGCAACCTCCTTTCAGTTAGTTGTAGAAAGCAATAAGGTCTCCCCTCAACCTCCTCTTCTCCAGGATAAGCAACCCTGGTTCCCTCAGCTTCTCCTTATAAGACTTGTTTTCCAGCCCCTTCACCAGCTTTGTTGCTCTTCTCTGGACATGTTCTGGACCTCAATATCTCTCTTATAGTGAGGGGCCCAAAACTGAACACAGTATTTGAGGTGCAGTCCCACCAGTGCTGAGTACAAGAGCACAATCATTTCCCTGGTCCTGCTGGCCGCCCTGTTTGTGATACCAGCCAAGATGCTATTGGCTTTCTCGGCCACCTGGGCACACTGCTGACTCATGTGAAGTCAGCTGTTGACCGACACCCCTAGGTCTTTCTCTGCCAGACAGCTTTCAAGCCATTCTTCCCCAAGCCTGTAACACTGCACAGGGTTGTTGTGTCCCAAGTGCAGGACTCTGCACTTGGCCTTGTCAAACCTCATCCTGTTGGCTTCAGCTCATTGATTCAGCCTGTTCAGATCCCTCTGTAGAGTCTCCCTTCCCTCCAGCAGATCAACACTTCCTCCCAGTTTAGTGTTGTTCGCAAACTTCTTAAGGGTACTCTAAATCCCCTCAACCAGGTCATTGATAGAGATACTGAACAGGACTGGATCCAGTACCCTAGGGAACACCACTTGTGACTGGTTTTCTGCTGGATTTAACTCCATTCATCACCACTCTTTGGGCCCAGTCATCCAGACAGTTTTTTTAGTCAGCAGAGTGTCTGCCTGTCCAGGCCAGTGGATGTCAGTTTCTCAAGTAGGATACTGTGAGAAACTGTATCAAAGGCTTTACTGAAGTCCAGGTACACTACATCCACAGCCTGTCCCCCATCCATCAAGTGGGTCACCTTGTCATAGGAGGTGATCCCTAACTGATAAAACTGTTTGAAGAGAAGAAATGGCATATCTTTTTCCCTTTTACTACTTTCAAGTCCTTTTTTATTCATTTTATGCCTAAATCAATGTCTTCAGAGAAACATAAATGCTTCTCCGTAACTCCACTGTTAAGATATCTTTGCAGTGAAGAAGTTGGCTATTCTCAGTGGGAACTTGCTTATTTTCTAGTATATTTGCATTTGAATAGAGGTAGTATTCATTCACCAACCATTTATTGTGAGGTCAGCACCATGTTTTTTAGGATTTCACCTAGTATTGAGATAAAAAAGATCAGAAAAATGAAACCATCAAATGCTGATGATAGCGTAGCATATCACTTAGGAAATGCAAATAGCAATTTGATAGAGAAATACACGGTCTGTAACTCAGCCAGACTTCATAAATTTTGTAGACAGATTCTTCAACTTGTCATGGATTTTTTTTTGTCATAAATCCATTTAAGTAGTAAAGAAATGTTCTTCTTTTTTCTATTCTGTTACGCAAGAGAAAAGTAGTTAGAAGCAGACAACAGGGTCATCATGATATGTAAGCAACTCATATGTCAATAGGACAATGGTAATCATTACTCTCTGTTGGACCTTCTGAACCATCTATATTACACAGAGAAAAATAAAACAGGAAAAGTGCTATCTTTCATAATTTATTTCATTTTTTTCAAACGAACCCAATTTTAGTCTGAAGTTAAAGCATATCTCCAATCCAGTTAATACAGAGGACACAGTATTAGGGAAATCATAGTTTAAGGTAAATCACCACAAATACTTTATGTCTGTTCAATTTAAGAATAGATATGGTAGAGGCAGTGACAGATATAACTGTGGCAGAAAACAATACTTGAGCATTACACTAAGCAGGACTGAATGTTGGCACAAAGCAGATTTCATTTCCTCTGATCTCTTTGGAGCTTACATTGTTGATGTACAAACAGACACTGTTCTTCAAAGACTGCAAAGTAATTCCACTGAAGCAAAGATTACAGTGAAAAATAAAATGGGAAAGAAGTTTGAATTTTAGTGATTTTTAAGAGGACTACACAAACATGCAAATTGAGTGAGGGTATTTTAAAAAGAGGTAATTAATGATATCTTACACAGTTCCTGTATTTTCCAGTTAGATAATTATAAGAATTTGGACATGATAATGATTAGAATTGATTTGAGGAATGAAGGGAGAAAAAGGAGAGAGGAAGTGAGGAAGAAAGAAGGGAAAAAAGGATGAACAGACTGGACAAAATCATTAAAATATATTTGATGTCACAAATCATGTAGCTCTTGGACAAGGAAAGTTGTACCATGCATCACCATAGTAAAACAAGCCTGATATAAGACTCAAACAAGTCCCCAGAGGAACAGTTACCAGCAACCCTGACTGCAGCAGGGACACCGGAGCCACACATGACAAAACTGGGATTATGTCCTCCTTGGACATGGAACAAAATCAGCTCTATTTTGTACCATGATTAGAATCACAGTCAACATGGGCCCATCCTTACCATAAATTCAAGCCAACATGAGTACCTTTGTCTATGCAACTGCCTGCAAGGATAGATGTGTGCGCATGACTGCCCTGGCATAGGGAGATATCTCAACTGTGAGGCATTTAGTGTGTGGTGTGGGCCAAGTGTTAAAGCTGCTGAGATTCACAAACTGACTCTGGCACTTCAGGCCCAAATCTGCTCCTATGGCTGTGGGAGACAACCTTTGCACCACTGCTGCTGAATTAACATTATTAAAAAGCTCTGTCTGAAATGCAAGCACTAATTTTCATGTCAAAAGCTTTATTAACCTGTAAAAAAAGGCAATTTCCAAAGTGAAGCTTCTTAAATTATAGAATTACAGAAATGTGAAAAAAAAACCAATTAAATGCATCTGTTATCAGAACTCCAAACTCTTACGAATAATGAGAGGAGAAATTATGTTCTTCATGAGAAAATAAAGTAGAATATATTAGAATATAAAAAATAGCTTTACTTGCTTTAAGTAGGTGGTTCCAAATACATGTTGTGGAAGAAATAGTTGTTTACAGGCACCATTCTATTGCCTTAATTAAAATAAATATTTTATTAGTATGTTTTCTCATTAACAAATATATAAGACAAAAGAATTTCTTAAGTATTTACAATTAAATATATGCAAAAATAACCTTCAAATATATTGGTACTGGAATAAAAGTGGTTATGGGAAAACTATTTCCAATAATAGAATATTGTATAATTTAAAAAATAGGTGAATTAATCCATTGAAAGACAAATATATAATGATATATTGACAGAAGACCATGTCTTTTAAAAATATATGATTCTTAAAATAAAACAAAACAATTTAGAACCTGAGTTTTCTTTTTCAAAACAGAACAAACTAGAAACAATGGATTTATTTGTCTTGTGAGTACAGTGAAAGTCTGGAATATCCCAATCAAACACCTCTTTAGAGCTCAGAAATCTAAGGGACAGTTCTTCTACTGAAAAAAAGCAAACATAAAAAATATCACCTAAGTTTATTCCATTTTCTTGATTTTCAAATTCATGAATGTGACTGATTAAAATTTTAACACTAAAAGTATTTCCTAATGTGACATGTTAAATGTGTTTCAGGAAACTTACAAAACTTCTGCTTGTTCTGAAAAGACATAAATATTTTATCATTGTTAATGAAGAAAAATACAGCAATTTGTGTCCAGTGTAATGATGTTAATATATTTTGATGTAATTACTAGTGACTTATGTTGAACTGTTCCTATTTCTGCAGCTGTCCAGTAGAATTGAGTATGAGTATGAAAAACAGATACAGGTTCTAAATACTTAGGAGAAAATGAGCAGTGTTAGCTATACAAAGAATTTTTTCATACAGCTAAAGCAATGGGAATGTTCAATGAAAAATACAGAATCTTGGATTTTAACCTGTAAAGTTATACTGAAGTGTCAGGAATAGCAAAATAAAAAGCTGGTTTAAATTGCCTTAATTACTGTAAGTTAAATTTTCCTCCTTTCTCTCATTTTACTGGCTTTTTTTCTTTCTTTATGGATTGAGGTTAATTTCCTTCTGTGTGCTTGCTTAGGAAGATTGCATGCATACATGTGTATGTGCATAGCATAGCTCTAGGACTCCTGTGTTAATCCAAAGAGTACTAATTATACAAAATTCTTATCTGACAAACACACACTGAGAACATTTGTCTTTTGGATTAGCAGTGGTTTAATACTGATAAACATAAACTCTTCCAAGAGTCATTGACTTCCATATTTTAATTACATTTTACTGCATTATTTTCCAGTTATGCTAGATGAGTCTTTTCTGAGGCATGAAAATGGTTTAGCAGTCTAACATTGACAGAGTTTTTAAGGGTGCACGGAAAAATTACTCCAAAAAGTGGGTTTTTTTCAATCTGCCAACAGGTCATTATCAATAATTAGGGGGAAAGGAAGTGTTTAGGCCTGGGTTCACTGACTTAAGATTTCAAGTTAATTGGTGAATGTGGATTCTCATGAGTGCACGTGTTGTCATCACATTTCTCATTAAAGGAAGGAAATAAAGAACTGACAGACAAGAACTTTCAGTATTACTAAAATTATTCATTTATTTTAATCTCTTTCTTGTTTACAGGTTTATTCAGTATGTGATATCAGGCTTACAATCTATTTCTGTGATGCTATTAAAGGTCCCTTCCAACTCTAACATTCTGTGATTCTATGAAACGTTTTATAAAGATGTAGATTTTGAAGAATTCATTGTGCTGTAAAAAAATCGGTCAGTTGAAAACATGAAACGTAAATTTTGATTATATTAATATATTCAGTTCTCTCTTAAAATAAGTTAGGGTGAACTCCTTACATGTACAATTTGTTTAAATTATGCTTTCCATGAGCTGATTACATGCTGCTAGGGAAATTTTGGAGTTTTTTCTCTTGTTTTTCTACTATAAGTGCAGTAGACTGAATCAAGGTGTTTTGTACTCTCAATAAACTCATCAATACATTTGTTCTACTCTTCAAGGAGAAAACACTACTTTGTTTTGGACGATTTTGTTTTGGTTTGGTTTTTTTTTCCTGTTGTTACACACCTTTATTATCCTAATGTCATTTTAATTTTAGTATTTAATTTAATTTTAATCTTAATGTATTTCCTATTATTTTTATTCACTTAGGCAATCAAATTACTTCATTACTATAGTTTCACAATGATAAAATTCTTTCATTAATCCATACACAATGTCTTTGAGGTATAGTTACTTTGAAAGATACTACAGATTCAGAGGCCATCACAAAATGTTTAAGATATTCACACATTTATAGTCAATTTGTTTGTTAAATTCAATACCTTAAAAATGCATCATGTTTTTACTATTTGAAGATCACGGAACAGATCCTCCTAGAAGCTATGCTAAAGCACATGGAGGGCAGGCAGGTGATTAATGGCATCCAGCCTGGCTTCATCAGGGGCAAGTCCTGTCTGACCAACATGGTGGCTTTCTACGATGGGGTAACCACAGCAGTGGACACAGGTAAACCAAAGGATGTGATCTGTCTAGATTTCTGTAAAGCTTTTCGTACAGTCCACCACAACATCCTTCAGAGAAGTGGGCCTCTGAGAACCTCATGAGGTTCAACAAGGCCAAGTGCAAGCTCCTACACCTGGTTATGGGCAATCCCCGTTTTCAGTACACGATGGGGCATGATGTGATTGAGAGTAGCCCTGCAGAGAAGGACTTGGGGGTGATGGTGGATGAGAAGCTCAACATGAGCCAGCAATGTGCACTAGCAGTTTAGAAGGCCGACCATATCCTGGGCTACATCAAAAGAAGCGTGGCCAGCAGGTCGAGGGAGGTGATTCTGCCCCTCTATTCCTCTCTTGTGAGACCTCATCTGGAATACTGTGTCCAGTTCCGGAATCCTCAGTGTAAGAAGGATATAGAGCTGTTGGAATGGGTCCACAGGAGGGCTACAAATATAATCGGAGGGCTGGAGCACCTTCCCTTCGAGGACAGGCTGAGAGAGTTGGGTCTGTTCAGCCTGGAGAAGAGAAGGCTCAGAGGAGATCTTATAGTGACCTTCCAGTACCTGAATGGGGCCTACAGGAAAGCTGGAGAGGAGCTATTTATAAAGGCTTGTGGAGATAGGACCAGGGGGAACGGGTATAAACTGGAGAGGGGCAGATTTAGACTGAACATTAGGAAGAATTTCTTCACCATGAGAGTAGTGAGACACTGGAACAGGTTGCCCAGGGTGGCTGTGGATGCCCCGTCCCTGGAGGTGTTCAAAGCCAGGTTGGATGGGGCCTTGGGCAGCCTGATCTAGTGGGATGTCTCTGCCTATGGCAGGTTGGAACTTGATAATCTTTAAGGTCTCTTCCAAGCCCAACTATTCTATGATTCTACAAGTCTATGGTTTTCTTACTTTCATTTTGCTGTTAATTAATAAAAAGCCAAGCCTGCTAGGTATCTACAGCTATAGAAGTAATTTATCTTTCTAGCTTACAGTTCTGCATGTAGGAGTGAGCACTCAGGATGGCCTTACCTTAGAGTACAGTGGCATCTAGTAACCTAGCATCTCAGAATAGCCATCTCATACATTTTCATGCTTCAAACACCACCTCTGAATTGACAGCAGTAAGACATGTACAGTTTGCAAGTGTACCATAGGTGGACCAAAACTCAGCAGCTCAGTTTCAGTGCCCATATTACCCATGGAGTGGGGCTCAGCTCCACATTCAGATAGTTAAATTTAAATGTGTATGACATATAAGTTTGATAAAGAAACAGACATCTAGAAGGCTGGAACTTAGACATATGTGATTTGCTCTGTAGTTCCCTGGCCCTACTTGATTTGATTAATGGATTTTTCGTAAAGCGGTATGTGGGGGGGTTGTACATCGATGTTTTCCTATAGTTGGAAGGCATCTTCCTTTGTTATTTTGTGCTGATTTTGGCTGGGATAGAGTTATTTTTAACAGTTAACAGTTAACAGTGGTTATGTTTTGGATTTACGCTGAAAATGATGATGATAACATAGGGATGTTTCTACTATTACTGAGCTGTACTTACAGAGAGTCAAGAACTTTTCAACTTCTCACCCCACCTCACCAGTGAGTTGGCTGGGGGTGCACAAAAAAAATGAGAAAAGGGAAATTCTGCACCATTTGACATCCTGCTCAGTGTATAACCCTGGGGGATGAAGAGGAAGGAGGGGACATTCAGAGTTACTCATGATGGAGTCCTGCTTTCCTGGAGATAGCTGGACATCTGACTGTTGATGGGAAGTAGTGAATGAATTCTTAGCTTTGCTTTACCTGTGTATGTGGCTTTACGTCTTGAATTTTTTCTATCTCTTTCTGGATTATCTCTAAGGTCCTTCTAGTTCTGTATCTATCCCTGACTGTAGATGACAGCAAGGTAGGTATATAATATGTCCTGGAATATTTTCCCAGTATCCATCATCTTTATTTCATTTTACTCACAGAATTGCTGAGGCAAAATTGGTTTCTAGTTATTACATCCCTGAGTTCATTTTTCACCTATTAAATTATCTGATCAGTTACAATACTGAACAAAAAATTTCAGCAGATGTAGCACTTTGTAGCTAAGCCTTTCACAGATTTTCATAGCTTTGCTACTTCTTTTGGTGGTGAATTGTAACACAAACCCCAAGAAATCTTTTCTCTTCTCCAGTTCCTTGAATAAAACTACAAAATGGGAATTATCTTCACCAAATTTTTCATAAAAATGGTTTTTAATTGAAGACATATTTTCAAAACTGCTAGCATAGTTTTGAACAGATACATAATTTCTTTTTCAGAGTTAAAAAGAAAATCTTCTGGCGTAAATTATGTAAAGGTCTTTTTATTAGAGAAAGATGTACTGAAACTGTACATCATATGAACTTGAAGCCAACTTTACCCATCAGTGATTTTAACATAAATTCTGTACAAATAAGCTGCTTTCAACTTTCTTGTGCACAACTGTCTTCTATCATTTGAGCATTGAATGGATTTCTTTAGGATATATGTGACTCCCTTCAAATTTCTAAGAGTTTAAAAATGAGATATACATATTTAACTTTGATTATGACAGGCTGCTTCAGTGAAAAATGTTTATTTCCATTTCAAATGAAGGGGATCTGATAAAAGAGTTTTGCATTTTAAGAGATTTTCAAATAAAATTGATCCTTAATCAGTTACACTATGAAAATTCTATCTTGCTTTAAAATATCACTTGTTATAGCGAAGTTGTCAGACGACTTTCAGCACTATTGAAAGCAGGAGGCAGAAAGGTGCCTTGAAAGTTCCTAATTCATTTTTTCATTTAAGGCAAATACCATAAATCAAAATGCTTTTGAAAATTAGTTACTTAGAAACTTATTCCAAGGCGTCTTCAATAATGAAATTATTACATTCTCTGTTCTCTAGCTTCTGAAATATGAAATCTATTCGTTTCTAATGAAGTAAAAATGACTTATTTCCTTACTCTTCCTGTCTCTCATCTGTTCCATCTCTCATCCAGAAAACAATACTGGAAGATCTGCTGTGGATAGGATAGGTATGCACTGAAGCGTCCACAGTTCATATATTCAATACCCTTCAGATAGAACTTGGAAAACAGATATCTTAAGTTCTCCTCAGCTTGGAGAGATATGAATCTGTATCTCAAATAGTAACCTGTAGAGTATTTGGGAAAATTATTTTGTTTATTTTGAAAGATAATGCTTTTTTTTTGGTCTTGATTTGGACAAGCTTCAGACAGTGTTATTGTGATGTCAGACAACTTCAAATTGAGAAAACTCTGGGACAAGATCTCCATTTCCCTTGTGATTTGGTATAAGGAATATAGTTACCTTTAATAAAGAATTCCATTACTGTGTTTTCCACTGATATTTCTAATCAATTAGTTTTCTTATGCATAATCACCTTACTATAGTATGCATAATCACCTTACTATACTATAGTATAGTATATAGTATAGTATCTATACTATAGATGCTTATATAGACTATAAGCATCAAAATCTATTTCAAGACATGAGTAATGAACAAGTCAAAGTAATGTTGAGCCTAAGTTTAAGTAATGGTACAGTCCAAATTACACCCAGAAAGTTGTCCTGGGCACAGATTAAGGCAGCCATATGCCAGCTGTATTTAAATAAAGTGTATTTTTCAGCCTGGCTTTAGATCTCAGAAATTAGTAGCTCATATACCTTTTTCTTTATAATGTGTCTTAACATTATTTTGAACACTTCTAATAACTGCTTTGAAGAGCATTATTCAAATATTAATCAAGAGAGGTGTATATTGATAATAATATTTTTATTAAATTGAAAAGATAAAAGAAAGGTGAGATTTATACAGAGATTTCTGTAAGCAGTCTTCAACATTATTAATTTCTTTCATTTTTACAAACTGTTTATCTGTTAAATTTCATTACTTAAATATCTCCTATTTAGAAATAGATTTTTAAAGAATTCTGGGAACCAATTGCTAACAATGAGAACTGAGTTTGGCAACTTAATGCATTGATTTAAACCATTTTCTCATTTCTTGATGTGAAAGTAAATTGGAAAGTAATGTAAGAGGAAAAAAAATGTCAGCTTCACTTTGATACTAGTCTCCACAACCTCTTTTCATTTAAGACACTATTTTAAATTCTACATTACACAAAACTGACAGTCTCATTGCAGCCTTTCAAGGTACACACTGCACAAATACTTTCAGTACTCAGAGATAAGTTTGCAATCCTAATAAACCACAGTTGCAGCAAGATATTTCACAATAATGAAAACTAAACTGAGCAAATTACTTCTGTATTTCAATGTGCCTTAGTTGCCATTTCTCCCTCTGACTTTCTTCACGTCAGGAGCCTGGGCAGCACTGAATAAGCTCAAGCTGACAAGTAAAACAATGCAAAGTACTTCAGAGTACCTGCACGTGCAAAATTTTCACAACAGATTTGCCTCTTTTAAAGAAAGAACTAGGAGTTTATCGTTGCAGAATGATTGATTGCTGTCACAGATTCAGTAATCTCTTATTAGGAGCAAATGATGTTGGAAAGAGAAAAAAAATGAAACCAACAGACCATCTTGTAAGGATCAAAGCTTGCAGATATGACAGCAGGTTTTTTAACTTTTCCCTTTTTTTCCCACTAGATGCTTCTAAAACAAATAGAATAATTCTAAGGTGATACTCCAGATTTTAATCTTTTTTAAACTCATTGTGATCCATGTACAATCGTGCTAAACTTATGACATGAATTACAGTCTTTTATTAGCTCTTCAGTATAATTTGTGATCATTTTTTTTTCCTCCAGATATTTGTCATCAGCTTTCTATGCCTTGGTGTTTTGATCCCACACTGCCTTTAAGGTCTCATATTTTATATCACTCCTTCCTTGTCTCTTTCACTTTTTCTCTTATTTCAGGCTCTTGCAACAAAATTTCCATGCTCTAAACTTACAGATGCAAGTAGAAACTTCACTAAATTATGCCTATTGCATAAACCATATTGGTCATTGTTTCCAGCTGCACAGGAAAATTTATAGTGAAGTAATTTGCCTAATTAAAGTAAATTACAAATCTATTCTACTGGTTTAATTTGGGCTACCTTTGGAGAAACGTGTGATCTTGACATGAATTCTCAGATCAAAACATGGCTTTCTTTTCTTGAAGTAATGGTCAATTAGTTACTCTTATCTAAGCAGCACACCTCCAAGTACTAGCAACTCCCCAGTTGCAAGTCTGTCTTTTTGTTTCCCATAGCAACTACATTTTCTCAGAAATCTTATAGCATTTTTATAAGACAAAAAATCTATGTAACAATAAAGTGTAGGTGCATTTTATATTAACAGCATAGTTAATATTCCAAATTCCCTGTGGATATATTTTGCTTTTATCTTCAAGGTGCAAGGATAAATACATTGACATGTTTAGTGGGAAAGGTGGGTGTGGATTTTTCTTTTTACATCCCTATGAATCAATAAAGGTGCGAGAGCTATCTTGTAGAATAGAAACTCATAGAATATTTAAAAAAAAAAAAACACACAGAAAGTATTTGTTTATAGTTTTCTTTCAACATTGCAAAATTAGGCTGTTTATTTTTCTTTATTCTCAAAGAAAACCTTTACAAAGCAATATGATGTAAAATATTTTTTCCAAATTGAAGAACAGTAGACATTCTTGTCTGTAAAGAAAATCAAGATATTACTATTGTCCTGACAGATGGTTTCTCCAGTGCACAGAATACATACAGCTCTCCATCCTGACTTCACACATTTCTTATAAAAGACTCACTTTTAGTCTTACTCTCAAACTTGCCTGATTTCCCGAGTTGAAGTTAAGTAAAGGAAAATGTTATTCAAAAGATAATTGAGCAAGGGAATAGGTATGGACAAAATTACTGTTTATCACCTTGAAGGGACAGCATACACAAGAAAACAATCAGATTTGGAGGGGGTGGGAATTTTGAAAACCTACATCCTCCAGTCATTTAACAGAAATATATCAGCATTTTATGTCTGGGAAGGGAAAAAAAAATGCAAAGCTGAACAACATATTCTGTAAGAATGAGACAGCTCTGTTTACCACTCTCCAAATGATGTGGTTTTCTCCCAAGCAGGTTTAATTGTGATTTTTCAATAAATGACCTAACCAGTTTATTATTAGACGCTATATAAGACAATATATTACAGCATCTTGCTGTTTGATCATATACAGAATTGACTTAGATTTACATGGATATGACTAACTAGAATCTAATATAAGGGCTTCATATAGACCCATTTGCATCAAATACTTGCAGGAAATATTTGGACTAAAATGTTCATTAGAGAACAAATTATCATAAATACCTTTCTTCTATGCAACAAAGCACTTATGATTTGTTGATATCCATACTTGTTTCAATAATACCTAAATTTTCAGTTTGGTGGAAAATGTGAAGTTTTATTAGTTAGTGTCTTTCTTCAAGGCCTAAAGAGAGTTATCCCAGTAACTGCTACACAGTTATTATTACAAAATCCATTTATTGGTTTTCATTAGACACTTAACAACACATACAAAAAAAAAATTGCCAGGAGGGCATCACACAATAATATAATTCTATACTATTTTACAATACCTTAATTTTTCTGTATTATTAATCTAGGAAGTCAGGCAAAGATGTGAGGAGGCCTGCATGGATGAACAAAATATTCCTGGACAAACTTAAACACAAAAAGGAAGCCTACAGAAGGTGGAAACAGGCAAGTAGCCTCACAGGAATACAGAGTTGTCCAAGCAGCCAGGGATCAGGTTAGGAAAGCTAGAGTCCTGATAGAATTAAATCTTGCCAAGCATGTCAACAACAACACAATAAGCTTCAATAAGTATGTCAGTCATAAAAGGCGGTCTAGGGGACCCTCTGCACGAGGAAACCTTGTTACCCAGGACATGGAGAAGGCTGAGATACTCAATGATTTTTTTTGCCTCAGTCTTGACCAGCAAGGGGTCAGGACATACTGCCCAAGTCGTAGAAGTTAAAGGCAGAGACTGGGAGATTAAAGAACTGCCCACTGTTGGATAGGATCATATGCAAGACCACTTAAGGAACTTGAAGGTGCACAAGTCTGTGAGACCTGTTGAGTTGCTTCCATGAGTCCTGAGGGAATGTTGTAGTTGGAGGAAAATTAGAGTCAGTTGTATAACTAACTCACTTGCTGTAAGTACCTTCATTCTCTGAAAACTAACGGCATGTTTTTGAGAGTGTCCTTCTCTAAAGTGATAATACAGGGCATTGGTATGTAGAAAGGTCAATGCTTATATATAACCAAGGCCACCTTCAAGCTGGAGGAAAAGGAGACACACCTGAGAGGAGAGGCGAATGGGACAGATGACCCTAAACTGACCAACAGAGTACTCCATCCATATATGTCATACTTGGTATTAATTGAGAGATGACAAGGGTCTCGCTCTTTTCTGCAATGGCTGACATCCAGTGTGAACCTTATTTGTTTGATTGTTCCTGATCCTGGATCCTTGCATTTCTGAATCCAGTTCCTGAGTCCAGCTCCCTCCTAGCTGTGGACCCATTTCCTCATGTCTACTCTGCAGCATTTGCTGTCACATATAGTCATCAAGCGGTGTGATGGGGACACAAAGTCATATATTTGTATATATTTTATTACTTTCTAATTATTTTCATTGTTATCATTATCATTAACATAGGACTAAAGCTGTAGTTCAAGTTTCCAACCTGTAAGTCTTTTTCCTCTCATTTCCCTCTCTCCTTTCCCTCCTTTCCTCCCTCTCCCTGAGGGAGGAAGGGATTTTGGAGGCTCAACTGCACAACTTTAGCTGCCAAATTTGGCCAGGTGGGGCTAAACTGTGACAGGGAACTGGCAGATGAAACTGATAAGTTACTATCCATCATATCTGAGAAGTCATAGCAGTCTGGTAAAGCTCCCACTGAATGGAAAAGGAGAAATAACCTCCATTTTTTAAAAAGTGAGACCTGGGGAACAAGGAAGACATGGGGAACAAGGAAGACATGAGGATCTAAAGGCCAGTCAGTCTCACGTCTGTGCCTGATAAGATCACAGAGCAGATCCTCCTGGACTTGCTGGACAACAATTTGAACATGAATGTTGTCAGTTAACACCAGTAGGCAGCTAGGCAACATACAGCTGCTTGCTTACACTAGGGTTGAGGAGAGAATCAGAAAGGTAAAAGTGAGAAAACCTGTGGGTTGACATAAAAGCTAAAAGTAGAACATCGTGTTTCTAAGACTGCCTAAGGTATAGAATATGTTGCAAGTATCAACTTGATAGTTGCTGAGCAACTTTAGGGTGCATTTAGACAGCCATGCCAGCATATCTAAGTTTGTCTTGGCAAAAACATTGAAAACTCCATCTTTGGGTAAATGTGTAGCAGAATTGCAATCTATGAGGAAGAAACTGTTAAGGGCAGAGAAGATGGGTCCAAAATTGGGAGCCGGGAGGGGGGGGAAGAAAGAAGAATGTGTAAAGCCAGGTAAAGAGCAAAGGAGATCATCATCTTCCAGTGGGAGGGGTGAGAGTGTCTATGACCAGTAATGAAATTGACCTGCAGAACCAAGCCCAGTGAGATGCTGGATGAGCCCCCTTCAATAGCCTACTAGAGACTCCATCAGATTTATACCTAAAAGTCTTGGTCCCAGAAGGTGCAATAGAAAGGAATCTTCTTTCTTGCTAGTACTAAGTGGTTTCAGGAGGGAAGGGTTATAGAATTGTGGTTTTATAGTAGGTTCTTCCCCACTTCATCCCTCGTTTCTTACTTATTTTTGTATTTTGAACTTGTATTTTCAGTGTGGCATATGAAGTCATCTGGGAGATAAATTTGTTTCCTGAATAAATGACATAACAGTTTCATGATTAGAGGGTTGTCTTGGAATGTGCAGAAAATCAGTTCAAATATCTACAGATTGGAGGGAACCATAATAAGGTGAAATCTAACAAGAGAATTGAGCCCTTAAGGATAATTTATTTTAGAAAAAAAAAAAAAGAAAAGTCCTGGTCATTTCTTTCTCATTTCAGAAAATCCAATTGCAGTATTCTGAGTAGATTATCTCTCCAAATTATATTAATTATTCTCTCACTGACACAAAATACTTATTTGTCTACAGAGTTCACCTTGAGCCAAAGATTCAATAGCTCTGTGTTACTCAAGTTTTGGATTCATTTTGGACTGACCACCACCTGTCATATTGTTTGAGTTTAAAGCTTTTGGGACCTCTCAGTTTCTATGGCAAATATGGGCATGAAAGCACAGATAATATGTGCTAGAATGCCAAAATCAAATTGCGATATATAAATCTTTATTTCTCAGTGTTATCTTCCTTTCTAACCAGTGGAGTATTGGGAAAATTAGGGTGACTTGTTCTATTTACATGCCAATGTTAAGCAGTCAGAAAAACAAGTTGAATCCTATGTCACTGTAGACAAACTCATATTTCTCTCGTCATTAAACACAAACAGCAGACAAATTATGGTATGAGACTGAACCGGAAAAAAGTGTTGGGAAAAAAGTGTAGCTCAAAATTAAAGAAGAATATGAGAAGTCAACTAAAAATCTCCTTCTAACTTCAATAATGCATCAACAATCATATGAATTATTTATAATCAGTAAGAATAAGGCGTGGGTTTTCTCTGTACAGGTAGATCTCACAAGTCTCTTTCGTCTGTATGTAAAACCTATAATCTCCTTTATGAGATCCATGTTTGAAAGCATTTCTGATTTTGATGGATGGAAAGAGGAATTTCATTAGCATGAAGCATTTATCACCATGGTGATGTGAACAGCCATAAAGGTGACCTGGTTAGAAAAGGAAAATTACTGAACAGGAGAAAACACATGCCAGCCTGGGAAATGTGAGCCTGGGAACAAGGTTCTCATGTGGTTCTCAGAGGCCCACTTCTCCAGCCTGTCCTGGTACGGACCCATGAGGGGCATCACTTGTCACGGATCTCCATCTGAACTTTGAGCCATTGAACACTGCTCTCTGAATACAACCATCCAACCAGTTTCTTATCCACCTTACCATCCACCCATCAAATCCAACTCTCTCCAATTTAGAGAGAAGGATGTTGTGGGGGACCATGTCAAAGGCTTTACAGAAGTCCAGGTAGAAGTCCTGCAAAGGGATCTGAACAGGCTGGACTGCTGGGCCGAGACCAATGGCATGAGGTTCAACAAGGCCAAATGCCGGGTCCTGCACTTGGGCCACAACAACCCTATGCAGCGCTACAGACTAGGAGGAGCCTGGCTGGAAAGCTGCACGGAAGAGAAGGACCTGGGGGTGCTGGTTGACAGCCGACTGAACATGAGCCAGCAGTGTGCCCAGGTGGCCAAGAAGGCCAACGGCATCTTGGCTTGTATCAGAAATGGGGTCACCAGCAGGTCCAGGGAGGTTATTCTCCCTCTGTACTCAGCACCGGTGAGACCGCACCTTGAATACTGTGTTCAGTTCTGGACCCCTCACCACAAGAAGGATGTTGAGGCTCTGGAGCGTGTCCAGAGAAGAGCAACAAAGCTGGTGAGGGGGCTGGAGAACAAGTCTTATGAGGAGCGGCTGAGAGAGCTCGGGTTGTTTAGGCTGGAGAAGAGGAGGCTGAGGGGAGACCTTATTGTTCTCTACAACTGCCTGAAAAGAGATTGTGGAGAGGAGGGAGCTGGCCTTTTCTTCCAAGTGACAGGGGACAGGACTAGAGGGAATGGCCTGAAGCTCCGTCAGGGGAGGTTCAGGTTGGATATCAGAAAAAAATTCTTCACAGTAAGAGTCATTGGGTACTGGAACAGGCTGCCCAGGGAGGTGGTCAAGTCACCTTCCCTGGAGGTGTTTAAGGAACAGGTGGATGAAGTGCTTAGGGACATGGTTTAGGGAGTGTTAGGAATGGTTGGACTCGATGATCTAATGGGTCCTTTCCAACCTTGTGATTCTGTGATTCTGTAGATCACATCCATTGGTTTACCTGTGTCCACTGCTGCGGTTACCCCATCATAGAAAGCCACCATGTTGGTCATACAGGACCTGCCCCTGCTGAAGCCATGCTGGCTGCCATTAATCACCTGCCTGCCCTCCATGTGCTTTAGCATAGCTTCTAGGAGGATCTGTTCCGTGATCTTCTCAGGCACAGAGGTGAGGCTGACAGGTCAGTAGTTCTCAGGTTTGTCTTTTCTACCCTTTTTAAAAATGGGCACAGCGTTACTCTTCTTCCAGTCACCAAGGACTTTTCCTGACTGCCATGACTTTTCAACTATCATGGAGAGTGGCTTGGCAAACACATCTGCCAATTCCCTCAGGACTCTGGGATGCATCTCATCAGGTCCCATGGACTTATATATGTTCAGGTTCTTCAAGTGTTCGTGAACCTGATCCTCCTCTACTGTGGGAGGGGGTCTACCCTCCTGGTCACCGTCTTGCTGTCCCATGACCCAGGAGGGGCGAGGAGAGCAGTTATCGGTGAAGACTGAGGCAAAAAAATTCTTGAGTACCTCAGCCTTCTTCTCATCTCTTGATACGTGATTCCCATTTCCAGTCATCAGTGGAGTACGTTCTCTTTGATCTTCCTGTTTTGATTGACGTACCTGCAAAAGCCCTTCTTGTTGGTCTTTACTTCCCTTGCCAAGTTCAGCTCCAGCTGTGCCTTGGCCTTCCTGACTTCGTCCCTGCAAAATCAGGCAGCGTCTCTATACATGTCCCAGGTTACCTGTCCCTGCTTGCACTGCCTGTGCAGTTTCTTCTTCTTTTTTAGTTTAACCAGCAGATCTCGACTCAGCCATGAGGGTCTCTTCCCTTTCCAGCCTGATTTTCTACATACGGGCACTGAGCGCTTTTGCGTCCTGTGGAAAGCTTCCTTAAATATTTTCCAGCTCTATTCTGCTCCCTTGTTACGGAGGACCACATCCCAGAGGGTCCTACTGAGTAATTCCTTGAAGAGCTAGAAGTCAGCTTTCCTGAAATTTAGCATCCCGACTATACTCCTCACCTGCCCCATATTCCTCTGGACCTTGAACTCCACCAGCGCATGATCACTGCCACCGATCCTGATGTCACTGATGAGTTTGCTTGTATTGGTGATCATAAGGTATAGTATTGCTTCTCCTTGGGTAGGGGTCTCTATCAGCTAGACTAAGAAATTATCTTCAATGCACTCCTGGATTGCCTACAGCTCGCCATGCTACTTCTCCAGCAGATGTCTGGGAGGTTGAAGTCCCCAAGTAGAATGAGAGCTTGTGAAAGTGAAGCCTCCTGTAGCTGGATGTAGAAGGCTTCATCAGTTGTCTCTCCTTGATCGGGTGGCCTGTAATATACAACAACCACAAGGTTCCCGTTGGTTCTTCCATCTTTAATTTTGACCCACAAGCTTTCAATCTGTTTGTGGCTATTCGTCAATGACAGCTCTTCACATTCTATCTCTTTCCTGACATAGAGGACAACGCCTCCACCTCTCCTTCCCAGTCTGTCTCTTCTGAACAGCCTGCAGCTGTCAATAGCCACGTTCCAGTCATAGGACTCATCCCACCACGCTTCCATGATGGCAACCAGATCATAGCTTTCAAGTAGTACAGTAGCTTCCAGCTCCTCCTGCTTGTTACCCAAGCTTCGTACATTAGTGTACTGATTGCTGGCAATAATTTTTAACAGTTTGAGATATGTATGGTCACTTCGTTAATCGTACCTATACTTGCTAGTGGAGATTTTTGTGGTAGCTTATTTGCTAGTGTGGTGATTTTTGTGATACTTGTGGTAATGTGTAATAAAGTAGAGAAACTGAGAGGGCAAAGCCTCCATGTCCTCAAGTCTATGAACCTAAGGTCATGATCTCTACACATTTGCATTAGGCTTTTACACATGGTCATACTAACGGAAAGACATTCAGCTTGCTTACTTTCATATGTTATATTGCTTCCATACTTTTATAAACCTTTCCCTGGACATAGTTCTACCCTTACTTAAATCTTGTATATACAATTCCCTTATTTTCATCCAGTTGTCCTGAAATAGTAAAGAGTGAAGCTTATTCATATAACACAGTTTTATAATGTTGAAACAGCATCCGTATTGTGAGACTTAGCCAGGTAACCTTTTGGGGAAAATGATGCCACTATCAATCATATTTATTTTGTTTCAGGCAACTCAGTAAAGCTACCTTCTTGTGTTAGTGCAAAAATCAGTAAACTGAGCACTGCGTCTGTATGTTAGAGACCAGAAGACACTGCTTGGCCTCACTGTCCCTGACAGGCATTGGTGCTTGTGTCCAGCCCAGCCTCTGATCCTATTTCTAGCTGGTCTGGGCCAACACTGTAAGGATCTCATTTCTTCAATGGACCCATCTGGCCAGCACTGCAGCTCATATCCATCCTGTCTCTAGCGACTCCTGACATGAACACCTGCCCAAGGTCCAGCCTGGAATTCAGAAAGGTTGGGGACTGCTCTTGAGCCCTGTTACTGGCCACCAGCTCTGCCTGTTGTGCTGTCAAGAGGAGCTTGGCTGACCTTGGGATCCCTGCAGTGCCCTACTCCCTGATCCCAAGGATGTTGCTGTTGGTCCACTTTGTGCCCTGACAATATATTGAGAATATTGCATTCTAGAAGGGTATCATCAGCCCGAAATTTTTGGTCATTGCTGACCATTTCAGAAGTCATGACAGAAGAAAGACTAGTTTATCTGAGAAAATAAGAACAATTACTCAGGTGCATGTTTAGGACTTCCTTGAGCACCTCAGATGGCTATAAATGCCTAAGGACAGGAAAATGAATCACAGCTACAAACAGGATAGAATTCATCTCTACGTTTGCAGATGTCTAAATTTGCTGTAAATATGTGTCTGTATGAGAGCTGCCTGCTCAAGTTCCCTGTCTAGTTAATGAAATCCTTCAGCTTAATACAATCTCTTCAGTATAGATACCTAAAAATAAATATATGTTGACTGAATGTAATCTGATGGTTCAATTGCCACTCCAAAACCGTATAGATTTCCATTAGTCCAGTGAAGATGTTTTGGTTAACCTAACTGCCTTACATGACCCCAAACTCCAACATTTAGGCTTCTGAATGAATTTCCAAATCAATATTGATGGCTGAAAAAAAACAGTCTGAGAAGTTCACACATATGTCATCAGCTGAATAGCCTCCCAGGCAACACTCAATGTTTTGTCTGGTAGCTATATACAGTCACCATTTTTCTCTGCTACCATTGTAGATGTCCTAAAGTCTGTGAGATATTAGCATGGGATATCAGTAGAGAGATGTGCTTTTCTGGAACAGCATTTAGATGCTGTGCAGAATACCCTAGGACATACTACATGCAAGAAATTAAATTAAGCCCCCTTTAGTTGGAAGAGAAGTTCATGTATGGTGTTCATATGCAAATTCTGACATTTAGTCATACAGATCACGTGCAGTTATCTCACATGAAAGATGTTATTCGGGTTAACAGTACATAAGGGACTCATTGCCCCCCAAACCAGCATCTTAAAGTGATCCAAGCAGTGTTTATAATTTTCAGTGAGTATGAGACAATCTGTGTTTATATCATGTAAACATTAGTCAATCGTTTACTTCACAAGCCTTCATTTAATTGAGAGGATTTAGGAGGACACTTTTCTAGGAGACAGGTGATCTTATAATAGGCTGCTGCTTTTTTCTTATCTCTTTGTGAGTATCTGCAGATGTTTATTTGGAGAGGCAGAACATTAAATTATTTGAAATGTTAGTATGATTCAGTTGAGCAGTTGCTATGTTACAGTTATCACTTGGTACTACTTGTTATGTCGCTGTAACCAGTCATACACAGCAATACATCCACTACCACAGTGTAAATGACTGAATGTGAATGGGCTGTGTTCCACATGGACAAAGAAAAAAAAATAAGAAAAAATATACAACAATCACTTAATATGCAATCTTGTTGTGTCCTAGAAAAAAGAAATTTATCCAGATTTCAGATCTTTTTTGTTATGATTTCTATTGTATCACTTGGCTGCCTTTAAAAAGGAAGGCAATTAATGTAATTATTTTGCGCATTGAGAAGCCCTGGCTGAGAAAGCATGTGAGAAAAAAATTAACCCTGCTATTACAACATGCACTGATTTGTCATGTATACTGTAAAGTTTTGTGCAGATTGTTAGATGAGATGCTCTATAAACATGAAAATCCAAATTATCTCAGGAATTTTGTCCTCTGCTCTCCTCTTTTCTTCTCTCTCCCTGCCAAGAGTGAGGGTGAATAAAAATACAATGATGCAAGTTTTAGTCATGTTGCCACCTACCAGCTTTGATAACAGGTGAATATAACTAAATGGAGGCAATGAAAGATTTAAACATATTAAAAGAAATCTGTTTCCAAATTTTTATATGATAACTATGTTTCCCTGAGGTTTATATATTTTTTCAGTAATAGACACTATTTTGATAATAAAAGTACCAAACCAAGTCTATAGACATAATATTATAAAACTAATGCTTCACAGAAGCCTCTTAGATGTATTAGCACTTCAGAAATTATACAGAAAAAAATGTATAGTTTCTTCCAAATGGATCTACAAATAGCCTGGTATGGTAAGTCATTTTTTTGCTAAGCCAATAAGAAAAGGTCACC
The DNA here is from genome assembly GCF_017976375.1 of Cuculus canorus. Classification (NCBI taxonomy): domain Eukaryota; kingdom Metazoa; phylum Chordata; class Aves; order Cuculiformes; family Cuculidae; genus Cuculus; species Cuculus canorus. The sequence goes on from NC_071401.1 coordinate 59,168,492, forward strand.
TTTTAGAAGAACATCAGAAATGAAATTATGATGGTATCATATTTTTATTGACTGGACATACTATTTAGAATGCATAGTGTACACATTTTTTGTCATTGTCATGCATGCCCTACATATTTTAAATAACAAAAGCTATGTAAAATATAGTTTTAATTCTCCAGTAATGCAATGAAAACAACTGCAAAAGAAGGAGGATTGCAATTGTGAGTTATATAGATAGCTGCTGCATTTAAAGGAGATTTTTATTTCTTGAAAGGAAAGGGGAGAGTCAAGAATAACTATGTGAAATTATAGAAAAAAGAGAATGCTAGCTTAGTGTCCATTCTCACACTCACCTTATGTAAATATTTAAGTCTATATGTAGCTTGAGAAAGAACACTAATTTTATTAGTAGCTTATATCTATGACATGAATGAACTTCAGAGACCTTGTCCTTAATTTTTCATATCACATAAAGTGCCTAGGTTAGAAAGGACTGAAAGAGATCAGCTCCAAAGCAGGCAACACCTTCCTATCAGTGAAAATTCCTAGTCAGGAATTTAAAATTTGGAATTGCAGGAAAAGTGATCCAATTTGATCCCCCAAGAGCTTCTAAAACCTTCTGTAGTATTTTCCATTATGGAAAAAATTCATTTTAGAAATTTTTCTAAGCTGAAGATTTTTTGTATGGTCTTCATTACTATTTTTTTTCTCTGAGTATCCATACTGACAAGCCTCTGTTAACGGGAAAAAATACCTAGTTTCCGTCTTTCATATCAACGCAAATAAGCTCTACACAGGTTGTTACCCTAGTATTATATCATCAGGATTTACATGTCTACTACAGATGATACCTATTGAGTACAAATGACAACAGAAATTGCTCCTGAGGATAACTTTTTCCTGATGAAGGAGATACCTTTGTGTATATAGCCACAAGGCTGAAATCCAAATAAAGAGTTTCCCCTTGTTTATTAAAACAGTGAATAAAAGTGTACAAACAGGATTTTTCAGAGTTCATGACTGCAGCACCAAATGCAGTCATGTAACAAACTGAATACTCTGAATACATTCTGCAGTATGACCCAGCGGACAGGTTAGAAACTCATGTATGCTGTTGCTTGAGTTAGAGACTTTTGAAAACTTCACTCATTCCTTATTGCAGTCACAAAGGAATGTGAATAATAAAAAAAGAAAATGCAATGTGACATAATATTAATAACAAATGGAAGGAATGGTTAGATCTATGGTGCACTTAAACTTGAGCTTTACCGTTTTTAATTTCTTAATCACATGGTTTCATTTCTTCCTCATAATTCGTATTTCTTTTGTATTCTTATTAAGTTAGAAATTATTTATGAAGAGGATGGTCCTCACTGTTTGCACAGTGTCTAATCAATATTAATTGTTCTCTAGGTACAGATTGCCATCAATTTAGTGGTACTAGCACTGAATAGTAAATTATTGTCAGTAGTAGTATTTAATAGAAAAATATTATGAGTAGCAGTAAACACTATTATCAGAATAGTAAGATCAGAATAGTAATATCAGAATAGTAATATAATATCAATGATATTTATAGAATCAGAATAATGGAGGATGAAAGGGACTCCTAGAGGTCATGTTGTCCAACCTATTGCTAAAAGGAGGTCAAGATGAGATCAGATTTGGCCTGGTCTCTCTTCACAACTCATTCCAGTGTTTCACTATGGTATTTCCTGGAAGTACAAAAAAAAATAACTAAATATACGTGCTAAAATGAATTTGGAAGTTTTACAGTTGGAGGGAGGTTATAATTTCACCAGGATAATGAAATGTATGTATCAATTTTTTTTTGTAATTATTACAAACTGAAGACCTCAAGTAGCTATTTAAATCAGCAGAATTTATATTATAAAATGAAAGGCTTAATAGTAATCATGCTATAAATTTTACAATATCAAAATATCATTCTACCAGGTAAAAGATTACAGTGGAATACTTAATTTTTTTCACTGCTGACAATAGCTCAGACTATTCCTTTGAAAATAATACTGAGTGACTGTTAGATACCTATTTTGTGGCACGGTGAAATACAGCCATTTCCTTCTGTGGAAGTGCAGAATTGGGCATCTTTGCTGTAAGAAATTAAGTGTAAACAAACTAAAAAATCAGAGTTGCTAACTTAAGAGAACCTTTAAAATATTATTATGCAGTTACATTTGTTGTATGTCATGCATTTTTTCAACACATTTCATTAATGTGTAATTTGAACAATCTTTGTAGCTATCTCCACTTAGGCTGCACAAATGCAAGGAATGTAAAATGAGAATGGAGACTTTCATTGATTCAAAGTAGGATATTTCCCTGTAATCTCAGTTTATTAATTGTACTGATAGTAATGTGCAAAGCACGTAATTACCTCAGTCATTTTCCTATGCCTATCACCTTCCTATTCTATAAAGCCAAGAAAAGTAAATGGCTATCCTGTCATTATTTTTCCAATCTAATACAAGTAATGATATAAAACATCTGCCCAGAAGAGAACAAATTATACTAGCACACTGCAGCATGAAATACTACTCAGAAGTTTGCCGGGGAGCTTAGTAAATGTCTACAGTTCTTTCTGTTTTCTTCTTCTACATTTTTGCCCAAGTTGTCTGTTTAGACAGGAGATTCTCAGTTAACCATGCATTTATTCATTCAGTTCACACATACTCAAAGACTATTAAATAACCTTGAAGACTCAAAAGTCAACACACGCTTACTCTGGCTCTTACAGTCTCGATTTCTTCCTTCGGTATGGACTTCATGTTCGTTTCCCCCTTGAATTCCAGATATTCTCTATGTAGGAGAGGACTAACTGAATTTATCTCAGACTTTTTGGAAGAGAATATCCCATCAAATGTTTCTTGATAAACAAAATTCCTCATTTCAAATTGCTCCAGAAATTTACCATGGAAACTTCAGAATTTGCTTTTATTCTGTTCAAAGAGAAAGAAGTTGTTATGCATAACAAAGGTAAAGAAAATTTGAAATGTCTCCTTTAGAACTAGAGAGTTAAAACAGAGCATACCACAAATCTGCTTTAAGCCATGTAACCTAATGATATTTAAGTGTAAAGCCTTTTTTTTTTCCTTTTAATATCCTTTCTTCCAGTGTGTGACAATAACAGATGTTATACCACCTATTTATTCTACCAGTTTCTTACTAACACAGATGATAAGTCTGAGTGGTATTTACACAAACTAATATATCCAGCATACTCGTCAAACTGTGTGTACCTTTAGCCATAGCTGAGTTCCTCAAACATTGATAAATTCTTCATTCAAGATGCTCTAAGCTATGAGAGATGGCTACACAGGCTAGCAGGTACTATGAAGGATGTCCAGAGACCTGTGTTCATCTAGAAGAGCAATATATGTCTAAATGGTACAGCTTTAGGCATATCAAAGTATATTAGATGTTTATGGTTAGGCAGCCAATTTCCACCCTTAGGTTGGAGGAAGCTGAGTTTCCTTAATCAAATAAACTCATTTGTACTTTATTCAGTCTTCAAACTGCTGACACAATCTTTGCAAAGACTGTAAGAAAGAAAATGTAAAGCAATGGTTATGGTATGATTAAACAGGCTACAGCAGTGAGGATGAACATCTTAATAATAATGAAATACAGATTTCTTTTTGTTGCTAAAATATATTGGTCACATGCTGCAATCATTCCACATGGAGCTATAATCTTAAAACAGTAAAGGGATGATAGAAGTTCGGTGGAAGTGAGAGCCTAATGTATATAAATAAATCTAATATGAAAAACATGACAAATTATATTATGCATTTTTTATTTTTGATGTCTGACAGAAGGCAAGGTGGAAAGAGATCTGCCTCCCAGTCCTTGACAAAAATGTACTAAAAGTAAATACAGTTTATTGTATTTAGCAGGTGCCTGCCATCCTTTTCATAACTGGAAGCATAAACTGAAGACCATGAAAACCAAATGAGACAATTTCAAATGTTAGGGTGGACACTGCACTGACAAGTTCGGTAACAGAACTGCACAAGCCATTGCTGTTTACAACTTGTAGTAGCAAGACTATTTTTATCTGTGATACTTTTGCTACTTCGGTAATCAAAGTACTTCTGGGTATTGATATATGGTAATTATTATGGCTAGGTTTTCTTTTCTGAAATCTAATATTTGAGATCTAGGTTATAAGAGTGAAAATTTATTTATTTGGAAAGGGAGTTAAATAGTCCACTAAAAATGCTGTATTTACTATTGAATGTCTGTAGAGTCTTACATGTGAGGAAAAGTAGTCTTATTGGATCAGGAAAATGACAAAATTAAAAGAATCATTTACATAAGGTATTAAATGGTACATTGCAAACAGCCAGTAGACAAAAGAGAACATGTCAATATGCGTGTAAATAGTCAGAAATTAATATTGGCTTTACAGGAAGGTAAAAAAATATCAGAGTTTTGTTACAGGGAAATTACCAAAACTATGTCTACAGTTAGCAGTACACAGTACTTTGTACACTGAAACATAGTGAAGCCTGATTTCCTATAGACATGCTTCTTCTGAATAACTGGGACTTTCAGGTGATGGTGAGAGTTTGCAGGCTCTCACTGAAAAATTTTCCACAACGTAAATGTTTTTCATTCTTAAGGAAACCTCTACCATTCAATAATATGTGCACTTACATTATGCTCAGAAATTTAATAACTAAGTATACAAGATTCTTTACCATACTCCCAGTAGAGTCCATGTGATTGGAGAGCATGGGGAGACATAAGCACATATGGTTCCTGATTTATCATAAAAGCAAGAGTTAAGCCAAAAAAAAAAAAAAAAAAAAAAGAAAGAAGTTGTATCCCTATTTTGTATTTCAGTCATAAGTTTTATAGTGCAGAATCTTGACAAAATTCTTTAGCAAAAATGATGCAATTAAGTATTTGCTTCTAACTGGAAAATTAACACTTATTCTGCAATTACACAATGATAACTAAAAGTGCACTTCAACATAATTGCAAGATGAAATGAGAAATGTCATAGGACAGAAGGTTAGCAGATGAGGGTTTTTTTTTCTCAGTTTTGATGTTGGGTTGTAGTGGCTTTTTTTGGACCTGCATTACTTGTTTATATAAGCTACCTTCAGGTCTCACTTCATGTTTATCACAGAACAAAGAAGGCTTCATCAGAACTTGGCGAAGTCCAAGAAAATGAAGGATGCACAACCTCTCCTCTCTGCCAGTAGCTGTGCCAGTACCTGTGGGAGGTAAAACACTGGTTACACTGAAAATTTCCTCATTGACATTGATGCAGTGCGAGACTGGGTTACCCAAGCTATATCAAGTCTTTTGACATAAACTTGTTTAGTATGAATTTAAACGGGTGGTAGAAGCCCCCTCCATGGAAACATTCAAGGTTAGATTGTATGTGACTGTCAGAGACCTGATCTAGTTGAAGATGTTCCTGTACATTGTAGGGTGGTTGGACTAAATAACCTTTAAAGGTCCCTTCCACCTCAAACTATTCTATGATTCTACGGTTCTAAGAATGAGATAGTAGAAGAAAAATACATAAAATCATCTAATGGCTAAGGACGACAGGTACCTCTGGAAATTATCTAATCTGACCACCCTGTTAAGAGTGGGGTCATCTAAGACAAGTTGTTGAGAAACATTTCCAATCAGGTGTTGAATATCTTCAAAGACAAAGACTCCATGAGCACTCTGGGAAATTTGTTCCAGCCTTTGACCATCCTCATTGTAAAAGAATTCTTATGTTTAGGTGTTTTCTCCAGTATTTAATTTTGCATCCCTTTTCCTGTCAGTAGACACCATTAAGAAGAGTCAGGCTCCAATTTCTTTATTCTCCATTCCCAAATCAGGGATTTATACACATCCATTATATTCCCCCAATCTTTGTCATCTGGCTGAACAATTCCAGTGTTCTCAGAGTCTCCTTGTATGTCACATGACTCAGTCCCTTTATTATCTTAATTTTAATTTACTAAACTCACTCTATTGTATAAATGGGTGGTTTTCTACTGGAGAGCCAAGAACTGGGCACAGAACTCCAGATGTGGTCTCACTAGTGCTGAGTAGTGGACAACAGTTGTATCCCTCAGTCTGCTAGTCACAATCTTCCTAAGGCAAATCTGTAGAACACTGGCCTTTTTTTTATTGCAAGAATGCATTTCTTGCTCAGTTAAATGATCCTGAGATATTTTAGCTCTGAAAGCACATGTAGATGTCAAATTACTCTTATTTATTCCCCACGCTTCATATTCCAGTTTACAAGCTGTACACTAGGCACTCAGCCTTGCTAATTTCACAGAACAAATGGGATAACTTTCCCCATATTGCTGCCATCTCACATCCTTTTTATTTGAGTGCACATCCTTGGAGAGGAACTCCCTTCAGCCCTTTTTTGTTGATTAAAATGTCTCCATGGCCACTCTGCACGCTTTGCTTTCCAAGGTGATCCACCACTTTCTGACTTGATAGTAGGTCATCACGTCCCACTCTCTGTAAGTGGGCTGCCTTTTTGGCTGCCTTAAATCACTTGTTTTCCTTCCTTAAATTACTTGTTTTCTACTACGGCAAAGGCAGTGTCCTTCACCCTTTTCTCACTCTTGCAAGTAGTCCAGCTGTGCTTGCTGCCCTAAAAGGTCATGCTGCAGTCTTGTTGGTAGGAAGAGCAGGGGCATAACAATACCTTGGACTCACCTTGGACCCCAGAGTCCCCCTAAATCCTCCCTAAACTCAGTTCCAGAACTTTCCTAGAAGAAACACTGCACAGGCCCACCAAAAAACTATAAATAAAACTCTGCAAGAGGGGCCATCTGCAGCTGCACATCTGCCATCCAGGGAGAGAGAAGGGGCCTGGAGACCAGGTGGTATCCTTGCACTTCTCTCTCTCTCTTTCTCTTTCTCTCTCTCTCTCTCCTTCTCTTTCTCTCTCTCTCTCTCTCTCAATTTTCCCTTTCTCACTGTCTTTCTTTCCCATAATACAGATTTAGCAAGCCGATGACAATATTTCTCCTAAGAATGCCTGTACAAATAAATTCCTTTTTTGGGCCAATTGCTTGCATTGTTTTGACTTCATTTAGCCTATTGGGTACTGAACCCATAAACTTTATGGCAATACCCAGACTCTTACCCCAGCAACCCCTGGACTGTCCAGGCTGATTTGCAACACTCCCATCTCTCCTGGTTTAAAGCTATTCTCAACAGATTAGCCAGCCCATCAGCAAAACTGTTTCTTTTCCTACCCATTCAGTTGAATCCTACCTCTTCTTAGTTGTCTTTTCTTGATCATAGTAGCTAGTTATTGACCTGCAGAAAATCTCTGCTCCTCCTCACTCCTTCAAGCACTTCCCCCTCACCTGCAGGACTGAGGAGAAAACCACCTGGGTCCCCATGTCTTTGACTCTCAACCCCAGATCCTCATGATATCACTTGCTATTCACTAGGTCTGATTTATTCTAAAGCAATCTTACTTTATATTGATCAAGAAATGGGAAGTCAGGCGACCATTCTCTGTTACCTAAAACAGGTGAAAAGTACAATTACTTGGCTGTGTTATCTTTCACTGCATATCCTATCTCTGATGCACTGCACTTGCTAGTAAAATCTTTCTACTCAGTCTTCCCAATAAAACTCCTTTGACTATACATATGCCATTAGAAATATTCTCTGCTATCTTTTACAAAACTCTGCAAAGTTCACTGTCGGCAGACACGTCAGGTAAAATTTTCTACTTTGCTTTATAGCATGTAGTCGAAAATACTCTTGGAGACAGAATAAATTTCTGCTGTATACTTTGAGCTTGCCTTCTGCCATCAGACATTTTAAAATATCTCTAAAGAATCTGCCTGAGAAGCATTTAAGTTCTGAAAATGGCAAAGTTTGTAAAATATGAAATTTGGCATGGCATGCTTGTTATGAGTGTTCAGTAAAATAAGAATGACTTCTGGTAATTAGTATGCTGTGAAGAATATCATTTTCCTCAGATATAATTTAGGAATTAAAAAAGTCAGGACATTAAAAAAGTTTCTAGTTTCATTTATTAGAGTTTGAATAATGACAGCTATTCCAAAGGAAAGTCAGATTTTCATTACATAAGTTTAAGATCTTGCAATTACAAGTACCCCAGTGTTTAAAAAAAACCTAACAAAACCTAGTAGGGACTCTGAAATTATTTTGGAACTAAATAAGATGTTACTCAAGCTGAAGAAGAAAAAGAGTGGGGTTCGGGTTGTTGGGGTTTTTTTTACTACTGTTAATAAAGCTATAATAACTGTCCCATTGCAAAAAAGTCTTCTGATTTTTCACTTGGAGGATTATACCTAATTACTTCAGGTAGATGGAGAATCTATTTCCGTCCTCACTTGATGGATCTTTCTGAGCCAATAGGATAGTTTATGAAGTCCTTTTTTAGATCAATAATAGTCTCCTTTTTGCTGTTATTTTTGTCAAAGCAAATTTTCTTTGAGGGAAGAAACTTGTCATCTTTGCTGACAAATTAGCAAGTCCTCTGACAACAGCCAAATGAGGCTGCAATCTCATATTACATTTACAGGAATGCATATTGGAAAGAAGAAAAAAAAATTCTTAGCGGAAAACTTTTGCAGAAAAAAAAAAAAGTAATTTTGACACAACTTCCATTACATTTCCTAAAAATAGACACAGAGAAAAAAATTAGCGTATTTTCCATTATTTTAAAATGAAAAATATTATTTGTAAAATTAAAAGTTATTGAAATAAACTAATTTACAGGAAGGAAGATCCTCATTTAATATACATAAACTGAAGAATGATAAACACTTATTTCCTCAGGGTGTAAGCACGTATTTCTAAGAATCTATAAATTTTTAAATCCTTAATATATATTTTTAAAGAAAGTATACCTACAAATCTAGTGTCATTTTAGGTTACCTAGAGCATGATGTAGGTGTACAACAAGTACTCCAAAAAGTTATGGGTCTTCCATACAGATCACTTGTACAGCCTAAGATTTCTAATGTAACAGCATTTGTTATGCAATAGAATCAAACCTCCACTTTTTTGTCCTTTGTAGCAAACAAATATGTAGATTCCTCAAAAAAATCTCTGCTATCGCATCTTAGTATTGATAACTAAATTTCTTCACATAAATCATATCTTATTATTCTTCACTGACCAGATCAGAAACCAACAGCTATTTTTTTGAACATCATAAAGTAGCTGAGTTGAACTTCGATCTTTACACTAATCAATATGAACCTATATATTGAAAAAGATTTCTTTCCCCTGTAGATGAATGCAAACTTTATTAAAAGTTTCATGATGTCAGGTTAACACAAATATCCTTGTTGGTCTTAAATTTGAGTCACTTTTGTATATTTTGATCCCAGGACACATAGGACAATAATGACTACTATTAATATTCAGCAATTTACAAACAAAGATGAAACTGAATATTGACTTTTTTTGTAGAATAGAGCCAAAAACCAATCTCAAAACTATTACATACATTAATTTATTATGAGAAGTAGATGAAAAATTTTTGGAAGAGGTTAGATAATAATACAAAGTTAGCATGCTAATTCAGCAAGTGCTTCCACAGTTACTTAATGTCATTAAAGTTTCATGATTGTGTGGTTCATTTTATCTAATGTACAACTGGATTAAATAACTGTTATCTACTATTGATTTCATTATGTTCACTTGGTATTAGACAGAAAAATAAAGTAAAAACAATTCTCTTTAGTTGGCAATTTATTCTGAATAATCCAAGCAAGTCAACTGAGCCAAAGTCACTTCAGACATATGAAATGCTTGCATTTGTAATTTATTACTGAAAAGAGAGGAGACAGTTCTTCCATTAGAAAACTTGACTGGTGTCTGGGTATAATTCATCTCCATAAACCTAAGGTGAATACTGCCATATGAGTCTTGTAGCATATCCAAGACCTACAGAGGGCTGGCAGAGAGGAAGCATACCCTTTAGAAGTAATAGCTGAAGATGGATATAAAACCTTACATCAACTAAAATAGCTCTAAACTCCCTTATTTGAAAAAAAAATTAATTCTCTTGTGTGTATTGTCTGAATGATTTACATGAGACACTTCTCTTTGGTGCCAAAGATGGTTGGACTAATTCTGACCCCAAGGCTATATATAAACATAGAATAGAATGAGTGAAACACTTGTTCTTTTTGGAACTCCATAATTAATAGATTTAGGAGGTCAATGCAGTTCTACATCCAGTCTAGTATTGAAGAAAATCACATTTTGATATTCAAACTCACTGCTTCCAACACTTACTATACAGTGCAGTCCACCTAAATTATAGAATGAAAGAATAATTTAGGTTGGAAAAGGTGTCCTTGGAGGTCCCCTGGTCAAGATTGCTCTGAACGGTAGCCCTTATCCTCCACTGAATAATCATTTCCCCAATTTGGTGTAAGAGAGTCTATCAACTACCATCATCCAAGTTGCTAATGAAGATATGAAATGTAACAATACTGGTTTCAAAATCATTCCCATACAAATGCCACTAACAGTCAGCAGCAAAACTTCAAACTTAATCAGTAGATGTTCAGCTTGATGTCCCAGTCAGTTTTCCACTCAGCTAGCATTCTACCCCTCCAGTCTTTAGGTCTTCAGTTTGGCCTCAAAGACAGGATGGGAGATCATGTTGAAAGCCTCCATCCACTAGTCTTTTCATCTGCCTTCTATTTTCTCCACAATCAGTGGAACAGAGGAGTAATAGAGAGACATGGTCGGTGTTTGGCTGCTGCCTGAGATCAACCCACTACACTTTCTTAATACATTAATACAAATTCAGTACTTTTCTACTTGATAAAAAGTCAGATCATGCCTATTACAGTCATGTAAGTGTTGCAATTAACTGTGCTCAGGCTGCATACTAAATATGAATTCTTATGTCTTAAAGACCCTTTATTTTCCTAGTATACGTTTACAACTATTTCCAGGTGACTTCTTGGAAAGCTGGGACTAAGAAAAAGTCACTGTTTCTTAGAAAAATTAACACCAAAAGCACAAATGCCCCCTTTGTTCTTCTTTACTTGAGCTTTTAGTGACGAAGCATGATGTCGTAAGGTACAGAATATCCCTGTGGTCAGTTGGGGTCACCTGACCCAGCTGTGTTCCCTCTAACTCCTTGTCCATCTCCAAACTACTAAGAGTGAGGGACTGTTGTAGAGCAAGCCTTGACACTGGGCAAGCACAGTTCAACAACAGCTGAAACATTGGCATGTTATCAATGCTGTCTTAGCCAGAAACGCTAAGCACAGAAACATATGGGTTGCTATAAAGGAAGTTAACTTCATTCCAGACAAATACAGTACAGATATGTTCTCCTTTCCTCCTGGTTTAATGTAATCAGTTAAAAATATAGTTGTCAATAAGTTAGAAAACAGCTATCCTCCTTTTTTCTGATAATGATCACTGTCAGATACTAACGAAATGTTTTATTAATGAAATGTTATGAAATTATGCCTAAAACAATAAAGCAATCTATACATGGAATAATCCTCTTTCAATCCTAACTCATTGCAACTATACTGTGTCTTGCATCTGTCAGTTTTTATACAACAAAATGGTCAAGATCGAAAGATTTCTGGAACTACTTGTCGTCTGATAAATGTATTTGTCTGGGGAAAAGTGCAGATGGTTGAAGTTCTTCTTCTATCCATTAACCACATAAATGAAAACTAATTAGAAATGGGAATTACTACTCCGTACAGCAGATGGTAAATTAAGTAGTTCTGGTTCAGTGTCTCTAAAACACACAGGTTTAACTGATCAAGTTCTTGCTAACATGTCCATCATAGAAATAAGATTTATCCAACAATGAATAAGATTTACAGGAGTTTAGAAAGATTTAGTATTGATAGTTTATTGGAAGGAAGAACTAAATTCTCTTAAAAATAATATCCTGAGAAAAAGAGAGGTTTAAGGAAGATCAGCAAAAAATACTTGTGGTTCTCTCACAGAAATAACCCAATATACTAGGACTCTTCAGAATGAAAATGAGATTACTTTGAGGAAGGAAGTAAATCTGCTAGTTTCTATAAAATCTTGAGCGGCATGAAAAGGGTACAAAGGCGTAGAAAAGAACTAGGTTCCAAACTGGAAAGGATGAAATGACTCTTCATGAATACGGTAATAAACGTATGAAGTCCTTAGCAAAGGACACCATCAATAGAAAAGTTGATGTGGATGTTCTCTTGAAGATTTTTCTGTCTTGAGGCAACTAAGTTACCAAGTACAAATTGTTAGGTATAAAGTTCATTACTTGAGACATCTCTGCCAATAACGATGACAGAATGGGAATCACTGAAGGAAAAATATGATACTTCTGCCATAGTAACTGGATGATGAGGCGACCATCTGTGAACAGAGTACTAACTGGTATGCAGCTGGGACAAGAACTGTCATTTCAAGTAATCATACAGAGAAGTAATCCCAAAGTTGAAACACGCCTTTCACATACCCCCGTATTCAGAGTGTGGCACTAATGCACTGTGAAAGAGATGACTGACACCAGGAGAAGACACTCCTGAGAAGTGCCAGGCCTGGCAGATCTTGAGAGCTCTGATCTCCATGGTCAGATGACAGCTGTTGCCCCACTGCAAAGGAAGGATCCAGGAGGAATCACAACACACAATCCTACACAATACTGCCAGGTAGCCAATGCATACCTGGTCAGAGGATGCACTTGCAGGGATCCACAAGGGATTGTCATTTAGGCAGGAATGCTTAAGAGTATCTATGTTGCATGTATGTGGTGAGTGAAGGTGGTTGGGAAACTTCTCCTTCTTTGGTGAAAACTTTTTCCCATGTAAAAAATTAAGCAAGTTATCTGTTAACTGACATATCTCATATCATCCCCTGTGCTCTCCACAGCAATCGTTCCGAGAGAGAAAAAACAGAGTAAACTTTCGAAGATTACTAAACTAGAAAAGAACATAATGGGGTCAGGAATTACCAGAGCTTAACACTATTGGAGATTTGGAAAGAATCATAAATTCCTCTCCAGTCAATACTCTTTCATAAGTATCTGCTCACGATCATTGTGTGATGCAGGATACTGAGCTATATGGAGCCTTGGTCTGAAGCCAAACATAGTCATTCTTGCATTTCTCAAAGACAAAAAATGTTAGCTGATTTTATGCAATCTTTATCTCTGAGCTCTGAATCTGCCATGAAATTATCTGTGAAACATCCCAATATTTCTATCACAGAATAATAAATTTTGGAGACTAATGTCATGCAGAAAGTGAGGTATAATGTCATCAATGCAATACTCAGTATAAACTAGCGGTTTTTGTAGATTATTACTTGATTATTGTGGATTATTATATCTTCTTTATGTACAGTGGGGTTTACATCACATTACTTTGAATGCCAGTGTTAGAGTGTGAAGGAAAATGACTAGAATTTTGGCCTGAAGTTCAGCTAACTGAACATCTTATGAGAAACTGCTTGATTTGACATGAAGAAACTGCTGGACATGATACATAACAGAACAAGAAGCTAGCAAAAGTTACAGATAGCTCCATGAGGGACGAGTGTATCTCAGAGGTTGTTGAAGGTGAGCTGTGAAAAATAGTCAAATGATACAGGCAGCTGAAAAGAAGCATTGAAAACTTCTGAAAGGCCGGCAGTGCCTCAGTAACCACAAGTGACATCATGTGAAGAAGACGTGATCCAGGTAAAGGTGTTCAAATATACCAATTCTGGGTATGTCTACTATGTGGAAACAGGGAAGAGAAAGGGAAGGATCAAGGTTGGTGTAGGAGGAACCAACATGGTGTGAAGGGGAATAAAAGGGGCTGGTTTTGTATAAGCAAGCCACTGGTCTATCTGGACTGAGCCCTGTGCCTGATCTCCATTCTGTGTCCTGTCTTGTTGGTGGATATACTCTGATCCACAAGCAGGAACAAGAACAAACATACCTAAAGGAAAAAATACAGACACTTAAAGTCTACTAGATTCAGCTTTCCCCAGTGATGTGAGCAGCCAAAAAAAAAAAAAAAAAAGTGTTCTGGAAAGAATGGGAAAATCATTGTACAGAAAACATATCTGTTGAAAATACTGAAGAAGAAATTGCCTTCCAGCCTGGAAGCTGTGAGCCTGGAAACTAAGGCTGGCAACCAGATGCACCCTCAAAACGTGCAACTCTGAAATACAGCTGGGTACCTAGAAATGAGAGAGATCCAGAGATACCACTGAGAAGCATAAAACCGGGAAATTATAATGGTAACCTGTCATCTGAAAAAGTGGAAACATTCCGAAAAAATAAAATTAGCCTGAAAGAACAGTACACATCATCATCTCTTGGCTGTTACAAGTGCAAAATAGACAGCATCTTTTGACTGCTCAAAATGCTGGTGTCCTAATCCTCTTGTGTCTTTCTGATATAAAAAGGTTTAATTCTGATAGAAAATAAAGCCTCCTTCTCTGTAAACTTCCCATGATGCTTGTGCTTCTCAGTTCCTAAACAGGCTGAAATCACCACATCTCGTTGGCAGAAAAATTCCTGGGCTTCCTTTTCAAATGCTGATGCACAAAAATGACCTGTCAACTGTTTAAGTCTTGGCTAATGTCCAAACTACGAGGTGAATAGATGTGTGCTATATTTCTCACATTGTGTCCTGCCATGTCTTACTCTCATTCCTGTTCTTGTACTCCAGCAGCTGATCAAAAGTGTGATACTCCCAGAGCAGTAATGAGTAAAACCATCTGAATATGCAAGTCTTTCTCAAGTCATGAATTGAGGAGCTGGCTATAGAGGAGTAATTTTTATCCTTTCCTTTCCTCTTTGCTTATTGCATTCAATCTGAAACTCCTAACACCAACAGTGATACTAGCCAGAAACCTGCTGGTTAAGTTGTATTGACTGAACTATGATTAACTTCTTCACAGAAGCTCTATAGTCTTTTCTGCAAAGCTGTAATGATTAGTTCTTGAATTATGCAGATTTAGACCTTCACTGTTGTATTTGGTTTGGTTGTGATATAATTAATTTTCTTTATAGTAGCTAGTGTAGGGCTGTGCTTTGAGTTTGTGCCCAAAACAGTGCTGAAAACATAGGGATGTTACCGTTCTTGCTGAGCAATTCTTACACAGAGTCAAGACCTTTTCTGCATCTCATATTGCTCTGCCAGAGAGAAAGCTAGAAGTGTATGTGAATTTGGGAGGGGACACAGCAAGAATAGCTGATCCCAAGTGACAGAAGGGATATTCCAGAGTGTATGATGCCTTGCTTAGCATATAAAGCTGAAGGAAGAAGGAGGAAGCAGATAGAGGGGACAATGACACATTTGAAGTTATGGCATTTGTCTTCTCAAGTAACTGTTGCACATGATGAAGCCCTGCTTTTCTGGAGATGGGTGGACACCTGCCTGCTGATGGGAAGTAGTGAATTAATTTCTTGTTTTGCTTTTCTTATTTGTGTGGCTTTTGCTTTACTTCTTAAACTCTTTATATCATCCCAGCAGTTTTCTCACTTTTATCCTTCTAATTCTCTTCTCCATCTCACTGTGGGCAGGTGAGAAAGCAGCTGTGTGAGGCTTAGCTGCTGACCGGGGTTAAACAACTGCAGCTCTACAAAATGGTTCGAGACCCTGATGTTTCAAAGGTACGTTTAAAAGAGCATCGACTGAGCCCTTATTTCATTCAACAGAATGTAATTGATTTATGCATGTGGTAAATATTCATGCTTATTTTCTTAACAGAAGCAATTGTCCTCATAAATAGAAAAACAGCTATAAGAGCAGCTTTAGCAGTCCTAAATGTTGTCAATTACCACATGTAGATTTTAAATGCTGAAATTCTCATTCTGAGGCTTTGCATATTGATTTTCCATTGCTGCTAAATCCTTACTTGTAGGAAAAATCATTGAACCCCTCAAATACAATTGTTTCTCCTTTACATTACTGTAAGAGTTTCTGAAACAGAAACTGAATCCATTTCAACAGTGCAATACTGCTTAAGCTGAAAATTCAAAAAAATTCCCTGGAAAAAGAAACCTGAAGAAGTTCTGTACTATGGCATACATAATGATTATTTCACTAATATTAAAAATAATTTTAATTATTTTACAAATCAGAACAAAATTTTTCCATGGTACAGTAAGTTTCAGGTTAATAAGAATTTGGGGAGTCAAGTTTCTTACCATAATTTTTAAATGCATTTTAAAGCAATAAGAATGCTATTTGCATAATCATGACGTTGAATTCCCTATCTCTCTGTTTAAATATCCATGGTTCTTCCAAGTCTGAAGGCCTGCATTTTAACTGAGAATTTTTTTCTTTGATTTTTGTTGCCTGGAATGGCATTTTGAAAGCCCTCCCCTCCCCATTCAACTTCAAGTCAGAAAAATGAACTTGTATATAGTGGATATATGTGGAAGATGTTAAATCCTGATTTAAAAGTTTCAGATCACACAAATAATTTTCCTCTAATATTTGATTTCACCCTCTTAAAGAATGTAAATATCCTACTGGAAAATTGAATTTATCTGGATTTAGAATGGGCTACAGATTTAGTTGAAATCTAAATGTATTGAGATGACAGTATTGGAAGGCACATCCACTGCCTGAGTGCTAACCAAATACAGAACAAAGTATGCAGCACTTTCAAAATAGTTGACACTTCTTTTTTTCTAATTTTTTTTATGTTTCTCTCATAACTGTAGGATTCTTGCTTCACAGATATTCTTCTAACTGTCCAAAAATGAAAAAGAAAATGAATTTTCTTATAGAGCTAAATTAAATAGATTTTGACAATGTCTGTGCTTTATGGACGTAATCCAGCAAAGTACTCAAACCTGTGGTTAAGTGCTTTGTTGGATGAGAGCCTAGCAACCTGTGAGGGGGCTTTGGAGTTTTTCCAAGACAGATAATAGGTTCACCCCTTGGTCATAGTGATGTGATTGCTGAATATGTCATAAGATGTATTAAGGAAGAGAAAAAGCTGAGAATGTTAAAATCTATCTTATGATTTTGCTCTGAGTAGCACAACAAAGGAAACTTCTTGGCTTAAAAGAAGCAGAAAAATAAATCCCAAATGAGAATTCAAACCAAGCATCATATTGAGACTTTTCAGATATACTTAGAACTAAGGAATTGCTACATGCCTCAAAAATATAGTGACTTTAGGGAGTTTAAGGAAATGTAGTATCTTGCAGCTTTAGCATTACATAAAGTAAGATACAAAATAGAATGGAAATATGGGTATCGACATACAGTATGCCTCAGACTACACACATCTGGATATCAAAAATTACTGAACTAGAAACAGAATAAATTAACCTAATGACAATGAAATTATGTAGATGAGTTTCATAGAAAACTTCTACACCTCTTTAAAAGAAAAAGTGCCCAAAAGGAACTTTCTTCTATCCTAAGATGCATTTTTCTGATCAATAGCACTTTGGAATTATCTTTCTTACTGTGTTCATTATGACACAAATCTAAATGACCTGTTTTGATGAGGCATTCGAATTTTAGACAGCTGAAATGATATGAAAGTAAAAATCTTATAGTAAGTAGCTTATTTTTATACAGCAAACATCCTTTTCCTTCCTTATCCTTGAAGCACTGAAAATTATTTTATAGTTTTACATCTAGTATATTTGTGATATGCATGGATTTATATAATTCCATTTTCTTTTTCTGTTTTCATTATGATGTTATGAAAGGGCAGATACACCTTATTTGACAAAATATCTGAAATTTTTCCATTGGACACATTGAAAATTGCACTCATATATAAGAACTTGTAAAAAAACTCGTGAGCATGTATGCACACCAGTGCACACATATGCACGTGATTATGAAATTATTAACATTTACCACTGTCATTCCCAAATAACATTGAAGTTATCAATATGACAACATAATTTTGGTCAAAAAATCTGATAAAATTTCTCATAAAATCTAAGTGAATAAAAATGTCTATATATCAGATAGCAGTATCTCTCAAAGGAGTTATCCATATCCATCAGTAATGTCTCTGATTTTTATCTTGTCATTTGAAATCCCTGTAGATATACAAGCCTGCAGCCACAGTTTCATCTCTCTGTTACCTCAGACCATCCTATGGTGTAGACAAAAACTAGCACACCTCAAAGCGTAACACATAATGTTTCCATTGTTCCACTCTTGTTCTTTGGTCACGATCAACAATATTTCTTTTTTTTGGGGGGGGGGAAGAAAGGAGGGGGGGGGAAAGAAAGAAGGGGGAAAAAAAAAGAAAATTGTCTTTAACAGCTTTAAAATCACAGTAAAATAAAATCACTCCTTTTAGGCAGAATGGAGTAGACCTACAAGACATCTGTTCCTCAGATAGAGGTATTTTTCCTTTGTAAGCATGAGAGATGGATCAGTGAGGTTAGAAAAAGTCACATGCTACATAGCACATCACAACACATCTGAAACATTCAACTGTTGAGACCAATTCTTTCAGATCTTTGCTCTAGGTGTATCATAGTGTACATTACTTAATGGAAGGAGCTCATCAGACATAAAATAGCAAGAGGAAAAGCCATAGAAAAGGAAAGAAAAAAGAAAAAAGAAAAAAAGAAAAAAAGAGAAGAAAAGGGAGAGGTATTTGAAAAGGTACCAAAGGTAAGGAAGGGGTGTAAAGGTCTCCAGTGTATCTGCAGAACAGCAATTCACATTTCTCTGTACTTCTCTGAACTCTGTATTTCTCACTAGCTCAAGTGCCATAAGCACTTTTCTCAGCTGCATCGTATGAAGATATTTTTGTTCCACACAGCCTGCAGCAGCTTAACAATGGCCAGCATTTATGTCTGTAGATGGGGAACACCTTATCTCAAGAGATGAGTGCATGAAAACTGCTGTTTCTTGTAGCGATCCATAGACTTGTACATATGTTCATGGAAAAATATATTTTGTATGCAATATTGGATCAATAGATTTCTCCATTAATGCATTGACTTTCATGGAAAAAACAATCCAGTACCACCACTAATAAATACTACCCACACAGGTCAGTACTCTAGTCAGCTTGTCTTTCCTCCTGGAGACTAGCTAGTCAGTTAAGAAGAAGTCCAGATTTGCTGTGTAGCCAGACACTGGAAGGTCTGCAGCAGGCACAAGGAAAACTTCAGCACTTCCTCATGACTTCTCAACATGTCTCTATTCACAGGATAGACAATACACAACTATAAAACTGCTGTGTGTCCAACATACTTCAAAACACTACATTTGCGCTCTCTAAGAGGAAAAGCACCATTTCAGGAAACCAGGAAAAACAAACAAGTCCTCATTACTCTAAGCAAAATATCTTTCATTAATTCCTTGTTCAAGCTGTCAATAATCTCATAACCAGCCTGAGGAAGCACAAGATCAGCAGTTTTTTTATAGAAGGAAAATTCTTCATCCTCATTTAAGAAGATTTATGCAGTAGGTGGGCTTTTTCTGTAGTTGTGGCTATACAAGTAGGAACAGCTGGCAGGTAGGCACCAAAATCTCAGCACAGACTTGTAATGCAGAGCATTGTATCGGTTGCAAGATGCCTAAATTCTGTCTGCTGGATTCCTTGTGCTTTTGCGAGAGAGGCAATACCAGTGTCTTCTAAAATGATACATCTACTGTGCAAGTATAGATGAGTACTAATTTTATACAATACAGGAGTTAGTGTGCAGGTGGAAGAGGAGGCAAAGACAGCAGCACGGATGTATCACTGCCAAAACTAAAGTGTTTCAATGTAAGTAGACACCTGCATGTAACCCATTGACCCACACTCACAATATTAAGAGGGGCAAAAAAAATGGCTCATGTCTAGAACGTGAGCCAATTATAATTTAATATAAACATATTTAACCACATGTTATTACAGAAAAAATACTTGTAGAAAATAATTCACATTATAAGGGGATGAATTGTCAGTCTTTGTTCACTGTACCATCCAATTTCATAACCTCATAACTTACCAGTGATACAAACATATGCTTTCTCTTTTAGGGAGGTAAGTCTCATAGAAAAGATGAAAATAGTGTACTTTGCAGTTTTTTCCTCAGAAAAGCAATGCTAAACCAATCTTCAGCTAATGAGTTTTCTTCACTTAACACCAGCTGCTGCTTTTTTTCCTTTTCCCTGCTTGATTTTTAACTCTTAACTTACTAAATACAGTAAGTAACAACACAGGTTGAATTAGAAGGTTTACTTTTTAAACACAGGCTATTTTTCTGAATTCATGCTTCAGACAAATCAATCTGAAATTATTGCTTCAGCATAGTTGTTTGTTTGGAGCAAAAAACATCCAAGGAGGTCAGACTAGCAATTAGTGCCGGGTGGTCCCTGATGGGAGAAATGGAATGCCCATGGCAGGTCTTGCCCCATTGACCCAAGTGCAGGTGTTTCACTGCAAAGTGCTTCTGCCTGGTTTTAGGAGAAGCTGAAACTTCTGTTCCAGCAGAGCATGAAATTATCCACTACTGAAAAACAATTAACTGTATAAAAGTATAGATTATTCAGGTCTGTAATCAAATCTTTAGATCAGATTTTTGCTCAGCAAAATGAGTAACTGTAGCAGAGAAATGTTTGGGTAAAGAATTCATGACGAAGGACTGTTAGATAAGAACAGGATATAATATGATACATTTCTGTTCAATACTATCTAAAAGCAACTGAATGACCTTGGGCCCTTTTTTGATAGTATTCTGATAATATTTGTACAGAAATAGGTGGAAGTAGTTTTTACTTTACCACAAAAAATTAATCTTGTTCAAATCCTGCAGCTGTGTGAATTATAAATACGTAATGAATTTATTATTATTGTCATTGCGACCTATTCTTAGACTAGACAAATATTTTATTTTTGGATATTTTCAATAGGACTTTTTGAAATATATAGTTATAAAATAGTCATTAGGTTGTTCAAGAAGAACAAGGGTTTATTTTTCTTGAATAAGTGTTTAGTATTCCTGTAGTCTTAATACTATGGAGAACCAGAGATAAATAGATTTTTTTTCTTTTCTCTTTTTTACGTTACACATTTCAATACAGTGAAAAGGAAGAATAGCAGAATGCAAGCAGATAAAACCAGTATCTAGCAAATGTTTGCTTTCCAAAATGACAAAGGTCACTGAATTATCAAAATGCTTTTTCTCCCTTTAAAAAAAAACCAACAAAACTTGAATAAGTAACACTATGTCAATATGTCAGATTGCTTATGTAGCAGCTTGAATTACAAAACTACTGTGCACAAAATTCTGGGAGCCAAGCTCCAAGAACTCTGAACTTGAACCCTGGCACTCTGTAATGAAAAAGAACAAATAGTTTCAAAGTTAAGGGATTTTGTACTCAATGCACAGAACTATAGAATCACAGAATGGCTGAGGTTGGAAGGGGCCTCTGCAGGTCTTCCTGGTCAAGCTCCCTGCTCAAGCAAGTACAGCTAGGGCCAGTTGCTCACAAGCATGTGCAGATGGATTTTGAAGATCTACAGGAAGAGAGAACCTATCTCCTGATGTTCAGACAACATATACTATATTTCGCTTTGTCCCCATTGCCTCTGGTCCTGTCACTGAGCACCACTGAAGAGAGCCTGGATTCATCGTCTCCGCACCCTCCCTTCAGGTATTTGTGCATATTGACAAGATCTCCCCTGAGGCTTCTCTTCTCCAGGCTGAACAGTCCCAGCTCTCTCAGCCTTTGTTTGTAAGATATATGCTCCAGTCCTTAGAACTCATATACTCCAAGAATATTTGAAACTCTTATTATGTTCATTTGCATAGCTAAAATCTCTTGTTGGAGAGGAAAAATCTGAATTCCTAACAATGAACTGCAATCTACTCAATCTCTGTTATTTCTAATAGGTTCAATAAAGTACAAGCGCATTCTATTTATAATATTTTTATAAGAAAAAAATTATGGGAAATCTCCTTCTTGTGATGTGGGAAACGGAAGACATTTGCACTTCCGTCTTTTGTGCACTTACGTCTTTTGTGGTCTTAAAAAATTCAAAAAAAGTATTGCAAGACAATAGCACTGTTCAGTTTTAAATATTTAGTGGTGACCTCAATTTTTGGTTTCCCTTGCAGAAAGATAGTATGAAGCAATAAATCAAACTATAAAGAGAAGAAATAATTTCCTTTAATACTTCAAGTGAAATTTGGCAGAAAATAACTTTTAAAGTTTGATTTACTGGTGTTTGGTTTAACAGTTACTCCTGAAGCATAGGAGCATGACACTATTAGAATGTATGCTCATTTTTGGAAGGCTGGGAGTGGCAATGCATTTAAAACCAAAATAAAATGGAGAGTGAATTATTTTCCCTTTAGTTAAGCTTCAATCTAGTTAAAAAATATTTTACAGATACAGTCTTTTATATTACTTGAATATTGTCACTTGAAGTAGCAATAAGGGACCGTCAGAGATATATAAGAGTAGTTACACTTATTGCTACTGTCTGGCACTTCATTTCATGGGTATTTAATCAAAAAAGTATTGTCAATACTGTCAAAATATAAACATCTAAATGTAGAAATCCTGATTAAAAGGGAAATCAATCACTTGTGATGATAAAAATGTCATAAATAATACACTGATGCCTTATCTATCTATCTATCTATCTGTCTATCTATCTATCGTTACCTTTTTTTTTTTGCTGCAGAGTCTGTTCCGATTTTTAAAACATGTTAAAGATGAAGTTTAATTTTTCCATAAGGGATCTTAAACAAATTATTTGTAGATTCTGTTCTGGAGCTGTTGAGCTTCCTTCAAAATAAAGTTTCTGATAGGGCACTGTAAGACTTTACATTTGTACAGTTCAAGCACAATGTGCCTACTTTTGGTTCAGCTTTTCCCGCCAGTGTGCTACACACCAGCAATGATAACCAAAGTAGTAATAATTATGTTGAAGAGAATATGATACATTGCAGTGTATCAGTCATTAAAAATGTTTTACTTATGCCTTGTCTTTCCTTTCACTTGTTTGTGTATCTTAAGGGGCTTTTTTTTCCAGAACTGTGTATAACAAAAATATGGAGTGAAGAGGGAAAGGGAGAGGGGAAAAAAGAAAAGGAACAGGAAGAAAATAAAAACCATGCTGATGAATACGCAAATATAATCTCAACAAAACTAGAATTTTGTTTTAATATTGTGAAGTTTCCTTACTCCATAAACAATTCATGAGACAGCAGAAGTGAAGAAAGCAGAAAAGGTAACTATTTATTTCATTCTAGTAGCATGGAATACTTGTTATATGACTAATCATCCCAATTAAAAAAAAGAAAAAGTGTATGTATGTGTTTGTAAAAAAACATATTCTATATTGCAAGCAATTATAATGTGAAACAATGCAATTTTAATACTCTTGAATTCTGTTGATTACTTAAAGTTTTGATACTGGTAGCTCTCTTTCAATCGGATGTTGTTTTCAATCAGTGCTTGACGATTTACAAGCCAGGTGTTAGCAATTAATGACTCACCAAAATCATCATAGAAAAAAATAAAAGAAAGTTAACACCAGCAATTGAAACAATGGCAAAGTCATTATATTAGCAGTAATCAGGCAATATCTCTCTACAGTTTGCATAATCAAAAGCAGGTGTATAATTCATTTAAAAAAATTAAAACCACATTTTATGTGCTTTAAAATCTCCCAGTTTTCTCAGCGATACAGCTAATATAATATGTGAATAAGTACAGATGTAGTTTACTTGTCATTTAAGTGGTAGCACATGAAGGGCAAACAGATCACCATTAATAAATATAGAATCATAGAATCACTGAGGCTGGAAAGGATCATTAAGAATGTCAAGTCCAACCATAAACCTAACGCTGTCAAGTCCACCACTAAACCATGTTCCAAAACACAGCTACATGTCTTTTAAATACCTCCAGAGACAGTGACTCAATCATTGGCCTGGGCAGTCTGTTACAATGCTTGATAACCTTTTTGCTGAAGAAATTTTCCCTAATATCCAATCTAAACCTCTTTTGAAGCACCTTGAGGTCATTTTGTCTTGTCTTATCTTTTGTTACTTGGGAAAAGAGACCTACACCCACCTCACTACAACCTCCTTTCAGGTAGTTGTAGAAAGCTATGTTTCCCCTCAGCCTCCTTTTCTCCAGACTAAACAATCCCTAGTTGCCTCAACTGCTCCTCATAAGAACTGTTCTCCAGACCCTTCACCAGGTTCATTGCACTTCTTTGGACACACTCCAGCACCTCAATTTCTCTCTTGCAGTGAGGAGCCCAAAACTGAACTCGGTATTTGAGTCGCAGCCTCACCAATGCCTTGTGTAGGGGAACAGTCACTTCCCTCATTCTTCTTACCATACTATTTTTAATACGAGCCAGTATGTCCATCTTGACCACTTGGGCACACTTCCAGCTTATATTCAGCTGGCTGCTAACCAACACCAACATAAAAGTATTGAGAATATAATTATTACTGGTGTAAGTATAAGTATATGTTCAACTGCTACTTTGGAAGTAAAATTACTTTCATGTTTTGGGATCAGTGAACTTTAGCAGGAATTCAGGAGATCTTACAGGCTCCGCAGCCATAGTGCAGAGTGACTTCAGGAAAATTATATTTCCGTTTCTTTATCTGTAAGGTGGACAAGAGCTAGTTCAACCTCCATCATAAACTGTTAAGTGGCCTGTTGCTGAAAGTACTATTACATAAACCACACAGCTATTTGAATAGCTATTCCTGAGTAAATAGCTAATAGTTTTTATAATACAAAAATCAATTACCCAAGTAAATAGAAAAAAACATAAATCACTGTTCAAAATGAAAGAAATAGCTAACTTGCATATTGTAAATTTGACACTACCTTCTGTTTTCTCATGCTAAGATGAAGTAGATTGTTGTATTTTATAAAGGTAGTATATTCCATAGTATTAGATTGCTATATTTTATTGGACTTTAGTTGCAGAGTTTGAATTGGTGATCTAACAAATTTGTGAGGTAAATTAATCTTTTGTTGTTTTTCTACAGAACATGGAGAAAGATGAAGAGATGCAGTCATCTCCTGATGGGTAAGGAATACTATGAACATGTTTTTCATTATAGAATCATAGAATCCCACTGGCTCACATAAATTTAGGGGGCTTAAAGCCAGAGTATTAGGAAACTTGAGGCACATATAAAGCCTCATAGTATCATAGAATCACTAGGTTGGAAAGGACCCACTGGATTATTGAGTCCAACTATTCCTAACACTCCCTAAACCATGCCTCTCAGCACCTCATCCACCCGTCCCTTAAACACCTCCAGGGAAGGTGACTCAACCATCTCCCTGGGCAGCCTGTTCCAGTGCCTAATGACCCTTTCCGTGAAAATTTTTTTCCTTATATCCAGCCTGAACCTTCCCTGGTGGAGCTTGAGGCCATTCCCCCTTGTCCTGTCCCCTGTCACTTGGGAGAAAAGGCCAGCTCCCTCCTCTCTTTGATTAATTTTGCTTGTTCTTAATACCTGTTTTCATTACTATGTGTTCATTTAAAACAGATGTGAGCTATCACAGAACAATATATTATGACTTCACTGTCATTTTAATGCTTATTTCAACATTTAAATTGTAAATACTGAATTGCTTATTTGTATATTGGTACACCATTGAGAAAACTGAGATTTTTAATGACATACAAAACATCTGTTCAACTAGTACAGGCTAATGTAAAAAAAAATAAAATAGAAAAAAACATAAATCACTGTTCAAAATGGTTGTTTGCACCTAAAAAAAATTACATCAATATATTATGTTCTGGCTATATGCCTCAACAAGTTATGTTTTAGTAGAATTTAAAGAAAACTGTTCCAGAAACTCTTTCTGCACACACATATTTACTCAATCCATTTTAAAATATATAATTGACTCTCTTTGTCTATGTTAAATGTATCTGCATATTTTATATATACAAAAATACTTAGGTAGGCAAATGCAAGCAACTTAAATCAATAATTGTTAACAAATTTTTCACCCATAGAAACTGTTTCATTGATTGTCTCAATATCAGAGGTCTGGCATTGAGAGGTTGAAATTTTTAAACTATGCATTGAAGCAAAAGTCTGGAATTTGTGATGCAATTTAGAAAAATAAATATGCAATAATAAATTAGAATGATAATTTATTTATATAAAAATTTATTTAAATAAAAATAAGACGCATTAAAAAAAAGGAGATTGTTTGTGTAAATAAATAAATAGAATGCTATTTTTAGTGGCAACAGTGAAAAAAAGAATACTTGTTCTCCCTCTCTGGAATTTTATTATGCACCAAAAATATCTTCATTCCCTGGAAACTACATTTTCCTACAGAAAGGAGGCTGGAAGTTATAGCCTTGCTATAAACTGATTTTACATATCTTAAATCCTACTGTCAATCTAAAATTAAAACTTAAATTTGCCTTCAATTTTGAAATTATAAGGTCATCTGATTTAATGGTATATCTCAGTTTTATTGGTTCTGCATCTTGCTTTCCTTATTCTGCCTTCAGAAGTCAGGGAGAGTCTTCTATCACAAGACTGATCTCAGAATATCTCAATTGTTTTTTTTAAAAAATGCTATGGGCATGCTGTGTTAGCCCATGTTTTATTTAAATGGGGAATTACTTTCTATTTTTTGTATGGTGATTCCTAGATTACTGCTTATTTTTATCTTTTGTCATTTCCAGTCTTTTTCCTGGTTATCCCTTCAAAATCTTCCTATTTTACCCATTTTGAATCTTGTGTCTTGGGAATATCGCTCAGTTTGTATCTGAGGTTGCATAAATTTTAAATGTCTAAGCATCATGTTTCCTCATACTTTTTCCACTTTTATCAACATATTTTTCTACATAATTAGAAACATAAACTGCAAATAATATTTTATCTCATTTATGGTTTTAGAGCTCATGCAGTTTGTTCATGTATACAGCAGAAAAAGTAACAAATATCTTATGGAATTATATTTTCAAAATAATTATTTCAGTATGAAAATAAATATAGCATGCTATGATTCTGTATACTAAATAGAATTCTTTTTTTAAATTGCGTGACTGAATATGTTTTTTCTCCAGTACACTATACTAGAAGACAAGGAAATAAATTTTCCACCTGAAATGCTGACTGCTTATCAAAGTACTAAAAGATTTAGTTGACAAGTAATACTGGTCCAAAAAGTTAAAACTTAAGGCAATATTTTATTTTCATTTGCTTGGAATCAATAATACCCTATTCATGAGACTGTAATCACTATATGTGGAATGAATGTAGGTGGAACAAGATTAATATCTAACCTAATTGTCCTAGAAGAATAGATATATAGATCAGTAAACAGCAAATAAGCAGAAGTATGAAGGTTTAAAAAAAGTGGTAAGTCAGAAAATTTCCAGAATTTCTAATAATCTTTAAGTGAGGCTTTTGGTGTTCTCTTCAGTCACTTTTGATTATATCTTGACCTGTGTCTAGTTTAAATTGCACTCACCACAGGGGAGTGCTTGCAAAGAAATCTATAGCTGATTGCAGACTACATTTAGAGGTAATATAAATAAGATGTCCAGGCTGTATTTAAGGTCTCTCAGATATAGGCACTTCTAGAGCATACTTCACTTTGTTATAACAGAATTATTTCAGAGAGACAGTTTGAATCTCCCTCTGGTGTGGTCTGTCTCTCTTCCTTAATTACAACTCTGATTAGATATTGAACTAGTAAGGGCCAAGATTAGGTAGAATTAATTTCATGCAGCTCACAACCTGTTTTTTATATACTGATCAATGAGAAAACTAATTAAAAACCAAAAATTAGAAGATATGGCGAGAAATACCGAGGATACAGAAGAAGCATGAAAGGATAATCTGAATTTGGAAGCTCGAAGACTAAAACGAATAAGGCAAATGGGAAATCTGAGTGTTTTATACAACTAACTGAAGTAAAATACTTACAGATTGAGATTCAATGTTAGTGAAAAAATTATCTTAATCTCTCATCATCTTTCATTTATAAAATGAGGATAATATTTTTCTATTTACAAAACTGCTTTGAAAGTAAACTATGAAGCAGATGCACACTGGCACGGTAACACTACATGTATAAGCAGAAGAATATTCCATTTCTGGTGTCTGGTTTGAATAATATACAGTATATAAAGAAAGTTATGGACGCAATAGTCATCCAATGAAGAGCAACAAAGAAATTCTGAATATTCTGAGAAACACAAGGTAAGGTCTTCACCTGTTATACATATGCTACATCTGATTTTCCAGATTCTGTTATGTAAAAGGTACTAAACAGTGAGCTATAAAGTTGATATGTTTGTTTGTTGTAATAAGTGAGATTTAAGATAATAGCATAAGGCTGAAAGCTTTGCATTCTATGAAACCTACAAAGAAATTGATAATGAAATGCAATATGAAATCTGACAAATGACCTAAACTAAAGTTTCAAGAACTGGTACCAGTTTTGACTCTATGAAAAAAAACCTACTGTAATTGTTCAATACTGAACAAGCAGCTTTGCAGATGCCTGGTTTTGTTTTGCATTTGGGACTCTTCTAGTTGTCTGAATGGCTTTTGAATCATGTGAAGCATTTTGAGATTGAAGCTGATGGATACAGGAATACAAAATACTAACCTCCGTAGGCTGTATTCTTAAATCCTTTGGGTCTGCAACTGCAATTTGTAATTTTAATTGTCTTTTTTAACTCACATTATGTGGTACAATAATTGTTTGGGTTTTTTTAAACAGCAAGCCGAAATAGGGCCACAATATAATTGTAAGCCTGTAGTGGAAAAACACATGCCAAAACTACCAAGAATTAAAATCCTTTTTTTTTTGGCCACTCACACTAATAATTTGGCTAATCTTTGTGCATACATTCTTTTAAACATGTATGTATAGAGAATAGAATTATAGAATACCTTAAGCTGTATCATAAGGATCAAGTCCAACTCTGTGCTCCTCACAGGACAACCTAAAACTAAATCACATGACTGAGTGTTGTCCAGAAGCTCCTTGAACTCTGACAATCTTGTTACCATGAGCCCTGCTCTGCAGGTGAACCTGTTCCAGTGAAGAAACTTTTCCTAATGTGAAATCTGGATTTCCCATGATGCAGCTTAATTCTATTTCTTCATGTCCTGTCACTGCTGACCAGAGATCAGCACCTCCTTTTCTGCTGGCCCCCTGGTAATGCCTCAGCTTTCTCTTCTCCAAGCTGAACAAGCCGAGTGACCTATGTTGCTCCTTGTAAAACTTGCACTCGAGAACTTTTACCACTTTTATTTTTTCTTGAGACACTTAATAGTTTGATGTCCATCTTATATTGAGGTGTCCAAGACTGCATACAGTACTTCAGGTGGAGCAGCACCAGTACAATGACAAATAGGACAATCACCTCCCTCGACCAACCAGCTATGCTTTGTTCAGTGCACCCCAGAACACAGTTGGCCCTCTGTTACCAGGACATATTGTTGACTCATATTCAGCTTGCCGGCAACCCAGATCCACACATCTCTTTTTTGTAGGGCTGCTCTCCAGCTTCTCGTCCTCCAGTTTGTTGGTGTAACCAGGATTATTCCATCCCAGGTGGAAAATTTGACACTTGGTCTTGTTAAATTTCATAGGGCTGGTGACTGCCCAGATCTCTAGTATATCCAGATCTCTCTGTAAGGCCTCTTTACCCTTGAGGGAGTCCACAGCTCCTCCTAGTTTAAGATTGTTGTCAAACCTACTTAATGTACATTTGATTCCTGCATCCAGATAATTTATGAAAAACATTGAAGGGGATACATATGTTTTTTCTTGTAGATATGCATAGGAAACAGATGTGAGCCTGGTAGACGTAAGACTTACTAATTAATACATGACTTAAATACTTAGTTTCTGAAACGTCCTAACTTTTTTTTTGAAAAGGACTATTGACTATCTTATTGATTAACTGGGCTTTAAAGAGGTGTACTTCATGTAAATGAGATGAACAACTGATGGGTATGAATTATTCTGAAAGTGAAAGTAATTGTGTGTTAGCATTAATCTCATTCAACTGTATCACTGCTGGACATTTAGGTCCACCTTTATAGTAAAGGGAGAGAAACTGACACTTTTGGCTGTAATTCACATGCCCTGTTTTAAAAGCCTGCATCAATGAGATGATTTACACCTACTTTTCTCCGCTGGTTATGAGCCAGACTGCCAGCTCCTCTATAGAAGTCTACACCGGTGCTTTTATGTTATGTGATGATAACGAAGTCAATATTGGGTGCTATTTTGGTGAATTAACTGTCTTTTTAATTAATGATTTTTATTAGTATTTAAAGATGTTTATGACCATTCTAATGGGATATCATTCACAAAATAAGAAATAGGAATGTAAAATATCTTGGCCTGGTTTCATCTTAGACAGAGATGATTTTCTTCATAGGAGCTACTGTGTTTTGAATTTAGTATGAGAATAATGTCAATAACATATATTGGTTTAGGTGTTGCCAGATAACATTTATTTTTGTCTGGGATAGACTTAATTTTCTTCCCAGCAGTTTCTGGTTTTTAGATTTAGATGAGAAGAATGTAGAAAATACATTGATGTTTTCAGTTGTTACTAAGAAACCAAGGACTTTTTCAGTTTCCCATGTTTTGCCAGCATAGAGAAAAAGGACAGCTAAGCCAAACTGGCCAATGGAATGTTCCATATTGTAACATCATGCTAAGTATAAATAGAAGAACAGGGTAGGGATGTGGGTGACATGTAGTCCAGGTTCAGCATTCAGTGTTCTACATTCTGCTCTTACTGCTCCCACTGCTCTCACTGCCCTCACTGAAATTGCTGCTCAGGACAAGCTAATCGTTGGGCAGTGAGTGACTGTATTTTCATGTATTCTTTTATATTTATTATTATCTCTTCTTTTATTATTCTATTAAAACTGTCATCCCAACGCACAAACTTTCTCATTAATTGCTAAGTTGCTAAGTTGCTAAGAAATATATTTCAACATAAATTTATATGGACAAAAATAATATAGATCTATTTAAGTTCTAAGAACAGTGGTGTCCGTGCAGTTTTATATTTTTTCTGAGATGTTAGATTCTTAAATAATTAACAAAATCCCTTGAATTTTAGCTTTTTTTCCTGCTGATTTAGTTTTTCATTAACATATATGTAAATTCAGAATTGCTCAAGGACAAAAGCCAAGCCAATAAAATAAGGAAAGAAATCTTCAAACAGCTTCCTAACCTTCCCCTCACACAGATCCTTAACCTTCTGCACACTTTAATATAAAAACCAATGAGTTACTCTAGGGTATAACAATAAGTCAAACGGAAGGAAATCTTATAACTGTGTAGATGATAGAACAAAACTGTAATGCACAGATGACTTCACTGTTACAAAAGTAATCAGTTCCTCAAGTCAGCTATGAAAAAACCTGCACATTTTCAAGACATATATTAATATTTTCGAGTTTTTCTATGTGTATTAAAAGTGTGCAGTGAATTTAAATGAGTCCAGTGAAATATTTGTCACAATACATATACTTTTAGGGTCTAATAAACTTCTAAATCTCTTCTTAAATCTCTTCTTAAGAAATTAAAGACCAAATTAAACTATAGAATATTTCTTGTTCAAACAAAGAGAAGAAATTTAGAATATTTGAGAAACTGAACGGCATAGTGGTATTTCATAAAATCTAGTAAAGGGAAAGAAAGAATAATATATATCATCATGTACATTATAAAGGCAGTAATTATTTTGCATCTTATTGAACCCTTGCTTTGATATTCTAAAAGGTAGCCTCAATATTTACAAGTCCACTACTGTTGGTAGTGGGCAATAAGGATGAAACACCATTGAAATGCATTTACAGCCTTTATAACATCTTTGAATATGTAGATTAATTCTAAGCATTAGCTTTCTTATTGGTACATACAGGATGTACTGCTAGGAGATAACCTATCACTCAGATTTTGTGACTTAAGACAACCATTTCTCTTCAAACACAAAAAGGCCTGAGTGATTTTCTGGGTTATCTTAAAAGTTACTGGAGCTAAAGCACATTTTGTGTTTGAAGAAAGATACCGAATTTGCGATGTATCCCTGTATGTTAATTTCCCATGGCCATGGAATCACAGAAGCATAGAATGGTTTGGGTTCAAATGAACCATTAAAGATCATCCAGTCTAATCCTCATGCCACATGCATGGACATCTTCCACTAGATGTAGCTGCTCAGAGCCCCATCCAACCTGAGGGAACTCGAACACTTGCAATGATGGGACATCCACAACTTCTCCAGGCAACCTGTTCCAGTGCCTCACCACCTTCATAGTGAAGAATTTCTTTTTTATATCTAACCTAAACCTAACTTCCTTCATTTGCAAACCTTTGCCCTTTGTTCTGTAACTAGAGGGCCCACTAAAAAGTCTCTCAAACTTTATTGTTAGCCCTCCTTAAACACTGAAAGGTTGCTATAAGTTCTCCTCAGGGCCTTCTTTTCTCCAGTTTGAACAATTCCATTTCTCTATGCTTTTCTTCACAGGAGAAGTGTTCCAGCCTTCTAATTGTTGTTCTGACCCACCTCCTGGCCTGCTATAACAGGTCCATGTCTTTCTTATACTGGGGACTCCAGAACTGGATGTAGTACTCAGGTGGGGTCTCAACAGAGGGTGGTAGAGAGAGATAATCACCCCCTTTACCTGCTGGCCATGCTTCTTATTGTGCAGCCAAGGACACCATTGGCCTTTTGGGCTCATATCCAAGTACTCACAACAAGTACCCCCAAGTCCTTCACTGCAGGACTGTTCTCACTCCCTTCATTCCCCAGTCAGTATTGATACTGAGGATTGCCCCTACCCAGGTGCACGACTTGGCCTTGTTGATCTTCATGAAATTTGCACAGTCTCACTTCTCAAGCCTGTCAAGATCCCTCTAAACGGCATCCCTTCCCTCAAGTCAGTCAACAGTTGCCGCAGTTTGAGGTAAATTAGAGTCAGTTTTGTGACTGAATCCGTTGCTGTAACTTCATTCACTGAAAACTAACTGCATGTTTTTGAGACAGCGTTCTTCTCTAAAAGTGATAACACAGGGTATTGGTACGTAAAAAGGCCAATGCTCACACTTAGCCAAGGCCATTCCCAAGCTGACAGAAAGGGGCTATACCTGCAAGGAGGGGCAAATAAGGCAGGTGACCCTAAACTGACCAACAGACTATTCTATCCATATATGTCATATTCAGTATAAACTTGAGAGATTATGAGGGTTTTGCTCTATTCTGCAATGGCTGATGTCCAGTGAGGACCTCGTCTGTCTAGTTGTTCCTGATTCCAGATCTGTGTGTTCCTGAATCCAGTTCCTGTGTCCAGCTCACTCCTATTTGTGGACCTATTCCCTCGTGTCTGCTCTGCAGCATTTGTGGTGAAGTATAGTCATTGACAGGTGGGGTGAGGGCACAATCTCATATATTTGTATGTATTTTATTACTTTCTAATCAATTTCATTGTTATCATTATCATTGGATTGAAGCTGTATTTCTATTTTCCAAACAGTAAATCCTTTTCCTCTCATTTCCCTCTCTCCTTTCCCTGCATGATGGAAGGGAGAAGGTATTTTGGAGGCTCAGCTGTATGGTTTTAGCTGCCAAAATTTCGCCAGGTGGGGCTAAATGATGACTGTACCTTTCAGATTGAATGTCACACCCAAACATGCTGAGGGTACTCTCTATTTACATCATTGACAAAGATACTGAACAGTATCCGTCTAATGCAGACCCATGAGGGACACCACTCGTTACAGGTTTCCACTTTGACATTGAGCCATTGACTGTAACTTTTTTGGACATGGCCATTCAGCCAATTTTTTATCCATTTAATAATGATCCATTACTCTAACCAATCTCTCTTCAGTTTATATGTAAGAATGTCAATAATACTGGTAACTAGGAAGATAATTCTAGATCTTGGTAACCCCATGATGAACCAAAGATCTTATTTTGGATTAATTTGCTTTAGAAGAGTTGAGTAAAATCCCAGTCTTATGCAGATAATACTTTATTATCCCTAATTGTGTTTATTTGGGTTATACCTTAGGGATTACTAATAATGCACAATTTCTTCTGCTAAGCTATTTTCAAACAAACTTTAACAAAAAGCCCTTTTTCCTAAGTGCAGCATAAGTGATTAATTGGTAATGACAAAGACAAATGAGGGAACAATTCAAGAAGGTGCAATATAGGAGAAGGGAAGATATTGTGAAAGGAGAAAGTGAAGTTTGTGGAATGTGAGAGGGATTCCATTCACAAAATCTGAGTGGAATTTTTTTTTTTTTTTTTTATAGTGGCACATTGTGTAAGAATCAGTACGCAAGCTAATACCTAGAAACAATCTACAGATGCAAAGCTATTTTTAAGGTTATCACTGCTTCTCACTGGTGCCAATATTGGGAATTCACGAATAGAGTCTTCTATTGAGAATTACACTACTCATTTCTTCAGCCTAGTGATTCTGCCCAGTGGTCCACATGTATACATTATTTCTGCTAATTAAGCCTTTAATTAGCATTGGTAATACTAATTTTAAGTAAATAAATATGATATTAGTCTTTAAATATTGGCTTTTAATAACTGTGTTAATGTCTAATTTACTTGCTCCAATTATCTTGCTAAACACCACTAAAATGCTTTAATATATTTTACATTACAGTCTATTAATAGCAGTTCAATTACTTTTGTAATGCTTGTGTAATTTAAAGGAACTAAATAGCAACACTTACATTTTATTTTTTTACAGCCCATAAATGTTCTTATAAATAATATGTAATTGCAAAAATACCAATACATTTATTAATTTGTGATGTGATCTCTTTATGAAACACTCAATAGGAGCTAAATGTATTTATACCAATCTTTCTTAAAAAAATATCAAAAGATCTCTGTGTTCATTTATATTCTATTAGTTGTTCAGAAAGATATTTTATCTGTGACTATCAAAATATTTTTAATCAGGAAACCAAGTTATGAAATTGAAAAAAAACATATTCAAAGGATGCATTGCAGCTGAAGTTTTAGGCATACATATCTCTTTCATGGTAAGTTAAATATCAAGGCCAGAAATACTACAGTGAAAAGCATTTTTGTACTTCCTCTATTTACTTACAGGGCAAAGAACAGCAATAGAAATCCTGTTTGGCAGAAGTACTCATAAATGCAGTTTCTCTAGTGCCTCAGAGTTGAATGAAGCCTGCCATAACCTGAAAGCAATTACAGCTGAACCACTAAAACACTGTAGGTGATTCATGTGGTACAAAGCAAGCAATCAATGTGGTACACAGCACAAAAACCAGTGTGGATATTTGTTGCAGACCCATGCAGGCACTTGAGTTTTTTGGAGTATGTACTCTGCTGCACTTGGTTTTAGCAAAAAGTGAGGCACAATTTAAAGTCCTGTATATAAGTCGGCAGCCTCCAGCAGGTGTAGACCGAGGGACAAAAGAAAACCACCTTAACTGGCAAAAAAATGTGCCCTAATGCTTAGAAACAAAATAAATCTGTATTGTTTTTATTACATAATGTTAGAGCCCTTTAAGTGTCAATCATAGACATTACAGCTGGTAATGGTAAGGAGTATATAGCTACCAGGTACTACTCGAACTGAAATCATACTTGTTTCCTCTGATTCTATGACAGTGCAATATTACAAAACAATTCCTACATTCATTGCTTTCACACAAATTCTGGTTTTGTAATAGAATACATATTTCTAGCAGTGGTGATGTACAAATCTGGGTTTTTTAATTAAGTTTTTTAATTTTACTATATTGTTAGTTTGTTTTAAAGGAAAAAGAACATATTTGGAGAAAGTAATTTTTTTAATCACCTAAAAATTATCTGAATTACATTTGATCCAGAATTTTTTGTTTTCTCCAATATTTGTTCAGTTGCTTTAGATCTTTTCATGTCTAAACAGTTGACACTCTGCACCCAGGTGAACAAAGAAAAATAAAGAATGAGAGATATTTAAGGATGCTTTCCATAGAACAGAAGAGTACTCAATCCCCAGATGTAGGAAATCAGGCAGGAGGAGGTGCAGCAGAAGGTGCTCCTCCCAGTTCCCCCTACCTGACTAAACATGTGCACCCGAAGGGTTCAGATAGAGGTTATTCTGGCAAGGATCTGTTGAACTGTCAGTGATCCTGGAGCCCCCAGCCTCAATTCCAGAACTTTCACAAAGGAACTTCTGTGCATGACCTATTTCAGGAACTTTCACAGCAAGACCACCCCTCACATGCCAATAGGGCATGGACTTGCCTTACAAATAGTGCCTCCCAAGAAGGCACTGGGCATGTGCCCACCATTTGATGGAACTGGCCTGAAGAAGTGCAGTTGCTTGATTGGCATGAAGAAGAACTATTGGACCACGTATTCCAGAAGAATTGCTGCTGAAGGAGTTGCTGCTGAATGGATGACGTATTCCTGAAGAACAACTGCGCCCCATTGAAATAGTTATAATTCTTTTTCCCCTGGTCCTTCTTTTTCTGTCTTTCTCTGACTTATCTTAAAGTTCCTTCTTTTTCCTTGGCACCACGGTGTATCAGATTGAATCTGAGTTGTATTGTAGTTTGTTTAGTGACCTTGGCTGTGTTCAGGGTATCAGATTGTGATCTGAACAGATTGGGATATATTTTTGCAACTTTGAGAAATAGCAAATTGGAATGCACTGGAGTATCTGTTTTGTGATTTTTTTGGCTGTGTCCAAAATACATACGGCATTTGAATTTACCTTTGGAGATTTGTAGGTCTCTAATTTGCCATGCAGGCGTCAGGAGCAGGCTATAACAGGTGGACTGTTCAGTGGATTAGGAATTGGTTGGATGGTTGCATTCAGAGAGCATTGTTCAACGGTTCAATGTCCAGATGGAAATCCATGACAAGTGGTGCCCCTCAGAGGTCCATGCTAGGACCAGTGCTGCTTAATATTTTCATCAGTTATATATACAGTGAGATTGAAGGCACCATAAGCAAGTTTGCAGATTACACCAAGCTGAGTGGTGCAAATGTCATGCCAGATAGCCAAGTGCGAGATCCTACACCTGGATTGTGGAAATCTGCAGTTTCAATACAGGATGAGGGATGATGTCTTTGAGAGCAGCCCCACAGAGAATGACCTGGAGGCGCTGGTTGATGAGAAGCTTGACATGAGCCAGCAGTCTGTGCTCACAGCCCAGAAGGCCAACTGTATCCTGGGCTGCATCAAAAAAGGTGTGCACAGCAGGTCGAGGGAGATGATTCTCCTCTACTCCTCTCTTGTGAGACCGCATGTGGAGTACTGTGTCCAGTTATGAAATCCCCAACATAAGAAGGATATGGAACTGTTAGAATGGGTCCAGAGAAGAGCTACAAAGATGATCAGAGGGCTGTAGCACCTCCACTATGAGGACAGGCTGAGAGAGTTGGAGCTGTTTAGCCTGGAGAAGAGGAAGCTCCTGGGAGATCTTGTAGCAACTTTCCAGTACTGGAATGGGGCCTAAAAAAAGCTGAGGAGGGACATTTTGCAAGACCATGCAGTGATAGGATGAAGGTGAATGGCTTTAAATTGGAAGGGAGAAGATTAGATGTTAGGAAGTAATCCTTTATGTTGGGGGTGGTGAGACACTGCTACAGGCTGCCCAGGGAAGCTGCGGATATCGCCTCCCTAGAGATGTTCAAGGCCAGGTTGACTGGGGCTTTAAGCAGCCTGGTCCAGTGGGACGTGTCCCTGCCCATAACTAGGGGGCTGGAACTAGGTGGTCTTTAAGGTCCTTTTGAACTCAAACCATTCTATGATTCTGTGATTTTAGGAGAGAAGGAGTTGTGCTGCTATACTATCCCTTCATAGGAGCCGACCAATAGAATGGCAGCCAGCCCCATGAGAGGGTGATGGAATACCCCTTTGCAGTGTCTGGTAGCACTGCTGAGAAGAGAAAGAAATGTACAGTGACTAAAAGATGTCTCTAACACAGTAGTCATCTTAACTGATGGATATAACAAAAACAAAGAGTGAATGCACACATATGGGAGTTGAGGGGGTTTTGTATTTATTTGATTTTGCTTTTCCTCTAGAGCATTTACCTGAACAAACTCTTTACTAAAATTTACAGAAAATTGTCTGGACATTGCTGAGAGATCTTAATGTAAAGGAGCTTCACCATTTCTGTTTAAAGATACTTCATAACACATGGGCAATTCGTAATGTAGTAAGAGAATGTATATTTGTATTTTAATGTATTTATACTCTGTCATTTCCAGGTTGAATAATTTTGTTTTATTTGTGTCCAGTGTAACTCTATTCTATGTTTATATTCTCTCTGAAGTTCTGCCACAGAGAAAATTGGTTTATAAATATCCAATATGAATTGTTTTAGCTGAGCTGGTGATATTCAATTAGGAAGGAAGAATTTCAATTGATTATCCCTGACAAAGTTACATGCATATATAAACACACACACACACATAAACTTGCTGTAAATACGTACATTAATAATACCATATACTTACATATATCACACCAGAGACTCTATACTGCATGAAACTTCAGAGTTCTATTTCTGATCATTTTCATAAATAAGCTGAACAAAAAAAATAGAATACTAAATAATTTATTCTGCTAAAACATATGGCAACCAATTTTCAATTATAATTTTGATCCATTTAGCATTGTGGAGGCTTTGTCGAGCATGTACTAGAAACCAATCTTTATGCCTTTTGCATATACTGGTTGATAAGGAAGGATCAATGTCATATGTATGGAATGCTTTCACATATTCATGGTTTTCAGGTGACGTGCTTGCATAAGAAAGTCAGAGATTTAATGTCACACTCTTTATTTACATGACAGGTATTAACAGAGCAAGAACGTAGTGTGGGCAGACACCAAGAATTAAAAAGAAAGATTTCTGAGAGGAGGTAGTTAGGTGTCAGAATCCAATACTTTTTGGCCAAGGTGGTTTTGAGATGGCACACATGGAGAGTGTAATATTTAAAATAGAATGTGCTTACTTGGAGATAGTTGATGCTTCATGAGATTCCTGATTTAGCAAAGCAATACAAATTGCACTGAAAACATTATACAACTGTAAGTGGCAAATAGCAAAATACAGCAATTGTAATACACAGTTCAATCACAATATCAATGTGACTCCCATTACCAGTCTCTATAATATACTCAATGATGCTGAGGGAAGGCCTTATCACTCTCTACAACTTCCTGAGAAGGTAGATGTATTTGAGAGCAGTCCCACGAGAAAGACCTTGGGGGTTGAGAAAAGGTTCTAATGAGATGGTCTTTGATCTCTTTACCCAAGTAAGAAGTAATACAATGAGAGAAAATTGTTTCAAGCTGCGCCAGGAAAGGTTTAAATTGGATATTAGAAGAGATCTCTTTACTGAAAGGGTTGTAAAGCTTTGGAACAAGCTGTCCAGGGGAATGATTGAGTTACCATCTCTGGAGGTATTTAAAATATGCAGTGCTTAGGGATATGGTTTGGCAGTGTTAGGTTGACCGTTGGACTTGATTCTATGACACTAGATGTCCTCAGTTACCATGAAGAAAGATGTGGGTTGAAGCCAGCTCAAGCCCATTGCTCTCTCCAAAACAGTTTCGTTAGTTGTGTAGTTTTTGTATTATAAGTTAGGCTGAGCCATGTCTACACCAGCCCCATCATGTTGGTGTGGCTAACTTAGGGAGAAATGATTATACCACCAGTTGATCCACTCAGCTGTGATCTAGCCCATTTTTCCACTCAACTGACAAAAGTCTCTGAAGGGGTATTCCAAACTGAAAATATTCAAATATTTTTATAGAATCCAATCAGTGTACATCTATTTTCACTTAAAAATGCTTTATTTAATATGCTTAACTTCCTGTTCTTTTAAGATCTTTTGAAATGGTTACAAGGAGAAAGATAAGTTCAAACTAAACCCTAATCTCCAAACCTTATTTCCATTTTCTTTTTACAGAGTACTTAAATTTAAACATATTTTATATTTAGCTTTTTCTTTTAAGAAGAAATTTATAGTTAAATGAATAACATATAGTTTAAGCATTTTGAGCAGGTTGCAGTTTCCTATTACAATGATTTGTACCACTTAATTTAAGAAATTTTTGTGTGTAGCAGGAATTATTTTTGTAGGAAAAAAAATAATATGTTGTTAAGAAGAAGTGTTTCAGAACAATAGATTTTGAATGAGGAGTTTGTGGGCATAGTGAAGATTGAAATAGTTTGAAACCATAGATGCATATTTCCTGAAGAAAATGTAGTTTGGTCTAATCAGTCACATAAAATTAATGAAGCATTCTCATTTCTTCCCTAACACTTGTTATAATATCTAATATAAAGAATCCAAGCTGTTATCCTTCCTTAGGAAATTACAGTCATTAGCTGGGATTAAAAAAAATCTGATAATAGGGTAATTCAGAGCTTTGATATATCACTAGAATTAGACTCAACATAGAAATTTGCATTACTATGCACTAAAAAAAAAAGCAAATAAATTTAAAGGAAGGTAAAATACAGCTACTGAATTTAAGCTTGAAGTTTTAAGTGATGATCCATAAAAAATGTTTTAAGGGGGAATAGAGACTGTTCAGTGGAATCTACTGAGCGCTGCTGTTTTTCTGTGATTCTTTTCTCTATGGGAAGTAATGTATTGTAAAGAATATGCTTCCTTTTGTACATAATCTCTTCTTGGAATTTAAAAATAAAATATGTGCTCTACACTAATGAATTATTTTCTTTTTATTTCCAAAATAATTTTTATAGAAAACATTGGATGGAGATGGAAACACATCTGAGCTGAGTCTTCCAGTTTTAAAAGTCATGTCTTTTTTTTATCTGTAATAAATAACAGTTTAGAGAATTACTATAGAAAAATCACAGCATTACAGAATGGTAGGAGTTGGAGGGGCCCTCTGAGCATCATTTAGTCTAATCGCCCTGATAAAGGAGGTTTACCTACTGCAGGTTGCACAGGAACACGTCCAGGAGGATCTTGACTATCTCCAGACAAGGAGACTACAGATTCTTGGGCAGCTTGTGCCAGTGCTCTGTACCCTAACAGTAACAAGATTTTCCTTATATTCAGGTAGAACTTCATGTGTTCCATTCTGTACCCATTGCCTTTAGTGCTGTCACTGGAGACCACTGAAAAGAATCTGGCACTATCCCCATGACAATTACCCTTAAGATAAGGATTAATAAGGTCCCCTCTCAGTCTCCTCTTTTCCAGGCTAAACAAACAGAGCTTACTCAGCCTTTCCTCATAACAGAGATACTCCAGTACTCCAATCATCTTTGTGGCCTGGACTCTTTCCAATAGGTCCTTGTCTTTCTTAAATCAAGCAGCCCAGAACTAGACACAGTACTCCAGATGAGGCCTCACTAGGGCAGAGTGGAGTGGGAGGATAACCTGCATCAGCTTGCTAGCCACACTTGTTTTTAATGCACCACAGAATACCATCGGCCTTTTTGGCCACAAGGGCACACTGGTGGCTCATGGTCAACTTGTCTACCAGGATTCCCAGGTCCTCCTCCACAGAGCTGCTTTCCAGCCAGTTAACCCCTAATTTATACGGATAAAGGGGATTATTCCTTCCTTTTTGCAGAACCCTACACTTTGATTTGTTGAACATCATTAGGTTCTTCTCCACCTAACTTTCGGGCCTGCCCAGGTCTTACTGAACAGCAGCCACTGTATCAGCCACTTGCCCCATTTTTGTATCATTAGCAAACTTGCTGAGGGCACACTTTGCCCTTTAATCCAGGTCATTGATGAATATGTTGAAGAAGACTGAGGCCAGTACTGACCTCTCACTAGCTACAGGCTTCCAACTAGACACCGTCAATTACAACCGCTTAAACTCTGTCATCCAGGGAGTTCTGAATCCACCTCACTGTCCGCTCATCTAACTTACATTTCCTAAGATACATTATCCTAAGATAATTCTGAAGATGTGCTCAAGAAAGCAAAGTAATACATAAGAACCTAAAAGTGAAAAGTTTGCTCTATTGACCTCCAAATACTTTAATACTGGAATTTCAGATACAAAAATGGGACATACATCTTTCCCTATTCAACCTGCAAGACCTGAAACTGGGAATCTGAAAGTTTAAAACCTTTGCCATTCTTATATTTCAATTCTGAAGAGAAAACTTTCAAACTCCTTAGTCTAAACTGAGGAAATACAATGACTTTTTGTCTATAGTGTTCTAATAAAAAATCTGTTCCTGGGAAATTGTGAGAGAAAATAAAATCAGAACCTGCTTTTCTTGGCTTTATGTAGAATTAGGCTACACATACAGTGAAGTGGTAAAATAACATTACTTCTTTAGGAGTGATGAAAATAAATTAACAATAACTTGTATATTTGCCATCTGGGGTCAGATTTGGTATTAACAGGTGCATGATGAAAAATATGGCTAATGACCATGATGATGAAGAAGCTTTTTCTTTCAAATATGACTTTTTCAACTCATGGTAAAGAACAAACACACTTTATTGAGTCAGTGGGATGTACTGTTGTAAAGATGGTAAAGTAGGTCCTAAGTCAGCAAGCAAGAAATTGCAAAAATTTTCACTCTGTATCAAAGAATAAGTTACTTGCATTTAACCCAGCTAGGAGGAAGTCTGTATATTTCAACAATATACATGGTCATGCTTTTAAATGCTTTATTCTATACTTCTCTGCCATTGAGCCTGCTCTTCAGGAAACAAGTTTAAGAAACTCTGTCTATCTAAAGAATGATCTGTCTGTGCAATCATATGTAGAAAGCTTTGTGTCGCCACCACATTATTTGGAGGAAAGTCGAGTCTGTTCTGGAAATCTCATCATTGTGATAGTGAAACTTCAGCTTGACTAATAAGTTTCCCAAAGAGTCTGACAGAGCAGACTTGAATCTCTATTAGAAATCAGTTTTCTACCAGGTTTCATGGAGCTCCAGGGTAGAGGTATCGATTTCTGTTATACTGTTACAGTAAAATAAAAGGGGTTCTGTAAATTAAAATCTGCTTCAAAGAGACTATATTTTATAATTGGAAATGTCATGCTGCTTTTTTTTTTTTTTTCATTGTGAGGAGAAGGATAAGAATGAACCGGGAACACAAATGTTTCTGAATGTCTCTGACTTACCTTCACTCTTCAGGAGAGGGTCATTTCTTCTGTGTGAAAGGCTAACACCACAAATAGATCCAAAGAGGAAAAGGAATTTTAGTTTACTTGTTCTCATATGGTTTGAGACACCCTAAGAAATGGAAAACATCTGTTGAATATAAACTTCGCTCAGGCACTGAGACAACTGAGCTTTTCTAAGAAACTCTTGGGCTGCTTTATTAAATGACATTACAGTCTGCAGATGTTTGGGGAAGGATGTGGGAAGGAGTGAATGTGTTATATTTGCCAACAAAATTGAAATATTCCAAATAATCTAAAGGGTGCAGAAAGTATTTTCAAAAAAGCTATAATGACAAATTGAGGAGCTTTCTGGAAGGCACATATATTTATAGAGCAGATGTAGTAGAGGAAAGTGATTTGTGTCTGAAGAATAGGAGATTATTATTGAGAAGGAAGGAAGATAAAAGAAGATAAAAGCCACTGAGAAAAAAAAAAACAAAACAACAACAAATGTATACAGGAAAGAGAACAATTAGTGACATCAGGATCGCAGTGATATCCTTCTTAGTACGCATTCTGGGATTTTGAATGTTTCTCATGCAAGATTCAGTCAGGAGAAGACCGAAGGAAATTTGAATTCAAGGTTATATGACTTAGAGTTTCTTGATACATCCAATTTTATCTCCAGAAATTAGATAAATAAAAAAGGTTCAGTTGATTACAGTCGGACTGTTTATTTAATCAACCTAAAACTATCACTTAAGTGCTTGTATCAAATTTTAAGTGATTAAAGGAATTATGGTTTTTACAGAGTAGAAGGGCGAAGAAAGAGACAATGTTTAAGTCACTTTTAAAACAGTCTCAGTTCTGTCATTGGGAACATCATTAGATATGTCAGGTGGAATCAAGGTACTATGTTTCAGCAGCCAAGTCACACCTTAAGTGGTTAGGGTGAGAAGAACAACATCAATTCCATTAACACTATCAACCAGGAGTTGATTTAGTTCCTTACTCTTAGGCACCCATTACTATTTGTGACACCCTA
The DNA here is from genome assembly GCF_017976375.1 of Cuculus canorus. NCBI lineage: Eukaryota > Metazoa > Chordata > Aves > Cuculiformes > Cuculidae > Cuculus > Cuculus canorus. Next base: position 59,212,612 of record NC_071401.1, read on the forward strand.
GGGATTCACAAATACCTTTCAGCTGAAGATCCCAAACTGGTGCCACTATTGTGTACATCAATGATTTTCCTGAGCACACAGGTATCTTTTATAATTTAAGATATTTTAAATAAGTGTATATGTTTAGGCAACTTAACCCTGCCCTGTAATAACTAGATAACAGACAGATAGATACATGGAGTACAGATACCAATTGTATCTAGAAATTTAAAATCCTACATTATAAGTCTACAGTTTGGAGCAGCATCTTCTTTCTTTCTCTCTTTCTTTCTCTCCTTCTTTAACTCTTTCAGCCCTTTTTTATTTCTTTTGCTCTTTCCTTCAATCTTTCTTTTATTGTTTTTTACCCTTCCCTTCACTATTCCTTCCTTCCTTCCTTCCTTCCTTCCTTCCTTCCTTCCTTCCTTCCTTCCTTCCTTCCTTCCTTCCTTCCTTCCTTCCTTCCTTCTCTGAAGCAAAGATTCATGAGTCATCCATTTACTGCAGAAGTACTTGAAGCATCTCAAATTTTAGCTTTGTTTTTATAATTCAGTGACAATATATTGTTTTTCCTAACAGACTTAAAGGTTATTAACATGATAATGCATCCAGGCATTGAAAACAAAAAGATTGTATCCCTCATTTCTAAGTTATGATTACTGCCCAGAAAAACCAGTTAGCTTGCTTTCAGATTAACTCTTGTTTTTATGATGTATGCAACGTTAAGTCAATAACAAAAGCAGAAACTGTATCAGAATATATTAGGGTGAAAGCCAGGAGGTTCAGCAGAATTAAACTGCACGCAAGTGATGAGAACAGAGAATGAGGAGAGGACAGCAAAGCACAGACTCACCCAGGGGCACAGTCCCACTTTATTGAACCAGGAGAGCAGGGCTGGAATAGCGGTGTGGGACCGAGAGTCAGCTGGGAGCCTAAGGCCAAGCTAGGACGTAAAGTCAAGGTCAGTAAGATAAAAGGCTGAACACAGCATGCAAAAAATACGGCTAACCCAGACCAGGTTTACAGAGAAGGGTGGTTATAGGCAATTAGAGTCTGTTTGTCCACTCAGAGCCCTGAAAGCATGACGGCTACAATTAGAAAATTGCAGTCTAGAAGCCTTTAAAGAGTCTGATTAGGCTTCAAGTGCAGCTTCATCTGTTTGTTCTGCACTCAAACGCTTTCTATTTAATTTTTCTCTTAGTGTCTAACTAAAGCTTTTTTTTCTGCTTCTCCTATTTATTTATTTATTTATTTATAGTGCCTGTCAAAGAACTTGAATACAAAATCACTAAAATGTAAATGTACTATAATTTGTAGGTTGGTATGTTGCATGAGCAATCAAGCTGCATTTTTATATTTAATGAATTACAAGATTTGCTGCCAGGAAAAAGTAATCACCCATGAAATTAAGGTGTTTTCAGTTGCACCTGAAATGTATATATGGCAGCTGCAGAAGACGTAATTTTAATATTTTAGAAGTGCTTCCGCTGTCATGGGTCTGCTCTGCTCAGAGTATGCCAGTAGTCCAGGCACCTAAGTAAAACTGCAGGACAAAGCATTTTTTCCAGGTTTGGTGAGCCGAGCAAACAGTTTCAAAAGATTATTTAAAACTGCTTTATTGTTATAAACAGACTATTTATCTACTCCCTCACATGATGGTTAAGTCCAGTAGTAATATTTGAGCCTGGGATCTTCTTATCCCTCGTTGGATTCCTTTGCTATCGTTCTGGTTTTTATCTTATCTAGTTGCAGGTGGTGTTGATGGTCTATATCCTTGAAAACTCTGAATCTTCTGACTTTTGTTGACCTGTGAGGCCCTGTTTTGACTAAGAAGTTATTATCTTCAGTAAATTAAGTGGAAATTTACAGCTTGTGGTCTAATGCTTCTGCAACCCTACCTATTATAGCTAAGTAAGTAAAGCTAAGAAAACAGCATACTAAATCACACAAGATTATAACTCTAAGTGATTTATCCTATTTAAATTTTGCTTATTTAAGCTAAACAATTAACCTCTGCTAAAGAGGAGAGTTCTCTGTTGTGCAGTCTAATTGCCATCCAGGGACGATTCAAATGGGGGTCACCAGCAATCTGTCATTGTTAAGAGATCAAGATCTCATTCCTTTGAGGAGCACCCTTAAAAGATGTCTCAACACAAGGGAAGGTCATCACCATGCACCCAGAAGGGAGATTCCCTTAGGCACAAAAGCGGTAGACTCATAGTCAAATTGCATACAATAGAGAGGCATGCACAAGGCTCCTTTTACTAATTTAATGATGTTCACTGTGTTGCTCAGCTTCTTGTCAGTTTCTTAGAGGAGTGCTTGGCCTGGCCACAGCTCAGGCCTTTGTCTTCTTTGGACCCTGTACCAAACTGCTGCTGGCTTGGTTAGGGGGTTTGAGTGCACTCATTATATCTTACAAATACTTTAGTTCCTGACTGCCCTCAGAGAGGTATAAATAAGTCTATTCACCCATTTTCTTCCTAGAATGTAGCTTTCCTGATAGCACACCAAAAATATCCCTGAACTTGGCTACTACAGAGATATTGCTTACTGGTTGAAGGTTATACTGTAAATATTGCTCTCATTTTTAACACAGATAATTGAAAAAAAGACATATATCTGCTACTTCCATTCTGTAAGAATCAGAATATATCAGAATATCAGAATCATAGAATTATAGAATAGTTAGGGTTGGGAGGGACCTTAAAAATGATCATCAAGTTCCAACACTTGTGCCATGGGCAGGGACACTTCCCACTAGAGCAGACTGCCCAAGGCCCCATTCAACCTGACCTTGAACACCTCCAAGGATGCGGCATCCACAACTTCCCTGGGCAACCTGTTCCAGTGCCTCAGCACTCTCATAGTGACGAAATATTCCAGCATACAGACCTAATGTAACATACTTCCTTTTTCAGTGCCTATGCAAGACACATTGTCAAATATCAACATATAGATCCTAGAGAAATTACTGAATTGTGGATGCAAGGAGGTATTTCTTCATTGTTTTCATATTAGGTATAATTTTTTGTAAATATTTACATAATTTGGATTTTTTTCCAGCATGTATTTGTTAAATGTTGAGTTAAAAAAACAGAGAAATTGGGCTCACATGATATTTCTGCTCTTATTACGAGAGTCAGAACTGCCATGGAAGATTGAACTATTATGTCTTAAACTATTGTATCTTTGATGCAGTGGTGACCCCCTTATTTCAAGCAATTTCCTTTTATAATAAAGATCAGAAGTTAGTTGAATCCTGCAGGATTTAATTAGACCAGCCTTTATAATTTCACTTCTCAGTTCTATGCTACCTTCTCCCTTGAACTGCTAAATAGATTTTTATTTCAATACACACTTAACCAGTTGTTTGTCATAGGATAACTAAAGGTTACTTTGAGTCTATAAACTTGCTAGAAATTTAATTCTTATACATTGAAATAACAGTCTTGGCAATTTGCTATTTCTCAATAAGTTGACAATCTGTGTGTCAGAAAGCTCAGATCCTTTTATAATCTGTTAAACTTTAATGATCATTATCTGTCATAAAATCCTGTAGAAGGAAAATATCTGTACTGCTCATATTTGCTTAGGGATCCTTAATACCTGAGCACAATGTTAAAGGTTTTGTTGATTTTTTTTTTTTAATTTTACCTCCAAGTTCTGCAATAATATTTGGAAAATAGTTTGCTTCTAACATTTATGCTACAAGATATTTTTCATTCTACTGAAGAATTTGAACTACTGTAACAGTTATCTTTTACTGAAACTCATGCAATGTCTGCTGTTTAAATTCCTTTGCTCCCCATCACTGTCTCCAAAATCACCTGGATTTTACCTGTTTTTTTCCTCCACAGCACTGACTGGGATTTTCCAATATCACAGAATCACAGAATCACAGAATCACAGAATCACAGAATCACAAGGTTGGAAAGGACCCATTGGATCATCGAGTCCAACCATTCCTAACACTCCCTAAACCATGTCCCTAAGCACTTCATCCACCCGTTCCTTAAACACCTCCAGGGAAGGCGACTCAACCACCTCCCTGGGCAGCCTGTTCCAGTACCCAATGACTCTTACTGTGAAGAATTTTTTTCTGATATCCAACCTGAACCTCCCCTGACGGAGCTTCAGGCCATTCCCTCTTGTCCTGTCCCCTGTCACTTGGGAGAAGAGGCCAGCTCCCTCCTCCCCACAACCTCCTTTCAGGTAGTTGTAGAGAGTAATAAGGTCTCCCCTCAGCCTCCTCTTCTCCAGCCTAAACAACCCCAGCTCTCTCAGCCGCTCCTCATAAGACTTGTTCTCCAGCCCCCTCACCAGCTTTGTTGCTCTTCTCTGGACACGCTCCAGAGCCTCAACATCCCTCTTGTGGTGAGGGGTCCAGAACCGAACACAGTACTCAAGGTGCGGTCTCACCAGTGCTGAGTACAGAGGGAGAATAACCTCCCTGGACCTGCTGGTGACCCTATTTCTGATACAAGCCAAGATGCTGTTGGCCTTCTTGGCCACCTGGGCACACTGCTGGCTCATGTTCAGTCGGCTGTCAACCAGCACCCCCAGGTCTTTCTCTTCCGTGCAGCTCTCCAGCCATTCTTCCCCCAGTCTGTAGTGCTGCATAGGGTTGTTGTGCCCCAAGTGCAGGACCCGGCATTTGGCCTTGTTAAACCTCATCCCATTGGTCTCGGCCCAGCAGTCCAGCCTGTTCAGATCCCTTTGCAGAGCCTCCCTACCCTCCAGCAGATCGACACTTCCTCTCAGCTTAGTGTCATCTGCAAACTTGCTGAGGGTGCATTCAATGCCTTCATCCAGGTCATTGATAAAGACATTGAACAGAGCTGGACCCAGTACTGAGCCCTGAGGAACTCCGCTTGTGACTGGCCTCCAGCTGGAGTTAACTCCATTGACCACCACTCTCTGGGCCCGGCCATCCAACCAGTTTTCAACCCAGGAGAGTGTGCGCCTGTCCAGGCCAGAGGCTGACAGTTTCTGAAGCAGAATGCTGTGAGAAACTGTGTCAAAGGCTTTACTGAAGTCCAAGAAGACTACATCCACAGTCTTTCCCCCATCCAGTAGTCGAATATCATGAGAATAAAGACTTATGTGTCTCTAGTATTTGAAGGACAGGTATTAATTGGTATTTATGACATTTAGAATGGATTGTTTCACAGAATTCCTGCATCATCTTCCTACATTGTTTTCTGTTTTCTGAGGAAAAGATCCGCACAATTGTTTATTTTCACAGTAAGATGTAGTTTGTGCTCTGAGAGCAACTTCTGTCACCAGGTTAAGAGATTTTTCTCCCCTGCTGTAAAAACGTATTTTTCTTCCAGAAAAGTTTTATTAACACACTTTATAATTACTTACACAAAATTTGGCCTCATCAATAACTCTAAAGAAGCCTGATCTTTGCACTTGTGTATCAGGAATCAAGAATCGTGTACATTCACATAAAATTCATCTTTTGCCATTAAAAATACATTACACCAGATATGAATTTAGGAAAGCAGATGAGTAAACAAAAAATATTCTCAGCAAAAATGGTACAAAGTTAATTTTTCTGCAATCATGAGTCTATGTACATTTTGCATAAACAACATGCAAAAGATTGTGACAAGCAAAATATTGCAGCATTAATTTTAGTAATGTATTCCTACATGTGTATGAAATATAAATTTTTAAAAATCTTATCACATATGGCCTTTTTTGTATAAATGTAAAAGAGGAAGAAATTAATCTTCTACATTTATTCCCAATGCAAGCAACCTCTTCTGAGATCTATGTCATGGCTACTTTCTCTTCCTGACATCTGTGAAGTTTACCCTCTGCAAATATGTCAAGAGAAGGCATTTTCTCTTCTTACCCAATACCAGTTACTATAAATGGTCCATCCTGGAACTGAGGGAGACAGAGGGAGAATAAGTAATCATTTCATCACTCCTTTCTAGTGACATGGAACCAGGAAATCAGGCACATCAAGTTTCCATTCTTTACCCTAAAATGTTAAAATGATTCACCAGACCCACTGTAAAAACATATTTTTTTTGCGCCAAGCTTTTTTCTCAATGTACTTAACCCCTATAGTGAAATATAGTAAGGGAACAAATCTGTCAAAAATGTTGTGATTGTAAAGAGCGGAATGGAGAAGAAAATATATTCTACAGGATACCAGTCTGATTTCACGGGAGGAGGAGGAAGAGAAACAAAAAAAAATCCAATTCAAATCTGTCAAGAGGAGCATTCCTGTATTGGAGAACTTCCATCTCATTTTGTGTCTGTTTTCTCCAGTTTCATGGCAAAGCCACCACAAGCACAAAATCTTTGTTCTAGAAGGAAAGAGGCATATGTTTTGAGCAACAGAAAGTCACTACCCTTCAATATAAGACAAATAACTGTTACCACATACTGAGAGTAATAGCAGCAAATGTACTGCCAAAAGCAGTCCTATACAGTTCAAAACCTTGTTCATACACCATCTAAACCACCTTCTATGTTTATCAGGAGTTGATGTGTTTTAGCAATAGGCCTCACCTATAAGGACATTCATTTGTCTGTATGTTTATTTGTTTTGCACCATTTATCTAGATTTTTAATGCATACCTAATTGTATGTCATTGTAGATCAGAAATATATCTAAGCACAGTTCAAACACAGTCATATAGATTACTACTAGGCACCATAGAAAGGACTATATATAACAAAAAGGCTTTAAATGCTCATGACGTCATAGGTAGACTGTGAGAGTGAACCTTAGTCTTAGAAAAGTACATAATTTCTGGGTTTTTTTAAGTAGTTATTTTCATCTGCTCTAGCAGCAGGTGACTTCAGTGGAAATATTTTTCCTCTCCATATTGGGTTCATGATGTGTCAAAACACTAAGTGATACTAATGGATTTGACTAGGTCAGGCACAGAATATTGAAGCCTGTCTACTCTTTAAAATGCTCCAAAACACAGCAGGCAATTCACCTGAATATCATCTCCTGTTCAGCACAGTAGGCCTATAGCATGATTTCCAGCAGATTTGACCATGAAAGAATTCTTAAAAGGTAATGCAAGATGAGTTTATATAAAGACAAAGGTACGTTTGATTGGACTTCATTTTGTGTTGCAGTTTCCAGCACCTATTAGCTTGTACACTAATTTTTTTTTTGTTTGTTTGATTTGCTCTGTTTACCCTCTTAGCTCAATATTGAGGCAGCTAGGTAATTTTCTATCACTGGAGTGTATAAAGATGAAACCATACTGTAACACTATGGAACATTTATATGGATGAGGCTTTGAGCAGCCTAATCTTGTGGAAGGTGTTCCTGCCCATGGCAGGTGGGTTGGAACTAGACGATCATTTAATTCCCTTCCGACCCAAACCATTCTATGATACTACATTTCTATGATTCTATGATTTTAGAGAGTTAAGCTCATGTATCAAGCACTCCTTAACTCTTGTTTTAAAATAGTTAATTTAGGTAACATATTGTTTTACCTTTTAACTTGGATATTAGCAACCAAAAGTGGGCAAAACTGATTCTAGATTTTGTCATGCTAAATGAGTTTTAACTTTTCCTCAAGTAGAGCAGTACTTTGTAGATGTTTTAGGCTTTTCTGTTTTCATCTGGCTGGTGTAGACACTTACTATGGAAACATTTGCATCTGAGTATCATCTCTGTCCACATCCCTAAATGAAGAGCTATTAAAGAGGATGATAGCCTTTTCACTCTAATGTTGACTTTTGTAACAGTGCAGATGAATTACACTTTAAATATGCTTATTTCCTCCCTCCCTTAAGCATAAGGGGGCATCTATATAATTATTTCAAACACAGATATCTGTTTAAATGTGACAAATTCCAGCACATTAATCTCTGAATTTTAAGTCTGGCATTGTGCACTGGTATGACATAACCAAACAACACTTCTTCCTCTTATAATCACAAAGCAGTTACCCAAGAGGATACTGCATTGTGTTTAATGAGTTACTTGCTTTAGTGCTGTAATTCACTAAACAAAAAAAAATAGTTATGTGGTACATAACTCCAAAGTTAAAACTTATACAAATAAAGCTGAAGAACTATGAAATAAAAGCCTATTAACAAGCATGACTGCCATGGAGATACATGTAAAACATTTCTGACATTAATTGCACCCAGTAGCAATCTTCAAGATCAAGCAGATATTGATATTCACAGAGCACATCCACTGCAGTCACAGAGGCTTCACAGAAGATCATCAAGTAACAGAAATAGAATGGATTATAATGACCTCCCTGAATTAACAAGGCAATGACTGTGGAATAGCTTTCTTTCATACACCAACATGCTGACACTTGTGTTTAAAGAGGATGATCCATCTCACTCTCTAAAATGCTTTACTGATGGTAGGCAAGTTATGAACAAACAATTACTATTTTTTGTTGTTGGACGAGTTGAAATGGGAAGACGACAGTATTGTCTGTGGTAGTATAGCCTGGGATTGTTTTGCAGTCTTTCAGGATAGAATTATAATTGATACTTTGGTTCACTTGAATACCTGAAATTAACTGAGACTGTCTCTGGGTGATGTATTTTTAAGCTGTAAATCTATCCAACAAGAAAATCTATCCGCTGCCAACATGCTTTATATATTTATATATCTGGTATATATAAATAATATACTTTAATATACTTTAATATTCTTTTGAAGGAAAGGCACAACAGATGCCTGCAAACCGTTACTCATTTCTTGGTAGCATTACTTCTGAAACTAACTAGAAAGAGGTCATGTTTATCCACAAAGAAAAGTGCTTTAGGTGTTAAATAGTTCAACTCAGTAACTAGGTAAGAAGAAGTTTGAATTAGAAAAGAAAAGCCAACAACATAATATACTGATCCTTATTCCTATTAGGTTTTGGCCACATTTGCTATTTAAGCAGCCTTGATATTAAAAAAGTTATCAACTTACTATGTACATAATTTTTTATCTGAAGTTAAATATCTCAAATCATTATTTTGCAAAAAAATGACGAACTCTATTGTCTAGTGTTAAACTTGAAAGTGTTGTCTAAACTAGAGAAAAAAAATCTTGGCTTTATGAATGGAAGCTGTTTAACATGATTGCAGGTACAGTTTCAGAAAACTATTTTTAACTTCTAGGAAGTTACTTATATGGCAGTACTAGGTACTAATTTTGATAGTCAGAAACTCAAAGGCTTAAAGGGAATCAAATCTGTGGTTTTAATAGTGGGTTGAACCAATATAATAATGTTCTGATAATCTATTTATTAATTTAGTATTTCCTAACACTAAAGATCAGCAAGGAGACAAGGCCTTGCTCTTCACTCTGATACATGTACAGAACATGAGAGGCAATGATCAGAGACTGAGAAATCTATGTCACCTTGAAACCTAACAAGTGGTGGAGAAAGTTTCCCTGAGAAGCTGTGAAATCCCCGTAACTTTCAAGATCCAGCTGGACAAAACCCTGAACAACATAGACTGATCTCAGAGTGGCCCCTGCTTTTAACAGGAGGATGGACTAGAAAACTTCCAACCTCAATTAGCTTATAGACTTACAGAGCTAAGGAAAAGAGCCTTATTAAGCATTTTAACTAATAAGTTGCTAGATAAGAAAATATTAAAGAGGAATTTACAGCTTGTTTTTACTGCATAATCACAATCACTATGTCTGTAAAACTGAACAATGTATGTGAAATTATATAAATTTTCAGGGTTTTTGCTAATTCTAAAAAATCCTAAAATTCCTTCTGAAGACTTGATAGTGTGATGTTGTTTGTGAGTTTTCTGCTAGTTCAGTAGTTAGAGTGAATTTCTGTTTCTGCGTATGCTAGAGTTCCAGCAGTCAAAGCATGGACATATTCCTTAAGAGTAACTTTTGAAATAGAATCATAGAATCGCTTGGTTAGAAAAGACCTTTGAGTTCATCACGTCCAGTTGTATCTGTCCAATACTAACCCCTAATCCTGAGCACTTCATGTACACATCTTTTGAACATCTCCAGGGGTGGTAACTCAACCACCCCCCTGGGCAGAAATTTTTCCTGATGTCTAATCTAAACCTCCCTGGTGCAACTTAGGAAATCTTCCTCTTGTCCTATCACCTATCAGTTGGGAGAAGAGATCAACACCCACCTCAGCCTCTCCTCATAAGACTTGTTCTACAGCTCCTTCAACAGCTTTGTTGCTCTTCTCTGAACATGATCCAGGACCCCAATGTCTTTCTTGTAGTGAGGAACCCCAAACTGAACACAGTATTCGAGGTGTGGCCTCACCACTGCTGGTACAAGGGCAGAATCACTTTCCTGGTCCTGCCGGCCAGACTGTTTTTGATAGAAGCCAAGATGCTACTGGCTTTCTTGGCCACCTGGGCTCACTGCTGGCTCGTGTTCAGTTGGCTGTCAAACAAAGGTTGTAAAAAAACCAGACAAAGAAACAGGCTTAGATATCTATACCATTTAACTATGAGGATGCTACCTGACATGATTTTTGTGTGTGCTGACTAGCGTTTTTTTTCCAAGCATTCTCACTAGTCTAGTGAGACAGATCATCGAGTACCATAGAGAAAGCAGAGCTGTTATTTCACTCCTTGACTCTGCATGAGGCTTCAGCTTGATGTCTCCAAGAAAAACACCACAGAGATTTTGGGCAATAGCTCCGTTATGGAAATCCTTCCAAGAAAAGAATGGAAAAACACACATCCAGTGGGCTCCCACCACCCCATCAAGATCCCCATCACTAAAGCAGGTAACTAGAATGCTTTCAGAAGTGTTGATGTAGCTTGTATTTATAGGTAAAAATATTTTAGCAGATTAAAAAAAGTACTAATAAAATTATTAAAAACAATTATAATTATAATTATTCAATAGTACTAATCAACAATACTAATCAACACTACTCAATAGTACTAGTCAAAAGTACTATTCGATGTAAAAATGTAAAAAACTACTACTAGTATCATTAGTATCTTCCTCATAGCTCCCAAAAATCATTTCAATCAAACACAAAGTAGTAATGAAAAATTATAAGTTGATGAATGAAAATTGATATATCAGAAGAGAAAACCAGAGTCTAGTTGAAAAATATATGTTTGTACTGCCATGTAAATTTTCCTGTTAATTACATGTGAACTAGTCCCTATATACTTTTAGTATATAAATTATTAACAACTATAATTGAGTGTTACCTATTAATTCAGGTCAAATATGCCACTGATCAACACCTACACTATTTTATCTTTAATACACCAAAAACACGGCTTTATTCTGTGCCACTACTAACAGAACAAATTATTTTTAAAATAACTTTTTAAAGTCTGAAATCAAATAAACCATCTACATTTAAAAATGCAATAATTCTACCCACCACACTGTTCAACTACACTTATACGACTAGTAAATCATTATGGGGTGGAGAGAGTTTTCTGTTGACCCTTTTAAAATGCTATTCACTGCAAGTGGCTGCTTTCTAATTCTTGATTATATTGTCTCATTTTGAAATATTACAGAAAAAATAATCACAACAATGTTTTCTTAAAAATTCTACCAAATATATGGATATATCTCAGTTTTTACAATAGTTTCATAATACATTATTTTTACATGTAGCAGATATAGTTCATCAACCTCTACACTTCCTTTCCACAGGTATCTTGCTGCTTTCCTGACTCTCTCCAAGACTATTAATTGACTGAAGGTGCAAAGGAAGTGGATTTGGGCTTCAGTAAAAGTCTGATTGCAGTCCTATTCTCCTACTTTATTTATTTTATTTTTTAATGTAGTAGAAAAAGGATAGCTGCATTCTTTCAGCCTTTAGCATCCTAAAATTGAGGTAGTCAATATAACTTTTCTTTTAAGATACATATATGAGATAAAATTAACAAGTTTGAGAGTAACATGATAACAAAACAAACCCACAAGCAAATAAACAAAAAGAGAACCCCAAAAGTTTAATACCCTATATGAAAAGAAAATTATTTATTTAAGGATCGCAATGATAAGAATATATGGAATACAGATATTCTAGTAAATGTAACCAGGTTACAGCTTGTTGCAGACACTGGCACAAGGTCATCTATGCTATCAACTGGTAACATCTCAGGAATTACTGTGTCCTATATGAATGAGTATTCTTTCAAACTGCTCTTAGGTATTCAGTTTTGGGAGTAAAAAAAGGTTAGCTGCCTAACTTATCTAAGCTAGGTTACAAGTTGAACTATGCCAATTCACCTTAAGGACAGTGAATATACTCTGGCATATTTTATTTGTATCGCTATACACATAAACTATAGTACTAAAACTCTTGAGTCATATATGATATGGTATCTCTCTCTTCTGTCAAATAAGGAACATATTCTAAAGAACATGTCCATTCAAAACAAAAATACAAACATTTCAGTCTTTCATTCACTTTAGACTTCTTTCTAAAAGGAAGACACCTGCATAGGACTTAGGCTGAGCTGAAGACCTGGAACTGAAACTATGAATACATTTCAGGTATGAGTAAAAGAAGACAGTAATGAAGATCACTTTAGTGTGTGTTTAGTGAGGATTACGAAAGTGCTTAACAGCTAGTAATTGATGCATTACGGCTTGGAAATACTTTAGACCCTACTTCAAAACAAGGATAATAAAGTACAACTAATGAGTCAAAAAAGGTTGACTCATTTCTTCTGACTCACCTTTCTGTTTCTCAAATAAAAATATAACATAATTAAGTACAATTTAAATTCCTTGGGTTTTTTAAAAATCAAAATCAAAATGTTGTTGTTTGTTTTAGTAATTGAAATATGTCTTTAACAATATTTAACAATGTATCTAGCAATTCTAAAATACAGATCAACTGAAATACACTAGCGATTAAAAGAGCATCCATTGAAAATCAGACATGCAAATTTTTACAAATATTTGAAATCATACCTCATTAGTATGACTTGAATATTGAAAATTTATATAATTTTTGCATTATTATTGAAATGTATCAGCATTCTAATCTGATGTAGTTTTCTTGACCTGCTAAGCAAGTATATGTGAAGTCTAGAGCCAAGGAGTAATCAGTGATATTTCATTTTAAAAAAAAAAATCTATAAATTTAAAAATGAGGAAAAAAAACCTGAACATATTGAAATGCTAATTTAATTCATAATTATTTTTTAAGAAAATGTATTGTACTTTCACGCATTTGTCCTTAAATAATTTGTTTTATTAAACATACTCTAAGAATAGTTTCAGGCTTCATAATTTTAAGAACTTCATATAATGAACTATATGGCAAGGCTCATATTTTGTTGCCTATATAATCAGTGACAAAAAGTAGTTTCCTGACCACTTTAAATTGCAACAGCAACTAAATCAAATATCTAGCATCTTAAAATTGTCTTCTGATCTAAACTTTTAATTGGATATACGAATAATTTATGTCTGCTACCTTAATTATCTATAAAAGATGTTTAAAATTATATGTTATGAAAACCTTGGTATGGGATTCTTCTTTTCATTAGGAGCTAGTGCACCACACATCAGACAATTTCTTTTCCTGTCAGATTATGCATGCAAAATTACCTGTACTTGCCTAAGCTTCATTTTATTCACATAATATTGCCTATGTACATTTTTTATAAATCTTTAAAGCTTTGACAGTTATAGTGTATTTACTTATCTCAATATTTTGGCATTTTTATGAACTATAACATTTCATAACAAGTTATTGAAATAAGACTGAATTTTTTACCAGAATGAGCATTACAGAGCTGAATAAAGGTATAAGATTAAAAAAATTGCTGAATTATTTTTAAAGCCAAACATAAACCACAGAAAATCACTGTGTAACTGTTATCAAAGTAAAAGTTGTATGATTTAAAACGGGTTCCCAAAGATAGCTTGAACTGACAAAATGAGTAGTTAAACATTAGATCAACAACTTAAACTACACAACCAAAATAAAGGAAACATTTTTACTCCCTCCATACCAAAACAAATAAAATAATGTAACTCTTTTAATGTCATTAAAATTCAGACTATACAAGGTAGACACACTTTGGAAAATATCATCAATAACACTAGTATCTTTTTAACTATTATAAGTAACTATTAGAGGCAATGTTACATAAGCTGTAGAATAGTCATGTTTTAATATTTATACTTGTTAAGAATATATGTACTTTAGCAGGAAAACGAACTGAAAATAAACACTTTTGTAATAGACATCATTATGTTGCACTTTGGCTTGTTAATGATTAGAATTTTCCTATCAGTGAAGAGAAAAACCAACAATCCACTGACCTTTTTTGTTACTGAGCTATTAGCTTGTTTGTGGTGGACTGATCCAGTTCAGTATCCTGTAGTCTGCTACATCTTCCACAATTTTAAACACCTCTTCCTTCATTTGGTGTTGTAGCTCATAAAAAATCTGGTTATCAGTCTCAGGTAAACATTGCCGGCTGTTGTTCTGTTAACATAGTGATTTTAAAATTTTGCTATTCACTGTTGACTGTTTGGAGTCAAACCTGTGCAGCACAGACTTGGGGAAGAGTGGGTGGAAAGCTGCCACACAGAGAAAGACCTGGAGGTGCTAGTAAACAGCCGACTTAACGTGAGCCAACAGCGTGCCCAGGGAGCCAAGAAGGTCAATAGTATCTTGGCTTGTATCAGAAACCCTCTGGCCAGCAGGACCAGGAAAGTGATTGTGCCCCTCTACTCAGCACTGGTGAGGCTGCACCTCGAATGTTGTGTTCAGTTTGGGGTCCCTCGCTACAAGAAAGACATTGGGGTCCTGAATCATGTCCAGAGAAGAGCAACAAAGCTGTTGAAGGAGCTGTAGAACAAGTATTATGTGAGGAATGGGTTCATGCTCACTCTGGAAGAAGTGAACCTTTAACCCAAATTTCCTACATCTAGGAACTCTTGGCCAGCAGGGAAAAAATACAAAAACAAAAGAAAAAAGAAAAAAAACCTCCAAAAACCCCAAAAATGCATTCCATTAGATTTCATTCGCAAATGTTCTGAATTCTAAATCCCTAGCTGACTGCATAATCAGATGTGACTCCTAGAATCATATCAGCAGTTAGACATTCCCCCAGGCTATTTCTGTTTGGTTTCTTACTAAGTGTGTACAAGCACAGAAATGTCTGGTTTTCTTATTCAATGAATGGAAAAATCCTCACAAAGGCATTCTAAATTGTTCTCAGGAGACCATCAGAAGTTCCTAGCACTTTCCACTGCCTATGCAATCAATGCATGCAATTTGTAAGCACAGAAACACCTAAATTAGGTGGCTAATTTAGTAAACTAGATATAAATTATACAGTGAAAGCAAAGAGTTTGTATTTCAGTGTAATGCACAAGAGAATATAAAATGGTTAAGATAACACAGATCTTCATTCTGATCCTTTAATTAAAAAAAACCAGCCTAAAAGGAAATATCTGAGCAATGTAATTTTGTTTCCTGTATTTTTTTACACAAAAAATCTCCCAATAGTATGCATTGTAACTTCTGCTGAAAAGTAGAAAACAGTTGCTATGTAGAAGGTTTTTTTTATGCTTATTAGCTGATTGCAGTGAATCACAAAATTGCTCACCAGATTAGCCCAGAAAGTTGCCTGCATGCTCTTGTAACTCTGTTTCAGGAAGCCATCTAATCTTAAACAAAGGGGTTGCCCAGAGACAATTAAAATAATGAGAAATGAAAGTACACACCATCCCTGAAGAGATGCTTGTAATTTCATAGAACTGAGTCCTCATTTACATTGTTATTAAGATGTTGATTTACAGCATAATTGTGTGTGAAACTTTATAAGGAATGTTTTCTCAGGACTTCACATTCTATATTAAATATAGTCTGATTTGTTATGTTCTGCAGGTCAGACAGGATGTTCATATGAAGTTAAATTAATGAAGCTTCTATGAACAAAAAAAACCCTTCAATTAATACAATATTGATCATTTGTTAAGCGGGTAGGTTAACATGGATTAACAGTAGAGCTTTTTAAAAATGTAAGTGTGAAGAGTTTTAAAATGCATGGGAAATATTCAGCAGAGTAGTTGAATTGCCCTAAGGATTAAGCCTAGTGATTCAGCATTGTCTTCAGAATCAATTAGAAACTGGATTTTTTCAGATGCATGGTATTAGGTTTGTTTCCCATTAATCTAAAAAAGGCATAATTTCAAGATAATAAAAAGTTCCTATCAGCTTTAGAGACCAAAAGAGCAGTCACAAGCATTTTCTCATTTCTGATGTTTGCTAGGACAGATTGAAATATTCAGTCTCTTAGACAAAGTTACACTACTCATTAAATAAAACTGACAGTCTAATAAAGAGTCAAACAAAGAAAAAAAATAAATTAATCCAGTCCTTATAGAACTTTTTAAAAAATAACTGTGAAGAGTAGTAGTAACACTGAATTTGAAAACGAAAAAAAAATGTATCTTTAAAAAGTCTTTCATTACAATACTGTAAGACACGTCACTAATTAATCTGAAAGTGTTCTGATCGAAACCTAAAACATGAAATTAAATTTAAAAAAAAACCAGGAAAATGGGAATTTACGGCAATATTAAACATGAAAGACAATGTAAATAGTTATGATTAATCCTGAATATTATTTGGTTATTGCTCGACTATATTTTTCTAAAAGTTTATAATTCATAAATTTCCAGTGATTGTTTTTCCTTATAGCCATATATTAAAAAAAAAGAAAAATAAAAGATAAACTATAGTGGTCACCAAGTCACTCACAATTCTTAGTAAATTGGCCTTGGGTGGTGCTCACAACAATATTTTATCTTGAAGGATTTAAGGTATGTTTTGGGGGTAATACTTCCTTACAAGATTTTTTTTTTTTAATATTAACTTGCATTACTTGGGCAATGTAGGCGAAAGGATATACTTTGGGATGTCTGTGGCTACCAAATGTAACTGTAAGGCTATAAGATATATCTGTAATATATCAGAGTTATCTGAGGCTTAAAGTACCTCAAGATTTCCCGTGTAAGTTTCTGAAACAGAGGAAATTTTAAAAAAATGAGTTAAGTATAGAATTTGAACAAAGATACAGTAGCTTTTAAATAATTAGAAAATTTTAAATTGAGAATAAGCTAAACTTCTTCTTTCTCTTGATCTGATTTTTCCTCTACTACTAGTCCAACATTTTTCCTTGTTTAAGAGAAAAGTGGGAGCCAACTTATGTTCTCCAATGGGATGAATAATATCTGTCCAATCTGCTTTGATAAGGAGGAAGCTGTGTATATTTTCTACCTAGACTTCAGGAAGGTCTTTCTTATTATCTCCCATGAATTCCATTTAAAGAAACTGTTGATGGACAAGCTGAATTAGCAGATAGTGAGGTGAATTGAAAACTGGATGAATGGCTGGGCCCAAAGGATGGTGGTCACTAGCACAAACTGGGACTGACACTGGGTCCAGTCCTGTTTAACACCTTCATCAATGATCTGGATGATGGAGTACTCATCAAATTTGCAGATGACACCAAATCAGGAGAGTGGCCGATATGTGAAAAGGTCATATTAGCATCTAGATGGACCTCAATAGGCCATGGACTAACAGGAAGCTCATGAAGTTCAGGAAAGGAAAGCACGAAGACCTGCACCTGGAGGGGAGAAACCCCATGCACCAACACATGCTGGGAAACCTGTCATCTGGAAGAGTTTGGTAGAAAAGGACCTACGATTCCTGGTGGACACCAGGTGGAACATGAGCCAATAATGTTCAAAGTACGGCCTTTGAAAAAAGCATATGGTATCCTCAGCTGCACTATACAAAGTATTACCAGTAGGCAGAGGGAGGTGAAACTTCCCCTTTATTCAGTGCTGGTGAGGCCATACTTGGAGTGCTGTGTCCAGTTCTGGGCTTGTTGTTATGAGATGGATGTGGACAAACTGGAAAGAATTCAATTAAGGGCCAGAAAGAGGACTAAGAGACTTGGAGAACCAGAGTATGAGGAAAGACTGAAAGACCTGGGACTATTTAGTTTGGGGGGAATCTTATTAATGTATATAAATATCTGAAGCAAATGCAAAGAGGATGGAGACAGGCTTTTTTTTTTTTTTTTTCAGTGCAGCCGAGTAACAAGACCAGAGGCAATGGACACAAACAGAAACATAGGAGGTTGCCTCTGAACATCAGGAAACATATTTTTACTGTAAGGGTGACTGAGCACTGGCACAGGCTGATCACAGAGTTTGTGGGGTCTCCATCCTTAGACATATTAAAAAAACTATCTAGGCATGGTTCTGCGCAACTGGCTGTAGGTGTTCCTGCTCAGGCAGGGGGTTGAATGGTCACCTCCTGAGGTCCTTTCCAAACTCAGCAATTCTGCGATTCTACCATCTCAGAACAGCCCTTGGTCCTCATTGGAACAGTACCACTCTAACATTACTTTGCTTTTAAGACTATTTTACCAAAAAAAAAAAAAAAAAAGTTTCAAGTCCACCTCTTAAAATGCTCGAAGTTCAGGGGATCATATTATTTATGTCCTAAACATATTCCTTCAGAAAGAAATCAAGTGCCCTTTTGGAGCAGAATATTCCCTGTGATACAATAGATAGTTTTCAGCCTGCTTTGGTTTTATGTTCAGCATGTAATAACAAACCCCTAAGTCAACAATTTCTCATTCTTTTACATTGTTTCTATTCATAGATTTTTTTCAGAAAAAAATACCATAAAAACTCTGCTTTACCTTAAAGAATTAAACTACAGCTTTTCCTATTTCAGCACTGCCACAGTTTAAGATCGAATGAACACATGGAGATTAAATGGATATGGACACTAAACTTTCTAATCACAGATATATGCAATTTTACAAATTTATGACTTTTCCATTCAATTAAAGTGATAGCACAATTTAGGAGAAAAGTTGGTTGGGTCGGCATAGCAGTTCCTTACATTAATTTGGGAGAGATGAGGAAGTCCAGGAGGAGAGACAGGGTGCTAGTGGCAGACCCAGCTGTGTGGGATCCCTGGACTTCTCTCTGGTCTCCTCAGTTTTGCTAAATATTGAAGTGATGGTCCTACATTCTGGTGCAGGGTCATGGGACCCCCAGTGTGTCTCCAGTTCCCTGGGTTCTCCCCCACATTCTTTACTTTTCTCAGACCCCAGGACTGAGTAGAGAATATTTCTTTGGTGAGAGATTTGTTTAAATAGCAACGCTGCTTTCAAACTTGCTGTCAGTGTTGCTGGCACTCACAACCTGCTTGTTCGGGACAGTTTTGGATGCTTTCACACTCTCTGATGACCCACTTGCATAGTTTGGCCATCCATTTCCTTGGGAAAATAAAAACTAATTGAAGTTCATTCTGCTGTTTTGGTTAGGAGCCAGGTGGTGTCATACTTTATCTACTTGCACTGAAGCAAAAAAAAAGTTTTAGGGTTTGTGGATGTATGCTAGCAGCTATGGTGAGTAGGTCTAACATACTCATTGCTACTCAGAGAGTTGTAAACTGGATCGCTGGTAAAAAAAAAAAGATGAGAAAAAAAAAAAAGATGAGAAAAGAAAAGGAACTTAATCGAATTACAGATATAGGAAATGGATATAACATATTTCAGTCATCCCCCTGCTAATTGCTGACCAGTCATGTTAACTGCAATAAACCCTTATATTTCAATATATCAAACAGGTTTAGCTGATTCTTCTCCATTCTTGTTAGACAACATGGAGCATTGAGGTTAGTTTGGGGTTTTCCAGTAAAATAAGGGGTTTGACATACTGAAGAACGTCCAGTAAAGTGCCACCAAGGTGATCAGGAAGCTGAAGCACAGGAAAAACTAAGGCACATGGGCCTCGTCAGCCCAGAAAAGAAGAGAAAGCTCCAGGGAGACCTTATAGCTGTATGCAACTAACTGATCAGGGAATATAGAGAAAACAGATATGAATTATTCTTGAAGTGCACAGTGACAGGATAAGAGGTAACAGACACAAGTCGGAACTTGGGAAGTTATCAGATACACAGATCTATCTGCTGTGAGGGTGGTCAAATACTAGATGAGGTTGCTCAGAGAGGTTGTGGAATCACCATCCTTGGAGATGTACACCTACATCTCCACATAAATCATCTGTCACTTATGTATTCATGCATTTATCTATAAACTGATTTTCTCACATTCACAGATGTTGGAGACAGTTACCTGAACAACTTCCGCTTAGCCGTTTTGTGCATAGGGATTGTAAGACTGTCTTTTCATTTACATACTTTTCCTGTTTCTTTAGCATCAATGAAAACCTGAAATACTTTTTTTCAATAATAAATAAGACTGTGTCAGACTTTCTCGTTCACTTATTCCTCCTCTACATCACAACATCTTGCCTTGAAAGCTCAAGTATGTTGTCAAAATCTGTGTCTGCTCTAGCTTCTCTTAAGTCTACTAATGGTCTTTAAATGCTTAGCACAAACTTTTTTTTTCTACTCTTTCCTTTCTACATAGTCTGGTCATGGGTAGAGATATGGAGGCAAACTGAAAAAGAAATCATTCCTGTGAAGGACTGTGCCTGCTTTCTCAAATTGGGAGCAGGCCAGTCTTTAATAGCATCCATCTGTCTGAGCTCTGACTTAATGTAGGTGCCTACCAATTTATTGCACAGATAAACTGTTTCTGCAGTTTTAACTTTACACTTCACCACCTTTACATGCAGGGGATCAAATTAAATATCCACAGGCAGCATTCACTGTAACAGTCCTACTTCTGAGCATTTGAGGTTGCAGCCATAATTATGTTTCTAAAGCAATTTTATACTTATGGAAAAAGTAAGCAAAATACAAATAATTCCTCAGGCTCATGCTGATAGCCAAATTAATCATGCACAGGTTATGACCCTTTCCAATCACTGTAACTATCCGTGCTAATGGGATAAGAAAAAAAGCAGTAATTAAGAGAAACAAAGTCTAAGCAATTATGAGACATTGAGAGCAGATCTGGTAGATTTGTTTCTGATTTCCAGAGCTCAGAGCTCGCGTAGGAGTTAATCAATATGACTCCCTGAGAAACTGCCCTCAGGGACAAGGAAGCAGAAAAGAGACAGCAGATCTTTAGGGGCTCTTTCCATGGAGTGCAAGAGCTCTCAATCCTCAGATGTAAGAAATATGAAAAAGGAGGTAAGACAGCAAAGATGAGTTAAGACCTGCTGGTCAAATTATGAATAAGGAGGGACTGCACAGGCAGTGGAAGCAGGGACAGATATCCACGGAAGGGGACAGGGGATGCTGTCAGTGGTGTAGCAATGGGGTCAAGAAGGCCAAAGTATGGCTGGAAATCAACTTTAGAAGGGACATAAACAATAATAAGAAGGGCTTCTGTAGATACAACAGCCAGAAAAGGCAGGTCAAAGTAAGGGTCCTCCCCCAATTAACATGACCAGCAAACTGATAGCAACCGATAAGGAGAAGGCTGAGGTACTCACATTTTTTTTTTTTTTTTTGCCTCAGTCTTCTCTGGCAATCTCTTTTCCCTCACCTCTCAAGTGGATGGACCCCAAGACAGAGACTGGGGGAGCAAAGTCCCTCTTAGTGTAAGAGAAGACCAGGTTCATGACCACTCAAGGAACCTGAATGTACGTAAGTGTATGGGACCTGAGAAGATGCATCCCAGATTCCTGAGCGAATCGACTCATGTAGTTGCCAAGCCACTCTACACCATATCTGAAAATCCATGGCAGTCACCTGAAGTCTCTGGTGACTTGAAAAAGGGAAACATCCTACACATTTTCAGAAAGGGTAGAAAGGAGGACGCTGGCAACTACTGACCCGTCAGCCTTAACACTGTTCTTGGGAAGATCACTGAACAGATCCTCCTGAAATCTATGCCAAGGCACATGGAGGACAGGGACATTTTTTGAGACAGCCAGCAAGGTTTCACCAAGGGCAAAACCTGCCTGACCAAACTAGTGGCCTTATATGATGGAGTGACTATATCTTCGACAAGGGAAGCAGTATGGACGCTGTTTATCTGGACTCTTGCAAGGCCTTTGAAACAGTCCCCCACAACATCTCTCTAAAATGGAGAAAGATGGATTTGATGGTCCGCTTGGTGGATAAGGATTTGGCTGGGTAGTTGCATCCAGAGACTAGTGGTCAACAGCTCAGTCTCCAGATAGAAACCAATGATGACTAGTTTCTGACATGGGCAGTGTGATTGAGCACACTTTCAACAAATTTGCAGACAACACCAAGCTGAGTGATATGGTCAACACGCCTGAGGGATGGAACGCCATCCAGAGGGACTGAAACAAACTTGAGAGGTGGGCCTATCTGAACCTTGTGAGATTCAAGAAGGCCAAGTGCAAGATCCTTCACTTGTGTTGAGACACCTCCTGGTACCAATACAGGCTGTGGGATGAATCACAGAATCACAGAATGAAGACCAGCTGAGAAGGACTTGGGGGTAATGGTGGATGAAAAACTGAACATGAGCTGGCAATGCGTGCTCACAGGCCAGAAAGCCAACCATATCCAGAGCTGCATGAAAAGACGCTTGGCCAGCAGTCTGAGGGAGGTGATTCTGCTCCATCTACTCCACTTTGGTGAGACCTCCCCTGGAGTACTGCATCCAGCTCTGTAGTCCTTAGCACAGGGAAGACAGACCTGTTTGAATTAGTCCAGAATTATCAGGTTACTGGAGCACCTCTTCTACAAAGGCAGGCTGAGAGAGTTGAGGTTATTCAGCCTGGAGAAGAGAAGGCTCTGAGGAAACCTCATTTCAGCCTTTCAGTATTTAAAGGTGGCTTATAAGAAAGATGGGGACAAACCTTTTAGCTGAGCCTGTTACAAGGACAAGAGGTAATGGTTTTAACCTATATCAGAGAAATTGTTCATGCCACCTCATTAGAATTGTTCAAGGTCTGTTTGGACATGGCTTTGTGCAACCTGATTTAGTTGATAATGTCTTTGCTTATTGCAGAGGTGTTGGACTAGATAACCTTTAAAGCTTGCTTCCAACACATACTATTCTATGAATTTATGAAATCTAGCCCTCACAAACAGTTGTATTTTGTGTCCCAAGCCTTAGCAATATGTCATATGTAACTCACAATTCAGTAGCAGAGATGTCTCAGGGAACAGAAAGAAATGTTGGTATTTTACAGCAACTTTCTACTTTAGTTTTAGTTCATAACTGCGTTATTATTAACTCTAAATCTTTCTAGATGCCTTTAGGTAAGTTAGCTCTATTTTGCAGAGGTGTGGTATATGTATATATTATGTTTTATGAAAAAAATATCCACTCTCCACTTTCAGCGGTTCTAATGTCTACACTTGTCTATTGGTTTCTTTGTTTCATTTTTTATTTTTCAAGGAACAAAGACATTAGAGAAATGTTGTCAACATCTGAGCTTAGTCCTCTAATATTTGAGCAACTGCACTATAAAATTCCATGTAAAATCTAAATTTACACATGACCAGTTTATACCCATTTATACATATTAGTAATCAAAATTATTGCTTTTATCTTAATATATTCTCTTTGTATTTATAGGGAATAATCATATCTGTTATTAACTTCCATTTAACTAAGCCAAAATCCCAACATACTTCCTTAGGGTTCATTCAGTGCATGACAGTTTAAAGCAGTTTAATTTGAGATTACCTCTTCTGCCCATCCCTCCATCCTCAGTCACGTGTGCTGTGAACAGCAACTGGCTTTCGTGCTGTCATATGTTAAGCCAGTTTAGAAACCTAATTCAAAAGGAAGTTAAATGTATAAAAAAATTTTATTCAGTTAAAATATACGTATTGTTCAGTTCTTCGGGAATTTTTCTATCTTTTGTGATGTTTTGTACTCTTACTTCTGGCCCTTGAACTGCACCAATGGATGCACATGTATTTCTTTCAGCACAAGTAAGTCAGACTGTCAGGAACAATTATCTCAAGGTGCAAATTATAGAAATTCCAGTTTATATCACATCATGTGTCATAAAATCACACCTTCAGTTTCCAGGAAGTTGTATTTCTAAATGATCTGGAGCTTTTCAAGTAACCAATTTCAACTGTTCATGTATTCTCTCATTAGAATATTCTAACAGCAGAATTTATCTTTCTTCAAAATCACTACATAAAGTATGTCTCTCAGGCAAAGAAATTTTATGGATGGCATAAGAAAGAAATTTTTTTACAACAAGGGTGGTGAAACACTGGAACAAAGCGGTCATAAGAAAGCTATTACATACTGTCCCATACACAACTGAGAAAGTGACAGGTGATTCAGAAAAATGTTCAAGAAAGACAAAAATTTACGAATACTGAGTAACTTATTTGAATATTCAACTTATCTTAAAATACAAATAATAATTGCCATATGAGGCAATTATCTCATTTAATGGCAGACTATGCTATTTATGATTTCTTGCTTAATTTATCTGAGCAACCAGTTTCATAAATTGTGATAATGTGTTTGAAAAGTAAAAATCCTATGCTAAAAGTTTGTTCAGTCTATATAATTTGTATGTAATTTATGTAATAATTTCATTTTAATTTCATTCTTTAGTTTTTCTATTAGTATCACCTGAATAACTTGTCAATCAAAAAGAGGTTTCTCTATAGTGTTCTAGTGTATATTTATAAGTTTGGGATTACTAAAAAGAAATGGATAGCTGTAGTTATTTTCTGTTATTGGTAGAATTAAATAATATAGATTGGATGAGCATCCTGAGGTCTTGGATTGGCATCTACATTTTTTTAAAATGTTAAAGCAAATGTATTCCATTTGTTTTCTAAAAAAAAAAAGTCTGAGGTTTTTTAGTGCGTATTAAACTGCATGCTGATGAGACATGAGGACTGTTTTCCAATGATTCCAATTTTTAATGTGAAACAGAATTTATACTATCACTTCTTGCTCTTTTTGGTGAACTTATTTGGATAACCCCAGGCATGAAGTTATTTACATATTGCCTGGTTATTCAACCCCCTGAGCTGGAAGACAGGGATGAAAAGCAGGATAAACCCCCTAACCAGGGGTTAATCCAGAAGGAAGCAGTTAACAAACTGCCGTGCCACCTGGATACTCATAAGTCTATGACAATGGATGGGATATACCTGAAAGTACTGAGGGAACTGGCAGAGGAGTTGCCAAGCCATTCTCCATCATTTATCAGCAGTCCTGCTGAGCAGGGGAGGTCCCAGATTACTGGAGGTTTGCCAATGGGAAACCCATCATCCTTCTATGACCACATGACCCACCTAGTGGATGAGAGAAAGGATGTGGATGTTATCTACCCAGACTTTAGTAAAGCCTTTGACTCTGTCTCCCACAGGATTCCCTTAAAGAAGATGGCAGCTCATGGCTTAGGTGTACTCTTTGCAGGGTGAAAACTGGGTGGATAGCTGAGCCAAAATAGTTGTGGTGAATGGAGCTAAATCCAGTTGGCTGACAGTCACAAGTGGTGTTTCCCAGAGCTTGGTGTTGGGGCTAATCTTGCATAATATATTTATCAATGATATAGATGAGGAATTCAATGCTCCCTCAGAAAGTTTGCAGGTAACACCAAACTGGGTAAAAGTGTTGGTCTACTCAAGGAAAGAAAGGCTGTGCAGAGGAATCTGGACAGGTTGTATGGATGGGATGAGATAAATTGTAAGAGGTTTTGCAAGGCAAAGTGTCGGGTCCTGCACTTTGGTCGCAACAAACCTCTACAATTATAGCAGCTTGAGAAAGAGTGGCTGTAAAGCTGCCTAGCGGAGAAGGACCTGTGGGTGGTGGTTGACGGGCAGCTGAACATGAGCCAGTTGTGTGCTCAGGTGGCCAAGAAGGCCAAAAGCATCATGGCTTGTATCAGAAGTGATGTGGCCAGCAGGAGCAGGGAAGTGATTCTTCCCCTGTACTTGGCAGTGGTGCAACCACACCTTGAATATTGTGTTCAGTTTTGAGACTCTCACTACAAGAAGGATATTGAGGTGCTGGAGCATGTCCAGAGAAGGGCAACAAACCTAGTGAAGGGTCTGGAGCTCAAGTTTTATGAGGAACAGCTGAGGTACCTGGGTCTGTTTGGTCTGGGGAAGAGAAGGCTGAGGAGAGACCTTATTGTTCTCTACAACTATCTTAAAAGATGTTAGTAGTGAGATGGGTGTTGGTCTCTTCTCCCAAGTAACTAGCAATAAGATGAGAAG
The DNA here is from genome assembly GCF_017976375.1 of Cuculus canorus. Lineage (NCBI taxonomy): Eukaryota > Metazoa > Chordata > Aves > Cuculiformes > Cuculidae > Cuculus > Cuculus canorus. The sequence goes on from NC_071401.1 coordinate 59,238,684, forward strand.
AAATGACTTCAGGAGGTTTAGATTGGATATTAGAAAATATTTCTTTCCTGAAAGAGTGGTGAACCACTGGAACAGGCTGCCCAGGGAAGTGGTGGAGTCACCATTCCTGGAGGTGTTCAAAAGAAGCGTGCACATGGCACTTTGTGACATAGTTTAGTAGGTGTGGTGGTGAAGTTGGGCTGACATTTGGACTTGATAGAATTAGAAATCTTTTACAACCCTAGTGATTGTATTATTCTGTATTTCTATAAAATCTTTAATTGTGTAAGCAGTTGACTATTCTGTGCTTGTACACTGCATAGCAGAACGGAGACTATCTTAATTGAGGCCTTGTTAGTCCAAAATCTCTTAAACCAAACGTATGTGTCAATGCATTGAAATAGAGCCTACAAACAAATATCAACCTTCAGCAACTGCATCGTCATTTCATAGGGTACTATATCATAAAGAAGCTATGTTAGCACCCCAAATAACTTTCTGCAAGGAAAAAGAATCTTCCAGGTGATTCACTTGAAAGATCTTGTCTAACAGGTAGTACAAAATACTGTACCCTGACTACACCAGGTTTAGCTCCATTGCAGCTCTTCAAAATTATCCCAGCGAACTTTATTCTGCTCAAATACACCTCGAGTACTCTCAGATACCACCATCATGTCTTAATCCATGTCTTCACCATCATCTCAATGTCTTTATCAATGATCTGGATGAAGGCATTGAGTGCATCCTTAGCAAGTTTGTGGATGACACTAAGCTGGGTGGAGGCGTGGATCTGCTGGAGGGTAGGGAGGCTCTGCAAAGGGATCTGAACAGACTGGACCGCTGGGCTGAGACCAATGGCATGAGGTTTAACAAGGCCAAATGCCCGGTACTGCATTTGGGCCACAACAACCCTATGCAGTGCTACAGACTAGGAGAAGTCTGGCTAGAAAGCTGCCTGGAGGAGAAGGACCTGGGGGTGTCGGTTGACAGCTGAATGAACATGAGCCAGCAGAGTGCTCAGGTGGCCAAGAAGGCCAATGGCATCTTGGCTTGTATCGGAAACGGCATGGCCAGCAGGTCCAGGGAGGTTATTCTCCCTCTTTACTCGGCACTGGTGAGACCGCACCTTGAGTACTGTGTTCAGTTCTGGGCCCCTCACCACAAGGATGTTGAGGCTCTGGACCGTGTCCAGAGGAGAGCAACGAAGCTGGTGAGGGGCTGGAGAACAAGTCTTATGAGGAGCGGCTGAGAGAGCTGGGGTTGTTTAGGCTGGAGAAGAGGAGGCTGAGGGGAGACCTTATTGCTCTCTCCAGCTACCTGAAAGGAGGTTGTGGAGAGGAAGGAGCTGGCCTTTTCTCCCAAGTGACAGAGGACAGGACAAGGGGGAATGTCCTCAAGCTCCTCCAGGGGAGGTTCAGGCTGGACATCAGGAAAAATTTTTCCATGGAAAGGGTCATTGGGCAGTGGAATAGGCTGTCCAGGGAGGTGGTTGAGTCACCTTCCCTGGAGGTATTTAAGGGATGTGAGGACGAGGTTCTGATAAGCATGGTTTAGGGATTGTTAGGAATGGTTGGACTCAATGACCCAGTTGGTCCCTTCCAAACTAGTGATACTCTGATTCTATGATCATATGCCCCAATATACATCAGTTTTTTCCATACACATGCAGTAAAGTGTTTTCCATGAAAACAACACTATAGTGGGATGCAGAACAATCGTTGCATTATTTCATAACTTTGAAATAGAAGAATCACACACAAAAATGTCTGAAGTCCAGAAAAACGAAGACCAGAAAAGAGCCAGAATCAAGTGTTATGGAGAGTGGATATGGCCTGTCTGCTGAAACAGTCTTCAGCAGTGTGGATATTAGTCACTGCATAGATTTGCCTAGAGGTACAGAATCAGCCTGTGGATTAGTGAATACTAAGCTCACACTACTGTAAATAGCCTGCAGCCGGTAAGAAAACAAATGTATGCCAGATAGACATATCAGTACTGGTAAGTGTATAACCATATCTATACACCGGCAATTCTCAGATAATTAAGATGGACTTTGAAAAACACCATACAAAAACCTGCGTAACCCCGACTTCTTTTATCCAGGTAAAAACTCTGGGTAACTACATCCAATTATCATGTTAATTTCAAGACATTAATGGTTAACAGGAGAGGGAGACCACAAATACAAGATCTAAAAAAAAAAAAAAAAAAAAAAAAAAAATCCAGACAAAAAACAGGTGCTTGAGGACTATGCACAATAGGAATCAAAGTTATTACTATCAGGAAACAATATGTTCAAGTCAGCAGATTTGAAGAAGTCTATAAAATAAAGAATAAACATCTTTATCTAAGAGTTACACTGAAAACAGACATCAGGTATGAAATTAGGCCAATCTGTGAGATACTTATTCATGGGATATCTATATATTCATGAACGTAAACAGCAAGTGAATTCAGTATAAAGAGTAGATCCAGGGAATTTAAACACAACAGGAGGTACAAAATAAATTTGGAAGACTGATTTGAAGCAACAGGAGGCAATAAATATATGTAGTAAACAGAGCAGAAAACAGTACCGAACAATGAAACTTAAATAAAGCTTATAAAAATCATAATAAAACACCTCGAAACAGATGCTCAGAAAACCTATGGAGAGTTTAAAAGTAGGAGTCGGGAGACATAACGACAACAGCCTCTGAAAGACATGAATGTAAATGTTAGTGCATAAAGATCTTGGCCATCAGGAAAAGATGATAATATCATTGAGAATTTCACAAAGGGACTGCTAATAGAAACTGCATCTCGTGGAGCCCCAACTTAAAAGAAGTTCTTTCAGAAAAAAGAATTTAAAGATATTGTATACATGTCATAACTATTGAAGAAAGAATAACTACTTAATACCAGAATCTTTAAAGGATTTTTTAAAACAGCTTTTCAAATATTATTAACGTTTATAATCTTTCATTAAAGCAATGACAATAAGTTGATAAAAATTCAGTCAGGTAACAACAATTCTTTATAATACTGTAATTAGTATTTACATACCTGGGTATCTGTATCTAGTTGAAAAAATTGCCCTCTCTATCATCTCTGTGATTGTGCAGTAAATACATTCAGCAATGCATTCCTGAAAAGTAAATAGAGAGAAAAGATAAATAGCATAACAGATCCATAGAAGATGTGCTTGGGATACAATTTATATCCTCCTCTTCCACATAATTCAACATATACTCCAGAACAAAACCTTGATTAAAAATATTACTGGTTTCTACACAATAAAATTGTATATTGAAGAGCATAGGCGTTTTCATAAATCATGAGCTAGTGTTTAGACAGTATAGACTATCTACTTAGATATGGTACATTATTCTAATTCTAATTTAATTGCTTTCAGTTAAGGAATGGATATTTCATTAAAATGAAGCATTCAGGGGATATATGCTTTTATTAATAATAATTATTGCTCTTTTCCTTCTCAGAAAGGCTTTGTGTTCTTATTTGCCCATTTTATTTGGTTTATATGGTAAAGCTTTGGTAGCACGGGGGCTAGAGAGATGGCTTCCATAAGAAAATGTCAGAAGATTCCCTCATGTCCGACAAAGCTGAGCCAGTCACTGGTGGTGGTAGCACCTCTGTGATAACGTATTTAAGAAGAGGAAAAAAACCTGCTGCGAAACAGCATTTGGGAGACAGGAGTGAGAATATGTGAGAGACTCAACTCTGCAAACATCAAGGTCAATGAAGAAGAAGGGAAAGAAGATGCTTCAGACACCGGAACAGAGATTGCCTTGCAGTCACGGTGAAGACCGTGGTGAGGCATGCTGTCTTCTTGCAGCCTATGGAGGTCCACAGTGACTGTGGAGGATGCCACTCAGGGCAGATTGCTGTACACAAAGGAGGTTGTGACCAAGTAGAAAGCCTGCACTGGAGCAGGCTCCTGCCAGGACCTATGGCCGTTTGGAGAGAAGTTCATGCTGGAGCAGGTTTTTCTGGTGGGACTTGTGATACTGTAAGGGACTCACACTGAAACAATCTGTTCCTGAAGGACTACACTCCATAGAAAGCATCCATGTTAGAGAAGTTCATGAAGAACTGTAGCCCATGGGAAAGACCATGGGAAGGACATTGGTGAAGTTTATGGAGGCATCTTCCATGAGAGGAACGTTACACTAGTGCAGGGGAAGGGAGTGAGGAAGAGCGGCAGAGATAAGGTATGAGAAACTTTAACTCTTTTTTTCCCCATCCCCCCACACCACGTAGGAGGGGGAGGTAGTGAATTCAGGACTGAAGTTAATTCCAGGAAGAAAGGAGGACTGGGGGAAGGTGTTTTAAGATTTGTTTTTATTTCTTATTATCCTACTCTATCCTACTGTCCTTTTGTTTGGTAATATATAAAAATTATTTCCCCAAATTAGGCCTGTTTTGCCTGTGATGGTCATTGGTGAGTGATTTCCCTGTCCTCACCTCGAATCACAAGACTTTGTCTCCTCTGCCCAGATGAGAAGGACATTGATAGAGTGGCTTGGTGGGCACCTGGCATCTAGCCATTTAATAAATAGGAATGTTCAGATTCAAATCGTATTCATTTTAAAAGTCCTTCAAATTCTAGGAAGACCCTGAATAATTCAATCTTAGTGCAGTTTTGCCATTCATGAGTTTCTATAATATTATCCTTTGGCAGGATAATAGAAGAAATTGAATAAGCAGTAGATGTTTTCATTGTAACTCTAGAGCACAAAATACCTACATAACAATCCTTCCTTCTCTTTCTCACATACACTATTTTTCACCTTCTTTCTCCTTGTATGTGTGTATTGGCAATCATCAAATAAATCCACTATGTTTTAAATTACTGGCTGCCAAAAAGAAGATTTTCAGTCACTTTCAATTTCTAGTGATCCTTGAAATTTCAGAAGCTAGAATTCAGCTTTCAAATGAGTGGCCAGCATGGAGGGGTTAAGCCGATCACTAATTAGCCTCCTAAAAGCAAAAAAAGCTAATGCTAGTAGGTTATACTATTCAGATGAGAGGTGGTCTTTTTGGCTTGTCAAGTTGTTTTTAGAAGTACTGTAAAAAGCAGGCCAGAGAACATCTCCCGAAGCAGAGATTAATTTAAAAGCCTTGACTTGGAAATCGATGTAAAGAATACAACTAAGATGTTACAGCCCATTTTCCTTCTACTATTTTTGTGAAGGGATGGGAAGAAATTGTTATACGTGCACTTTTTATGTTCTTTCTTATGGTTTACTTATTCTCTGTTCAAACCACGTCCTGCACTTTTGCCCTTATTTTGAGAATCTAATGTTGCAGACATACAGCTTCAGTCATTGGAAGTATCTGTGCTGGCCTTTTTGGCTGGGATAGAGTTGATTTTCTTCATAGTAGCTAGTATGGAGTGAAGTTTTGGATTTATGTTGAAAACAGTGTTGATACCACAGGGATGTTTTTATTACTGCTGAGCGGTGCATACACAGACACAAGACCTTTTCTGCTTCTCACCTCACCCCACCAATGTGTAAGCTGGGGGTGCACAAGAAGTTGGGAGGGGACACAGCTGGAACAGTTGAACCTAAACTGGCAAAAGGCGTATCTCATACCATATGGCATCATGCTTAGCAATATAAAGCTGGAGGAAAAAGAAGAAAGGGAGGGCATTCAGAATTATAGCATTTGTCTTCCTAAGTAACCACTACACATGATGGAGCCCTGCTTTCCTGGAGATGGCTGAACAACTGCCAGCTGATCGGAGTAGTGAATGAATCCCGTGGTTTGCTTTACTTGTGCACGCAACTTTTACTTTACACATTAAACTCCCTTTTCTCAGCCCACAATTTTTGTAACTTTTACCGGTCTAACTCTCTCGCCCCATCCTGATGTGGAACAGCAAGCAAGCGGCTTTGTGGTACTTCGTTGCTGGCTGGGGTTAAACCGTGATAGTATCAGATTCCACCAGAGTCACCTTTTTAAATGCCTGTGAAGAACTTCAGAAAGCAACATCTAGTCTAATATTGTTTGACATATTCCTGTACTTTTGGTAATGAATCTAATGAAATCAATTTATCAGATACAGTATCAAGTTTCATTTAAAAAAAAAAGGCATAATTTTCTCCTCTGGTGATATAGATTTAATTTCATCTTCTATGATTCTTAAAACTCTCTTATCTGAAAAATTATTATCCTCCTAATTTTATACTCTGCTTATGAAGTTTTCACTTTTAGATCAGAATGGATATAGATTGTTTATCTTTACATTCAACAGCAAAAGAAACTCAAGTTTATGAATATGTGGTAGGTTGAAACAGAGCAACTATTGAGCACCCACATAGCTGCTCACTCACTCCTCTCTCCCATGGGACATGAAAATAACAAGAAGGAAGGGGAGAAGCTTTGTGGATTAAAATGTTTAATATGTGGGGGGAAAAAGCTGTGTGTGCAAGCAAAGGAAAAGAAGGAATTCATAAACTGCTCCCCATCAACTCAACGTATAGATGTCCAGCCATTTCCAGGATAATATAAATAATCATTACTTAAGAAGACAAACACCAAAGTCACAGGTGTCCCTCTTCCTCCTTTCCTTGAGCTTAGATTGCTCAGCCCTTTGGCTAATTCTGGTCAACTGTTCCAGCTTTCTCAATTCCCTGCTTGCCTACCCTCAGCTAATTGCTGAGGGGGTGGGGTGGGAGCAGAGTGAACAAAGAGAGAGCCCTGAGGCTGTGCAACTGCTGTTCAATAATAGCCAAAATAGTGCGTTATCAATATTGTTTCAGTCAAAAACCCATGCTCCTAAGAAGAAAATTAACTCCATCCCAGCCAGACTCACCACTGAGTAAGCAGTATTTCTCATTTCTTCTGAGCAGAGTATATTTCAAAACCCAGAAGAGCCAGTTAATCACCAGTACTAGTATTAACATACAAGGCTATCAAAATTGTGATTCCTATTGAAGGCAGTATTGTACAAATGTACATGGGACAAGAACAAACAAACTTAGGTGGTACTAAGACAATTAGTAACTTGTGTTTCCAGTGCCCCTTTAGCACTCTATGAACTGACCATCACATCAATATATTAAAAGATACAGGGTCCAAGTCATATGAAGAATGAGTTTTTGTGTGCAGTTCATGATGTAATAATCTCTTGGATTGTTAACAAACTGGAACTAAACAACCTCAAAATAGCAAACAAACAAACTCCCTAAAAACAGTAGTCTTGCTAAGGATGTCCGTAGAAATAGAAATATGAAATCCCTGGTAATAGTTTTAAAGTCAATCCCAGAAAAGAAATGTCAAGGAACATTTCTGTGGGCCTGAGACATATTTTATACTGACTAAAGGAACAGCTAGTGCAAAAAAAGTTTGGGAGATGAGACAGTGTAATGAATGTACATGTATCACAGTCCATAAATAGAAGGCTGTTGGACAACTAGATGATCCTTAATCATCAATAACTTTTAGACATTTTTGTAAGTGACATTTATTGCTTTACTTGGAAGTTCTTTAACTGTCTGATATTACCAGGATGAGTTCTATGTAACCTAAATACCCCAGGGTTATCTCAGTTGAAATCAAGGATCTGCAATCCGAGCCACTAAGAGAATGGGTGTTTAAGAAAGAAACATGAGCAAAAACACGGAGTGATATCACTCATATAGAGTTAGAGAAGGTCACTAACCCAGTGAGCTCAGAAACTGATATGGTATTTGATTTACAGCTTTGGGAAATTGAGGAGTAGAAGGGAGATGTTGACTTTTCAGCCTAACCAAAGCAACATGACGTAGACTGCCTAATGTACAGCTTTCTGCTTTAGACATTAAGGTGCTTAACAGCATTACTTCAACTAATGGAAAACCATTAACTTTTTGGAGTGTCACTTAATGCTAGCAGAGCTGATCACTACAGACCAATTGAGTTTCTACAGCATATTTTTTATGGCTCATTATTAGGGATATGTCCTCAAATAAACTCATAAAACATATGTCTCTCCTGCTTTAAATTCCTTAGGTCATAGACTGTTAAAGTGCTAATAAATTTCTGCTAGCTGACATCACTTCCTGACCCTTCAAGTGAAATTTTCCTCCTAAGTTACTGTATTTTTATCTTTGTTTTTGCATTAGGGACATCTTATTATTTTATATATTATCATCAGAAAAACATTGACCTTCAGAGAGCTACAGGGTTTTAAGCAGTTTTCCAATGTTCAAATATACTACATTATAAAATGCACTTTCAAATAAATATTTGAATATCAGTATGTAGGTTAAAATAAGTAATAAATAAAAAATTACAGTATTTTTACTCTTAAATGTAATTACTGTACATTTTTCACTTTCAATAATTACATTTTTTAGTTATTACATTAGGAATGTCTTAGGAAGGATTTGCTTCTTTGTTCCCTTATAGAAAAATAATATAAATTGAGATTTCTCTTGGAAGATTTAGCTAATTAATAGTTTATCTGAATTGGGGTATAACACAAATTTGTAGTTATAATTTTCCCAAGGAAGAATTTCCTGTCTCTACTTCAGTTGGTGTCATTTACCTCAAGAGGTAAATACACTATGATGAGGCAAAATAAAGCCTCTACTTTGGATGCTTACCTTAGAATTCAAAAGTGTGAAAACATTCTCTTTGCCTCCCTTCCCTTCTTCCTTTGAGTCCCTTTTGTATTGAAAACTTCTAAGCATGACCAGAAGATAGTGACGTTTCTGAGCTAATGATTAGTCATAGGAACTCAAAGCTGTCAACAGTCAGTTCTTCAGAATCTAAAGATCTGCCATTTAAATATAATTAACATATGCATACACAGCTGGGAGATCAAGATATTCATTATTTCTTGTGAAGCATTTAACATCAGTTCTCACTAAAGCAACAGGCCCTAAGATATAATATGATTTTTAGAACTGAGCTCAGAAACCTGAAACTACTACCGCAAAACTGAAAAAGCAAATGCTTCAAACTAACTGTGGATTCTCTTGACTTCTTAATATCTTTATCCATATGTACGATATATTAAAATCAACAGTCCCTATACTCTAGTCATTTTAGATTGTTAGTGCCAATAAATCATTTTAGAACAAGTGTAATTCTTATTTTGGAAATGTGTTCCCATAGGCCAGTTGATAATCAATATAATCTGCAGTGAAACCTAGGAAGCATCTCGTTTGAAAGAAGTTTTGACAGAAATGAAATTGCTTTTTCAGAGAACCACAAAATTTGAGTTTGGAAGCTTCCTATTGAGAGTTCCTATTGAGTCCTATTCCTATTGAGTCAGCTGCAACAGGTTACCTGGGACAGTGTCCAGTCAAGCTTTGACTATCTCCCCTCTCAGAGACTACCCAACCTTTGAGCAGCCTTTTCCTGTGTATGACTACCCTCACTGTAAAAGAATTATCTTTAAATCAGATGAAATCTCACAGTCTCTGATTCATGCCTGTTGCCTCTTATCCTGTCAATGGGCAGTACTGAGAAGAATCTGGCTCCCCCATCTTCACTGTCTCACATTCTGCCATGTATATTGACAAACTGCACCCCTCTGAGCCTTCTCTGCTTCAGGCTGAACAGTCCTAACTCTCTCAGTCTTTCCTCAAATGAAAGATACTCCAATCGCTTCCTCACCTTCATAGTCTTTCACTGGTCACACACTATTATGTTATCTGTTGTATCGCGGAGTCCAAAACTCAACACAGCACTCCAGACACAGCTTCACCAGTGCCGAGTAAATGAAGGATAAACTCCTTCAACCTTATGGCAGCATTCTTCCTAACACAGCCCATGAAATTGTTGGCTTTTTTTGCCATGAGGGGCATGTCACGGGCTTATGGTTAGCTTAACCACCAGGATCCTTAGGCCCTTCTCTGCAGAGCTGCACTCCAGCTAGTCAGCTCCTGTGACTAGTACCTGGTGTTATTTTTCTCCAGATACAGGACTTTAGCATGATGCTAAAAGGGTCTTTGATTCCTCCTAATCAGGGATCAGCTAGAACAAAGGCTGTTGACACCCTTTAATCAAAAAAAAGCTGACAGATTCCTTTCTTAGAGGCTGCTGGATGTATCCTTATCCTTATCCTTATCCTTATCCTTATCCTTATCCTTATCCTTATCCTTATCCTTATCCTTATCCTTATCCTCATCCTTATCCTTATCCTTAAGGTTATCCATCTGACCATAGTAGTAGGAATATATAAGAGTTAACTTTTAATAGTTAAGTCCTATATAAATTTACAAAAGAAACCTGTGAGAACCAGCTAGTTTGACAATTAGCTAACTTTTTGCTGAGTATGATATATGTTCAGTTGGGTTTTGGATAACAAAAGAAATTATTAATAAGGAAAAGTTACTATTTCCTTTTCTGGCTTAGGTCTTTTTATTAGATGGCATTCTAATCCTGACATTAAATAAATACATAGGAAATAAACAGTGTACTGAGTAAATTAACACTGCAGTCAGCCAGTTGTCTATTTCAGTCACTTCTGTGCCTTTTAAAATACAAAACTTACAATACAGATAATACAGTTGATGAGGAGGTTTGCAACAACATTCCAACAGTACAAACAGAAACAGAATATAGGACCCCTTTCATGTTTGCTATCATTTATCTGTGAGAAAATCAGATGCTGTATGCAAATCTAACTACACTTCTCCATTCATGTGATTCTGATGAAAGAAGCACTAAATTCACGAAGTTTTTTCGTCAACTTCAATTGACCAAGATCTAATCCAAGCTTAAATTTAAGAATTATTTCAGTGATTGATCATTACTGATCAATTGTAACTTCCATTTGATCATCACAACTTCTGTTTCAACCTGCTTATCTATTTTTTTTCTCACATACTTCAGTCCACAGTTCATGTAGGTACTTTCCAGATGTAGTTAATCTAAAATGCGGATAGATGTGAGATAAATCACTAAAGGGAGTCTGGAACACACAAAAATTTACGTATTTCCATGTCAACTGCTAAATTCAGCTATATAAATCTCATCCACGTGGTATACTTAGTTTTCTTTCATTTTCCAATGAGATCATTTTACATTACAGTAGCTATTTAAACAGTTGAGACACATTGGCTTAATGGGCATTTCAGGGAAAAATACTGGAAGCGGATAAATGTGTTTAACAGCAGGAGTCTGAGCGCAGGTAAGGAAAGGCCTAAGCTAGGGAGCAGAGAGGCTTAGAAAATGGAGAGGAGGGAGAAGGGAATAAGAATTTCAAAATACAGTCATATTGAAGAACATGCTGTGTGTTTCCAGATTTCTTGTACTGAATAGCAAGTCCCTGCAAAATGCTGCCTAGTATTTAAAAGCAGATGACTTAAAATGCTGAGAAGACCTTTTCTGGGCTGGGAAAACCCTTAAATATGCATGTTATAGATGTCATTCAGTTGCAGGGTCAACCCATGTTTAGGTGTCTGTTTAGTCTGTATCTAAGAGGCTAAAGAGTAGGCAATGGTTTTATCAACCAGTAACCCTTATGCACTCAAGAAAGGGAACTAGGGAAAGAAAGAAAGATCCATGGGTTGAAATAGAAACCATTTTAATAAAAGAGTAAAACCCAACCCACTACTACTACTACCACTACTGCCACTACTACCACTACTACTACTATAAACAAAGCTATACTCAGCCCATACAGTGGTCATGGACTGCATGTTCCAAGCAATGAACACCACATGGCAGACACAGTGACACAGCAGCTCCAGTGAAACATGATGGTCACAGCAGAAAAGAAACTGGGCACCACGAGCAGGGGAATGAGCAGGATACCCCAGTGATGGCAGCCATCAGGAAAGATGTCCATGTTGTGGTGCCTGGGTAGCCAAGACTCTGCCCATACTGAGGGAGATGGCTACTGCTGCTGCCCCACATAGAGCTTCATTCAGCAGCAAAGCTTAACATGTATCCCAGAGAAATACACAGAGACGCACACACACAGAGGACACAGACACAGCTGGTCGTGCAGACAGCCACAGACAAGGTGCTTGACTCATCAACTGGTCCAGCTTGGTGGTCACTGAAAATACACAGCATTCACACCTGTCCCACACTTGTGGGTCCTGTCAAATACCAGCGCAGGTCTTCTGACCACCTGATATTCCTGACCAGACTTGAAGCCTCCTACTCACCATCTGGTCCAGCATGGAGTTTACCAGTAAATGCAAACAGCTCCCCCCCACACACAGACGATTTGGTTTAGGGAAGACACAGACGCTTGTCTCATTGGGCAGCACCCAACACACGGGCTATGACCCCTGATCTTGCTCCAGCTGCTGTTGCTGAACCTTTTGCTCATCTCACTTACACCAGTGCCTTCAATATCTGGTTTTGGGAACATCTGCTCTTCCTGCCCCAGTGGCTGACATCCAAGAACCCAATTGGCTCCTGCAGATGACAGTGACATCCCACTGGCTGCAATATCTGACACCACAGGCCAGGGGTACCCATAGCCTGCTCTGACTCCAGGAGCTGGCACCCAGTTCCCTCATGCCAGTCCTCCTAGCAGCTGATACTGAGTCCTTGCAGCACTCAAACACGCACAGGATAGGGAGTGAGATTACACAGGCACAAAGTAAAGAAACTGTTTCGTAAGAATATATGAGAAGATGGGACAAACTTGTGATTGGATGCAGGACTTGGCCAGATAAGTGTACTGACCAGCTCTGATTAACAAGCCACCAGCTCTGTTTTAAAGTCTTTTATGTTCATTCATGCTTTGTTCTTCCCTGCTTCCCCTGCACATTCCTTCGTCTATATATACACTTTCGCCAACCCCCTCTAAAATCGTGAACCCCCAGGTATGCATTCCTATCAGTTGCAAAGTAATGGTTTGCTGTCAGTTTTTTGATAGCCCCTCAGTTAGTGTGACTGACCAAATTTGTTTCCAGTTACTCTTTTTAGAAATGTTAATTGGACAGATTTTATGACCATCTGGTCTCTCCCTTCCTTTCTTTATTCTCCCAACTGAAAAACATAAACATTCTCACACCCCAGATATTTTTTATGCCACTAAACAGATTTATTCTTATTATGACCTTCCTTATGATTTCTTGATAAGGTCTGTCTCTGCATATTCTGGTTTATACTTCCTTTGACAAGGTACCCTTAGAAGAGCAGACACTGTACTTCTATGCACCCTTGCAGATTCATTTGATTTAAAATATTTTGCATAGGATATGATAAATTACTCTTCAATCACATCTATTATTTGAAAAGGCTATCTGAAGTAATAGCTGAGTGCTTTGAAGACATGTGAAGGATGTGGAGTGTGCTGCAGGCTTTCCCAACATTGATAGAAGCAATGATATAAGTAGTGCCTGTGTCCTGTCACAGAACAGTCCTAGTATTAAGTACATCAATAAAAGAGAGTGAAGAGTCAGTTCAAGCACTAGAGCCCTATGCCATTAGCTCACTTGTTGCCTCTGTTCTGCACTGCTCCAAATCTCTCTCTCTAGGACAAATTTAGCATAGAAGTTGTAAACAGTGTGATTGTGAACCAATCTGTTCTATTTCATCTTGGAGATAGGCATCAGTCTTTGTCTCTCTTTCACTTAGTGCAACAGCTGTAATTACTATGTCCAGTTAAATAGTAGAGAAGTGTAGAGAAGGTCAGTGCAGTTGTCTACTGAAAATTATAAGAAAATTATAAGAGAGAATACAGTAAAGAACTAAAGGAAGAGTTTAGGTTTGCCCTCCTAATATGGCAAGGGCAGGACAATCGGTATTATACAGATGCAGGAATATCCCAGGACGCCAAAATAGTTCTTGAAATAGTTCTGTTAAGATTCATAGGGCCTGTTCCTAGGGCTTTCTTGTAAAGTAAGAAGAGAAAAGACTGTAAATTATGTGCTTTTCAAGAAAATTTGAAAATTAATTGGGATGTTATTGACAGAAGAAGTCTGTATCAGATGTCTTTCTCTGTAGTCCATGCTTCATTCTCACAGTGACAGTACCTGTATGTTTTTCTCACTCTTTAAGCCAAATGGTACCCCCGGTATCTGGTATTAATGATAGGAAATATTGAGTTGTCTGTCTGCTGGAAAAATTATTGTGGGATGTTGATTGAAATAGAAATCATCTACTGAGGACCTTAACCTTATAAGAATTTCCTAGAGATACTAAATATCAAGTTTTTAGTTCTACACAGTAAGGCTTACTTCCTTTTATCCACACTGTCTCCCATTATTTCCTGGGCTCTGTGTTACTACTAAGTGATGAGATGTGGGGAATAAATCAATGTTTTAGGACTTTAAGTCAAACAAAGCTGCGACAGGTTTGATGATTAAGTCATTTGTGGACTATTAAATGTAAATTTTGTGTGAAAGACAAAAAGGCAAGTCATCTTCGCTGATTTATGTTCTTTACATAATAAAGGTTTAGATCTGTGGTTGTTATACTAAATTGTCCTCATAAATAGGCACCTTTTGAATGTAAATAATTTAAGCTGTTTTAGTATAGCTTCAAAATAAGATCAATTTCTGCCTAGGATTAAAGTACGTTTATTTCTCTTCCTTGACTGAAAGAGGACACTAGGGTGGCTGGTTTAGGTATAAACAAGTGATCCTCTTGTTTGGATATTAAGGTATGGAAAGCACTACAAAGAACATTGAGGAAAGAAAACAAACCCCAACACATAAGGAGACACTTCTTGAGAACTTATATTTGTATGAATAGTTGTTCTTCATTCAGCCTCTTCATCACCTCCATGATATCATAAACCCTTATCAGATTTCTACGAGTTGCAATGGGTTTGGTGTGTTCATATAAAACAGCTTTTTAATCCTCGTAATTATTTTAACTGCTTTTGCACTTTTCCTGACTTTTTATTTTCTTTTTTGGAAATGCAAAGATTACAAGGTGTGGGCACAACAAAATTTTATACGGAGGCAAAATTACTCTATCTTGTTCTTAATATATTATTTAAATCCATGCACCTAACATAAGATCTTAATTTTTTTAGGGTTCCTAATCAGTCATTGGAGAGTAAAAATTTCATCTGAATGGCTGTTCAGGTTACACTAAAATGAAGATCTGAAGGGTCAATGTTTCTCTATTCCTACCATGAGAAATTTCAGTGTGTTCTTAAGATGTAGTACAGCATATATTGGAGAGATTACACTAGATATACATTTAAATTAAGTGCTCAGTCTAATTATTTAAGACATCAATGACACAATATTACATTAAAAATTCAGTTCAGTTTGCCATGTTGAAAACAGTTATGCCTGCAGAAACATCTGATTATTTGTAATTATGGTCACACTATGTGAAACTATTCCATGTAAGCACAAGAAAGGTCTATGACAGATAAAAGTAATGAGTCTCAAGTTTTAGCAGAAGCATATGTTTTAACTAAACAATTGCATTTTATATGCTTAGATATTATTAAAAGTTGCACTACTGAAATGAGTTATGCTTGTGATAGGTGGCTTGCCTAAATAAGGCAACAAAAACCAAACCAGATTTTCTAAAATGAATTAAATTCTGCACTTCACATACATACAAAATTATTTATGTTATGGAGATAATAGTCCTGAAAAATACAAAAGATTGAGCACTTTACTCTCTTCTCTGCCAGAAAAGAAAGTGCACTGAGTTTTAGAAAATGTTTTCCAGGTTGAGTATATTGTAAATTAAACACTTTCTCATTACCTCTTTACTCACATGATCATTACACACTGAAACCTGTAGCCTTCCTAGCAATAGACTTCAAAAGGTTAAAAACTATGTTCATAGAAGTGCAGAGAAGATTCAGCAAAATAATTTATTTTTTTTAAGATTTCTGTGTAATGCCATATACAATTAATAGGGTCAGAAGAGATCACATAAATATATTTCCTCTATGCAGACATCACTAGCTTCTCAGTGAAGGAATTGTGGTTCCTTTTTATTCCATTGAATTATTAAGGTTTAACTAGGATGCCTAAGTTGCATGGAATTTTGCCCTAAGCGCTCCCTTTTGTTGATGGTAAAGTAAAAGCCTTTCTAAAGGTTAAAAGAAGCTAGCTGAATGTCCTAGTAGTCCACTCAAAATGTCTGTCTTTTTCCACTGAATATACAGGGATTCTACCACTGTGTTTATACTCCAGAAAAAACAAACAAACAAACAAAAAAAAAAACCAAAAAAACCCAAGCAAGAGGGCAAATATTTGCTAGAGTAGGGCAGAGTTAAAGCTTTAGTTGGTAAAGATGTTTAGAAATTGCACCTATACTACTAAATGAAAAAAAATGCAAAAATTAAATGAAAGTAAATGAAATAAAATCTGTTTTCCACTGCTGGTGACAGATGATATAACATAGCTTATGCTCATGCCTCTGACTTTTCCTCTCCCCTGATACAGGATGGTTTTTTTATACTTCTTCCTGTTGTTTTCTGTCCTTTGCTTATACTTTTGTGAGCAGTGGTCAGGCACTGGACAATGTAACTCTGTCTGTCACAAGTAAGAAAGGAGCTGGTGACCATGGAAACCTTGGAACCATACTGATGACCACAGAAAAGCGACTGAGGGCATGTCTTGGTCCTGCTTAACTTATTAGTACAGTAGAAGTCTAAGATGGAGTTAGTACAAACTCCAAAATTGTATGAATTTAAGTTTAAAAAAAAACCCACGTGTGAACAAGGGTTCTAAGCTCCCGTTAGTGGCCTCAGTGGAGGCTGAGCTGTGTATATTAGGGTGAACTGAAATAGCTTTCTGGGCTGCAGTGATAATACTTATTTGGTCCCCACTGACTCCAGCTGGAGCTTATGTTGACATGTCCTCTCTAATATGTTGACATGTCTAATTCTGTGTCTCCAAAGATGTTTAATCTGCTTGGGAAACCAAACAGGGGGGCAGTTCCAGGCCAGTTGGAACGTACTGGCTTATGTCTTTTCCAATTGGACTGAATCACTTTGAGAGTGCATGATGCATCTATATTACTTGCTATTCAGTTATAGTACTATATTTTGTGTGTGTGTAATGATAAAGTCCTTGTTATTATTATTGTTACTTTAGGTAAAAAGTGTCTGAAATGATGTGAGGATAGTGGTGTGGATTACCCAGGAGGTGTTTTCATAGCAACATCGCCAGTCTCTAGAGGGGGGAAATAGAAAATAGAATTTTGGAGGCCTACTGGGATAATTTGGGGATATATCCTAGACAATGAGAGTAAAACTTATTCCACTGCATTTAAATACTAAAATGGACACTGAAACAAATAATCTTTCAATTCAGCCTCCCAGTTTTCAGTGGCAGCAGCCAGCTGGGAATTTTCAAACAGAAACTAACTGGCATTCATGCAGTGAAAATAACAAAGTATCTCAAATGAAATAAAGTGAGATAAATGTGTAAACACACACAGATCTTCAGTTATGGGCCCAAAGTTACTTACATAGGGTGAATCTGGAACAAAATGTCTGACCATAATCATATATATTATGAACAAAATATATATGTACATGTAAAAAAACCACATGGATACTTGATTAACAAATAAGGAATGCCATAGAAATATCTTTATTTTCTTCTTTCTAGGGAAAGGCAAAAGATAAGGCAAGTGATAGGCAAATTAAGGAGCCTGAGTTGCTTGTTTCTGCCTCCAAATGAATATTTTTTTTTTAGTAGAGATTATTGTAAAGCCTGAGTTTTGCTTTTGGTTTCTTCATATGCAAACACAAAGTAAACAGAGTGAATGACCATGGAACTTTTTCCAGTGGCACCTGTAGATTATCTTCTGTCACAATTTATCCTCAGTTACATCTTTAGAATACCTTGAAGATACCTTTGTATTTCTTTTATTTTGTACAGAAAGTACTTAGGCAATTCAAGGAATTCTGCTCACAAATTTTCTAAAATTAATTTCAATATTCTGCAGTGTATTTATGTCAAATGATTTTTCCACCATACTGAAACCACTTTTGTCAGATTGCATTTTACAACATGGGAAAATTATTCATCATTCTGTTATGAAAAGAAGCTCTTACTCATCTGTGCTGGAAGTTGATTTCTTTATTCTTCCATGTCTGAAGATGAAAAATTTATCCTGCATTTATGTCTTCAATAAGCAATCAAAGAAAAGCTGCACTCCTGAGTCAGCAAGATACTATTTCAATGATTCATAGGTACACATGTGCATAAACCACTTCCTAAATTCCAAAAATGTTCCCAGAAAGGATCTCTCATCCTTTAATTTTTCACCAGAAACACAGAAGTGAATTTCATTGTTATTAGCTATTGAGTTTTACAATGTTGCCATAAAAAGAAATTAAAAAATAAAAACTTAAAAATAAAAAAGCCCCTTTGCAATAATTTTCCAACATCATATTCCCTTTTCCCCAAAAAAACCAGGAATAATCTAAACCAAAATCTTTTGGAGAAGGACACTATCTTCATGCATATTTTAGTCAAGATTTTTTGAGTCAATGAATTAATATCAATACTTAAGTTAAAAATCTGATTATGTGTAAGAAGAATTTTAAAAGTAAACATAACTTAGATTCTTGGATATCTTCCAAGACCATTGTCAAGGTGGAATGCACATACTCAAACTCAGTCTAAAGTGCTGACAAAGTAAGGTTGATTTGGTACTTAGACCTGAAAATTAGGATTTTTTTTTCCCCTTTTATTGTTATAATACTGCCTGTGGAAGTATTATTTTACTTCTGAAATTTCCACAGGAGTTTTATTTCTCCTGTGGAAATTTCAAATTAAAAGCTGAGAAAGAGAGAATGAAAAGAATCTAGACAACACTGGAGCACCCATTAAATCGTGACACCATATAAAATATAGTGGCCATGCAGTTCAGGATAGGGAAAAAGTATGGCGAAAAAAAATAGCATAGTAAATTGATAAATTTTCTGGATGTACAATATTTTTTAACTTTTTTTCCTATTGTCACTTCGTATTTTGTCTTTTTTTTTATCACTGAAGAATCATCTGCTGGTACCAGTACACTGCTGAAGTGTCAGAGTCCCAAAATTAGTAGGTGAGAGAGAGAGAGAATCATAGATTTAAGTGGTACATCTCATATCCTCGAGCCTACTCTTCATAACCTATAACCTTATAAACTTATAACCTTAGAATTTATGAGTTCCTCTTCAATATTTAACAAATACCAATATTGATTGGAAATATGGTTTAAACTTCTACATTCTTTTGTCATGATATCTACCTGATTAAACCTTTCCTGTAAAAGAAGAGAAAAATTGCTATATGGCTAACATTGCCTATTAGAAGAATATGTTGTAATTGCTATACATTATAATTATATGGTAATATGTTTATAATTTCTCTCTTCTTATATTTTTGAGTGAAATTTAGTTTAATTTTTTAAACTTTAATCTCTTCTTGTAACGCTTGTCCCTAATATCAATGCATAAGGTCTCAGAAGTATACAAAGTATTTATAAGACGTTAAAAGATATGATTAACAATACTTTGGAAATACATCATATTTTCTTCAGTGGAATGGCTGATAAACCACCTGATATCCTCATTATTTTTAACAGCTCCATGATCTTTACAAATTCACGTTTCTGTTTAGATCAGCCCACACTGAACCATTCATGTCTATCTATTGAAATTTCTTATTGATTTCTAAGATTGCTATAGCAAATTCTTCTAAAGATGTGATATTCTCTAAGCTAAACTTTTTTTTACATCTTGGCTGTCAATGTCTCTGTATGTAGACATTGCAATAATTGAATGTGTTAGAATAATGCAAAGTAGTCAGTCCAAACACCCTCTATTTTAGAGTATGTATAAGTGTCTTATTATTATTCCACATTTTGGGTTCTAATGCATGCATTTCATAAGTCTTTTGGGCATGTGAAGTAATCTAATTTTGTTGTTTTTTAAATAATAACTATGGAAAGAAACATGGACTTGAGATGTTTTTTTGTGGTTTTCCTGCCATCATATTGGATTTCACAATATTCTAAATTCAGTGTCCTTCACAGGTGTCATACAGAACTGCTAACTTTCTGTCCTTACATATAAGAATGCTTGGTCTGTATAACGTATGAGCCTAAAGAATGAAGGAATGCTGTATTCTTGTCCACCTCACTTAATTTCAAAGTGTGATAGAGGTACCACATCTGTAGGGGTTTGTGAAAATACATAAACATTTGTACTTTCTCAGTGTAGTACAACCCACAGTAACTTCAA
Organism: Cuculus canorus; assembly: GCF_017976375.1. Lineage (NCBI taxonomy): Eukaryota > Metazoa > Chordata > Aves > Cuculiformes > Cuculidae > Cuculus > Cuculus canorus. The sequence goes on from NC_071401.1 coordinate 59,258,794, forward strand.
CAGCAAATCAGACCTTGAAAGTATTATCTAGCTACCAAATGCATACAAGGTTAAAATGAAAAATAATAAAGATCTTAAGAATTAATCTCTAAGAGCCAGCTTCATTTAAGTACTTGACTTCTAAAAATATCACACAAATAAGGAATGAGCCATTCCTTATTGAGTGATACAACCTCAGGTACACTATAGCTACATCTTTTTGATGTTATGAAGCAGAGTGATCTGGTTATATATAGCAAGAAAACATCTATGGTCTTTGTAATTTGATTTTGAAATCCTAGCTTCGTATATATATATGGATAGTTTTTAACATCTTACATCAAGTGGAAAAAGTGCAATATTGTATAAATCTGTCCTTTGTTAGAACAATGTACTTCTAAAAGAGATAATATGTAGATATTCTCCCAAGAATAGTGCTCACAGAACCATTCTTCTTGTCTGCAGACACCACAAGCATCTTCAAGTGTTACTTGAAAAAGTTTGTGTGGTCAATAGCTTTACAGATAGAAACAACTAACAGAAAACCAAAGCAGTATAAGTTTCTAAAAGATTATAAAAAGAAGGTAGGAGTCACTATTAAATATTTGCTGAATATAAGCATTGCTGGTATGCCTAACAGGTAAGTACTTCTTGTTCTTCTGCAAAATAAAAGGAGGGGAGGGGAGCTAAAACCAAACACACACCAGCCTTTGGGTAGCAACTAACTATTTTCTTTTTACATTTAAAAATGTTTCAATATTAGGATTTTTTCCCCAAAAAAGTGTAATTCTCAGAAAGAAAATGTTCAGTGTAAATTAACTATAATTTTTAATACATTTCAAAGGACGTGCCTGAAATTGAAATAATTGTTACGTTTTGTTTGTTTATTTGTTAGGAGTTTTTTAAACAAATATGTAAAACAACAGAGTTTTCTTTAAATGGTAGATTGACTCACAATATTCCATGATGGACAGCAAAATCCTTTGGTTCATAAGACAGACAGTGGAAATGAAAATTAAAGACAAGGGATAAGTCAGTTCATTTAGTAAATAATAGAAAACGAAATTAAATGAAATGCAGGGTAGATTAGACAGCATGGAGAAGGTGAAAAAGCTGTTGAAGGGACAGTTAAGTATTTGCATATATCACTTCTTAAATAATATCAATCACCTCATAGACTCAAAAAGACATACTATAAGTACATTTAATATGTTTCCTTATATTTTAAAATTTAGAAAAAAATAGATGCTATTTACAGGTATGATGTAATGGTGGAGCTAGAATGTTATAATATTTATTGAGAATATTGATTTCTATTACTATGATAACCTCTCTAACTGCTAGGATCATCTAGCATTTTCTACAGATACAAAGTGCTTATAAACAAGCTTTTCCTCTGACACACTGTGGTTTTCAATTCTAGGCAATTAAGAGCAATCCAAAATGGAATAGGCATTTCCTGAGAAAAGTATAAAAAGCAGTGACATTATCGAACAATTGGGAATTTATGTCAGGTCCAGTTTGGTTTAAAAACAAATCAGCAGATACAGAAATGATGAATTGAGAAGTTGTGTAACTTGATACACGCAGAAAGGGCAGTTGCTCAGTATGACAGGGAATAACAAGGGAAGATGCATCATTCTGAGAAAACGAGGATTCTTCGGTGTTTAAGGTTATTTGGAAAATGAGATGTGCCAGAACCTTAATCAAACTAATCAGGAGAAAAATGGAGCTTTAAATGTTCCTTATAAAATGTTGAACTTTGGAGCTTGTAAAAATATTATTTTGGTTAACATGGCAATCATAGAATGAAAAATTCTTCAGCAGTAAGCCCACTGAACAAGTAGTTCATATACAATGGGTACACTATTTAATCCATTTTAAGAACTGTACAAGCAAAGGTGATTTTTTTTGGTGAGTAACAGTATTTTGTTGTAAACCGTCCTCTAGTTTCAGTATGTGGTCTAGCAGAGAATGAGAAAAGAACTTAGTAAGGCATCCAGACATGCTGAAAATTAAAACTTGCACTTGAAATTCTGTGCAGTTATTTTGGAGAGAATAAGCATTTCAAATTAGTAAAATGTGAACCTGAGAAATTTCAGTCTTGCTTTTAAGTACATCTATTCTATTTCTTCTGCTTTTTTTTTTAACTCTTTGTAAAAAAAAGACTGAATTCCCAAGAAAGTGAATATTTAAACATAGTACAGGCAACAAACAAATTGCTTTCCAGTCTCCTGTAAGACATAATACAGTCCTGTAGAGACAGAAGACTCGGTTATTGCTTTCAAATATCCCTCTAAACATATTTTTTCCACCAGAAATTAATATTGTATGGAAGAGGAGGAAGAAGTATTCTGTGAGCAAACATGAAGTAAAGATGTTGGAAAAAACAGGGACTCTAGTCATTATACAAGATGACATACACCATTCTATTCAGTCCTACAACATAAAAATACTAGGTGCACACTCTTAGGTCACAGAATCTCCACAACATAACAACTAGTAAACAAATTAATGGGTTTGCTTTAGCTAAAAATTGAACCACAACTTTTTTATAAACAGTCTACTCAAAAAAGTATTTTCCTTGCTTGAGCTTATCTTCAAGAGCCAACTTTACCTCAATCAACGTGTGCATGTAATTGCTTCATAAAACATGAGGCACCTGTCAAGACAATTGTGAATGGAAATTAGGATAATCAATACACAGTTTATTCTTCAAGCCATAAGAAATTTCAGAAATTATAACCCAATGGGCACATCTTTTCCAAGGCTAATTATTTCACTAGCAAATAATAAAAAAAAATACTTGATTAGTCTCTGTGTTCATATACCCATGCTCAATGATGTATGGTATTTATGTAGATAGATAGATAGATAGACAGACAGACAAATAATTGGAAGGTTCTAAGAATCCTTTGTAGAAATGTGCTAGGTTATGGATATGAGAAGAAGATAAATGAGATAATGGCAAAAGAAATTTATTTCTGACCTTTCTCCTTTTCCCCCTTTATTGGAAATACTCCAACTCGGTAAAGAAGTGTATGTATTTTTCTTGTATTTTGGAAGTACATATTTTCCTTACCCTCTGCATTAGATTACCCTCAACTGAAACTAAATTCATGCCCATCTGAGGTACAAGGTATAAGTTTAAAAATTAATATTGCTTTTTATTGAGTTGATCAACTGAAATGATGTCTTAGGCTGTGAAATGTAAGTATTTGTTTTAAAACATATTTTGAAAGCAGACAAGTTTTTTGTTTTTTTTTTTTTTAAAGAGAGATTTTGTTGACTCCCAATGTAGACATGCATCTTTTCTTTAAAATAGCACTGGCATGAGGATGACAACAGCTTTAGAACCTTCAAAATGCTAGTGGTTAAATATGCCATTTTTGCAGATTCCTGCTGTTCCTCTCTTCTCTTCCACAAAAGGAACAGTAAAGAAAATAAAATTGTTTATTGTTTCTGTCTCTCACAAAGTATCAATTTCTGAGTGTATTGTTGCATAAAATTTTTTGTTGAGAATGGAATGTAAATTAAATAGAACTGGTTTATCAAATGCCTGGAAACAATTGGCAAGCACTGTTTTACTCAGGATTGAATTCAGCCTTGGATAACACTACAAATTTATTTATCTGAAGAGTTACTTCTACAATATGTAGACTTTTTTATGGAAAATGCATGAAGCAAGAAGAAAGGAAATTAAATAACAAAAATTCCTATAATAGCTTTCAACTTCTTATGTTTGTCTTAGGAATTCTGTGTGATGGACAATGTTTAACTAAAATGATCCAAAACAAGCTTTTGTTTCTGAAACAAAAACTAGTAGCAAAATGGAATTATTTAGTAAGACTTCACATTTAATTCATTTTCTCTAGTGTCTCACAATTAATATATTTTGCTATATGTATATTTAATAACTATGGATTTTTTGTGTTTTGAATTGAAAGAGATTTGTATTACAAAGATGTATTTTTTTCTCATGTACTAGAAGTCTCAAGATGGCTAACTCTTGTCCTTGTGGGAGACGTCAATCTTCCAGGTGTCTGCTGGAGGTACAATACAGCAGAAAGGAAGCAGTCTAGGAGGTTCCTGGAGTGTGCGGATGACAACTTCCTCACACAACTGATGAGTGAGACAACAAGGGAGGGTGCCCTCCTGGACCTGCTGTTTGTGAACAGAGAAGGCCTTGTGGGGGATGTGACGGTTGGAGGACGCCCGGGACAAAGCGATCGTCAGATGATAGGGTTTTCAGTTCTAGATGAGGTGAAGAAGGGGATTAGCAAAACAGTCACATTAAACTTCCAGAGGGCAGATTTTGGACTGTTCAGAAGGCTGATTGGGAAAGTCCCATGAGAGACAGTCCTTAAGGGCAAAGGAGGCCAAGAGGTCTGAGTACTTTTCAAGAAGGAAATCCTGGCAGCACAGCACACAGTCCCTATCTGCCAGAAAATGAGCCAGCAGGGAAAAAAAACCCATGGTTGAGCAGGGAGATGTGGGTGGAAAAAGAAGAGGAATGTCTATGAACTTTGGAAGAAGGGACAAGCATCTTGGGTAGACTACAGGGAGGAAGAGAGATCATGCAGAATTAAAATCAAGAGGGTTAAGGCCCAACTGAAGCTCAGATTGGCCAAGTTGGCGAAAGATAATTAAAAAAGTCTTTCTTTAAATACATTAATAGTAAAAGAAGGACCAGGGAGAATATTCAGTCCTTATTGGATGCAAAGGGAACAACTGTGACAAAAGATGAGGACAAGGCTAAGGTACCTAATGCCTTCTTTGCCTCAGTCTTCAATAGTAAGGAAAGTTGTTCCCTGTGTGTACATATCCAGGAGCGAGAGGAGCAGAACAAAGCTCTTATGATGCAAGAGGAAGTGGTTAGAGACTTGCTTGGCCAATTAGACACTCACAAGTCTATGGGGCCAGATGAGATCCACCTAAGAGTATTGAGAGACCTAGTGGTCCTTCTTGCCAAACCCCTTTCCATCATCTTCCAGCAGTCCTAGCCGACTGGGGAAGCTCCCCTTGGCTGGAGGCTGGCTCATGTTGTGCCCATCTACAAGAAGGGTTGGAGGGAGGATCCAGGGAACTACAGGCCTGTCAGTCTGACCTCAGTGCTGGGGAAAGTCATGGACCAGGTGATCTTGAGTGCTATCATAAAGCACATGTAACAGAACAGGAGTTAATGGACTTAACTCCAGCTGGAGGCTGGTCAGAAGTGCTGTCCCCCAGGGCTCAGTGCTGGGTCCAGTCCTGTTCAATGTCCTTATCAATGACATAGAGAGAGGATGGAATGCTCCCTAAGTAAGTTTGCAGATGACACTAAGCTGAGAGGAAGTGTCGATCTGCTGGAGGGTAGATGCCCTGCTCTTCAAGGAAAGCTGTCTGGAGGAGAAGGACCTGGGAGTGTTGATTGACAGCTGACTGAACATGAGCCAGCAATGTGCCCAGGTGGCCAAGAAGGCCAATGGCATCTTGGCTTGTATCAGAAACGGCATGGCCAGCAGGTCCAGGGAGGTTATTCTGCCCCTGTACTCGGCACTGGTGAGACTGCACCTCAAATACTGTGTTCAGTCCTGGGCCTCTTGCTACAAGAAGTACGTTGAGGCTCTGGAGTCTTCTGGCTTCTTCCAGAGAAGAGCAATGAAGCTGGTGAAGGGGCTGGAGAACAAGTCTTATTAAGAGTGGCTGAGGGAACTGGGGCTGTTTAGCCTTGAGAAGAGGAGGCTGACGGGAGACCTTATTGCTCTCTACAGCTACCTGAAAGGAGGTTGTAGAGAGGATGGTTCTGGCCTCTTCTCCCAAGTGACAGGAGACAGGACAAGGGGGAATGGCCTCAAGCTCTGCCAGGGGAGGTTCAGGCTGGACATCAGAAAAAAAAATTTCACAGAAAGGGTCATTGGGTACTGGAACATTCTGCCCAGGGAGGTGGTTGAGTCACCTTCCCTGGAGGTATTTAAAAGATAGGTAGATGAGGTGCTCAGGGGCATCGTTTAGTCATTGATAGGAATGGTTGGACTTGATGATCCTAGAGGTCTTTTCCAATCTAGTGATTCTATGATTCTATGATTCTCATTGTTCAGTCTTCTAAACAAAAAAAATCACAAACAAACCAAAAAACCAAAACGTGACAGAAAACTACGGTAAAGAAAGTTATTGATTTTGAAGTATGTGGTGCTGTAGCAGTAAAACCACCACACTTCTAGAATTTAACTTAACATGTATGCCAAAGTTCTTTTCATGTTAAATATATATACAACAAAAATATATTAATCATACTACCAAGCATTAGTACTCTGAATGAAAAAAGCAGTTTTCTCAGCTATAAGGCTCCTTAAAAATAAAATATTATAAATATTCTAGCTAACTTCTAACTTCCATTAATTACTTCACCTGCTATTTCTTCATATGCTTACTCTTCAACTGGCACAACTACAATATATAATTATAATATAATTACTAGTTTCTTTAAGGTTTGGTAATGCCTATAAGTATGTTTCCATTGGACTTTAATTCTTTTGACATGTGTCTTAAAAATTTAGGAACCATATTTCACAATGTGTGTTGCATATCAAAACCAAAACGTCTTCAGTTGTCAGAATATTTTCTTCTGATTTCTCCAGGGGACTCAGAGATTGACTGTAACTGACACAAATGCACATGTTCTAGACAGGAACTTAGAAGAGAGGGAAGTGTTGAGCATGTCCAGTTTGTAGGTCTGGAAACTACTTATATAGCACATATGTGTGTATGTATATGTATACAAACATATATATAAAGTATAGTTTAATAGACCATGTAATAAGTCAATGTGAATAAAATTTACAGAACTATGGTTTAAATATTTCTCTTTAATTATATAGTATTGTAAAAATTATGTATCCAGGAATTTGTTGTGGTTGTTTTCAAAAAAAATATTCATTGCACTTATTTCTTCCTTTGACTGTTTGGTTTCTAGTGTGATGGGCTTTTTGGTGGGGGCAGAAAATTAATTCTCAATTCTAGAAGAATTAAGGAGAGGGCTTAGTGGAATGGCCACCTTGGACTTCCGGAGGGTAGACTTCGGACTGTTCAGAAGGCTGGTTGATAAATTTCCATGGGAGGCAGTCTTTAAGGGCAAAGAAGCCTAAGATGGTTGGATGCTCTTGAGGAAGGAAATCCTAGAGGCGCAAGAGCAGGCTGTCCCCATGTGCTGGAATATGAGCTAGATGGAGGGAGGATGTTGCTACTTTTCTTGGAAGAGAGTCGTCTTGCAGTTTTACTTAAACACATCAGCCTTAGGGAAAGCTAAGCAGTATTTTTAATATAAGAATTATCATAATGAAAATATCTGGGTGATATTAAACTTTACAGTTGTTAGTTGTATTAGCTCTCTTCACTCTTCAAAAAGTACTCAGAAAATCAAATATGCAGTTAGTTCTCTAAAAAAACAACAGAGAAAGTCAATGAGTTTTCTTTAAAATCTTTCAGATGACAGTGTGTACAAATGTTCATCATAGCACTTAGGACTTATTGTTTTACCATTATACTAGGAACAAAACTTCAGTACAAACTGCAAAGACAAATGCATACTCTAGGGTTCTTTTATGAAGCTATTTATTCTGCATTCCCATTTACAGATGTTCACAGGGGAAAGATGTCAGCTGGGAATTTGAAACAAGATTTGAAAGGATTTATTGTGGGATGCACCCACAAGAGCTGAGGAAAGTGGCTGATATCACTGCAAGAACACTCCCAATATCTATAAACAGGTGAGGAGGAGAAGGTGATTGGGACTTGTCAGCAATGAGATGACTGGTATGGTAGATAAGAGCACTTGACTTTAGCAAGATTTTCATTACTGTTTCTACTGACAAACTGATGAAGTATAGACTAGATCAGTGAACAACAAGGTTCATTGCAAATTGTCTTTATATCAAGTATTAATACTGGGGCTGGTGCTACTCAACATCTTAATGACCTCAATGACAGGACAGAAAGTACCCTTAGCCAGCCAATTGAGACTAATGGTACATACAGCAGATGAGTGTGGTACCATTCAGAGAGATCTCAAGAGGCTGAAGAAATAACATGAGAGGAATCTCATGAAGTTTGACAAAGGAAAATGTACACTCCTTTCACTGGGGAGGCGTAACTCCACGCATCAGTACACAAGTGTAAACGAGCTGGAAAGGAGTTCTGTATGAAGGACCTGGACGTTTTGCTGAACACCAAGTTGACTGTGGATCACCAATGCACCCTTGTGACAAAGAAGGTCAGCAGCCTCCTAAGATGAGGAATAGGTTTTAATTGGTCCTTTCTATTTCCTCTACGATCATTCCAACTAAAATTACAGTTACACAAACAGATCACAAAAAATAAATGACTAAACAAATAAAATCCAACCAGACTAATTCACATTGCTGCAAAAGTATGAATGAGCCATAAATATTGCACACCTAGCCCAGCTGGCTCTTTATCCATTTTGTTTTACTAAACAGTGCTAAGTAGCCTAAAATAAAAGACTGAATTTGTGTAAAATATGCAGAGACTCTATTAAATTTCTAGACTTAACTCAGAGATCAATTTTTTTTCCCTATGGCACACTCCTTTACATCCTTGTCACTTAACAATCATATTACCTTGTGTTGCTGAGGAAAGTTGCAAATAGAAAAATGAAAAACTCTCATTCAAAATTTAATTTTGAACTTATTAGCTTCTGCAAATTTTCATTCTATTTTGTTAACTCTTTAAATGTAGATATCTGTATTTTATTAGTAACATAGACTGTTCAGAACAGTCCAGTATGTGTCCAGACTAAAGAAATATGTCTTACGAACATGCATTTCCTGATGCAGTTAAATGAAAATAATATGACAAGATATTATAACCAAAATATGAAAAGGAATATTTAAAATATTAGATTCAAGCTTGCAAGCTTGAAAAAGCACAAAAATATACTTCTGATATTTTGTTTTAGATATTTAAGTCTTTTTGGCATTTATTACTTATTTTGTTTAAAGGGCAAGTAGTAAATGAAACTCAGCTGAAAATCTTCTAAAGCAGGGAGGCATTCTGTCACTATAGCAGTTAAATACTTTGGAAGTGTGATTATTGCATCTATTATGGATCAGACTCAAATCACAGAAAACATTATAAAAAAACCCTTGAAATACTCATTGCAGTTTCAATGGACTTCTGAAATGTTCTTACAACTGTGAAACTATAATACTTTGAAAGTTGACTGCTATTAATCTAGTAATCCACTGCAATTTGATTAGGATGTTATCTGATGAGAGTAAAGTGCGTAAGTGAAAGTGATGTGCTGCATATAACTCAGTTGGTAGGGGATGACTTAAGTGAAGGACAAGATTCCATAAGATACTGAAAGGGGGAAGAGGAGCAGTAGATAGATGTGTGGAAAAATATTTTTTTTCCCTAATAAATAATTGGTAAAATATTCTGTTTTACAGAGGTATCTTTAATAGCTTAAATACTGACAACAATTCTGTAAAGCAATAAGTGATTCTCTGGAAGGAATGACTTTTTAGAAGCTTGACTGAGTGTAAACTATCCTTCGCAACTCCTACTGTCTCTTCATTTTCTGATGTTTAGAATAAGCCTGAGATGTATGAAGCTTCAGTAATAAAGCTGGATTATGGATAACTATAGCAGAATATTTACTTAACTAAAATAATGAATTAAGAATCATATTTATGGTCTCTATTCTCTCCAATGCCACTGCTTCTGAAGTGTAGAAGGATTCTTTTGCCTTCAAAACATTGAAAATTAAAAGATTTGAAGGTCTTTTAAAACTTACTCAGCTCTTCTCACACTCAGTTGTGCTAGAATTATCCTATTTGGAAGCTCACTGCATCCAAGAGAAGAAGTACTATCACCAGACTTTTGATCAGATCGGCACATACTGTTGCTACAGTTAAAATCCTATTTTAACAAAAGAGGCATCTAATATGATAAACTAAGAATTTATTGTTAGTCCAACATGCCTTAATAATTCATAGAATCGTAGAATCCCTAGGTTGGAAAAGACCTTTGAGATCATCAAGTCCAATCATACCTGTCCACTACTAAATCATATGCCTAAACACTTTACCTGTCTTTTAAATATCTCCAGGGATGGCGACTCAATCACCTCCCTGGGCAGCCTCTGCTAGTGCTTGATCACCCTTTTTGTGAAGAAGTTTTTCCTAATGTCCAATCTGAACCTCCGCTAGGGCAGCTTGAGGGAACAGGGGTTGCTTAGCCTAGAAAAGAGGAGGCTGAGGGGAGACCTTATCACTGTCTACAGGTACCTGAAAGGAGGTCGTAGAGAAGTGAGTGTTGGTCTCTTTGCCCAAGTGAAAGGTGATAGGACAAGAGGGGATGGCCTCAAGCTGCCCTAGGGGAGCTCTTCTTCTCACTCTCTCTTCCATGTTTGTAAAAGTTGATGAGATCCCCTAAGCCTTCTCTTCTCCAGACTGATCAGTCTCAGCTCTCTCAGCTTTTCTCATATGTGAAATGCTCAATTAATTAATCATCCTAGTGGCTCTTCTCTTGATTCTCTGCAGTATTTCCGCATCTCCCCTGCACTGTGGAGCCCAGACCTGGACACAGTACTCCAGAAATGGTCTTGTCAGTGCTGAATAGAGAGGAAAGGTCATCTCCCTTGTCCTGATTACAACACTCCTCATAATGTAGGCCAGGATACCACTATCTAATTTTACCACAAGGATATATTGCTGGCTCATGCTTTATTTGGTGTCCACTGGGACTTTCAGGTTCTTTTTTTCTTTTAAAAGCTGCTTTCCAGCTAGGTGACCCCTAGCATGTACTAGTGCATAGTTTTGTTTCTCCCCAGCTGCAAGTCTTCTCACATTCCTTTGATAACCTTCATGACGCTCCTGTTGGCCCATTTCTTGAGACTGTTAAGGTCTCTCTGGGTGGCAGCAGAACTCTCTGATACCTCAGCCACTTTTCCTAGTTTTGTGCCATCATCAGAACACACTCAGATAATCCATGTTCCAGAAAAATATATGTATATCAGTTGTTATATTATCCCTCTACATAACATTCTACAATGCCTTCTAAATAATAAGATTAAATACTTTACTTAAAAAAAAATGTGTATTTTCTTGCAAAGATCTTATACTGTTTAAAGCCTAGTATTTCACCAGGATCATTTGCTCAGAAGAACATGGGTTGTAAAGTTGGGGGAGTGCCTTAGAACAACACAGTAATTGAGTCTGTAGAGAACAGACGTCTTGTGGTGTGTTAACCTTGGCCAGCCGCTGGGTGTCAACCAAGCTGCTGTCTCAGTCCTCCTCCTAAGTAGAACAGAGAAAGAAAATAAGATGATAAGATTGTGGGTTGGGATGAGGACAGGGAGATCACTCACCAGTTACCATCACATGCAAAACAGACGGGGGAAAAATTATTTAATTTACTACTAATTAATAATGGAGTGGAATAGGAAGAAAGAGAACCATCTGAAATTTGTTCTGTCCCACATGGGGCAGGTTCCTTTTCAGAGAAGGCAACCCTGTAACACCTTCACTGTCAAAACATTGCCACATAAAATCAGTATGCGTATATGTGATTTCATATTGACCCAGTGGGAGTTCAAGGGTATGTGTTTCCCACCCTGTTTTTATCAGTCTTTTGCTAATATTGATAGGAAACTGGAGATCTTCTTTTCTGCAACTGTTCAACTCACCAATTTACATAAAAATAATGCTGTAACTGTAAAGACAAGCTGCACAATTAAAAAACATAATCAAATCTACTTCACAATACCTAATAAATATTCATTTTGAAAATTCCATTTAACATTTTGGAGTGAAACAACATTACTTTTCTTTGCAATATGCAAATTTGGCTACTAATACTAATGTAATTTAATTATACAGCTAGTATAATGAATTACTTGGGTGAAAGAAATGTAATTTATGGCAAACACTGTAAGGAACTAGTGTTATCTATGTGAACCACACAGCTCAGATATTTCTATTCAACATTTTAAACTGCCAGTATTATCTTCCAACATAATACCTCCACAATTAAAACCTTCTTGTCTTATTGGAAGGATCTCAGGCAATATGGTTACATTATTTTTCCTATGCTTGTCATACAAGGGAGATAGTCTCATTTTCTTGTTATGCTGACACTCTCTATCCCTATTCCTGTGATGGACCTGTAAGAGCCAAATTAACCTGAAAATATGAATATTTAATTAATTCTTTTTCATGCTACTCTATGGCAATCTCTCCATATATACATATACTAGATGTGTATGTATATCTATACATACAAAAAGTGTACATGTCCACTAGTAAAAGGATATTTAGAGCAATGAACCGTTTACTGCTATATCGGTAGTTTACACCATGAATGTCACGAGTCAAGAACATCAAAAATTTATCAACTAAACTCAAATCCCCAAGATCTGGAGTTTTCTAACTATCCTTCTTACCTGTAAAACTTCACTGTGCATTTGAATCATACTTATATTTTTAAATGAAACATTTTTATTTGCTGAGTTTGATACAATATCATGACTTTTTTTGAACTGAGCTTTTAAGTAATACATTTGTTATAGTAGAAGTCATAATAAATTCTGCAGTGTGATGACACTTCACCTCATAGTAATATTTCTGCAGTGAAACACCTTCATAGGTAGACCTGTTTATTTTCCTCCTAAAAAACATTCTAACTTGCATATTACAAATAATTTTCTATGAGATAATGAACAAATGTCTCAAAGATACCAAGCATGGAGCAATTTGAGTAATTGTGTACTATGCTAAGTGAGCAAAACATTCATGTTTGCTCTCAGTTTCCATTCCGAGGGACACAAACTTACAGAGTGTAGACCCATGTTTAAAACTGGAAACAGTCTGTTCTAGAGATATCTGATGGAAGTTGCTGACTTTTCATGTCAATAATTGCATTTGCACCTGGTGGAGAGCACAGATTCTAGTCTAAAAGGGTTGGAAAAAGGCTTTTGAAACATCAGGAAAAACAGCAGGAAGCAAACTGGAAGCTGCATTGTAGACAAATGGAAGTCAGAGGAGAAAAAACGAGAAACAGCTGTAGGTGTGCTGACATTCAGCAGTAAGCTTGTTAACAAATCAAAATTTTCTATTGTGCTCGGAGAACCAGAAGAAGCAAAATCACAGAAGACTTGAAGAGTTCATTTCAGAACACATGTTGTAAGCAAATTCTAAGAGAAAGTAAAACAAGAAGAAGAAAGGGGGGAAGGAGATGGCAAAGGCAAAACAAAGAGAAGAGACAAAGACCACCTCAATCAAAAAAGTGTCTATTATATCAACTTTTAAAATCGATGGCAAAGAAACAGGGGGGTTGTTATTGTTGCTTTGGATCTTTTATTCTTTTTAACTTAACATGGAGATTCTTGTGACAGTAATGCCAATAGCTCAATAAGAGGTAGAGTTGAGAATAAAATGTAAACCACATTGTTTCATTGAAAAAAATAGACAGAAAGCAAAGATGAAGACATAGAATCAGCTCTCCAAGAAATGACGAAAACATGAAGGTACAAATTTCTACTTGACTCTCCAAGTTTGTAATGAAATTCTTTAGAAACATTTCAAAGACAAAAGTGAACAGCAGCATACAGTGATGACACTACAGTACTGAAAGATGCTACACAAATACTTTCATTTCACAAGTGATATGTTTGGGAAAACATGAAACCCCTGTATACCTAGTACAGATTCCACCTGTAGAAGGCTGACCAAGCGTGTGTATGCATACAAGTTTTACAAAAGAAGAACATAAATACAAGTTTTACAAAAGAAGAACATAAATTGAAAACATCTGAGAAATTAATATTGCTGTACAGTTCCTCATACAAACTTTTTATGTAAATTCCATGTATTTTAATTTGCTTTTAAAAGTATTTTTATTTTTTCAATTTTTTCTTTTTTTTAAGCAACATAACAGTCCCAAAATGTCAGCCATTTAGAGGAATGAAATTTGGGACTTTTTTGAAATTTGGATAATTTTTAGTAAACCTGTATTAGAGACACATTTAGTTTAGCATCATGAAATTTCTTGAATACAGTTTCAAAGTGTATCCTTAAAACCCCAGAGATCTCTGTATTAGGTAAATAGAAATCAATCAGGTTGACCAGACACAGTTCTCCCTCAGTGAATCTTTGTCAGCTCTCCTCAACTATCATGTTGTCTTTCATGTGTCTGGAATTGTTGGAAATGTTTTCCAAGAAGATTTGCTCCATAATATTTCCACAGTTTGAGGTGAGAATGACCGACCTGTAGATCCTCATTCTTATTTGGTTTCGAAGACGGACATCACAGTGGTGATTTTCTACTCATCAGAGACCCTACCCCTCCCCACAAACTAATAGAGAGAAATCTCTCCGTTGAATGAACTCAGCATCTTAGCTTAATTAGATACATGACATCCAGTCCCATAGATTTCCATATATCCTTAACTATGCAGTCCCTAAGTCTCTAAACCTTGTGGAGTTCAACTATACAAACCACAAGGTTCTGCTCCAGGTCAGGGTATTCCCCGATCAGTACAGACTGGATGATTAATTGAGACTAGACCTGCAGAAAAGGACATGGGGATACTGATAGACAAAAAATGTGATATGAGTCAGCAATTAACAGCCCAGCAAGCCAATCCAGGCCTGACTTTACAGTCCAGGCTGATTTCACAGTTTTTACAGCCCACATTTTACAGCTCAGAATGCCAATATTATCCTGGGCTACATAAAATGAACCACGTCCAGCAATGCTTTTTCCTAAGAAATCTTGCTTACTACATCCTTGAACTAAACAAAATCTGTTATCCTGAGATCTTCAGTTTCACCTCTGTCTTTCTCATGGCCCTGATGAAAGAAAAGGGTAGATAGTAATAGATTCTGTTGTGTGTGAGTTTTCGGAAATTATTACCAGTGAGGGTTTTCTTAATAGAAGTTTGTCAGTAAGTATTAATATTATTGTACGTGAACTCATAACAAATATATGCCACATCTTGACAGATCCTCAAAATTTTAGTCAGGTTAACAAGTTTTGGGAGCTCCCCATACACAATGTATTCTCTTTTTGCACAGAACAAGAATTTGAATGTAGTAAATACTTTAAAAAAGAATTCACATCTAAAGGATTACTGACAAGGTTGATAAACATTCATATAAAAAAGCCCGGCTCCGTTCTGCATAACTGTGTTGTGAACTACATTATTTCATACTTAGTTTTGTTATTAATTTCCCAATTCTTGTCACTATGCAGGAATCATTCACAGAATGAATGAAGTACAGAATGAAATGTTGATGTCTTGTGAATTCTAGGCATAGTGCTGTTAATATTCAAAATCTGATAAACTATTCTGTGTTTTGTAAACACCAGCCACTATGTGTCAGTGAATATATGTATTTCTCTATACTATAAAGATGTGAGGAGGATTTTTTTACTATCTTGAAAAAATCTCTCACTTCATCTAAGTGGCTCTCTTACAACAGAATAATGCATATTATAAAATTCAGAGAATTTCAGGAAGCTACTGTTTAAACAATGGAAAACCTTATGTGTTGTCAGTACTGGAATCTTATTACAAGCTGAACTATTCAAAATGTCTAAAGACAATGTCCAAATTTCATTGGAAAAAAATATTTAAATAATGCCTATGATGTTGACATTCTCATTAAAGCTGAAGATGACTGAATTAAGAAGAAAGGTTTCAAATAATTATGGATTTGAGAAGCAAGCCAAAGGAAGAGTATATGCACTTAGTCCTGAATTTTATAAGGTCGTAGTTTAAGGTCATGTTGCTGCATACCCTGGAAACTAAAAAGGCAATTGAATTGTATGATCTTCAGTGGTTTGATAAATGTTTTGTCCACCTCAGAATCAGAATCACAGAATCACAGAATCACACAAGGTTGGAAAGGACCCATTGGATCATCGAGTCCAACCGTTCCTAACACTCCCTAAACCATGTCCCTAAGTACTTCATCCACCCCCAGGTCCTTCTCTTCTGTGCAGCTCTCCAGCCATTCTTCCCCCAGTCTGTAGCGCTGCATAGGGTTGTTGTGCCCCAAGTGCAGGACCCGGCATTTGGTCTTGTTAAACCTCATCCCATTGGTCTCGGCCCAGCAGTCCAGCCTGTTCAGATCCCTTTGCAGAGCCTCCCTACCCTCCAGCAGGTCGACACTTCCTCCCAGCTTAGTGTCATCTGCAAACTTGCTGAGGGTGCACTCAATGCCTTCATCCAGGTCATTGATAAAGACATTGAACAGAGCTGGACCCAGTACTGAGCCCTGAGGAACTCCACTTGTGACTGGCCTCCAGCTGGAGTTAACTCCATTGACCACCACTCTCTGGGCCCGGCCATCCAACCAGTTTTCAACCCAGGAGAGTGTGCGCCTGTCCAGGCCAGAGGCTGACAGTTTCTGAAGCAGAATGCTGTGAGAAACTGTGTCAAAGGCTTTACTGAAGTCCAAGAAGACTACATCCACAGCCTTTCCCCCATCCAGTAGTTGAGTGATTTTGTCATAGAAGGTGATCAGGTTAGTTTGGCAAGATCTGCCTTTTGTAAACCCATGTTGACTGGGCCTGATCACCCGGTTCTCTTGCGTGTGCTTCATGATAGCACTCAAGATTACCTGTTCCATGACTTTCCCTGGCACTGAGGTGAGACTGACAGGCCTGTAGTTCCCCGGATCCTCTCTGCAACCCTTCTTGTATATGGGCACAACATCAGCCAGCCTCCAGTCTAGTGGAACTTCCCCAGTCAGCCAGGACCTCTGGAAGATGATGGATAGGGGTTTGGAAAGGACATCCGCCAGTTCCTTCAATACTCTTGGGTGGATCCCATCCGGCCCCATAGACTTGTGGACGTCTAGCTGGGCAAGCAAGTCTCTAACCGCCTCCTCTTGGATCACGGGAGCCTCAATCTGCCCCTCTAACTCTTGGATTTGTAAACAGAAGGAACAACTTTCTTTGCTATTAAAGACTGAGGCGAAGAAGGCATTAAGTACCTCAGCCTTGTCCTTATCCCCTGTCACTGTTATTCCTTCTGCATCCACTAGAGACTGGATATTCTCCCTCGTCCTCCTTTTCCTGTTAATGTACTTGTAGAAAGACTTTTTGTTGTCTTTCACAGACTTAGCGAGTTTTAATTCTAGTTGGGCCTTGGCCCTCCTGATTTTTTCCCTGCACGATCTCACTTCGTCCCTGTAGTCCACCCAAGATGCCTGTCCTTTCCTCCAGAGCACATAGAGCTTCTTTTTCTTATTGACGCATCTTGAGATCACCCTGCTCCACCAAGCTGGCTTTTCCCCCCGCCGGCTCCTTTTCCGGAACACAGGGATGGCCTGCTCTTGAGCTGATAGGATTTCATTTTTCAAGAGCGCCCAACCCTCATGGGCTCCCTTGCCCTGAAGGACTGTTTCCCACGGGACTTTGCTAATCAACCTTCTGAACAGGCCAAAGTCTGCCCTCTGGAAGTTTAATGTGACTGCTTTGCTAACCCCCTTCTTAATCCCACCTAGAACTGAAAACCCTATCATCTCATGATCACTTAATCCCAGGCGTCCTCCAACCGTCAAATCCCCAACAAGACCTTCCCTATTCACAAACAGCAGGTCTAGGAAGGCACCCTCCCTTGTTGGTTCACTAACCAGTTGTGCAAGGAAGTTGTCTTCGATGCACTCCAGGAACCTCCTAGACTGTTTCCTTTCTGCTGTATTGTACTCCCAGCAGACATCCGGAAAGTTAAAGTCTCCCACAAGGACAAGAGGCAGAGATTTAGAGACTGTCCCCAGCTGTTTATAGAAGAGTTCATCAGCAGCTTCTTCTTGGCTGGGTGGTCTGTAACAGACTCCTATCACAAAGTCCCCTTTCTTGTGGGCTCCTCTGATTTTAACCCATAGGCACTCGATCCCGTCCTCACCGTAATCCAGTTCGAGAGTTTCAAAGCACTCTTTGACATAGAGGGCTACCCCGCCTCCTTTCCTACCCTTCCTGTCCCGCCTGAAGAGTTTATATCCCAACATAGCTGTAGTCCAGTTATGTGAGTCATCCCACCACGTTTCTGTGATGGCAATGACATCATAGTCACCTTGCCCTACAACAGCTTCCAGCTCATCCTTCTTATTGCCCATGCTGCGTGCATTGGTGTAAATGCACTTCAGCTGGGCTGATGAACCTTCAGCCCTCATAAAGGGAAGAGAGTTTATTCTCGATTGACTGGTCCTTGGAATAACTAATTCCACAGACCTCCAAATAGACTGAAAATTTGTTCATAATATTTCAGTAGATGAGCCTTAGCTGTCTCAGTCCTATGCTGTAAAACAGGAAAGTTGAATACTGCAAATGTCCTAAAAAAACCAACTTTGGATATGTCCTGGGGAAGACATAAGTTTCATGCAGAAGATGAGTGCGAGAAAATCTTCCTGGACATATTCTTCTAAACCAGTTTGGCAGTTTTGGACAACATGACACTTCAGATATTTTTATCCTTGTTCATAACTAAAATTCATTATTGCTTTGTTGAGATTTAACACTGGTAGGCAGATAAGTATCACACAGCCACTTGCTCATTCAGTTTAATAAGTCAAGAGAGAAAAATAAGTCCTATCCTCCAAGAATTGCTCACCTCCAACCGACCAAGGCCCAGCCAGTCCCTAAGCAAGCGCCCTCCTGGGAAACTTCTTCCTCCCTGGCGGTTTTTGTTGCTTAGCAAAATATCATATGATATGGAATAACAGTTTGGCTAGTTGGGGTCCCCTCCCAACTTCTCAAGCAGTCCCATCCTACTTGCTGGTAGGACAATGTGAGAAGCAGAAAATATTTTAACTCTGTGTAAGCACTGCTCAGCAACAGCTAAAACAACTCTGTCTTGTTAATCCTGTTTCAATCACAAATCCAAAACATAGTGCTGCACAGTCTCCCTGTGAAGAAAATTAACTCTATCCAACCAAAATGAATACTTTATTCTGGTCTGGGTTTAGGTTAAGAGTCTGATATTATGAACAAGAAGTTACAATTTGCACAGGTTTTCTGAAGACTTTCAGAAAGCTGAATAGAGCTCTGAGAATGATATAACATCCATTTAAAATATGTAGTCAAATACTTTAAATACTCTACTGGGTAAAATAAAGTCTATTACAGAGGAAGAATTGAGATTGTATTTCATATACAAAAAATAAACTTGTCACAGGATTCCAAAAATTCTTTTCCAAAATGGAAAATGTAGACAGCCCTATATGAGTAAGCTCAAATATTTAAGTCTTCATGCTTACATATCCTTGAGTATTTTTTGCTTTCCCTTTTGTAAAAAATACATTAACCCATCTTCTGCTTTTTCTAATAAAAAGCTTTATGAAATCTGCACAAAGAAATTAACATATCAAAGTTTAGAACTCTAGGAAGTATACATTACACAATTCCAGCAGTCAAACACATACCTGGGTATTTTCAAGACCTGAAATCTTTAGTAAATTCAATCCCACATCAACTCTAAGACAAACATTCCTCTCCAGAACTAAGCTGCTTTCCATTTGTTAGTCTAGGGATGAAGCTCTTATTCAAATTCCTAACATTGTTAGTACTCTCAGAAAAGGATAATCTTGATAAGTGACTTAGAAGTGATCTGTCAGTTTGAAAAGGTAATGGATCCGATACATACTTCCTACATTTGTTATACATATTTAACACTTGTGGGGGTTAATGTTGAAGCATACTTCTAACAGCTTAAAAGTCAAATAGTTTGCTCTTTCATGACTGATTAATGAGTTTATAATGAACTCTTCTTCTAACAAGGAATGCAATCAATAATTCTCATCCTGAACTTCCTGAACTTTTTTTGATCATTTTTTTTATTTTGATCATTTCAGTTCATGAGAGTGAATTGTGGAAAATGGATGAAAAACGTGGTTTGTGACTTATGGCTATTGCACTGCATCTGCCACAACTCACTAGCACTGGTTATCACAAGGGATTTGAATTTAAGTTAATCAACAGAAAAATGATTTGAGATATCAATACTCAAAATTGTACTTCTCCTCTTCAGAAAGGATATTCTTAAAGAGCCATGACTGGGCATATTAAAGACAAAACCACATAAAGTTGGAACTAGTATTTTAGAAAGAACAAGATATTTAAAATTTATAAATATAAGACATCAAAATTGATGAACTGTCTCATAGGCATTCCTTTATTCACATATTTAGACTAGAATGAAAGTATTACCATAAAAAAAACCTTTCCAAAATATTTAATTCACATAATTTCTATTCTTGCAATATTGTGACCTCCATGGCAACACACTGGATACCATAAATGGATTATGAAATTTTTATTAATTGTTTTATAGTGTCTACGCTACATCAGTTTTGCGCCCCTAACACCAAGAAAGATATTGAGGTGCTGGAACGGGTGCAAAGAAGGGCAACAAAGCTAGTGAAGGGTCTGAAGCACAAGTCTTAAGAGGAGAGGCTAAAAGAACAGGGATTGTTCAGTCTGGAGAAGAGGAGGCTGAGGGGAGACCTTATCATTCCTTACACCTACCTGAAAGGAAGCTGTAGTGAGGTGGGTGTTGATTTCCTCTCCCAAGTAATAAGAGAAATGGCCTCAAGTTGCATCAGTAGCGGTTTAGATATTAGGAAGAATATATTTCCTGAAAGGGCTGTCAAGAACTGGAACAGGCTGCCCAGGGAGGTAGTGGAGTCGTCATCCCTGGAGGTATGTATTTAAAAGATGAATAGATGCTGTGCTTAAGGACATGATTTAACGGTGAACTTGGCAGTGTTAGTTTTATAGTTGGCCTTGATGATTTCAAATTTTTTTCCAACCGAAGTGATTCTTTGATTCTATGATGAATTTTAAAATATATTGTGTACAACAGTGTGGAAGATCATTGTTATTTCTTGTATGTAAAGGATAGAGCTCTAATGAAACAAAAATATTGTCTACTTTGGACCATTCAGTTTTAAATAAATAACTAGGAATGCAAACATAGCAAAAATGTAATTAAAATCTGTGCAGATATCTACTTACAGTCCTTCCCCCTTCCTTGGTTTTCTATCAGAATTACAGCCAATGATTCACAATTTAATGCCCTAGCGTCTCAGCATTTTAATTCACAGTTTAATTCACAGCCTGGTAACAGTCAGTTCTGAAAGTCTTTAGACCCTAAATCTCGATGACTCATAAATCTTAATGTTGCAATCTATAAACTAGCAGTTTCTTATTTCTGTCATACACAGTCGTTCATTAGATGGTAATAGACTAGAGCACACTGTGTGCTTTTACTTCAGTTTTATTCTCTTCATTCCTTTTCAAAGGTGTTGTAAGTGTCAGGTCTTGGTGTTTTAAACTGAAACAGGCAGATTAAACAAAAAAAGCAAACAAAGAAACAAACCCAACCATATATGCCTCCAAGTGGCATATACATTCTTTGGGTTTTATTTGTAAAGCCTAAAACCGTGACATATCTCCCATATTCAAACACATACATATTAACCACTGGCTAGCCACAACTGTAGCTAAATAATGGTGGATTTTTTTTAGCACAGAATGTAACGTTGCCTTTCTACAGTTATCTGGGAATACAAGAGGCTTAACAGATCTAAGTCATAACAATATTTCAAGAATCACAAACCAGAAATGTTCCCAGTTTCCCTTATTAAGTGATCATCGAGTCCAACCATTCCTAACACTCCCTAAACCATGTCCCTCAGCACTTCATCCACCCATTCCTTAAACACCTCCAGGGAAGGCGACTCGACCACCTCCCTGGGCAGCCTGTTCCAGTACCCAATGACTCTTTCTGTGAAGAATTTTTTTCTGATATCCAACCTGAACCTCCCCTGACGGAGCTTCAGGCCATTCCCTCTTGTCCTGTCCCCTGTCACTCGGGAGAAGAGGCCAGCTCCCTCCTCTCCACAACCTCCTTTCAGGTAGTTGTAAAGAGTAATAATGTCTCCCCTCAGCCTCCTCTTCTCCAGCCTAAACAACCCCAGCCCTCTCAGCCGCTCCTCATAAGACTTGTTCTCCAGCCCCCTCACCAGCTTTGTTGCTCTTCTCTGGACACGCTCCAGAGCCTCAACATGCTTCTTGTGGTGAGGGGTCCAGAACTGAACACAGTATTCGAGGTGCGGTCTCACCAGTGCCGAGTACAGAGTGAGAATAACCTCCCTGGACCTGCTGGTGACCCCATTTCTGATACAAGCCAAGATGCCATTGACCTTCTTGGCCCCCTGGGCACACTGCTGGCTCATGTTCAGTCGGCTGTCGACCAGCACCCCCAGGTCCTTCTCTTCCGTGCAGCTCTCCAGCCATTCTTCCCCCAGTCTGTAGCGCTGCATAGGGTTGTTGTGCCCCAAGTGCAGGACCCGGCATTTGGCCTTGTTAAACCTTATCCCATTGGCCTCAGCCCAGCACTCTAGCCTGTTCAGATCCCTTTGCAGAGCCTCCCTACCCTCCAGCAGATCCACACTTCCTCCCAGCTTAGTGTCATCTGCAAACTTGCTGAGGGTGCACTCAATGCCTTCATCCAGGTCATTGATAAAGACATTGAACAGGCCTGGACCCAGTATTGAGCCCTGAGGAACCCCACTTGTGACTGGCCTCCAGCTGGAGTTAACTCCATTTACCACCACTCTCTGGGCCCGGCCATCCAACCAGTTTTCAACCCAGGAGAGTGTGCGCCTGTCCAGGCCAGAGGCTGACAGTTTCTGAAGCAGAATGCTGTGAGAAACTGTGTCAAAGGCTTTACTGAAGTCCAATATGCCGCTCAAGGCAGGGGCAGGCCTGAACTTTGCTCAGGGCTTTGTGTGGAGAAACACCAGCGTGCCAATGACACAAGACTATTCTACAGGAACATCTCTTGGGAAGGGTTGTATGAAAATATTTTAGTTTTCTGCTAAAATTCAATGTACGGTCATATTTAACAAAACAGAAAAAATACAACACCAAAGTAAGTACCCTCACCTATGTCCTCATAACATTTACAAATATTATAAGTCTATACATAACTGTTAGCCTATAAATCTAAGAGGCTGCTCAAGGAATGACACAGACACTTCAAAGTAGCAAAAAAAAATTCTGATTATCAATTACCCTCTGATTTCCCTTGTTGAGAATTAAGCACAAGATATTCAGATGCATTAACAGGGATTTCAATAAAGCCATCCAATTGATTCAGAAGTGGAAAAAGTAGAAAAATTTCTTGAGGACCTTTCAAAAAACGCTTATGGTTGCCTTCTTGAGACTTACTGATACCAGTAGCTGAAGAACACTCACACATTCCCGCGTAAGTAATCAGCTAAATGAGAGGAAGAATAGATAGTCTGAATATATTTTTAGATTTAAACGCAAATTACTATCTTTTCCTAAGTGTCTGACTCTTCCTATTTTGCCTCATCTGTTGCTTTGTGCTATGAATGTGGAATGTTTCAATTTCACAGATTCAGAAAAACGATAGCTATGACAGAGGCAAAGCCCATTTTCTTGTAGTTACAGGGCCTTATTGAGTGCAAATGTACCTTTGGGTACTGGAGGGTCACTATAAGGTCTCCTTGGAGCCTTCTCTTCTCCAGGCTGAACAAGCCCAACTCTCTCAGCCTGTTCCTCTCAGCCCAACCTCTCAGCGGGAGGTGCTTCAGCCCTCTGATCATCCTTGTAGCACTCCTCTGGACCCGTTCCAACAGCTCCATATCCTTCTTATGTTGAGGATTCCAGAACTGCACATGATTCTCCAAATGAGGTCTCACATGAGAGGAATATAGGGGCAAAATCATCCCCCTCGACCTGCTGGCCACGCTTCTTTTGATGCAGCCTAGGATACGGTTGGCCTTCTGGGCTGTGAGAGCATGTTGCCAATTCATGTTGAGCTTCTCATCAACCAGCACCCCCAAGTCCTTCTCCCCAGGGCTGCTCTCAATCACATTATCCCCCATCCTGTATTGAAACCACGTATTGCCCCAACCCAGGTGTAGGACCTTGCACTTGGCCTTGTTGAACCTAAGGTTCACACAGGCCCATTTCTCCAGCTTGTCCAGGTCACTTTGGATGACATCCCATCCTTCCTGTGTGGCAGCTACACCACAAGCAAACTTGCTGAGGGTGCACACAATCTTGCTGCCTATATCATTGATGAAGATATTAAACAACACTGGTCCCAGTACAGGCTCATGAAGGACACCATTTGTCATGGATCTCCATCTGGACATCAAGCTGTTGACCACTACTCTCTGAATATAACCATCCAACCAATTTCTTATCCACTGAACAGTCCACCCCTCAAATCCATCTCTTTTCAATTTAGAGAGAAGGATTTTGTGGGGGACCATGACAAAAGCTTTACAGAAGTCCAGACAGATCATATGCATTGGTTTTCCCATGTCCACTGCTGTAATTAACCTATCACAGAAAGCCACTAAGTTTGTCATAGAAGACTTGCCCCTGGTGAAGCCATGATGGCTGCCTCTATTTACCTCCCAGTCCTCCATGTGCCTAGCTTCTAGGAGGGTCTTTTCCATGATCTTCCCAGACACAGAGGTGCGGCTGTCAGGCTGGTAGTTCTCAGGGTTTTTTTTTTTTATCCTTTTTAGAGATGTGGACAACGTTATCCTTCTTCTAGTCACCAGGGACTTCTCCTGACTGCCATGACTTTTCAAATATTATGGAGAGTGTCTTGACTGCCACAACGACCAATACCCTCAGGATTCTGGGAAGCATCTCATCAGGTTCCATAGACTTATATGTGTTCAGGTTCCTCAAGTGAGGGCTCCCATCATAAGAACAAGGAGATATTGGAGTGAGGCCAGAGGAGGACTGCAAAGATGATCAGAGCTGGAATACAACACCTGTTAAGAAAGGCTGAGAGGGCTGGGGTTGTTCAGCCTAGAGAAGAGAAGGCTCCAAGGTCATGTTATAGCAGCCTTCTAGTACCTATCAGGGAAAGTTGTAAATGGACTTTTATAAGTCTGTGTAGTGACAGGACAAGGGGTAATGGCTTTAAATTGAAAGGTGGTATAGATTAGATTTAAGGAAGAAATTCATCACTATTCGTCTTGGAAGACATTCATTAAATTGAAGAAAATGTATCTTTTGCTTAATAACATCCTCAGAAATCCTCCAGGTATTTTAGATTTTTTTCTTGGGAATCCCTTTAAAAATAACGTGGAAGGGAAGTTACCTAAATTTTCTGTTTGTCCTTAATACCATTTTACAGAATTTTATCAAATAATACCTAAACAAAAGATGCATAAGCACTCTGGTAAGCAGGTACCAGATTTCAGGAATCTTCTCACTGAACAAATGCCCTTAACAAATGATTTACACAGTAAGGTTCCATGTTGCTTATTTCTCCTTTTTTTTATGTCCCATTAAATCCTAAATTTATATTTGTGGATAGTCCAATGACTGGTTTAGTGGCACCATTTTAGATAGTTTTACAGTCCATTGGTTAAACTAACTTCCTTGGAAATCTGAACTATGGATTTAGATCTCATTAAGCTGCAGTGAGTAAGGACAAGAACTCTAATAATAAACTGCTTTCCAGAAAGAATTGCTGTTCATTTGAATTGAACTCAGGATTGCATCAAATTACAGAACACTGAAACAAGGTGGATTGGGTCTTCCACAGAACAAGCTAGAAATTTAAGTTCCATCTTGCCACTGAAGGCATATAAACTGATTTCAACTTGGTCTGTTTTCTTCATCCACCAATAGACTACCTAGGGCTGAAATTCCTAAATGTAATGCACATCCAGCACACAGATCCTGAAACACAATATTGAAAGCCTTAGACTTATTTATGTCTTTATAAATACATAATGTTTTTCACACATAATTTCTGCTTTTGCAATGATGACAGATTCACTACCACCAACTGTATACCAAAAGTCTCATTTCTGCAATTTTCATCCAGGCAAAATTACAAATAAATTTTAAGGGCTGTTCAGCTAAGTAAAAAATCAGGCAATATTTCATAATGAATTTTTTTAAAATTATAGCTCTGTCACTGTATTTGCATGAACCTCAAGTGTCAAAATTTCTGCAATAACGCTTATATAAAAGGGGCATGTAAAAATGATAAACAGGTGTAGCTGTCATCCCACTTTTGTAGAAGCTAAGAATTTGTTTCAACTGTCCATGTACTTCAATAAATGCAAATAATTTATCTGGCTTTTTCTATGCTCAATTTAGGTTTTCAGATCATCAGAGAATGTAAACTATTATTTACAGTACCAGACATAAATACTTGTTTCAATTAAATGCATTACGTAAGTCAATGTAATATAGTTAGATAGGACATTAGTATTTAGTTGTCTTCTTTGATTCATGAATGTATTTTCTTATTGAATGAAATCAATAATTTTAAAAATGTTTGATACTAAATATTAAGATTATGAGGTTGTTTCGGTTTTCCAAATGACAAGTGTTATTCATTTCTAGTCTAGCTAATGGATTTTTTAATGTTTCAGTTTCTCACCTGCTTTTGATGAATTTACCAAATATTATTTTCGAGTGAACACCCCTGGGTATTTGAAGGATACATGCCGTGTATGCAAATACATTAGCTAAATATATTTTGGTATGTTTTCAATACGTAAGTTATAGTCAAACCTTTTTTGTTTCAAAGGGATATGAATTTCACCTTATAGCACCAAGTATGTTTAAATGAGGGCAATATTCTTTAACAAAAGAATACATCAATCATGTTTGTCACACTTATTTATGCTAATTAGCATCTCTCTCTAGAAGCAGTTGCAATTAAAAAAAAAACCAAACAAAACCATAAAACAACAACAAAGCAACAAAGACGTACATGGAATAAAAAGCTACTTAATGCAAGTAAAACTGTCAAAATCTGGCTCTAAATAGACCTATGTTTTTATGAGTTGTTTTGACACACTGTTTTGCTTTGAAAAGTCATGTATTATACCACTAAAACTTTGAAAGAAACGTGAAAGGAACAGTACCTTTTACATTGCCACAGGTGTAACAACATAAATATCTGCAACTATGTTAATTAATCTAGACTTATTTCACTGTCATTACAAATGAAGGAACAGTTTTAGAAAGTTTTCCATGTGGTCTGTTTAAGACAGCTTCCTTAGGATTCTCTAATCCTGTTGCTCTTCATAACTATAAAAGCACTGTTGTCAACTAGCTCAGATATGGATGTCTACAATACAAACCAGAGGAAGTTTAACTTTCTAGTTTAGAGTTGCATTTGCAGTTCAGATTCTCTGTATTTAAGTAGGCAAAACTGTGAATATAGAGACAAAAAAAATTATGAATAATGCTAATAATTTGAAAGTGCTTAGAAAACCCCACCAGTTATTCTAAAAAAACCAGATACTTTCTACTGTTTCTTAATGTCCTCAACTCAACAGAGCTTCAGCTGTGTTGGACAGTTTAATGATTATTTTACTAACAGCCAGGTCTGTGATCATGGGTTATAAAAGAGAGATGAAGCTACTAGAAAACTTCCCAGTGTGGTTTTACTAGCAGTGAATTAAGTGTTAATATTTTCATATTTATTAACTTTTGTGTAGCGATGGGCTACTGCTGAGTTTAGGTCCCTGCTAGAACTAATTCTTAATATTTTAGAAGACTACATATTTTAGAGTTTCAATAGACATTTGATAGTTTGGGCAGTGGCAAATAAAGCTGAACGCTGTCTATTGTCCAATGACAAACAAGCACAGTAACAACTCTGAATACAATACTGGTAGCTTACGATGACCTGAAGACAAAGGTTACTCGAAATATACTATTTTTGGACCACCTTACTACAATTATCTGAAAAGACAAACAGAAGATCATCACAGATACTGACACATGACAGGATGTGGCAGGTCTTAAAATGCTTAGTTGTTAGATCTGGAGCCAAAGTGTGTGAATAATTTAGGTGATTTCATATTTAAATATTGGGCTGTGACCCCATATTATACGTAACAAAAAACATTAGTGATTTATGACTATAGGAAAGAATTAGACTTCACACAATCAATATGGTTGATGGACTTTTCCCCAGTTATCTGCCAGAAATACTTGTACTTCTTTGTGATGGATTGTACTGGTTCTGCCTAGGATCGGATTAACTTCCTTTGTTTCAGTCAGCATGGTGCTGTGCTTCGCATTTGTGTCTAGACCAGTGTTGGTAAAGCACTGTTACTTTGCTTCTGAACAGTGGTTGCACAGCACTAAGTCTTTCACCCCAAGCCCTGCCTCCCCCCAAAAACCATAGGCTGGCAGTGGACCAGGGGTTGGAAGGGGATAAACATGGGACAGGTGCCACAAAATGACAAAAGGGATCTTCCATACTGTCTGATATTCATGTTCAGCAAGAAAAGTTCAGATAAAGGAAGAGGAGATGGGGATGCAAAATAACAGATCTAGACAGCTAGTTTCATGGTGGGTTTTTTGTCTTAGTTTGGTTTTTATTAGATTTAAAAAAAAAAAAAATAATTTCTCCATTTTTTTATAATATGCATAGACAGAATTTAATATCATCAAGAAAAGAAGCCTACTATTAAATTCTGTTTCAAAGGCTCTTATCTAATGCCATCAACCTTGAATTTAAAGCATTAGAAGATATACATTATATTGTTAAGCTCCAAGGATAGAACATCTTCATATTAATTAAAAGTCGTTTCAGCTTTCATCCAAAGCTCTAGCATAGGCCCGTACCCCAACATATGATGAAGAAAAACCTATTTTGGTACAAATAGAAAACAAAACAAACATAAAGTCAAGTCAAAAAGAGGAAAAGAGAGAGAAATGAGAGAAATGAGCAGAATACTGATAGATGTATGTAATTAATGGATATGAAAATAAAGCAATATTTGCTAGGCTATTACTCCATCTCAAGGTTTCAATAGATTTAAAGCATCATAATTCAAGAAGTCTGCTGTTTATTTCTGTTATAATGCTTATTCAATTTAATCATCAGTAACTATTAGCGATGCAACAGCTGCTTGCATACTTTTCTTTCAATAAAGCATAAACACCATGTTACTCGTGCTTGTTCTTGTGTGTAATATAATTTCTAATGTCCAGGCCCCATGCTGCCAACTTATTGATTAATTAATCTAGTTATCATTAAGAGGAAACTTCTGGCTGGGGTTGTTTATCACTATGCATGGCTCTGGAAGCTGTAATGCCACATCCTGTCACTAGAGCACTTGGTACATTTCTCGGTTTGCATCACAACTATATCAGAAATCACAGCACCTGAATTAAGAAACATACTTCTGTGGCTTTCTGGTCTTGAAATGGGATAATGTTTGCTTGGTATTCAGCCTGGGGAAGAGGAGACTTTAGCGTAACCTTATTGCTGTGTTTCAGTATCTAACGGGGGCTTATGAGAAAGATGGGGACAGACGTTTTAGCAAGGCCTGTTCAACAGGGCAAGGGGTTGTGGTTTTAAATGAAAAGAGGGTAGCTTTACACTAGGTATAAGGAAGACATTTTTGTGATGAGGATGTTGAAACACTGGAACATGTTGCCCAGAGAGGTGGTAAATGCCCCATCCCTGGAAACATTTAAGGTCAGGTTTCACGAAGTTCTGAGGGATCTGATCTAATTGAAGGTGTCCCTGCTCAATGCAGAGGAGTTGGACTAGATCATCTTTAAAGGCCCCTTCTAACACAAACTATTCTATGATTCTATAATTCTATAATTCTGTGAAATCATCTGTACTATTAAAATTATTTTTAAAAATAAACATTATTAAGTTGACAGTAAAATTTCACATGTATCCTTCACAAGTTACATTTCTTTTATTTTACTGTTTTTACTGTCCTTATTTGGAAAGGGGCATAACCTTCATACTAAATACACTACTTAGTTAACTACACATTTAATCTTTCCATCACTTATTCCAGACAATATAAAATGTAGCTTCATGTAATCTAGTAATGCACCCATTACAACTCAAAGTATCCTGCAGTTATTATACAACTATAGTGCCCTGGTAAACAAAAGTCCATCCTCGGTGTCTTATTGGCTTTAGTAGTTGAAAAACAGAGCAAATGGAAGATAGTTTACCCTTTGGATTACTTACAAAGATCAAAATCTGGGAAATAGTCACATTTCTACTCACACTGCATTTAATGGAGATTAAAGGAATAACAAAATGAAATACCTACCCTTATGCATTCTGACATTGCCCAGGAGAAACCACTTTTCAGTTTGCTATACTGAAATAAAATACTTTTAGTTGTCTTCTTGAAACTGTTATTATGCAGGATAGAATCCAAGATGTCTCTTAAGGGATCTAATGTCTAAAGAACTACTCCCAAAAATGGAAAATTTGTCTTCTTGTCTTTAATCTGATTTGATTTATATCAAATGCCACTACATCTTTTACAGGAGGACTTCAAATCTGTCAATTACAAGTTAATAGCTTAATAATAATAAAAAAAAAAAAATTCTCTCTCTGTAACCCAGTGAGTATTTGATTCCTGATCCAAAGGTGAATAATTTAAAAATAAGAAAATAAAAGTTTCAACTTTTCTCATACTTGTGTAAAAAAATGTGCTAGTAACATTTCCTCAAGTCCT